>NC_134538.1:98967936-100318936 GCF_050624435.1 Tenrec ecaudatus
CGTTATATTATTGATAAGTTGAGATTGATCGCTAATTCTATTTATTATGGACTTATGTTCAATATAAATGTCCCATTTCCTTCAATAAATATTCATCATCCATCATTCACTACCATGTTACTTATTAACAATTTTGTATTTGGTGCTGTTTTATAATTTTTTTTACACTTTAAATAAACAGTCCCATATTTTTACCATTGCATTACTAGAATAGTATAGATAAATTTGGTGTTTTGTCGTTATGGTTGTGTGTTCTGTAATCCTGAGTCCCAGTGTCCCAGTGTAATAATGTAGAACTGCTCGGCCAGGTTTCAAAGCCTGTGATCTTTCCAGGAGGGCATCTCAAGCTCTCTTTCCCCACGAGAGGCTGTTGAGTATCAGTTCTTGACTGTTCGGTTAGCAGCCAATGACGTCATCATGATGCTATCTGAGTGTGCTCATCAGGGCTAGTGTTTGCGTCTGCATGGTGCTTTGTGACGATCCTCTTTGTTTATCTTTTTAATGGCTCGGGACCATTCCTTTACTATTTAGCTTTAAACTTCATTTTAATAACGAAGTTGAGCTTTTATTAGTGCAAGCTGATTACCTTCATCTTTAAATATGAGGTTAAAATAGTTTAATAATTTACAATCATTTTGTTATATTATGTAACATTTTCAGTAATCAGTTCTAAGTTTTTATGGTATTTATTGTTTCTCATTATTTTGCTGTTATTCATTTAAATTATGTACTACTTGAATTTTATCTTTGCAATTAATCACATCTGTATTTTTAGATTTCTGGTGTTTTATTTATGGTTATTATTTAGGTGTTTATATGTATAATTTTGAGTTAAAATAATCTTTTTATGTATCTAGGTTAAACAAGGAAGTAATCTGTCTATATCTAGCTATTGATCTATCTATACTTATCTATCATTCTATTTCTCTATCAACTCAAATATCTACTGTTTGAAATTTTATTTAGGGGTATAACATAGTTTTGAATTGTTGTTGTTAGCTGCGATCAAGTTGGCTATATACCATAGCGACCTTATATGCCTTAGGCCATTGATGCAGCTACTGTGTCAATCCATCTTCTTGAGGATCTACCCCCTCCTTCACTGGCCCTCCACTTTATCAAGCCAAATGTCCTCCTCCAGGGACGGTCTCTCCTATAAACATGTCCACACGATGTAAAATGAAGTCTTGTCCTCTTTGCTTTTAATGAGCACTCTGATCTCACCTCTTCCACTGCAGATCAGCTGTCCTTTCAGAAGTCTATGGCACTTTACATATTCTTCTCCAGCACCACAATTCAAAGGCATCCAGTCAACTATGGTCTTCCTTATTCAATGGCCAACTTTCACATGCATATGAGAATACTTTAGCTTGGGTCAGGCACACCTTAACTCTCAAAGTAACATCCTTGCTCTTTGACACTCTAAACAAGTCTTGTTGAGCAGATTGACCTAATGCAATACATCTTTTGATCTCTTGACTGCTGCTTCCGTGAGCATTGATTGTGTAACTAAGCAGAATGAAATCTTTGGCAACTTTAATATTTTCCCTGTTTTTATGAGTTTTGCTATTGGTCAAGGTGTGAGGATTTTGCTTTTCTTTAAGTTGTAACCTATACTGAAGACTGCAATCCTTGATCTTTGTCTACAAGTACCTCAAGTCCTCATTTTCAGAAAGCAAGGTTATATCATTTGCATACTGCAAGTTATTAATATGCATTCCTCCAATCCTGATGCTGTACTTTTATTCATATAATTCAGCTTTTCTGAGTATTTTCTCAACATAGAGAATGAACAAGTATGGTGAAAGGATACAGTCTGACGTACACCTTTTCTGATTTTTATACCAAGCAGTATTCTCTTGTTCTGGTCCTACAACTGCCTCTTGGGCCACATACAAATTTCTCATGAACTTGTGCTCGGACTTGGCTCCCCACTTTGGTAGAAGAAGCTGCTGAAAACATTATGCCTAGCTTAGAAGTTTCAAATTAAATAATTATTATATTTAATCTTATAGCATATTTTCAATCTTTGTAATATTTGTAAAGTGTGGCATATTTGCCATCTGTATGTACTTGTAGATGTGTATAATACTATAGTATACTAGTAGAGGAGTACTGCATAGTATTCTACTAGAACTATTGCTTTATTATTTTACTAATGGAAACAGCTCCTGTTTGGTGGTTTAATTCTAGCTATATTTTAAAGTGAGGCTTTGTTTAAACATATATCTAAGACGCTTAAGATTTGCAGTAGCACTTAAAATATTCTCTTTTTCTTTACTTGTGTATTGTGGTTTATATCTTAACAAATATAATGCTTTATATTTTTAAGGAAAATATGAGAAGCGATCATTCTGAATTTGTCTCTATAAATTATTTATAAATAGCTTTAATATATAACAGTGTAAATATGCATTATGATGTTTTATTTGAATGATGACTTCTCTGTGTTCAGATATCTTTAATAAAAATCATTTCCTCAAATGGTTGTAAACCTTATTTATTTATTTTATTATGTACAGGACAATTTGTTGGTATTATTTATTTTGTAGTCAATACTAAAATAATATACCTGGGTAATATTTAATGTTATCCTTAATATTAACCTTCAAAACTGCAAACATATCTATAGCTTTAAAGTATCTTCAATGAGTACGTTTTTCTGCTACAATTGTTGGTTCATTCTGCTAATTGTCACAGCTCTTGATTGGTGCCTTTGACCACAAAGACCCTCTTCTCCTATGAGGTTGAAAATGTTGCCCCCAATCCTCTAGTTTCCCTACACTGTCTGCATACTTGTAAATAACTCCTCTCTGAAAACTCTTCTCAGATTAACTGATTATTAAGTGTCATAATTATTTTTCTGCCTAAACTTTAACTGATGCCTTATGTTGGAAAGAGACATGCTACTTGTATATTGCATGAACCCTGCTATTTAGAAGCTATGTAACCCTGTCCAATTGCTTAATATCATTAATTTTGTTTCTCCAGATCTAATTGGGTCAAATAATACACAACTCGTAGACACATTGCAAGACTGAAACTACACAAAAAGCAAGTAAGCCAAAGGAGGCATAAAATGGGCAATACCTGGCACTACTTTCACTTTTCATTGGTCAAACAATCCCAGTTAAAAAATACGCACACACAATAAAACAAAACAAAACCTCTCACCAATATCAAGATGATTCCAACTCAAAGGACCCTATAGGATAGAATGAATCTGCCCCTGGGGGTTACTGAGACTTTTAGATGATGCTTATGAGAGTAGAAAACCTTATCTCTAGAATGAATGACAAATGCCTGTGTTGGTAGGTAAAGAAAAGTAATATTATATCTGAGTGAATTTATAGAACTTTCATTCTCCCCCCCCCAATAAAGGGAATATGAAATAGTTTTCAAACAATATTTAATGGTAAAAATTTAATAGTAAAAATACAGAACATCAGCCCCCATTGTGCTTTGTAATTCACAATATTACAATGAATAAAAACCAACTATTTATTAGAAAATTACACCTGGCAAAATGGAAAAAGCAAAATGTACGTAGTGCTCAAATTCATTAAGTATTTTCTATTTGATGCATCCAACTACATATGGTTAATAAATTAAGATGTGATCTTATATTTCCACATATCCTTATATAATGATCTTAAATAAGGATTAAAGTGATCTATTATAGCTGAAATCTTACCATGCAGCTATAGATTTTTACCTTTGTGCAGTATTATCTTCTTCCAATCATTATCAAGCATGGGATACATCCAAAGCACTTACTATTCAAAGCAACACACTGTGACACTGGTGTTAGGTTTAGTCAATAAATGTAGTGTAAACTTAAATATAAGTATCGACATGGATATTATCAATATGTGTTATATGTTTCCTGGGATGCATGAACAGAGCTTTGATTTTTCTGCTGCTGAATTTCAATATCACTGTTGGTATTCGAGATCTTTTTAAACTTTATAGCTAATTTAGCTCCCAACATGTTTTGGTTTTGTTTTGTTTTTGTACTGATCTTAAATAACACAACCAGAACTGCTTCAAATTATTCATATTTTCAATAAGGATCTTTCAAAGAGTAAAATGCATATAAAATGTGTAAGTATATTTTGTTCCATCTTGTAAAATGTATACATTTTGAAAATTATAATAAAGACATTTTATGCTAAACCATGAAAGATGAGAGAGGAGAAAAAATTATTCTCAGTAATCTATTATAAAATTTTATTTCAAATATAATTAACTGACACTCAGAAGTTGCGCCATACTTCATTAACTTATCAAACAAGTTTTATTTTTAACTGAGCAATTATACTGCTCCAGGGTATGCTTGTGCTGAGCACTTGTTATTAGGGATCATCAAGTTGGTTCTGACTCACACTAACTTACCTACAACAGACCAAACCACTGCCCTTGTGTGTACCATGACTACTAAAATTATTTGCTGTGTTTGACTCCATTTTTGCATCCACTGTATCAACCCATCATTGGTTGATTATGATTTTATAAGTTAAATATTGAGCCAAGGTTAACTATCTTAATTTACACACAAAATGGTAAACAGAATAAGTAAAATTCAAAACAGTATAACTTCATATCCCACAGTCTTAAACACAACACTATATTTTCCCTGAAACTCAGTGCTGTTTTTCTTTTATAGTATCTCAAAGCTAAGATGAAACTCTATTCCTCAGTTCAGATATTAAAGAAAACATGGTAATATTGCATTTTCTAAAATATTGTAAGCTCAACATTTCTGCGACAGGTTTATTGTGCTAACCTGGGCAATAGGAACATGTGGGATTATTTTGATTGGTGGGCAAAGAGATAAATGGTTCTCAAGGCCTGACCTTCTCTCTTGTTCTCTGGTGATCAGAGCATGCTGTGCTGCAGCATTAGCTAGTTCTCTGCCTCAGCTTGTGAGCTACACTCCCTGAGGGCCAAGACAACCTGTGGAAGTGAGTTGAACTGAACCCTCTGTATTGCTGTGTGAACTAATTAGCTATAATATTTTTTCTTCCTGTACAAACCTATCCTCTTACATGCATATAATCATTTGTGTCCTGGTTTTGTTTCTCTAGAGAACCCTGCCTCATACAACTTCCTTTCAATTTAAATCAAATGATATAAATGTTTGGTAACTCCAAGATCTAGAAGTACCCTCTTAGGAGGAAAGACACAATTACAACATATTCATTGTTGTTTGGGAGCATTTATATTTTAAGGACTCATATATTAATCAATATTTGGAATGGAAAAGATATACCCTTTACTTATAATATTGACTTAAATATTAGATGAAATTTATAGTAGTTCCTTGAATAAGTTTAATAACACTATAAATCATTTTAGTGTGGAAAATTTTAATGCTTTGATCAAAATGACAATGAGATGTTGAAATCTTACTATTAGCTTTGTGACTTGGGGATAGGCAGTACCTCATGAGATGTAAGCATCATACCTACGTAAATTACCACAGGAATGACCATGGGAGTGTATAATGTACAGTTTATGGTATAAATGGAGTTGTAATCTGTATTGAAGGCTGTATTATTTAATCTTCATTAGTAGGTGCTTCAAGTCCTCCTCGCATTCAATAAGCAAGGTCTTCTCATCTGCATACTTCAGGTTGGTAACAAACCTTCTCCAATCCTGAAGCAATGTTCTTCATGTACCATAACATCCCAAATTATTAGTTCGGCAGACAGATTGAATAAGTGATGGAAGGATGCAACTATTATTCAAATTTATGCAACAATCACTAAATTCAGTGATGAAGAAATCAAAGAAATTCACAAACTTCTTCAGTGTGAAATTGATCAAACATGTAATAAAGATGCTTTGGTAATCACTGGTGTTGGAAGGCAAAATTGGAACTAGGAAGTGTGGGAGTTGAAAAATACCATTGGAGAAATTTAAATGATGCTGAAGATCTCGTGATAGTTCAATGACTTATTCTTATTAATACTAAATGATGTTTCCAGCAACATACGCTGGAACCATACACATGGATCATACCAGATGGAACACACAGAAATAGCATGCACTAAGTCTGCAGAATGAGATGACGGTAGAAGGAATGACCATCACCGAAGGTACGGACAGTGAAACAAGCTATTAATTGTTCATGTGCAAGCTCGTGCTCAAGCTGAAATAAAGTTAAATCAATTTTACGGAGCTAAAATTAGATTTTAAATGCCTTACCTGATTTTAGAAAAATAATTTGCGTTTCTGATATTTTTATTTCTTCAGATTTATTTATTTATAGGAATGGCTGAAATAAGGAACAGAATTGAGTCCCATCATCATGATGGTCATCGTGGAAATGGCTTTAAGAGAAAACTAGTCAGCTGAATATGATTGCTTCCCATTTTCAACCAGTAGGCACAATATGGAGGTGCCTTTGATCTAGACAGCCAACCGTCAGCCAAGAATGCTGAGATATGAGATATGATACAACATGCTCGTTCACAGAGGGGAGGAGGGTGCTTGCTCACTAGGAAATAATGTGTGTATTTCTTGATTCCATCGTACAAGACCAGTACAAAAGCACCAGCCAAATCTCTGAGCACATTGGACCAGGCGCCCTTGGAGAACGTGTTGCCTCCTTCATCCGAGCGCACTTCCTCCAGCAGTGCCATGTGCCAGTGAGCACAACATCGGTCCCTTTCGCCCCGACTGCATCCTCATTCGGCAGGGAACCACGTCCAGTGGTTGGGAAGTCAACCCAGCCCCAGCTAGACTGGCTGCACAGTCATCCAACCGACAGGATGTGTGGATTCCTGGGATCTGAAGCATTCCTTTTGCCGTGACATTGATGCCAAGGTCGGCGTCAAGGTCGATGATAGTCCCCTGCGCAGACAAGTTAAAGCCCGGTACAGGCACCTAATCCCACAGACTGGAAGATCTTAGCCAGTCCCCGAGGCCTTGAACTCTGGTTCAGCACCAGTTGAGGCCACATCAGTGGCTGCATGGGTACGAGCAAAATCAAGAGGGTGTGCAAAACACGAAGATGTGCCCCACGGCACCGCCCAAGGCCAGGTTCCCTGCACAGTAGCGCCAGAACGGCGTCCTCTTGTCCACAGCACCCAGAATGATTTGCTGGTGTTTATCTTTGAAGGCCAAGTTGAGAGGCTGGGTGGAGAAAAACCAGAAGGACAGGGCTCTCTCCTCCTTGGGGATACGGAGCACGTGGTTCGTAATGTCCCTGCACTATGTATCTGCAGCGATTTGCTTGCCAGCGCGCTCCACCTGCAGCAGCAACGTGACAAGCTCGACGTGAGTGACCTCCTCCGTCTTGGAAAAGGCCGCGACCACTCCACCTGCTGAGACGTTCTCAGTGAAGGATGCAGCAGCGTATGCTAGGTAAAAATTAAGCGACAGCTAGGATAGAACAGGAACCGACTTTGACTCTGGGGTTCTCTGATTTTAGAAATGATCTAAGAACAGATTTGCACATTGAACATGAATGATGACATACCAGAGGGGTGTGGGGCGACTAAGAGAACCATCACATTGAAAAAGCAGATGGCTTTTCAAAAGGGTATGAGTGTCAGGAAAAACTCCGAAATTTACTTTTTAAATCATTTTATTGGGGGCTCCTACAACTCTTATCATGGCATGTCAAGCTCATTTGTACATTTGTTGCCATCATCTTTCTTAAAACCTTTGCTTTCTCCTTGAGCTCTTGGTATCAGCTCCTCATTTTTATCCTCCCTCTTCGCTCCCTCCTCCCTCCTCCCTCATGAAACCTTGATAAGTTATGAATTATTATTATTTGGGTATATATTACACTGACCGAAGTTTCCCTTCACCCCCTTTTCTGTTGTCCATCCCTCAGGGAGGAGGTTACATGTAGATCCTTGTAATCGGTTCTTTCTTTCTACCCCATCGTCCGCCACCCTCCCAGTCTGGCAGTTTACTCTTGAATGAAGAGTAGCTAAAACAAATGAAAGAAAAGAGCTGAGCAGAAATCGTCAAAGGGCAGCTGCTGAGGACACAACACAAGAAGTAAACGTGCAAAGACCGGAAGTTAGAAGCAAAGGGAAGAATATCTCAGCATTTCTCAAGCTGATGGAATTGAAACAAAGCTTTAAGCCACCAATTGCATCTTGAAGATTTTTATGGAAAAAATATTGAAAAACATAAGAAGCATCAAGAAAGGTGTAAGGAATGTACAGTCACTGCAGCAGACAGAAAGGTGTAAGGAATGTACAGTCACTGCAGCAGACAGAAAGGTGTAAGGAATGTACAGTCACTGCAGCAGACAGAAAGGTGTAAGGAATGTACAGTCACTGCAGCAGACAGAAAGGTGTAAGGAATGTACAGTCACTGCAGCAGACAGAAAGGTGTAAGGAATGTACAGTCACTGCAGCAGACAGAAAGGTGTAAGGAATGTACAGTCACTGCAGCAGACAGAAAGGTGTAAGGAATGTACAGTCACTGCAGCAGACAGAAAGGTGTAAGGAATGTACAGTCACTGCAGCAGACAGAAAGGTGTAAGGAATGTACAGTCACTGCAGCAGACAGAAAGGTGTAAGGAATGTACAGTCACTGCAGCAGACAGAAAGGTGTAAGGAATGTACAGTCACTGCAGCAGACAGAAAGGTGTAAGGAATGTACAGTCACTGCAGCAGACAGAAAGGTGTAAGGAATGTACAGTCACTGCAGCAGACAGAAAGGTGTAAGGAATGTACAGTCACTGCAGCAGACAGAAAGGTGTAAGGAATGTACAGTCACTGCAGCAGAAGGGCCTTGCCAGCAGGCAGCCATTTCCAGAATTAGCTGATGTTTAAGAACCAATGGTCTTGAAGGAAGAATTGCCAGGTGCCCTGAAGGGAGGTGTGAAAAAAACAGAGCCTGAAATGGACAGAATAGCAATTGACGTGTACGGAAACACCTGATGCTGTGCTGGGAGTACTCATCTCTGACAAGAAATTAGGAAACCAATTCCTCCTATTGGAGGTTTCTCTTTCTGCCTGCTCCAACAGAAATATGACCCACAGGCTGTAGGAATGGTCCAGTAGCACCAGTGGTATCACACACATGTAAAATATTGCTGAGGGTAATTCCAAAAGGATCTACAGTTGCCAGAAATTTAAGTCATTTAAAATAGGACTTGGCGGGATGTATGCCATTCAGGTTCTTGACTGAACATGGAGAATACGAGGAAAATGTTTACTTATCCTTCCTCGATTTTGCAAAAGTATTCAACGGTGTGGATCAAATGAACTATGGATAACATTTTAAAGAATGGGAATTCTAAAGCACTCCATTGGGCTCTTACAGAAACTTTGCATAGAGCAAGAGGCAATTATAGGGACGGAACAAGGAGAAGCTGGATGGTTTGAAATCAGGAAAGGCATGAATCAGAATTAGCTTTGAAGTTAAAGGAAAGAGCAATTTGCTTTAAAAGAAAAACAACAGCTACATATGATTCGTCCAGGACTCAGGAAGATCAGTGAAACTAAACAGAAACCAGAAATTGACTCAATATATTTAAGTGCACAAAGCAGGAATGAAAGATTGCTTTGTTCTGCATGCCGGTGAATAAAGAGGGAAGTGTTCTCCACAGCATTTAAAAATCAATTCTAGTGTTATTGTTGATCACAAGTGAAAAGTTTAATAATTAAGCTTCTATAACATAACACCAGAGATTATTTTCTACCCTAGGGAAGTTGTCTTAGTCCATAAAGACTAACCATAAAAACTACATTATATATAGAAACCTCAAAAATTGAATGGAAACATCAAGGAGAAAGATATCAATAAAAAATAAACATCTGTTGGTCTTTGAATTGTGCCCCCCTAAAATATGAGAGTTCATGGTAAATTCTAACTATTATACCTGTGATCTTAATCCCATTTGTGAATAGGTTTCCTTTAATGTAGTGGTATTAGTATAAAGTATGTTTTAAACCATTCTTTGTAGAAATATACAATAAGAGATTAAGCAAACATAACAAGGGGAAATTGTTGGCAGCCTACCTGAAGATGACCAAAGTACAAAGGAACAGATGCTGAAAAAGGGACAGGACCTTCCTGTGAAATTGATAATGTTGTCGTCTAGACCTGACACTGTGCACGTGACCTTCTAGCCTCCTGACCCGTGATGAAATAAATTGAAGTTGCTTAATTGTATTTTTCTGGTTTATCAGTAAGACCTTACAAAGGATTGATCTTTCAAAAATTAGGCTGAGTAATTGGCCAATCAGAATATAAATAGATACTCAATCTTATTGACAATTAGGGATTTTTTTTAATGCACTAACACTACTGTGGAATGGCTTGGAATGGCTAAAATGAAGGTGGTGGACAAATATTTGGAGTAACTCCAAATGTCATATACTGTGGCTAATGATTGTATGTGATTCAGCCACCTTGAAAAGCGCCAACACATACTACTTTTGAATGTATGTATTCACAATAACCCAAACGTCCACGATAGGGCTGTACTTTCATAAATAGTTAAATCTACAGAAGGGCTTTGAAAAACTATATGTTTGGTTTCATTATTTACAGTGAAAAACTGAAAATATCTGTCATGCATCAAAAGAAGGATGGCTACATAGATTAAAGGATATTCCTCTAATGGAATAGCATAGTGAAAATTAATGAGCTGCTACTTACATCAAATTGGATAAATGTCACAAAAATAATGTTCTGTAAAGACCTAGACACAAAGGGAAATATACTATGTGGTTCAATTTTGTTTCATAATCCGCAAAACACGTAGAACTAAGATATTGTGTAAAACAGTATCTGGGTTCACCAGAAAAGCAGAAGCAGCAATATATATATATATATATATAAAGAAATGTGCATAAAGCAACAGCTCACACTTTCTTGACTGAATAAGTCCTGTTTGGTGGAAGACCTTGGGTCAGATATTATATATAAAGAAATGTGCATAAAGCAACAGCTCACACTTTCTTGACTGAATAAGTCCTGTTCGGTGGAAGACCTTGGGTCAGATATTAAACTGGTTTCTTTTTCTTCTTGTAGGAGAGGGGCCTGATCAATCAGAAATCAGGAAAATCACAGGCTTTGGGATGCAGAGTCAAATAAATGCAATGTCCATAGCACACTGACGGCTCCTGAGAGAAGCATGCAATGTGGGAGAAGGTCGATGAACCAGGTACAGCATCCAAAACCAGCAGAAGTGGGGTTAGCGTCCCACAGTGTCATATTTAGGAGTAGGTTTAACAACAAATGAAATTGTCTTGAAATTGATGCAAGTCTTTGACTTGATTAAAGGTAGCAGCCACATTCTTCCCATAACTGCTTGATGACTTAAAAAAAGATCCCACTACAGAGTTGACGACATTGTTTTAGATCACATCATGGAGAACCCTGTCCCCACCAAGCTGACACAGAGCCTTACTATCATAGATAGAGTGTTCGAAGTCAGACAGTATTTACTTTGGGATAGAAGAAAATAATAGTGATTATGAGAGGATACCAGGCTATGTTCTCTTGCTTTTGACTTGGGTGGTCATTATAGACCTCCCCCCAAAAAAGCCCACGTAAGCAGTTTCTGACTCATGATGGCCTCCTGTATTTCCTGGACACCCTGTCCTCCATAGGGATGTAGACCTCCAGGCTTTTCTTCCGAGATACCTTTCTGTGGATTGGAACCACTAGTCTTTCTTAGAGAAGTCAATCACTTAACCATTTGTGTCACCCAGAGATTCATGATTATTTAATCACTAAAATCATACTGCAATCTGATTCCAATTCACAGGGACCCTGTAGAGCAGCGTAGTCTTTCTCACTAGAGTTTCCAAGGCTGTAAATCTATACAGTACTGGTTGTCTCATCAACAGAGAGGTTGATGTTCCAGACAACCTGACTCTCAGTTGGCAACTCAACTCATAACTCACAACTCACTATGTTACCAAGGCTCCTATTACGTAAAATAATGAGTTCATTTTGTGAAATTTTAATTATTTAGGTTCTTAATTTCCATACAAGCTATATCTAAATAAAAAGTTTACTTAAAAACATAAATTCACTATAAATACCTTTATTGTGATTTTTATTAATTAGAAAAAGTACTAGAAAGGTTATATCAAATAGAAACATTTTTGTATGGCATAATTGATAGTATCTTTGTTTAAAACATTTTATTATAAATTAGTGGTAAGTTTAATTTATAATCAATCGTTTTAAAGGTAAGTGTAAACTGCAAGTAATAAACTGATTCTCAGTTCTATTAATACTCAATAAAATTATACAACTGAAAAGTCCTTAAATGAAATAAATTAATTTTGACCTCAGTATTTGGTTTTCATGATCGCTTACCACTTTACCAGAAAGCAAAATAACAATTCCAGTGATGAAAGATACTACTTCTATTAATCACTGAGATGTACTACATACTTTAACTCTCCAGAGCCATAATAATTAATTTTGTTTTCATGTCAAATAAAAACTCATTGATTGTGCTTGCTTTGACTTCACCTGTGCTAAAATAGAAACTATACTGAAAAGATTTGCATGTCCTTGTATGATAATGGCACCCAATTTGTGAAATGTTCCAGAATTTTAAGAACAAGTGGATTCAGGGAATCTGAATAAAGTTGAAAGAATGCTATTCATTGCATGAATTGCAACTAATGTTTAGAAACAAAATACGTATAAATGGCTGCATGGAAAACTGGCTCACCCTGTAAATTTCCACCCAAAGTACAATTTAAAAATATACATCCACACATACTGGTAAAAGTTTTGTGGATACACAACTATTTGGAGACTCTTTTTTCAGATATAGCTTTAATTCTCATGAAAATAATTGAGAATATTTAACGTAAACACTCAGATAGTATTGATGTCAATATTAAAGCAAACGCAGTGTCATGGAACTCCTGGCTGCCCTATAAGGATAAAGTAGAACTTCCCTCGGGGGCGTCAGAGGCTGAAAATCTATACAAGTTAGAAAGCCACCTATTTCTAGAAGAGTGACTGGTGGTTCCCAATTTTATGCATGCTCCTATATTCACAATGGAACAAAGAATTTTATTTAATAAAGTTGGATCCTCCAATTACATCAGCTATGTTCATATAGTATTCCTAGGTACTTTTTGTGATATCCTGTTAGTCCTATGTTGTTACTGTTAGATGCCAGTAGGTCAGCTACTATATATAGGGATCCTATGTACAAAAGAATGAAACATTTTGTGGCCCTGTGCCATCCTCACAATTATTCCCTCTTATGCTTGAGACCATTATTTCTTGCAGACCACTTGTCTACCTATCTCCTTGAGGACCTTCTCTTTTTATTTGGCCACCCTTGTACTGTAGCAAGTATGATGTCCTACTCCAAGGACTGGTCTGTCCAGGTAATTTCCCCATCCTTGCCTCTAAGAATTGCTCTGACTGTATTTCCTCCCACATAGATTGGTTTGTCCTTTTAGTAGTCTATGGTATTTTCAATACTGTTCTCTTGTACCACAATTCTTCTGTCTTCTTGACTCAGTGTACCACTTTCATATGCAAATGAGGCCATCGAAAATACCATGGCTTGGATCAGGTGCAAACTAGTCATCAATGTAACATTCTTGCTTTTCAATACTCTAACGAGTTCCTGTGCACAGATTTAGCTAATGCAACACATTTTGATCTTTTGACTGCTACTACCATGAGCACTGATTGTGGATCCACACAAGACAAAATTCTTGACAACTTCTACCCTTTCTCCATTTATGCAGATGTGAGGGTTTGGTCTTCTTTACATTGCGTTGCAATCGATAATGAAGGCTGTCACCCTTGATCTCCATCAGCAAGTGCTCCAGGTCCTCCTCCCTGTTAGCAAGCAAGGCATCTCCATATCGCAGGTGGTTAAGACGCCTTCCAAACCGGATGCCATATTCTTCTTCATATAACCCAACTCCTCTGAGTAATTTCTTAGCATACAAATTGATAGATATGGTGACAGCATTCAACCCTGTTGCACACCTTTTCTGATTCTAAACAATGCAAAATTCCCTTGTTCTATTTTCACAATTGTCTCTTGATCCATGTATTAATTCCACATGATCACAATTGAGTGTGCTCACATTCCCATTCTTCTCAAGGTTGTCTATAGTTTGTTATGGTCCACACAGTTGAATATCGTGCCTTTGCATAGTCAATAGAACACAAGTAAGCACAATTCTGGGATTTTCTGCTATCAGTAAAGAGCTGTCTGACATCAGCAATAATAATGCTGGTTCTCTGTCCTCGTCATCGGCCTGACCTCTGGCAGCTCCATGTCAATATACTGCTGCTACCATTGTTGGATGATCTTCAGCAAAATTCTACTTCTGTTTGATACCAATGATATTGCTCTATAACTGGAGCATTCTGTTGGGTCATCTTTCTTTGGAATCTAAACAAATATGGTTCTCTTCCAGTGAGTTGGCAAAGTAGTTATATTCCAAATTTCCTGGAATAGATGAGTAAGACCTTCCAGGGCTTCATTAGCTTTCACCTGGAATTCTCTCAATTTCTGTAGCCTTATTTTTTGACTAATGTTTTCAGTGCAACTTGAACTACTTCCTTCCTCCAGCATCATTGGTTTTTGTTCATAGGCTACCTTCTAAAATATTGGTATGTCTACTAGTTCATTTTGATACAGAGCCCTCTGTATTCTTTCCATCTACTTGGGATGGTACCTCCACCATTCAATATTTTGGCCATAGAATCTTTCAAACTCTAGGTTTGACTTTTTTCTTCAGTTCTTTCCATTTAAAACATGCTGAGTAGGTTCTATTTTTGTTTTAGAATTCTAGTTCTTTGCATATTCCATGATGAAATTTTAATAATGTCTTCTTGAGCCGCTCCTTGAAAATTTCTATTCAGCTAAATAGAAGTGTTGATCCTATGAAAGGTAAATGCCTATGTGTATATTGAATTAGGATTCTGAGAAATAAGGACAATAGAGGCTTTAATCACATCTCCTGAGACAATAGGATCAGATGTGAGTCTTTAAGTTTTGATGAACGAGGGCGAAATACTCAAGCAATTTTCAATATGAAGTAGATTCTGGATTCAGCAGGGCTTGACGGTGAATACTAGGCATGTTATGGCGTCAAGGAAAGATGCAGCGTGATGACACAGATTCTAGCATTGCTGTGGCATGCTGAGGTTGCTCCATTTTGAACACTGGCTGATAGCAGGCACGATTGCTAAGCCTTCAGGGTCTTGGTGAAATCAGATGGAAGGCACTGGATGATAGCAGGCATGATTGCTAAGCCTTCAGGGTCTTGGTGAAATCAGATGGAAGGGCAGGTGAGGATAAACACACGACAGCAGATAGTATTTGTTGTGCTGATACATATTTAACTGACACTCAAGGGAAAAGAAAAAAGTTTTGCAGCAGTTGCTAATTCTTATAGTGTACACAATCACACCATGACCAATTCCCAGTGGCAACATAAAGTCCTTAGCACAAACAGCCCATGTGGAGATGTGTGAACTGGTCTGGGTACACCACTGTAGCAGTCAGTTCAAAGGAACAAAGAATGTATCCGAATCTATCAGGTACCTTTTTGGGTCACTCAGAAACTCAAGGCAAATCTTCCTGAAAAATGTATTAGTTTGAACATCTAGAGTGCTCTAGTCATTGTAAATTGGCCAAAACCAAAAGTTGAGCTTGCTTTACATAAACTGTTGTGCAAGGATTCTGATTCTAATTCTATGGCATTGCGAATCTTGTCCACTCGATTTTCTAAATTCATCTGGGACCCCTCCTCCCATATTGCTCATTAGACCAACATACAACATAGAATAATATGGTGAAAAGATTGAATTTCTCAACTTTTACTTACTCCACAATCATGGAACTGGCAGTGAAGCATTTTGAAGATGAATTTCACTGGGGAAATCTGCTCGTCTTTATATTGCTAAAGATTTAAATGATCACTTTGAGGCTTGAAGTGCTTTTGATCCAAGCCATGGTATTTGTCATCACTTTATATTCATATGAATATTGGACAATGAATAAAGAATGGAGAAGAACTGATCAAATTGTATTATAACATTCACCAAAATAATATATTGGATTATCAGGAACTACCACCAGAAGAACAACAAAAAGAAATCTGTCTTGGAAGAGTCCATCTGCATGAGTTTTAGAAGCAAGGATGGTGAGACACTGTTTCTCATTCTGTGTACATGTTATTAGGAGTGACCCATTCTTGGAGAAGAACATCATTTAGGTAGCACAGAGGGTTTGGCAGGTAGAAAACTTGATGTCAACATGAAGATATATAAGTATAGGGGTGGAGGCCAACCTATCAATTAGGTCAAAGCCTGATGCTGTCTCTTTCAGGGTGTGACCTTCTTATAATGAAGTCCCTAGGATCCTCCCCCTCTTCTCTCTGCCTGTCCCTTCCTGCTGGCTGGCCACCCTGTGTGCTGCCACAGCCCTGCCAGGTTGCCACCGCCCTCGGATCCACAGGATTCTGCACCCACAGGCTGCGATCTTCCTGCATCATTGCCTATGACTGTGTGAGTGCGACGAGGAACTGATGGACTGCTACAGGGCTTATGGACTTTAGTTGACTGGGCTGGGATGCTTTCTTAATATAATTACCTCTTAATATAGAGCTTTTTCTTATCTATAAATAAAGGTCACCGGATTTGTTTCTTTTGTCCACCTGGTCTAACCCAGAGGGTCAGCCACAAAGAATAAGACTCTCAAAAAGATATATTGACACAGTGGCTTCAGCAATGGGCTCGACCCGAGTAGCAATGATGAACCTGGCAGCGGGCAAGGCAGTGTACCCTTCCATCCTGCGTAGGCCAGCCCAGAGTCACAACCAAGTGATGGCACTCAACACCAAACATGTAAACTCTGACGGAATCCTTTGATTGTTCAAAATGCCCATTTTTCAAAAAGTTAGTTGTAGCTTGTTAATGTTTATTGGTTCTCAGATATATCTAGTTTGCATAATTGACATGCTGTTAAAACTATTCCTTGCACCTAGAAGTTTTCATATAGCAACCAGATAATAGTCGTTGATGAAGCTTTGATTCACAATTAATTAGTACAGTTAAAGGTTTTGCTTTTGGCGCTGTCCCTTTAGTAAATTAAGATGTGATACCGATTTGCATATACTCAGCACAGCTGGTTTTCATGAAAAGAGAGAGCATTTGCCCTCAATAATTTAAATCAAATGCAGAATGGTTTTATTCCTAAAAGAAGAACAACCTGGTGCAAAGCAGGTGGCTTCCCTGTGTTACGACAGGTAATCGTTTCCATACATCTTATCCTAAGAAATCCTTATGTCCAGTAGTTTTCTCTTATTCACCTGTTGAAATCCCCATAATAAAAGATAAATATCATGAAAAAATCTGCAATACCATAGTATATTATATTTTTAGTTGCAAATTTTATATAGTACAGTAAGACCATTCTATAATACTTTATCAGATAATTATCCTAATTAAGACTATTAATCTATTCTGTTTGAAAAAATATATCTCATGATTGTTTAGTAAATATGAATTTTTAAATGAGCTTTAAATCTGCTTTGAATACATGTCTGATACATATCAGTACTTAAAATCCATAGATGTTCCTGAGCTACTATTCAAAAGTGTAAGCATTTTATATAAAATTGCTTTTTCAAATATGTTCTTTATTGTGGCCTTATTTTTATTAAAACATGAACCTGAGAATATACCACCATAATTTCTTTGCACCATATAATTTTTAAACAAATTTCAATATAAGAAAATTGATGCGTGGGTGTGAAGATATGTTTCTACATAAAATGAACTAAAAATACTCTGGAGATCTATAATTCTCCAAAGGCTTTGAATAGAAATCAGAGGAGGATATGGTATTTCATTCTAATTATATATATTATCATCTGAAAGAGCCAGTTTATTTCCATATATGTTTACATTTTATGCTTACATTTATTTGAGCAGATTTAATATTTAGAATATTACTAATTGTTCTTTTATACCCTATCTACTTCCTCTTTACTGATACGGGCTATAAAAACACATTCCTTTTAAAGCAGTCTTCGCTGATAATATCCTATTCTCCTCTGTTCCTATTGTAAAAATGAGATGAATAAAATTGCATTACAGCTATATTGGATAAAAGTTAGCCATTCTTTGAGTGGTAGTCAAAACATGATTCAGGAGTTTTAAAATAAACCAGGGCTTTCATCTAATATATTAATTATTACATGACAAGACAAATAATATTTTTATTTTGGTATATAGCTTGGTAGGACTTTTAATATATATTAAGATACAACCAGGGATACCTGACTTAATTAAAAGCTGAATGAGTTCATTCCAACAAATTCTCACTTCAGATTTGCCTGTGAAGACACCAGCCCTGTGAGATTCTACGATTATAAACATTTAGAACATAGTAAAGTCACTGCAGGCATCTGAATACTCAACAGAAAACAGCCAGGTGCTGGGGTTTTCTTCTGCTATGTTGCCAATTTAGTCTTCCAAAAAGTTATGTGTCTAATTTATAGCCCTCTGACATCTCTCTGGTTATGTAGTAAACACTGTCAGAATCCCTGATAAACAAGATTTTCTCAGATATACTGGTGGTTAGTATGTAATCTGTAGTGGAAATTTTTATTTTTTTTCTCTGCACCAAAGATGCTGCCTCCGGTAAGAATGATATCAGTCTCTCTCCCTACTCCATAGGACTTCCTACAGAATAAAAACATTTTTTCAAATATCTATAAACCCCGACAGAAGTGGGGTACCCTGTAAGTAAAGTAAACACAAGACTAGTCTATAAGGAAAACAGCTTTGCATATTTTCACCACAGCCAAGAGAAACAGTAAGGAAATACAAGTACGTAAGGCTGGGTGCACCTTGCTTACTGCCCCTGATGGTAAGATCATTCATTTGCCCCGTCTATCAACCTTGTCAGACTCCATATCTGAGTCCATTCTTTACAGCCACTTCATCTACCACCTGCTTGATGTGTCTGTTTCCCCAGGGAAGCACAGAAACCTAGGATCGACATGTCACTCTGCTGTCCTCTCAAGTTGATCTCTGCCAGGGAGGATGAGCACTGTGTCCATCCAATGCTGCTCAGAATGTCTATCACTTTTCTCCTGAATCAGAAAGACTGATTCCCTTTCAGGAAAGAGAAGCAAAACTATCTCCAGCTTTCCTTCCAGGTCAGAGTTGAGTTAGTTCCCAGAGTAGAGAAAACGCAGCACTGTGATGGTTATTCCTGATAGGACGTTGGTAGCGATCGCTGACAGACTGATTTCACACCTTGGCAAGCTCAGGTAAGGGCTTCTGCCATTTCGCCATTTTGCATAGACTTGCCCTGAAGGGAGAGGATGGCTCCGGTGTCAGAGGTGAAAGAGGAAGAGGGTGAGACTTTAGCTGGCCTTCATGGTGAGTGGCCCAAGCCGAGCCTCTGCCTGGGCCGACTTGCTCTGAACTGACTGACAGTGCTTTGTTTGCTCTCTTCAGGTTTGCAGAGCAGTTCTAGTTGTTAATTAGCAGCCTGGAGTATTTTGAAAATATTTGTCTGATGTGATATTTTAAAATATGTTCTCACAATATGGTAACAATTTCCATTTACTCTGAATAGAGTTTCCTGCTAAAAGAAATCTAGCTAAAAAAGCACATCCAATCTGTTAAAAGACTGAATATTTACACTTAGCCTGGAAGTGGAAACAGTGTGTGAAAAACAGATGCCATTCAGGGTGGTCAGAGTTTGTAGGCATCTTTTGTGAGCTGTTTAAAATCATTCTTCGCCAGAACTATAGTTAGAAATAGTTACCTTATAGAATAGGTGTCTCCATCTTTGGACTCACTGATGTATTACATTTGCTGTCTCTGTGAGCCTAAATAGGCTACAGCATGATGACATTATGCTGAAATCTAGGGGCAAGGATTAAACAGAGTTTCCTTTTTTCTAAAGTACACTTAGCCTTTCTCCATGTGAGATGTTAATAAAGACCTTACTGAACCTGTTTTTACTTGACTACAAAATCAATACTTTGGCTAAAATATTTAACAGCAGCACATAATTAAAAACATAAAAATCTTTATACACTCACCCAGAGATAATTTGGATTCAAAATACCTTCTTTACATTTAAGTTTCATGGATTTTCAGTGTGTGCTGCCGTGCATTGAAATATAAATTCTCAAAAAATGTCTAGCATACTTTCATGGGCTTTATACCTCTGGTACCTTGGTAGTCTTCTGATTGTATATAGCTATTGAATTGTGTCTACGCATTGAGTAAAATATTGGGAGAAACCCATAAATTTACTGTTTAAATGTGACTAAAAGAGCTTGATAATTAACGCTTAGAGTAAAAATCAAAGACAGTTATGGTTACTCATTAATTATATAACTCCTTAAATAACTAGGTATTATAATTATATATCATTAGTTTTCATAATATTTTTGTAAACTTTTAGAAGAAGAACATTTGTTGTTCTCCTTGTTAGGTGCCATGAAGTCAAGCCCCATCCATAGCAACCCTAATACACAACAGACTTATAATCCACTTTCGATCTTTATCAGCAAGCGCTTCAAGTCCTCCTCCCTTTCAGCAAGCATATAGCAGGCTGTTAAAAAACCATTCTCCAATCCTGGTGCCGCATTCTTCATCTAATTCCACTTTTCTGGTGAATTGCTTAGCACACAGATTGAATAAATAAGGTGACAGGATATAACCTGTTACATGTCTTTCCTGATTTTAAACCATGAGGTAGTCTCCTGCTCTGGGTTCACACTGCCTTTGATCCATGGACTGGTTCCATAGGAGCACAGTCACGTGTTCTTACATTCCAGTCTTCTCAAGACTATCCATAGTTGATTGTGGTCCACGTCGTCAAATGCGTTGGCACAGTCAGTAAAGCAAAGTAAACATCTTTCTGTAATGTCTGCTTTCAGTAGAGATGCATCTGACATCAGCAATGGTATTCTTGTCCAAGTCTTCTTCTTAACCTGACCTAAACCTCTGACAGCTCCCTGGCGATGCACTGCTGCAACCATTGCTGAAGGATGTTCAGCACAATTTTTCTTGTGCATGTTCTCAATGATACTGGCCTATAATTTGAGCGTTCTGTTCAGGCACCTTTCTTTAGACTGGGTACAAATATTGAGCACTTCCTGTCAGTTGCCCCAGCACCTGTCTTCTATATTTCTTGGCATGGACAAGTCAGTATTTCCAATGCTTCATCAGCTTATCGAAACATTTCAATCGATATTTTATTAACTCCGGAAGCCTTGGTACTGGCTAATAATTTCAGTGAAGCTTTAACTTCTTCCTCCAGCAGCATTGGTTCTTGCTCATACGTTACCACTTGAAGGGGTATAAATGTGGTTTTGGTTCAGTGGGATTCCCCAGGAGCATAATTATTTTAAACATGTAGAAAAGAGACGATGCATGCGTTTGACTAGACTCAATGGCAATGAGTTTGTGTTGGCGAACCGGGTCCCTGTGATGGTTCTGGGTGATGTCAACTGAGCACTCCTGTGTGAGGGCAGAGATGGAGCTCACATTATTGTGTCACCGTCCGATCACACCTCCCTGGTGCCATAGCCTTTTGGTATAAGTGAGAGAGACTTAACAGAGTGGAATCAATTTTATCCCTTTGCCTTCTGCCAGAACTGGATCGCACATATTTTCCTCCATCTCCTTTTGCCTGTGATTCCAGAATGTGGCAGGGGACTGCTGAAAGTGGATTTGGCTGATTTCAGACTCAGGCATCCACCAGCCTGTGTCTCCTTCCTTCTCTTCTGCTTCTTGTTCATCAGCTCCCACTGGTCAGGAAAAACCTGACTTGAACCAGACTAGAATGACCTATTTCTACAACTGTGCTAGCTATTTCTTGATATCAATCTCTTTCTATATTCAGCACATACTACACATATCACTGGTTTTGCTTCTCAAGATCATCCAACCTAACACAGTTCCAAAAATTATTTGGCCGATCAACCTCTTTTCAAAAAAAAAAAAAGAAAAAGTAATTCTCTGGGTCTCCTTGGAAGTTTGTACTGTAGTCCATAATCCAGTCTAACATGTAGGAAGATTCTGCATTGGTAATCGCCCTGGATCATTCGATTGCCCACCAGGGGGTAGTACTGTCCACTTTGGAAAACAATTACGCGGGGGGGAGGGGGGGGGGGGGAGGAATGGCTGCTCATAATTGATTTGAGATTTTTCCCCAGTTATTAGAAAACATAAGTATTTTAATAATTTACACCAGTGTAGGTTTAATTTCCCTCTGCATTCAGACAAAAGTTAGGTTTGTTCTCCAATCATCTTTGCATATCTCTAGATACACTGTACCATGCTGTTAACCTCTAATTAAACTCTACTTCATAGTATAATATTCTTCACAATTATCATCCTTCTACTATTTTGGCCCTAATACATTTTATCCAGCTAGTGAACTCCTTATTTCCCAAGTTAAAAGTCTCCAGCTCCAGGAAAACTGTTAAAGTCACCATAATAATCATTATTGTGAACTCTTCCTGTGAAAGAAACTATAATCTCACTATTTCCTCTTGATTTGGCATGTTTAAATATTCTCCTGAAGCCTATGAGGACAGTTGAGAATCATAAGTGCCCCCAAAAGACAATAGTAACTCCATATTAAGTTCTTAAAACAAACTCCAAGCAAACATGCTGTCATCAATTCCAATTCATAGCAACTTTATAGGATAGAGTAGAATCGCTGCACCCAGTTTCAAAAGCTGTTCTTCTCCACAGAAGCAGACTGTTCCATTGATCTCCTCTAAAGTAGCTGGTAACTGCCAACCTTTAAATATCAGCCCAAGACTTAAGCCACAGTACCTTCAGACTCCTTTTATCTATTGAGATAAAATCCCAAACACCCAACCCCACTCTTCAGTAGGCGTCAGCACATAGCATCTCTATGTAAGGTTATGAGATTGTAAATCCTTAGAGGAGCAAATAGCACCATTTTTACTCCTGGCACCAGCTGGTGAGTATGAACCACTGACTGACCTTGAAATTAGTAGTCCAATTCCCAGTCCACAGCATCATGAGGGCTCCTTGCTGGTTAGATTGTGCCTTGCAATTGGTGCAATGCCAAGAAATATTTTGTAAATGGTGAAATTAAAATAATCCCAACTGGGATATTTACCTTAGGTTACAATTTTAAAATACCATATATACTCGAATATAAGCGGAGGTACCTAAGTATTACCTGGGAAACCAGAAAAACTGATTGACTCAAGTATAAGCCTAGAGTGGGAAATGCAGGATGTGAATTAACACAGAGACCAGAGGGGAGACACGGAGCGCAGCCACAGACACATCCTTACCAGTTCAGCTGCTGGCGTAAGTGAATCACTAAGGGTGCTTCTGTGAATTGGAGCTGTCCATGTCATAGGATGGCTCTGATTGATTAGATGTGAGTAAACAAACATTCAAAGCCCTGCAGTGTCAGCAGAGCTTTGAATGAACAGCGGAGGAATGGCAATCACCTGTGAGATATTACACCTCACTGGGGTACCACTGACCCAAGTATAAGCCAAACTCCAGTTTTTCAGCACATTTTTTAGTGCTGAAAAGCTCGGCTTATACATGAGTATATATGGTAAGTGATCTTAAGTAACCAAAGAAAAATTATTAAAATGAATAAATTTGTTTATAAAATGGTTTTCACCATGTGTGATATCTGTTATTAGTATAAAAATTACTGCTCATTAATACTAGTCATTCATCCTACCACTTACCTGTCAGTTCATCATACTTTGGTGGCTTGGGTGCCGCGGCGATGCTGGAAGCTGTGGTATGGATGCTGGTCTTTCAATCACCATCAGGGTCACCCAAAGTGAAAGGTTGCGATGGAGCTTCCAGACTGTGAACAGACAATGCACAAGGACTCAACTCCCAGTGTCAGAGGAAGAAGCCTCTGAAAAGCTGATGCATCTCTTGAAAACATTCTCAAATATTTAAAGAACATTGTCAGAGATTCTGCCAGTAGATGGATCCTCAGGTCCAAGAGCCCTTGAAATGGCACTCACACTATGACTGAAGAGGAGCTTATTTCTTGGAGAGAGTCAGCCTCGGTGACATGAGTTAGGCAAAGCTTATGTGAGTGGAGTCTTCGGGGTCTTTGTTTGCTGATCGGGCATTATTCAAAGAGAAGAGAAACCACTGTAAAATCTTCCACTGATAGGAACTTCAAATGTGTGAATTATGAATTTAGGATAATTGGAAGTGGTCAAAAATGGAATGAAACACATGAAGATTGATATTGTAGGCATTAGTGAGCTGAAGTGGACTGGTATTGGCCTTTTTAAATTAAAAAAATTACACAGCAAGAGCAATGATGTGGCATTCATTGTCAGAAAGAATCTTCCTAAATCCATCATGAAGTACAATGCTACCTATGATCACATTACATTGATGTGCCTTCAAGGAAAGCCTATCTACATAACTATTATTCAAATTTATGTATCAACCATGAAAGCTAGTGATGAAGACATTGAAGAATTCTATCAAAGACTTTTGTCAGAAATTGCTCAAACACGTGATCAAGATGCATGGATCATTGTTTGTGATTGCAGTGCAAACATTGGAAACAAAGGCAGGACCACTAGTTGGAAAATATGGATTTGGTAATAGAGAGGAAGTTCATAATTGCTTGATAGCATGTGTGACAATAATTTCATGCTGAATTATAGTTTGTTGATTGTTAAATTTGAATAGCTTTAAAAGACAACAGAAATAGATTTATTTTGAAATATTGAATATTTAATATGGCAGACCCTTGAGAACAGTAGCTACATGTTTCATTTTTTCTTGGATACTCAGTATGTCCTGTGATTACAATATGGTAGTATTTTCATGGTTGAAAATTTGAAACAGCAATACTGCTTAATTATTTAAACTTATTTTGGGTTCTAGACTCTAACAGATAAAATACGAGAGTGGCAGATCATCTCCAAAATGGTTGGAGTTTCTCAAAATTTGCAAATAGGACTCAGAGTCTGTACATCTAAAGTTGTGTAGAAAGACCCTACATGTTTACTTTAGGGTAGGGGTTTGTAAACTAAAGACTATGAGACAGATATATCTACTGCCTCTTTTTATACAGTCCACAACCCCCCAACATTTTTACTTAAATTATTTAAAGTTTAAGGTGTTTGATGAAAAATTCAAAATAATATTTAATGACATAAAACCATAATATGAAATTTACATTTTTAGCCATATAATTTTTATATGCCTCATGTAGCATTGCTTTTGTGCTAAGTAATGACAGTTATATAACTCCATCAGAGGCTTTATGACATAAAAAGTTAAAGGTTTTACTATCTATCTTTTTATAGAAAAAAATGGTCAGATATGCTTTAGAAATATGAGATACAAATGATACTTTCAAACAGCATCAATAAATAAATAGATTTCTTACATTCTATTATATTTTGATCCCAACATTAAATAAGATGACATTTTAGGAAAAAGTAGAAGTCTAATCAAAAGTGTGCATTTTTGCATGTGACACCCTTAGGATTAATAATCTAGGGAGGTGTTCGTCACCTGTAGGGGAGGAGGGGAGATGGTTGAATGAAAGGCAGTACATAGTGATATCAATTAAATGGAATAGGTATGGACACAGATCCTCCTGTTCCCTAACAAAGCTCTTCTGTGAGATTCTGGATTGGCTTTCAGGAGTAGAGTTTCACAGAATTAAAGTAGCTTTGTTTTCTTTAGGGATAAACCTATAGGACCAGAAAAATATTATACTTGGTTGTCATCTTAGAACATTCTTAAGCTACCTTAAAAAATATATTTTGCTGTATTCTCTTGGCCTAAAAGGGAGAGCATAGGGACTAGTGACATTTGCTCAATGATAGGGAAACTATTTCCTTAAGAAATGCTTAATGCTGTGCTCACCTTGCCTTTTTTTTTTAGTGACATCGTTTTCTATAAATACTAGGAAAATGTCTTATTCCTCAAATGTTTAGTTTGAAAATACTGTAGCTTAAAATTATTGCTAAATTCTTGAGGGTTACAAAGGAATCAGAAAGAGGCAGGAGTCTTTTTAAAATGTAATACATTTTTGGTATTCAAGTCAGGCCACAAATCTGTAAAAGTCAAGTTCAAGGAAGTCCATTTTCACCCCCATTGATTTTCACTGAAGGCAGACTCTTTTCACCTCATTGATTTTGATGTTGATTGAGTCATGTTCATCTGGCTGGTCAGTATTTGGAAGCTTGTTCATTTTTGATGGGTTAATTTGCCTAGGATCACTGATCAGCTACCTTGATCTAGAGTTAGTTTTATTTAACACTATTTCAAACCAGAAGTTACGAAAGTTAAAAAGAGCACTAATTGAATATACTATAGAATTATAAAGAATTTACCTAACTAAATATGTGTTTATTTTTTTAATCACACAAGTGAGATATTATCATTTAAAATATTATATTACAAACATACAAAATAATTATATGTGTTATTCACATCATAATTAATTTTAAAGCATACATCTTACTGGAGAAAATGACTACTACCACAAAAGAATATTCAAAACTTGCAAAATATTAATAAATATGATACATCTAAGTACTGATGAATGTAATATATGTGTAAGTATTGCTCTGGCTAAGAATGAAAAAGAATTTTCTAATAGGACTAATAATATATAAATAAATTCCCAACTTTAAGCCTGTGATTAAGTTATTATTCAATGCTCATCTCCCAACTTCTTTGCTCACTGCACATATAGCCCACTCTAAACCCCACCACCAATAAAAATACTCTACCAAATAAAATATTTTATTTTTAGATATTAATATGCATTATAAAGTAAAGCACCTGGATTTTATATGACAAAATAATTGTTTCATGTTACACATTTATGAGATTTTTCTATTCATTAACTTTTATCCTGGATTTTTAAATTTTTCTTATGGTCTAATTTTAAAATGAACACTTCCTTTTACAACACTTAGCCAAATCCTTCAAGATTTTATATTTGAAAGATCAGACAATTTTTTGTAAGTTTAAAACTTTAATCATTCCAGGTAACACTGTACCATATATCTTCCCTTTGTTTCAACCGCTTTTATTAAAAATATATATAAATCTCTAGAACTTGTGTGTGTTTTTCTTAGATCATCAATCTTCTCTAATTAGCTTTTCTCCCATAAAATGCAAATTGTTTGATTCCCAATGGAAACACAGTTCATGCCATTTTACATTAAAAGCTGTTTGTTTTTTCTCTTGTAAGCAAGTGGTTCATATGCTATAAACAAACCTGGAATTGTATACCATTGTTGTCGCTACTCTTTTGGTTGTACATCTGCCTTTGAAATCAAAAGTGAAATATAACATGTAAACCATAATTCTGAGGTTAAAAATAAAAGATATATCAACCAGTGTACTTCTATGAATTCTCTCAACCATCAGGGAGATACCTCAACCTTTCTTCAGTGAGACATCTCAATATTTCCAGCATCCTCATAACTTAAATTCCATGATTATCATCCCATTCACATGAGATCTATAAAACTTGGGTTTAAATAATAATTTTTCAATTATTTACTAAACAGATGATGTGAATATCTTCTTTGTATATACATAAATTATTTGTAAGCTTTAGGAAGCTTAACATCCCTAATTTGAAGCTGTTACAATTTGTTCATATGATTTAATATAAATAAAACAATGTAATATGAATTTAATATTAGTTAATATATTTATATAATTATGAGGGAGTACTCCCCTTCTCCCACAAAAAAAGGGCAAAAGCTTTGCTAGGCAGAGCTCTCATACCATGTATTTTTTCTGCTGGGCCAGCATGGAGCATCTCGCTCTGAGTTAGTGCACCACACAGCATCACCTGGGAAGGGTCTCTCTAGTCATGATGATTTTTTTTTAAAGTAGTTTCATGCAAACCTCATTTTTTTTGTGATGGCTGATTTAGGAGTACAATGTGTGGCTGTGAAATTGTGTTTCCTGCTTGGGAAAAATGCTTCAGAAACTGCTGTGTTGGTGAACACAGATCACAAGGAAGGATAGTGCTATGGGAAAAAAATCAAGTGTTGGCGTGGGTTTCTCCTTTCTAAAAAGGTGAACTATTAATTGATGACAAACCTCATTCAGGACTTCCATCAGCTTCCCAAACAGGTGAAAATGTCAAATCAGAGGGCATTCGGAGTTTGTTCTACAAGGTCAGCCTCATAATCGAACATTCTATTTAGAGGTTCTGAAAAGATTGCATAACAGCGTGAGACAAAAAAGGCCTGATTTGTGGCAGACAGGGGACTGGTTTTGTCGCCATGACAATGCACCTGCTCACACAGCCATCTCCATTGTGTCACTTTGGGGCCAAAACAGCATCCCTCTCCCCACGCACCTTACTCACCTGACCCTGCTTCATGTAACTTCTTTTTGTTTCTGTGAATGAAGAGGGACATGGAAGCACAGAGATTTGACAACATAGAGAGGTGAAGAAAAAAAAACAATGAGGTGCTGTCAGTCATCCAAACAAATGAGTTTGAAAAATGTCTTCCTGAGTAGAATTACAGATTTGACAAAGGTATTAAGTTTAATGGAGAATACTTGGAATATGATAAGGTTTTTGTATAAAAAAACTAAATACATAGATTTGGAAAAAATCCGTTATTTTGGGGTACCCCCTTCATATAAATATTCTAAATGAGAAACCCCAAAGGCAAATTTGTGTTTCAGGATGATAGCATTAGCAAAGAATATTAGTGCTACACGGGACCCAGGAAATGAACGAGCAATTCCTGGCAGAAGCACAGTGGCAGGTTCCTCGACAGCAGGCTGCCATCAGGGCCAGTCCTCGGAGCAGGACATCATGCTGGGTCAAGCTGAAGGTCATTCCAAAAGTGAAGCACCTCAGTGTAGGGAGCGACACAGTGGCCGGACAACGGACTGAACATTGTGAGGATGGAACACAGTTGTGAGGCGAGAACAGGGCCCAGCTTTGTTTGTTTCATTAAGAGTCCAAACTGGTGTGTTGGTACGTAACAATATCAATGCAGATGAGAGCCACTGGGGCAGTGCTAGTGGATATAAACCATGATGACGTTGGAGCATAACCTAATTAAATTGATAGAATCATGGAAAGAGTTTTAGTAGCCATGTTCTACAGTATGACTTACTATTCAAACAAAGCACAATTATTTCAGATAAGGAGACTTGCATCATTCCAAATACCCTCTTTGAAAAACTGAAAGTCACCGTGGATTTTACTGCATTTCTCTCAAAACCCAAAGCCTATTTTCAGGACACCTGTTGCTTCTTCTGTTGGTTCCTCATCAAAAAATTCTATGCCTAGAAGTATCATAATCACATTCATGAAGATAAAGACACACATAAAACTTAGCATCCAGGAAATCAAGGCCTCACAAAATAGGCAAGAATGAATTTTATGAGTGTGGCTTTTAACTCAGAGATCCTTGAGGCCAGAAGAAAGTGGCACATCCTTTTTCAAGCGCTTGAAGAAAGGCTGCCAATCCGGACTTCTCTCCATTGTGAATTCTTTTCAAGAATGAATGAATATGTGGTGCTGTCCGAGAACCAAAAGCAAGAGAGTATGTTGCTAGATTTTCTCTAAAAGAAATACTCAGAAATGTTCTCACAGTAAAGGTTTATGATGTGAAATAGACTAGACTGTTAGACCAAAGAACAACAGAAAGTGAATGCCTAATGGAAAAATAAAAATATTGAAATAACCTAAATTCACATTAAATGAGAATACCATGTTTATACTATATAATAGAATCTTATCTAGCTCTTAAAGAGTGACATTAGAATAATGATGGACCACCTCACTGTTAGATACTAGAAATCATTATAAAGTAATAGTGAGTCAACTATATGATATTTTAAAGCAATTTTAAAAATAGAATGTGTAGAGTTGACAAATTGAATCAAGTAAGTACAGGAATGAGAAATATCCTAGAGACAACATTTAAACTAAAGCATGGCTTACTTTAAGATGATCCTAAACAACTGGATATACATTGTGAAGAAAACATATCATGTAAAAACAATTTCATGTAACATATATATAGGTTTGTATATAAAAACAAAATGTACATCATAGAATATTATAAAATTAAATACATTATTTTTATTTTATAAAATATTACATAGACACATATAATATGCAAAACATTAAAGCATATAAATATAATTGACTCTAGTGAAAATAAATGGGTAGAGAGAAGCACCGTTTGAATGTGCTTATTGTTCAGTTTGTGCGCTACGTATACAGTACACTCTGCTTGACCTTCTGAAGAGAATATTAAGGCATATTAAGTGTACTAATTTCTCCATCGTTCTTGGCAAGCAGTCAATAGTTACTGCTGCATTTCTAAAGTTAACAAATCATGAAATAGAGATTTGAGTGTGTTGTTTAAAGCTTTAAAAGAAGCCATTATAAGTGAAAACAATGTAGACATTCTACACAGTCTGCCGTCAATGAGGGAATAAAGAATTAAGGAATAACCGCAAAATAAATACATAAGTCACTGGCAGGTGTCCAAAAGGAAGAGACAACAAAGGCCAATGCTGTCACATGCACAACCCTGCACTAATAGCAATAGCAAACAAACCTTGCAAGTCCACACTTGCAAGCTTAGCAGATGCGGAAAGGCAAATGGAAGTATACCCACCAGAATATCATAGTTTGGTAGAAGATATTTCGACATCTGTATTTATATGTGCTGCAAATGTATTCAAAAACATTATAGAACTTCCAAGAACAAAGTTCTTAATTCCAGCCCAGCACTTTGAAAGGCAGAGACAATCGCTACATTTGGAGACGTAGGACCGCAGTCCTTGGGACACCTAGGACAACAAAGGTTGTGTTCTACAGCCTGCTTTGGTGAGTAGTAATCAGGGATTTAAAAGCTGTGAGTAACTCCCTAAGGAGCGACTATTGATCTCTTCCCACAGAGAGCAAAGATGAACATTGAAAATCAGAGACCAAGAAATCAGTTGGTCCAAAGAACTGAAGAACCATGTAACCCAGAGCCTCTTCTACCCCAAGATCTGAAGAACTAGATGATGCCTCTTCATCACTACCAACTGCTAAGATTAGGATCACATTAGAATTTCCTAGACAAAGAGGGAGAAATCCAAATCACAGAAAGACCCGACACAGCTTTAAAGAAGATTGGTGGTACCTGCAGGACTGCGGCTTCCTAGGATGCTTTGGGACCATCATCACTCAATGCTAGTTCAAGAAATGAGTTTGTTTTAAACCTCTCTCATTAATAATTAAAACTGTATATATTAATAAATATGCTAATATTTAGTATAATTCTTTATCCATATTAACTACAGATAGAATATTCCAATAAGTTTAATAACTAGTAACAGTGATTGAAGAAGACGTTTTTGGTATGTGTGAAATGAAAATATAAACCTCTGTGAGCTGATGTTTCTAGATAGCTGTTTAAAGACGCCTTAAGCAATATTATCCACAATTAGATAGGTATAAAGGAATTCAAACCTCAAAAGGAGCCAGAAACAGTTTCCCTAGATTACCATCTATCAGGGCCAAAGGGGTAAAACCTATAATCCTAAAGCAAACTTAGTATTCCATTAATATTTGCTCATCCATAGAGAAACGGATGTTCTCAATGTGGGATTTACAGAACATTAGAGATTTTGCATGAAATCTGCAGTGATTATCAGAGAAACTCTGCAATGCAGTTAAGTTTAGCCAACTTCACTTAAAAGTGAGACGAAACAGAGTATGTCCACAGCAGGTGAGCTTGTGAACGGAGAGCCAGCATCTAAAAAGTGAAGTTCTATCTTACAGTCCTCTGTTATAACATCCAAATGTCATTACAGGACTTTGTCTTGGATCTGCTTTGATTTTGTCTACAGTCAGTGTGTAGGAAAAAAAAGGGAAAGTGGATGGTTAATTGATACTCAATCCTGTAACTAGTAAGGCAGAGAGTGAACATTGTTCTTCCCCCTTTTATTTACCCTATTCAAAAAGGCTAAACACTCTTGCAGATGAATGAATTGTTTACTGAAGAAAACTAGAATGTCTCTGTATATATGAAGTGCATAGTCTACCTAAGCATACATGAGCAACCCAGAAAGTCAAGATTAATTGTCAGTATTTGGATCCCTTACGTTCATGAGTTAATGTTTTTCACTCACTGGGGTTTTTCCATTGTCAAAATGCACACACAAGAATATGTAACAGTCTTAGAAAGCTACTTGACATGTATTCTTAGCAGCTTTAAAAATGGCATCACTAACATGGACCTTCAGACCTTTAGCATGGTTATTAATTCACACACCTGTCCTTCCCTATCTACCTTTACTTTGGGGCTCTTTCCTAACATCTTATTGCAATTTGAGTGACATTTTACAAAGCAATCCTTTTTAAGAATTCTTACATATTTTGTTTTGTGACATTGATTGCAGTCTTTACAATGTAACACCACTCTTCCAACTTCCTCCCTGTCTTTACCATTTCCATTCACCCTTCTTTCTGATCACTTCCAGCATTCTGAATGTTTTCCTGAGCAAAACTATACCTTTTTGATCACATGCACTTGATTGTGCTAAGGAATGTGTCCTTTCCTACTATTGTTCACTTTAAAATCCTGTCTATTGTTTGGCTGAAATTTGACCTAAAGGAGTTCAAAAAGCTCATTTCCAGACTCCAAGGGTGACTAAGAATTATAGTCCTGAAATCCACTGAACTCACTGATTAACCCTGTCTTTTTATTTTTGTTCGACATTTTTTCCCCTCTCTCTCCTGAACCTCATCAGAATCCCTTTCAGTACCAATGGCAGTTGGACACCATCTAGGTCTTCGAGTCTCCTAGTCATGGAAGCGAGGGTTCGCATGGACCATTGTTTCTTTGGCGCAATTGTTTCTTTGTGTCAATGATTTGCTTCACTCTTTTCTACTCCAGATGGAGGGAGATGAATAGTTGATCTAAGATGGTCGTTCATAAGCTTTAATTTTTTGACACCTTTATTGACATATAGCTCAAAAATCATATAATTAAATAATTCAAATATATTGAAAAGAGTTGTTCACTCATCATCACAAGTTCACTGCCATAGTTAGTTCTGACTTGTAGCAACCCCGCAGGGCAAGGTTGAATGGTTGACTAGACCTGCAAGTCTGCAGCCGTGCATGGAAGCCGAGGGCCCATCTTTCTCCCGTGGAGCCGCTGGTGGTTTCAAAGTGCACCTCATTCAGCTTAAGGCTGACATTTAGAAGTCCCACGCCAGTCCAATGCACAGCCAGGACTCCTCTGTTTCTACTTCAGTGGCGCAAAGTGAGGTCTACAATGAAGGAGTGTGCACCAAAGGGGAGGCAGAGAGATTTGCACGTCAAAGGGTGGATTCAAAAGAATTATCTGAGTCATGGCACCAGAAGTGTTGGGTTTCAAGGATGGAGTTCCTCAATCCTTCCCAACACTGAAAGAATTCAGGCAGCAGAAGCACTTTTGTTAATCCAAGTAATTTTTATGAGGGAATGGGAACCTTGGGTAATTAAGCTTCAGACTGTCCATCCTGCCTCTGGGAAGCATGCAAGGTCACATAGCGAGGGGCGTGGGAAAGTCCGTGCCTGAAATGGCTGTTTGGAGAATCATGATGCCAGAGGTGGAGTCCACAGAATCAAAAGAGAAGTCCTGAACGGAAAAGGGAAAGAGAGAGAGCGCTAGAGGGTACATGTGCACTCGGTGCACAGGGAGAGATCCCGCCCCCCAACCAGAAAGAAAGAGCAGCCTGCCCTCCGTCTGCGCTACTTCTCCCCTCCTAGTCCCACTTGGTGGGAGGGATGGGGAGTGGATGATCGAGGTTATTGGTCTTAATGGCTGAATTCAGGTGCATGTGTGACATAATGTTGCTGGTGCTTAGTGTGCATGCGCAGGTTAACCTACACCTGCACCTAGGTGACCTTGATCTGAGCATGCCCAGCTTTGGATTGCCCCCATAAGTGTCTAATGTGTGCCTGATTCTTTTCCTACCCGCTCATTGTGGAATGGCTGGCGAATTTTCATTTAGCGTAGGCATTCAATGGACACACCCCTCTATCTCTAATCTTCCAACCTTTCAAATTGACTTTGCTGGTTCCTGATTGTGTGAGCCTAAGTAGTAATCAAATAGGGAGGGAGAGAATGCAACACTGGGCTAAGACACAAGCACAGTTTGAAGATGGCACAGGACTGCACAGGGTTTCACTCTGTGTCTTAGCCCAGTGTTGCAGCCACTGTGTGGGCGCAGCTCATGCAGGGCTTTCCCCTTTTATGGTGCCCTTCTCCTTTACCAAGCATGATGTCCTTTCCAGGAACTGGTTTATTTTGATAACATGACCAATGTCCATGAGACCAAGTCTCACCATTCTTGTGTCAAAGGTTCATTATGGTTGTTCTTCTTCCAAGACAGGTTATTTGGGTGTGTTGTTTTTTTTTTTTTGGCAGTGCACGATACTTTCAAGATTCTTCACTAGTCCCATAATTCAAAGCTTGGATTCCTCCTTAGTCTTCATTAGTCAATGTCCAACTTTCACATACCTAAGAGGTGATTAAAAATGCCAAGCCTTGGGTTGGGTGCACATTAGTCTTCAAAGTAACAACCTTGCTTTTCAACACTTTAAAGAAACCTTGTGCAGCAGATTTACCCAATGTAATTTGTTGTTTTATATTTTGACTGCTGCTTCCATGAACATTAGTTGTGGAGTCAAACAAGGTGAAATCCTTAACAACGTCAATCTTTTCTCCACTTATTCATGGTACCTATTTGTCCAACCAATTAATTGAATAGCCAAACTCAGTGTTAAATAGCCAAACTCAGTGCCATGGAATAGATTCCAACTAATAATGGCCCTATAGAATCAAACTGCCTTTATGGGTTAGAAGACTATGAATCTTTCCTGGAGTAGAAAGTCTCATCTCTCCCTGTTTGCTGGGGATTTCAAACTGCTGATCTTATAGTTAGCAGCCTAACATAGAACAAGTATGCCACTTTGGTTCCTACCTTTTGGTCCAGTTGTGAGACTTTGAGTCTTTTCAACATTGTGTTGTTATTCTGATGGAAGGCTACAATCCTTGATCTTCATCAGCAAGTGTTTCATGTCATTTTCTCTTTAACATTCAAAGTTGTATCATGTGTATATTTTAGGTTATTAATAAACTTTCCTCCAATCCTGATGCTGCATTTTCTTCATGTAATTCAACTTCTCTGTTGTTTTGCTAAATATACAGATTAAATAAATTAGATGAGAGATAAAGCCTTGACACACAAACTTCTTGATTTTAAATTATGCAGTATTCCCTTGTTCCATTCCTCCAAACTGTTTGAAACCAAATATTTCACTTGGATAACTAAAGTGCAAGTAATCCCAACCTTGAAATTTTCCAATGCATCATATATATGCGAACCTCAGATAATGAGTAAGAAAAACTGAAGAAGAATTGGTTCCTTTGAGTTACTGTGTTGGCAAAGAGTATTGAATGTGCCACAGGATGCCAGGAGACTAAACAAATTTGCTTTGATGAAGTATGACTAGAATGCTCCTTACCAAGAACCTGTCATTTGTAGGTGGATAAATTTATTTGTCTCCTCTAGTCTCTTCTATTGGTATAGGAAGCAATCATTACAGCGGTTCAAGGCCATTTTAATCACTGTACTGTGTAATAGGTTTTATGCTTTGACAGTCAGAGGGGTCTGCTTTGATACATGTGGTTTTCTTTCACGATTTTTTGGAAGTAGATTACTAGGCCTTTCACCCTAATCTGATGTTGTCTTGAAACTATGCTGTGTCCACCCTGGGTGACCCTTCTGGTATTGGAAATACTTACTAAACTAGCTTCTAGCATAATAGAAGTGCCACAAAAAGACAAACTGACCAACAGGTGGTGTGCATAATGGCTAATCCCACCTCCCTTCCTTCAGAGGTAACAGTAAGGAAGCCCTGTGACTGGGCTAAATCTGGGTAGACTAGGGAAACGAATCCAGAGAGACTCATATTTGTGCAATAGAGAACTTTATACCAAAGAGTAATTGAATATTAAGAAAACATCCCAGCCCAGTTCAGATCAAGTCTCATATTAGCCCAAATGTCTGATACCAGTCTACAATTTCCTCTTCAGAATTTCACAACACATGCAATGACACCAAATGCGGGAAGACCACAGGCCACTGGGTGGAAAGTCTTCCAGCTCCAGGGCTCTGACTCCATCAGGGGTCTCCATGTGGGTTGTCAGCAGGATGACAAGCAGAGAGTCTGTGTGTGTCTGGCCTCCAGTCAGATGTTTATCTCTGTGGTGCCTCTAAATGAGGCCATCAAGCTGCAACCTGATTGACAGGCTGAACTCCACCCCTTCACAAGTTGACGGGAGATTAGGCAACTACCACAGCCGCCCATTTGTCTTTTTTATTTTTTCCTCTCATTCTGGAAACTATTGCATCAATAACTGAGAAACAGGAGAAAGGGCATGACAGAGTTGCTTAATCTATTCAGACAGGCCACATATATGCTTTATTTTGTCTTTGTCATTAATTCAATCTGGATAGCTTGGCTGTATTTGAAAGGAAAGTATCTTCTTTCTCTGAATTATATAAAAGAATAAATGTCAGCCAACATTTATTATAAGGAGCCCTGGCGGCATAGTGGGCTACCTGTTAGCCTGCTAATGGAAAGCTCAGCAGTTCTAACACACCAGCTACTTCAAGGAAGGAAGCTGAGGTTTTTTGCTCTGGTAAAGATGCATAGTTTAGGAAATCTCAAGAGTTATATCCACTCTGCCCTGTAGGTTCATTAAGATTCAGAATCAACTCAAAGGCTTGTGATTATTTTTTTCTTAACTTAGAGAATACTTATTCTACAGGGCCATTGCTTTTTCTCTTGCCCCTATCTTTTGAATATGCCTCTAGTTTTCAGCAATCCACCCTAGAATTCTTCAGAGATATAACAAAGGAACTCTACCATTGACTTTTTATAGAGAAATAACGTTGCATGGACTGCTGAATCCTTTTGGTAGATTGACTTTATGTCAATTTCCTCCACGCCTTGGTCTCCTGCTCCAATTGTGTGGCTGTTTACTCCTGGATGTGATAAATTTCTTTAGTATAATGATACACACCTGTATTTATTAAATATGAAAGCAGGTGCTGTGTAAGATGATTTCCTGTTTTGCTCAAGTAAGCAAAAATTATTATAAAAAGAAATTGGGAAATCTGTTAGAAGAGGAAATAGCCAGAATGTTCAACTGCATTTACAAATATAATACATCATTTGAGAGACAATTTCTTTGTATTATTGCTGTTTCTTTCAAGTTAACTCTCCACTCCAGCAAAATGGCCATGAATACACATGTTAATTTCTTTACAAAAAATCACATATTCATTCGAACATCTTTTCTTTTACCACATGTACAAAATATTAAGATTTTAAAAATGGATATCAAAACATTGAAATCCCCTAGAAATTGATTGTGTATATAATATAAATAATGTTAAGGTAAATAAAATATACAATTAATAAGGAAGTCTGAAGAAGAATTGATGCATTTGAATTATATTATTAATATTAAATGTACTATCGACTGCCACGCAAATCTGTCTTGGAAGAGCATCTAGGATTTTCTTTATAAGTGAGGATAGCAAGAATTGTCGTACATATTCTGGGAATATTATTATCATGAGGGATTTGAACCTGGAGAAGGACATCATGTTTGGTAGAAGGTAAGGGGCAAAATCAGAAGGTGCTTAATAAGATTAATTGGATCCGTGACTGTAACAAATGATTCAAACTTAGCTACGACAGGGAGGATGGCACAGGCTTAGTTAGGGTCATATAAGTTGGAAACAACACAAAGAAAGCAAATGAGAGCCTGGTAGTGGATGCCCAAACTCCAAATTTGCAGGATCCACACATGTATTAACCCTCTGGTGAACCCATTCTAACCGTAGTTGAAGGTTGTGAACAGCCTTGTTATCAGACATAGAACATTGCACAGTCTATTATGACAGGTGTAGTTAGGTTAAAATGTAACAACTTATCATTTGATCTCCCTTTTGACTCATTTTAACATTGTTTCGTTTAAAAAACAAGAAAATGTGAAGAGAAATAGACCAGGGACGTGAATAACCTTGCTATCATGCAAAATGCACTGGAAATTAAGTTAAATTTTTACAGCTTCTCATTTGATCTCCCCTTTGGCCCATTTTATATTCGTTTGAGGTTTTTCATATTTGTTGTTTTTGACTGAAATTTTATTGTTGTTTTCTTTTAAAAATGTCTTTCTGTGTATGAACTCCAGGATAGGTGAATCCATAGACTGTAACTGGATGAATGGCTCCTTGGGAGCATGGCAGGAGAGGTTAGAGAGAAATGGGGAGCTCATAACAATGGATACAAGAAGGAAGAAAATGCTCTAAAACTGATTATGATGATGATTGTACAACTCTTTTTAATATGACTGTAGACATGAACATAGACTCCATATTAAATAAAATATTCTTTATTCAAATGGGGTATACATTAACTGAATACTTTAAAAGATGTGATATTACATATAAGTACATACACAAATATGCACACACATATGTGTATATGTACATATGCATGTCAACAGGTGTTACTACATATTCATATATATGTTTAAAGGTATGGCTGCAAAATCATAAAAACACAAAACAAAAATATGAAAAGTTTAAGCTAGTGTCTTATCATCTGTCTTTATCTATATACTTCTGAACTTGGTATTTCCTTCTCTGGCTAGTCCTGCTCCCAATAATCCTGTGCTTTTCAATGTTCACCATGTCCTGGTGGTACTCAAGTCACCTTCCTTTAAGCATTCTTTGAGTTTGGGGAACAAAGAAGTGTCCCTAGGGGCAAAGTCAGGGTCATTGAGTGTATGAGTGAAGGTTTCCCAATGAACTTCTTACAGAGAAATCCCTGCCAGTCTTAAAGAATGAGCAATTCCCTTGTCCTGGTGGTACAAGATTCCATGACAAAACTTTCCATATGATTGTATTTATATATGAAAGAGAGGTATAAAGGCTGGCAAGTCCTAAGGCTTTGTGCTAATGATCAAGATGGAAGCTTCTTCTGATTACAGTAGCCACAAGGGGTGACAAAAGTACAATAGGCAGGAAAGTCAGCAGATTGCTGGCTTAAGGGTTGTGAAGAATGACAAATTCTAGGAACCAGAAGTCAGATAATCACCTGTAGGATAAAGGAGCAAGTGCTTTGTCAGAATGTCTGTATCTATCTAACTTCAGTACAGACTGTAACCTTATGGAAACTCCCTTTACAATGGATTGGCTAATCACATCACATCATATAATAGGAGATAATCGCAACATTACATAACTGCCTAATTACATCTTTACATAACCACCAAATGCATCATTATATAGCTGCCATATAAAGGAGGCTCATGGCCCAGCCCATTTGACACAAAACTGTAAACATCACAGTCATGGAGGAACTATTTATGTGCCCAGCAAGTGCTTACCCTTTATCAAAATATTCAGTATTTTGTGATTTGTTTCATTTGTGTGTTGGAAACATCTATATTTGAACCAGATACTTAATAGTAAAAAAGTATGATAAGCTATTTGTTTTATAAACTACAAAGTAAATATATATTACACTTGGAACAGTGGTTTATAGAGAAGGACATACAAATAAAATTAAGAAAAAAATATTCATCCTTAAATTTTTTTTTGGTGCAGGTATTATTCCAGCCAGAAGCAGATAAAAAAGGTTACATGGGTAAACGCATATCCATTTCTCATTAGAAGTCTTTGCTGCAAAAATCAAAGCTTGCGGATGAAGGCAGTCCCTTAGGAAAGCAGTTATTTTGCCTGATCATTATAAAGATCAGGGATTATCTTATTTCTTTGATTGGTGGTTTTTGTTTTGTTTTGTTCTGAAAGAAGCAAGGATAATAATTAACACTTGGAGAGTGCTTTATTGTTTTCTGAGTACATCACATAAAGAGTTTTATCTGTTGATACAAAACACTCTCTAATTATCACTTTCCCAGCCTTGTGGGAGCTTATAGAAGCCCTGCCTGTGCATTGGTTACCAGTTTGGCTGCTATTTAAGATACTTCCATGTTGCTTCTTGATTGGCTTCGTCACTTGCCACAGGCTTCACTTCCATATTAGCATCAACAGCTGTGTGGTTTATGCTTAAGAATCTTTTTACTTTAGGAGTAGTGTAGTAGGATGCCATTCCTTTAGAGATAAGCCAATTAGAGAATAGTCATTATATTTCATATAGTGGAACAGGTGACTTCTCTTCTCTGAAGATACGATATTCATCTTTGAAAAAGTCCTTTCTGCTTCTGCTGAACTTACAGAAATTATTCTGAAAAGATTTTAACTCTTTGAACATTATCAGTAATTGCATAATTACTCATAATATCTCATGGGAAATTGGGGCATAGCACAAAGCTGTCAACTTCTGGTTGGTTGACAACTTTCTCTTTATATTATATGCTTGTTATTGGAGTAACAATCTCAAGGAGATAAAATTATTGTATTTCATAAACGTATACTGAGTTTTAGGGAATGAATAAGTAAATATTTCAAACATATTTCCATGTAATTTTTATACTTATGGGCACTTAGAATACGCTGATGGGCAGGTGAACATTAAAAAAGAGTAAGGAATGTAAATTTGTGTTTTCCATATTGGCAGCTATCCCGCTGCCTACTGTAGAAAGAACCCGGGTTATAAGTGCTTTTTAAACAACTGGTTCATTAAACCCAACAAAAAGTATCTGTGGGTTCTGCCAAACCAGTGCGAACCCGGTGAATCACACCACTGGTTCCAGCCAATATCCTCGGTAGGATACTATTTCACTTCTTGCATATTTTTTTCCATTTTGGCAATCAACAGACATAGTTTAAGGAAAACATTTGTATAATGACCTCTCCTAAATCATCATTCCAATTTTAAAAGGTTTGCCGGATGTGAATTCTGAATGATATGCAAAAATGAGGGTGGCATTAATGTAGAAAGCATCCAAGCATACTTTTTTAAATTATCAAAAGTATGAGAGAAGGTATTTCTGTGCAATACCATATTTTTGTGAAAAGAGGTAAAATAGATTGCTACTAAAATATAGAATCTAAGTCATTAATGATTTAAATTTGTTAATTTAAATTAGGTTTCCCCTCCCCCCAAATATTGCACACTCTTTTTTGGGGCCATGGCAATAATTGGAAAATTGGATCAAAGAGTGGCTCATTTTAGTACTTATATTTTTTATGTAATGGCTTGTACTTATGATTTGTTTCTTATTAACATTTCAGAGGGAAAATGGAACACTGTTTTATATATTTTAATCAGAAGTGGTCTGTAAATTTTCTGAGTAAAAAGGGTTTCCAGAATTCATTCTGGCAGACATTGCCCACTGTGATGGGACTCAGAAGAACAGTACAGCTGAGCTACATCAAGATTGAATTTGCAGTTGATAATACCCTCTCAAACCTGTCCTATTCTGGTCTTTCTGAGCTAAAAGTAGATTTGAAGTATGCTCATAGTTAAGGGATTTAAATCCAAAGGCTCTCTAAAGAATACAGCATATTTTAACAACTACCTAATGGAAATACTGGAGTTCAATTTTTTTAAAAAGCCAGGATTTTCAAACTAAACTGCAAAGGGTAGGAGAGAACTGTCAAAATCAAGTAAGAGGAAGAAAAAAAATGAATCCTCAACCTACTCTTGAGTAATTTCACAAACCATATAATTTGCATTTGATTTAATTGCCACATATTTTATAAACCACCTTTTGTTCCTGTTACTGCTATCTAAGTGTATTTTATTGTGGCAATAGGACATACTTGGTGTGACCCAAATCATTTAAATCATTGAGGCTTAAAGCATGCGCTCGCGAACCCTGGTGGGCACAGTGGTCATGTGCTGGGCCGCTAACCACCGAGAAGCTAGTCACAAGGATCAGCTGCTCTGTGGGAGCCGAACAGGACTTTCTGCTTTGGTAAACAGTTACACTCTCTGAAACTCCAAGGCACTATGAGTTGGGTCCTTATGGGTAGGAATCAACCGGATGGCAATGAGTTTGGTTTGGAATATTTTATTCTAGCACATGTTCTTCCCTGAAAAACATTTCCATGTTCAATAGATAAAAATGTTCATCCTCTCTTTTGAGTGAAATCCTCTGTAGAAGTCTGTGGCGTCTAGTAAAGTATCACTGCCAATGCTGACTCATAGCATGGCCCTGTGGCTCACTGCTTACAGGAGTAGGAAGCCCAGGCTTTGTCCTGCCGAGCTGCCTGTGGTTCTGAACTGTCAACAACACAGTTTGCAGCCCAACGCCGAACCACTACCATCACGCTCCTTCAAAAATGTGTCGGTGATGCGCAAATGTGGTTTTGTGTTGTTGTTCTTGCTGATTTTATCCCCTGAAAATACTTCTTAATGTTTTATTAATATTTAATTCATCTTCTTCAACATTAAAAAAATAAAGGTATATTTTAAAATTCCCTTCTTATAGAGAATTCTCGTCTAAAGATTGAGGCACCATTACTTACTATTAGTCAATGTTCATTACAGTAGTCTTAGAATTGATATAATTTGCATATAAAAAGTAAATTCTAATATACTTCCTTTAATCTTTTGATTTACGAAACACTTATATGCAGTAACTGAATATTTAAAATATGCCATATATTAATATAAGTGTTCTAAATTCAATACATTCAAAAATATTTTATCGTAAACATGCAGACTTTGTGAAGGTTAGTACTACATAGTTTGTATTCTGAAGGAGCTTGGTAACAACATAATGTTGAGATTGTAGGTAAGAGGTGAGACAGGTACTAATTTAGACCGTGTTTTCTAGGAACATTTCAGTGCATAGTTGACACAGTGAAACCTAATCAAAAAAGTATAGACAGTGGTGAATATGTTAGAGTAGATTTCACACCACCAAATCAGCAGTAAGAATAGTTTAAGTCAGAACAAATTTGCTAAATTCAAAAAATGCAAATATGTTTTTTAGGTTTGCTTGTTATCTTTAAGTCCTTTTGTGCTGGGTCTCACTCATAATGATGCTATGTACAACAAAAGGAAAATACTGTGTGGTCCTATGTCTTTCTCAGAATTGTCATTCTCTTTGAGTCTACTTTTGCAGCCACTATGACAATCCATCTGACTGAGACTCCTCAAAGCAGGATGCATATACATGATGTCTGCTCTGGAGACTAGTCGCTCCTGATAGCATGCATAACATGTCCAAAGTACATGAAACAAAGTCTTGCCATCATCCCTTCTAAGTAGTATTCCGACTATACTTCTAGGACAGGCTTGTTAGTTCTTTATGAGAGTCCAAGGTATTTTCAATGCCTCATATTGAGTATAACATAGTTCAAATGCATCAATTCTTCTTCGCTCTTCCTTGTGCGTTGCCCAATTTTCCCAAGCATAAGAGGTCATTGAAATTGCCGTGACTTGGGTCTGGCAAAACTTAGAATTCACAGTGCTATCCTTGCTCTTTAAGACTTTAAGGTTGTGGACTTACCCCATCCACTTTACCACAGGGCTTCTTGACCACTGCTTTCATTCTGCCCCTCTCTGGAATCAGCTCGAATCTCTTCCAGGTGGGTGGTCATATAGCTCTCTTCTAAGTGTCTTTGCATAGACTAGTGTGTTAGTCCATGTGGACGAGAGAAACAAATTCATAGACACTCACATGTGTGCAATAGGGAACTTTATATCAAAGAGTAATTGTATATTAAGAAAACATCCCAGCCCAGTCCGAATCAAGTCCCTAAATCCAATATTAGCCCGTATGTTTAATACCAGTCTATATATTTCTCTTAAGACTCAAGCAACACATGCAATGGCAATGGATGCAGGAGGACCACAGGCCAGTAGGTGGAAAGTCTTGTGAATCCAGTGAGGGTTGAGAATCTCAAGGCTGGGGTGGGTCTCCTTGTGGCTCCTCTAGCTCTAAGGCTCTGGATGCTATAGCATAGCTGCATGACTTATCAACAGGAATGTCTCACAGGGAGAGAATGCATGTTCCTCCTCTAGGTAGGAAGACTGGAGCTCCCAGAATCCTCAGGAGAAATCCATACCCACACAGAGGCCTCATTGGCTAGGACTTGATTAACAGGCTAGACTCCACCCCTTCACAAATGGACAGATTATTAACTGCCACTGACCACCCCTTGTCAATTTGACAGTCTTACACAACTCTATAGCCATACATAATTTTTAACAAAGCAATAATAAAATCCTATCTATACCTAACAGAATAAAATTAAAAAGCATATAATTCAATATGTGCCATCATCATTTAAGCATAGTATTTTATAAGTGAACAAAACAATATTCTATGCTTAACAATCGCAGTCAAGTAAAAACCTACATCTTAATCCTAAAATCCTATACGTATATTCCAGCACCTATGAAAGTTTGTAAACCAGCCACTTCATGCCTTTTCCATCCAATTTTAGGTATCCAATTTCCATACTGACCTTATATCAACACTTATATCAAGTGTATATACCTACACTTACATCAACCCACTGCTTTATGGATACAATCATATTCTTTGATTGAAAATATTCTATTTGGAACATTATAAGTCTGCTTCCATAAGCAAAGTCAAATCAGGACAGGCCATCCATGAAGTCAGCAGCAATATGGCCCAGTTCACAGGCTCAAAAATCTTCTCTTCATCTGGTCAGGTTATGGTCAACTCAGTGAGGGCTGCTACACTGAGATTCAACAGGGTACCCCTTGGCTGCCTTGCCTTTAGATCATGGGCCCCATCACAAATCCTCAACAACTCTAGCCCCCTTGTGCTAGGGCATGTACTTCAGACCAACCAACCCACTGTCGTCTTCTCATCTAATTCCTGTGAACCAGGTGCACAGGTGCCAGTGGCCAGACGCAACCTGTCTCTTTATTGCTGCATTTCTCTCACTTCCACTCTACAAGTGGATCTAGGTGGTCACCTAGCAAGAATTTCAGGCTGCCCAATAGCTCCCTTGAACTGTTTAGCCCTAGTCCAGCCTCAGGCACAAACCACTTATTAAAAATTCAAAAAGCCAAAGAGTTCCTTTTTCCTTCAATCTGTCAACAGCCCCCTAAGCAAGTCCCCTCTGAATGTACAGAGCACTTAAGACACTGTCAGGGTTTATCCTTTTCCTTCTTTGCAGGCGTGTTCTAACCCATTATAAATTACAATTTAAAGGCTGAAGACAAGTAGTCTTAAACTAGTTTTATTTCCCAATAAATATTTCTGTCAATTAGGTAAATAACAATAGGAGGAGTAAAACAGTATAACCCTAGTGGAGCCAGATCCTAAACTCAATCTTAAAAGAATCAAATTCTATCCTTATTGAAACTTATATCATTTGGCCTTAGACCCCTGGCTGCATTGCCTCAAGCCAGGGTGAAACCTTCTGTCAGCAATTTTTACTAAGCAACATGGTGTCAGAAAAGTTCAAGGGTGATTTCTACTCCTGAGCTCAAAATATACATTAACTACATTCATTTTCATCATTTCAAACAGGAATACAAACACAACATCCATAGAAAATGATCAAAAATGTAATTTCCCATATTTTTCCAGAAAACAGACCAGTAAACTGCATGGAAATATATGACCTCTGGCTAACTAAAGAAAAAGTACCATGAGGCAGAGGTCAAATAAACATCCACTCTCCACCTTTATGAATTTCTTTCTCTAATACCCCACTCCTGGTATGATAATGTGTTAGTCTGCATGGACTAGTGGAACAAATTCACAGAAACTCATGTGTGTGTAATAGAGAACTTTATATCAAAGAATAATTATATATTAAGAAAACATCACGGCCCAGTCCAGATCAAATCCACAAGTCTGATATTAGCCCATATGTCTGATAGAAGTCTTTAAATTCCTCTTCAGAATCACAAAACACATATAATGATGCTGAGCGCTGGAAGATCACAGGCCAGTGCTTGGAAAGTCTTATGGATCCAGTGGCAGTGGAAGCATCTTAGCACTGGTGTGGGTTTCCACGTGGCTCCTTCAGCTCCAAAACTCTGGCTGCCATAGACATAGCTCCATGTGACTTGTCAACAGAAATGTCTCACAGGGAGTGAGTGTGTGTCCTGATCTTACAAACAAGTGTCTCTCCCACAACACCTTGACGGTGTTGGGCTGATAATGTTGAGCTTCTCCATTGTATGTTCCCACAGAATGTAGTCAAATTGATTCCTGTGTGAATTCATCAAGTGAAACCACTAGTATAATCATTATTGATGTTGAAGGCTACGGCCATATTTATAAGTATAGGTCTTTGTTTCCTTATCTATGAATCTTGATAACTGTAATAGGAAGGTTTATTGTGCCAACCTGGCCAATAAGAACAAGTGGGATTAATAAGGTCACAGTTTGATTGGATACCAAAGAGATAAATGGCTCCAAGCCCCACCTCTCTGTCTCTCTTGCTCTCTGGTGATCAGACCAGTGTGTGGTTGCCTTAGCTAGTTCATTGCCTCAACTGGGAACTCCACTACCTGTGGGACACTCAACCTATGAACCATGTCACTAGACCTTGTAGTTCTTTCAAGACTCGCTTCGCCACACTGCTGGTGTATACATCGCTTGAGCTTGGGAATGTTGGATCCTGTCACCTGGCTGACTGTTGGTGACCCATCCTGCTGTTTGCTACCTGTGGCTGGACTACCTGCATTTCTCTACAAAGTATTCCATTGTCTGCTTCTTTGACCTTGGACCCAATGGCCCTTGTGAGTTGTAGGACTTACAGTATATTAACTGTTCCATAGCAGTGATTTGAACTGAGCCTTCTGTACTGCTGTGGACTAATTAGCTTTTATATTCCATATATATATTCATATATATATGAATCTATTTAATTGAATGAATCTATTGAAAAGGAATGAATTGATAGGAAAAGAAAAATTTAGGGTTGACCTCTATGTTTGAATTTGCTACTGGTTAGATATGGCAATTATATAAGTTAGGGTAAATGACAGGAGGATTGATTTGACCATTGAAAATCAAGAATTTTCCTACAAACCTATAGATTGGATATACCTAATAGAGGATTCCTGGTAGTGCAGTAGTTAAGTGGTTGTCTGCTAACCATGAAGTTGGCAGCTCGAACTCATCAGATGTGGAAGTCAATTTCCATCAAGCCTTACAGCCTTAGGCACTGCACAGGGCTGTCCTTCACTGTCTTATGGGGTTGCTGTAGGGCTTGGGTGAGTGTACTATCAGGAATGGCTACTTTTCTTAGGAAACCAATAAAAATAAAACTACAGGGCCCATTGCTCATAAATTACTACTATTTTCAAAATGGACATTATGAGTGATACCCCCTGTGCCCAAAATAAAAAGCACCGGAGAAAGCTCCACTGGTCAGAGCTTTTATAGTACCCATTTTCCCCACTAGGTGACCATCAAGCAACTCATTCTCAGTGCACCCAGTGGCATTACCTGGGAAGGTTCTCTCTGGTCACAGTGAATTAAAAAAAGTCTCCCTTAAACCTCATTTTATGTGATGCCTGATTTAAAAGAATACCACGAGGCTGTGAAATATTGTTTTCTGCTCAGAAAATACCACAGACATTGTTACAGTGTTGAACACAGCTTACAAGGAAAATGCTATGGGAAAACCCAAGAGAACAAATGGTTTTCTAACTTCAAAAGAGGTGACATATCAAATGATGACAAACCTCATTCTGGACATCTGTCAAGTTCCCGAAAATGTCGGCAAAATTTGTGTACTTATGCTGGAAGACTGACAGTGAGCCATATAAAAGATGGGGAAGCTATCTGGTTTAACTTGGAGCTCGGTTCAACACATTTTAAGAGAAGATTTGGGAATGAGAAGGGTCACTGTGAAATTTGTGCCTTGGGTTCTAATTGACAAACAAAAAGAGATTTGACTGGAAACATGCCGTGCTTTCAAAAGAACAGCTCAGAAATAATCCAGACTTTCCCCCCCAAGGTCATTAGTAATGTGACACGATGCTATTCTTGCGACACTGTGACCAAATATCAATCAAGCCCATGGAAGACACCATCATCATATTGCCCCCCTCCCTCCCCAAAAAAGTTCATCAAGTGAAATAAAAGATCAAGGCTATATTCCTTGTTTTGGGAATGTGAAGTCTGTAGTATATTTGGAGTTTGTTCTCCCAGGTCTGATTGTTAATCAAGCCCTCTATTGTGAGGTTCTGAAAAGATCGCACAACAGTATGCAACAAAAAAGGTCGGACTTATGGCAGATGGGACTGGTTTTGTCTCCACAACAATGCACCTGCTTATGTAGCCATCTCAGTGGGCCAGTTCTGTGCAAAAACAGCATTCCTCTCTTGCCACATGCACTTGACTCACCTGACCTTTCTTCATGTTACTTCTTTTTGTTTCAGTGAATGAAGAGGGACATGAAAGGATAACAACTTGATGACATAGAAAAGGTGAAGGAATAAAAGCAATACAGGTGCAGCAAACAGCCAAAGAGATGAGTTTGAAAAATGTTTCCAAAAATGGAATCACAGAACTAACGAATCATTCAGTGTCATGGAGAGTACTTTGTAGGCGATAAGTTTGCTTTTTTAACTTTGAAAAATATTCCCCAGATATTTTGGGATGAGAGCATAGAGTCAAGAACTTGTAAGCATATGGTGCTGTATGCCTGCAAGCTGACAATGAAGCCAGACGTGTCTATGTCTATTGCACAGTCAAGAATAGACATCCTCCAAACTGTTGTATGGATATGAATTAAGCTCTGAAACCACCAACTAGGCCCAAGTCACCCAATTTCTGTAGTGCTATTCACATATCCCTTTACTGGTCGGGTTCTGGAGATTAAATGTAGGGTTATTAGTTTATAATGCTGTTAAAATTAAAATTTAAGAATTAAAATAATACCTATAGAATGTGAGAGGATTTTTATATGAATAGAAAAACCTTAACCATTCCAATAGGAAGGTTAAATATCAATGAGAAGACTGTGTGTGTTAGTCTGGGTAAACTAGGGAAACAAATCCACCAAAACTCACATATGTATAAGAGAAAGTTTTATATAAAGGGTACGCATACATTCAGAAAGCATCCCAACCCATCCAGTGCAATCCCATACGTCTGACTCAGCCTATATGTCCAACATTGATTTACAAAGTCTTCCTCAAACTCACAAACATACACAATGATGCCAAATGCAGGAGAATCACAGACCAGTGGGTAGAAAGTCTTTGAATCCAGTGGCAGTGCAAGCATCTCAGCACTGGCAGGGGCCTCCGCACGACTTCTACAGCATCCAGGGCTGCATCAGAATAAGTCCATGTGACTTCTCCTCAGGGATGTCTTGCAGGAAGTGAGCCTTGACAGCTGAGACAGAGAACTAGCTAAGGCAGCCACACACTGGTCCCAATATCAGAGAGCAAGATACAAGAGAACTAGAAAGGCGAGGCTCACCAAGCCATTTATCTTTCCATCCTTTAATTAATCAATCCCACATGTGTTTATTGGCCAGGTTGGCACACTAAACCTTAACTATCTTACTGTGTTAAAGGATGTAGGGAATGAAAATGGAACAGTAAGAGAGTTTATTTAATAATAGAATAGACAGCAATTTTATGAACTAAAAGTGCGTGTATGTGTGTGTTCAAGTGTAAGAGTATTTGTACATGTGAGTAATATGCATGTGAGAATAAAGTGTATATTTAATGTCATAGGAGAAAAATGGAATTGGTCCCTTCAAAGGGTGACAGAGAAAACAATGATAAGTTTATTGGAAATATAGAGTACTGTTGGGTGTTCATTTGTGATTTATGGCTATTATTTTAAAATGAGACTATTCTGCTCATTTTAATCTTTTGTCTAGCTTACTATAGTGACACAGGTGCAGGCATCACGTTGTTGAGCCAGGGAGATTAAGGGAGAGATGGCAAAGCAATGAATTTATGTTGAATTGCAAATATATACTTAAAGTTTGAATCATGAAAATTTAGCTGGCAGATGAATGTGGTGTAAAGTGGGGTTATGCCTAAAGAAATTTTAATAGATCCAATGAAATGCAGATGGCCCAAAGGATAACAACTTGGACGTGAAGGTTTGTAAAGCAGAGAGGGATTAAGTTAGAAATGTCATTGAGAAACATAAAAAGCAATAACACATCACAGCATCTTGTCTAAATCACAAAATGCGTATTTTGAAGGTTTTTAAGAACATAGATGATCTGAATATGGGACTTAATTAGTGGAATTAAGAACTCCAAGGCTTGCAAAGACGACGATGGTGGTGGTGGTGGTGGTGGTGGTGGTGATGATGATGATATACTTGGCCAAATAAGCTGTGTGTCATAAGAAATAACTCTTCAGATTGATTAAAGGGATTCTGGGAATTAATTCAAAGGAAAAGGCTTGGGGTTAGAGTGACAGATGCCTCTTGCTATATGTAGTAAAAGCCACAACAAAGATCAATTCAAGTTCTCTTTTACTGATCTGCAATCCAGCTTCAACAGAGAGAAACATGGAGCACGGGGTATCCCAAGAGTTGCAGCTTTAAACTCTATGAGCTCATTGAATTGTCCATAGAGCTTCATGAGGAACGTTCTTAATTAATCCCTTCTTATAGAAAACGATCTGTGGTTTAAAAAAAATTAGCGAATCTTACTCTAGGGAACTCAGCTAATGATAGAAAAGGCAGTATTCAAAGTCAACTCTCTGTTAGCTGCAAGTTTCTCCTTTTCTAATCTCTTCTTTGACCAGTAAAAGATTGCATATAGTTAAGGCACTGAGATCTATTATGCTCCCACTTTCCAGTGGAGAAATAAAGTCTGTTGGGGATCCATGAATTTCCTGGCTGCGTACCAGCTCCAGCCATGCAGTCCTTGAACACATCGCTCGTGATCTTCAGAATAAAGTGATGAGTACATCCCAAATTAATAGCATCTCTTAATAGAATCTGATTTTCTAGATAAAATGTTGCTAGTTTGTTGTTTGTGTTTTTTCTGTGTTGTTCGTCAACCCCACCCAACCCCCAAATTGGAAGCAGTCTATTAATTTAAACATCGAGTTTAGAGCCAAAAGTAAGAAACTGTCCACTTGTGAATACTTTTGTCTTATAGCAGAAGAGGGAGAAAAGGATTCAATGACAAGCTTCCATAGATTAAAGTGAGTTCATCTAAGGGTAAAAGTGCTACAGTGACTGAATGTGTTTTGTATGTTGAAGCATTTTAAGATCTTGAGAGCATTACAAGCAAATGATTTAACTACTTTCAGCTGTCCTCTAAGTTGTTCATAATCACTGATTTTGCCTTCAGATGAGCATAATAAAGTTCTCAATATAGCTCTTTCCACAGCAACGGCAGTGCTGACTCTTCAGTATGAGACAGCTCAGTCACATAGGATATCTTCACATCCAAGCAAAGCAGGGGGAGGGGGGAAGGAATGAAAGGCCACGTGGCGTCAGTTTGCTATGTCTTCAGATCCATTTTTGTTCGATGAATATGCTGAGTCTGAAAAGTTACATGCTTTTCATCAAATTTCTCATGGTTCCCTATAGCCTCTTACTTCAATAGTGCACTTTCCCACCCTCAATTTTGCAGTTTCTTTTTATAGGTTACATTCACAAGCCAATTTTGATATTACAATGTACTGTGTCAAATGAGAGAAAGTCAATCTCCAGAGACTTCAACCAGTGAATTAAGGTAACCCTATTGGTAGATTCATAGCAACACTATAGGACAGAGTATAATTGCCCTTGTGGGTTGCTGAGACTGTGGAATTTTGTGGGAGAAGAATGCCTCATATTTCTCCCATGGAACAGAAGTTGGTTTTGAACTGACAACCTTATGGTTAGCAGCCCTAAGCATAACCAATATAGGGTCACTATGCATCAGAATGGATTCAATAGCAATGAATATGTCTGGTTGGTTAGCTTTGTTGGTATAAGAGAAATCTGGGCTCTTGACTCTATCTTGGAAACATCTAAAAAATAACACAGGCAATAGTGAAAGAAGAATCTAATCAGTTAGATCATCTAGTGAAGTTGTTTAGGTTTTAGCATCAGTTAGATAAATTTTATAGTCAGAAATATGTTAAACCTAGACCTAATGAGATTTCTAAGAAGTATTTAATATATAAAAAGATGATTTGAATTAAGGCCCATGTAAATTTAAATGTTCTCTTGTTTTTCCTTTTAACAACCTACATTAGGTTAATGTTTGGGCCGGGTCCACACCAGGCAGCCCCCATCTCCTCACTGGCTCCTCAGGAGGATACCACTTCATTTCCAGTCTCTCTGGAAGATGAATGAATGACCTATTGAAGTAGGCATCCTCTGCCCCGACATTCCAAGGAGCTTATCTCTCCCGACCAAGTTTGTGCAGCCCCTGTCCCAGCACTCCAGGGAGTAGGTTGGCGAATAACAAGGGCACTTCCCACGGATCTCATCCTGACTCAAGGTCCTGAAAGCAAAAATTCTCCCTTCTTGTCAACGTATGCCTCCTTAGCTCGAGCCCTATATATCTCCCACCGCCTTACCGACAAACTGCGATTTCCCTGACCTAACTCCTTGGGTCTCAGAACCTGCTCCCCAGGAGCTCAAGATGCTCCTGTCACTTTCTCTGATCTCCCTTCTCTCCTGGGAGGTCTTTCCCTGCCCTAATAAAGTTGCTCTTAACCTCACGCTCTTTGTCTCAATTCTATCTCTGTTCCATGTCTCAGGTTGGCCTCTCCATATATATATATTCAGTTTGGTTTTGACTTTGACCCAACATTTCATAAATTTATCAACATATCTAGGAGAGTGTTAATTCCATATTTCTTTGCTCCATGGATGTGATAATTCATTTAACAGGTCACAGAGAACTCAGATAATATTCATGACTATAAAATTTATCATGGAAATTAACAGGTGACGATTTAGGATTTAAACAAAAACATGTTTGGGATCCAGCAGTTCAGTTAGGATGGTCTCTTCTCAGCCACACTTTCAGGCCCCTCTGTCTCTGTTCCAGCCATGTAGCCCCTGGGCCTCTCCTCTACTCAGGCAATGCTACAAGGCTCATTTTGCAGTGATAATAAACACTCAACGAGTACTCCTTTCCACCTTAAATAACCCTCAGACTGAAGGGATTCCACTCTAACCTTAAGTCTTGGAGGTCACTGCACTTCTCCAGCAAGCTGCTGTGTAAAGCCCTCGCTCTGTGCTCTGGGAAGCCAGCCACCCCGCTTTTTGCTCTTTGTGCCACTGCCCTTCCTCCGTGCGACAGCTCTGTCCCAGGAGGGAAAAGTCTCAACATGGGACCTCCTGGAGCTCAAAGGACCTGCTCCACTTCTGGCTGATCCACAGGAGGATAGTAAGATCCCCCTATCCTGCTTCAGAGAAGGTTCCTTTTATAACCCCCAGGATAGAAATATTGAGGAATCCCTACTATAGAGTCCAAATTTTTACAATCACATTTAACTTTGTTAACAATTGCTTGCCGCGGATTCATATGACTTATCAGCATCTTGCCTCATCTTCTTTTACTGAGCCACATCAGGATGAGAGGAAATACACCCAATGTGCTTGGTCACACCCAGTGATTGGTAAGCGTTACCAAGACTATGTATAAACTCAATAGCCACTGGCAGAGAGTCAATAGACATTGAGCTTCTAGCTACAAGGCTAGTGATTTAAGATTACCAATCTCTCCCTCGGGGAAGATGAGGCCATTACTCCCTTAACGAGTTACCATCTCAAAAACTCACAGGGTTTTGTGGACTCTGGCCTCTAGAGTTGGTGTGGGGTCACTAGGATGACTCAGGGCAAATCCAAACCCAACCCGCTGACATCCAGATGATGCCTGTAGGACAGGGTAGAACTGCCCCTGCCGCTTTCTTAGACTGTAGCTTTTTTTTAATTAAAGATAATTTTATTGGGACCTCATACAACTCTTATAATAATCCATACATCAATTGTATGGAACATCTTTGTACATATGTTGCCATTTTTCTTTTCTAGACATTTCTATTTAGCCCTTAGTATCAGCTCCTCTCTTTTCTCAACCCTCCACTCCTGCCTGTGACCCCTTGATAAATGATGTTCTTATTATTGTCATATCTTACACTGATCATGGTCTCTTTCCCCCCATGGTTTATGTTGTTTTTCCCCCTTGAGGGGTATGTGTGGTTATGTGCCTATCATTGTAATCAGTTCCCCCTTCCTCCCTCCTCTCCCTTCCTTCCCCCTACCCTTATGGTATTGCTATTCCCATTCCTATTCCTGGTTCCTATGTGTCCTGAACTCTTATCTCTTATATGTACATGTGCACATGCTCCGGTTTAACCTGCAGTGAAAGGGAGTATCCTGGACATGATAGTTGGGGTTCGTGAAGTCTCAAGGAACCCGAGGAATGTTGTATACTTCATCAGTGCTTTACTGTGCCCTGGTTGACTTATCTCTTCCCTGACACCCCTCTGTGAGGGATGTCCCATTGTCTACAGGTGGGCTTTGGGTCTGTGCTCCAATCCCCATCATTCTGAACAATATTTTTTGTTTGTTTATTTGTTATGGGTCTTCTGATAAATGTTAACTGGTACTGATGAGACCTCATGGTCTCACAGGCTGGTATGCTTCTTCTCCCATGTGGGCTTGTTGCTTCTTTTCTAGATGGCCTTTTGTTTAACTTCAAACCTTAAGATCCCAGATACTATGTATTTTGAGAATCGGGCACCATCCTCTTGCTTTCTTCTCCACATTTGCTTATGCATCCATTTTGTCTTCAATGTTTAAGCCAGGAAGGTCAGCATCACAGAATGCCGGTTTGTTAGAACAAAGTGTCCTTGCATTCAGGGAGTAGGCTGTAACTTTTTGCACGAACAGAAAGTCTGGTCTTTTTCCAGAGCCTTACCAAATAATTCATGGTATCACACTCCCCAGATCCTCTCTTTAGCCAAATGATAACGACTAAGGGCAGAATCCTATTCTATGCATAAGAGTTCATATTAGTTTAAATAAAATTTGATGAAATAATAAAATGTTCTGCATTTTATGAGCATGAGTGGGATGCCTGTCTCTTCTGATCCTTATTAAAACTATTCTGCCTGGGCCATTAATGAGGGAGAATGGGAAAAAAATCTTTAGCAATGACACTTCAAAGGCCTTATTACTAAAATCTACAATACTTTTCAAGCTTACAATAAAATAAAAACTAAGTGCCCACTGAGGCAGTGGGCAAAGGACTTGAACAGGAGTTTCACAGGGGCAGAAATCCAAATGGCCAATAAACATATGAAAAAATATTCCTGAACATTAGCCATAAGAGAAATCCAAATTAAAACAACTATGAGATACCACCTAACACCCTCAAATATAGGACAATTCAAAAAAAAAAACAGAAAGCAAGAAGTGTTGGAGGGGCTATGGTGAGATTGGAACTCTCATCCACAGCTGGTGGACCTGTAGGTATGTACAGTCACTATGGAATTGATTTGGTGATTTCTAAAATAGACAGAAATCAAGCTACCATATGAGCCAGCAATCCCCCTACTGGGCATATGCCCAGAAGAGGCAAGAAACAAACCATGGCCAGACATCTGTGCTGCAATGTTCATTGTGGCATAGTTCACAATCACAAGGAGTTGGAAACAACCCAAATTTCCATCCACAAATGAATGGGTTAAAAAACTGTGGTACATACATACATACAATGGAGTACTATGCATCACTAAAAATCTTCCCATGAAGCATATCGTTGCATGGGAAGGACTGGAGGAAATTATGCTAAGTGAAGTAAGTCAAGCACAAAAGGACAAATTCAGCATGAGTCCACTGAGGTAAGCTTTTAAAAAAATGCAAAAGGGGCATAGGGAAAAAGCTTCTGTATATAAACAGTCCTAGGGTGAGGTCCAGGTAGTATGGCAGAGGCCAGACCAAATCCAGGGATACATATGGTAGCCATCTGAAAAGGGGGTGGGGAAGTAGAAATGTGTAGTGGGGAAACAGGGCACTAACCCATCCAAGGAGAGGGTATTGTTCATATCTCCACAGGGAAAGAGGGACGAGACTTCAACCCGGTGTTCCGGGATGTGAATGAAGCATGTGAAGCAGGGAACCAGTGGAGAGGTCTGAGGGCCTGGCCCCAATCCCAACTATGTTAACAACTGCCTCTCCCTCCCTGAAGAAGTTATTTCAGAGGACAGCACTGAAACATCTCAGGGAGAGGGACATGTCTGATCAAGGCACATGGGGGCAAATGAAGAGAGAGAAAGAGAGAGTGGAGCACACCCTGGCACACTAGCCTGGAGGATGATATCACTGCTCAGAACAGCCAATGCACACAGTGGACCATATGGCTTGCACCACTATGAGACATGATGTTCCCTGCTGATCCATAGCTCTACAGGGACAACACTTGCGACTCAGTGTTGGGATTGGCCCAGTCTGACCCCGCCTTACCAAGGCAGTGGCGGGGGAATAGAGCAGAGAGGTTCCAAGGGAGTGCAAAGGATGGACTTTGGGGTCAGAGTGTGGCACCCCATTGGAATCAACTGAGGACACTCCTACATGTCAACAAACAGACCTTGAAGTATTTACAGATTTTTCTTATTTTAATTTTTTATCTATTTATTTTTGTCAGTTTTTTGTTGTTCTCATCATTTTGTTTTCTTTTGTCTCTTTGTTTTGCTATGTTTTTGTGTGCATATTATCATCTCTACAGATCTTTCTAGATAAGATAGGCCAGACGAACAGTCTGGAGGAGAAAACAATGCGACAGGGGGTTCTGGGGGGCCATGGGAGAGGGGGAGGTAGGGGAAAGGAGGTGGTGTTGACCAACCCAGGGACAAGGGAACAACAAGTGATCCAAAATCGGTGGTAAGGAGCATGTGAGAGGACTGGAAAGGCATGATTAAGGTCAATGTAACTGAAAGAAATTATTGAAACCCAAATGAAGGCTGAGCATGATAGTGGGACAAGAGGAAAGTATAAGGAAATAGAGGAAAGAACTAGGAGACAAAGGGCATTTATAGAGGTCTAAATACAGGCATGTACATCTGTAAATATATTTATATATGATGATGGGGAAATAGATCTACGTGCATATATTTCTAGGTTTAGTATTAAGGCAGCAGATGGATATTGTGTCTCCACTCAAGTACTCTCTCAATGAAAGAAAAGTTTGTTCTATTAAATTGACATTCTATGATGTTCACCTTCTTGACAAGATCGCTGAAGACAAATGGGTGCATAAGCAAATGTGGAAAAGAAAGCTGATCGTGACCAGCTATCAAAAGACATAGCATCTGGGCTCTTAAAGGCTTGAAGGTAAACAAGCAGGCATCTAGCTGAGAAGCAACAAAGCCCACATGGAAGAAGCACACCAGCCTGTGTGATCATGAGGTGTCAAAGGGATCAGGTATCCGGCATCAAAGAACAAAAAAACCACATCATTGTAAATGAGGGGGAGTGCAGATTGGGGAGACAAAGCCAAGGTGACCAGATTTTTACATTGGAAAAGTGGGACACCATTGATAAAGCTCATATCCTGGTGAAAACCGTATACCCTAGCTTGTCGGGCATTCTTTCCAAAAATCAGGACTTTTAAAAAATGCCACGGGATGCTGAAAAATTTGTTAAACATCAGGACTGTTCCGCCAAAAGCGGGACGCCGGAAACTGGACATCTCCTTACAAAAAGTCAGGGTGCAGTGTTGCAATGATAAAACATACGACTTTCCTATAGTTCTTAAATGCTTCCTCCCCCCACTAGCATGATCCCAATTCTACCTTACAAATCTGGCTAGACCAGAGGATGTACACTGGTGCAGACAGGAACCAGAAACAGGGAATTCAAGACAGATGAACCCTTCAGGACCAGTGGTGAGAGTGGCAGTACCGGAGGTGGAAAGAAGTGGGGGGAGAAAGGGAGAACCTATTAGAAAGATCTACAGGTAACCTCTTCCCTGGAGGATCGACAACATAAAAATGATGAAGAGAAATGTCAGACAGTGTAAGATATCACAAAATAATAATACTTTTTAAATTATCAAGGATTCATGAGAGAGCCCGGAGCAGGGAGGGAGGAGAAAATATGAGGAGCTGATACCAAGGGCTTAAGTAGAAAGCTAATTGTTTTGAGAATGATGAGGGCAACAAGTGTACAAATGTGCTTGACATACAATGGATGTAAGTATGGAATGTGATAAGAGTAATATGAACCCCCAATAAAACGATTTTAAAAAATAAGTCACTAAAATGAAAACAAAATGAAAAACTGTTCTGCCATAGAAATTAGGACCAGTGATTTTACTTAAATGATATGTTCTTATTTGTGCATTTTAAGTAATATTGAATGGGTATAATAACGAAAGGGGAATATTTGTGTGTGTGTTTGTGTGTTCCCAATGACCGATTATTACTGAACTGACACTGACTTTTGACATCTCCCTGTGTGTCAGAGTTACTTGTTCCAAAGGGGTTACACTGTCAGATTTTTTGAAAGTACATAGCCCGAGCTTTATTCCAAGACACCTATGAGTTTTACCCATTCTCCCAAATTTTGTGAACAGTCAATAGTTTTAAATACTTGCACTAACCAGGAACTTATGCTTGCATGAGCATTACATATATATTTTGTAGTAAACATTTCAGAACTTTTTAAAATATAAGAATAAATGCATGGTTTATTATTTCTTGTAAGATTGGTTTGGTTTTTCACTAATTCCCTTAATTAATTTTTATCTGGAAATGGCATACTCACCCTCAGGAAGGGAACACAGAAGATATGGGTGCTAGAGCAAAGGGTGGTGAATAAATAAGATGGTACCTGACAATGAAATACAATAGTATTTGAAGTATTAAAGACTTGTTTCCAAACAAGCAGCCATGTAAGTGACATGTCTACTAAGTCCACATGGAAGAAGCACACCAACATCAGTGACCAAAGGATTGCAAATCATGTAATACAAGGTCAAAGGAGGGAATAGTAGCAGAGGCTAAATTGTGATCATCTCATTTGCATTAGGCTATGAATGACAGTGGGAACCCAAGATATATTTGTGGGGTCTACATGGGACTATGCCTCTGGGGATTTCCCTCTATTCATAATAGAAGGATGGGATGTAAGTGGAAACCAAATAGAGTCCATTGGAGAGGTGACTATAGATCTAAAGGATAAACCTGGCTTAAATGGTAAAAACCTTGTCAGTTGATCTGATGCATATTATGCCTGATCTGGTTTTCAATATTTTCTGTATTAAAAAAATATATCATTTCTTGGCCTTTTGGCTAAGATCCCATATTCTCTTATTCTAGGATTGGGATGGTTGAAGCATATCTTAGATTTATGTTCAAATTTTTGAGGATATGCTAAACTGCTTTCCAGAGATTGCTCCATTTGACATTCCCACCAGCAAAGTATTTCAGTTTCTCCACAACCATAGAAATCCTTAATGTTTTGGATATATTCTTTTGCTTTCTTAATATTTACAATTCAAATAAGTCTGTGATTTCATTGCAGTTTAGGGAAACAATTATGCAATTTGATAGAGACAAATGTACAAATGTGCTTGACACAATGGATGGATGGATTATTATGATAGGTGTTGTATGAGCCCCCAGTTAATGATTTAAAAAAATAGTAAGGGGAGAACCTCACTGGGGGATGGACAACAGAAAAGTGGGTGAAGGGAGACACCGGGCAATGTAAGACATGACAAAATAATAATAATTTATAAATTATAAGGGTTAATGGGGGAGGGTGGAGTGGGTAGAGAGGGTTAAAAATAAGGACTTGATACTAAGGACTCAAATAGAAACTGTTTTGAGAATGACATTGGCAACAAATGTATAAATGTGCTTAATACAATGGATGTATGTATGGATTGTGATAAGAGTGGTACGAGCCAATAAAATGATTTAAAAACAAAAAAGAATCAGATGGATCATAGTAGGTAAAATAAATTTTCATTAGTTAACAAGTTTTTTTTTCATATTGTTTCTGTAATTTTCAAAAATAATGTTTCCTTTTGTAAGTATTCCATGTGAAAAATACATTTTTAAATTATTTGCTTTTAGGATTATTTTGCTTATAAATTTTAATGTGTAAGAGGTGACATAAGAATCTGTATATGACCATTATTATGCGTAATTTGAAAGAAAGTTTATACCATTGGACCAAGATTAAGATTAATTACTATAATAAAATTTCAAAAATTGTAAAAATTATTTCAATATAATATTTAAGTTGTTTGTGTTCTTTTACACTTTGTCATTCATCTCATAGAAAGATGATAGATCATGCATAGATGAATAGATAGGAATATGAATTATGAAATGAATGGATATAGATATATATGTATGGAAAGAAAATAATGTGAGAAGTTGCACTATATGGAGAAGCCATAGCCTCAGATTATAAGAAGACTCGTCAACCACTTACAATATGCCACTAACACAACTTGTTTGCTGAAAGCAAAGAAATTTTGCAATATTTTCTGATGAATATCCAAAATTATAGCTGTAAATATGGATTACACTTCAATAATAAGATAAAAATGGAACTGGAACAATAAATAAGATCATGATAAACAGATTTCTTTTGGAAAACACAGTCTTTGTTGACAGGCACAACAATAAAAAAATCAAATGGCATTCTATAAAAAGTTAAAAATCTAAATATCATATGAGGGTTAACATGAACTTCACACAAGCTGTAGTAGATCCATGTGCCTCATATGCATGGAAAAATTGGAAAGTGAATAAGGAAGATTGATGGCTTACAATTATAGTGCTGTGATGAATGCTGAATACATCATGGACTGACAAATATGAAAAAAAATCTGCATTTGAAGAAGTGTAACCACAGTCTCCTTAGAAGAAAAGGTGATGCTGCAGGCCAGCAGAGGTTTTCCAAGAACCGAGAAACCTACTTAGAGATTGGCAAGGGAAGTGATGCCTTGTGGGCCCACAACAAACCAACCAGTGTCACATAAGAGGACTATCCAACAAAAGTTCTAAACAACAGAATACTAGACGGCTAGAATCAGAGTGAAACTACAGGAAGATATAGCGATAGCCTGACCCCTCAGTACTGCTACTGGCAGGTATTTTATAGAAGTACTCGCACGAATTCCCCAAGAGAGAGCCCATGGCTCTTCAACTCAGGAAAATGACTCCAGGCTCCTCTAAAACAACATTTAAACAGCAACCTGTTCTAACAGCTTCAACGAAAATACAGGAGAAACAGAAAACAAAACTGGAGGAAGTCATGAACTAAATGATGGGCATAGAAGAAGCAGATATTGACCTGCCACAAAAAGAAATTTTCAAAATGCTGCTTGGAGTCATAAAGGATATGAGGAAACAATGCATAAAAAGATGAAATGATAGAGGAGATAAAGGCAAAGTACCAAAGGGAAATACAAGAGTTAAGGGATGAAATAACAAAATCCAGTGACAAATTGACTGACCTTGCCAACTCGCTTAAGGAGGCATAGTATGACACCAGTGAACTAGAGGATAACCAAACAGACCTCAGCAAATGAGAAAAACAGTCAAATAAGACTATCAAAGAAGCTAAAGAAAACTTGAGAGCCATGTCTGATGCTATGAAAAGAAACAATATTAGAATAATTGGACTACCCGAACAAGACACAACAAAGTCAACAGCAAAAATAACAAGGGAATTCTTAGAGGAAAACTTCCCAAGCTTAATAAATGAAAATTAGGCAACTATTCACGAAACTTAAAGAACACCAGCCAGACTTAATCCCAAGAAGAAATCACCAAGACACATAATTGTCAAATTATCCAAATATGAGGAAAAGGAGAGCATAAAAGCAGCTAGGGAAAAGCAAACAGTCACGTATAAAGGCACCCCAATAAGAGGATGTTTGGACCTATAGTGGAAATGATGAAGATGAGAAGGGAATAGAGTAACATATTAAAAAATTTGAAGGAAAACAATGTAAATCCAAGAATATTTTACCCAGCCAAATTATCTATTAAGATAGATGGAGAAGTAAGAGTCTTCCCAGACAAAGACAACGTCAAAGAATACATAAAAAGAAACACAGCCCTACAAAAGATCCTTGCCGATCCAGTATGGGCAGAAGGTCAACCCTCACTGAGGACAAATAAGAGACCATCATAGAGAACAACTCTGTCCATAGGACAACAAAGAGGAAACAGCCCCCAAGATAGCATCAGCTCAATAGAGGAAAGAAGGCAAACATAAACCACACACAACACAAGTGGATAAGAGGTAGACAGGAAAAAATCCAATCCAAAAGGTAGAAGATGGCGTAGAAGATGGCATCACAGAGTCCACAGATGGATACAATAACATTGAATATCAATGGCCTGAACTCAGGCATTAAAAGGCAAAGGCTAATAGACTGACTCAGGAAACGTAACCCATCAATCTTCTGACTCCAGGAGACTCATCTCAAGCTTGCAGAAAAAAAACAGGTTGAGAATTAAAGGCTGGAAAAAATATACCAAGAAAATGGTTTTGCAAAAAAAGCAGGTTTAGAGATCTTAATATCTGACCAAATTGACCTCAAGATAGAGGCCATAACAAGAGACAAGGAGGGGCACTATATAATGCTCAAGGGAACAATAGACCAAGAACCAGTGAGCATAATAAGCATATATGCACCTAACTAGAGACCTGCAAATTTTGTAAATCAAATACTATCAAGATGAAAAAAGAGATCACAGGATCCAAAATTATAGTTGGTGACTTTAATACGCCACTCTGAAAAAGACAGATCATTGGGAAAGAAACTCAAGAAAGAGGCTATAGATCTAAATAGCAATATTGGACGACTTGACTTGATATTTTCAGAGATTTCCACCCACATGAAAAAAATTCACATTATTTTCAAGCTAACATGGCACATATTAGAAAATAGAACACTTCCTGGGACACAAGTTGAACGTATGTAAATTCAAGCACATAGAGATTATACAGACATCTCTCTCTGATCACTGTGCCATAAAGCTGGAAATTAACAGAAGGACAGTGAAGAGAATAAGGTCAAACAATTGGAGGATGGACAATTTCCTATTACGAAAGGAGTGGGTATTGATCCAGATCAGAGAGGAAATCAGGAAGTTTCTAGAATCCAATGAAAATGAAAATATGATGTCCAAAACCTGTGTGATACAGCAAAGGCATTTATCAGAGCAAGGCTGATAGCAATCAATTGCACACATTTAAAAAAGAAGAGAGACTCGTGGATGATATGCTGACACAAAACTTACACCAATTACAGCAGAGTCAACAGAACAACCCTACTAATAGCAAGAGGATAGATATTAAATATCAGAGCAGAGATACAGCAGAGGGAAAACAAGAAAACTATGCAAAAATGTAATGCCGCTAAATGTTGGTTCTCTGAAAGAATTAATAGAATTGATAGACCTCTGGCAAACCTAACCAAAGAAAGGAAGGAACAAATGCCATTTGTAAGGATGAGGGATGAAACAGGGGACATTACAATGGATTGTAATGAAATCCAAAGGATAATTGCACAGTAATATGAAGGTCTATACTCTAATGAATGCAATGATTTTGAAGACATGGACAAAAATTTGGAAACACAATCCCTCCGTACACTATCCCAGATGGATATAAACAACCTCAAAAGACCCACAGCAATGGAAGATATGGACAAGGTAATCAAGGGATTACCAACAAAAAAATCCCCTGGTTCAGAAGGCTTCACAGAGAATTCTAACAAGTATTCAGGGAAGAACTGACATGAATCTTATACAAACTCTTCCAGAACATAGAAAAGGACAGAAAACTCCCAAACTCTTTCTACGAAGCTAGTATAACTCTGATACCTAATGTGGGCAAAGATGTCACAAGAATTGAGAACTACAGACCAATATCCCTAATGAACATTGATGCAGAAATCCTTAACAAAATATTGGCCAATAGAATACAAAAGCATATTAAAAAAATAATTCACAGAGACCAAGTGGGATTCACACCAGGGATGCAGTGATGGTTCAACATAACTAGAGACCATCAGCATTATTCGCCACATTGGCAGGAAAAATTATAAGAGCCACATGATAATATTGATAGATGCAGAAAAAGCATTTGGCAACATCCAACACGCATTCCTGTTAAAGACATTCAAGAAGATAGGAATATAAGGAAAATTCCTCACTATATACAAGCAATATATGAAAAACCAAAAAACTAAAACAATTCCACTGAAAAACGGGACCAGACAAGGATGCCCCTTGTGCACACTCCTATTTAACATTGTACTGGAGGTCCTAGCTAACAACATAAGACAAAGACACGATATTAAAGGTATTCATCTGGGGAAGGAAGAGGCGATATTATCATTATTCACAGGCGATATAATTCTATATATTGAAGATCCCTTAAACTCCACAAGCGGAGTGTTGGAAGCAATAGAGGAATATGGCAGAGTGGCAGGATACAAAATCAACAGAGGACTACTGGACCTCTCTACATATCAGACAAGATCATAGAAGAGACAGTTAAAATGGTAGTTCCTTTTCCAATAGCCAAGCACAAATTGAAATACTTAGGGATATACCTGACTAAAACAACCGAATGATTTGTATGAGGAAAATTATGAAACACTACTACAAGTAATCAAGAGTGACCTCAACAAATTGAGGAATGTCCCATGCTCATGTGTTGACAAACTGAATATAGTAAAGATATCGGTTCTGCCCAAGGCACTATATAAATTCAATGCTATCCCATTATGAATACCACCATCCTTCTTCAAAGAATTGGAAAAACAGATTACCACCTTCATGTGGAGGGGGAAGTAGCCCAGACTTAGCAGAGAACTCCTCAAGAAGAAGGACAAGGTGGGAAGGCTTGCTCTACCTGACTTTAGCACGTACTATTTGGCCACAGTAGTCAAAACAGTGTGGTACTGGTATAGTGACATATTCAAACCAATGGAAAAGAGCTGAAGACCCAGAAATAAAAGCATCAGCATACAGGCAACTGATCTTTGATAAGAGCCCAAAAATACTAAATGGGAAGGAGATGTCATCTTCAATAAATGCTGCTGGAAAAAATGGTTATCTACCTGCAGAAAAATGAAGCAAGACCATTACCTCACTCCATGCACAAGAATAAACTCAAGGTGGATCACAGACCTTGAGATAAAACCACAAACAATTAGGGCCATTAATTAGGGAATTGGGACAAATCTGAGAACCTTGGCACAGTGAATATATAGGCTATCAGAAATAGGGAAGGATACAAATACAGAGGAGTATTTGTCTATCACAAATAGACAAGTGGGATATACTGGAGATAAGACACCTGTGTACATTGAAAGAATTCACCAAGGGAGTAATAAGAGAGTCCACCTAGAGGGAAAACATCTTTAGCAATGACACATCAGACAAAGGCTTTATTACTAAAATCTACAATACTTTGCAAGCTTACAATGAGAGAAAACCTAAGTGCCCACTGAGGCGGTGGGCAAGGACTTGGACAGAATTTTCACAGGAGCAGAAATTCAAATGGCCAATAAACATGAGAAAATGTTCCCGATCATTAGCCATAAGAAAAATGCAAATCAAAACAACTATGAGATACCACCTAACACCCTCAAAGATAGACCAATTCAAAAAATCAGAAAGCAACAAGTGTTGGAGGAGCTGTGGTGAGATAGGAACTTTCATCCACTGTTGGTGGACCTGTAGGTATATACAGCCACTATGGAAATCAATATGGCGATTTTTAAAACAGATGGTTATTGAGCTACCATATGCGCCAACAATCCCCCTACTGGCCATACACCCAGAAGAGGCAAGAAACAAACCACTGCCAGATATCAGTGTTCCAATGTTCATTGTGGCACAGTTTACAATCGCAAGGAGCTAGAAACAACCCAAATTTCCTTTAACAGATTAATGGATTAAAAAACGGTGGTACATACATACAATGGAGTACTATGCATTGCTAAAAAGCAGTGATGAATGTATGAAGCATATTGCCGTCTGGGAAGGACTGGAGGAAATTATGCTAAGTGAAGTAAACCAAGCACAAAAGGACAAGTACAACATGAGTTCGCTGAGGTAAGCTTATATATATATATATATATATATATATATATATATATATATATATATATATATATATATATATATATATATGAACAGGAAAGTAAACACAAAAGGAGCATAGGGAAAAAGCTACTGTATACAAACACTCCAGGGGTGAGGTCCAGGTAGTAAGGCAGGGGCCAGACCAAATCCAGGGGTATATACTATAGCCAACTAAAAAGGGGGTGGGAGGGAGGAAAAGGGAAAGAAACAAAATTTGTGGTGGGCAACTAGGGCACTGGCCCACCCAGGGGAGGGTATTCTTTGTGTCTCCACAGACTTAAAGGCAGTGCCAGACAAATGCAGCATGCCAGCAAGGAGTGGGGAGCCAGTGGAAGGGTCTGAGGGGTCTGCCGCATACCAGCTACTTGGACAACTGCCCCTCCCCCCAAAAGAATTTATTCAAAGGACAGCACTGAAGCTTCAGCTAGGGGAAAGGGGCATATCTGATCATAGCAAGTGCAAGCAAATGAAGGAAGAGAGAGTGGAGCACATGCTGGCCCACCAGGCCTGGAGGACAAATATCCCTGCTCTGAAAAGCCAGTGCACAGAGTAGACATTAGGGCTGATCCCACTACAAGACACACCATCCCTTGCTGGCCCAGAGCCCTTAGGGGGACAACACTAGAGACTCAGTGTCGGGATTGGCCTAGACTGACCACATGACACTGAGGCAAACTACAAAAGGCCTGCAGCAGAGCAACTGTGGGAGCAGAGCTGGGAGCCCCTGAGGGAGTAAAAAGGACAGACTCTGGGGTTCACAGCATGGTACCCCATCGGACCTGATTGAAGGACACGCCTAGAGATCAAAAATCAGATCTTGATCTATTTACAGTTTTTCTTTCTTTTTAAAGTTTTCTTTTAATTAATTTTTTGCTTCTATGGCAAATTGGTTTTCTTTTGTGTTGTCATTGCTGTGTTCTCATTCATTGCCTATCTTGCTATGGCTTGATTTTTGGTGCATATTATTATCTCTACATATCTGTCTAGATATGTAGAGATATACTAGATGAATAGTCTGGAGGAGAAAACAATGAGACCAATGCTTCTGGGGTGACACAGGAGAGGAGGAGAGGGTAAGGAGGTGGTGCTGACCCACTCAGGGACAGGGGAGCAACAAGTGATCCGAAATCAGTGGCAAGGAGGGTTTGAGAGACCTGATAGGGATTCAGCAAGGGCAATGTAAACAAGAGGAATTACTGAAACCCAAATGAAGGCTGAACATGATAGTGGAACAAGAGGAAAGTAAAAGGAAACAGGAAAGAACTAGGTGACAAAGGGTATTTATTGAGGTCCAAAGACTGGCATGTACATACGTAAATATATTTATATAATAGTGGGATGAAATAGATGTAGTACATATATTTATAGGTTAAGTATTAAGGCAGCAGATGGACATTGGGCCCCACTCAAGCACTTACTCAATGCAAGAATACTTTATTCTATTAAAGCAGCATTCCAGGAAGCACACCTTCCTGACACGATTGCTGAAGAAAATGTGTGCATAAGCAAATGTGGTGAAGAAAGCTGACGGTGCCCGGCTATCAAAAGATATAGCATCTGGGGTCTTAAAAGCTTGAAGATAAACAAGAGGCCATCTAGCTGAGAAGCATCAAAGTGCACATGGAAGAAGCACACCAGTGTGTCTGACCATGAGGTGTAGAAGGGACTAGTTATAAAACATCAAAGAACTAAAAATCATATCAGTGGGTACCCACTTTCCTGATACAATCACTGAAGATAAACGTGTGCATAAGCAAATGTGGTGAAGAAAGATGATGGTGTTCGGCTATCGCTGAGGTAAGAATTAAAAAAAAATTTTTTTTAAAAAGCAAAAGTGGTGTTAACAAACCCAGGGACAAGGGAAAAATATGGGACCCCAAATGGTAGAGAAGTGGGAGTGGTAGGCCTGCTGGGAAATGATCAAGGGTAAGGTTGCTTAGAGAAGAGGTATACTCTAGCCCAGGTGGCAATGAAGCATGGTAGTAGGGCAGGAGGAAAGTCAAGGGAGATGGAGGAAAGAGCTAGGAGTCAAAGGGCATTCATGGAGTCTAGACAAAGACATGTACATGCAAATATATATAGGAGGATGGGGAAATAGATCTATGTGTCTATATTTATAGGTCAAGTATTAAGGTGGCGGAAGGACCTTGGGCCTCTACTCAAACACTCCCTCAATGCATGAATACCTTCTTTTATTAAATTGGAACTCTATGATGCTCATTCTCCCGACACAACGGCTGGAGCCAAAGTGTGTGAACAAGTAAATGTGGTGAAGAAAGCTGATGGTGCCCGGCTATCAAAAGAGATAGTGACTGGGGTCTTAAAGGCTTGAAGATAAACAAGCGGCCATCTAGCTCAGAAGCAACAAAGTCCACATGGAAGAACACACCAGCCTGAGTGAGCGAGTGGTCCCAAAGGGATCAGTTACCAGGCATCAAAGAACAAAAAATCATATCATTGACTGCACACCTCCATGATAGGATCGCTGAAGACAAATGGGTGCATAAGCAAATGTGGTGAAGAAAGCTGATGGTGCCCGGCTATCAAAAGAGATAGTGTCTGGGGTCTTAAAGGCTTGAAGGTGAACAAGCGGCCATCTAGCTCAGAAGCAAATAAGCCCACATGGAAGAAGCACACCGGCCAGTGCGATCACGAGGTGCCAAGGGACCAGGTATAAGGCATCATGCAAAAAAAAAAAGATATAAGTGTGTGTATGTATGTGTATATATGTGTATATGTATATATGTATGTATATATATGTATATATATATCATATTAAATGAAGGGGGAAGTGCAGAGTGGAGACCCAAGGCCCAAGTGTCGGCCAATGGAGATCCCCTCATAGAGGGGTTTAGGAGAGGAGATGGGTTAATTAGGGTGTGAGGTAGTATCGATGAAGAACACAGCTTTCCCCCAGATCCTGGATGCTTCCTCCCCCCAACTACCATGATCCGAATTCTACCTTGCAGGGCTGGATAGGACAGATGCTGTACACTGGTGCATATGAGGGTTGGAGGTACAGGGAATCCAGGGTGGATGATACCTTCAGGACCAAGGGTGTGAGGGACGATGCTGGGAGAGTGGAGGGTGAGTGGGTTGGAAAGGGGGAACTGATTACAAGGATCCACATGTGACCTCTTCCCTGGGAGAGGGACAGCAGAGAATGGGGGAAGGGAGACTCCGGATAGGGCAAGATATGACAAAACAACGATGTATAAATTACCAAGGGCATATGAGGGAGGGGGGAAGGGGGAGGGAGGAGGGGAAAAAAAAAGAGGACCTGATGCAAGGGGCTTAAGTGGAGAGCAAATGCCTTGAGAATGATTGGGGCAGGGAATGTATGGATGTGCTTTATACAATTGATGTATGTATATGTATGGATTGTGGTAAGATTTGTATGAGTCCCTAATAAAATGTAAAAGAAGAAAAGAGAAAAAAATGATTAGGGCAAAGACTGTACAGATGTGCTTTATACAATTGATGTATGTATATATATGAACTGTGAAAAGAATTTTATGAGCCCCAATAAATTGTTAAAATTAAAAAAAAAAAAAAAGCAAAAGTGGCATAGGGAAAAAAGCTACTGTATACAAACATTTTAGGGGTGAAGACGGGGTAGTATGGAAGAGACCAGACCAAAACCAGGGATGTACATGGTAGACAATGGTGGAGGAGGTGGGGAAAGGAAAACAAAAGGATGAATACAAGGAAGAAAAGGGTAGTGGGGTCATGGGGCATTAATCCACCCAAGGGGAGGGTATTGTTTATATCTCCACAGGGAAAGTGGGACCAGACTTCAACCCAGTGTCGCAAGGTGTGAATGCAATATCCCGGCGTGGAGGAGGGAACCAGTGGAGAGGTCTGGGAGGCTGGCCCCAGCACCATAAATTAAGTGGATTCCTGCCCCTCCCCCGAAAATAATTTGTTCCAAAGGACGACATTGACTCTGCAGCTCTGGGAGATGGACATATCTGATCAGAGCACACGGGAGCAGATGAAGGGGCAGGAGCAGAGAGTGGAGCACAGCCTGGCCCACCCGTCCGTGATGATGATGTTCCTGAGTAGAGCAGCCAGTCCACAGAGAGAACAACATGGCTGGCCCTACTATGAGACATGATGCCCCTCAGTGACTAAGGGCGATACAGGGGACAGCACCGGAGACACAGTGTGGGAATTGCACCTGACCTGATCCCACCACACCGAGGCAAAGCACTTGGGGGAGTGCAGCGGAACAGCAAGGGAATGGAGTGGCAAGGTCCCCAGGGAATGCTGAAAGTGGACTTTGGGGCCAGGGCGTGGTGCCCCAACAGACTGGACTGGAAAACGCTCCTAAGGGCCAGCAAACGATCCCTGAACTAACTACAAGCTTTTCTCTTGTGAACTGTTTTGTTCTGCTCTTTTTCAGTGGTTTGTTTTTGTTGTTTTGTTGTCTGGTTGTATACTGTTGCTTTGTTTTCCTCTGTCTAGTTTTCGTGCATGTTAGTGACTCCACAGGTCTGTCTGAATAGGACAGGCTGGATGAACTATCTGGAGGAAAAACAATGGGACCGACAGTTCCGGGGGGACTTGGGGTGAGGGGGTAGGGGGGTTAAGGAAGTGGTGTTAACAAACCCAGGGACAAGGGAAAAACATGGGACCCCAAATGGTAGAGAAGGTGTAGTATGGAAGGTGTAGTGGCAGGCCTGGTGGGAAATGATCAAGGATAAGGTTGCTTAGAGAAGAGGTATACTCTAGCCCAGGTGGCAATGAAGCATGGTAGTAGGGCAGGAGGAAGGTCAAGGGAGATGGAGGAAAGAGCTAGGAGTCAAAGGGCATTCATGGAGGTCTAGACAAAGACATGTACATGCAAATATATAAAGGAGGATGGGGAAATAGATCTATGTGTCTATATTTATAGGTCAAGTATTAAGGTGGCAGAAGGACCTTGGGCCTCTACTCAAACACTCCTTCAATGCATGAATACCTTCTTTTATTAAATTGGAACTCTATGATGCTCACTCTCCCGACACAACGGCTGGAGCCAAAATGGGTGAACAAGTAAATGTGGTGAAGAAAGCTGATGGTGCCCGGCTATCAAAAGAGATAGTGACTGGGGTCTTAAAGGCTAGAAGATAAACAAGTGGCCATCTAGCTCAGAAGCAACAAAGTCCACATGGAAGTACAAACCAGCCTGTGTGATCGAGTGATCCCAAAGGGATCAGTTACCAGGCATCAAAGAACAAAAAATCATATCATTGACTGCACACCTCCATGATAGGATCGCTGAAGACAAATGGGTGCATAAGCAAATGTGGTGAAGAAAGCTGATGGTGCCCGGCTATCAAAAGAGATAGTGTCTGGGGTCTTAAAGGCTTGAAGGTGAACAAGCGGCCATCTAGCTCAGAAGCAAAAAAGCCCACATGGAAGAAGCACATCGGCCAGTGCGATCACGAGGTGCCAAGGGACCAGGTATAAGGCATCATGCAAAAAAAAAAAAAGATATAAGTGTGTGTATGTATGTGTATATATGTGTATATGTATATATGTATGTATATATATGTATATATGTACATCATATTAAATGAAGGGGGAAGTGCAGAGTGGAGACCCAAGGCCCAAGTGTCGGCCAATGGAGATCCCCTCATAGAGGGGTTTAGGAGAGGAGATGGGTTAATTAGGGTGTGAGGTAGTATCGATGAAGAACACAGCTTTCCCCCAGATCCTGGATGCTTCCTCCCCCCAACTACCATGATCTGAATTCTACCTTGCAGGGCTGGATAGGACAGAGGCTGTACACTGGTACATATGAGGGTTGGAGGTACAGGGAATCCAGGGTGGATGATACCTTCAGGACCAAGGGTGTGAGGGACGATGCTGGGAGAGTGGAGGGTGAGTGGGTTGGAAAGGAGGAACTGATTACAAGGATCCACATGTGACCTCTTCCCTGGGAGAGGGACAGCAGAGAATGGGGGAAGGGAGACTCCGGATAGGGCAAGATATGACAAAATAATGATGTATAAATTACCAAGGGCATATGAGGGAGGGGGGAATGGAGAGGGAAGGGGGAAAAAAAAAGAGGACCTGATGCAAGGGGCTTAAGTGGAGAGCAAATGCCTTGAGAATGATTGGGGCAGGGAATGTATGGATGTGCTTTATACAATTGATGTATGTATATGTATGGATTGTGGTAAGAGTTGTTTGAATCCCTAATAAAATGTAAAAGAAGAAAAGAGAAAAAAATGATTAGGGCAAAGACTGTACAGATGTGCTTTATACAATTGATGTATGTATATGTATGAACTGTGAAAAGAATTGTATCAGCCCCAATAAATTGTTAAAATAAAAAAAAAAGAAAAAAAAAGATATAGCATCTGGGGTCTTAAAAGCTTGAAAATAAACCAGCAGCCATCTAGCTCAGAAGCAACAAAGCCCACATGGAAGAAGCGCTCCAGCCTGTGTGACAAGTTGCCAAAGGGATCAGATATCAAGCATCAAAGAACAAAAAATCATATCATTGTAAATGTGTGTGAGTTCAGAGTGGAAACTCAAAGCCCATTGCTAGACAACAGGACACCCCCTTACTGCGGGTTTGTGGGGAGGAGATGAGCTAGTCAGGGTGCATGGTAGCAATGATCAAACATATAACTTCCTTCTAGTTCTTAAATGCTTTCTCACTCCACTATCATGTTCCCAATTCTACCTTACAAATCTGACTGGACCAGAGGATGTACATTGGTACAGATAGCTACTGGAAACACAGGAAATCCAGGACAGCTGACCCCTTAGGGACCAGTGGTGGGAGTGGCGATAACCTGGAGGGTGGAGAGAAGGTGGGGTAGAAAGGGGGAACCAATTACAAGAATCTACATATAACCTCCTCCCTTCGAGATGGACAACAGAAAAGTGCGTGAGGGGAGACGTCAGACAGTGTAAGATATGACAAAATAATGATAATTTGTGAGTTATGAAGGGTTCATGAGGGAGGGGGCAGGGAGGAAGGGGGAAAATGAGGAGCTGATATTAAGGGCTCAGGTGGAGAGCAAATTCTTTGAGAATGATGATGGCATCAAATGTACAAATGTGCTTGACACATGGATGTATGTATGGAGTGTGATAAATATTGTATGAGCCTGCAATAAAATTATTTTTTAAAAGAAGCAAGGATGAGGAAATTTTCATTTCACATATTTTGGACATATTATCAGGAGCAATAGTCCTTAGATAAAGACATTGAGGTTGGTAGAAGATATTAATGGTTCAGATTCTATGTTTGAGGCTTCTCCTGACCCTGGAACAACACAGGATTATCCAGTGTCAGAAGGTTGAGTTTATGGTTGGAGAGCCACAGGTCAGATGACAAGTCAAACTGTGGGCCATTGATAGGTTCTGGGGTCAATATGCAATATGGTAGGTTATAGGTTTAAGTAAAAATAAAATAAGGCTGATTATTCAGATGCAGGGGCCATTCCCTTGTGAAGGAATGTCCAAATTAAATTAGAAGTCTTGCCCTCTCACTCCTAGGAAGCATTCCAGCTATACTTGTTTAAACATAGATGTGTTCATTCTTTGACGATCTGGGGTAAAATCACATTTTTCCCCAGCACCATATTCAAAGGTCTAAAATATTTCCTGGTCTACTTCATTAATTATCAAGCATCCCTATGCTTATGTTGGTATTAGACACCAAGGAGTGCTGGGTCGGTTTGTACCCAGCCTAAGTGTATGCACTCAAGAAGGAAACACAGCCTGGTCCTCTCAATGGTTATGTTTGAGCCCATTGTTGCAGCCACTGTATCAATCCATAATATTGAGTATCTTCTGCTGTATTGCTGCCTTTTTATTTTACCAAGTATGATGTCCCTCTCCACCAACAGGTCTATCCTGATAATGTGTCCAAAGTACGGCAGGAAGTCTACCATCTCAAATCTAAGGCGCATTCTGGCAGTCCTCATTGAAGAACAGATTTTTGTGTTCTCATGGTACGTTTCATTCTCTTTACCAGCAACATCGTCCAAAAGCATTTCTTTGTCTGCAGTCTTCCTTATGTAGTGCCCAACTTTCACATGTATATGAGGCAATTTAAAATACGATGATTGGGCTCAGGCACATCTTAATCCTCAAGGTCATAGCCTTCCTTTCCAATACTCTAAACATGTCTTGGTCGGCAGATTGACCCTGATACAATTGCTGAAGACAAATGGGTGAATAAGCAAATGTGGTGAAGAAAGCTGATGGTGAGCAGCTATCAAAAGATATAGCATCCGGGGTCTTATAAAGGCTTGAAAGTAAACAAGTGGCCATCTAGCTCAGAAGCAACAAGGCCTACATGGAAGAAGCACACCAGCCTGTGTGATCACGAGGTGTCAAGGGGATGAGGTATAAGGCATCATCAGAACAAAAAATCATATTGTAAATGAGGGGAAGTGCGGAGTGGAGACCCAAAGCCCATCTGTAGGCAATTGGAGATCCCCTTATAGAAGGGTCTCAGGGAGGAGATGATCCACTCAAGTTGCAGTGTAGCAACAATGGAACATACAACTTTTCTCTAGTTTCTAAATTCTTCCTCCACACCAACTATCATGATCCCAATTCTGCCTTACAAATCTGGCTAGACCAGAGGATGCACACAGGTACAGATAGGAACTGGAAACACAGGGAATCAAGGGCAGATGATCCCTTTGGAACCAGTGGTGAGGGTGGCGATACCGGGAGGGTGCAGGGAGAGTGGGTTGGAAAGGAGGAACCGATTAGAAGGATCTACATGTAACCTCCTCCCTGGGGGATGGACAACAGAAAAGTGGGTGAAGGGAGAAGTCGGACAGTGTAAGATATGACAGAATAATAATTTATAAATTATCAAGGGTTCATGAGAGAGGGGTGAGGGGGAGGGAGGGGAAAATGATGAGCTGATGCCTGGGGATTAAGTGGAGAGTAAAGGTTTTGAGAACGATGAGTGCAATGAATGTACAAATGTGCTTTACACAATTAATGTATGTATGGATTGTGATAAGAGTTGTATGAGCCCCTAATAAAATGATTTTTTAAAAATTACTTGCATGTAATATCAAAAATATTGTTCTATAATTTGTATCCTCTTTCCTTGTAATGGGTACAAATATGAATGTCTTCCAGCCAATTAGCCAAGTAACTGTCTTCCAAACTTCCTGACATAATCAGGTGAGAGCGTCCAGTACTTTATCAGTTCCTCATAACATTTCAGTTGATATTCCCTCAATTTGTAGAGTCTTGTTTTTGGCTAATGCTTTTAGTGAAGTTTGGACTTCTTCCTTCCATACCTTTGGTTTCTGATCATTATGCTACCTTTTGAAATTGTTGAATAGACACTCATTCTTTTTGGTACAGTAACTCTATATATTCTTCATATCTTTTGATGCTTCCTGCATCATTCAAACATTTGCCTGTAGAATCTTATAATGTTGCCACCTGGGCTTGAATATTTTCTTGAGTTCTTTCTGTTTAAGGTGTGCTGAATGTGGTCTTCCTTTTTTGGTTTTCTAATTCTAGATCTTTTCACATTTCATTATAATATTTTACTTTGTCTTCTTGATCTGTCCTTTGAAACTTCTATTCAACTTTTTTTACTTCATTCTTCTTTCATTTGCTTTAGACTGAGAGCAAGTTTCAGGGTCTCTTCTGACATTCACTAAGATCATTTCTTTCTTTCCTGTCTTTTTAATGGGCTTTTCCTTTCTTCATGTATGATGGTCCTGATGCATTCCAAAACTCAAGTCTTCTGTTATTCATGTCTAAAGCATCCAATCTGCTTTTGAGATGTTCCCAAGGGTCAGATGGTATATACTCAAGGTAGTGTTTTGGTTAATGAGGACTTATTTTAATTTTTGTCTACATTATCCTGAGATTACATATGAGTCATTAATAATCTGTTCCATAATCAGCCTGGTTTTAGCTTCTGATATTGAGCATCTAACTTTTGTGTATGCCATCTGGGGAAATCCTCATGTATAGTCACATTTTGTGTCATCTATAAGGTATTTGAAGTGAAGTTGTTGATCTTGCAAAATTCTAGCATACAATCTCTAGCTTTCTTTCAATCACCAACACCTTATTTTCCAACTGCTTTTTCTTTGTTTCCAACTTTTGCATTCAAATCCCAAATAATTATCAATGCATGTTGCTTGCATGTCTCATCAATTTCCGACTACAGATGTTTGAATAGCTTCTCAACCTCTTCCACTAGCTTTCGATGTTTGGTGCATAAATTTACTAATGATCTTTAAGCATTTCATTTCCCTTTTGACAAATTTCTTCCCCCTAAATTCATACTTCACACATTCCAAGTTCCAATTACTAATAGATGTTACCAGCTGTTGTTTTCTAATTTTTATTTGTGCCTATCAGTAAATAAATGTTCTACAGCAGCGGTTCTCAACCTGTGAGTCGCAGCACCTTTGTGGGGGTCGAACAACCCTTTCATAGGGTTCATTCAATTCATAACAGCAACAAAATTACAGTTACGGGGGAGCAATGTAAATAATTTTATGGTTGGGTGTTCACCACATGAGGAACTGTATGAAAGGGTCATGGCATTAGGAAGTTTGAGAACCACTATTAAAGGCTTTACTCACACGAGCTTTGCTCTATTCTCGCCTTTATGGTTGACTCTATGTTGAGAAGGTAGCTCTTTTCCAGTCGGATTTGAATGCCTTCTGATCTGAGGGGCTCATCTTCTGGCACTACCTCTGACAGTTCTGCTGCTATTCATGAGGATTTCATTATCTAACAACCTTTCCATGCTATCCTTAAGTTTTATGTGACTCTTTCCTTGGTACTAGACAGGCTATTCCTTCTTCATATGATGTAACTGAAAACATCTGGGCTTGACTCAAGCACACCTTAGTGTTTAAAGTGACATCTTGCTCTTTAACCCTTGCAAGTAGTCTCTTGCAGCAGATTTACCCAAGGAAGCATACAATTTGAGTTCTTAACTTCTGCTTCCATGAGCATTGATTATGGTCAACTGAAATGAAATTCTTGACTACTTCAGTCTTTTCTCTATTATCATGTTGCTTGTTGTCTAGTGGTGAGAGTTTTTGTTTCTTTAAATTAAAGTGTAATCCAAACATAAGACTTTGATCTTGATATTCATCAATAGTGCTTCATGGCATCTTTAATTTTAACAAGCAATATTGTGTGATCTGCATATCATCTGCTTCTAATGAGCTTCCCTACAACCTGAAGCTGCATGGTTAGAATGATGTAGGGTGGGTAGTAGGGTAGTCCATAGGGTTGTTAGAGTAGGAATATATTGTTAGAGTAGGAATATATTCAATGACACCTCACAACAACACCATATGTCTGTTCATGCTAGCACTCTGACTTCTTTAGGGTATATACCCAGTGAAAGGATTGCCGGGTCACAGAGAATTTCTATTCCCAGCATTTTGAGGTAGCACCATATCACTTTCCACAGAGCACGAGGGCGTCCAAGTCTATGCATCCTCTCCAACATGGTTTGTTTGTTTTCATTTGACTATCATTGTTGGTATAAGGTGGCATTTCATCATTGTTTTCATTTGCATCTCTTAGATGGCTAGTGATTGAGAGCATTCCTTCATATTCATTGGCCATTTGGATGTCATAGTTGGCGAATGATTTCTTCATGTTTTTTGTCATTTTTAATTGGAAATAGCCAAATTATCCATCTTTTTCTTCATGAGACATTTCTGTTTTCTAGAAATTTTAAAGTTTAGTCTACTGTCAGTTGTGTCATTGCCAAAATTTTTCCTACTTTGGGGGTTCTCTTTTTATTCTTTTGATGAAATCTTTTAATGGACATAATATCTCATTTTTGGTAGACCTCACACATCTATCACATCTATTTTTAAGTTTGAGAGTCTTAAGACTAACAATTTTTATAATCTTTTTAATCTTAAGACTACTGATTTTTCTAATCAGAACACTGAATATATGTTCATTTTTTAAATTGGCGTTCTAAGTGTTAAGATGTTATTTCAATTATATTTGTTTAACAATAAAATTTAAATTGTTCACTGTTTTTATATAGGAAAGTTTTCTCCTTTTGCATATTAACTTTAATAACTGAAAATTGGTTATATTTATTAGTTCCAGATGTATTTGTTTGTTTGTTATTAGTCTGCACTGTTTTTACATAGATAGACAGATCATGCTTTAATACAGATTTTTTAAGTATCTTGTATTTTATTGTCTCCCTTCCCTAGTGAGTGCTTGGGTACAATATTGATTGAGAGAAAGAAGCAAGAACATTCATTGCCATACCTCTGCTTCTGGGTGATGTGTCCAAGCTTTTCCAAACCAAGTATAAAGTATAAAGGATTTTGGTGGATAATCTTTACCAAACTTTTCTCCTCTTTTCCTGGTTTTCTGTCCTCTATTCTTGGTTTTTAGGAGCTTTCATCATGAATCACTTTTGAATTATCAAAAATTTTTCTCTGTCAATTGATAGATTCCTATGCTATCCTACTTAATCTACTGCTATTGTGGATTACATAAATTCCAAATGTTGATTCCATTTTGGAATAAATCCCATTTATCATGTCATGTAATTATTTAAATTATTCTTGAATTCCACCAGTTTATTATTTGAGGCATCTATATTTATGAGAAGTATTAATATATTGCTTGCCAATTTGGTAATGACTTCTTGTTTGGTGTTAAATAATATTTCATTATATATTAAATCAGGATCTGTTTCTTTCAAATTTCTGAAATGGATTGTAGAGTTAGTATAATTTGTTTTCTAATTAATTAATTGTCACCAGCAAAACTATGTAAACCTATTTTTTGGGGAAATTATTAATTTTTGAAGCAAATTAGTTATATGATATATTCCTCCTTGTATAAATTTTGGTAGCTATTTAAACTATATTTAAATAAGTTGGTTCATTTCTTTCAAGTTATCAAAATTTTAGGGATAGACTTATTTTTCTTATGTTGTCTTACATATGTTGTTCTAAACTTTAAATGTCTATGTGATCAGTAATCATGTGCTCTATTTCATTTCTAATATTGCAAAATTATGTTTTTCTCTTTCTCTTCATATTTCTCTTTCTTAGCTTTTTTAGACATAAATTTTACTGATCTTTACAAAGAACTACTTTTTCATTCAATGGATATTTTATATTCTTGTTTTGGTTTTGTCCTATGACATCATTTTTGTTCAAAATCTGATTATTATTTTCTTTTTTTTGTCTGGTTGTTTCAGCTTAAATTTCTTTTCTTTCCATTATTTCATAGAGTGGTTACAAGGATACATTTTTCATTTGTTTTCTCTTTGAGATATGTATTTAATGATATATTTCTTTTCAACACTGCATCTCATTTGCTTTTATGAGAAATTAGTTTATATATTTTAGTTCAAAGTATTAAAAAAGTAATTTCTGCTTCTTTTCCCTGCCCATGTGCTATTTGATAGTGTGCTGCTTAACTTTAAATATTTGTTATTTTACAGACTTCTTTCTGATGTTTATTTATATTTTATTTCCTTTATGGTTTGAAAACATTCTCTGTATAACTACTATTATTTAGATTTTGCTGAGGTGTGCTGTCATTGAGGACTGCCTTCAGTAATTGATTCCCAGATTCTTCACTTCACAAAAACATTAAAAACAGATCATATAAAGGAGCAGTAGGGACCAACAGACATAAGAGAAGGCCTGTAATAATTTTCAAACTTGTGAATTTGGTCTCCGATGAGTATTCTCTTAGATCCTGAAAATATGTCAAAAGTATGTGTTTTAGAAGACTAGGCACCAAGTTCTGAGAAATAATGCCATATTTTGTGCTTGTTAAGTATCATTGGGTTGGTTCTGATTCACAGCGATCCAATGGACAATATAACAGAACACTGGATTAATTGAGTTGTTATTAATTTTCAGATTATTAATTAATACATGCATCCTTTGGACCTGCATTTTGGGTAACTCACTAGAGAACCTTGCAACCATACTAGTTATTTCAATTTTATCTCTATAGCATAAATAGCTACAGTCAATAAACAGTTTATTCTCCTTTGAGTTTAAAAGAAAGTCAAAATAAAAATAGATAAGATGCAAAGTAGCCATAAAATAATCGCAACCAGACAATTTAACACCAGTATTGTTTTTATCAGTTCACACGTAGTTGGAGTGCTATTTAGAAATTCTGCTGTTGTTTCTAAAGACAACATCCTTGATATGAAGATGCACCTCTGAGGTAAAAAATGAATGAATGAATGAATGAATACATAGTTATTTTGACTTTAGGAACCAAGGATACTTTAAAACCCCTGAGATCATAATTGGTTTGTTGATGCTAATAAAGCAACTCTGAGCTCAGATCATTTCAAAATTTCTGTCCATAATATACCCAGGGGACAGTTACCATAAAGTAAACGACAGCATAGGATTCGTTCTCCTCTGGCTTAGTCTTAGCATATTGTGGAAGCTACTTTAATAATCCAAAGAAAGGCGACTTGGAACTTATTTTGTAAAGAAGGATGGTTTAGTAGAAGCTTAAAAGGGGACACGGTGGCCTTGTGTTAAGCCTACAGCACAGGCATCACTAATTATTTACATCCCGCTGGTAAGTGTAAAACAGGCGTGACCGCCCTGGCAACAGCTGCAATCGCGCCACGTGTGCAACACATGAACTTTATGTGTGAGCTCTCCTGAAGAGCTTCCCGGGGCACAGGGCACTGCTAGCAGGTAGAATCCTTGTCAGAAGAGCCTTCTGAAGAGTCCTGGTGCATTGGCAGCAATTAATGCAGGTGGTGTTTTAGACAAGGGAGCTAATGAGCTTTAATATGCATGCAGGTGAGGGAGTGCTGAATCAGTAGAGCCATTAATGAACCTATGACAGCCTAATTAGCTACAATTTAAAATCTATGGAATCTAATCAGAGGAGCTGAACACTGCTGCAAATCTGTGTATGAATGAGTCTTTCTAAATACTCCAATCTGTTGCTTAGTCACTGATTGATAGTAATTGCTTTTTTTCCTCTATTGTGTATAGGAAAATGCCCAATTTTGTTCTGATAGGGGAGGACACAACATTGAAGTTAAATGCCTGCGATGTTTAGCTGCTTAAGTTTAATCAGTAGATGTTAAAAAAAATGAAAGTGAAATTAATTTTCAACTCTGAATATAGATGATTAAAAATATACCACCAGCTTCTTATATATTGGCTTGGCAAAGACTACATAGCTGTTAATCAACTTCAAATAGCATATCTGAGAAGCAAGCAAAAACACTGAAACATGCAAATGCATAAAATGCATTTATTAATCTATAATTTGCTTTATGAGAGATTATTTATATTAGTTATCAGAGATAACAGGGAAAATACCTCAGATGAAGAAATAGCTTTCTGAGGTTAACAAAAGCTATTAAACATTCTATTTTAAAGTGGCAGAACTAGGTGTCCTTTCAGAAAATGAGAATAATTTTACAAAATTATGAGGTGATACTAATTTATAGTGCCAGCAGGTAATAACTGATATATAAACGTACAAGCAGTTTTTCTTCTCTGACATTTCACCCTTGGATAGTACAATTCATCTGAGAATCTTAAAGAAGGATGTAGGTGCTGATTTATTGAGTCCTACAACACCAATGGAAGGCAAGTCAGTACAGCTTTCCTTGTTTTGCCGTCAACTCAACTGAGCTTCATTTGCTGAAGGTCACTCGTGAGCCAAGGAGAGAACTATAGAGACCTAAGAAAGCCAAAAGTGCTACAGCCTTACTTTTCTCTCTGACCTGGTGTGCACCCCACACGCCCATCATTTCTGATGGAAACCCATGCACATGGTCTCATGTCTAATTTTTAAAATATAAAATTGGAGTAAAATAAACTTGGAATACATCTTTATTCTAATAATGAGTTATTTTTATTGTTGTTAAGGATCTGAGCAGGTTTCCCCTATTAGGGACCCTATGTGCAACAGAATGAAACTCTATAATTCTATGTAGCCTTCATAATCATTTCCGTATTTGAACCCATCATTGTAGATAGCACCTGTGTCATTCCATCTCAATGGGGGTTTTCCTCTTTATCACCAGCTCTCTCAAATCAGACTGTTCTCATCTTCTTCAGTCATTTTCCTTTTATACATTTGTACTTCTTCACATATATTTGTATATATATCTATATATATATATAATGATTTTACTTCAATAGAGGGCCCAGCCTAACAATACAGTCCTGAAAATACTATCTGTGACTTCTACATCTTTAATGAAAATAAAATTACTACACTTGGTGAGATCAATAGCAAATCTAATTTATAGTTACCTCAGTAATGATAAGGATAATAATGTTCTTGAAAAACATAGGTAATGTCCACATTTCTATTTGTGAATATCTGCAGTGAAAATATCAAAACCTGAACACTATTTTCATATGAGAACATTTCTTGTAACCATGCATGCTCAATAGACGCGCTTCCATTAAAATAAACTGATGGGCAAATATCTTGAAAACTTATGAAACAGTGCTTCTCATTCTATTTTATGTCTCCTCTTGTGTTTAATGAAATCATAATTATGCCAACACTAAATAGCATTTTTCCCAAAATTACCCTTTATGAAATGAATTGAACCAAAATATAGTACCAAAAATGTTTGTACTAAGTTTGAAAAACATAATTTATTTTTTAAAAACATGATAAAATAGAAAATTAGAATCATTAAACCTACTTAGTAGGTGTTTGAGGAAGTCAGATAGTCCATTTAAAATTTTTATTTGCTATCTTTCCTAGTTTGTGGAGAGTTTGTAATGTCATGCTTCTATAGGAGCAAGCTATCGCTCCAATTCTCAATATTACCACATTGAGACATATTTTCTTCTACCTTATAGATAAAATAGGATAAATTGTTGTTGAGAACAATAAAAAAGATTGAGTAATAAACATTCTTGTAAAATAGTCTAAGACTTCTGCTAATCATATCAATAAATAATGACCAGAATATCAAAATGCTACATTAATGATTTGTAACATTCATTGCATGATTATCAACTTTATTAACAATAATGACTTCTATAAAAATAATGAGGGGATTTCTCAGTAGAGTCATTAACTTTCTATTGCTAGTTTTTTTAATATAGTGTCTTTATGTTATCTGTTTTCTTCTGAATTTCCCCATACTAATTTTATATTATTCAGTTTCACATTTTTGCATAAATGAAACGGGTCTCGGATGTAACCCCATCTTGTTTTTGGGTTTTTCTCATTGACTAGTATAAATTGAATCTCTCATTCAGAAAAAGTCCAAACAGTTAAAAAATGTAGGTAGATTTTTGACTCTTATTTGATTCAGATAATGTATTATAAGCATTGACATTCAAACAATACATATATAGTTTTCCTCATGAAGAATGTGTTTTGTACTCTAATTGATTAAATTATTCATTATGGGTTTACACATTGACTTTCTGAAACCATATAAATATAGAGAGCATCTAAAAAAATAGGTAAATAGATAATGGTTACTGGGTGTCAGGATTCTCATTGTTGAAGCTGGGAATTACAAACAAGTATACCAATTGACTCAATAATGAATAGCTGTGTTTTAATTGTCTGTTACAGTATTGATAGTCATGTGGGTTAGATCTATATGTTTATACACACATCCTCACTAAAATAGCATCTGTGACTTACTATGCTAGATAAGGGCAATACTAGGGACACTAGTATTGTATTAAGGATACTAATTTTCTTGGCATACATATAATTTCCACATTTCTATTTGTGAGCATCTAAAGGGAAAACCTCAAGACCTAAAATGATTCATATACTGATGGATTAGAGTTGAAAAACACAGCATGGAGTACAGTTGAACTAATTACAGAGCTAATTAATAAAGGGGGGGAACAAAGACGACTACCACTCAGGTTCCAGTTCATGTGTGCATGGGTATCTTTCAAAGAAAACCCACTGAACATGCATCTGCAATCAGTTGGTGGCTACAGACAAGTTCTCTCAGTAATAATTTGTCAATAGGGTGTACCCCTACGCGTGCATGTGCACACACACACACACACACAACATCCAATCAAAACAATGGCTTCTGGGGGCCATCTTCTAGGCCAATTAAAATCTTCTAGGCCAATTGAATTCAATACAGAGAGATCAGCGTTGAAGGTTGCAGTGACTATTTTTTAGAATTCTGAAAGTGTACCCTTGAAAATGATAACTTCTTTGGAATTTTTCCATCCCTTGCTAGCTCTGTGTTGCTGTCATGCTGGAAACTATGTAACTTATTTCAAATACCAGCAGGGAATCCCGTGGTTCATAGGCTTCAATGGAACTTCCAGACTATAAACATATGAGGAGAAAGGATAAATTATCTACTTCAGGAAGCTTGGTCACTGAAAACCTTATGATAGTAGCAGAACATTGTCATATATCATGCCAGAAGATAAGCCCCACACGTTGGGAGGCACTTGAAGTACTACTGGGGATGAGCTGCCTCCTAAAGTAGAGTTGACCCTTAATACCTGGATAAAGCTTTCAGGACCTTCCTTTGCTGATGGAGTACAACTCCAAATGAGAAAGAACAACAGCTGAAAACATTCATTAATATTCAGAAAATTCAATATACAATATATTTTTTCAATCTACAAAATATTATTCAAGAAAAATGTAACATTCTCAAACATGAAATGGAACTTGAACAGATTAATATCCTGGGTTGACCTTAAACGAATAGGTATTGACCATTGTAAATCATACAATTATATAGTTTACTATGCTGAAAATGAAAAATTTATGAAAAATGTCATCATATTCATTGTCAAACTTGAACATTTCAAGGTCTATGTAGAACAGAAGTACAATTGTGCCAGTGATAATATCCAAATGTCTACAGGGAAGATCATTTAATAAATCATTGATCAAATGTAGACACTAATACTAAAACTAGTGATGAAAATGTAAGAATTCAACCCATTTCCTCAGTCTTCAATTGATCAAACATGCAAGCAAGATGCATGGATAATTATCAGTGATAGGAATGCAAAAGGTGGAACAAAGTGAAAGGAATGGTAGTTAAAAAAATAACCTTTGTAATAGAAACCACCCCAGAGATATCATGACATAATTTTCAAGACTAATGACGTCTTTATTAAAAATAATACTTTTTCAACAACCTAAGTGGTGACTCTTCGTGTGGACCTGACTAGATGGGATATATAGGAATCAAATTGACTACATCTGTTGGAGGAGACAATAGAAAAGCCCAATATCAGAAGCCCAGATACAGCCAGAAACTAATTCTGGAACAGACTATCACTTAGTCATGGAAGTTGAAATTGAAGAAAATTAAAACTAGTCCATAAGCGCCAAAACATTAACTTGCATACATATGTATATGCCACCTGAATTTAGAGAACATTTCAAGAATACATTTAATTCAATAACCAATAATAACAGAAGGCTTGCTGAGTTTTGAAAGGAAATCAAGAACATTGTACAGGAAAAAAAACAAGCAGTTATTAATAAGAGAGAGAGAAAGAAAACGAGGAGAACAAATTAATGTTAGAAGAGAATTTAAACTTTGCTCTTGAATATAAAGTGGCTAAAGATAAAGGGAGGAAAATGAAGTAAAAAAGATAAACCAAAGGGAAGCTTAAGGAGACAAAGTAAAGTACTATAATGAAATGTGCAAAGACTTGGAGTTTGAAGCACAGACAAAAATGGAAGGAATCCACAGAGTCACTGTGCCCAGAAGAATGAGTTGGCATTCAACCATTTCAAGCAGTAGCATATGATCAAGAGTCAATGGTATTGAAGGGAAAAGTCCAAATTGCATTGAAGTCATTCGTGAAAAATGAGGCTCTAGAAATTGGCAGAATATAAATGGAAGGATTTATATAAGTTGACACAGCACTCATTCATTTATGCCAAGAAATTTGGAAGGCAGCTAACTGGCCAACAGAATGGAAGACATCCAAATCTGTGTATGGTCCTAAGAAAGATGACCCAATGCAAGGTGAAAATGAAGGAAAATATCATTAGTACTCATAACATTTTGTTCAAGATATTCCAAAAAGTGCTATAACAATACAACAACAAGGAACAGCTAGAAATTTAAGTTGGATTCAGAAGATACAGAATCAGGAATCTCATTGCTGATGTTAGATGAATCAGGGATTAAAGAGAATACCAGAATTATGCTTATCTGTGTTCTGTTGACTATGCAGAATCATTCAACTGTGTATCATGGATAATAGTGCAAAGAATGAGAATTCCAGAACACGTCCTGTGCTCATGGAGAAGAGAATGTAGCATGGCTTAAAATCAGGAAAGATGTGTATCAGGATTTTATCTTTTCTACCATAGATTTTCAATCAGTATGTTTGCAAATAATCTGAGAAATTGGACTCTGTGAAAACCAAAATGTCTCCAGGATTAGAAAAAGGCTTAGGAGCAAGCTGTGCTATCCAGATGACACAACCTTCTGTGATGAAAACGAGGTGGACTTAAAACACTTGATGAAAATCAAAGACTGCAGTCTTCAGTAACGATGGCAACTCAATGTCAAGAAGAGTAAGTTTCATGAGCAGAGCAATACAGACCATCATGATAAATGGGGGAAAGTTTTAAGTATTCAAGGGTTTCTTTTTACTGGATCCATAATCAGTGGCCCAGGACTATCAGCCAAGAAATGAAAGAAAGTATTGCATTGGACAAATCTGCTCTGCAAGGCCTCTTTATAATGTTGAGCAACAGTGATGTCACTTTGAAGACTAAGTTGTGCCTGACCTAAGCCATAGCATTTTCAGTCGTCTCATATGCATATGAAAGCTGGACACTGATTAAGAAAGACCACAGAACAATTCATCTATTTGAATTATGGTGGTGATGAAGAATATTGAAAGTACCATGGATTGCCAGAAGAACAAACAAATCTATGTTGCAGGAAGTAAAGACAGAGCTTAACCTAAAATTGAGTACCACCGTAAAGCTTTGTCTCCAATATTTTGGACATGTTATCAGGAGTGATCAATCACAGGAAAAGAATGGAATGCCTGGCAAAGTAGATTAAGAGACTTTTTATTAAATTAAAAACTGCATTGATGAGGAAACAGTTAGAAAAGTAGCACTGAATATTTTATTTCTTAATCATGGTAATGCACCAGTTCATTCTTTCATAGGAGCAAAGGATGTCATGGGAGAACTTGTTCAGATCCCCAACTCCACCTACCTGCAGCCCAGAACTTGCCCCTTCTGACTTCTTTTTGTTCTTCAACTTCAAAGAACATTCAAATGGAGTATGATTTGAGTCCTTTGAAGATGCCAAAATGCTATTTTGACAGAAGGTAAGTTGAGAAGTACAGGATTTTTCTGAGCGAAGTTAAATAGAAATTCTACCTCTACTCTAAATACAGGCATATGAATATGTAAATATATTTATATATGATGGGGAAATAGATCTATATGCATATATTTATAGGTTTAGTATTATTAAGGTAGCAGGTGGACATTGTATTCCCTCAATGCAAGAATTCCCTCAATGCAAGAACATTTTGTTCTTTTAAAATGGCATCCCATGATGCTCACCCTTCCGACATGATCACTGAAGACAAAGTGGGTGCATAAGCAAAGGTGGTGAAGAAAGCTGATGGTACCTGGCTATCAAAAGATGTCTGGAGTCTTAAAGGCTTGAAGATAAATAAGCGGCCATCTAACTGAGAAGCAACAAAGACCATATGGAAGAAGCACACCAGCCTGTGTGATCATGAGGTGTTGAAAGGATCAAGTATCAGTCATCAAAGACCCAGAACAAAAAAAAATAATATTGTGAATGAAGGGGGAGTGCGGAGTGGTGAACTAAAGCCCATCTGTGGGCAACTGGACATCCCTTACAAAAGGGTCATAGGGAGGAGACGAGCCAGTCAGGGTGCAGTGTAGCACCATGAAACATACAACTTTCCTCTAGTTCTTTAATGCTTCATCCCTCCACTATCACGATTCCAATTTTACCTTAAAAATCTGGCTATAACAGAGGATGTACACTGGTACAGATAAGAGCTGGAAACACAGGGAATCCAGGACAGATAAACCCCTCAGGATCAATAATGAGAGTAGCAGACCAGTAGGCTAAGGGGAAGGTGGGGGAGGAAGGGGAAATGATCACAATGACCTATATATAAGCCCCTTTCTGGGGGACGGACAACAGAAAAGTGAGTGAAGGGAGACATCAGAGAGTGTAAGATATGAAATAATATAATAATTTATAAATTATCAAGGGCTCATGCAGGAGAGAGGGTAGAGGAGGGAGGGGAGAAAATGAGGAGTTGATATCAAGGGCTCAAGTAGAAACTGTTTAGAGACCGATAATGGCAATAAATGTACAAATGTGCTTGATACAATGGATGGATGTATGGATTGTGATGAGTTTTTTTTTATCATTTTATTAGGGGCTCACACAACTCTTATCACAATCCATACATACATCAATTGTGTAAAGCACATTTGTACATTCATTGCCCTCATCATTCTCAAAATATTTGCTGTCAACCTAAGCACCTGGCATCAGCTCATTTTTACCCCTGTCTCCGGCTCCTCCTTCCCTCCAGCTTTGCCCTTCCTCATGAACCCTTGATAATTTATAACTTATTATTTTATCATATATTGCACTGTCCGATGTCTCCCTTCACCCACTTTTCTGTTGCCTGTTCCCCAGGGAGGAGGTTATATATAGATCCTTGTAATCAGTTCCCCCTTTACAACCCACCCTCCCTCTACCCTCCCAGTATCGCCACTCACACCACTGGTCCTGAAGGGATCATTTCCCTGGATTCCCTGTGTTTCCAGTTCCTATCTGTATCAGTGTACATCCTCTGGTCTAGTCATATTTGTAAGATAGAATTGGGATCATGATAGTAGGCGTGGAGGAAGCATTTAGGAACTAGAGGAGAGTTGTATTTCATTGTTGTTACATCGCATGCTGACTGGCTCATGATAAGAGTTTTACGAGCCCCAATAAAATTATTTTAAAGAAAAGAAAGAAAGAAACTCTGCCTCTAGAAACATATAGACTTAGATCAGCGGTTCTCAACCTGTGGGTCACAACCCACAGGGAGCGCCTAAGACAATCGGAAAACACATATTTCCCATGGTCTTCGTAACCAAGACACCTCTCCTCTATTGGTTTCCAGGCGGGTCCACCTACATGTAGATACGTCCACATACAAGTACCATGGTCCACAATGCTTCAAGACAAATTTTCATTTATTTGTAATTAGAAATAAATATTTCACAATATTTAATTATATATTCTTTTTGTGATTTATCACTATACTTTAATTATGTTCAATTTGTAATGATGAAAATACATTCTGCATATCAGAAATTTACATTATGATTCATAACAGTAGCAAAATTACAGTTATAAATTAGCAATGAAAATAATTTTGTGGTTGAGGGTCACCACACATGAGGAGTTGTGTTAAAGGGTCATGGCATTAGGAAGGTTCAGAACCACATCAGGTTGAGAACCACTTTAAATCTTACATAAAAGCTCTTTTGACAAAGAAGTGCTTCATATTTGGATAACTTTGTATAATAAAGGTAGTTATGATTGTGTAGTAATACATATTACTCACCATTGTATACTGTGCACAAATATGAATACATATACTAGTTGGATACAAACATATTTCATTTCTTGCTTTGATAGCTTAGAGGGTATAAGAGCAATGAAGGTTGAGTAACAAGGTGACCATATAGTGCTCAATTTTTTCTCTAATATTATATTTCAATAAGAGAATCCAAAATCTTTGAATAAATGGCATATTCTAGTTCTGGAGAATTAAATATGTACAAATAGTCTGGAGAGGGTGAGGAGCAACATGGCAAAATGAATGATTTCTCCCATTTATCTCCATCTACAAGCCCATTAAGCAACAAACATGGTTGAGATTTGAGAAATTCTGATGGTTGCTGAGATGCTAGAGAATATGGGTGAATAGAGGACTTAGGGATAACAAAGACACAGGGAGACTCTATAGCATATGGAGTAAGCATATGTCTTACTCACTGAAGACATTTTATGGAGAGGTTCAAGTAACCCCACCAGCAAAGAATACCAAAGAGGAGATGAACTGATGAAACTCTAGCCTGATTTCTAAGCCAGAAAAAAAAAATGGCCATGGAAATTAATGGAGCTTTCATTTGCATGTGGATGAAGGGAGATAGTGATACAGAGCACCCCCAAAGAACAAGTCCCAGCACAGTACAATGAGGAGCAGAAAGGGGACCAGGAGGAGGGAAAATACTTCTGAAGGGCAACTCAGAGAGGAAGCATCTGCTCCCTGCCCATTGAAGGATGCCATGGGAAGACCTGGCATAAATGCCTCTGAGGAAAAGATATAGACTGTTTTTCCCATTTTTCATGGGAAAGCTGAACACTGCAGACTATGTCAGGGACTTCTGTGAACTAAAATTCACTGTGTGTCTTCAAGGAATTCCAGAGCACAAGCATCAAGGATTCTTGAATCAGCATGAAAACAATGACAACAAAAACGATAGTTTAACAGTAGCAGCATCTTCTAGTAGTTTTTAGGAAAATCAGAAAATTCCCTAGTAGCAAAAAAAAAACAAACCCAAGGTTTTAAAAAAGAGATATGAGAGTGAACCAAGTTCAACAAAAAATTAGTAAAACACATAAAATCATAAGAAAAGAAGAACTAACAAAAAACAAAGCATAAACAGGACACACAAAGGGGTACCCTCCAATGGGGAAAAGTTCTGCTGGGCATATCTTTCATAGTATGCATTTTCCCTGCTAGGAGAGAAAGAGCAAGTCTCTCTGAGTTAGTGCACCTAGTGGTGTTACCTGGGAAGATTCTCTCTCGTCACAGTGAATTTTTCATAAAAGCAGTTTTGTTTGCACCTTGTTTTTTTTTTTTTTTGTGATGGCCAATTTAACAAAACAGTCTGTGGCTGTGAAATTTTTTTTTCTTCTCATGAAAAATGCTCCAGAAACTGTTGTGATATTGAATACAGCTTACAAGAACAGGCTATGAGAAAAATTCAAGTGTAAAAAAGGTTAAATGTAGATTAAGAAAAACCTCATTCTGGACATCCATCAACCTCCTGAAAGTATGAAAATGTCAACAAATCTATAAACGTGTTCAAAGACTGCCGACTGACCATTGGAGAGATGGGAAAGTTCCCTTGGAGCTTGCTTCAGCCAATTTTAATGGAAGCTTTCGGAATGGGAAAGGTTGCGGCAAATTTTGTGCCTTGGGTTTTGAGTGACCAGCATAAAGAAAGTCGACTGAAAACATACCTTGCTTTGAAAGAACAACTCCGAAGTGACCCAGACTGTTTTCCCAAGGTCATTACTGGAGACAAGACATGATGCTATTCTTACAACCCCAAAAGCAAACGTCCATCAACCTTGTGGAAGACACCATCATCACCTTGCCCTCCAAACCTCTTCAAGTGAAATCAAAGATCAAGAGTAGGCTTATTTGTTTTGTTGATGTGAGGGGGATAGTGCATTGGGAGTTGTTCCCTCAGACTGTGCATCAAGCTGTCTGTTTGGAGGTTCTGAAAAGATTGAGAAACATTGTGCAACAAAATAGGCCTGATTTGTGGCAGAAGAGGGACTGGTTTGACCACCACGATAGTATACCTGCTCATGCAGCCATCTCAGTGCACCAGTTCTTGGCAAAAAAAAAGCATGCCTCTCTTGCCACATGCACCTTGTTCACTACCTGCCCTCCCTCTGTGCAACTTCTTTTTGTTTCCAATGAACGAAGAAGGCCTGACAAGACAGTGATTTAATGACATAGAAGAGGTGAAGGAAAAAATGAGGGAAGTGCTGTCAGCCATCCAAAGAGATGAGTTTGAAAAACGTTTCCAAGAATGGAATCACAGATTTGACAAATGTACTAAATGTAATGGAGCGTACTTTGAAGATGATAATGTTGTTTTCTTTAAAAAAAAAAGTTTCAATAAATTTTTAAAATACCTAGCCTTGAAAAAAAGACTTCCAGTTTTGGGGCTATCCCTTTGTATTTCTCCTATGAAAGTGGGGTTAATGAAAAAACTAGAAAAAAAATTTCAGGCAATGTTGTTAAATATGCTTACAAAAAGCAAACATTTCATAGGAAAAACTCAAAACACTAATATAGATAAGAAAGCAAGTGGCAGAAAAAAGTAAGGACTCAAAAAGGAAATTGAAAACTTTACAAAAAAATCAACAGCAAGGAGAGAAAGTTATTGAAACAGAATAGTGGAGTCAAATGGAGTCAAAGAGATATGAGGCACAATAAGTAAATAATGAAGTTTTAAGAAAAACAAAATAAAAACAAAGAAAGTAAACTAAGCCATATGAAAAAATGGAATTAGACTAAGAAATACATAAGGACTATTATAATTTCAGAAAACCAGGACAATACAAGAGAGTACAAAAAAACTTCCAAGAAATTATCAGAATTTCCCAAACCTGGAAAAAGAAATGAAAAAAAGGATGAAAAAACTGGAAGTTCTACAAACAATATACATATATATACATATGTGTGTGTGTGTGTGTGTGTGTGTGTGTGTGCGCGCGCCCATTTTGTAACATAACCTAATAAAATAGCTGAAACCTGGAAAAAACAAAAAGTACATAATTATGTGTATTTGAGTCAATTTTGACTCAAAGTAACCCAAGGTACAACAAAAGAAAATATCACTTGAGCCTGCTCCATCCTTAAAATTCTTCTTATGTTTAAGCAATTGTTTCAGCCAATGTCAATCCAGCTCATCAAAGGCCTTCCTCGTTTTTACTGCTCCTACTCTTCACAAAGCAAGACATCCTTCTGCAGGGACTTGTCTGACTTGACAACTTTTCCAAAGTACGTAAGATGAAGTGTCACCACCATTGCTTCTAGGAAACATTCTGGCTGTATTTCTCCAAATCACATTTATTCTTTTGAGAGCCCATGGTAATTTCAATATTGTGAGAATAAGGATTCCAGCATACTAAATTGTGCTCACACAGGAGCTGTGTATGGATCAAGAGGCACTGGTGCTAATAGCAAAGGGGAATACTGCCTGGTTTAAAATCAGGAAAGCTGTGCTTCACGGTTGCATCAGTTACTTATTCATTCTTTACTTTGAGCAGATAATCAGAGAAGCTGCATTAGATGAAGAAGAATGCAGCATCAGGATTGTGGAAGGCTTAAAACCAACTGGCAATATGCAGATGGCTCAACCTTGCTTGCTGAAAGCCAGGAGGAATTCTTATTCCTCATAACGCTATTTATAGATTGCTAAAGAAAATGGAATATATTTCCATAGTCAAAAGTAAACAACTTAAAAAAATTAAACATATTTTTGAATTCTCTGCTATGATCCAATATACATTTGTGATCAACAATAATATCCTGTTTTATGCCCTCCTCTGAACATGGTGAACCTATGACAGCTCCCTGTGAATGTCCTGCTAAAACCATTGTTCGATGATATTCAGCAAAATTTTACTTTCATGTGATATTAAAAATATTGTTCTATAATTTGCTCATTCTATTGGGTAATGTTTATTTGGTACAGAAATGGACCACTTTCTGCTTTTTGACCAAGCAGTTGTCTTCAAACTTTCCTAGCATAGGCCAGTGAGCCCTTCCAGTGCTTGATTAGCTTGTCGAAGCATTTCAATTGGTATCCCATCAGTTTCAGGACACGTGATTTTGGTTAGTGCTTCCTACAAAAGCTTGAACATTTTTTTCCCCAGCACCATTGAATTTTGGCTCTTATGCTACCTCCTACAATGGTGGAATGTGGAATAGTGCTTTTTGGTACAGTGACTCTGTGTATTTGTTCAATCTTATTTGCATGTTTCCTGTATCCTTCCAATGCAAAAGATAGTCACAGAATGGGTTCAAAATATGTAACTACAACTTAACAAACATAATCCATCTTTTGCTTTCTCGAAGACCCACACCTGAGACATGAGGATATATACAGACTGAAGATAAAAGGATGGTAAAACATAGTCCATGCAGAAAAAGCAGGTATATGTATACTGCGATGTGAAAGATTATGTGTCACCTGAGATGGTCTACAGTTCTCAGTGGTTTGATGTTATGATGTAGTCGTTCTCTGTTATTGGATGTGGTCCCACTTAAGTACCTGCATCATGAGATATGCGATGAGCACTTTAAATGAATAGAGAATTCCTTGGGGGATATGCTGCTGTTGTTAGTTGTCCCTGAGTCCTTTCTGATCCACAGCGACCTTAAGTACAGCAGAATAAAACACTGCCTGATCCATCACCAAAATCAACATTGTCTCTGTTTGGACTCATTGTCACATCCTTGGTGTCGGCCCATGTCCTTGAGGGCCTCCCTCTTTTTGTGCTGCGCCTCTGCTTCACCAAGCAAGATGCCCTTCTCCAGGGGCTGGTGTCTTCTGACAATACGTCCAAATTAGGGAGGAGTAAGTCTCACCATCTTTGCCTCCAAGGAGAACTCTGGCTGTTCTTCTAAGACAAATGTATTAGTCCTTTTAGCTCTCCATGGTACTTTCAATATCTTCTGCACCAGCCTTTAAATGCATCATTTCTTCTTTGGTCTTCCTTAGTCAATGTTTAACTTTCAAATGCACATGAGGCAATAGAAAATGCCATGGTTTGAATCAGGCACATGTTAAACACCAAAGTCATATCCTTCCGTTGCAATACTCAGAAGAAATCTTCTTGTACAGCATATTTACCTAATGCAATTCATATTTTGATCGCTTGCCTGCTGTTTCCATAACCATTGATTGGGGTTCTAAGCAAGACAAATTCTTGACAACTTCACCCTTTTCTCCACTTAGCATAATGTTACTTTTTGGTCCAGTTGTAAGAAGTTTGGTCTTCTTTCAATTGAGTTGGAATCTGTACTTAAGGCTGCCACCCTTTATCTTCATCAGCAAGTGCTTTAAGACCTCTTTACTTTCGGCAAGCTACATGGTGTCACTGGCAGATGGCAGATTGCTAATGAGCCTTCCTTTAAACCTCATGCTGCACTCTTCACCAAATAAGCCAGCTTCTCTGCTTATGTGCTCAGCATACAGAGAGAATAAGTATGGTGAGAGACTACAACCCTATAGCACACCTTCACTCATTTTAAACCATGCAGTCTTTCCTTGTTCGGTCCACACAACTGCCCTTTGATACATGTACAGATTCCATATGAGCAAAAGGAAGTGCTCTGAAATTCCCATTCTTCACAACGCTAGCCAGGGTTTCTCATAATCCACATAGTCAAATGCCTTGGTGTAATCAATGAAACACAAGTAAATATCTTTCTAGCATTCTCTGCTTTCAGTCAAGATCTCGCTCATGTCAGCAATGATGTCCCCTGTTCCGTGCCATCTTCTGTATCTAGCCTGAGCCTCCAACAGATCTCTGTCAATGTAGCTGCAACCATTGTTCAAGGATCTTCAGTACAATTATGTTGACTTTTAATATCAGTGTGTGGTTCTTTAACTTGAGTATTCTGTTAGGCCACCTTTCTTTGGAATGGGTACCCATATAGATATGTTCCAGATAGTTGGCCAAGTGGCTCTTCTCCAAATATCCTGGCATGGACAAGTGAGTGTTTCCAGTGCTGTATCTGCTTATGGAAGCATTTCAATGAGTAGTGCATCAGTTCCTGAAGTCTTGTTTTTGGCTAATGCATTCAATATAGTTTGAACATCTTCCTTCAGCATCAGTGCTCTTATGCTACTTCCTGAAATCATGGACTATCAACTAGTCTTCTTTTTGGTACAGTGGTGTTCCTGTATTCTTTCTATCTTCATTGGATGCTTCCTGAAACATTTAATATTTTGTCCACGGATTCTTCAAGATTTCAACTCGAGGCTTGAATTTTTTCTTCCATTCTTTCAGTGTAAGATTTGCTGAACATGTTCTTTCGTTTTGGTTTTCTAACTCCAGGTCTTTGTACATTTAATTATAATAGTTGTCTTTGTCTTCTTGAGATTCCCTTTGAAATTATCTGTTTAGCTCGTTCACTTCATCATTTCTTCCATTTGCTTCAGCTACTCTACGATGAAGATCAAGTTTCAGAGTCATTTCTGACATCTATGTTGACCCTTTCTTTCATTTGTCTTTACAATGATCTTTTGCTTTCTTCATAAATGATGTTCTTGATGTCTTACCACGGCTCATCACGTCTTCTATCATTAAGATTCAATGCATCAAATTTGCTCTTAAGATATGGTGGGATTCAAAATGCAGGTGTGATAGACTCAAGGTCACATGTTGGCTCTCATAAGATTATTTGAACTTTCTTCTCCTTTACCTTGAACTGACATATGAACAATTGCTGGTCTGCTCCATAGCCATACCTACCCTGCTTTTAGCTGCTGATATTGATATTCTCTATGGGTAGACCCTACTTCAAGTACATGTAAAAGCGTTGCCAAACTTGCTTTCTTTTTGCTGAGTCTGCATCCAGCATCTTCATCATTATTTGAAACCTAGTTTTTGGACTTGAACAAGTGGCCTGCTATAGCTCCTGATGATCTTGTGTATTGACAACAGCCTGCCATTGTATCTGCCAACTGGGCATTCATTTACATCTGAAGACGTGCAGGGTTTTCATCCCCCTCCCATGTCCTTGCAATCTGTGCCTTTCAAATGTATGTTGAGTCTAGAGAATCACAAGAATTTTGAAAAGATAAGATCAGGACCAGAAGTTGGAAGGATTAGGTTTCCCAATGAAATTCTCATAAAGCAGTCCTTTCTGCCTGTTGTGTTGTTATGATGGGAAATTTCCCGCAGAACAACATCCCTGACCTTTTCCCTCACTAGTGCCATTTTCAGTTTTATTAAAATTTCTTCATAATAATCCCTCATGATATTCTGTGTCCTTTCAGACCATTTTATCAAGCTCCCTACTCCGTTTGTTTGTTGTTATGTGCAATGGAATTGGTTCTTACTGACTCATGCTGACCTTGGGTACCATAAAATGAAATATGGGCCAGGCCTGCATAATTCACTCAATTGGTATGTTTTAGCCCATATTGCAGGCACTATTTTAATCTACCTCAATAAAGGTCTTCCTTTTTAATACTAACCCACAATTTTATCAAGCATGAGGCCTGCTACCAGCGAATGATCTCTCCTGAAAACATATCCAGATCTTATATATGAGCAATAGATGGTCTGTCCAATGGTGGGCCCCTTTCCTCATTTTGGCTGATGATATTGAACTTATCCATGGGCCTTTCACATTGTTGTTGTACGTGCGGTTAAGTAAGTTGCTAGCAGCCACTGTGCCAGTCCCTTTTATTAGGGTCCTTCTTTTACATTAACCCTCCATTTTATCAGGCACAATAGGTACTTTTCCAGGGACTTGACTCTCCTGATAACATGTTCCAAATATGTGAGACCTAGCCTTGCCATCTTCAGTTCTAAGGTATAAGAAAGAGCTTTATATCAAAGAGTAACTGTATATTAAGAAACCATATATTAAGAAAATCTCCCAGCCCAGTATACTTCAAGTAAGTTAGCCCATAAGTCCTATACTAGTCCACAAATACCTCTTCAGACTCACACAGCACATGCGCCAAATTCAGGAAGACCACAGGCCAGTGCAAGGTCTTGTGGATCTAGTAGTGTTTGAAGACTCTCTGGGGCACTTGCAGGTCTCAGTTTGACTCTACATCGCTTGTCAAACAGGAAGGTGAAAGCACAGCAAGAGTGTGACCCACCCTCCAAGACAACGAGAAAGAGGCCAGCCCCACTTATCTGGGCCGCACTCCAATCAAGCTGCGACCTGATTGACAGACTAAACTCCACCTCCGCGTTTCCATGGGAACCATGTTTGCACAGAAAACCTGACTATCACACTTTCCAACTTTTCATTTCCAATTACCAATGCTTATCGGTACATCTTTGTTGCATGTTTTATCAATTTTAAACTGAAGAATTTAAGTAGGATTAGTAGTTGGTGTATAAGTTTAAATAAAAGTTGTATAATCTGGACCCCCTTGTAGACTTGTAGATATTAGCTTATCACAGATAGCATTGTACTTTAAGCAAGAAAAAAATCTTGGAATGTTCTCTTTGACAATGAATACAACACCAATTCTCTTGAATCTATCATTCTTAGCATAGAAAACCATAGATTGTTTCACTTGAAATGGTCAATGCCAGTATCTTTCAGTTCATTAATACCTAAGATGTCAATCTTTAGGTGTTTCATTTCATTTTTGTATAGCTTCTAATTTTCTTAGATTCTTATTTTGTACATTCCATGTTCCAATTTTTAACGAATGCTCCTCTTTTGGAATCATATACCATCACCATAAAGCAAAAGAAGATCCAGGAAGATTATGGTAATTCCAGCTACATCATTAAGGGTAACTATTCGCGTAGGTAGCTCTGTCCCTGTCGCATACAAGTACCTTGTACCTGAGGGATTTGTTTCCTACCAATCAATCTCACAGTGCTCTCCTGTTACTCATATGGTCTTCAGTGGATAGTCCTTCAAAAGTGGATGGCCCATCCCTTCCTTATAGACAGCTCTTAGTATGGAAGCGCCACTGAACCATTCACCTTGGGTGACCTTGGTGTTTAAACTACTGTGACATAACTTCCTGCACCACAGCAGCCTGAAAGCCACTATAGGACAATAAACTGACAAACAAGTGGACAAGTGGTGGCTTGTCTATGTCTTTGGAAGTCCCCCAAACAGCCACCGTAATCCTTTGAGCTAAACACTCTGCCTTGAATGTAATTCAACCGGCAGATTTCCCAGAAGCCACTGTTTTGGTTGGACCTGTTTTTGAAGGCACCTTAAGACTAAGACAAATGAATTACAGAGAGAATGTGTCTGTACCTGTCCATGATCACTGGGACATGCTTAAGCATGTTTTGTTTTTTTTTTGGAATCAAGTTATGCACATATGAACCGAAAGTCAAGTAGCGACACTTTTTTACTTAGCATTTCATATAGTAGTCGACATTTTTCTGATACTGGTAAGGAATACACACATACATGTACATCTACATGTATGCAGGACTATACACATGTGTGTATGTATTTGTTTTAATATATGTGTATATAGTTATGAGTTATTATTTTCTTTTTAACATTGTCTAGGCCTTTTGTGAAGAACAGTGCCTTTAGAAAGGACAGTTCCAACTTGGATTTAAAAGAAATCAGAGAAACATACAAATCCATCTCACGTTAGCTATTAGCTTCAAGTAATAATTTCTCTTTTTTAGCCACATCTTTAAGAGTGTAAGTTGCAAGATTTAAAAAAACCTAACCACTGACCTACTTCTCAACATAAGTGCTAAAGAGAAGATAAATAAAAGATTGTAAAACATACCATTCAAGTAATACGTCCTAATATTGTGCTTCTTTTCTTTTTCTAGTGGTGAAATTATCTCTAGACCCTAAAGAATATTTTAGCATAGATATACTAAGCATAATTAGTTTACCAAATCTATGAGGCCACTTGCCAGTGTGCTTGGTTAAAGCAAGCCAATGCTATGGAGGCCCTGGATTAAATAGAGTACCACTCCCATGACTCCTAAGGTACAGCAGTTGGTACATGTTATAAATAAAAATAATGCTTTGGAGTGGAAAATTCTGAACACTTTGCAAGAATAGTGTTCAATTTCAATTCCAGAAGCACTCCTGAATGTGTTTTTCTTTTTTTTTTCCACTGAGAACACAATATACAAAGAAAGATTATGGGAATGTTCATGAGATAAAAATGACTATAAAGATTTACATGAAAAGTATTTTTTCTGGTGGTTGTTGTGCCATCGAGTTAATTTTGAGCCATAATGTCCCTATGTTCTACAGCATGAAACACCGGCTGGTTCTGCCCATCTTCACCATAGTGTCCCTATGTACTACAGCATAAAACACCGGCTGGTTCTGCCCATCATGACCATAGTGTCCCTATGTACTACAGCATGAAACACCGCTGGCCCTGGCCATCATCACCATAATGTCCCTATGTACTACAGCATGAAACACTGGCTGGTTCTGCCCATCAGCACCATAGTCTCCCTATGTACTACAGCATGAAACACCGGCTGGTTCTGCCCATCATGACCATAATATCCCTATGTACTACAGCATGTAACACCGGCTGGTTCTGCCCATCATGACCATAATGTCCCTATGTACTACAGCATGAAACACCACTGGCCCTGGCCATCATCACCATAATGTCCCTATGTACTACAGCATGAAACACTGGCTGGTTCTGCCCATCAGCACCATAGTGTCCCTATGTACTACAGCATGTAACACCGGCTGTTTCTGCCCATCATCACCATAATGTCCCCATGTTCTACAGCATGAAACACCGGCTGGCTCTGCCCATCTTCACCATAATGTCCCTATGTACTACATCATGAAACACCGGCTGGTTCTGCCCATCATTACCATAATGTCTATGCTTGCAGCAACTGTATTAATCCATCGTGTCTGAGATCTTCCTCTCTTTCACTGTCCTTCAACTTGATCATGTATGATGTCATTTTCCAGTGACATGTTCCTCCTGACAATATGTCCAAAATAGGTGAAATGAAGTCTTGCCATCCTTGCCTCTAAGGAGCACTCTGGCCATATTACTTATCAGGCAAATTAATGTCGCTTTGGGTCCAGAACTCTGAATCATTTTCAAAGAATAGAGAATTTACTAAAACCTAGAGTCTAAGTCTAGAGTCCACTGAGTCCAAGACTAATAGTCTCTCTCACTCTCTCTTTCTGTTTTGCTCTCTTTCTCGGCAACAATCACTAGACTATTTTTCTTGGTTCAGAAGAGGTAAATATGATGTGTATAGAGAGAAGAGATGCCACACCTACCTTCTTCATCAAGCATATACTTTTCACAATATCATTCCTGTTTCTTCCCATTTGTCTGTCAGTTTGTTGTACTATGGTTGCTTGTATGTTGTGGTGCTTGGAACGATACCGCTGGAGTGTCAATACCAACAACGTCAACTGTGATGAACAGGTTTCAGCAGAGTTTCCAGACTAAGAGAAAACTAGGAAAAATGAATAGAAGATCCACTTCTGAAAAGCTAGTCACTAGAAAAATAAGTCAAAAAAAATAAATTAAAAATAAATAAATAAATAGAAAAAAGAAAAATAAGTCAACCACTTAAATCTCATGGGTAACCGTTCTAATACAGTGCTTTCAGAAGCTGCGTCAATGAGGTAGGAAAGCACTCAAAAGATGATTGTGAAAGGACTGCCTCCTCAAATGAAGGTCACCACAAGGAGATGAGTGGTCCAAAGCCTTATGGATCTGCATTACTGAGAGGGCAGGACTCACACTTAGAGGAAAAGTTGCAAAGACTCATTAATAAACTGAATCGTTGGATTGACAAGGTGGCTACAGTATTTGGTTCCGACATACAACTGTGAGGCTGGTTTAGGACTGAGCAGGATTTCGTTGTGTTGAACATAGGGTCCTTAGTATTCAGAGCCAACTGGACATCACCTAACAATGAAGTCAAACATCATTACTTCTCAACAAGAGAAATGGAAATGTTAATGTAAATGATCATAAACAAACATTCTTCTTGCTCAACAAGAAAATGAACACATACAACATTTACTAACACACTGCCTACCGCCATGGAGTCAATGGCAAACTGGAAGAGACCACATGTACAGTCTCTACCACCACTTGAGGGTCCAAAACGTATTCTTAATCATAGAATAACTTAGGCAAATGGAAGAAATAATAAAATCAAAGAGCTGCCCAGAAAATGCCAAAGGGAAGCTTTAGAAGACAAACCAAAATATTATAATGAATTGTGCAAAGACCTAGAGTTAGAAAACCAAAATGGAAGAACCTATCTTAAATTGAAAGAATTGAAGAAAAATTCAAGTCTCAATCGCAGTACTGAAAGATTCTATGGGAAAAATATTAAATCACGCAGTAAGCATCAAAAAGTAGAAAGAATACACAAAGGTCACAGTACCAAACAGAACTAGTTGACATCTCTCCATTTGAGAGGTAGCATATTAGCAAGAACCAGTTGTGTTGAAGGCATAAGTTCAAGGTGCTGTGAAAGCATTAGCCAAAAACAAAGTTCCAGAAGAGGATGGAATACCAATTGAAATGTCTCAACAAGCTGGTAAAACACTGGAAGTACTGTGCCAGAAAATTTTCAAGACAGCTACTTGGCCAACTGATTGGCAGAGATCCATAATAGTACCTATTGCAAAGACAGATTAACCAAAAGAATGCTCAAATTATAGAGCAATGGCATTGACAGCACATGAAAGTAAAATTTAACTGAAGATCTTCTAGCAATCACTGCAGCAATCCATTGACAAGGAGCTTCCATAGGTTCAGGACAGACTCAGACAAGCATGTGGAAGGGAGAATGTCACTGCTGATAGCAAATGGATCTTGGTTGAAAGCAAAGAATACCAAAAAGATGTTTACTTGTGTTTTATTCATTATTCCAATTCTGTGGATCATGATAAGCTATGGACAGCTTTGAGAAGAATGGAAATTCCAGAACCCTTCACTGTGCTCACGCATTCTCACCATGCCAGAACAGTTTGATCAAATATTCCATAGAAGAATCCTAATAAAAATCTTCATCAAAAACAGAAAAATGCCACAGATCACAATCCAGTGCGACATAGTCTGCTCTTACTCTGCAAGTTACGCCGAGACCTGTTCCCTTTGGTGAGCACAACTGTACAGCCGGCCCAGCTACACGCACAAGCCCTCACGGTGCCACAAACCAACGGGCAAATGGAATGCCCTTGCGATCAGCGGTCCAACTAGTAACCCACTCCCCTCCCAGAATGTCCTGCTCTGCATGACTATAATCTAATATTGAACCACTGGTTCTTGAAGTGTTATTGTAACAGGCAAGAGTCGTTTTGTGTCATTGATTGATTCCAATTCAAGGTCAGTATAGAACTGACCCAAGGGTTTCCTAGACTCGCTCTAATATTTATTAGAGCCAACTGTAAAGTAACAAGTGCTCCACGTACATTTTGCTTAGTTTATTTTTGTTTTATTCTAATAGGGGTTTGGTCTGCTTAGTTGGTGGGAGCATCTTAAGAGAAGGTTATAGTTTTGGTCATGAAGATGATAGGTATACACAAAGAAGTCTGGGTCTTACGATGATTACAGAAATGTGTTTGTCTATGCCAAAATTATTTGGTTAATATATTGCATTAGTTTTTGTAGTTATAATAAGTTTGGTTTATCAAAACCATAAATACTAAACTGTTTAAATATGGAATATACCTCTCTCATGTAGCCCTCAGAAATATGCAAGGTTAGTTTTCCATTTTAAAGATAAAGAAACTCCAGTCCAGATACAGTAATATTCTCAAAGTAAAAATAGAAAATTCTTAAGTTAAAAAAAACCTAGAATATAGGCATGACTATATGATACACATCATAATATTGGTAATTTGGTAATTTCAACTTTCTTTATGAAGGACGGTATAAATTGCTACCACTCTATATTGCCCTATCTCAGTGAGTAGCAAGAAATTTTGTTTCTAGCAACATGACCGATCCCCTAGATGTGTGTATACATCCTAAACTATCTGGGAAACCCAGGGGGTGCAATGGGTAAAGAACTTCCCCTAGAGTGCAAAGCATCTGTAGGAAAGCAACAACTAAAGCCAAACCAGTTTTGTGTTCCTCTTTATATTAAAAACTAAGAACGCACCATTGGCAGTTGGCCACATCAGAGACAGGGAAAGAGGAGAAAATCCACTCATGAGAGGATGCTGCGTGTTTGGTACTCTAAAGTGAGCAACAACTGGTCCTCTGGTCAAGGGAGAAAGACCATAACAGGAGTGTTGAAACTTAATTAATTAAACAGGATAGGGCCTCACTTTTTTCCCCTTTACTTTAGTTAAAAATACATGAGAAATTTATTTTAATAATAATGTAATTTAATTATATGTGGACATTTTCAAATTTTAGAATTCAGAAGCTAAATGTCCTTGAAAACTAAGGAGTGTTTATATTATTTTTCTACTCTACAAACATACTTTCTAATTTCTTAAATGTAATCAGCAGTGAGTCCACAATTTACTCTAATCATGGATGAGGGACTGTGCATGTGGTAGCTTCTTCCAGCTGAATCTTGCTCTGGTTCTTCAATAAACATACAATACTTTTGACGTGACGAGTGCAGACCTCCAACTAAGAACTGCGAACTTGACAAGAAGCTAGCAAATTCTTTTAAAAAGAAGGATCTGTGTTTGGATATGTCCTGCTGTGTTAAAAATTTCAGCTGTAATAATTAGCAGCAGGTTTTTCCATCTTCACAAGATCGCAGAAGAAAGGAACCTCAGGAAAGGAAAATGGAAAGAAAGAAACAAGTAGATGGTAGCAATTGAGCGCAGGACATGCTGTTTGATCAATGGTCAAATTGCCATAAACATATTTTATGGGAAGGTATCAGTGCTTTGTATAGTAAAACTTTAGAAATTAAATGCGTAAGGTATTTATGGATTAGAAAATAATGTCTCAACTCTGGGATTTTCAAGTTTAAAAAAAAAGATAAGGACAATTAGGTACACATTGGTTTACTGCTAAACATTAGAGGAAATAGATTTGTTTACTGGATGATTTTAAGCATGGTTTCTGACTTCTCTTCAAATCACAGGTTTAGCTACTGGCAATTTTTATATATACAGCCTAGAAAGTTCTGATTTTTAAAGATAGATTTTAAAAATCACCACTTTAGTTTTTCAAAAGATTTGAAATAGATTCTTAATAAAGGAACTTTCTATATTACTGATAAATTGTATTTTTGTCTTAAATATGAATTATTTTATCTTTACAAAATTGTTAGTATGTTAAATTATTAGATATATTTTAACATAGATAATGAGTAATTTTTAAATAAATGACCTATTTAAGAAAATCTTTCAGATTTGTAAGGATTTATGTCTTGTTTTTGGCATGACCTTTGATATAGGACAGGAAATAGAAATCTATCCATTTATCAATTTATACATCCAGATCTGATTTTATATAAAACATCTTTAAAATAATAATTTAACATCTGAGATGTTAGTGTATATCCACTAGACTAGTCCTCAGAGTAGTTGAACCTGAAGAAAAGAGGGGTTTTGTTTGTTTTTCTTTTAGTTCCAAGCCATGATTACACATTCTAGACTGAGCCCCTATCTTAACAATGTCTATTTTAATTATAAACCCAACCTCACTACCATTGAGTTAATTTTGACTGATAGCACCCCTAGAGAGCAGACTAGAACTTTCCCTGTGGGTTCCTGAGACTGTAATTCATCACAGGAGTTCAGTGCCTCACCCTTCACCTGTGGAGCAACTGGAGGTTTCCAACTGCTGACCTTACGGTAAGCAGCCCAATACACACCATTAGGAAGTAATAGTGCGCATTACCCATGGTAATCCAGATATGAGTTTGTTTCATTTTCAACAACAACAACAACAACAACAAAAGCAAAAATCTCTCTCACGCACACAATGCACACGTTTTACTTTTGGCATTTGAGAAATAAAATTTCCTCGTGCAAATATTTCCATCAGCCCTATGTCCTTTTCTAGAGTGAACCGGAGATTTCATTCTTCTATAATTCTGCTTAAGGGCCACGTTCATAATACTTTCTGCCTTAGATTAATTACCCTGATCTAATTCATTTAGTGGAGGACAGCTGCGGTACGTGGGTTGCCCGCTGATGTATGGTGTTAAATGACGCCCATCTGTCATTGCAGCGTATCAGCATGGATTCCGTGTCACCCACTTCATTGGTTCTGCTGAGACGGGAAGTACAGCTACAATGTTTACTACTGTTGTTAATTTAATATCTACACCTTTAATAACCTGACTGCTGTCGCTCGCTGAACAATGATCCATGATGGCCAGTGAGAAACCAGATATAAAGCATTAATTTGACAGCACGGCAGACCCTCTGGTATAGTTAATTAGAACACTTCTGGACAAAGTTGCTATTGGAGAGCCTGCAGGGCATTCTCCTAGTGAATGCATTATTGAGGAATAAAAGTAAAATGGACTGGGTTAATAACAATTCAGGTAAATTTAATCATTCATTCATTAGAAAGAGGAAACTATTTTATCTTTTAGAATTCATTGAGAACTCTTAATTTCTTTACACTATTTCTTACCTTTTCTTCACTCCTCAGTTATGAAATATGTGTTTCCTTATAAACTAATTGATGCAAATATAGTACATCAAGTCTAATGTATGCTGTTTAAGGTTTTTCTTCTTAATATTTCTACCAAAATTTATTGAGAAGATTCTATACTCTCTAAATTATACATATTATATATATTTATTATATTTTCAAAAGGCTATATTAAAACATTCATGGCTGTTATATTTTATGATATATATGCTTGACTGTTCACATAATATATGTTAAAATTTTTTAATCTTCACCATGAAAGTTTATGCCTTAAAACTATTGAAAGAGGAATACATCGAATATTAAGTATTTCAAGAAAAAATGAAATTGGGGAAATTTTTAAATTTTATGCTTTTTAAAATGCTAAATTGATGCAAGGATGGAAGGGCTACTCATTTTTTCAAGATATTTGAAAGACAGCTACCTGGACTACTGACTAGGAGAAATCCATATTTGTGCCCATTAAAGTAGAGATGACTTTGTAGACTGTGAAAATTATCCAACAATTTATCAATAGCTAACAAAAGTACCATTCTCTGGATATAATTAAAAAATAGTTACAGTAAACTATCCACAGGGAACTACCAGATATTCAAGCCAGATTCAAAAGAGGACTTGGAAAGATGGACATCACTGCTGATGTCAGACAGATCTTGGCAGAAAGCAGAGAATACCAGAAAGATGTTTACCTGTGTTTAATTAACTATGCAGAAGCATTCAACTATGTGAATCATAACAATTTATGAATAACATTGCAAAGAATGAGAATTCCAGAACACTTAATTATACTCTACCAGAACTCAGGCATTTATTCAAACAGAAAAAGGGGCTCCTGCACAATTTAAAATCTGTGTTGTTGTATCCTTTACTTACTGAATCTGTATACTGATCAAATAATACAAAGAAAACACTGAGCTTCTGAAGACTACAGCATCAGGTGGTAAACTCCTTAATTCCTGATATATGAGCATACTTTTAATATCTATCAGTGGGACTCCAGCCCTGGAGAGAATACAACAACCGAGAGAATAGATGGTCAGCGAAAAATCAGAAGCCCCTCAATGCGGTGGCTTGAGACAGTGCTCGCAACAATGGGCTCCCACAGCAATGAGTGTGAGGATGTTCAGCAACTCGCAGTGTTGTACATTGGGTCACTATGAGTTAGAATGGACTCAAAAGCCACTAAAATACATACGCATACATATATATATAATATTAGTTGCTTTCTCTATTTTTCTTTAGTTTTATTTTAATACATTTCTGTTTATATACTTTACTGATTTACAATACTTAAGACTTAATAAACTTTTCAAAAAATATTCTTTTTAAATTTTCTTCCCTTTCCTTGCTTTGGACAAATGCCGTGCCTTAAAGACTGCTTTAGCTACATGGTGTTCATGTAAATTCTACTCTATTTCCCAAATGCATACCAAATATACGTTGCCTTAGGCTAGGTTCTCTAGTGTAACAAAACTCACTCACTGCCTTGAGTTAATTCTGACTCATAGCAACTTCCTGTGGGTTTCTGAGACTGTAACTCTTTAGAGAAGGAAAAAGCCCAGTCTTTCTCCCATAGAGTTGCTGGTCGTTCCAAACTGTCTAGAACGTGGATCACAGCCCAATGTGTAACCACTCCATCACCAAGGCTCTGAGCAAAACTAGTGATGTCCAAATATAAGCAGAACTATTTATTTCAAGGAAATAAATGGCTCATACAATTGTGGAGTTGAATAATTTCCTAAGCTATGGGTTAGGTGTCAGGCTGTAAGTCTGTCCAGAACTCACCTCGTTGCTATATTTGTGAATCCCAAGTTCTACAGATCAGGCTGCTGGCTCATGGCCCAAGAACCTAAAGTCAAAGGACAATAAGTCTATCACACCCCTGAGAGACAGAGAGATAGGTTGTGGGAGGGGCTGGGGATAGAGAGAGAGAGAGGCAGACACAGGGAGAGAGAATGAGCAATTGGAGAGTTGGAGATGGGAGAAGAAAGAGGAAAGAGGGAGAAAGGGAAGATGGATGAAGAAAGAAGGAATCGAGCATTTGGCCAGAATATGCATTCTCCATGAGGAGAAATGCCTCCCTGTCCCATCCTTCTTCAAGCGCTCTGACACTAGCCCTCCTCCGAGGTCACTCTACTTCCATGCATGTGAGATAATGTGGCACAAGGCCCACACAGAGCTCCCAAACAATACTCCAAATTATGGGCATTTGTTAGGGAAGGTCACAGTTCACCATGAGTTAAGATTGGAAAAGAGTAAGAGCACAGTCACTGGCCCACAGTAACATCTCTCTTTGGCTGGTAACCAAATCTCTCTACGATCTTCACCTCTCAGTCACGTGATTACGATTACTTGGTATGTGAGTCTGGGTTGACTAAAGAAACAAATCCAGAGACACTCATATGTGTGTAAGACAGAGGTTTATATCAAAGAGCAATTGAACATTGAGAAAACATCCCAGCCCAGTCCAGATCAAGTCCATAATTCTGCTATTAGCCCTTATGTCCATAAATTCCTCTTTAGCCTCACACAGCACGTGCAATGATGTCAAATGCAGGCACATCACAGGCTGGTGGGTAGAAAGTGTTGTGGATCTAATGGTGCTTGAAGCTTCTCCAGAGCTCTGGCTGCCATGAGCGTGGCTTCATGTGGTATGTCAACAGTCAACGGGAATATGTGACAGAGAGAGAGAGAGAGAGAGAGAGAGAGAGAGAGAGAGAGAGAGAGAGAGAGCATCTGATAGAATGATGGCAGAGTAAAGAAAGAGGAAGTTCCCAGAATCCTCATGAGAAGGCCATGCTCACAAGTTAGGGATCATCAGGCTGTGACCTGATTGAAAGATTAGACTCCACCCCTTCATTCTTTTATCAAGTTGATATGAAACTACCATATTTGGCTTGTGCCTCTATGGCCCAGGAAGCAACACTATAGATCGGTCTCAGTGTCCCATTATCTTGACACCATTCTTAATTTATTACATAATCTCCATTCCAGTGTCTGCTGACTCTGGTCTCTGAGTCTGCCACTTCAGACAGAGAACTGAAAATGCTCTCCCTGTGGTTCTGGCCTTATTCTCTGTGTTGAAGATGTTCTTATACACAGAACAATAGCTGTGATGGAGGTGTGTGTGTGTGTGTGTGTTTCTATTTTAGTGCACTATATCCTCAGGGAAACAAAGATGAGGACTTAAGTCTTACCCTCTACTAAAGCAGAGTCTAAGGATGCATTGCACATTAATCTGTACAAGAGAATGCACTCCAAAATAAACTTATAATGATAGGTATAGAGTTCAGAATCATAGACTATGGCTAGAAGGGCTATATTATTTGACTACATCTCAGTATATCAGTAATATTCATGTTCCACCAATATAATTTTCATTAATTTTTTCACGTATTTCTCTTTTAAAGCTTATGCTCTTTCTTTGAAACAACTTGTCTTCTACTCCCTGTCATTTTATAAATTTATATCAGAGGAAAAGAAAGTCCTTTCCATTTTTTTTTCTACTGCTGAATTAAATAGCTTATTTTCAATCGCTGTAAAAAAGCAGCACCATGTACACAACATGAATATTTTTGTAAACAAATAAAATATAACATTGAATTCACAATATTGTGCTTCCATATACTTTAATTGTCAACATATAAAAAAGAATCCAATCTTGATTTAAGCATTCACTGAAGAAGCAATTGATAATGGTATTTTAAAAAGAAGGCAGGGTAAGTGCCGTCACAAGCATGTAAAAGTTAATGAGCAATAAATTAATTTATTTTTAACCAGAATTTTCTATTAATTTTACCCCATATTAAATTAATTAAAGGTTACTGTGTGTACTCTATCCAACTGCCATTGAGTCACTTCCAGCTCACAGTTACCACTTAGAGCAAAGGGGAACAGCCCCGTGGCAGTTCAAAGACTGTCAATATGAGCAGACTACCACCTTTTTCTCTCGGGGAGCAGCTGGTAAGTTCAAAAGGCTGGTCTTTGGGTTCAAGGCTAAATTCTTAACCACTGTATCACCAGTGCTCCTTTGTACTTCATATTTCTTAATATCTTATGACCCCAATAAATCATGTAAGCAATGATTTTTCCTTTCACATTTTTATGTCCGATAGGTTATCTTTATTCAAAGATCAAAGAATTAAGCGCTATAGACATGTGGATAGATTTACTTTATTGAACTCTAGCCCTCTAAAGGACAGTCTTTGGGACCCAGAGTAAGAACTGATTCTGAAAGAAATGATGGATGTTGAAGCAGCCTAGGTAAAAACAAATAAAACAGCTTCTAAGGTTACATAAACCCTGTGCACATTTATGTGAAGTCTTTGCCATTTTGAATATAGGAAATAATAGAAGATCATAAATTTTTCATAAAAGCTTATTAAAAATTTTGTGGATTCAAAAAAACATCTCACCACTAAAAACATGCACACACAGCACACAGCAGAGAAAGAAAGAGCTACCCACGTACAGGCATACAGGTACAACTATACAATCTCTTTAGTTCTAGTTTTGATTCTCTGTGTAAATACATGCGTGTGCATATGTGTGTGAAGTTTATATACTTTTTCAGTCTTGTTCTTAATGCTGACTTGAATGAGGCAGTGTTGTTCATAAACTGCATGTGTTGTTGCTGTGGCAGATCCTTGTCAATGTACTGCTGCAACTATTTTCAAATGATATTAATGATATGGTTCAATCATTTCCCCCTTCTGTTGTATTACCTTTCTGTAGAAATGGCAAAAAGATAGATTTCTTTCCAGTTGGTTGGCCAGGTAGCTGTCTTCCGAATACCCTCCTACTATACGCAAGTGAGTACTTCCAGAGCTTCATCAACTTGTTGGAAACTTATAGTTATTATTCACTCAATTCCTAGAAATTTGGTTTTGACTCATGCCCCAGTGAAACTTGGAAATCTTACTTCAGTGTTGTAGGTTCCTGATCGTATGCTACATCTTGAAATAGTTGCTGGTTGACCAATTATTTTGCACCCAATATAAAGGACTCTTTGAAGGCCTTTCATCTTTCTGCGGTGCTTACTTTATAGCACAATATACTGCCTAGATAGTCTCCCAATATTGTAACTTGAAACTTGACTCTTTTCTTAATTTCTTTAAGCCTAAAGAATGCAGAGTATACTGGCGGTACCAAAACACAAAAACAAAAACCACAAAAAAAGCTCTGCTGTTGGAGCTTTCATAATATGTATTTTTCCCACTAGCCAACTTGCTCGGAGTTATCGCAGCAAGTGGTATCGTCTGGGACGGTACTCTCTGGTCACAGTGAATTTTTTTCATAAAAGCAGTTTCATTCGAATCTCATTTTTTGTGATGGTTGATTGAAGAGAACAGCATGAAATTTTGATTCCTGCTCAGAGGAAAAATGCCACAGAGACTGTTGTGATGTTGAACACAGCTTACTAGAGTACTCTATGGGAAAAACTCAAGTGTACAAGTGATTTTCTTGTTTTGAAAAATGTGAAATATTGATGGAAGACAAATCTTATTCTGGATATCCATCAACTTCCTGAACGGAATGCAAAAAATTGGTGCACTGTGCTTGAAGACCCATGACAGACCATTGAGGAGAAGGGAATTTTCTGGACTATCTTGGAGCTCAGTTCAGTGAATTCTAGTGTAAGATGTGGGAGTGAGAGTGTGGCTGCAAATTGTGTTCCTTGGTTTCTGACTTAACCAGCAGAAAGAACATGGAGAGGAAACATGCTGTGCTTTGAAAGAACAGCTCTGAAGCGACCCGGACTTTTTCCCAAGGTCATTACTGGTGACAAGACATGGTGTTGTTCTTACAACCCCGATGCAAACATCAATCAAGTCAGTGGAACACGCCATTGTCACCTCGCCTCCAAAAGCTCAAGTGAAATCAAATACACTCATAGTGCATTTGGAGTTTGTTCCACCAGGTCAGACTGTTGATCAAGCTTTCTATGTAGAAGTTCTGAAAAGATTGCGTACTACTGTGAGAGAGAGGAAAAAAAGTCCTGATTTGTGGCAGACCAGGGACTGGTTTTGCCACCACAACAATTCACCTGCTCACAAATATTTCAGTGTACCAGTTTTTTGGCAAAAAACAGCATGCCGCTCTTGCCTCACACATCTTACTCGTGTGACCTCACTTTCTGTTTCTGACCTCACACTTTCTGACCTCACATCTTTCTGTTTCCACAAATGCAGAGGGACACGAAAGGACAGCAATTTGACAATGTAGGAGAGGGGAATAAAAAATTGAGGGAGGTGCTATCAGCCATCCAAACAGATGAGTTTGAAAAATGTTTTCAAGAATGGAATCACAGTTTTGACAAATGTATTCAGTGTAATGGAGAGTACTTTGAAGGTGATAAGGTTGTTTTGTAAAAAACAAAAAAAATATTAAATACATAGCTTTGAAAAAAATTACAATTTTTGGAGGGTACCCCTCATATATTTAATTTTTATCTTTCTAACTCCAAGTCTTTGTACATTTAATTCCAGGTCTTTCTACATCATAATATTCTGTTTTATCTTCACAAGTGGCCCTTTGAAACTTTTTGTTTATCTTTTTTTTTATCATTTCTCCTATTTGCTTTAGCTGCTCTATATTCAATGGCAGGTTTTGGAATGTCTTCTGACATTACTTTGGTCGTTTCTTTCTTTACTTTCTTTTTAATAACCTTTACCTTTTTTCATGCACGACTTTCTTGATGCCATCAAACAGCTCCTCCACTCTTTTGTTGTTAGTGCTTAATGAGCCAAACCTGTTCTTCAGATGTTCGAAAATTCAGGTGAGCTATAGTCAAGGTTGTATTCTGAATTTTGTGGACTTTTTTCATTTGTTTCCACCTGAACTTACATATGAACAATTAATGATCTGTTCCACAGTCATCTCCCACTTGTTTTGACTGATGATGTTGAGATTCTTCACCATCTCTTCTCACAGATATAGTGAATTTGAGTCCTTGCATTTCATCTGGCAAAGTTCATGTGAATAGTAGGCTTTTGTGCTGTAGAAAAATGTTAGTTGCAATGAATAAATCATTGGTCTAGGAAAATTCTATTGGGATTTCCAACTTCATTTCTTTCAACTAGTCTATATTTTCCAAATACTGTTCCTTCCTCATTATTTCCATCCTGAACCTTCAAATCATCAATAATTACCAATGCATCTTCATTACATGTGCAATCAACTTCACATAGAAGAAGTTGGGAGAATTCTTCAATTTCTTAGTCACTAACTTTAGTTGTTGGTGGATAAATTTGAATACTAGTTGTATTAATTGGACTTCTTGTAGGGGCATAGGTATTAGGCTGTCACCGAAAACATTATACTTTAAGACAGATCTTGAAATGCTCTTTTCGATGATGGATGCATTGTCATTCTTTATGAATATATCTTTTCCAGCATAGTAAACCATATGCTTGTCAAATTTAAAATGGACAATGGCAGGAAATTTCAACTCACTATTGCCTAAATACGAATCTTTATGGGTTCCACTTAACTTTTGAAGAATTCCAGTTTTCCTAGCTTCATACTTCAGATATTCCATGTTCCTATGGATGTTTCCAGCTGTTTTTTCATCTTGCTTTGTTTCCATGCTCTGTCTCATACGTTTCATTCTATCCACATTATTAAGGTCAGCTCTACTTGGTGGGGGTAGTTCTTTTCCAGGCATATTTTCAATGGATTCCAATCAATTCATGTCCATTTTGCCCAAGGGTCCACTGTAATGCTCCGAGGATCCTTAGAATTTGATTTGGACACCTGTTTAATCTCCCTTGGAATAATTCAGTCAAGTGACTAGTACCCAGTGATGTCCAAAAAGCCCAGTTTCTGTGTGATTTTAGCCATGACATGCATTATGCTGTCTCATAATCACAGCCACTGGGTGAAGAGGAGAAATGTTGAAGGATCATTTGGATTCTGTCTGCTACAATTGAGATCTTATCTTCCTTCTCTTCTCAGACCACAACTTCACTCTTTTGTTCACAGCATGCTGGGATATCATTCATAACTTATTGGTGTGCTCTGGTGTCTTAGAAAGGCTGTTGAGGACTAAGGTGAGCAGAACTCCTGAGGTAGGACACCTCCGGGTATAAGCAGCCTGTTCAATTACACAGGTTTGCATTATATACGATTTCTTCTTTTCAGCATAACAGGAATGAGGACCACAATGAATATTCTGATATATACTCTATTATCAGTTCTAGTTTTAACTCCTATCTTCCAATTTGGTGGCTTCTGTTTCTTCCATGTAGAAAAATATATATACATATGTACATATACACAATCACAAACACACATAGGTAGAAGGAATGATCTGCTTGCTTGTATTGTCATGGGCGATGCTGGGGGGGAGGGGGGAAGAGAACACTCCTGCTCTGAAGAAGGGAGTTATATATGCTCTACTTCAGTGTAGCCTCCAGATATCACCTACAAGCTTTCTAATCCTGATCTTGATGTTAATCTCTGTAGATGTGTTTCTCTTTTTGTCTGAAGGTAAGTCAAAATGTATTGCTAGAAATTTGCAGAAAACTTTGTTATGCAAAAATACAAATGTGAAGCTCTTTTTTTCTGAACAGATCCTCCTTCAAGGTTTGTACTCATTAGAAGGCATCATTTCCATTTCCCGGCATGCTGCTTTGGAGAATCTGTGCTATGTGATATAAACCACCTCAAAATTTAGGCATTGTCAAAGAACCCAAATCATCTTTTTAAATTGTATTTGTTTGTACATAAAAAAGAAACCAGATGAGGTAAAGTCAAGGTTTAGGTTGGCTGGGGTAAGATTAGCTTACTAAATTCTGATAGGTTAGACTTTGCTTCCCACCAAGAATGAGCAGGTGCATTGCCAGGATGGCAAAAGGTGTTTGGGGTGTAACCATCCTGGTCTTTTACCCACCACTGCATTTTCAATTTTCTTATAAGACTGTAATAAGAAGCCACCTGTGTCCTTTGATAAAATCTACCAAGATTACCTCATTGGACTACCCAAAGGCATGGTCTATAAGTTTATCTTTTTAAAAATGTCCTTCATCTCTAATTAGAACACCATACAATTCAATAGCAATCATATCAAGAATAGTTCAATCATCACCACCATCAATTTTAGAACTTTCTCTTCCTTCTTGTACCCATCGCGGTTGACTCCCCATTTTCCCCAGACTCCCTTTCCGTGCCCCTAGGCAATCATCCATCCGCAAGTTTCTGAGCTGACCTCTCTGATTTAAATTGAACTGAAGCAGTCTCTCTATCCCCTTGGAAGCCGCTAGTTTGATTGCTCTAAAATTACACGGTGATGATAGTCATACAACTGAATAAAAGTACTATAGTCCATTGAAATGTATTCTTTAAATAGGTTAAACTTTTGATACTATGTTAAATTATCTCACAGTAAAGCTATTAAAATGCCGTAACTTTCAATATTTGAATAGCTCTTCTCTTTCCTATTATTCTTTAGAATCCCTACTAAGTCCTCCATAGTCTCAGAAGTGATCACACATGAAGTTTAATTAGTATTTCACTACCACAGGTCATGGAATCCCACAGCCTTAGAGATTAATCTTTGTTGGATTATTACTCTCCTTGGTTCTAGTCATGCCTGGTACCTAACTATAGATTGTTGTTATTATTCTTCTGAGACTGTAATTCACTTTTGGCACACATTTCTCTCTCACGATCTTCAGTTCTGACAACAGTAGTCAAATTTTGCTTGTTTTCACAAATAAGTATTTTTAAATATTAGATAACTTTCAGAATCTCCAGAAAGGTTGCGAAATACCGTTTAGACTTAAACAGACTGTAAATGTCCCACATCCTGCCTGGAGAATGGTTGCTGAGCTGTAACGTGCACACTCGCGTAGCATCAGGCTCCAGAGTACACTGCATTGCGGATGCGCTGTGCTACCAATGAAATTAGTCTCAAATGCAGAAGGAACTTGGTGGTTTTGCTATCCTTACTTGCACAAAGAATTTTCTCACAGACCCTACTACTGAGAAGTAAGTGCATCTGACAGAAAGAATATTTCCCAATCTGGTAATGTGCTCAGGATAGTTCCTGGAGTTGAAGACCCTATAGAGAAGCTTTATTCTCTGAAGACATAAGCTCAACATGAGTTAGAGTCCATTCAACAACATCTAACAACAGCAGAAAGAAAATCCATTTCTTGGAAAATCAATCCTTGGACACTTTCACAACACTCAAATGTGGAGCTTCCAAAATGTGTGAGAGAGAACAGCTATAGGGCCATCCAGAAAGCATGCTCCTCACAGTGCTTCATTAGCCCCTGGAAGCATTTCAGTGGTACCCATCCATTCCTGGAGCCTTGGTTTTGCTAATGCTGTCAGTGCAGCTCAAACTTCTTCCTTCAGCACCACTGGCTCCTGCTCAGATACAACCTGTTCAAATGGCTGGATGTGGAATAGTTCTTTTTGTTACAGTGACGGTATTCCTTCTATCATCTTTGTACGCTTCCTGAATCTTTCAATAGTGTGTCCATAAAACCTTTCAATAATGCAACTTGAGGCTTACTTTGAAAAATCGGTTCCTTCTGTTTAAGATCTGCTGAATGTGTACTTCCCTTTTGTTTTTCTAATGCTAGGTCTTCGCATATTTCTTTATTGTAATTGGCTTTGTCTTTATGAGGTGTCCTTTGAAATTTTCTATTCAGCTTTTTGACTTCACGGTTGTTTCCATTTGTCTTAGCTACTTGAGGATGAAGAGAAAAATTTAGCGTCTCTTCTGACATCCATGCTGAGATCTTCTTCTCTCCTGTTTTAAGACGTAGGGGAATTCCAGAATACTTCACTCTGCCCATGAGAAATTTGTACACAGATCAAGAAGCAGTTTTGTGATGAGAACAAGGAAATACTGCATGCTTTAAAATCAAGAAAAGAATGCAACGGGGTTGTCTTCCCTCACAATGCAGATTCAATCTGTATGCTGAGCAAATAATCAGTGAAGCTGCCGGAAGAAGAATGTGCTATCAGGACTGGAGGAAGGCTTATTAACACGCTTAGATATGCACATGGCAAAACCTTGCTTGCTGAAAGTGAGGAGAACTTGAGGTGCTTGCTGATGAAGATCAAGGATGACAGCCTTCAATATGAATTACAACTCCATGTAAAGAAAACCAAAATCCGCACAATGAAACAATAGGTAAAATTACAATAAAAAGAAAAAATGAAGTTGTCAAGTATATTGTCTTGTTTTGACCCACAATTAATGCTCTTGGAAGCAGCAGTCAAGCGATAAAACATCACCTTGTGTTGGGTCAATCTGCTGCTCACGACCACTGTAGAGTATTGAGAAGCAAAGATGTCACTCTGAGGACTTAGGTGTGCCTGATCCAAGCCATGGTGTTTTCAATTGTCTCATGCGCATGTGAAAGTTAAACACCGAATGAGGAATACCAAAGAAGAATGGATGGGTTTGAATTGTAGTTCTGGGAAATTATTGAAAGTACCATGGACAAAGAAATCTGTCTTCGAAGAAGTAAGGCCAGAGTGTGCCTTAGCGGCAAGGATAGTGAGCCTTATTTTATTTCCTTTGAAGATGTCATGAGAAATCAGTCCTGAAAAAGACATTATGTTTGTTAAAGTACAAGGGCAATGTCAAAGAGGAAGGTCCTCTACTATATAGATTGACACAATGGCCACAGTCATGGGTTTGAGCATAATAATAATTGGAAGAATAGCATACGACTGAGCAACACTTCATTCGGTTGTGTATAGAACCACTATGGGAAGGAATCAACTTGATGACACCGTTCAAGAACAACAATAGAAAGCACACTGAATATTCATGCAAGTCAAGATAGCAAATTTTTATAATGTTGAGATATAATATAAAGAAGTTAGTGTTATAGTTAGTATTTCCATTTCATTTTATTAAAAATATTATTTATAACAAAATAAATCAGTATGTACAATGTAGTAAGTATTGAGTTTAAAACTCATACTTAGGCAATATTAGTATGTAAGTTAGTAAACATCACATATTATTATATAATCAATTGTTTGTTCCCATAAGAGATAATACATATATTTTTTTCTTACAAAGATTATTTTAACTAGTATAAAACAAGAAAGGATTTGATTTCTTTCTGTTTTTGATGTAAGGGGAGCATTTTTCAACACTTTTTAAAGTACAACACTTGGCTGCAGAAAGAATCTAACAACTCATATGGGCACCAATTACAACTAATTACAAACCCATTTACCTGACTTGGCACCGCTTTACCAATAAAAGCCCACATTACCTTTGAAAATGAATAATTCCCTACTCATAACCCAACCTATTAGTGTTTTTGGATTTTATGGGCACTTTATTGAGAAATAATTTAGATACAGAGCTTAAGGAGCAAGGCCAAAACCAATTCCAAGTTATTTTCCTGCAAAAGGGATAGTTTTAAGAATTTGTATTATTGATGAGCATAAATATTATTTACTTTAGAAAAATCAGTGCCTACAGTTTGAGTTATGATTCCATTTTAGCTCTCTACACTATGTTCCTTACTCTGGAAAACATGTCTTTCAAGTCAACATTCATAACTTCTTTATCATCTAACTTACTACCAGCTCATCTCTTAAATCTGGACTACGAAAAATGTATGGCATCGGATAGAACATTTGCAAGCATTCCCACCTCTTGCTATACACAATTTAGGTAAAGATCTTCAAATTTGGAACTTTTAAGTCTTTCCTTCTTGTGGGCATGATAACTAGGTTTAAAAATAGTCACCCAAATGATGCAATGAGGAAAAATTTGTATATAAATTAGGGGATAAAAATGTGCCAGAGAGGTTTTGTATCTTCAAAACCCTTTGTAAAGCACTAGCATATTAGACCCTTTGTAAAGCACTAGCATATTTAAAATAGTTCCTTAATGGAGGATTCACTTATTGGTTATGCCATAGTCCATCCCATAACTTGTCTACTTTTTAGACAGCACAGTCAAAGCATAGCTTTGCTTATTTAGCTCCAGAGTACCGACCAGATTTCCAAGCAGCCCTTGAATAAGGATTTAATTATCAGCCTATGATGACCACTGAGCAGAAGGAAAGGTATTCTTTCCCAGGTGCAAACGATTACAGAGAACCTAAACAGTTTTGGTGAAAATCACCAAAATTATCCATTTTTCAGTGTACCTTCTTATATTATTACTATAGCGACAAACAAAATAGCTTTCCCCTATGTTTACTTTTAAATTTTTGTAAAACATTAATATACACAGAAATAAGGTGAATAGCTTAATAAATGCTCACAAACCCATATATATTCTTATTTAAAAAAATTGTCACAAAATTGACATGCTTGAAGAAAACATTTCTTTGTGCTTCTTTTTTCTTTATTGCTAAATAAAACTATATATTATTTCTTCTTACACCATAGAATACTTTTATCTATATATCTAAAATAGCTCAGCTTTATTAAAAGCCATAACAATGTTATCCTATGTAGACACATTTATAATAATTGCTTTGAGTTATTTAATGAGTAATATATATTAAAATTAATTCAGAGAGGGGAGAAAATGGCACCCAGATAGGACTCATCCATCCAGAGCTCCTGCTGCCAGACCAGAAAATTGGTAGGTAAGGTGAAGGAAACAGGGAAGGGGAGTCCTGAAATTAGAACTAGGGTACCAGGGTCTCTCCTGAACCCCTTTTTGCATGGGATTTCCACTCCCAAAGCAAACCAAGAATGCTCTAAAGCTCTCTAGCTTTGGCGAGCCCATAGGCACCTGCTGTGCCCTTGCTGGGAGCAGTGATTTCTGCAGGCGATGCCCGAGCTCTCCGCATGGTTGGCTTCCTTGAGCTCATGGCCTGGGGAGTGGTGGTAGCAGGTAGCCATAATTTAGAGAAGAAGAAAAAAGCAGATTGTTACCTCAGGTGTGTGGGAGAAAATAGGCAGAAAGTCAGGAGTCCAGGGAGCAAATTTAGTTCCAATTGGCTGAGAAGGAAACAACTCGTTTCCCTGATAAGCCGGATCGCCCCCTCTCGGGGTCAGCCTGACAGCCCTCAAATCGGAGCACATCACAAGCATAATAAATATAAAGAGGGTGAAATATATATTATAGGTTTAAAACTCAAACCCAAGTCTGGTTGCTCAGCTCCAAGGAGCACATAGGCAGAGGCCCTTAACATAAATAAGCATAAGAAGAAACCTAGCTAAGGAATGCCAGGACTCAGCTATAGGGCCTGGCAGCTTTTAGCATGGCAAAGACCCACTATAGCAAGTGTCACTTTTAACAACACGGAGGGAGCTGCAGGCCAATGACTCTGAGAGACAATGTCAGTTGATTTTATTCTAGCTGGCCAGGGTGATAAAAAAATAACATCCTTTGATCTAGTAAGCACCAGCAGACTAGATAGGACAATAAGCCTACCTTCCCTCTCAGTGATTCTGCAAATAGCTGGGCAGGCCCTGCCTGACCTGGGGCCCTAGATGGGACTGTGGGAACACCCCAGTGTTCCCCTCCCCACCCCTTATGCAGTGCTACATAGCACAAGGCAGGTACACCAGTGAACTCCAGCACCCAAGTGACTCCTGGCCACAGGTACAATCTTGCTATTGAAGTAATCCCACACAGCATCCATGGAACCCTACATCAAACGGGTACACCACCCAGCTACCTTGAGGAAGAGTTGGAACTCCTCCAGCCTCATGGACAGGGGATCAAACCTCAGTTATCTCCTTACCTACTACTCAATTCCTTCTCACTTTATTCACTAGCCCTTCTGTCTTTCCCATGGCACTCAGTCTCAATGAGCTCAGGTTTGTGGTGGGGTTTTATTTTTTCTCTTTCTTCTTTTTCCCTATTTTTTCTTTGTTCTCTCTTTCTCCTCTTCTCTCCCACTCTCTCCTATCATATACTACTGGCTTCCAGGTAACTACCCTCCACTTAGGGCATATCAACCAAAAAGCAGGAGGAACTCCAGTGCCCTCTGTAGGAATGCTGTGCACCACACAAGGCAGCTGGGACAAAGATCTACACTGTGCTGCACTGTTGAGGAAACCTATGTCAGACCTTTAAGGCGATCTCGTCAACTAGGGAAATACTGCCCAGCATCACTGGGTCCCGGCATTAAAAGGGCACAACAGCCTGCCCTTTTGGGGCAGGGTTAAACCCCTATATCCCCACATTCAAGCAATCAGGGATCAGTTATCTCTTTATTTTTATTTCCCCTTCTCTCTTCTCCCTCTTTACCATCACAGCCAATCTTAGTGAACTCACTTGGGTTTCCCCCCTCTTTTCACTTCATTCTCTTTTTCTTTCTTTCCTCTTTCTGTCTTTGTTCCCTTCACTTCTCTCTCAGCTTGTATGATTCTCTCTGCTCCCTCTCATTCCTTTCAAATGCCACTGCTGGTTCCCAGAACCCTACACTCGGCCTGGGGCAAATCTGTGCTCCCAGTGGGCAGCCTGACCCCTAAGACAGTGCTGCACACAGGACGAGTCAGTGTACACACAGCACAGCACGGGTCAGCTATTTCTTTAACTGTTTTTAAAATTCCCTCTCCTTCCTTTTCTCTTCTCTTGTTTCTTTCATTGCATTCTTCTTACACATTTCCTTCTTTTCTCCCCTTCTTCCAGCTCTTTTCGATTTCCAACCACAGCCTAGCAGATTTAGTTCTCCTTTTTAGTTGTTTTCTTTTCTTTCTTTCTTTTTTTTAACTGTTTTCACCTTTGTTTACTCTATGCATTTAGTTGTGTGTGGGTGAGTGGGTATCAGTTTGCTTGGCATTATTGCTCCAGTATGTGTTTTCCTCTTTATTTTCTTCTCCTTTCACTCTCTTTCCTGTCACAAGACACTAGTAGCCTCCAGGCTACTCCCCTCTGCCTCGGACAACTCTGAAGGCCCAACTGGGGAGCTCCCACCCGCAATATTGGCTTGACAAGCAGCTAGGGAATTCATGCCGGTCCTCTTTCACACACCAAGCAGCAGAGGATTCTCCCTTACAAAAAGTGGGGGCATCCCCAGCCTAAATCCTGAGACCTTACAAGTGACTCGGGGAAATGCCTGACCACCACTTGTGGGGCTCCACGCTACTGTGGGAACGTCCACTCAAACTCCAAGGCGATCTCTCTGTCTATGTTAATTAGGCTGCCAGCTACAGAGCTCTAAACCAAGGAGGGTATACCTGCACACCATCCTCAGCACTACAGTTGCAGAGAAAAGCACCACATATCAGCCAAGGTGCTCCAAGAACTGTGAAGCCTACTTAGAGATTGGCCAGGGAAGCAACACCCTGGTGGGCCCACAACAACCTGACCAGTGTCACAAGAGAGGAATATCCAACACACATTCCAAGTAAGGGAATTCTGGATGGCTAGGATAAGAGTGAAAACTCAAAAAGATATAGCAATAGCCTGACACCTCAGAACAGCTACCGGCAGGTAGTTCACAGAAGTACTCATACAAATCCCCCAGGAGAGAGCCCACGGCTCTTCAACTCAAGAAGATGGCTCCAGGTTACCTCTAAAACAACAGGTAAAGAGCAACTAGTTCTAACAGCTTCAACGAAAAATCAGGAGAAACAGAAGACAATGCCAGAAGTCATGAACCTAATGATGGTCATAGAAGAAGCAGATACTGACCTGTCACAAAAAGAAAATTTCAAAATGCTTCTTGAAGACATAAAGGATATGAGGGAAGCAATGAAGAAAAAAGATGCAATGATTTAGGAGATAAAGAAAACACAACAAAGAGAAATGCAAGAGTTAAGGGATGAAATAACAAAATCCAATGACAAATAGACAGACGTTGCCAATAGGCTTGAGGAGGCAGAGAATCACACCAGAGACCTAGAGGACAACTAAGCAGACATCAGCAAACGGGAAAAGCAGTCAAATAAGACAATCAAAGAAGCTAAAGAAAACATGAGAGCCATGTCTGATGCTATGAAAAGAAACAATATTAGAATATATATATATATATTCTCAGAAATCAACTCTAAAAGTTCCTAAGAAGGAAAGATGTGTTTCTTAAGAATTTTTTTGTATATACATATAATGTATGAGTGCACTGAAACCTGGAAAGGGGGTTGAGGACATGAGAGATGACCCCAGATAGATAAAAGTAGCCAAAATTCTGGGAAAATATGAAAAATCTGTATTCAATCCTCTAAACAACTTGCTGATATTAGTGTTAAAAATATAAAATATAATGACATATATTAAATATCTAGATACTTAGAAGGTATTTCACAAAAGACCATAGCAAAAGTCAAACTTCCTACCCATAAAATATTCCCCGAGGTTGCACTATTTTTTTTTAACCAAGCTTAGTTTTTGTTCCTTTCCACCACCATCTCATTTCTTTTCTTGGCTCTGCGAGTAAAATACCTAAGCCATAACTATTTTTGTAGCCTGAGGCAATTTGAATTTGCTCAGCCCCACCCACAGAAACCAAACACCAGGAGCAAAAGCCACACTCAGAGATTCTCTAACTCATCCATTTTGGAACAGCTCTAATTTTCTTGACAGAGTTCTGATGATTTATTTCAAATACATTCAAATGTTTTACTTCCATTGCACAATTTCCATTTACTAAATAAAAAACACAGCAATTACTGATTCACAATAATGATGGAATCCAATTAAATGGTGATTGAGAAGACACGCTGCTCTGAAAATTGAATGTGCTATTTGTAGGTGGTCTAGAAGTTCTTGTTTCAACACTTTGGGAAAAAAAATGGAATTCACTTATTTATTCTCATCCGTAACTGAGGTAGTTATATAATCTGGTGTCAATTTGGGACTTGAGACGATTAAGAGTGAAGGGGTGGAGTCCAGTCTAGCAATTGTGGCATAGACAATGAGGCCTCTGTGTGGACATAGCCTTCTCCTGAGAATTCTGGGAATTTCTAGATTTCTTTCTGGGAGGAGAGAGACACTCACTCTCTCTACACTTACTCTCTGAGAGATGCTTTACTGACAAGACAGATGGCTCTACACTGACAGATCCTGTGCCCCGTACCCCTGCCAGTGCTGCAATGCTTCTACTACCACTCGATCCACAAGACTGCACCCACTGGCCTGTGATCTTCCTATATTTGGTGCCATTGCATGTGATGCATGGGTCTGAAGGGGCCTTTATAGATTGGTATCAGACATATGGGCTCATGTCGGACTTATGAACTTGGTCTGAACTGGGCTGGAATGCTTTCTCAATATTCAACTGCTCTTGTATATAAAGCTGTTTCTTATATACATATGTATGTTTATGAATCTGTTTCTCCAGTCTACCCAGAATAACACAATAATCTTTGACATTGGCACCTGAGAGGTTCTACTCTATGAATTACCATCAATTGATGGAAAAAGAGTTGACTCTTGACAGTATACCCTTCTAGGAGCTACACATTTCTCCCTGTCTGTGTCATACTCTAGCATATTTGAAGACAAACTGACCAGATTTGTGATTGATTTCTTTCAAAAATTCCTTTGACACATGTTCCCTATTCAGTTAAAGTACATGTTCAAACAGCAGATATTATTCAGAATTATTTTAAAGCTTGACAACTAATCTTCTTTATTAACTGGCTTCTGTGCCCTTGTGCCTTGTGAGTTAGATATTCAGCTGCTAATTGCAAGGCAGTAATTCAAACCCACCAGCCACGTCTTGGTAGAAACATGAGGCTGTCAGCTCCATAAACATTTACAGTGCAGGAAACCAAAAGGAGCAGTCCTACTTGATCCTAGAGGGCAGGATTGTGGCTTGTCCAGCCCACATGCTATGCAAGACCTGGAAAATGATCAATACCAGCTAACATCGCACATCATTAGAGAAGCAGTGATCATAGATGGGGTGAGTTAATGAAATCTTTGGCCAAATATTGCATGCTAAACTTTAAGCTGATAATACTTATGCTATGAGAGCAACATCATAAAAGTCCAGTGGGCTCTTGGTGACTGAAGACTCCCCATCCCTGCTGTAAGATTTGTATGAGTCCACTCAACTTGATGGTAGTGGGTTTACCTTTGGCTTTGGTGCTCTGTTCACTTCTCTCCCAATTTAATGATGACACTATAAGGCCAATTGAAACAATGATTGTAAGCAATGACTTAGATTGATTTGTGTCAGTACCTGGGTTCTCACAAATTAACAGATAACCTTAACGAGATATTTGAAATTTGGGAGAAATAGATTTATCTTCTTCACAGCTAACCCTTTTCTGACAACTGTTTTCAAGACTTGGTGCAGGTGGTCTTGTCAATCCCAAAACATTTTCAATTTAGCTTTTATGTTGGGCTGCTCACCATGGGAGAAGCATGAAGCTTCCCACTCCCACAGAGTTGTAAGGTTTAGGACATTCACAGGACAGTTATACCCTGTCTTAAAAAGTCACTATGAAAAAAAAAACTTATAATGATTTCGAATTGACTCAGTGGTAGTGAGTTTGGAAGTCTATTAAGTTTCAGGAAGAGGGCAAGGAATATATTACTTTTAAATGAAGTTATTTTTCCTACTTTGTCAAGTGAGTAGCTCAGGTACAAGTTCAACTTACCACTTTGGCTTCTGCTAAAAGTGGCCAGAGTAAAAGATAATTTACCAACATTCTGGTTTTTTGTTTTTTATAAATCATTTTATTGGGGACTTATACAACTCTTGATCACAATCCATACATACATCAATTGTATAAAACACATTTGTACGTTTGTTACTCTCATCATTCTCAAAACATTTGCTCTCCATGTAAGGCCCTGGCATAAACTCCTCATTTTTTCCACTCCCACCCCACTACCTCATGGAGACTTAATTTATAAATTATTCTTTTGTCATATCTTACACTGTCCAACGTCTTCCTTCACACACTTTTCTGTTGTCCATCCCCCAGAGAGAGGGTTATATGTAGATCCTTATAATTGGTTCCCCCTTTCCAACCCACCCTCTCTCCACCCTCCTGGTATCTCCACCCTCACCACTGGTCCTGAAGGGATCATCTGCTCTGGATTCCCTGTGTTTCCAGTTCCTATCCATACCAGTGTACATCCTCTAGTCTAGCCAGATTTGTAAGGTAGAATAGGGATCATGATAGTTGGGGGTGGGGTGGGGGTGGGGAAGCATTTAGGAACTAGAGGAAAGTTGTATGTTTCATCATTGCTACACTGCACCCTGACTGGCTCATCTTCTCCCCGCGACCCTTCCATAAGGGGATGTCCAGTTGCCTTCAGATGGGCTTTGGGTCCACTCTCTGCACGCCCCCTCATTCACAATGATATGACTTTTTGTTGTTTGATGCCGATCCCTGATCCCTTCGACAATTCGTGATCACACAGGCTGGTGTGCTTCTTCCATGTGGGTTTTGTTTCTTCTGAGCTAGATGGCCACTTGTTTACCTACAAGCCTTTAAGGACCATGATCCTATATCTTTTGATAGCCTGGTATCATCAGCTGTCTTCACCACATTTGCTTATGTACCTGCTTTGTCTTCAGCGATCGTGTCAGGAAGGTGAGCATCATGAAATGTCAGTTTAATAGGACAAAGTATTTTTGCATTGAGGGAGTACTTGATGGAGGCCAAATGTCCATCTGCTACCTTAATACTAAATCTATAAATGTATGCACCTAGATCTATTTCCCCACCCTCATATATAAATGTATTTACATATGTACGTGCCTTTATTTAGACCCCTATAAATGCCCTTTGCCTCCTAGCTAGTTCCATTCTTTCCTTTTAGTGTCCTCTTGTCCCACTATCTTGCTCAGCCTTCACCTTGCTCATCCTTCATTTGGGTTTCAGTAATTCCTCTCAGTTACATTACTCTTGATCCTGCCCTACCAGGCCTCCTACACCCTCCTCACCACTGATGTGAATCACTTGTTGGTTCCCTGTCCCTGAGTTTGTTAATACCACCTGATTTTCCCCCACCTCTCCCTCTTCCATGGTCCAAAATCACTTATTGGGTAAGATAGAGGTTTATTGGTCTACACCAGAAACCTCAAATATCCCTGGCTTAAATGAGAACTCAGTTTCATCTGGCCACCCATAAATATATGTCTCAGTAGTAAAAGACATCCCTAATAACTCAGATCCTACTGCCTTATAATTGATCAAACCTAGGGATTTTTTCCCTTGTCCACACGATAGGAGACAATATAGCCCTGTGCACACAGAAAGGATTCCCGTGATGATCTAAATGGAAATGATCCGCTACTCCTGAGGTTGGCAGTCTGAATCCTCCCAGAGAGAAGGGTTTCAAAAGGAACCTGGTGATCTCCTTCTGAAAGGTCACAACCTTAAAACGTTTGTGTAGCAGGTCCTGCTCTGACACACAAGGGGCTGTCATACGTTAGAATAGACTAGAGAGCAATTTAACGAGGATCACCGAGGGAAAACAACCCGACTCCCTGCCAGGCAGGCCCAGGGCGGGGGAGCACTGTGGGCTCTCTGCGATGCTAACTCTTGATGGACGTAGAAAGCCCGTCCAGCGCTCACAGAATGAAGACAAGAGTGGACTTGCTTCCCTCCGTGAACGCCCTCAGACCAGTAGCTACAGATGCATATAGACTTGCTCAGACAGAGTGCAATATGTTGAAAGTGAGTCACTGCAGACACAGTTAAATCAAATACTAACATACTATTATTTGTTTCCCTTTGATACAATTTTTTAATTTGTTCTAGTTTCTATTTCCTTCTCCTTTTTTTTTAAACTCAGGGTTTTCTGTTTTATTTAGTTGTCGTTAGTTTATGTTTTTTTAAATGATTTTCTATATAAAAAAGCCAAGATAGGTGATTCATAGAGACAGTAACTGGAGCGGTAGTTCCTTGGGGTTGTAGAAGGAGAGAGTTGGGGATAGCAAGGACCTAATCAGAATAGGTGCAAAAAGAAGAAAGCGATTATGCCGGTGACTGCACAACTCTCCTAATATACACAAATCACTGAATTGTATGGCGTGTGAATTATATGCCAATAAAACTGTTAAAGATCTACTTGCCGCACTTTAAGGTACATAGTATAATGCCAATATAATGTCCACTCATGTTCCAATTGCTAGGATTCATCACATTGACAGAACACTGACTAAAATATATTTATTTTTAATCTGGATGACTCTAGTCCAAATTTTGTTGTAATATGGCAATGCAAGAAGAAGAGATTTCCAGGAACACATCTCAAACAAAAATTAGTATTTCCTCTACATCTCTAAGGTCGGATTAGTTGAAGTGTATTAATTGCCACAATAGTATCTTGATTTCCTTCTTGTTGTATCTACCACATATTATTGAAATTATTTGAGTCCTTCAAGAATTCATTCACAAAATTGTAAGTTTCACAATATCACAATTGAGTCATTAAAGCCAGAGCCTGAGTGTTACAAATTGGCTCACTCCACACCAATACAGGTGCTCAATCTTAACCTCTGTACCACTGCATGTAATCCTGTTTGAAAAGAGTTTTCTTGGTTCTGCTAATATACTATTATGAGGGCAGTATATGTCACCTACATTAGGCAGAAGCTATGTGAAGATCATCTACAAATCAAGTAACCAGAAAACATCCAGCACTAGAGAAAAAGAAAAAGGAAAACCTATGAGCCACAATTGAATTTAGACTTTTAAGGCCCAGAACTGAGAGAAAATAAATTTCTGTTCTTCAAAGCCACTCATTTGTGTTATTCGTAGTACAGTAAACTAATTAATTATGATGCGAATACAAAGCAAGCAAACAAGAACAGCAACAACAATACACCATCAAATTGATTTTAATCAAAGCTAACAGGTGGGGTAGAACTGTCCAACGGGGTTTCCCCAGGTTGGAAATCATTATGAAAGCAAATTGCCACAGAGTTCTAGTGAGTTTAAACCACCAGCTTTCCACTCATCAGCCAGAGCTTAGCCACTGTGTCAACAGCGTCCCATAGACACTAGCCATGGTGCGCATTTTTATATTAATTAGTTCATATATGCTTCAGTTAAATATTTTATAGCAGTAGTCGCTACATTTAGATAAATTAAACAATTTAGCATAAATCTGAGTAAATTTACATCCTCTGTATGTTTTCCCCAAATAATAGCAGTTTAAAGTATTATTATCACGTATTTAATTAAACACATTTTACAAATACACAAGCTGATTTGGTCATGTTCATAGTCTAACTTAAGTATTTTCATGCAACACACAGTGAAGTTTCTACTGTAATACATCATTGCATTTATTTTCCTATGAATAGCTTTGTCTTGAACCTGCCATTGGTTAATTGTACAATAAAAGGTTTTAAAATTAGTTGTCTGTAAGTATCTATAGTCTGGCCTATCTCTTGGTATACAGCACCTTTGTTCCTTAGGATTAAATATATTGAACTAGAAAAATGATTAAAGGTTAAGGAATGTATTATTCATTATAAATTTTCATTGCACTATAATGAAAAATGAAAGAGCAGATTAAAAACTGACTCAAGTATTAATCCTTAAATCTCTTCTTCAAGTGATTTCAGTTTCAATTAATAATATAAGATTTTAAGATTTCCTATTATGAGCAATGAGATTTGTTAAGAGTGCTGTGGCAAATAAATTGGGTTTAGTTTACTTTAAAAATGAAAATAATCCTTGAATAAGATTTTAGTGAGAAATTTGATCAGTAGAAGGGAGAAATCATTAATCTGTGCATTTCTTACATGTAGTCATACTTGCTCATCACTGGAAACAATATTACTTAGGTCTAAATGGGAAACTAAATTAAATAGTCAAAAATAAAGGAATACTTGCAGAGTCTTGAGTGAAACCTAGGAAGCAGATATGTGGGTGCAAAATGATTACCCTCTGTGCACAGTTCACCACCTCACTTAATTACTTCTAAAATAACCTTTGTCTGGAGCTGAGTTTAACCTTTTAAAAATAAACATTCTAGGAAAATACTGAGTTTCAAGTTTAGAACAAGTAGCAAATTAAAAAGTCTGTTGAGCAATTCCCATAGAAGAAATACAGAAAAACCTCCTCTTTTCAAGGGGGGAAGCATCATTAACCCTTAGGAAATATACTTACCACACGTCTGTATCCACTCTATTTGTTAGCGTTTTATGATCAGATCCTTAGGGGTCACACCGTACTGGACAAGGGGGTGTGAGAGAGAGGAGTTTGTGATGCAGCTTCTAATATGCTTGGTGAGTTTGCAATATGATTTATGCAGACAAGATTCATGTCTCAAGAAAGCTACTTTTCTGTGTATTGTTGCTTTTAGGTGCTGTGGGATTCACTGTGTTTCATGGCAGCTGTATCTAGGCATACAACAAGGAAATACCATCAAATGTCACCATTCTCAGACTGTCAGCAGATTTAAGGCCATTGTTGAACCTACCGTGTTAATCCATCCTGGTGAAGGTATTCCACTGTTTAAGTGACTCTACCCTTTATACAGCAGGATGCTTTTCTCTAGCAACGGATCCTGATGACATGTCTAAAGTAAGAAACACAAAGTCTTACTTTTCATACTTTTAAGGAGCATGCTGGTCATACATCCTTTAAGACAGATCTTTTGAAAATTTACTGTATATTCCATTATTTTTGACAACACTACAATGTGAATGTGTCAATACTTCCATTTTAATATCATTATCAATAATTGTGAGACCACTGACAAAGCCATGGCTTGAATAAGGTATACCTTAAGCATAAAGTGATATATTTACTAAAATGTTAAAGATAATTTTAAAATCAGATTTGCTCAATGCAAAATGTCTTTTGCTTTCTGGACTGGGCACTGGTTCTTGATCCAAGACGTATAAAATCATTTAAGACTTCAATTTATTCATCAGTAAGCATGATATTGTTCAGTGAGCATGATATTGTTCATTAGTCTGTGAGGATTTCAGATTTTTTATATTCCAGTGTAATCTATACTAAAGGCTATAATCTTGATTTTCATCATTACGTGCTTCAAGTATAGGTGTGTATATATCTATTGGTGTTATGGCTCTTACTTCTCTAGGATATATATCTTAAGAATGAGATCAATGAATCATATGTTATTTCTATTATTTCCAACGTTTCAAAGAAGTGGCATACTATTTTCTGCAGTGATTAGACCATGAGGGTTCTAATATCTCCACTCTTTTGCCAGCATTTTTTTAGAACTTTGTTAATGGTAGGGTAAAATGATCTTTTGTGTGTTTGTTTTGTTTCTGCATCTCCTTAAAGATGAATGAAGGAGTTCTGAGGTTCTGTCAGGTAAGTACTAGGCTGCTAATAGCAAATGGTAGTTCAAACCCACCAGGAATTCTGCAGGAGGAAGATGAGGCTAGCTGCACTCACAACGACTTAGAACCCCAGAAATCTTATACAGCAACTCAACGGCAGCAAGGTTAATGGATAAGAAGCATGGACCTTTTATCATGGGCTTATTAGGCCATCTGAATGTCGTTAGTGAAGTAGGTGTTCATGTCATGCCCAGTTTTAATTGGATTGTTTCTTTTTTGTTGTTGCTGAAGTGCTGAGACTAACTATAAATTTGAGAGGCAACTTCCATTTCAAATATGTTGCTGTTTTTAAAAAAAAAAAATTTCCAGGACTGTTCTCTTTTATAACTCTTGGACAAGAGTGTTGATGTATGTTAAGTATTTAATTCTTGGTAGGTCCAAGTCATCTATTTCATCTTATTATGTTTGCACATTCCTAGCTATGTTTGATAATATGTTCATGCCACATATTTGGTACCCCATGTTTGTCCCTATGTTTTCTTTAATAATCTTTATAGTTTTAAGATTTACATTTAGGTCTTACATTTTCCTTGAATTAGCTTTTAAAAACAATGTAACATATGGATCCTGCTTCATTTTTCTATAAAGAGATCATCAGTTTTTCCAACACCATTTGTGAAGGAGACTACCTCTTCTCCCACACCAGCCTGTGTGATCACGTGGTTCTGAAGGGATCGGTTATCAGGCATAAAAGAACAAAAAATCATATCATTGGGTGCACACCTCCATGATACGATCTCTGAGGACAAATGGGTTCATAAGCAAATGTGGCGAAGAAAGCTGATGGTGTCCGGCTATCAAAAGAGATAGTGTCTGGGGTCTTAAAGGCTTGAAGGTGAACAAGTGGCCATCTAGCTCAGAAGCAACAAAGCCCACATGGAAGAAGCACACCACCCTGTGTAATCACGAGGTGCCAAAGGGACCAGGTATAAGGCATCATCAAAAAAACAAATCTTACCATAGTGAATGAAGGGGGAAGTGCAGAGTGGAGACCCAAAGCCCACTTGTCGGCCACTGAAGATCCCCTCACAGAGGGGTCTAGAGGAGGAGATGAGTCAGTCAGGGTGTGACATAGAACCGATGAAGAATACGGCTTTCTTCTAGTTCCTAAATGCTCCCCCCGCCCCCGCACTCCCCCCCCTTCCCCACACACACTATCATGATCCGAATTCTACCTTGCAAGTCTGGATAGAGCAGAGGTTGTACACTGGTGCAGATAGGAGCTGGAGGCACAAGGAATCCATGGTGGATGATACCTTCAGGACCAGGGGTGTGAGGGGTGATACTGGGAGGATAGAGGGTGAATGGGTTGGAAGGGGGGAACCGATTACAAGGATCTACATGTGACCTCCTCCCTGGGGGATGGGCAACAGAAAAGGGGGTGAAAGGAGACGCTGCATAGGGAAAGATATGAAAAAATAATTTATAAATTATCAAGGGCTCATGAGGGAGGGGGAGCGGGTGAGGAGGGGAAAAAGAGGACTTGATGCAAAGGGCTTAAGTGGAGCGTAAGTGCTTTGAAAATGATCAGGGCAAAGAATGTACAGATGTGCTTAATACAATTGATGTGTATGTACATGCATGGATTGTGATAAGAGTTGTATGAGTCCCTAATAAAAGGTTTAAGAAAATTAAATTTTAAAAAAGGGTTGTAACCCTTTGCCAAAGTACAACTGTCCATAGGTGGATGGATTTGGTTCTGGGTTCTCAGTTCTGTTCCAGTGCTCTGTGTCAGTTGTATCAATACCAGACCATTGGAACTACTGTGGTTATGTATGGGAATTGATAGGGAATTATGAACACACACACCCTGACTTCTTCCAGAAGTCCTGCATTCACCAAGGGTCTCTTTCTTTTCCATATGAAGTTGGTGACTAGTTTCACCCCACCTGTCCATCTCTTGGACAATGAGAGGCTCTGGATCAGGACGTAGAACATCTTCTGAGCTCTTTGGGCTACTGATCTTCCTACCCTTGAATACGATATATCTTTTCATTTATGGTATGTCTATTTTGGTTTCTTACAGCAGTGTTTTGTAATGTTTTTTGACTAAATATCTTGTATCTCTGTGATATTTATAGACGGCTGTTCTAACTGATGTTATTTTCTCTGATTTTTATAGGGAGCTGTTCTTACTGACACTGTTTCCCTGATTTCCTTTTCCGATCATTTTGTAACAGTAGAGGAACACCCCCCCCCTTTTTATTTAATGTTGATCTTGCATCCTGCCTCTTTGCTGCATCCTAATATCCCAGAAATTTCATTGTTGAGCCTCTAGGATTTTCAGTGTGTAGGCATATCATCTGCATAAGAGGGAGTTTTACTTTTACTTTAACAATTTTATGACTTTTATTTCCCATTCTTGACTTCTTACTTTGGCCAGGACTTCCAATACAACATTAAATAGGAATATTTGTAAAGGGCAACTCTTTTCTAATTCTTGTTTACAAATATGTTTTTCTCCATTCAGACTAATGTTGGCCCTTGGCTTTGATCAATATGTCATTAAGTGTTTTGAGGATTTACGCCCTCCTCCAATTCCTATTTTATTGAGCATTTTAATCAAGGATGAGTGCAGTATTTTTTTAAAATCATGATTGATTAGTTTATTCATTGGATCATGAAGTTCATGGGTTGCGTTTGGATTTTTTAATTTTTCTTTTATGATTGGTTAATTTTTTTCCTTTTCTGCATTGATTGAGTTAATCATGTGTTTCTTTTATTTATATAGTAGATTGTGTTGATTGCTCTTCTAATTCTGAACCAGTTTAGCATACCTAGTACAATTGCCACTGGGTCACGATGGATGACTTTTTTCGTGGGCTAGGATTTTGTTGAGAATTTTTACATCAAAGTTGTCTGTTTAATGTTGTCATTGCCTATCTTTTGGTATCATTATACTATTGCTTCACAGAATGAATTCAGAGGATCCCGTCCTTTACTATGTTCTGGAATATTTGTGATTAGAATTGGCATGATTTTTCTCTGATAGAAGCCCTGATGGTGTGGTGGTTATGCACTGGGCTTCTATCCACATAGAAAACACCAGCAGCTCACAGGAAGCTTGGCTTTCTACTTCCCTAAACAGTTACAGTATTCGAAACCCTCAGGGGGCTGCTATGGGTCTACATTGAATCAGTGGTATAGAGGCTGGGTTTTTGGTTTTGTTTTCTGAATAGTTAGTAAGCCAGAACACATATTGGCTTGGAAGGGTTATTGGTATTATTGTTTTGTTTGGTTTTTGCTTCTTGACTTGTTCAATTTATTGTTTGTTATGGTCCAGTTTAAATCATCTACCTCAGATTGCATTAGCTTGGGTAGGTGATATTGTTTTTAGACATTTGCCTATTTTTTTCAGATTTTCAAATTTGTTGGAACATAATTCTTCTAGGTATTCTCTTGTTATTCTTTTATTTCAATTTATTCTGTTGTGACAATGTTCCTGATTGTTTAACATCATTTTCTTTGCCTTTGTTACATTAATCTTTACAAAGAACCAACTTTTAGTCTTATTGCTACTTTCAAGTATTTATCTCCTAGATTCCAAGTTCTGATTATTAGTAGATTTTTTCAGCCGTGTCTTCTCATTGTGAGTTGTGCCCACCAACAACTGAAGGGTCCTGAAGTCTTTATTCTCATAGGCTCTGCCCATCTATATCACTATGGTCAACTCTACTTTGATAAGGCAGGTCCTCTGCAGTCATATTTTGAGTGACTTCTGATCTGAGAACCTCATCTTTTGGCACTACATCTAACAATATTCTGCTTCTACTCACTAGACCATCAGTATCTGGCAATGTTTCTATGCTGTGGAAAAAGTTTTCAGTGACTGCTTCTTTGGAGTTTGGTCTATGTCTGGAAGCTTTGCTGAAACCTGTGCACTTTGAGAGAGTCTACAGGCATTTAAAACACTGGTGGCATTGCTTCTAGTATCAAAAGAACCCACAAGTCACTAGATTATGACAAACTGGCAGATAAGTGTTTTCTATTATACATGCCATTTATTTCTCCTCAAATCTTTATTATTTTCCTTTTTTAACTGTTATTTTTTAACTGTTATTTTCTAATTGTCAAAGTGGATAATATGTGTGCTTATTGCTATAAACTTATTTACAAGTACTGCTTCTGCTATGTCTCAAATATTTGGTATGTGGGGTTTGCATTCTCCTTTGACTAAAGGCATTTTTCTCATTTCATTTTAATTTTGTGTATTCCCATTAGTTTATAAGCATAGTGTTTTTCAGTTTCTTGGGTTGTATTTTTAATCTTGTCTATTTATTCATACTGTTTTCTAGTTGTATAACATTACAATCTTAAAAATACTTTGGACTATCTTAATTAAAAAAAAATTTCTTTAAAAAGGCTTGCTTTGAGCCATGACATATGATGTCTTCTAGAGAGTGATCTGTGTCTTATTGGGAAGGGGTGGGGAGCATATTGTACTTTTGTTGGGTGAAATGGTCTATAAATATCTATAGATTTATATCTATAGGTTTATATTATAGTTTTATATCTATAATATGTTTATGTTATGGGTTTATATGTATAAAGGTCAATAATATAATAAATATCTCTAAGTTGGTGGGTTGATTGTATTGTTTAGATCTTCTGCATCTTTGTCAATTTTCTTTCTAGTTTCTCTTTTTTTCAGTGAAAATGGAGTTGCAAGATGTCCATGCTTAATTGTGAAGTATTTTTCTTCTCAAATCTATTAAAATTTGGCATACGCATTTGGGGGCTCTTTCGTTGGATACATATGTATTTATTATGGGTATATTCATTGGATGATTTAATCACCATATTCCTTTGAAGAATTGGCATGGGGTCTACATGGACCAACTCAAATTTCACTGGAGGGAAAGACTATGCAACTGGACACCAGCCCCAGATCCATTTCCACATGGCACAGGTCAGATGTGCCTCCAGTTTCCAACCTTTTCGATCCTATTCTGACATCAGCAGTCCTTCACATAACACTCGACTTCTCTACTTGATATGATAATTTGTGACATTAGCCACAAAGATTTCACAGAAAATATTCACATTATGGGGGTTTATTAGGGAAATTAACAGATTTTCAGAGTCAGGATCAAGAAACATTAAGGATACAGTCCTTCGAGCACAGAGAAGCTTTTTGGCAGTCATGCTGGCGGCCACATATCCCTGTGATCATTAGCCTTTCTGTCACATGACCCTTTGGCCTCTTCTCTGCTTAAACGTGTATTATAAATCTCCTTTTTCCCGCTGTCATTGAGTCAATTCCAACTCATAGCAACCCTTTAGAACAGAGGAGAACTGCCCTGTTGGTTTCGGAGGCTGTAAATAGTGTTAGGATTATACAGGGCCCAAAGACCACCCAACCCCGTAACCAGCCTTAGTTTCAGGGGCACACAACATTACTTCTCTTGTAGGCCAGGAAACCTATTGCTCTGTCTCATGGTCTTAGTGTTACACACTTCAGTTCTGTTGTTCCCGCCACTTCAGGGGGCAGTCTCCCACACGCTGTACTTACAGCTCTTCTTTCTTGGTGACCCTTGGATTTCTCCGCTTCTGCTTCTAAGATGGCTCACTTTTATACCCACTGAATGCCTAAACTGACCACTGCCCGAGTTAGAATCCTCTACATTTATTTCCTTTCACCTGTGCAAGAGCCAGGTGGGAGTTACAGGCTGTGGACAGAAGAGTGAGAACAAGTAGCTTCACTTCAAGGCACAGACCTTGTCTCTTACACCAATTTTTGCCTAAAAGTCCAGTTTTCTGACATTGCTATTGCCTCTTGTTGGATTAAACCCAGAATCATTACAGAATTCTCTTTCTTTTATGTAAGATTTCACAAAAATCCTCTTTTAACAGAAATTAACATAGCGACTCCCACTCATTTATGTTCGCTATTTATTTGATATATGGTTTTGCGTTCTGTAATCTTTAGCTTATTTTTGTCTTTGTGTCTATGATACAGCTATAGGCATCATATTGATGAATCATGCTTTCTCATCTATTTTGCCACTCTGTCTCTTACTTTTCCGTTTAATCCAATGTAATTATCTATATGTATAAATTCACTACTAGTATTTTGCTGGGGTTTTTTGTTGCTTTTTCTTTCTTGCTTGCTTTTTTTTTCTTATTTGGTTGTGTTGATGATGGTTTATATTCCATATGTTTTGCAGCGCTGGGTTCATTTTCTTTATAGATCTTTTCTTTGCCTTCACTATTATTTGTTTTCTATTTATGGAGGCATCATGATGCTGGATTTTTCTTCTTCATAGTAACTCCTTCATCAACCATTTCAAGTTAGTACAAGTACATAGTTCCACATATTGCCAAATGTTTAGTTTTACTTTGCTACAGTAGATATATTTAATATGTTATTCTAATTATATACCCAAAGAGAGAAGAGTACATTCCGCCTGGGTGGAAATCCTTAATGTAGAGCATATAAATAAATACACAATACTTATAGAAATTTTTCACACCCCCTACCCCAAAAAAGACTAATGAGGATTCTTCTATTTGGAATGGAATTATCCAGAAATAAAATATTATTATCATATTTTAATAGCAAGTGCTTTTGATTTATTCAAGATGTATAACTACTGCTATTGCATGTGTTTTCCCTAAACACTTTTCTTATAGGTTAGGGAAAGCAAACTAGTTATTAATTTTATCAACATATTAAAACTCTGTAACTAATGACTTACATTTCCCCCTTGTTCCATGTATTTTATCTCAAGAAGATATATTACTTTGTTGTGCTTGAAATGCCAGGTAGAAATTTGAAAATTTCCAAGGAAATTGTATTCAGAAAGAGAAAATTAGAAATGTCTACTTAGAACAAAATAAGCAAGGTATATTTCATTTTTAATATAGTTAGTATCAAGTCTTCAAGATAACTTTTTGAGATTCAGTTTTCAGGCAATTTTCATTTTACTACAAAATAGTAGAATACACTTTATTGCACTAGTTTTCTTTGGTTATTATAAAGTGTATTATACTTGTGGAAATTTAGTAACTTGAGCTGATTTTTTTATGCACTTGTTATTACACTGGGAATATAGCCAAGGGAAACTTTGGGCATTAAAGTCTGACCTCTTCATCTTTCTAATGTTGTAAATTGCTAAATACAGGGCAGTATACACTCTTTTCAACAAATTCTGGTAGTGCAGTGCTTAAGCACCTGACTACTAACAGAATGGTTGGCAGTTCAAATCCACTAGTTACTCAACCAAGTAGAATACCTTGTGATCTGCTCTAGTAATATCTCAGCCTAAGAAAACCTAAGCAGCAGTTTATTGTGCCCTTTAGTTTCTCTGTGAATCAGATGCTACTACACAAGAAGGACAACACTCTCTGTCTAAGGTGTCAGCCTTTTTTGAGAAAAAGTACTATCTTTGTCTCTATATTGTTTCCTTCCTGGTGTCTCAGTGAGATCTACATATGGAGTTCTGGTTGTCTGCATATGACTATACTATAGAGTAGGAATGTAAATTATAGAATTGTTCTTTCTGGGTCAATAAAGGAATATAAAACAACTGTGGTTTAGAAAACTCTGGTTTTGCTAATTTGCAACATTCTTTTGGAAAGGGATTGCATCAGAAAACATTGCCACTTGAAAATCTTGACCAAGGAAAGAGAAACAGAAGGAAAAATAATATGTCTAATTTTGAGATGGAATAAAAAGCCCAGTATAGACACAAGTGTGTGTGTGTGATTTGTATACATAAACATACTTATATTTGTAAACAATATACTCAATATGCGTATGCCACACATGTGTTTTACTTTAACAGTTTGGTAATAAATAAGTACAGCATTTCCCCAAGTTTCTGGTTCTACTTAAACCAATTTTCTTTCCAACAGTCCGACAATGTTGATTTGAATGAATATAACTAACATTTTAATTTGTAAATCTAATAATTGCTAATGTTTTCAAAAATCTTCCTTAAAAAGACAAAAGCCAAAAGGAAAGAAAAAAATGACCTCATACTTAATGATAGAAACATGAACAGAATCCAAAGACTAAAGTGATTCCCCACCTAATATTGGGTTCTCCTCCCGGAAAAGACAAGTATAGAATGGAATGTAATTTCTAAAATGGATCCTTTACAGAGTCACATTGTGCTGCTTAATGACACATAGTTCCTGATGAGGATTGCAAATTACAAGGTAGTTGTTCAAATAGAATTTAAACTAAGGGCTTCATTGATATGCTTTCTAAAACAAGGGGCTTCTTTAATGAGAAAAGTCTATGCTGCTTTCTTTCCTGGAAGCATTTGTGGGGGCTCCTACCAGAAAGCCCTTGCAGGAAGCCGAATGGAGAAAACACAAAAAGATTCGTTGCTCTGCTGTCAGCTCGCCCTCCCAGCTCACCATGTCTGTAAACCTTCCAGAGACCGGGGGTCAATGGAGATTTTCCCATCAGATTTAAAATAGTCACGGGAAGGTCTTCTTGCTATTTTTAAGTGCACAAAATGCAATGCATGCTACTTTGTTTTACCTTTTTATTAGCCTACGGAAGATATTGGTTCTCTTGCTCTCTGTTCTCCACACTCAAGGGAGAGAAAAGATAATTAGCAAATGTACTGTTCACTACCAATTGTACCTTCCACCCTTAATCAGATTTGAGCATTTTGCCCTCCGCGCTACAAAAAATGCTGCTGAGTTGCTTGCATGTATATGCACGTGTTGCATTCATCGACATATCTGTTTTTGTGCATCTAAAGATACTCTCTTGAATTTTCCCTCATTTTCCAATTTCTGGCGATTAACAGCTCCGTCATTATCTGATCCAGGTGTTTTCACATCACATGAGTGTTACTGACTAACAAGTGTGGTTTCTGAAATAGCCAGTTGCTTTGAAAAGCTGTGCCAGATCTTCTGTTCACAAACCCTCTTTTATTTCTTTATTTACTTGCCATTATTTATTTATTTATTTATTAAAGTCAATGGCGGTGGGAAGGCTCTTGCAGCTCTTATAACATTCCAGACATCAATTATATCAAGCACATCCGTACATATGTTGTCATCATCATTTCTAAAACATTTTTTACTTGAGCCTTTGGTATAAGCTCCTCTTTTTCTCTCTTCTTCCCCTACCCTCATGAATCCTATATTAATTATATATTGCTATTATTATTTCATATATCTAAAACTGTCATGTTCTCCCTTCACCCACATTTTTATGATTTTCCCCTTTTTGTGGGGGAGATGATTATATATCCATCTTGTGATGGGCTCACATTTCTCTCTTCCACCTCCCTGGCCATGCCCCCTACCCTCATGAAATCGCTACTCTCACTACTGTTCCTGGGAGGGTTATCTGTCCTGAATTCCATGTACCACAATTTCCGTCGGTTTAGTCACATTAGTAAAGTAGAACTGGGTCATGGTAGTGGGGGAGGAAGTAGCCGGGAATGGAACAATGTATTATCCCATTGTCATGCTCACCCTCCATTTGGTTTCCTCTTGGATATAGTGCTCTTGATCAAACCACCCTGCATTATATGCCCTCCCCAACATCAGTTTTAGATCACTTATTATTCCCCTATCTCTGAATTTGTTGGCTCCCACACCCTTCCCGGACCCTCCTCTCCCATTCCCCCTCCCCCAAATGCAGGTCCTGTTGTTTTCTCCTTAGGATTATTCCTTCTGTCTATCATACCCATAGACCTAGAGTTAAAGAAAAAGAATATTAAAAACAAAACATAATAAAACAAACAAACAAAACAGAACAAGGAAAAAAAGAAAGATGGTTCCAGGTCTGTTTGCTGACTCTTATGTGTTATTATTATGTTGTCTGATCAATTCTGATGAGGTGCCAAGCCCTGTCCCCCAAGTCAGAAGTCTATTTTCAGGATTCCTTGAGAACTTCGTTAGTTTGCTTCCCTTGCTGCCTGGTTGCACTCCCTTTGCGTTTCCCTACTGTGCATGGGGCAGACCGGGCACACTTTCCGCACAATGTCTCCATTGCTGTCCACCATAGCGCAATGGGTCATTGAGAGGATGTCACGTCTCCAGGTGGTACCGGCCCTATGGTCCTATCTGTGCACTGGCTGCTCTAAGCAGAAGTGTCATCCCAGGGTTTGGGGGGCCACGATGTTCTCTCTCTCTCTCTCTCTCTTACACACACACATATCCTGAATATGGAAAATATTCAGTTGTCTTTTGTACTGGCTACACAGTACTCAAAAAAACCCCAAACCCCCAAACAAAACAAAACAAAAAATCCTCAAGACTGTGAGGTTTATTAGTTAAGCTAACAGCTTACCAACATGCCTTGTCTGCAGTTTGCTGTACTATATGGCGGCTGGTATGTTGCAATGATGCTACAAGTTTTTTTGGTCACATTGTAAAATACTGTTGAACCCAGTAGAGAAATAGAATGTAGTGGAAGAGACATTTGGTGTCTGAATAGGCAATTGGATAAATTTGGAGGGTGGAGGCAAGTCTAATCTCAGGTTTGGGCTGGAGTGAAGTTCAATTATCCTTCATTTTTGTGTAGGGAAGGAGGTCTCCCACTCCAATTATCCTTGTGGTAGTTACATAATCTGTTGTCAATTTAAGACTTAAGTATGAAGGCATGGAGTTCAGCCTGTCAATCAGGTGAGCTCATTTGGAGGTGCTAAGGAGATAAATAGCTCAGTGTAGGCAAGACACAAGCTCACGCCCTGCGAGACATTCCTGACAACAAGTCACACTGAGCTGCACTAAGCAGCCAGAGCTCTGGGAGCTGGAGGAGCCATGTGGAGACCCCTTGCCTACTTTGAGATGCTCCTACCACCACTGGATCCAAAGGACTTTTCACCCACTGGCATGTGATCTTCCAGAATTCAACATTATTGCATGGCTGCGTGAGTCTAAAGAGGAATTTATGGTACTATTATTGGACATATGGGCTTATATAGGACTTTTGGACTTGATTTGGACTGGGCTGGAATAATGTAAAATTACTCTTTATATAAAGCTTTTTCCTATGGAGGTATGAATGTCTCTGGATTTGTTTCTCTAGTCGTCCCAGACTATCTTGTTCCTCTTTTTCTGTTTCACTGATCTTCTACTTCCACAAGCATGTGTTCTTCTGCAGGGCCTGGCCTCTCCTCACAACATGTCCAAACTATAAGAGATACAGCATTTCCATCCCTTCCAAGGAGCATTTTGACTGTATTTCTTCAACGACAGATTTGTTTGTTCTTCTGAGAGTCTATGGTAATTCAATATTTTTTGCCCAACTAATGATTCAAAGACATCAATTATTTGGTCTTCCTACACTCATTTTCTATCTTTCGCATGTACATGCGGTGATTAAAAATATCACTTTAAAATGACATCTTTTCAAAAAGTTTTTGAAGCAGATTTGTCCTTTGCAATTTGTTTTGTGAAAGCTTGGCTGCTATTTTCATGGAAGTTGAGTGTGGATCCAGATAAAATCAAATTCTTGAAAAACCTTTCTCCGTTTATTATAGCGTTGTCTCCATTTATCATAGTAAAGGGTTCTTGTTTTCTTTATTTGAGGTGCAATCTGTATTTAAAGCTTTTATCTTCTTCCATAAGGCCTTCGACTATTTTTCATGACAGCAAGACTGGCTTGGACCATGTGCATTTCATGAGTTGTTCAGGAATCTTCTGATCCTGTTGCTTCAGTCTTCGGGGAGTCCAGACTCTCAGATGATTTCATTGCATGCAGATTGAGAAAGTACAATGAAAGAATATGGCGCTGATACACATCCTTCCTGTGTTCTCTTGTTTTGTTTGAAGGACTATCCCTGATCTGTATATGGGCACTATATGAACAGAATTAAGTGTATTGACGTTTCAATTGTTCACAATGCTATCAAAAGTTGGTTGTAATTCACACTCTAGAATACCTTGAATAGACAATGAAACACAAATAAATATCTTTTTCTGAATATTTTCTGTTTACATGATAGATTATTGCAAGGTCAAAACCCTAATGACCAAAGTTTGGGCATGGCATCAAGAGTATCATAGTAAAAGAAAGCAGGTAAATAAAAAGAGAAGAAATGAACCAACATGAACGCCAGGAACGAGTCTGAAACATAACTTGTTCTTGAACATAGAGTAGCTAAAGCCTATGGAAGAAACAGTGAAGTAAAGGGACTGAATCAAAGAATTCTACCGCCATTGAGTCTATGCTGACTCATAGGACCTTCTATCGGTCAGGCTTTTGAGGCTGTAAATCTTTCTCAGGGCAGAGTGCCTCATCCTTGTCCAACAGGGTGGCTAATGCATTTGAACCACCAACTTTGTCATCTTTGAGAAACCATTCTTGGAAACATATTTCAAGCTCATGTTTGGATGGCTGACAGCACCTCTCTTGGTTTGCTCTTCACCTCTTCTACATCGTCTAATCATTGTCCTTCATACCCCTCTGTATTCATGAAAACTAAAAGCAATCTCATGAAGTGACCTCAGGTGAGTCAGGTATGTGGGGCAAGAGAGGCAAGATGTTTCCTGCCCCAAATTGGCATACTTGAACGCTTGACTTTTGCCCCTAGAGCTGATCTGATAACTTTTGTTCATCATCACAACAGTTTCTGGGGCATCCCCCACCTCTGAGTAGGAAACAAAATTTCACAGCTACGTGCTGTTCTCTTAAATCGACCATCAAAAAAAAAGGGTGGGAGGAGCAAAAACCTCTAGTGAAAATGCATTTACAAAAAAATCCATGGTGACCAGAGAAAACTTCCTAGGCAACGCCCCTGGGTGCATTAGCTCAGAGTGATTAGCTTGATTGGAAAATAATGTGTACCAAGAAAGCTCCAATCTTCCCAGTGCAATTCCAGGTGTTTTTTGGGGGGGCTGGATACCCCCTAATTTTATTCAATTACTGATAGCACCATAATTCTGCACAAAACTTAAAATTCATTTTTCTGACAATGTCTAACACTATTCTTTTTCAACTTATTTTTGCCATTGTTCTAGTGGGAAAAAAGACCCCAAATTGAATTAAAATTGATAGAAACACATTTTATTATCTTAAACAGAAAAAAGATAAAACAAAAATAAAGATACATCTTTCAGATGAGGAACATGGTGAGCATGAAATCAAATCATATCCAAGGATTCACAGCAACTCGACCACTTAAATTGGATATGGAGAGCAGAAGAAACTGTCACAAAAGCATGGTTGTGACCGGTCAATTCTGCCCCATTGCAGGAAGGACTGCAGAAGGGAGAAGAGTACCATGATTGAGATACAAAAACTATTGCACATTAGAACATTTTACTAGATTGGTTCTTGGTCCTTTAACCAAAGCAATTGGTATATGATTCATGACTGTGATCCTAGTATCTAAATTGCCTTCAGGGCAAACCCAGGGAAGTCCTTGTGGGCACATCTGCACCATGTTGAGCTGGTAAGAGGAATGGCAGTAATCTATGTTCACTTGCTGGTCAATGTTCAAAAAGAAGTCGATGGAGACTAAATCTATATGGTTGCTCAAAAGTTGGTTTAGGACTCTTACTGTCAACCATGTAAAAACCAAGTAAATTTTTGTATGGCTTATCCTTGTGCAAGTACAGTCTCAGATTTTAGGCTCCCCTCACTGCCATAACTGAATGCTGACTCATAGAGACTTTCAGTGGGTTTTGGACACTGTTCAGAAGAGTAGAAAGCCCAGTCTTTCTCTGGGAAGCTCCTGGTGGTTTTGAACTGCTGACCATGCCCAACCCTTAACCACTTAAGGCATCCTAATGCTCAACACCACCAGGGCTCTAAGAATTTAAGCTCTAATACTGACTACATGCTTATTTGATTGAAATGACAAATGCCAGTCCTTTATTAGACCACTAATAATTAGGACATCAATATTTTGAAATATTTTTGAACATTTTGTTGCGAATTAAGTGAAGATTCACTGAGATGATCATCAGTTTGGGATATCAATCTTTATGCATTCCCTTTCATTGTTAATGCCTTACAATTTTCCTTGATTCATATCCTTTGATTTATACTTTGCATATTTTATGTTCCATTTATTAGTGGATGCCCTAAAATATACAATATCTATAATCACCTCAAGCCAGATAATAATATTGTGTTTTCATTATATTAATTTTAATTATTTTATGCTTTTCTTATATTTTGACTTTTATCATTCTTTTATATATTTGAGATGAGCAAGAACATTTTATTTAGGATGATCATAATGTTATTTTTAGCATTGACTCACATATTTTGAAAAAAAGAAGAAAAAAACAGTCTTTCAAACTTATTATACCACATTGAAGTTTTTGATTGACTGTTAATGTATCTTAAACATTTCTGATTTTCCTTCCTTAAAATGAGACGAAATGAGTTTTTGTCTCCCTCCTTTGCTAGATTATAATATCAACCCAGGTGTTAAGAAGTCTTTTCTACCATTCAACAATAGAGCTTAGAGGTGCTGCTCTTCCATGCAGTAAACAAAACAAAGCAAAACATGGATCATTTACAATTGACCTTAGAACAAGAGTTTGAACTACCAAGGTTCACCAATAAATGTGTATTTTTTTGTTTAGTTTTGTTTTTTTATGATGTTATTGTAACAAACTCAAATGATGCTAACCATTTCCCAGTGAGCAATTCATCTCTCCAGTTAGCAGGAGTGGGGGCATATTGAAGCGTGAGAGGCTAGAAGTTACTAGAGGGAAATAGAAAACATGTAAGATTCACATGTAATTGTAAGCAATAATGAGATACTTCCCGCACCGCCTCTATTATAGTAAAATGTTACCACCAGGATAATGACATTGATCCACTTAACCTATCTTATTTGGAATTGCTCCATTTTACTTGTACTAATTGGTGTATGTGCGTGCATTTTCATGTGCACATGTATACTTCTAACTACCACAAGTCAAGTATAACTCATAGTGACCCTCTAAAACAGGGAAGACATGCCCCCTGCTGGTTTCCAAAACTTTAAATTATCTTTACTAGATGGAGAGTGACTGGCGGCTCTAAACGGTTGACCTGTGATTTGCAGTGCAATGTAGAATCCACTATGCCACCCTGCGTGTGTAGGCTTGGTTCTGTGCCATGTTACCACATGTGTGAATAACCATCTATACCATCACAGTCAAGACATGAAGTAATTCTATTAGCACACAAATCACTCATTTTTATTTATTTTTTAATCAGCTTGATGGCAATAGGTTTGATATTTCTGAGCTAGATCCCTTGTGAAGAAACTTTGATGACCACGAGGTTAGCAGTTCAAATGCATTAGCCTCTCTGCAGGAGAAAGATGAGGTAGTGTTCTCCCATAATAATTTACAGATGTAGATTTCCCATTTAGGGTCACTCTAAATCCAAATGAACTCAATGACAGTGGGTTTGAGTTTATTTTATTTTTCTAATCAGAAAGCAATTTTGTGGAAGCGTATTCATACTGACAAACTCTTTTTTTCTATATTCTAGGTTTCTCCTAGTCTTTATAAATTCTAGTTTTCTGTTCTCCAAGGAAGAATATTTCCAAAAGGAAGCACACCTGAATATGCTTAATCTCACTAAGTTTTACTCTTAGCCTTTCCCGTTTGTCCAGGTGAGTATAGCTGCTCCTAGAGGTTGTGAGAACCACTCTTCTCTGTTACATCATAAACAGTCATCAGCTCAGATGGCACCTGAGGGGACTGAGAGAAGCTTTAAGACTCCAAATCCTACATAAATAGTGACCCCAATGTTTTCACAGCCTTAGCTCACATTTCTGTTTTGTTAGTTTTCTTCCAGAGTTGTCAAATAAGTAGATTCATACAATTCTAAGTTTAAAGGCAAATTTAACTCCTCAAAATAAAAGTTAGAGAAGAAACTGTCTTGGATTACACCACAGAAAAATTTTCAAGAAATCTAACATATTGTGTTTTAACGAAGTGATCACTCATTTTGCTTTCCCATATAAATTAAAAGTGCAAATCAAGCATCTGATCCTTTTCTACCCAATCACTACTTCTTTTCACCTAATCCAGAATTTCTGGGAGATCTGGGAGATCCTTACCTGTGTCTGATTGGGTTGTTGAATTTACATTCTATAAGAGAAAACCCTTAATCTCCCTTGTGATAATTTTGCTGAGAAAATATGATAAAAGAAATTAAGATTTATAAAAGCTACTTTTGTCAAGGAAAATAGAAAATGAATATAAATTAGACATCACTCAACAAGAGCTACACAACACAAGTGCAGAAACACAGGATACCTCATTATTCTAGAAATCAGCTGCACTGCCTGCCGAAGGTAGTAATGTCTCTGTCTCTGCTTTTGATAAAATTCAAACATGATTAGAAAATTGTAATTTATTCTGCGATTCACTGTGTTATTTGGGATTTATTTATGTAAGTTTTAGAAACATCCCTCAGGGTTAGCAAGATTCAATTTTTCATTGCTGCTTAGATATTATAGAAGGCTGTCTAAAAGACTAGGACTATCAGGCACAAAAATACTAGAAACTCAAGGCATATATTTGTAAGTAAGCAAATCTTACCAAGCTGATTGCAACTATCTATTGTCTTAATGTGATAGTCTCATATTTGGTTATAGGATTGCAATGAAAGTGATCACTGAAATAGTGTTAGGACTATTTTAGGATTTGTTTGGTTGAGCAATGGGTCAGGGGCAATGGATACTTAAGAAATGGGGAAATAGTAAGATATGAATGCTTAGTGGTTGTGTTAACTTTTACATGACTCGACTTTCTTGACAGAATTGGTAGTATTTGTTGTTAGGTGCCAGGGAGCCAAATTGATCTATGACAACTCCGTGTATTAAGGAATAGAATTGCTCATAAAGATTTCCTTGGCTGCAAGTGAGGTAAGTGGTGAGATGTTCACTACAAGGTTAGTGGTTCAAGCCACCAGACACTCCACAGGAGAGGAAGTTGTCTACTCCCATGGAGGTTTACAGTCTCAGAGATGCTAAGAAGGAGCAGTTCTATTCCGTCCTATCAGGGCACTATGACTCAGAATCAACTAGATGGAAGTGGGGGTGGGGGTGGTGATTAGTGACCTCTCATTTATTCTTTGCTGCTATTTTTGTTAAGTGTCATTCAGTCAAGTGTGACTCCACATGGATCCCTGTGAGATATTTGAACTCCCTAGTGGACACTCTAATTCTTTATGGTAACACATGTGAAATCTTTCCTCCTGCAGAGCCTCTGGGTAGATTCAGATAACTAACCATTTGTTTGCAGCCTAGCACTTAACATGTCCAGGGCTCTTTACTAGACTCAGTCATGGCTATTAAGTAGATGCTGCCTCATAGCAACTCTTTAGAACACGGCAGAACTGCCCCTGTGAGTTTCTAAAATGGAAACTCCTTCCAAGAGTACAAAGCCCCATCTTTCTCCCACAGAGTAGCTGATGGTTTCAAACTATGAATCTTACACTTAGCAGGCCAACTACTGACCTCTAAGCCCACAGGGCTCCGTTCTCAAATGATAAATTGGTAGGAAAAAATGAAGGGGTTTTGTTGTCATCTGTTATTACAGCAAGAGTCCTGGTAGCACTGTGGATTAAGCAGTGGTTTGGTAACCACAGCTCTGCAGTTTGAAGCCACCAACTGACTTGGAGGAAAAAATGAGGGTGTTGGTTCCTGCAAGGATTAATAGTTCTGGAAACTGGATAGAGATCCCCTGTGGCAGTGGGTTATTTGGCACTAATACAAATGTACCAAGTGGTTGCACCGTGTCACTCATAGTGATTCTATGTACAACAGAACCAAACACTGCTCATTCTCACATTGTCTCTGTGCTGTTTGAGCTACTCTGTCAATCCATCTCAATGAGGGTCTTCCTCTTTTCCACTGCCCCTCCACTCTATCAAGTACAATGCCCTTTTGCTGGGATTAGTCTCTCCTGATACACGCCCCATGTATGAAGTCTCACTGCCCTAACTACTAAAGAGCATTCTGTTTGTACAGAAGCTATTGTACAGAGTATATCAAAAGTGTCAGTAAATAGGTATATTACCATTAATTATAAACAGAATCAATTTTGGCCTACCCACCAACAAAACTTAAGTTAAATGATATAAATCAAATGGAATAACTGTGTGATTTGGACGTCCTAGTGGTGAACAGTTAAGGTCTTGGCACTACCTGAAAGGCTGGTGGTTCAAACCCACCCACTAGCTTCATAGAAGAAAGACTTGGAAATCTTTTTCCATAAATATTACAGCTAAGAGACCCTATAAGACAGATTTACTTTATCATATGGGGTCACTATAAACAGACGGAATCAAGCAACAATAAAAACATTTGTAAGATTAGATGATATTTATCAAAGTATGATGAACTTTTGTAACCTCAAATTCATTAGCAAAGGGTCCTTCTTGACTTACCCTCATTACTATTCAAGTTGATGAGTTTTGCTAAAAACTCTACTGGCAAACTTTGTAAATTAAAAACTATATTTTGCTTTTTTGTGTATCCATCATTTACAGAGACTGGCTTTATTTTTTTCTCTGTCTCTAAAGGATAACTCTCTACGGATATGTTTCTAGAAAAAACAAATATTGGTATATTGGTTCACACATGATGACCAAAATATGTCTTTCATGTTCCTTTTAAGAATTAACACAAAAATTTTCAAAGCAAAAAAGCAACATTTCTTAAGAGTATTCCCGTTTTTGTAAACTGAAACAATTTGATTTATGAAAAAGTCTCTTAGTTGTATAGCAAGTTGTGAAAAGAGAGCAGGCTATTTGAGGGAGTAAAAGCAGTTCTTTATTGAGAATAGTCCATCCACATTTCCAGAGACTGCACTTCTTTTACCAAAAGATTGCCTGCCTAGTAGTCAACCTTTGTAGCTAGCTTGGCTTAGATTTGAAGCAAAGCATGATAAAGCCTCAATGTCAACCCCTCCATTTCCATTGAACGTGTTTGTCTTTCGTCTTATGTGAGGAGCCTGGGTGATACTGTGCTAGGTGTTGGACGGCTAACAAGCCAGCAATTTAAGCCCATTAATTGCTTTGCAAAAGAAATATGAGGCTCCCTCATCCCTTTCAGATCCAGACACTATAAAGGGTATTTATATGTAGGAATCAAGTCCAGGGCAACTGGGTTTGGGTTAGTCTTACCCTGTTAAAAGCGAATTGTCATATATTGTAACACTCAACCACTGTTAGATGTTTAGAATCTAGTATGAACTATGGGTTTCCATTATGAGTTTCACCATGATATTTACTGGTGAAGATGGAGGAGAAAACACTCCATTCATAATTGTTATCCCATCATAATGATTGTCACAAAAATAACAAACATATAGTGAGCACTTATTGAACTAGGAGAGCTTTTCTGGGTGATGTCATTCAATACTTTCTCCACCAGGACGTCTGGGAGTGCTGCTGCGTAGGGGTCATACTGCCCTCTTCAAGGGCCCCAGCTTAAACCCACCAGTCTCTCGCTCTTCCCGATAGACTCTGCTCTCCCATTAAGATTGACAGCTCCAGAGAGTATTGCTTTGGCTCAGAAATGACTCAATGACAGGGGGCTTGGATAGACCAGGGGCTTGGATAAACCCTCCAGGTTTTACAGGAGATAATTGAGTTTAAAGAGCCTTTAATTTTCTGAAACTCAGACATCAGAAAAGGTGAGAGAATTCGTTTTATCCAATGTAATCTTGTGCATAAATCTTTTGTTTTTAAGATTTTAAGTTTACAATATTTTTCTTTTATTTTTCTCATGATATCTGTCTGCTCTCATCCTTTCAATGCATGCCCTTTTGGCAGAAGGTTCTGTAGAGGTGCTGGAAATGTCCAGAGATGGTGTTGACTAAGATACTGAAGTGGGTCCTAATTGCTTCACTTTGAGAACAATAACACAGAAATTAACAAAAATCTAGTACAAAAGAGGAAGTCTGTGGTAGTTACATGATTCCATGTCATCTTGATATATAGGAATGTATGGGGTGGAGCCTTGCCTGTCCAACAGGTCAAGATCCGATTTTACTTCCTGTGAGCATGGCTTCCTCACAAGAGGGTCCTGCTAACATCTTCCTTTAAATAAGAGCTGCTGTATTCCCTGTTCTCTCAAGTACCCAAGGACAGTTCCTGAGGTGACCTCGGGATGGAAGTTCTTTGATCCAGTGAATTGCTGACATAGAGAGACACAGTCTCTCGGGAGTAGGAGTTTTATAAGGAATTCTCTGTTATCTGTTTAGTATTAACATTATCATTCAAACTAGGATGTCTATCAAGAGAAATGTATTTGGTCCAAGTCTCCTAGAAGAAACTCGTCTTCAGTGTTGATAACCTATTTGGACCACTCAACCCCGAGAAAATCAGAACTTGATGGTGTCTAGCTACCACTACTGACTGTTCTGATCAGGACCACAATAAATGAACACAGTAGAACAAGAGAAAAACCCCAAACAAAATTCAAATTCTTAAACAGTCCATATTTACTAAACCAGTTGAGACAAGAGAACTCCTTAAGACTATTGTCCTGATATATATATTTTTTAAATCTTGAATTGACCTGCAGTTACCTTTTAGAGAAAATAGAGTTTAACACAAAATAAAGGATTTTAACCGAATGACGCTGAAATGCCATCTATCTGAGACAGAAATGTCAACAGTACTCCAAATCAAAGAAAAGATAAACCAGCAGGAAAACTGGAATACAGGAAACATACACCGGAATGCAATAAAGGAAAACAGTCTCGTATTGTGAAAAATGTAAATAATGTCACGGGACAATTTATGTTAACGTTGTTAAATGGCAACGTCTGTGCTGTGTAAACTTTACCAAAAACACAATAAATAGTACATAAATAAAGAAAGGACCACTGTGTTACATAAGTGTGTGAAGGCTGGTACATTGTCCTCCTTGTCTAATTAGTACTGATGTCTTGTCATCCCTTGGGAGACTTGAACTCAAGGAAAGGTCTACTCCAAGGAAACCCAATAGGAGGGATAAGTAAAGTTAGTGGACAGCTTTAAATGTATCACTAGGAAAACAAGGTGACACTTAAGACGAAGAATATCTACTCATACTCTTGCTTGTCTACCCTCTGGGTCATTAAAAAAAAACATTTTATTAGGGGCTCATACAACCCTTATCACAATCCATACATATACATACATCAATTGTATAAAGCACATCTGTACATTCTTTGCCCTAATCATTTTCTTTTTTTTTTCTCTCCTCTTTTCTGTAGGAGATTCAGAGTTGACGAAAACAACATTATTCTCCAGAGAGAAAACTCTTCCATTATTTTTGGGAGGTCAGTGAAGAGCTGCTTACTCCTATGGATAATATTCTTTCCCAATCATCATAGGCAAAGTATAAATAATTAAACAAAATGCCTAATGTAAGATTTTGTTTCATATCTCATCGATATGTACCTGTATGCATATGTCTTCCTTTTTGCTCAAAAGAATCTCAATGAATACTGTTGCTAATACACTAATCACATCACATAATTGATCATTAAGCTGGTACATTTGTAATGTGAAAGATGGTTTATTAAAAACCATGCCAGGAAAGAGGAATTAATCTGATTTTTCTCCGGCAAATCATGATATAGGGTTACCATAGGTAAAATAAATCTTATTTACCCAGGGTAAACTGAGTAATCAAATGAAGAAAAGAGGACTTTTGGGGGTTATTTTTGTTTTGTTTTTAAAGGAATCTAATGAGCTATCAAACGTTTTCTGAACTTAAAGAAACAAATTACCAAATTATTTGGATAGAAACCACCTATTGGCATTATAGAGAACATTTTCCCTTCCTGTGACATTTTCTAAAGGTCAAAAGTTTGGAATCCTACAAAGATTATTCATTTGAAAAGTAATGAATCAGATATATAGTAAATCAGATTTCTCCCAAATAATGTCAGGCATTTAGATCTGTTAGATAGACTTAATGCACTTGTACAATTATCCAATTTTACCCTCTTTATTGTATGACTGCTGATTGGATGAGAAGCAAGAAATGCTGATGGGAAATTTGATGCTGTTATAACTTCTCTTTAACTAGTAGTTTGTATCAGAGTGTCAACTGCAAATAATTTTGGCAACTAAGGGATATACTGTATAAGGGACAACAAAAGTATATATCAACATTAAATATCTAGATGATATAGATATAGATATAGATGCTATAGATAGGTATAGATATAGATATATATTATATAGATATAGATAGATATAGATCTGGCTACCTTTGCAGTACTAATGGAAGCAGTGGTTATACAGTTGGTAACCTTTCTTTACAGAAAAACTGAATAGTGCACGTATCCTAGAAAGTTATCAACTTCATGTGCAACTTTAAAGGGAACCAATTCTAGTAATGTGTAAATACATTGATATTGGATCATTTAGTACAGTCAAGAGGAATAGAGTTGTTGGGCCAGTATTCACACTTTCTCTTCCTTTTTTTTTTTTTTTTTAACATTGAAGCCTCAATGAAGAGCATTGCCCATTTTCCCATGGAAATGTTTGAAAGAATTAACATGTCAATGGAAAGAGAGAGTGTGTGTTTAGAATCTTTCCTAGCAAATAAAGTTTCTATTCTATAAATATTTTTGTAATTTATAAGATTTTAATTAAACATCAACTGATAGAAAATGTCATTTAATATATTTTATGGTGGATATTCTGGAGAATAGAAAGTTCTTTATAATACAGAATATTCTTTACTTTCTAATGAAGAATAAAATAGATTAGTCTTAATATTAAACTGAAAACATAAGTAAAACTGGTGACATTTAAAAATCCTCTTATTTTTTCATCTATATTATGTATATGGGTATGTACATATATATTACATGCAGCTATATGATGCCAGGGGACGTCAAAAAGTTCATGCAAAACTATTTATTATTTTTTAGTTCCATTTGTCCATGGTCTTTTGAATGGCTCTCTTATGTCTTATAATTTTTAATATATTATTTCATATGGTATCATATTAAAATTTGTATTTAGGGAATCCAAGTTGCTGTGATAGGTAGGGCTATTGTGCCAGCCTGTCCAGGAGACCCATTTGGGATTAATAAGGTTGCAACTTAATTGAAGGCCAAAGAGATAAATGGCTCAGTGAGCCTCGCTTGTCCATCTCTTGCTCTCTCATGATCGTACCAGTGTGTGGCTACCTTAGCTAGTTCTCTGCCTCAACTTACAAGCTACACTACCTGTGGAACACCCAACCCATGGACCATGTTGCTATAGTTTGAGGTTCATTCAAGTTCTGCTTTGCCACACTGCTGGTGTATACATCACTTGAGCTGGGAACAGCAGTACCCTGTCATCTGGCTGACTGTTGGTGAACTGCTTGCTGTTTGCTGCCCGTGGCTGAACTGCCTGTATTGCTCTACAGAAGACTCTGCTATCTGCTTCCTTGACTTGACCCAGCAGCCCTCGTGAGTTGAAGGACTGCCAGTATATTAACTATCTCGTGAAGTGAGCTGAACTGAGCCCTCTGTACTGCTCGGTGGACTAACTAGCTGTTTATTTCATTGTGTTGTATCTATCTATCTATCTATCTATCTATCATCTATCAAATCATAAGTGTCCTGGTTTTGTTTCTCTCGAGAACCCTCGCTAACACATGTGCTAATTGTTTCTCAGTGTTGCTGTTACTTGCCTTTGAATTTATTTGCAGCCCACAGTGACTGGGCAGAGGAGAACAGCGTCATGGAATGAGGTCAAGGCCGTATTATTTCTGAAGCAGGTCACCAGGCCTGTCTTACATTTTCTACCAGCTGTCCAGCTAAGAGTTTTGTGCTATTTCTAAATAAAGCTGATAAACACTAAAGATATAAACCTCCAAGATATAAAGTAGCTCCATTTTCAGTTTGAGAGTATCTCTGGTGTGTAATGGGTTACAACTTGGCCTGCTAACTGCAAGTTCAGCAGTTTGAAACCACTAATCAATCCACTAAAAAAGATGAGGCTTGCTACTCTTGTGAAGATTTGCAACTTCGAAAACCAGAAGAGCAGTCCTGCTTTATCCAGCAGAGCCCGGTAAGTTAGGATTGAGTCGATGGCAGGGAGTTTGAGTTCATATATTAAATATTAATTAAATAACTAAAGTATTAAAGAATTCTTACATTAATAAAATTATCAACTGAATGAAAACAGTGTGACTTAAGAGCCCAAGCCAAAAGTCAAACCTAAACAAAATCATTAAGGTTGTCTGAACTGAGCAGACACAATGTCCCATAAACATACAATAGAGAGATGAAGTTCAGACACATGCCATGCTACTGACGAGCCTCAAAAACATGCTTAGTGAAACAAGCCACATACAAAAATTCAACTATTTTGATCCTCTTATAACAAATCTTTAGATTAGGCAAATGTTAAAGATCAAAGTTTATTAGTGACTAACAGGAGCAGGAAGAATGGGCGAGGAAGTCACTACGTAAGGGCTGCTGAATGTCTACCAAGGGTGATGGATAAATGTAGCGACAGAGTGGCGATGGCTGCATATGATTAACATAATTAATGTCACTGTATTTTACTGTCACAATTTTAATGTCACTAAATAGAAAAATGTTAAAACGGAGATATTCCATTATACAGAGATACAAATAAAAATTTTAAACACAAAGAGACTAATAATAATTAGCACTCAATACTTTGCCCTGTCTTCTCCTATCAACACACACACACACACATACACGCATGAGTATATAGAAAAAAAGCACAAGAAAACATACGTGAATTATATAATTTTAGGCAGGTTAGATTTTTTCAATATTGCTGAAGACAGATATATGAAGAATTATTTTTCTTTAAAATTGTATGCAATGTAATTGACTAAAAATAAATGAGCACTGGGCTAGTCTGAGTTTTCTAGAGAAGAAAAAGCAGGATTCTTAAATATATATATATAAAGAGAGAGGGAGAGAGAGAGAGAAGTTTATACCAATAAAGAATTTATAGCAAAGGAGTGGCTACACAGACACAGAGAGGTCTCACCTGTTCCATTTCATAGCCATGGATCAGATAGCGGGCTTAGGGTAATTCTTGAGGCTCAAACATTTACTGAGTGTGACAAAGAACCAAGAGCCAGGACGCAGAGGGCAAAGCTGGCTGGTGGCCGCAGCAGCAGGTAGCAGGCACGGCAGATGCGGAGCCCACACCAGCAAGAAGACAGAGTGAGCATCTCTGGCAACATTGATTTACACACACCAAGTTTACCACACACCCCACGGACACATCATCTTGGGTAGTGCAGCACAGGGACCTCAGAAAGGAGAATTTGCTGCCAAACTTCCATATTAAGCCAAGCTGACATCAACCTAACCACCAAGCACCACAATATTAGCTCCAGCATCCGTGAAAGAGTACATGTACCTATGAAAAGGTGGAAAACCTCCTCTACTTCCCTTGGAAACCCAGCAGAGTCAGTGCTTAATACCTCATCATATCAACTGGCAATTCTCCCTGACGGGGAAATTTCAGGGGGCTTAGCAAAAGTTTGAAGAACCAATTGTTCATTAAAAATCACCCGGGGGGCTTTGTAATTGCTTGGGTCGCACCCAAGATTGATAAACGCAGTTTCTGGAGATGGAGTTTATTTTTAAAATAGATGTCTTTTCATGAATGTTTTGTTTCCTCCTTATTTTTTATGAGAACTATATTGGGGGTAGGGGGTGCCATTTACTTCACATTGATTCAGACCTACAGTGACCCTATGTGACAGAGTAGAATAGTCCATGTGGTTTCTGAGGCTGTACTCTTTGGGGATACAGACTGTCCCCTCTTCCTCCCATCAAGTAGTTGAGGGGTTAGTAAAGAACCACATTAAGGCACAGTTACTTGTGCAATATTACATAACTTAAATAATTTCCACTGTTTTGATATCTCAGTAAGCCTGAACCTTGTGGTCTAACTTTCCTATGACAATTAAGAGGGTTTAAGACAATCCTAATTTTATATGAAAGGCATTGAAAGGTCATGATATATGCATTAGCTTACTGCTGATTTTCGAGGATGGCTGGTTCTGGATGGGTGGAAAGAGAAGGCGGAAAGCCAGCATGTTATATGTTGTTCCACAGCTGTCCTCACACTCCTTTGCACTCATGTAGTTCCTCAACATCTGTACAGCACATGCCTGCACTCATCACCTTTCTCTGATTCAATTCTCCTGTTTTATAACTTCCCTTGCTCAAATTCCAGCCAACACAATCTATTGGCTCAGACTTTCCCCCACTTTGTCAATTCTTTATTAAATGGTTACCCATCAGAATGCCGTTGGCATTCTCCATTGATAAATAAGTACCAGAAGAAAATAGTGAAACCCTAGCACTTTCTTAGATTCTGAGGAAGAGTGAAAACACTTGTTTTATCCCCATCACAGTTATAAATGCCATGCTTAATTAAATTACGATACTTCCCAATAGAGGCTAATAAATTACTATAGTGCAACACTATAAGGTAGATGAATAGTTATAGAATGGATGTGGTAAAATATTACATTACCACGCATGATCCTTTAAATATTGCATTTAAAGCAAACAGAAACAATTTGTCAAATAGTATGGAAATAATTGAAGATAATTACATAGTAGATGTTTAAGTGGAGAGGATATGAGTATTTTAATTATATAAAATAGATATATTTGCTATAGGTGTTTGCATTTAGGTGATAAATGCAATGAGCACATTAAAGCCATTTTAAGGCTTCATGTTAAAAGTATATCATTGGGTACAAAATGGACTAATGTCTTCTTTAACACAGAAGCTCCCCTTTACCGTACTCTGTGCTCATATTTGTGATGCAGGGTACATCCCAAGGTAAGCACTCAATAAATGCATGGGTGGATGAGTAGTACTAATATACCATGTACTGAGAAAAGAGATAAAAGAGTAGCAAACAATGACAGGAAGAAGATAGCGATTGATTCGTAGTTGCCAGAAACCATTCAATATTGTCCCCATATCAACAAAGGAGGACAAACACCGACTAAGATCAATTTTCCTTTTACCATCTATTTCTAAAGCACACTCCCCCTTGATATTCCCCTCTAACATAATAAGTGCTGAAGGCCACTTCTGCACTGTTCTCGTATGAAGTAAATTAGCATCATTACCTATCCAGGCCCTCTTTCTGCCTCCATTGCCCAGGAGTGGTATTATTACACACAAAAGGATGGTGGAAAGGCACATCAAGGGATGCAATTAACTTCAATCTACATTAAAACACATCTTTCTATTTGGGCGACATACAGCAATAATTTGAGTTCCTTCTTCCATTTTCCCCTAACTCACAAAGCACCGTCTCTATAGGTGTATTTTTATAGACAGTACAGATCCATATATTCAATAAGCTCCATTTGGTTTTGTACATAGAGAGAGAGAGAGAGAGAGAGAGAGAGAGAGAGAGAGAGAGAGAGAGAGAGAGAGTCATCTCAATAAAAGTGTAACTTCGGCCTTTGAGAAAAAAGGAAAACCTTGCAGTATACTGTCAGTGATGATTTCATTCTTTAAATACTTGTCAACCCACTAAGAGTTATCCCAAACAATAACTGACTTTAAAAAAGTATTTATCCTCATACTCTTGCATGAAAGAGTTGAGAATTTTATGATGGATTATAGCTCTACAAACTCTTTATAGGTTTGAGAAATACACATACTTTTATTCTCACAAACCAACCCAATCATTACAAAAAAGTAAAGCAGATATTTTTTGCTAAAATTCAAAACACGCGACATTGCACACATTTTTATATGCAGTTCTAAACACCGTGCTCATGGATCAAGTGGCAGTGGAACACGGGAATAACTCATGGTTGGAAATTAGGAAATGTGCATGCCACACAGGTACCCTCCCATCATACTTAGTCTGTATGATGAGTAAATAACCAAAGAATCTGGTTTATATGAAGAAAAATGAGGTATAAGAATTGGAGGAAGGCTTATTAACAATCTATGATATACAGATGACACAATCTTCTTTGCTGAACGTAAGGAAGACTTGAAGGATTTTCTGGTGAAGATCAAGGGTTGCAGCCATTCATACGGATTACAACAAATCATCACCACTGGGCCGTAGGTATCCCCATGGTACTTAGAGAAAAGGTTGGAGTAGTCAAGGATCTAGTCTTGCTTGGATCCCCAATTAATGCCCATGGAAGCAGTACTCAAGAGATTAAGAACACATTGTATGGGGCAAATCTGATGCATGAGACCTCTTTAAAATGTTGAAAAGCAAGGATGTTACTTTGAGGACTAAGTTGAGCCTGACTCATACCATGATATTTTCAATCACCACATATGCATGTGGAAGTTGGACGTGGAATACAGTCAACAAAAGAAAGAATCGAGGCATTTGAACTGCAGTGCTAGGAAGCATATTAAAATATTCTTCATGGACTGTCAGAGGACACACACTACTGCCTTGGCAGAAACAGGGCTTGCTGCAAGGGTGGTGAGACCTCCTCTCATGTACTTTGGACATGTTATCTGGAGAGACCAGTCCCTGAGGAAGGACATCAGGCTTGGTAAATCTGTGGGGCACCAATAGAAGGACGACTGAAGATATACTGACACGGCGACACCACAGTGGTCTTCACTGGAACAACAATTGTGGAGATAACATTTGGCAGTGTTTCCTTCTTTTGTGCATGGAGTTGGTGTGACTCAGAAGGCACCGAGACAACCACCTACACTGGGTAAACGCGAGTGTTGGAACTACAGAAGTTAGAAGAAGCTGAATAAAAGACAAGATGTCTTCCCTGACCCTTCAGATATGCAGTTAAGAATGGAAGATCAAAGGGAGGTGGGAAAGCTTGCCAGGCTGAGGAAACTGTCAAAACATAAGCAGCTTGTGACTGAAGCGGAGCACACAGGAAATCTAGCATTGGGACTTGGGGTCTGTTGATGGAAGCATGCAAATCTAGGCAGTTCTATACTTCCTGCTAATATTTCTAAAGGTAGGGAGAAAGAGAATTTGATTAAATTATTCTTTTAATAGTCATTAAATAATACTGTATATCCTTATACAGGACAAATATGGCTCAAAATCAGAACATCATAATTTAAGATACTAGGTATACGGTGTACGTATGAAAAGGACATATCTAAAAGGGCTGGGTATATTAATTCATCTAATGATTATTAAATGATCTCTTTGAGTCAAGGATTGTGTTCTATCCTTGGGTGTACAGAGGTGATAAAGAGCAATTCAACTAGTAGGAAAAGACTGTTAGAATTATCAACATGAATACAGGGATGCTTTAGAAGATCCATTGAGAGAAATGCGTCGTTGTCCTACACCGAGGCCACTTAACAATGTAATGAAGGTGAGATTCTGTGGGAGAGCGTGGTCAGGGAGGAAACGGAGGTGAGCGTTGACAGCATGGGACTGCTCCCTGTCCCTTTCAAGTCTCCTGCCAGATAGAGAGATTTAGAACAAAGGCTCCAGAGAGTCTGTAATGATGTAATTAAAGTATCCTCTCCAAATTTTGACATTACATGACTTTTTATTTCCTGGCATTTGTTTATAAATACAAATTAGTCACTGAGATCACAGACATTCAGCCACACACATGTAACTCCAGACCCCCGTGTTTGTGTCCCAGGCACCTCTAGAACTCAATCTAATATTCCTAAGGTTACACAGAGCTCTTTGGAAAAAGGAGATATACTCAAAGAAAATAAAATTCCTTCACCCAAAGCATTTCTACTTAAATTGAATGACATGGTGGAGATAGAAACTCTAAATGAATCCCGGTGGCCTCGTGGTGACGCAGTGGGCTGTTCTCTTGAAGACCCACTGGCTGTCCTGAGGAAGAAAGACTGGGCTTTCTGCTCCTTTAAATGGCCACCATCTCAGACACTGGCAGGGACAGTTTTACTCTAGCATGTAGGTTGCTAGTAGTTGGCATTGACTTGATGACAGTGAGCTTTGGGTTTGGTATCATTTTAAGAATTTCAATATTGCACAAAAAGGCAATATTAATATGTCCTAGAAGGTAAAAGGTAATATGAACTGCTATCATTTCTCTATCCTCTAACTTTCTTCCAGTATTCCTACCACTATTCACCTTTTTCTTTTTAATTTTCAGCTTTATCATTTTAACTTTTCTTCTAAGTCTCACGTTCAATTGGCCATGTTTTTGACATCTGGGATTTATGAGCACAGGTCTGTATTTGGATGCCTATCCACACACCCTCAGCCACAGAAACCCCACACCGGAGTTTCACAACATTCTAAGACCCCAATTTCTCTACCTAAGAAGTAGGCAGGATCTAATTTTACTTTTAGAATCTACTTCTTACTTTTGTACAAAAAATCTTTGGACTCATGTATAAAATATACTTATAGTCCAACAAATGGTGAACCCTGTACTCCACAGAGATTTCAAAGTCTGTGACCTTTTTTGCTCAAAGTGTCTCTGGATGAGCTCAAATCACCAGCCTTTCAGTTATTAATTGAGTTCTGACTTATTTGTACTACCTAGGTATCCCACACCTATTTTAGTTTCCATTAAATAATAGTTATTTTTGTTAGCAACATAATAATAAATTTTACATTATCATAATCATTATTATCATTGAAACAATAAGAAAATCTGACGATAATGAGCTTTCCTGGCATTCGTACAGTTCCTTTTGTACATAATCTTGTTGATTTAGGATATTTGTTTCATCAGTATGATTGATGAAGTAGAATGTGTCTTAAGCTGTGTCACGAGTTGAGGGAGTTGTAGAGAAGTCACGGGGGCTCTACAGGTATTTGAAAATTTCAGTGGAAATATAGTGCCATCTCTTGTGATCACACAAAATTGCCTTCCATACCATTATCCCTTCCCAAAGTCCAGGTTTCACCAATTGGCATTTTCAAAAGCAAGTTCAGTGAGAAAATCAATATGGAATAGCCAATGAGGTTGGGGTCGCCAATCTGAATCCAAATGTGAAAAATCATAGTGTCCAAAGGAGACACAATCCCCATAATTAACCAATTCTGGGTATTTAATAAATAAAAAATACCTTTATGTGTCTTAATTTTCAGAGATGTAAAATAGTTATATATAATACATATTAAAATATTTATAGTTAATATTTAATAATCAGAAAGCCTGGGTTTGGGTTTTTGTTCTTTTATTTCCTTTACCAGGAAACAAAAAGACTGAGAAAAAAATTACTATAGCTGTCATGAAGCAAGGATATTTGGGATCCATGACAAACGTTGTTTCTTAATCTTGGCTGCTTGCTACCATCACATGAAATCACTAAACAAAAATGAAAATAAAACCCCCAGAGGATCCTGGTATAGGTGAAGATCAAGAATGAAATCCATAAATAATCTGCTTACAAGATGCCAAAAACAGCAAAAAAATGTCTCCTTCAAAAAATCAACCTTTAGCTGGGCTCTGTGGTGCAATGGATAGCGCACTGGACTCCTAAGACTTCCTAACAAGTGGTAACAAAAACAAACAAACAAACAAACACCTTTATTCCAAACTAATTATTAAAGTTGTATTTTCATTATATTCAAAAATATCTCCTTACCATTTTTTTACTCCAAGTTTCTCGACATCTATTTTGACTGAATTTACTCTACTGAAGAAAAAAAATATTGCTTAAAGTAAACTTATATGTAAAGGAAAGGCAGTTCTTTGAGAGTACAGAGTCTGAAGACTTAACTTTTCTCTCAAGGCCAGTTTGTAAATATGGCTTCCTTTTGAGGCATTCTGACACTGTAATATAAGAAAACCACTTTAGAAAAATCTGAATGGAAAATATATAGAAGAAATGGCAAGGAAACTCTCTGAAAACTCAGAAATAAAAAGTACTTCTAGAAAATTAAATTGCAAAATTAGGATACGTTTGGCCAGAGACACATTAGAACCCTACTGCCAGTGAGATCATTCGGAGTCACAGCAATTCCACCTGGGTTTCTGAGACTGTCCCTCGTTATAGGAGTACTCAGCCTAATCTTACTGCTGCAAAGTAGTTGGTGAGTTCGAACTACTGACCTTGTGGTTAGCAGCCGGGTGCCTAACCTACAAGCCCTCCCAGTTTCCTTAGAGAAAAATGATTTTGTTCCTAAATCTCAAGGTTTGAAATGTTAAGATATGAGTATAATCTGAAATATTAATGTTTTAAAGGAAATATGCACCATAAAATATCATTGTTTTAGTAATTGTGCAGAGCAATCTAAAATAGTATATATGAAAAAGAGATAAACAGGTTCTAGAGTGATATACTCACCTAGTGTTGTCTTCCTAAAGGTAGGTTGTGCACATCTCTTTGAAAATAAAGATATGATTTCATAAACTGTGCATATTGAGTAATTTTTGTAACCTGACCATGATTATAAAGAACTCTGATAGCACTGTGGGTTAAATATTGAATAGCTAACCAAAAGATCAGTAGTTCAAACCCACCAGCCACTCCTTGGGAGAAAGATGAGGTAATAAATCTAAGCTGTAAATCTGCTTCCATAAAGATTTATAGCCTGAGAAACCCTTTGGAGCAATTCTGCTCTATCCTGTAGGGTTCCTTTGAATTAGAACTGACTAGAGGGGAATGGCTTTTATTTGTTTGCTTTGAACTTGGCCTGTTGAAGAATTCATACCACACAACTTGTTACAATTTAGGGTATGCACTGGATATTGGGAAAGTCCGACAAACATGTCCAGGAAAGAAATTTCTCCTAGGAGCAGAATGGAATATGGTGCTATTCTGATATTCCATATTGTGCTGGTGAAGAATATTGAAAGTACCAGGGACTGCCAAAAGAACAAAGAACTCTGTCTTGGAAGAAGTACAGCCAGATTTTCTGCTCCTTAAAAGCAAGTATGACTAGACTTTATCTCACATCCTTTGGACACGTTATCAGGAGAGACCAGCCCCTGGACAAGAACATCACCCTTTGCAAAGCAATGAAACATTGACAAGGAAGACCTTTAATAATATGGGTTCACACAGTGGCTTAAACTTAAGAACCAGTGTAAAGATGGCCTAGGACCAGGCAGCATTCCCTTCTGTTGTGCACAGGTTCACTATGAGTCAGAACTCACTCAATGACACTGAATAAAAACGGCGGGATGGAAAATTTGAATCGGACAGCATACTTGCAATTGATGTGGAGGTGGATATTAACTTATACCTAATTTCTCTTTTTGCTATTTCTAACCCTTGTATTCAAGTTTAACATTCAAAATTTTCGTTAAAGAAAGTAGAACCCAATTACACAACCCCCATGAAATGTGGTCCACCCAATGGAAATCTGGTGCTCGTTGCTAATGATTGAACTTTTAATCTAGTGTTACAGCACTATAGAAACCTAGTAATCCTTATTTTCAAGCTAAGTTCACAAAATTCATTGTACTGAGTTTCTACAGGGCGCCTCAATGCTCAAGCCTACCTAGGGTGGCACTTCATAACAAGCTAATTGATTTTCCATGAAACCACATGTGTTAGTCTGGTTACTGTAGAGAAACAAATCCAACTCATATATGAGAGAGTTTTAGATAAAGGGTAAGTGCGCATCAAGAAAACATCCCAACCCAGTGCTGCCCAAGTCCACAAGTCCAACATTAACCCATTAACCCATATGTCTAACACCAATCCATAAAGTCCTCCTCCATCTCACAAAACAGAGGCAATGATGCCGACTGCAGGAGGAAAACCGAGTCAGAGAACGTGTAAGCATCTCAGTGCTGGCAGAGATCTCCACAGGGCTACTCCAGCACCCAGGGCTGCATTGTGTTAGGTCCATGTGGCTTCTCCTCAGGGATATCTTGCAGGAAGTGAGCCTTTCCAGCTAAAGCTGGGAACTGGCTAAGGCAGCTGCACCATGGTCCGACCATCAGAAACAAGAGACCCGAAAACTAGAAAGGTGAGGCTCACTGAGCCATGTATCCCTCCACCCTTCAATTAACCCCACATGTGTTTATCAGCCAGGTTGGCACAATAAACTAACTACCTCAACACACTAACTCTAATGTGTAAATGCTTTCAGAATCAATTTATTGAAGAGGATCAGAGAGTGGTGCTTTCTTAGGCTAAAACTGTATGAGACTAATTTTGGGAAAGTGATAGAAAGTAATGTTCATAAAAGTTCCTTTTATCATATAATATTTATATTAATTAAATCAATGTTCAAAAAGCATCTTTTCCTGTTACAGTCATTTCTAAGATTCTCAAAATGTCCAAGGGAACACAAGTATATGCCCACAACCTTACCACACACAGGCAGTAAAAATGCAGTCAGCAGAAAAAGAAAGAACTCCTTTCAGACTTAAATCTTCAAAGTGTCAGGACCTAACTGATCGATTACTTATTAACTTAAACACTTGAGGTCAGCATTAGCTATATCTTAGATCGCAAGTATCTACCATAAGGAGCTAAACAACATCATTTTTCGACTTATGATTTCATCCTAAGGGTTCTACTGATTTAGCAAAGACATTTGACGTTAGAACTCCCTTGATGATGATCAGATTTATCATGTCCATTAGAAGAGATTACTACTAAAGATTTTTTAGATGAAAACCCATTATAAATTGGAACTTCATGATAATGAATGATTATGTTTCCAAAGATGACCTCTGGCATGTAGCTATAGATCCACAGATATGTTTTTTTTTTCTGGCAAAATGATTTACTGCCATTGAGAAAAATGGGGGAAAATAATCATGTAAAATTATAATTACTTAATACTTCTTAATCTAGATAGGTTTTTAATGATAATGTTTTATGAAGCTATATTATTCTGATTCTAATGCGCTGTCTCAAGACAATCTACTTCAATAGCAAATGAACAAAAATGATCCGTTAGAATAGGGAAGATACATAGAGCATCTAAGTAAATGGAGCATTTTCATGAAAACTATTAAATTGATGAATTAGATTAAAATGTCACTACCATTAAACTCTGTTTAATAAATGTCAAATAAGTACTTTAGCAGTGCTCTATAGCATTCATGACTGTTACTGTATCTGTCAGGAAAGGCATTCCTGATTGTTTTGCATTTCATGTGTTTTACCTCCTGAAAAGATTTACTTTCTCTGCGTGATTGCAATTTTCACCCCTGTTGATGAAGGGAATAATGGACACTCCAGTACCTGAGCAGAAAAGGTTTAAAACCAGATAAACATTTCCCGCAATCTCTGGCTACTGTGTCTGTACATTAAGGGTCTTCTTGCAAATGCCTTAAAAATACACTCACTAAAGATATTAGGGGATTTTCTCGGTATTCTAGTAAAAGGATGCAGATGTCTCCCTCTAATGTCACCAGGATGCCTAGTATGCAGTGACTACTTGATTCCCAGACTATCAAGCATAAAGAGGTGATGGTGCTCAGTGGGCCAAATCTAAAGCTTCTGCCTGGCTTTGCAGGAATAGAACAGTGGATATAGAAGAACATCGTTGACTTCAAAGGCCACTGTCTAACTGTTTCAATAGAACCAGCAGATTGGTTTATGGCTTGAACTGCAGAATATAAAGATTAAATAGATCTGGATCACTTAGAGAGTAAGGTGCCAGCTATGTTCACAGTTACATCTGAGATATGGGTATTAAAAGTCCCCTATGGTTGTGGATTTATTGATTCTCCTCTTACTTGTGTCAGTTTTTCTTTCATATACTTTGAAATGTTATTATGAGCTGTGTACACATTTTCCCAATTTATACTGCTATATCTGTTTCTGTTACATAGAAGGTTGTCATCAGTTTGAGTCCATTCAGTGGCCACCAAAATATCACATATTTGCAATTCTTATTTTTCTCATGAATTGACTCTTTTATCATGATGAATTTACCACTTTATCTGGGTAATGTTTTTCTTATAATCTGGTTTCTCTTATATTTTCTTTAATTAAGGTCGTATTTTATTTTTGGTGAAAATGTATACAGAAAAACCTACTCCTGTTCAATCATTTCTACGTATAAGTTTCAGTAACACCTGGTTACACTCTTCCCAATAAATCAACATGCATTATTTTTATTTGAGTATTTTCACTCCCATTAACTCAGTTTAATTGCTTCCCCCAAAGTTTTTATCTAGTTTAGAGCAACTGCTGTCCATGTGGCCTCATGTAGAAACTCTTAAAGATTTCAATTATCAAGGGTGTATGCTATACTTTTGGAGGTAAGCTATTTATTTAAAAAGTGACTTGAGGGGATAGTTTCACTCCAAGATTTAAAGAGTTTCAATGTAATTTTGCACAGACTGGGTCCTACAGAGGAGCAAACCCAGCGGAGCTTATATTGTATATATGTGTTTCTATTGTCAATAGGTGCTGTTAGGTTGGTCCCAACTCATAGTGATATTGTCTACAACAGAACAAGACACTGCCCAGACCTAAACCATGCTTGCAATTACTGTTACGTTTTGACCCATTGCTAAAACCATGGAGTCAATATATAAATGCACAAAAGTATATATTAAGGAAATGGTTCACAGTGTTGTTAAGGTGAGCGCATTCTAATTCCGTGGGTCATAGGTCAGACTGGAGGTTTCTCCTGAACTCAGATACCTGCAAGGATGAATGCAGACAGTCCCAAGAATATGGATATTTGAAACACAAATGACATATCTTCTACTATCACAATAACACAATAAACTGATAAATAGTGGCAAAGCCTGTGAGACCAGAGCCCCTTTTCTGGGCCACATTTCTCAATGAAAGTCAAAGCTGCAAACATCTATTAATAGTTGGACTGTAGAATGTATGAAGTCTTAATTTAGAAAATTAGGAAGTCTTCAAAAATGAAATGCAGTACATAAATATCCATATTCTTGGCTTTATTAAGCAGAAATGAACTAGAAATGGCCATTTTGAATCAGAAAACCACATGGTCAACTATGCTGACTGAGATTCAAGAACAATGGCACTGCACTCATCACCAAAAAGATCATTTCAGGAGCTATCTTGAAGTATAATGCTGTCTTTGATAAGATAACATCTATCTGCACATAGAAAATTCTAGTTAATGCAAGTATTCTTTTTTTCAAATTTAAGCTTCAATCATTAAAGTCACTGATGCAGGAACTGAGGAATCCCACCAATATCTGTAGTTTGAAATTGACCAAACAGGTAATAAAGATGAATTGGTAATTAGTATGCCAAAGTTGGAAACAAAGAACAGTCATTGGAAAGTTAGAGGTTAATAACTCTAATGGAGATAGGGGCAGAGGGGGGGGACCACATGGTAGAATTTTGCCTAACCAATGACTTCTTAATTGAAAAATAATACTTTTTTAAAACAGCACAAATGCAACAATGCATATAGAGATCTCCAGATTGAATAAGCAGAAATAAAACTAACTAAATCTGTGTGTGTGTGTGTGTGTGTGTGTTTTGCGGGGCTGTAGGGGGGGGGCGGAGAAATAGAAATGTTCAATATCAGAAGCTAAAAGAGGCCAGAGGCCAACTGTGGAACAGACCATCAATAGCTCATTTGTAAGTTAAGGTTGAAGTTGAAGATAATGAAAATAAATCCGACAGAGTCAGAACACAAACTTGAGTGTATCTCAGGAGAATTTTGAAAACATCTCAAGAACAACATTTGACACTACGGACAGAAAACATGTTAAGCAGTGGTATAACATCAAGAACCACATACATAAAGAAAAAAAGTAAGAGTTCCTCAAAAAGACAAGAAAGAAAGATTAGATCCAAATGAATATCAGAAGAGACTCTGAAACTTGTTGTTAATCATAAAGAATATTCAAGGCAAATGGAAAAAATTGATGAAATAAAGGAGTTAAACAGAAAATTTCAAAGGGCAGCATGAGAAAAAAGTAAAATGTCATAATGAAATGTGCAAAGACCTAGAGTTAGAAAACCAAAAGGAAGCTCGTGCTGAGCATATATCAAGCTCTAGATGAAATATTGAAAGATTCTATGGGGAAAATTAGAATATTTAAGAACAATGATGGGATGGCCCAGAGCAGGCAGTTCACAGGTATGAATCAACTCAATGGCACATAACATCAAAAACAAAACAAAAAACAAAGGACAAGGGGGGTGGCGGATATTGAATGATGCAGGAAACATCAAAAGAATATGTAAAGAATACAAGTCACTATACTAAAAGGAACTAGTCTACCCTTATATACTCATGTATAAGTCGAGTTTTTCAGCACATTTTAATGCAGTTTTGTGATAAAATTGGGTGCTTGGGCTGATATTCGGGTTGACTATGCTCAGGGATACAGTATTTCAAAAGACAGCATATGATCAAGAACTGGTAGTACTTAAGGAAGAAATCCAAGCTGCACTGAAGGCATTAATCAAAAACAAGGCTCAAGGAATTAATGAAATACCAATTGAAATGCTTTAACAACTGATGGAAGCAATCGCATGTCTATACTTAAAAGTTTGAAATATAGCACTTGGCCAACTGATTGGAAGAGATCAATATTCGTCCCCACTCCAAAGAAAGTGACCCAAGTGCTCAAAGTAAAGAACATATAATTGATGTCACATTCAAATAAACTTATGTTGAAGATCATTCAAAGCAGATGCAGTCATATACTAACAGGCAGCTACAAGAGTTTCAGGACAGATTTAGAAGAGGGAGTGGAGTAAGGGATATAACTTCCCAGATCCAATGGCTCTTGGTTGAAAGAAAAGAACAAAACAATGTTTACCTCTTTCATTTCTTTTGCAAAGACATAGGTGTTATGGTTCACACAGTCTGTTTGTTCTCCTATTTCCAGCCTTTGTTTTTTTTCTCCTATTTCCTTTCTATATCACATAATTTGATATATATTACTTCAATTTATATACGTTTAAACTTCTCATATCCAAACTTTGACTAAACACTTCTGATAAATTTATTATATTGTTTCTTGTACCTTGCAATTCTAGGAGTTCTATTTGAATCTTCAAAAGTAGATTCAAGTACATCCAGAAAGATAGTGCTGATGTAGGGGTACCTGTGTTGGGAGCTCCATGGAAACTGCTGGGTCTGGGGACTGGGAGGCTGACTGGGACTCCAGGACATGCAATTAGGCATTGCAGTACCCCAGGGCTCTTCTCTGACACATAGGGCGATCTTCCCATGCCATGCCATTGATCTGCTCTGTTTCCCCTTATATGCTCGGTGGAGCTGCTGTTATCTGTGGTCTGGTGTATGGGCCATCTTAGTATGCACCACCCATGCCACATGGCTTCCTGTCACTGCCCCCAACCCCCCAAGCATAGCACCATTTCTTGGCTTCCTATTGCTGGCCTCCACCCAAGCCACATGGTTCCATCCTCCACCACCAACCCCACTGCCCTGCTGGGCCTGCACCACATGCTTCCCATGAAAGCTACCTACCCATTGCCACCTTCGCTCCCTGTGACTGCCTGACCTGTGTGGCCTAAAAGGGCCACCTGAGCTGCCCTCCAAATAGATAAATATGGTTGTTTAGGGAGAAGGTAAAACCCAAGTGAAATTGAGATTGAGACACAACCCAACTCCACAATGCAGTTGGCTCCAGGAAGGCTTTAGAATCATGCTTACTATCCCCCTAAAGCAGTGGTTCTCAACCTTCCGAATGCTATGACCCTTTAATATAGTTCATGTTGTTGTGACCTCCAACCATAAAATTATTTTTGTTGATAGTTCATAACTGTAATTTTGCTAATGTTATAAATCGGGAGACCCCTGTATAACGGTCGTTTGACTCCCAAAGGGATCATGACCCACAAGTTGAGAACCTCTGTCCTAGAAAGAACCCACAGGGCTCTTCAATTACCGGGAAAATGGCACCAAGTTCCAACAAAATAACACAAGACAACAACTCACATCAGCAACCACTAAAAGAAAGCAAGAGAAACCAAATTAAATGTCTGAATTGAACTTGGTGACATATGTAAAAGAAGCAGACTTTGAGCCAATACAGAAATAAATGTTTAGAATGCTGCTTAATCATACGGGATATAAAAGAATCAATAAGGAAAAGGATAAAATAATACAGAGGATAGAGTCCACATACTGAAGTGAAATAGAAGATTTAAGGAATGATGCATTAGAATCAAAGAATAATATAAGAGAACTTAATAATAATCTGGAAGAAGCAAAGAACCACATCAGCAACCTCAAAGATAGCAAGGTAGAATTCAACAAACATGAAAGTCAATCAAACAAGTTCATCAAAAAGCTGATGAAAACCTGAGAACAATTAGTGAAGATATGAAGAAGAACAATATTCAAATTATTGGGATACCAGGACAAGATATAACAAAGAAATGAACAGCCGAACTAGCAAGGGAACTCCTGGAAGAAAATTACCCTAATCTTATGATGAGTGAGAACTACCCAATCATCGAGGAAGCAAAGAGGATACCAATTAAAATTAACTCCAAGAAGAACACACCAAGGCATATAGTAGTGAAATCATACAACTTTGAGGAAAAGGGAAAATTATAAGAGCAATTAGAGAAAAACAGCTGTCACCTATAAGGGTACTCACATAAGAATATGTTCAGCCTTATTAGCAGAAACCATGACATAAAGGAGAGAATGGGATAGCATTTTCTTAAAGTTGAAGGAGAAAAACAGTAACCCACAAATCCTTATCCCACAAAATTATTTATCAAAATAGATGGTCAGATAAGTATTCCGGAAAGAAAAATTTAGAGAATGTATTTTTAAAAAAAGAAAGAAAGAAAGAAAAGGCACTACAGAAAAAAAATCATTCCAACTCAATTTGGACAGAAGACCAATATCCACAGGGCACAAACATGAAACCACAATATAGGGTAACACTATCCCGAAGACAGAGCACTGAGAGCAACATCCAAGACGCCATTGACCCAACAGTGAAAAAAAAGCAAGAATGAATCACCCCACACATACACAAAACACTGCTAAGGAGAAAGGTAGAAAATATCTAACATAAAAGGTACTAGATGACAGTAAACAATTCAGAGATGGATCTAATAACAATGAACATCAATGATTTGAATGCACCCATTAAAAGACAAAGCCTAACCGACTGGATTATAAACAAAACCCATCCATCTGCTATCTGAAAGAGACACATCTGAAGCTTGCAGACAAAAAAAGGTTTAGGATAAAAACCTGGCAAAAATAAAAGCAGGAGTTGCCATTCCTAATATTTGACAAAATCATTCTCAAGGTGCAGGTCATCACTACAGATGAGGATGAGGACTATATAGTGTTTAAGGGATCAGTCCAAGAGCCAGTATGCATAATAAATATATAAATGACCAATGAGGGACTGGCAAAATTTGTCAATCAGATCCTTCAAAAATGAAAAAAGAAATCACAGGTTCAACAATCCTAATAGGAGACTTCAATACACTGCTCTCTGAGAAAAAGCATTCTATGCATGAAAGCCGAGATAGATAGCCCTTCAGAAAAATTAACAAGAATAATGAGTCTCTAGAGTAAAAAAGATGGGGGGAGGGAAGCAGATATTAAACAGTTCAGAATACAGAAAATATTTTGAAACTGATGGTGATCATAATTACACAATTATGGTTGATCTATTTGAATTCTTGATTCTTATAAGTAAGTGCTGCCAATAAGATGATTAATAAAAAATAAATTAAAGTAGATATAATTTGTTTCTACTAAAATTTCAATTTATTCATACCATATGTAAATTTTAATTTTGTAAGCAAAAATATGTGCAAATATTTTAGGATATTTGTCTATTCTATCACCTAGAACATCTATTTCTATTTCTACAAATTTTATCTATTTCTACAAATTACTGATATATATACATATATATATATATGACAGGCATTTTGTTTCAATGTTTACAGATAATTTTTTATCATACTGTAGGCATAAAAATTATAATGTAGTGGGTTTTAATTACTATGTTTTCATTTTAAGGGTCTTTCATCATTTTCTTAGGGGTAGTTAAATATTAAAGAAGTTTTTTTATTTATGAAAGACTATTTTCTATCAGGGATAGTCTCTTTCCGTCTCAATTTCAGGCACAATCTAAGATGTCTATCTTAGTTCTATGACATGGCCATCTGGGATCACTACTAAGTGATTAAGGCAATTACAAGACCTGGCATAGTAATTATGTGTTGGGATGTGAACTGTTAGATCAGCAGTTCGAAACCACCAGCCACTCTATGAGAGAAATATGGAGCTTTCTACTCTGGTAAAGAGTTACAGTTAGAAACTCACAAGGGCAACTTACCCTGCCCTATCTTGTCACTATGAGTCAGCATTTATGCCATGGCAGTGAGTGTGTTTGTTTATGCATATGGATATTTCTAAATTCCATCTCCTGAGATTGTACACCACTAGTTTGTTCCACTTCACCTTGCGTCACCCACTATCTCTTTGTTTTCACAACGTGGTACCCGGCACATGTGCGGTTCAGCCATTCATTAAGTAATTTCAAGGGCTCTCACATCAATTTCTGATCCCTCTCAGCACATCCCCATAAGTGCTAGTCATTTCAACACATTCAAAACCTAATCCTATCTCTTCAACTTCATCAGCAGGTTTTGTGATTCACCTTCTGCATCCTAGGCTGGTAATTGCTCCCAAACAAAATTGAATACGTGTATTACCTTGTGTGTTTAGTCACCAGAGATGTTACTGTCTATTGTTTAATGCCTGAAAGCACTTGTCCCATACATGCTGTCCATTCATTTAGTTGTGTATAGAAGAGAAAATCTGTTATCCTCTATGGCTTCATCACGATAGCAGCAGAAACTTGAAGCGACATAGTACTTCAAAGTAAACATTCTACTAGAGTCCTGAAAAAAACCCAAAGCATTAGAAATAATAATTTTTCCAAAACCCTACCATCTAGCTAAGTAAATAATAACAGGTATATGTAGCGTATATGTGTGTTAATAGAAGGGCATCAACTCAATGGTACAGATGTGATGATTCTTGGAAATTAAGAAGGAATCATTTGTTAAGATCTAATGTTTGTTTAAGTGGTCTGCATATTGTTTTGGACTCGATAAAACAAAACTTTACATACATGTTAGTGACATGCAGGTGAAAAGTAAAAGTGCTATTCAAATGAAGCAAGGACAGACAAAATGAAAAGAAAATGGACATTAAAAATCAGAGACCATCAGTATTACAGAACTATAAAAATAATTCCCTCTCCCACCCCACAGTTTACCAGTGCAGAACATTTCCATAGGGTCTTCATGGGTATGGTAGAAAAATACACTTCCATGCACCAACTGTCCAAGAATGTGTCAGGTTGGGCTCTCTAGAGAACCACCAGTGATGCTTGTATGTGTATTTATATAGTAAGAGATGCTATCAAGAAATTGCTTACACAGTTGTACAAGCAAATCTGTACAACTGGTTCAAATCTGTAAGTCAAAGGAAAACTAGAGGCTTCTCTTGACTTTTGTGGCTGCAATTGTTGATGAATAGGAAGCAACAGAACAAAACAGGAGGGCCACAGACTGGTTCATGTAGAGCTGAATAAATCCAAGGTTAGGCAAGTGAATCCAAGGTTGAAGTCCAATGACGGTTCCAGGAGTTGGCAAGTGACATAGCAGGATATCAAGAAACCAGATACAGGATAAGGATCAAGGAACCAGACACAGGATAAGATCCAGCAGAAGGAGATGGAGCAAGAGAAAGCTCCTTTCTTCTCAGGACCTTTTTTCTACAAATGGCCATACCCCCCATGAGGTGTCGTCATCAGGCTGCAACCTGAATGGTTGGGTTCCCTGCCTACCGTCACCCAGATATGTGTAGTTGACTTAACATGTAACCATTACAAGGAAGCATTAAGGATACAAGAAAATTGATAAAATAGAAAAAGAAGATGAATAAACCATTGTGTTTGAATTTTATAGATCATTTTGATTTGTTAATTGTGATTTTACCTATCACATTTGGTTTAGATACACTATCAAAATAGGGAAGAGATTATGTTCAATGTAATGAGTTATTATTCTCAATGTTTAATGGGTATTACTTGAATATTCTCTTTTATTCTCTTAAGATAAGTAGACTAAAACAATAGATATTGCATTGCGAGGAGTCACTTAAATGGTACAAATAGTCAAGATGAATCAAGATGAAGCTTTTTGAAACAGCATCTCTCACCATTGTTATAATGTATACAGAATGCTTAAGAGAGGCACAAATAAAAACTCAATAAAATATAGAAGACAACCATAGAGACGAGAAACAAAAAAGAAACCGAATAGTATTGAAAACACAAAATTGGAAATTAAGTCTGTAATAAATCTTGGCTCAACTTTAATGGAGGAAAATGACTCAAAAACATAAATAGAATAGCTAAAGAAATAAAAGCATGAGAGAAAAACACAAATCTAAGTTTAAGACTGACAAGTAATTTCTGTGGTTGCTTCTTATACTTAATTACACCAAAGAGATTTATGGTTCTGTTGAGGTATTACTCTCTACTCTAGAAACCACAGGAAATTTTTGATGACAATTTAAGCATCTAATCCGGGAAGATGAGAGCAAACTCGATCAATTGTACATAAATATGCTGTTAATGTATTTAATATATATTTCAACTTACTTAAAGCAAAATAGCCATTGTGGGATAGAAGTGAGTGTATGTTGATAGACTTAAAGCATCATTTTATAAAACATAGATATTGTTTTGCCTTTTTTCACATGAAATGGGCACCAGAGAAAAAAGAGAAAATGTTATGATCCCCAAACTAAAAATAAATATTTTGAAAAAATTACAGGTGTGAGTGCACATAAAGGCAAAAGGAGCTCTATTTAAAGTAGAAATTTTTATAATTGAAGCTGACTTATTAAATATATCTTCAAATATTCTAGCAAATAAAATATCCCAAATTTTTGTTCATTATTTCTTTTAAAAAGCTGCAGGTGTATTCAATATAAAATCATATGTCTGAAGCAAGAGTAACTGCTTAAGAAAAAAGAAAAGAAGAGCAAGAAAACAAAACCTTCCAATCTAGAGGTAATCTACTAAAAAGACTCAAAAATTAAGTTTTTAGAGAGATAGTTATGTTTTTATCAAAACAAAATAGAAAAAAAGAGTAAAGAATTACTATTTTAAATGCTTAGGATAGAGCAAAAGGTGGAAACCTGTATATTAGTAATCAATAGATTATATCAAAACAGGTAAAATACATGTTCCAAAGGAGTTAAATGGGGAAAAAAACCAATTGGAATGCAAATTGTATGGTGTTACATGTTTTAAGAGCGTATTTAAAATGATTATTGGTACAAATATAACTTTTAGTACACAGATGAAAATATTTGCTTTTAAATAGCCAACTTAACAAAATTGCCTAAAATTACTGTTTCCTAGTTTTGTTAGCTTTTTTTCTACAGTGATTGATTGTATTTTCAGAGTCTCCGTGTTCTCTGCTTACTTCTCTAAAGCACGTATGACATGTTTTTTCTACTCTTATTTCTACTGTCTAAAACAAACAAACAAACAAACAACAAGCAAACAAAATCTCTGCCATCAAGTGGTGTCCCACCTCCTGTAAACCCTGCATATTATTCCTGAGACTAGACTTGTCTGTGAGCAGAGAGCTTCATCTTTCTACCACAGAGTAGCTGGTGGATTTGACCTACTAATATTGCTGTGAGAAATACAACGCTTAGCTAACAATGCCATGAGGATTTCTTATCTGAAGTCACCTCGTATAACACATGTTGATGGTGGTGATGCCAAGCACATTCCGGCTCCCAGGGACCCTGTGTGCAACAGAATGCAATACTGCTCAGTCCTGCTCCACGCCCACGGTGGTTTTCATGTTTGAGACCATTGTTGAAGTCACTGTCAATGCATCTTGTGGATGGCCTTCTTCTCCTCCTCCTCCTCCTTTTTCTCACTGCCCTTGTCCTTTGTCAGGCAATGGCCTCTCCTAAGGCCATGTCCAAAATACATGAAATGAAGTTTGGACATCCTTGTCTCTTAGGGGCATTCTGGCTGTACTTTTTCCAAGACAGACTGGTTTCTTCTTTTGCTAGTCCATCACACTTTCAGTTTTCTTTGTCAGCTCTATAATTAAATGTGTCCATTCTCCTTCAGTCTTCTTCATACTATCTCCAACTTCCACAGTTATTTATGAAGTTACTGAAAATATGATGGCTTCGGTCAGGCACATTTTAGTCCTCAAAGAAACAGCTTTGGTTTTTAATACATTAAAGAAGTCTTGTGAAGTAGATTTACCCAATGCAATACTTCCATTAAAACTGGTTGTGTACGCAGGAAAGATTAAATCCTTGACAATTTCTATCTTATCTCATTTTCTCATGATGTCATCTATTGATCTAGTTGTGAGGATTTCGGTTTTCTTTACACTGAGCTGTGATCCATTATGAAGGTTGCAATCATTGATCTTAAAGCCTTCCTCCGTCTCAGCACCGTGAATGTCCTAGGATTTCATTTTATCCAAATTCACTATCAAATATACAATATCATAACAAGCTTCAAAAATCTTTAATAATTTACATATTATGAGAGCTATTAAAATGTATCTCTACCTCTAATAAAATACTTCTAAAAATAACAAAGTAACTCACTGCCATCCAACCAATTCCACTAATGATTGACATTTAATCAATAACCTGAATAGCTCAAAAACCCATCAGTAGTATGTGAAGCAAGCATTAAAAATCTGCTTCTGGATGGACATTGGGCCTCTACTCAGGTACTCCCTCAACACAAGAATACTTTGTTCTAATAATCCGGCACTCTGAGATGCTCACCTTCCTGACATAATCGCTGAATACAAAAAGTGCACATAAACAAATGTGGTGAAGAAAGTTGATGGTGCCAGGCTATCAAAAGATATAGCCTCTGGGGTCTTAAAGGCTTGAAGGTAAACAAGCAGCCATGTAACTGAGAAACAACAAAGCCCACATGGATGAAGCACACCAGCCTGTGTGATCACGAGGGGCTGATGAGATCTGGTATCAGGCATCAATGACCCAGAGCAAAAAATCATAATGTAAGTGAGGTGGGGGGATAGTGCAGAGTGGAGGCCCAAAGTCAAACTGTAAGCAATTGGACATCCCCTTACGGAAAGGTTGTGGGGAGAAGATGGGCCAGTAAGGGTACATTGAAGCACCTATGAAACATACAGCTTTCTTCTGGTTATTTAATGCTTCATCCCCCCACCCCTACAACCACTATCATGACCCTAACTCTACCTTACAAATCTGGCTAGACCAGAGCATATACATGGGTACAGAAAAGAGCTGGAAACACAAGGAATATAGGACAGATAAACCCCTCGGGACCAATATTGAGAGTAACCATACCAAGAGGGTAAGGGTAACCAATCACAATGACTTCCTATAAACTCCTCCCGAGAGGATGATGAACAACAGACAGCAGGGTGTGGGGAGACATTGTACAGTGCAAGACATGAAAAATTGTAATAATTATAAATTATCAAGGGTTCATGAGGGAGGGAGATAGTTGGAGGGGGAAAAATGAGGAGCTGACACCAAGGGCTCATGTAGAAAGAAAATGTTTTGAGAATGATGATGGCAGCATATGTACAAATGTACTTGAGATAATGGATGTATGTATGGATTTTGATAAGAATTGTACAAGCCCCCCAATAAAATGATTTAAATTTTTAAAAAATCTGCTTCTGTTCAAGTTAATAAATAATATTCTTTAGAACAGTTCTACTGAGTAACCAGGAATCAGAGCATACTCAAAGCAGCTAACAATAGCTTTAGGGGAAAAAAATTAAATTAAAATATAGAATTTAGGTTTATTGAAAACATTAAGATATTTGAACATATTGCCTGTAAGATGTTCAGTTCCTCATCTATCTCATTAGTAATCAGTATAAGAGCATGGGTTCTCTTCTGAAGAATATTTATATGTATTTGAGAGAGCTTTATATCAATATAATAGCTCATATCATTATAGAAGTCGGCAAGTCCACTCCAAATTCAGGCAAATTCCAATTCTTTGGTTTAGATGTTAAGATGGAGATTTCTCCTGACTCACATAGCTCTTGAGGTTAATAAACTCAAGATGAAGACACTACAGAATTGTGTCTTCAAAAGAGGATGCATCCAAAGTCAATAAGTGAGGCTTTTGATGGAAGTGGGGAAATAAATTCAAGGTCAGAGAGTTAGCTGCCAGTCCAGTTAGCAGGTTACTGATGGCTCCCAGAGTAGGCAGGCAATATAGCAGCCTCCAGCCCAGAAAAACAGAAGTTGTTGAGAAAAAAACAAGAACCAGGCCCAGCAAAACAGCACCCACTTATATAGGAAGTAGGCCAACTGCCTTCCACAGGAAACTTCCTTTCAATAGCAAGAAGCTTGCATTCTACACGAATTTTATAACAGATTGGCTGCTCACTGCAGATCCCATTATATTTCAGTGTATCAGGTCACATCATGGGAAGCTACTAGGCCTTAACTGCAAAACCACCGAGAATTCTGGCCTAGTCAAGTTGGCATAAAAACTAATAGTCACCCTAAATAAATGTAAGTGATATTTATATCCATTAGTCTTCTTTATAGGCATAAAGATACAATTCTGCCACTGACAACATTAAACATCAGAATAGATTTTGAAATCTTCTTTTTGAAAAAGAAGGCAATCCTGTTCATCCACAATTCATCATTCTGGGAAAAAGATCGCCCAATTCAAATTGGCCAGTACATTTAAGTTCATTAATGCCTAGAACATCAATTTTCGAGCATCTCATTTCATGTTTGAAAACCAGTTTTTCCCGATTCACACTTTTTACATTCCAAATTGGATTCCTACTGGATGCCGTCTGCTTTCAAGTTGTACCATGCCAGCAACGGTTTCCTCTGTAGCTCTAACAGCTATCCTTTGATGAAGCAGCTTGCTCCTAATTCAAGGGGCTCATTTTTCTGCTACTCCGCCATAAACTTTGTCACAGCTACTTAAGATTTTCAGTATATACGTTTTCAAAGTTGATCCTTCACTTCCTTGTTTATCGTATGCTTTATTCTGGCAGCACCTCAGAAATATGTCTAACATGGGTGATCATACTATTACTCGAACGAGTGGTATAACTTCTAGCTTCCCAGGTACATGCTAGCCAACAATGCAAAACTGTGTAAACTGGCAGACGAGTTGGATGACACAGAGAAGCATGAAAAGAAGACAAATGGAATACACAGTGCCACTGTACCCCAAAGAGGTCATCAATATTCAACCATTTCATGAGACAGCAAACAAGGAAGAACCAAGGGTATTACAGGAAACATCTAAATGTATTGAAGGTATTTCTGTAAACAAGTTTCCAAGAATGGACAGAATGCTAACTGAAAGGTTTCAACAGATGGATGTAATGCTGGAGTACTCACTTGTCTGTGCCATGGAATTTTGAAGACAACTACCTGTCCAAGCAATTGAAAGATATTTATATTGCTGCCTACTCATAGGAAGTGATAATTCCACACAACGTATACACTGTGTGCTAGTCCAGGTTGACTAGGGAAACAAATTCAGAGACACTCATATGGTGGAAGAGTTTTATATCCAAGAGCAATTTTAGATTAAGAAAACATCCTGGCCCAGTCCAGATCAAGTCTATAAGTTAGGTATTAGTGCACAAGCCTGCTATTAGCCCATATGTATGATACTAGTCCATGAATTTCTTCTACAGATTCACACAGTGCATGCAATGATGCTAAATGCAGGAAGATGGCAGGCCAGAGAGTAAAAAGTCTTGGGAAATCATGTCAGCGCTGATGCGGCTCTCCATGTGGCTCCTCCACCTCCAGGGCTCTGGTTCACATCAGCTAGTTTCCATGTGGCTATTCAACAGGAATGTGAAGCAGAGAGAGAGTGTGTATGTGTGTCCTGCCTCCAGGGAGGAAGAGAGGAAAACTCCCAGAATTTTCAGGAGAAGGCCATGCCCACAAGGAGACTTCATTGGCTATGACCTGATTGACAGGCTAGATTCCACACCTTCCCTCAAACTGACAGGAAATTGTGTAACTGTCATACACGTAAGATTTTGATAAAAATAACTTTAAAAGATTACAGCAACACAGGAAATTGCAGGAAATTCAAGGAATTTGGAACAGGATATAAATTGAGTAAGATATATCTGGGCCAGCAGTTCTCAACCTATGGGTTGCTACCCTTTTGGGGGTCGAATGACCCTTTCACAGGGGTCACCTAAGACCATCAGCAAATGCATATTTCTGATGGTCTTAGGAACCAAGAGACCACTCCTCTATCCGTCTCCAAGCGGGTCCGCCCACATGCAGAAATGCTCACATATGAGTACCTGGCGTGATGATATAATCATGACACCCCCATCACATACAGGTACAAATACAGGTGTATGTGACAGGGTTGGCACCATAATGTACTTACGTGGACCAGTCACATATGTGTAGAGAGCAGCTACTCTGTAGAAAGCAGCTGCTGAGCTGAAAGCAGCAGTATTAGAGGTAAAATGACACTTCGTGAAATATAATTACTGGGTAAATGTAAAATCGTGTACTATATATTAATCAACTACATATATGTGTGTGTGTGTGTGTGTGTGTGTGTGTGTAAAATCTGTACCATGGAAACTTAATCTGGATGCTGATCAGTCTTTTTATATTCAGCTGTGGTTGATGTGAATACTGCCCCCTTGTGATAGTAACAGGTATGTGAGAAAAAAACAATGGTAAATCATAGGAAACTTTAATGAACTGTATTGACTGAAGTATGCCATGGATCACCTTTTGTATTATTAAACCAATTATTACATATCATTTTCATTAGCAAACCATCCATGACCATGGGTCATGTAGAGAAGAATGTTAAGAAAAGGAAATAAAGTGAAGATGTTTTACAGTATAGTTTTTCATCAATAATTACAGCAGTATTGAGAAACCACAATGTGTCATTTGTTGTGCAGTTCTGTGAGCCAAATATATGAAGCTGAACAAACTAAACAGTTATTTTGATGGCAAGTTTCCGAGCTTTGCTGGCAAGGACACCAACAATTTTAGAAGCAAAGCTGATGGACTCAAGAAAACCAGACTTGACACTGGTGGCAAGTACCACAAACAAAACAAAGCAGCCATTGAAACTTCATATTTGGTGGCACTCAGAATCACCAGAGCTATGAAACCTCACACCATTGCTGAGGATTTACTGTTGCCAGCAGCCAAAGACATTGTTTGAGTTATGATAGAAGATAAATTTGTTATGAAATTGAATGCAAGTTTCTTATCTAATGACACTGTCTGCCGAAGAAGAGATGACATGTCTGCTGATATTCTCGATCAGATAATCCAGGAAATTAAATCTGCTCTACTTCCAATATTATCATCCAGCTTGATGAATCTATAGACATTGCAAACTGTTTACAGTTACTGGTTTACATGAGGTATATTAATGATGGTGACTTAAAGATGAGTTTCGTTTTTGCAACCCCCTTGAAATGACAACTACTGCACATGATGTATCTGACACAGTTGGTTCATTTCTGAAAGGGTACAAAATCTCTTGGGAAAAGGGTTGTGGTGTTTTCACAGATGGAGCTCAAGCTATGTTGGGATGTCGAGATGAATTTCAATGTTTGGTACTGAATGAGTCACCAAAAGCCATCAGAACTTACTGTAGGATTCATCGGCAAATATTAGCAGTGAAGATGCTGCCACAAGAGCTACAGGAAGTAATGAAAAGCATCATTAGTTCTGTCAAATTTGCAAAGGCAGGCACTTTCAACAGTCGACTCTTTTCGAAGCTGTGCAATGAGTTGGATGTGCTGAATAACGCTGTGCTATTGCACACTGAAATGAGATGGTTGTCAAGAGGAAGAGATTTAACACGTGTTTTTTGAGCTTCATGATAAACACATAAAGTTTTTTTAACCAGAAAGCAAGACCGCAGTTTGAAGCACTTTTCAGTAATAACAGTTAACTTCAGAAAATAGCTTAGTTAGCTTGACATCTTTACCATCTAGAATGAGTTAAATTTATCACTGCAAGGACCAAACGCAACATCCCTCGATTTGTCTGAAAAGATCTGATCGTTCCAAATGAAACTTCAGTTCTGGCAAAATAAATTGGATGAAAATGAAGTTTACATGCTGCCTAGCTTATCTACTTTCTTTGAGGAACATGACATTGAATCAGACAGAAGGATTGCAATGATCATTTCTGTGAAAGAATACTTGCACATGCTTGCAGACAAATTTCATCATAATTTCCAAATCTACCTCACACCCCATTTGCACTTTCCAGAAGCCCATTCACAGTCCAAGTTGAAGATGTTCCTGAGACAGCACAAGAGGAGTTCTTTGAACTTAACAGTGATGCAGCGAGAACTGAATTCTCTACAATGCCAGTTACAAAATTCTGGATCAAGTGTTTGAAGTCATATCCTGTCTGTCTGAGACAGTGTTGTGCCTCCTTCTTCCATTTCCAACAACATATCTTTGGTAAACAGGGTTTTCCAGCTTGTTGGTTACCAAGTCTAAATACAGAAGTAGACTTGTTGTGGAAGATGATATTCGTTGTGCTCTTACAAAGACTTTCCGGAGAATTTCTGCTGTGGTGAGAAAGAAGCTATCTCAACCTTCACACTGATGTTACCTTTTTATGTGTACTGTCACAAAATGTAGCAGTGTTATTTACTGTTGTGATCTTAATACTGTGTGTGACCTATGCTTCACTATGCTTCAAGACAATTTTTTATTTATTTGTAACTAGAAATAAATATTTCACAATTATTTATTATTTTTGTGGTTAATCACTATGCTTTAATTATGTTCAATTTGTAACATTGAAAATACATACTGCATATGAGATATTTACATTATGATGAATAACTGTAGAAAAATTACAGTTATGTAGCAACAAGAATAATTTTATGGTTGGGGTCACCACAACATGAGGAACTGCATTAAAGGGTTGTGGCATTAGGAAAGTTGAAAATCACTGATCTAGGCTAAAGCAGAGCACATCAGAAAGATATTTCCTTGTGTTTCATTAATGATGCAAACTTGTTTGACTGTGTAGAGCATAACAAATCATGACTAATACTGTGAAGAATAGGAAGTCCTCAAACTTAATTGTGCTTATGTGGAACCTGTGCATAGATCAAGAGATAGTCAATCACATAAATTAGAGGATATTTTTGGTTTAAAGTCCAGAAGCATGTGCTATCAGGCTTACATCAATTCACCATATTATTCAATTCATATGTTGATTAAGTAATCTGGAAGATAGACACATTGTATAAAAATACAACATCAGAATTCGAGAGTTATTGACCAGGGCTGTTGGGTTGATTCTGACTCATTACAACCCTATTAGGAGTAGAGCTTCACCCTAGAACTTCTGAGATTGTGAATTTTTATGGGTGCCTCAGCTGTATCTTTCTCCAGGGAGGGAGATAAAGAAGCAATCTGAAACTTGCACAATGAAGAGGTCTTCAAGTGTTTAATGATCATAGATTTTAGTATGGATTCCACTTATGTAAAGAAAATTTAAAAACCCTCATACCTGATCCAATAAGTAATGTCAAATTAAACAGAGAAAATATCAAAGTCACCAAAGACATCATGTCATGTGCAGCAATACCATGGAAGTAGCTGTCAAAAGATCAAGAGGTAGAAAGATTACACTGGGCAAATCTCCTTTGAGAAATGTCTTTAAAGCATTAATAACAAAAGATGTTATTGAGGTGCACCTGCCCCAATCCAATTCATGATAATTTCAATCACCTCATAGGCCTGTGAAATCTAAACAAAGAATAAGAAAGACAGAAGAAGAATGGTGCCTTTGAAGTGGTGCCAGTGAAGAATATGGATATGCCATGCCCGGCCAGAATAATGAACCATTTTGTCTTGGAAGAAGTATAGCCAGCACGACATTTTACAAACTTGGGCATGTAATCAGGAGGAAGCAGCCCTTGGAGAAAGACACCGTGTGTTTTAAAGTACACGTTCAATGGGAAAGGGGAAAGCCCCTCAGGGAGATGGGTTGACCTAGAGGCTGCAATAATGAGCTCCAACGCAGCAGCACTTGGGAAGATTGTGCAGCAACAGGCAGTGTTTTGCTTTGTTTTATGCAGTGTGGAGATTCGGAAAAGACAGTTATGTTTCCTAAATTGATCTTATTTTTAATTGTGTAAATTTTCAACTGTAATATCCCAAATGTATGCTGAGATAAAGTTTATTGTGCCAACCTGCCCGATAAACACATGGGGTTAATTGGAGGGCAGAGGGATAAATGGCTCAGTGAGCCTTCCTTTTCTAGTTCTTGGGTCTCTTGTTTCTGATGGTCGGACCAGGGTGCAGCTGCCTTAGCCAGAGCCCTGCTTCAGCTGGCAAGGCTCAGTTCCTGCAAGACATCCCTGAGGCGAAGCCACATGGACCTAAACCGATGCAGCCTTATGTGCTGGCGCAGCCGTGTGGAGACCCCTGCCAGCACTGAGATGCTTACATGCTCACTGATTCCGCTTTCCCCCTGAAGTCTGCGACATTGCGTGTGTTTTGTGAGATGGAGGAGGACTTTGTGGATTGGTGTTGGATATATAGGCTAATGTTGGACTTGTGGGCTTGGGCAGTACTGGGTTAGAATGTTTTCTTGATGTGCACTTACCCTTTATATAAAACTCCGTCTTATACATATGAGTTTCTGTGGATTTGTTTCTCTAATGTACCCAGATTAACACATTTGCCAATGTCACTTTTGCTAAATAACTCAGTTCTGTTCATGTGAAAAAACATAAATAAGAGCAGATAAAAGTAAAAGCTCAATTTTTATATAGTGAAGTCTACAATTTGGACCTAAATTTTATAATTGTATATTATTTTTAGTAATATGTTGTTGAAGGGAAGAGTTGAAGAGTTGAAGGTTAGAGTACAATGAGTAAGGAGAATCTTTTTCATTGATGATATTTATTATGTATAGTGAAATAAATAAAAGATAAGGGAATGTACATTTTTAATTTGAAGTAATTTTGTAAGAACTATTGGCACATTCCCTTATACCAGTAGTCTTGCAGTAATTAATTTTCCATTAGAAATTCATCCATTACTGTACCACTTCACTTCTAAATATCCTCTAATTTTCCAAGAAACTGAACAAATGGATCTCTCATGCTAAACAGATTGAAAATATTAGCATTTTTGACTTGAAAAATTAATTAGGAAATGCAGAGAATATCTAATGACAATGAAGAAAAATGTGTTTACTTCCTTTGCATTTATTTTTCACATGCATCATCACATTTCTAATCAAGGCATTCCAAGAAACATTGCATAGCATTTAACATTCATTGTCTATCATCATTGGAGACTAATTTTGATATTACAATTTAAGTATAATAAAAACAAACAGACAAACAAACAAAACAATGAGGTGTGGTAAATATAACTGTGCATGAACCTGAACTGCACATCTGATGTAGATTACTTGTGTTGGTAAATAAAAATAAATATATCTTACATGAGTGCATTAATAAACTTCTTAACCAGAATCATATTATGGTAAGATTTGTGGAGCGGTATAATATAATTTAAGGAATTGTGATTGTGTTAGTCCAGGTTGACTAGAGAAACAAATTCATAGACATTCATATGTGTATAAGAAAGATCTTCATATATAAAAGAACAATTGTATATTGAGAAAACATCCCAGCCCATTTCAAATCAAGTTCATAAGTCTGATATAAGCCCATATGTGCAATACCATTCTATGAATTCCTCTTCAGACTCACACAACACATGCAATGATGCCAATGCAGGAAGATCACAGGCCAGTGGTTGGAAAGCCTTGTGGAGCAGGTGATGGTGGAAGCATGTCTGCATTGGCATGGGTCACCAAATGGCTCCTCCAGTTCTAGGCCTCTGGCTCTATCAGTGTAGTTCCACATGGCTCATCAATAGTAATGTCTCACAGGGAGACAAGCAGAGAGACGTGTGTGTCCACCTCCAAGGAGGAAGACAGGAGTTCCCAAAATCCTCAAAAGAAGGCCCTGCCCACACAAAAGCCTCATTGGCTATGACCTGATTGACAGGCTTGACTCCACCTTTTCACAAATTGACAGAAGATTATGCAACTACCACAGAGATGGTGCAGGTTTAAAGCACTCAACTGTTAACAGAAAGGTCTGCCTTTGAATCCTGGTGGTCTCTCCATGGATGGAAGATAATGGCAATTTCCTTCATAAATGTTACAACCTGGAACAACCTTTAGGGAAGTTCTTCTCCAATCTTTTAGGGTCACTTTGAGTTGAAATTGCCTATTTTGGGATGCAGAAAGGTTTGTCCCCAGGTTGTTTCCCATATTGTATGGCCAGCCTAGGATGCTGCTTGCTAGCATTTGGGAGGTCGGCTACTTTGAGGCATTCTCCTGGAGGGAAGCAGCCATCTAGAGCAGTGGTTCTCAACCTTCCTAATGCCGCAACCCTTTAGTACAGTTTAATACAGTTCCTTATGTTGTGGTGACCCCAACCATAGAACTATTTTCATTGCTACTTCATAATTTTAATTTTTCTACTGTTATGAACCCTTGTGAAAGGGTCATTCGACCCCCCAAAGGAGTCGCAACCCATAGGTTGAGAACCACTGCTCTAGAGTAATCAGACACTATTGTCTGTCCCACCATGGGTGGGCCCACACCCTGCTGATAAGGATAGTGATTGTTTCCCTGAAGGAGAGCTGGGAGACGAGGTCAAGCCCACTCAAGGAATACCAAAGTTTCACTGCCATCTTGAATCTAGGATCCACCTATATTGTCACATGTGTACCCCTAGTCCCTCCTCTTCCTATTGCGTGACTCTCCTAGATCATCCCCCTCCCATTACTTGTATTGTCTATAGTACAACCCCTTCCTGTGATGTATGTGGCTACCTGAAATCTGGGGGGCTTGCACGCCCCCTAAGTATATATAGCCTCGGTTAGAAATATACTCTCTCTCCTCCTCTCATCTCCCACCTCCATGTGGACCACCAAGAGGTGCTGAGGTGAACATGCTACCATACTATGTGTCTTACTCCTTTATTTTATCTTCTCTCTTATCTTCTATGACTTTACTATAATATTTATATATTATTGCTGTATAGTTGCAGCTGCGGGCCCTGCAATTGTTAAAGGCTGGCTTGCTCTAAGAGTCTATGGAAATGAGTTTTGTTTGTTTTATTGTGGTTCAGTTGTTAAGCTCTAGGTTACTACCCTAAAGGCCTTCAGATTAAAGCTACACTCTATGGGAGAAAGGTGTAGTAATCTACTTTTGTAGAGATTTACAGCTTTGGAAATTCAGTAGAACCATTATACTTGGTCCTATAAGGCCAGACTTGACAGGATTGGTTTGGTGTTTTGTTGTGTTGGTGATGGCTGCTAACTGAAAGTTTGGATGTCTGAATTCACCTAGTGATTCCATGAAAGAATAACTGGTTGTAGATTTAAAAAAATTATAGCAAATAAGCAAAACAGCAATTAAAATCTGTTACATGGGATCCCCATGAGGTACAAAACTGCAATACAATATTAATTGAAAACACCATATAGAATTGTATCTCCTTGCTCTATTATGATTAGCTGGGGTCTAAGTCATAATTTAGGCCAATTCACTTCAAGTATAATCTAAAAATACTTCTTCAAGCCTAAGACATAAAGCTGGTACAGGACTGACTGGAGATTCTCTCACTCTGGCACAGTCACCACTGGCTTCAAGATAATAGCTGCTTCATCAGCCTGGGTCTGAGTGACTGCAGTGAACCAGATAGAGATGGAAGATGAATAAGAAATAGCTTTTGGCTGTTAGATAGAGAGGAACATTTACATGGGATTTAATTAAGGAAGTATTTATAAACCCAGGTTTTCATTACCTGAGGAAGTATTTATAAACTCAGATATACATTAATAGAGTAAAAGAAAACATTATGTCTAGAAATACAACCATGCATTAGAAACCGAAATTAGAAGGAAGTCAAACAAAACAAATAAACAAACTGGTAATATCAATTAGTAGTAAAATAAATTAAGCTACAACATATGGTTTGAAGAGAATTGTTGATCCATCTACAAAAAATTAGGGCATTTACCTTTCAAATGAAGCTAAAACCAACATATGATAAGTAAACCCTTTAAATGTTTACAAGAAAATATAGCAGAATGTCTTTAGACCTTTGATTGAGCTTCTTAAAACAAATACCCAAAGCACATCTATTTTTCCCAAAGCACATCTGATGAAAGATTAAATGACTCCACGAAAAGTAAGATTTGTGATCTCAGAATAGCACTACAAACCAAAAATCACAAACTACTCTATAGCGATTTTGTCTGCCATAAATAGCAATGGAGAATCATATTTGACCTCTAGCATGCTATTGCCACAATGCAGGGGTCAGACAAGCCTGTGTGATCCTTTCTTTCTTTACCTATTCTGATACCAACTATCATTCCCATGCCACTTGACATCTATAGCAGGTTCTGAAATTCACTGCAATGGCTTCCTAAAACTCACAGAGAATACTCATAATTAAGGGGGGGTTATTAAGAAAGTTAATAAATCAAGACAGCAGACACTAAGGATGCAGTCATTGATCTTCTCAGTCAGCATACAAGTCTCTGTCTAGTTCCCAGTCTATCAGATATGTGATTCCTTGGTTTGTTAGACAGGGCTCTCTAGAGAAGAAAACCAGGACACTTATGTAGGTATATAAATATATATATACATATAATATATATACATATATATGTGTGTATATATATATGTATTTAAAATATATATATATCTGGTTATATGTACATTTATACATATACATACACAAATGGCACAAAGGCATATAACAGCTAATTAGTCTGCAGTACAGTGGGCTCAGTTAAACTCACTTCTGTGGAACAGTTCATATACTAGAAGTTCTTCAACTCATGAGGGCTGCTGAGTCCAAGGTCAAGGAAACAGACAGCTGAGTGTTCCATAGAACAATGCAGGTAGTCTGGCCACATGCAGCAAACAGGGCAGGTAACCAACAGTCATCCAGATGGCAGGATCTAACAGTTCATGCTCAAGCAATGTACACACCAGTAGCATGTTGAAGCAAGCCTCAAAGGAACTTCAAGCTCTAGCAACCGGATCCAGGGATCAGGTGTCCCACAGGTAGTGTAGCTCACAAGTTGAGGCAGAGAACTAGCTAAGGCAGCTGCAAGCTGGTCTGATCACAAGAAAGCAAGAGAGAGAGGTAGGCTTGCCAAGTCAATTATCTCTTTGTCCTTCAATGAAACTGTGACCTTATAAAACCCACATGTTCCTATTGGCCAGGTTGGCACAATAAACCTACCGACCACACTTGGCTTCTGCCTCAGATGGGCCAGTAGGTCAGCCCAGCTCTTACTCTGCTCCAAAGTACCATAGTCTTAGGGCCCTAAGAAGGGACTCCCTATTCCTGCTCTGCTCCTCTGAGTCTCCTTGCCAAAGTAGCTGACACGTCTCATTTCTGTGGCCTCTACCACTTTGCACAGAAATCTTGAGGCTGCTCTCCCAAGGTCCTTGGGGTTTCCCCTCTCCCCTGATTGAGAAGAAAGTCTCATCTTTAGAGCCAGGGGAATGGTAATGAAAACTGTGTCATGACTGTTCTTAGTGTTACGCAGGACCTGCTTGCATAGTCCTACTCGGTCATTTTGTGGGAGTTACAGAGACTTGGGTAGAAGAGCTATATTTAGAAATTTCACTCGACCATATAATCAAGTCAATTTTGACTTATTGCCAGTTCATATATGTCAGACTTAATTGTGCTATGGATAATATTTCAGAAGTAGATCAGCAGGGCTTTTCTCTGTGATGTCTCTGCAGAGTCTGGAACCTTTAATATTTTAGTTAAAATTGATGCCACACAATGGAAGACTATATCTGCAATATGTTTCACCAAAGATTAAGATATGGTAAACAATGCAAAAAGGAGCCTCTCACTGCTCCATAACAGGAAAATAAACAATTAGATATAAAATAGTCAAAGTTAAAAAAGCAATTCACAGAACTTTTACAGATAATAATCATTGAACAGATGTTCAACTTTAGTAGCTATCAGGACCATGCAAATGGAACAGTCATGAGATCCATTCAACAAGTCAACCCACGCATTTAAGGTTTCCGATGACCAAGTTTTGGCAACAGTAGAGCCATAGTAAATCTCACACATTGCTGAAGGAAGCACCTTTGGGTGCAAGGACTGACTATACACTGCAAGCAGATATAGATTCTACAGAACCCAGGACATCCTCCTTCAGCACAAGCATGCAGTTATGTTCACGAAGGAGCGTCTCAGCATCCACAAAAGAAACGCAGGATTAATTTGACTAAGTTAACACATTCTTAATTGTCTGATTATTTTCAAATGTCCTTTTATTTTCATACACAATAATGTTGTAGAGAAGAGACTCCAAATTCAAATACAATTTATAGAGATATATTTATTCAGTCTTAAACAGTTAGAAACACCAGAAAAAGACGACAACAATTTAACCAGATGAGAGAGCCATGGGCACAAAGATTTACAGATAATATAGCTACTTAGACAGGATATGGGAGCACCAGGAAAACTCAAGACAATGTAATTGCAGAAGGGACCCTGGAAGCAGGAATGGTACGATGCTTGGCATAAGCACACCATTATTCTAGGTGTAAATGCCAATGAGGGCCCCCAAAGGGAAGTTCCTAAAGCTAGGATGCCACTCTTTGAGCTGTATGAGAACAGTAGTGCTTGGGTCTTGAATGCACTCACCCTGAGGGCAAGGTTACTCACACCAATAGGTGGTTGGTCAAAAATAATCCAATGGAGGCTGAATCTATGTGAGATTCACGAATTGTTTTAGGGTTTCCACTGTAACCCTAGCGTAAATGTGTGTACTGTAAATTTAGTGCTCAAAACTTAAACTCTAAAAGAAAATAAGGGAGGGAAAGCGTAGGTTTCTAACTTTTAAGTCTATATCACAATGTGATTGAAGCTGATCCTTCTTCCTACCAAGATCTGAAAACCAGCCGAGATCTAGCCAATCACTTTGTATGGTCCTTCAAGCCACAGTCCTTGTGGGCATAATCACGTTTGTGATGTACAGTGAATTCCAACCTCTGTCTGTAGCCACACTACATGATCCTACGGATTTAATGGCAGTGTGTTTTCATCTCAGTTACACGATTTAGGTGGGAGGGATTCTTAGTCTTTGACTTATACTAAAGGGTATCAGTCACCAGTCTTCATTTTCCTTAGGGCTCTGGTCTTGTGTGCTTATCCAGCTGTTCCGATGAAACAGGAAAAGGTGGGGGTGGGATTTAAATGAAAGTTTAACTCATAGTTCTGTCATTGAGGTAGGATTGACTGAGCCATTTCAGCAGAGACATACTGAAATTTCATCACTATTTCACTTAAACCCTAATTTTCCTCATGTTCACCAAAAATGGCTATACAAATAAATATATAAATTATTAGGATTTATATTGACCTTTACATTAATGTGTGAATTTTAACTAGTGGGGCAATTCATATGGTGCAGTTCTGAAGAGTTGTCAAGAACCTAAATGTAAATGTTTCAAAAACATTTTAAAAATCTATATGAGAATAAGTCAAAAATATTTTTAAAAATCCTAAAATCCTTTATTGAACAAAATTATATGGATGTGAGGCCATTATTTCTCAACATATCCCCATTTATTTCTATATACTTATGAAGGTCATGTTTTCTTCTCTTTAACATTTCCCAGGGAAAAAAATCTGTGCTTTCAGATTTACCCCACATCAAAACAGCAATAATAGCAAGTTAGAGAGACTCAAATTACATTCCTTTTCAATGTTGTTGTGCTGGAGCCCATTGGTGCAGCCACCGTGTCAATCCATATTGCCAAGACTCTCCCTCTTTTTCCACTGGCCTGCTACTGTACTGAGCATGGGGTACTTTTCCAGGACCTGGTCTCTGCTGACAACATGTCTAACGTGTGTGCGTGAGATGAACACTCAGCTCGGCTTCTAAGGAGCATCTGGACATACTTCTTCCTAAACCATTTGCTTTTCCTTCTAGCAGTTCATGACACGTTCCACATTCTATACACTACTATAATTCAAATGTATTAATTCTTCTCGAATCATTTTTACTCATTGCTCAGTTTCACATGCATATGAGGTTATTAAAGCATGATCATTTGATTCAGAATGGCCAATACCAGTCCATTTCAGCTTACTAATGCCTAGGATATAAATCTTTAGGGTTTTCATCTCACTTCTAGTCTCTTCTTTTTGTGGGATTCATGCTGCATACATTCCGCATTCCAGTTTTTAGTGGCTGTTTGCAGCAGCTTTTTTTTCTTTCATTTTGAGTCAAGCCCCATTAGCAAAGAAGGTCTCCAAACCTTCATTTCATCCGTGTCACTAAGGTAGGTATTTTGATGTGACAGCCCTTTGCCAATCATATATTGAGTGCCTTTTAACCTGAGGGCCTCATCTTCTGGCACTCTATCAGATAATGTTTATGATGCTATCCACATGGTTTCCAGTGGCTAATGTCTTTGAAGTGGACTGCCACATTCTTCTTCCTAGTCTTTCTTAGTCTGGAAGCTCTGCTGAAACACACACTCCATGAGTGATTCTGCTGATATTTGGAACAGAGGTGGCACAGTTTCTAGCATCGCTGTAATACCCATGCACCATGTAGGAAACCCGGCAGACAAGTGAACTACCAAGATCACCCTTTGGAATCCCCCCAAACAGCTGTCATACCTTTTGAAATGATCTGTCTTTGACTTAAGTGGATCCCTTCAGAAGCCTCTGTGCTGATTGGATCTTATTATCTGGATCTTAATGGTAAATTCCAGGAGCAAATCCTATTAAAATTAATTCCAAAAACCAATAGTCTTAGTTTGATCTTACTTAAAAGGCCGATGGAAAGATTAACTTTGTAAAAGTTAGATGATCCATTTGCAGCAATTTTGGCGTACATGGAGCTGAAAGCTTCCTGTTGCCAAAATATTTGGCTAAAACAAAAAATTCTGAACCATGTTTGATCCCACCTTCAGTACCTAGTCAACACGCAAACAAACATACAAACCAAAACAAGCAAACAATCTCACTCCTATAGAGTCCTTCCCCGCTCATAAGGATGCTACACATCATGGATAACTATGAGATCTTCTTCCGTCTGTTTCTGTTATGAAAGTGTCTTCACTTGTTGATAGTTTCTCCCATTCTTCTCTTGACTTGTTTTAGGGGCTTTTCCAATCATTTATAATGTGTTTGAGCCAGATAAAACCACTGTTTTATATGGAGCAGGATTCACAAGAAATTGCTGCAGACATGTGATGATTTGTAAAAATGTCCATTAGGGCGTAGTTAAAATTTTTATATTAGCTCTGACCTCAAAATTGTTTTTCTCCATGGCACAGATGTCCCCCTTTATAAAAATGTTTTTTATAAAGTCACAAGCTTAAAGTTTAAACTTGTCAGACTAACACAAGTCACTGAAAAAAAATTCGTCTACTGCCATGCACTGATCATGACACGCTGTCTAAAGAGACCTTGCTTGGAACTGGCCTGTGCATATATGAACGGGAACCCTAGCCTTTGCCTACTCTTATATTTATTTTGAATAGATATGATTGAGTGTTGCCAAAGACGATTGAATGCACCCAAAGAAGTAACAGCTCTGTCTTGTGACGAATAGGGACATGACGGGAGTGCCTGGTGTATTTTGCACATGTTATCAGGAGGTACCAGGCCTGGGGAAGGAGGTCTTGTTTGGTTAAGGAGAGGTCCATCCAAAGCAAGAGAGAGAAACTCAGCAAGTTGAATCGATGGAATGGCCACAATAATGAGCACAGACATTACAATCGTGAGGATGGTAGAGGACAGGCAACGTTTCGGCATGCTGCACAGAAGGGTGCTGTGAATCAACATGAGCTCAGTGGCGCAGAGTAACAATGACGACAGATACGATTTCAATTGAACAGCATCACCGGAGCACACGGGAAAGGTGCTCTTAAGAAAGGCTTGCAAAACAGGTTATATAGGATTACAAGGATCTACATGTGACCTCCTCCCTGGGGGACGGACAACAGAAAAGGGGGTGAAGGGAGACGCCAGATAGGGCAAGATATGACAAAATAATAATTTATAAATTGTCAAGGGGAGAGCGGGGAGGGAGGAGGAAAAAAGAGGACCTGATGCAAAGGGCTTAAGTGGAGAGCAAATGCTTCAAAAATGATTAGGGCAAATAATGTACAGATGTGCTTTATACAATTGATGTATGTATATGTATGGATATTGATAAGGGTTGTATGAGCCCTAACTAAAAAAAGATATATAAAAAACAGGTTATATAAGTCGTTGCTGTGTTAATTTTTTAAAGGATGGCATCAAATTAATAGAAACATTGACCTAACACCCTAAAGAGCCTCTAGTCAGAACCTAAAATTTCTACTTCTCTAACGTGATGCACATAGATAATATAGCAAAGATAAATCAATGCCTAACACCAAGGGTATCACTTTGAAGACTAAGGTGCTCTTGATCAATCCAGAGTCTTTTTAATCACCTCCTATGCATGTGTCAGTTGGTCATTGAATAATGAGGACTGAGAAGAATTGGTGCACTTGAAGTATGGTGCAGGAAAAGAATACTGGAAGTTCCATGGAATGCCACAAGGAACAAACACATCTGTCTCGGAAGAAGTACAGACAGAATGCTCACTAGAGGCAAGGATGGGGAGACTTCGCCTCATAGAATTTGGACTTGTTGACAGGAGAGACCAGACTGGACAAAAGGACATCTTGCTCGGTAAATAGAGGGGCAGTGGAAAGGAGGAAAATCCTTAAAGAGGTGGATTAACACAGTAAAAGCAGCAATGGGCTCATATATAACAACGATCTGGACGATGGTTTAGGACCTGGCGTGTTGGTTCTGCTTTACACAAGGTCTCCGTGAATGTAACAGGCTGGATGGCACCTAAATACAACAACAACAATAGGGCTAAACTCTATTGAGCTGCTTCCTAAGATAATGCCTGACCCAAAGGTGGATTCCAGGGAACCCGTTTCTTTAAATTCAGCAAGACAACCAAGGGCAAATAGTCTGGACTGTAGCTTCATTTCCTTGAGCCCAAATCTGGTTTCAGAAGAATTAAAATATTTTGTCAGACCTAAATTTAGGAATCATACCTGGGTTCAAAACCTGATTCTCTAATTTATTTACTTTATGACTTGTAGAAACTTGTTAAATGATCTCTACTTCAATGTACCTATATCTACAAAATATTGATCTTAAAGGGCTGACTTGAAAGGGTTATGGTGAATTTTAAGAGACACGATCCCCAGCCTCAGGGGAAGGAGGCTTATTAACAACCTGTGATGTCCAGATGCAAAAACCTTGAGTGCTAAAAATGGTGAGGACTTGAAGCCCTTGTTGATGAAGATAAAGGTCTTCAGCCTTCAGTACTACAACTTAAGGTAAAGAAAATCAAGATCCTCACCACTGGAGCAGTAGGTAACGTAATAATAAGGATCGTCAAAGATTTCACCTTGCTTGGATCCACAATCAGTGCTCGTGGAAGCAGCAGTCACTCTTGTCATCAATTGACACATTGCACTGGGTAAATCTGCTCCATAGACCTCTTAAGTGTTGAAAAGCAAGAATGTTACTTGTAGACTAAGATGGACCTGACTCAGACCCTGATGTTTTCAATTGCTTCATATGCATGCAAAAGTTGAACATTGAATAAGAAAGACTGAAGGAGAATTTATGCATTTGAATTATAGTGCTGGCAAAAATTTTTGAAAGTATCATGGACCGCCAAAAGACTTAATAGATCTATCTTGGAAGAAGTACGGCCAGAATGTTCCTTAGAGGCAAGAACTTTGAGAATTAGTCTCATGTACTTTGGATAGGATGTCTGGAGGCACCAGTCCCTGTAGAAGGTCACCATGCTTGGTAAGGTTGCAGGGCAGAAAAAGAGAGGAAGACTTTCAACAAGATGGATTGACACAAAGACTGCAAACATGAGTTTAAACATAACAATTCTGTGACTGGCACAAGAAGGGGGCAATGTTTCCATTCTGTTGTACATTCGGTCGCTATGAGTCAGAACACCACTGCACCTAAATCTATGCATATTTCTGAATGTCAACTACAATGCACAGTCTGGAGATGTCGTTTACACATGAAGAAAAAGATTAGTGCATTCAGCTTCAAAATCAAGTAAAATGTATATATGAAAATGACAACGATAAAATTACTTAATAAAATTAAATTTTAAAAATTAAATTTACTTCCGTAAGGTACACATTTAAAATATTTAAAACACTTTGTAAAGTATGTGAATTAAACAATTGGCTTGATATGTTTGTCTTGTTTGTTTTTCTATGCTTCAAAAGATCTCATATTTGAAGGCCAATATGAGACTACCTAAGAGTGGGGATGGAGTGACTAAACAACAGTCAACCACAGTGCCTTGGACATTTTAACCATTAAAATCAGTTTCTGTCTGACTAACTCATCCTCCAGAAATAGCAAAAGAGGATGGAAGAAATAATTCATTTAATTGTCACAGCGTTTTATTTTGTTTTCTTTGTGCATGTCTACCCTAATAATATAAATGAAGATATCATCTAGTTGAATAGCTGTTGTGTACCGAGTCAGTAAATATTTATAGTTGTGTACCGAGTCAGTAAATATTTATAGTTGAGAAATAAAGTCATAACCTGGGCCCTGAGATTACAGTATTGGAGCTTCACTTTCATTTTGTGGTTGCAGTTTGCTTTTGCCTCTTGATTCTCATAAGAAAGGAGGTTTTCACATTACCAAAGATGAAATTCAAAAGCTCAAATTCTTAAATTATTTTTTCTTTTACGTGTCCCCATGGTTGTAAGCTGCACCAAATTTAGAAATAAATGGAATGTTGTTCCCATTGACTTTCCACTTCTGGAAATGACTTTTAGTACTTAAATCTACAAGTGCTCTATGGAGACACACAATTTTAATCTTGTAAAGATTTTTTTTTTTTGCTTCAGTTTTAAGCTCTTTTTTTTGTTGAAGAAAATAAAACTTTATAAAGAAAAAAGAACATCTTGGAGCTGCCTGAGAGCATGTTTCTCATCTTATGTGCTGGGTTTTCCAAAATTCAAAGGGAAAATGAGACTTGCATTCAACATGTTTACGTGATACAGAAGGATCCCTGAAGGAGCTCGGCTGAACACTTAGCTGCTCAATAACATGCTGGTGGGTTGATCCCACGTGCCACGTCATGGAGGGGAGGAAGAGGAGGACATTTGCTCCTAGAGACTTTAGTCTTGGGTACCTTTGAGGCAGTTCCACTCTGTCTTCCAGCTTTGTTAATGAGTCACACTGAGCGCCACAGTAAAGGGCACAGCTATCGCATAGTGGGAACAGGCCATCACCTCTCTACTCACTGCCGTTGATCGATTCTTGACTCTTAGGGACCCAATAGAGCAGTGATCCAAAAAACCCAGTTCACTGTTGCTGAGTCAGTGTTCACTCATAGGGACCCTACAGGACAAGGTAGAATTGTCCCTGTGAGTTTCTGAGACTGTAACTCTTTATAGGATTAGAACTGCTTACCTGGAAGTTAACATCCAATGCATAACCACTAAGCCACCAGGGCTCCTTCCGCACTACTCCTATATTACCATTTTTGGATAGTCACTATGTTGGAATAAATTGGATTTTTTTGTTTTAACACTACTTTATTTAAAAATTAATAGTTTTATTGACATATAATTCACAAATCACATAATTCAATAGTTCAATCACATCAAGAAAGACCTGTGCAATCCTCATCACCATCAACTTCAGACCATTTCATTCATTCTTATACTCGTAGTTACTAACTCCTCATTTCCCCCAGTCACCTCTGCCAAACACCTGAAGCTGATATAACGTTTTATTTTCTCTGGCTATATAGATAAAACTCAGCAATAAAAATGAATGAATTATTTATAAACCTAAGGAATAAATTAATTTCCAAATAATCCGAGAAGAAAAGACCAGTCAATATATACTGTATTCAATATTTTATATAAATTCTTGAAAATATAAAATTACTCAATAGTGACATAATATAAATCAGTAGATGTCATGGATGGGCTGGGGGAAGCAGAAGATGCAGGGGGAAAGATAGTAGAGGGGAACAAAAAATTTCTGGAGCTGATGGATACGTTCATTTTTAAAATTGAGATTGTGGTTTTCATAGATGTGTGCTAAAAAACCAAACCCCCTGCCATTGAGTCTATTTTGACTCATTAAAACTCTATAGCACACAGGAGATCTCCCCCTAGAGTTTCAAGACTGTGAATGTTTTAAGAAGGAGAATTCCACATCTTTCTCCCTTTGAGCAATCGGAACCACTGAACTCTTAAGTGAGCAGCCAAGGAGCTAACCAGTGTACCAACACAAAAACAAAATCGAACCCAAACCCATTAAGATCCAAGAGGTTAACCATTAAACCACCAGGTCTGCTCATGGATGCTTATGAAGTCAAAATCAATCAAATTGCATAGTTTAATATGTACAGCTGATATTTCAATTGTGTCTTTATATAGATAGTTAAAATATTAAGAGGAAATGACGCTTACTATGTTTGCCTAAATCTACCTGTTGCTTTTATCATCTAAAATGGATGCCAGGGAGATTCACTGCCTTCAGTACATGCTGAATGTTGTTCTGAATTTTGTCTTGCTTAATTTGACTTCTGTAAAGTGGAATTTGTATGAACATGACACATTCCTTAAGAAATTACCTATGGAATGTCTGTGTTTGGGGAGTGGTTTACATTTTTTAAATCTCTTAGAATCTTTTTACAAAAAATGGGAAAAATATTTGTTTTTGTTAAGGATCTTTCTTATCTATTTTCTACCAAAAATATCAAAAAACCAATTATTATAGGTATTTTAGTTTGAACTGTGTTAACTAGATTATGTATTAACATACCACAGAAACATTGATCTCGTTGATGCCTGTGTTAAATCTATACTGCCAACATGGGTATCTGATTAATTACAGGGTTTATGAGGCACAGTGTTCAGATTTCCAAGTAATATTTTCTGAATATTTCTACTACAATAATTCAATTTCTCTTGACTTCTCCCTATAATATTCCAATTATTCAACCTACAATTTCATCAGTGCTGCTAAGTACTTGCCATTTTGTTAGGCTGGGTTCTCTAGAAAAACAGAACCATAGAGGCTTCAATATGTATAAAGAGAACAAATGATGTCAAGAAAATGGCTCACATAATTGTAGTGGGTAATTCAGTCCAGTTGAAGTCTGTGGGCCACATGTAAAGCTAGAGTCATCCCCTGGGACTGACAAACCAGGAAGCAAGAAGACAAACCATGAAGACCACAGCGTGGTGCATCGTATGAGGATGAATCCAAGGTCAGCAGAACAGGGTCGTGACCGAAGAGTTCAATGAATCCAAGGTTGGCAGACAATATGGCAGACGAGTGGCTCAAATCCCAAAACAGGATTTCAATGGGTTAGATACAGGACCACATCCAACAGGAAACAAACAATTTCTAAATATTGTCTACTTACATAGGTATTAAGTCACCTGATGAGTAGGTGACTTTAATTTCATCAATGCTGTTATCTGAGTAAGGGGAGGGGAGGCATAGGCATCACACGCTACCCTAATCTTTTTACAACTGATTGCTCACAACAGATCTCATTATTGAGATAATTAAAATGTGCTACATAATATTACGGGGGAATACTGGGTTCTAACTGCCAGTGACTCTGAATTCTGACTCAGTCAAGTTGACACAAAACCAAACAATCACACCATCATTCAATATAATTTTATAGGCAGGTCAGACATAACTTTTATAAGCAGAGGCAATTAAATATAAAATAACCTGCTTAGACAATTTTTAAAATACAAAATTGCCTAAAAAATGCCTATAACATGCGATGAAAAAAACTATAGTTTACTAACTAAATCCAGCTGGACTTTGGTTTATAAATATTCAGTGGACCCATGAATTTGGAACTTGCCATCCTGTACAGCAGCGTGAGCCATTTCTTTGAGCTAGAGCTTTCTATATGCACGCCCAGATAAGCTTGACTTGTTCTGTTTTTCTAGAGAACCCCACCTAAGGTATTTGCTTCCCAAAGTGGCTCTAGATAAATAAAACCATAAAGATGAGTTTCTAAATTGGGTTTCAATTTTGACTAGTCTTACAGGGAAGAATGATTTTGCTTCCTTCATTAAAGAGGTTGCTGCTAATTAATGTTGGATGTAAAATATCATTATCAAAGATAAAATATTGGCGAGAAGCACACTGAGTGATTGTGTTTTTGATAATCTTCTGAAGTTTTGTCAGATGAGGATTGAGAAGCAAATTGATTGGTTTAGTAACAAGATAAAGTGGTGAAGGAAATATATGAACTTTGAGTCTTGCCTTAAACACCTCAAAGTTATCATTTGTACCCTAAAGCAATTCTTATCATAGTAACAGAGTGAATACTGCCAAGGACCACACCCAGAGTCTTATTGTAATGTCAATTGGATCTCCAACTTAAAATGGTGCCTGGTGTTAAAACAAGGACATTGGTTGGTGGAAAATATGGGATCCTGAAACTTTGGGTGCAGACATATAGGAGACTCCATCTCTTCACCAGCCTGAGATCTACTGCCATTAAGCAGAGGTCAGACATGCTACGCTACCACCTTCCATCCTTCTTTAGTCTATACCAAAATCACCCATTGTTCCCATAACATGCTACTGGATTCGATAATCCATTCCAATGGTCACACAGAACTCATAGACAATGCTCGTGATTGAGGGAGCTTATTAGGAAAGTTAACATGTTACTACAAGCCAGAATCAGAAAACATTAAGGATATAGTCTTTTATCCACAGCAGTGCCTCTCCTCAACCATCAAGCCTCTCTATTTCTTGTTCTCGGCATCTCAGCCAGAAGGCCCCTTGGCCTCTGCTATCCAAGAACCAGAAAGCTCAGCCATTGCTTTGTCACATCGTTTCGGTTTTTCACCTCTACCCTGTTCAGTAGTCTCATTGCCTCAGGCTCTGACCTTAACATGGCATGGCCCTCTTGCTTTTGGTCTTGGCTTCTGCTACTTCAAACTGGGAGGGATCTCAAATATGCTGCACTGGTAGTTCTGCCTTGGTGATAGTCCCAGTGTTCTCTCTCTTCCTGCCTCTGAGACAGCTATTTTATACACAGAGGGATGCTATGATAGAGGTATGTGTTTTGTTTTGTTTTCTTTATGTTTTCAGCAGACCATACCCCAAAGGAAACAAACTAAGGTGGAGACTCAGAATACATTCTACCTCAATCCTGCCCATCAGCTGACAGGGATCTCTGGTGGGGCGGGGACTATGTGTTGGGTGGCTCACCATGGGATCCGCAGAGGTTCGAAAGCACCAGCTGCTCCAAGGGAGAAAGATGGGACTTACGGTCTCCGAAACCCACGGGGGCAGTTCTGCCCCGCTGTACAGGGGAACCTTCTACTCCTGAAAGAGTTACCATCTCCGAAAGCTGGAGGGGAAGTGTGCCCCGCTGTACAGGGATGTCGTGAGTAAGATTTGACTGGATGGCAAGGAGTTTGACTTGACCGATCAATAAGCATAACATAGTACATAAACACAGTGTTCTACACTCTAGTCTGCTGAGTAGGAACTGGGTTCTCAAAAGCTTGAGAGCTTTCATGTAAAATAAAATTATTGGTTTCTTCTTGCCCAGAAAAAAAAGGGGGGGGGAGAAGAAAATGAAAGACTCACAGATGAAATTAGTCCGAAGGGCCAAGGGGTGAGCGCTTCCGGCTGAGAGGAGAACCTGATGCCTGGCTTCCAGGGCTCATTTTCTGATCAGGGATGCCATAGGAGGTCTCTGTCGGAATGGGAGAAAAGTATAGAGCAACATTCATAAAAATATCAGCTTAGTGATGTGACATTGAAACCCCCAAGACTGTATCCTAGGTCACCCTTCTAAGACAAGAAAGTAGATCTAAAGTTATTCCTGAAAGATATGTCACCCTTCTGAAGTTGATGTTCCTGAAGGTCACTTCTCAAAAACCTAGTAATCTGACCAAAAATTAAAGGATAAAATCCATTAGAAACGTGCATTTTAAAATCAGCTATCTAAGAACAAAATGGCAAAATCTGTCAAAAACAAAGGTGAGAATGCAGGAAAGCGCGCGCACTGGGAAGAAGGAGAGCCGGAGCCCACTTGGCAGCAAGCTGTAAGAGAGTGCAGAACCACTGACAAGGTGGCAAAAAGCCACGGAACAAAGTGTGCATGAATTATTGACTAGGAATCTCATTATCTGTGCAAACACTCCTAAAACACAGTAAAATATTCAAAATAAAATAAAATATAGTTGTAGATCTACTGGAAATGTTGCAGTACCAGTGACTTTGCTCCAACTCATAGTAATCTTATGTGTAATAAAATAAAATGCTGCTTGGAAAAAAATACAATGCCAATTACAGATATTTAAATTATTCATTGAAGTTCTTGATACCAATGAAGTAAATATAAAATATTAAAAATTTAATTTCCTGTAATTAGCTCAATTTTAAATAATAGACCTGTGTTATTAAATCACAAGCCAATCTTCTTTCTTTAGCAACTCAGTTGTTTACTTAAATGTTTTTGTAGGTTAAAACAAAGCATTTGGTACACATAAAGTTGAGAATGACTTTATGTATCCCTTGAGCACTGGCTCTGTCGAAGGTCTACAATTGCAGGCTGACAAAATAAGTGAGTTTTATGAAACAATGATAAAAACAAAAGAACATTTAGTTCAAATTAAACTCAGAGGCAATAAGAAAGTTGTATTCAAACTATTTGAAGTATAACATGGTGAGTTTTTTAAAAAGCGAGACATTATGTGACTATTATTTTTACTTTCATATTTTCTACAAAGGCATATGATATTTAAACTGAAAGTGGAATATTTGTAGGGAAGATTAAAACCACAATAAATGAGACAATAGGGGAAAAGAAACTTAATTTAGCTTAACCTAAAGTCTCCTCAATGATATTCCAGGACATTGAAGAAATTTCCATATAGAAAGTAGGCACTCTCTTGTTGATGCAGATTTCTCATAAAGATGTACTCATTATGGACTATCACATTTATGAAAATGAAATGTATTATCCAGCTCCAGAGTCTAAGGTTCTGAAAGACCAGGAGCATGTCATTCATTTCCATGGGGAATTCCCTCGCCTCAGCACTGATACCAGGTGGCTGTGGTCCTAGAAGGGGTAGCTGCGAGCACATGGCGATGGGCCCTTATCATTCGACCTTCTTGCATCTGCCCTAGTGGTTGGCCGGCAGCAGAGCAGCAACTGTGGCTGTGGTCCAGATGCTGGGCCCCAGGGTCTCTCTAGAGGCAGCTGGGTAGTCAGGCCTTGGGTCGAGATCACAGCAGAATCAGGGGTCCATCAGTTCTGAGGGCTGTGCTGTGGTAATCATTTCTTTTAGAGGAAATTATGCCAGACCAGTCTGTGGTAGGTCAGGATGTCTAGGGAAACAAATCCAGTGATACTCATCTATGGCTAAGAAAGAGCTTTTCTCAAAAAATTTTTATATATCAAGAACTCATCCCTGCCCACTCCGAAAGTTCTATGCTAGTATATAAGTCTCTCTTTCGACTCACAAAGCAGCAGGCCAGTGATGCAGAAAAGTGAGCCAGAAAGTAAGATCACAGGCTGGTGAGTTCAGATTCTCGTGGATCCAATGCCAGGGGGAACGGAACGTGGTCGTGCACTGGTGGCACTCAGGATAGTACGGTCCACTTGGGGTTACGTCTGAGGCAGCAGCGTTCCAGCAGTCAGGAAAGCCAAGGGGCAGAGAGAGAATCATTCTCTCCCTCTTACACCAACGGACGGAAGACACCAAGGAGGTGGCATCAGCCTGTAACCTGCCAGACAGGTTGCACTCTGCTTCTAGCCAGGAATGTCTTGCTCCAAACCCAAACCAGACTCTGTTTAGTAGACATAAAATGATCTAATTGCAAATATCACAGGACTGCATTTTGAAAGGATCTACAAAACAGTTTTTACTAATTTTACACTTGATTCAACGAATGAAGAAAATAAGCCCCCATTAAAGTAACAACGAAACCACTGCCGCTGAGTTGAGTCCGACTCATAACAGCCTTCAGCAGGGTTTCAGAGACTGTCACTCCTTAGAATAATCAGCCTTTTCGTTCTCCTGAGGGGTGGCTGCTGGCTATGAACCCATGACTTTTCAGTTCTCAGCCCCATCCATTGCTTAGTGCTCCCATTGGGGAAATAAAATTCTCCCAACTCACATGAATCGCAGCGCCAAAGGCAAAATCAGTCATTGTCTTCACATGAATTTATAAAATTCTTTATTTTGAATGTGCCAGTTGGTTATCAGGTCTAATCTACAGAAGATGTTTTGGTAAAGTAATTAAAAGTGTGAAATTAGTTACTATTTTATCTATTAACAAATAGAGACCATCATTCAAAATAAATAATCTTTCCTCATTATATTTCTTATATACTATGGGGGAAAAGAGTTCTAATTTGCCAACAGAATTTAGTTTCAGTAATTTTCCTTAAAATTGTGCATGTATACCAGAAAAAATAAACCCAGAAGATAGAGGAAGGAGATGTGACAAAATTACTATTTTTTAAACGAAATGCATTTGATCCCTAGTCAGAAGAGTTTCTGTTATTGCCTCTTAAACATCGAAGTCTTTGACAATTTTACCCTTCCTTTTTTTAAAGGCAACTGCTAAACACTGGAGTAAAATTAAGGAAACTAAAGTTAGAATGTAATCAACACTGCGTTTCTCTTTTAATTGAAAAGGAAAATGCAGTTCCGGGTCAGCAGCTGTGGCTAAGAATTTCCGTTACTCTGTACCGTCTCTTTTCTCTCTTTTCAACCCGACTCCTCATTTAGCGAGTGCAAAGAACTAGGAATGTAAGCTTGAGTTAACAAACAAAAAAGGCATCCATCAAAAAGCACCGCACACTCATTCCTGATATCAGAATTATATATTTTATTCAAATTAGAATAAAGGTCTTTACCTTTGTGGAAATAAGGTCATTGTAATCTATCTTTGTATATTCTTTAGGATTATCTAGATATTTTCTTCCCACTTCATTAGCTTCATAGTGTGTTTCCTTTTTGTTTTATGACATTCATTCACTTCACCACTTCAATGTTCTATTGTGATGGATAGGTTTAAATATTCGGCATTTTAATCATCTCTGGATTTTTGCTCTTTTTTTAAGAGACTGGCTTTCTTTCTACAAATCAACTCATATCCTTCTTTCCTTACTAAAGACAGGGAAATAGAGAGAGAAGAGATGCATGAAGGTCATCACTGAAGAGTCATAAACCATTGTGAATAATGTCAGAACTATAATTTAATTAGTGCCCCATCTGTCACTTTCTGTTTGACGAGCACTAAATGTCCAATTATCATTTAATATCTGCTCTAATCAGTTCTGGCAAATTTTGCAGGCACACAAAAGATGACATTAATAGATGAAAGTGAGGCTACTCTTGCCACATTATCAGAAAGAAATCGTGAGCAGTACAGACTTACCAGCGCGAAGGTAGGAATTTTTTCCAATTAGTGGTAAGGACATTTTTTATCAACAGTGTTGTGGGGGGCCCAAAAGAATTATCTTTGTCTCACAAGAAGCCTAGAAAGTAGCCCAATTTGAAGTCCTGAAGGAACACTCATACAGATTCTAAAATGTAAATAAAAACGTCACTTACATACTCAACTATCCTGATACACTGTTGCTGAAATATGTCTACTTCTGGCTTAGTCTTCTTCCTCTTAGAAACTACATTTTCCCCAGACAAAAACAGATCAGTAATGAATTCGCTGGAACTCTCCGGAGTCCCATCCGGCAAAACACAGGCTGAATCAATTTGAAGATTGTCTTTGGAAACTCGCGTCATGATTTAGGAAGGGGCACTCAACAAGAGGCACAACACAAATACTCCTTTCCATTGTTTAAAAGTTACACCACTGTCCTGCTGTCATCACTACCGGTCATGTTAATTCAATTTAAAAGTTAAATTGTAGCTTAAATACTTTTAATTGGTTCCATGTTTTTCATGGTATATAACTCGTGCACCATTCTTACCATTCCATTCTTCTTATTACCATAACTAACATTTTCTCAGGTGAATCTTGCCTAAATAGTTCTTATTTTCATGTTGATGACAAAAATGGATATTTATTTATAAATAAAAAATGGATATTTATTATTTATGGTCAAAGTCATAAAGAATTTCCAGATTTTCCAAGAATACTCGAAACAGATGAGTTTATTTTAGAAACTGCATCCAAAGGGCTTGTTTATACTTTTTAAACAAAGGAAAAAATTAGAAGGTTTTGTGTGTTTTCACTTCACCTTTCTATAAAATTTTAAATTAGCTGTAAAAAGCTATATCATCAGAATTACACCTGTCCCCAAGATAAACAAAACTGACTTCTATTCGTTCAACAAGAAGAAAAACTATTGAGCATATATTTTGTGCTAGATGTTGTTGCCAGAGCAGAATGGAGTTCATTTTGTTCTTGTTAAAAAATAATAAATAGTTGAGTTTGAATAATTGCAATTATTATAAGAGTTAAGTGACTTCTGTGAAAAAATCTGGTCTCTCTTGAAATAGGTATAATAATTGATTATAAGTCAGGAAGTTTTATCAGACAAGACATCTGTGTATATTTATGAAGTAAACATCTACTACATATTTTAGCCATTTTAATGCAGCAGTTAATCCTTTTCTACTTATGTTTCTCTTTTATTTCCCAGTGATGTCTAAGTGTGAATAGGGAAGGACCAATGATTTCCATCTGTGTAACTAGAACCTGAGCAACAACAATACGAAAATTCTCTAGTTGCATTCCATGTATTCACAAATAAAACTGTCCGCAGTTCCTCTGCAACAAAACCAGACCACCGCCGTGAAGCTCACTCTGACTCTTGGAGAAGCTGTAGGATAGGACAGAACAAAGCCTCATCTCTCTCTCACGGAGGTGCTGGTAGTTTTGAACTATTGACCTTTCAGTTGCCAAACACATAGCCCATTATTCCACCAGGGACCCTTTGGGTTCCTTCCTATTGTTTTAAATTTGAGTTATAAAATTTCCCTAATACATATTTTCATTAACTATCAGTCAAACTTTTCTTCAATGGGCTTTTTCCTTTAACGACAAAAGGCATTTTATAGAAAATTTGGGGCCAAATCTCAATTTTCTTCCTAAATAAAGTATCTAACATTTCCACAAAAGTGACGCTTCCTTTGAAAATGCTATTAATAAATGGAAATCTATATGCCACCTGATCATTGCTACTAAGACAAAGAAAGGTTTGTGACAGGTCCTCTCTGATAATCATGATTATAGACATAAAATAAAGATCCTTGCCTTACACTATATGTTTAAACTCTATTTCTTGTGAGGGAAAATGTCATTACTAATGCATGTATATTCCCTTAAAATTGAATTTGAGATTGGACTGAGTGGATGTAGCTTGATTTCAGCAAACTTTGTCAGACTGCTGTGTTCCTGTTTGACTCCTCATTATTTTGCCCACCAGAGCAAATTTGGACTGAAAGTATTTAGAGAATCAAATCTTGCTTTTCATGGCTTTGGCAGGCGAAGGAGGAAAGGGTTGTACTATTACTGTACAGGAAGGCAAATTCTCATTATGCACCTCTCTGTGTGTATCCTTTGGCCTATAACTTGTAAAACCCGCTGAGCTTATGAGACAGACCTTTAATTGTCAGATTTTAAAAGCACTAGCGGGGAGACCCTGAGTCACAACTGAAGGGAGTCTAATAAAGAAAAAAAGCGGAAAAATCCCAAAGTAAATTTAAATCTCAAAGTAATATTTGCCCATGAGAAAAGATCACTCTAGGAGCCCTTTTTTAGAAATGGAATATTATTGATCCAAAATTCCACTTCTACATTACATGTCTCAAGAACAGCCTTGATTATAGAAATAATACAGTCCTTCCTAAAGAGTGTTTCTGGACCCTTAATATCTGCTTTACTTTACAGAGCGAGGGCAGAGGAGCTGAGTCATTACTGTTTACTCCTTAACTGTTTATGAAAATATTTCCACCAAATATCCTGGAAAAATATTTGAAAGATGCAAAAGCTGCCTTCCTGGGCACAGCATGTGCATCATCTTAGTTTTAAAGTCAGTCTGGGCACAATTAGGTGCGATGCCAGAAGAAACATTGATTTCCACCCAGAATGGCTGTCAATACCTGCAGTTTACAAATACGAAGCTCATCTTGCTTTAATAGTTTACTTACTAACTCAAATTCAATTGCTTAGCGCTAACTTGCAGTTCATCTGTGAAATTGGGAATTAACTTTGGGTAAAACATTCTCCTTATTGGACAACAGGCAGTATGCATATGCCGTCTAGAGCACCCGTATCTTCCAGGGAGGGGCTACGGTTTCCATAGTACAGGGATCTGGTGTTCTCAGGGACTTGTAGGAGCCTAGAGAGATCAGGGTGATGGGAGATGCCTTAGAAAAGGTTGGAGTCCTTTGGTTTTCACTCTTCTCTCTCTGAAAAGGGCCAGATTGCTGTACAACCAGTAAACACTCATTCTCATTTTCTCTTGAGTATTTCATACTATTAATAATTAACCACACGTGTAAATCAGACAATTCAATAAGAGTAGATGATGTGCCAACACAGGGCATTTCTCAATTTTCTAAAGTTCTATGAACTTTAATTAAAATCTCTGAAGATATAAATTCTTCTGAAGAAATTAATTCTTTTCAGTTAATGATTTAAAGTTGGCGTGATTTCTTACTTGTGGAAGTGGAGTCCCACGAGAGAACAGAGATTTGGTGAGCACCCATTTGAAATATGCGTGGCTTTATAGTCTCCAGTCAATGTCCAGTTCTCTGGTCTCTCAAAATAAACGAGTAACTATAAAATTAAAACAAATGCAAATCGTGTCAATATTCTTACAGACTGAAAACTATATTCCCAACTTAATCATTTCAGAAAAAGCATAATTTTACATACAGAGGCTGTAATTTTATTCTAATCCAGCCTGAGATGATAAAAAGCTGTGAGGAGACACTTGCCATGGGTAAGTTTAGCTAACGATTACTAAAAAAATTTGCTCTAAAATTGTTATTCTCCACTGTAATAATTATTCTCTTAATATAGGTTTGACTTGAGTCTTTAAAATCTCTAAATGTGCTGCATATGCTTTCGATTCTGTTAATGTAACCAGATCACAGGAGGCTGAAAGAGGTGGTTGAATTTCTAAAAAAAATCATGGTAGTATCTGGAGAGAAACCATGGTGGATTGAATTAATCTTATGCCTTGTTTAAACGCTACAAAACCCAATACTGACGATTCTGACTCAAGCCCATCGCAGGTGTGTCCCAGTACAGAACTGATCCCCACAGGGGGCTCGGTGACGGCTGTTTCCATGTTTCCAAGTCTTTTTTCTGCGTAGTTGAAGACATTCACAACTCATGTCACCCAGTCTCCTCAAAATCTAGATTACAGTCGCAAGCCACATAAAGTTCAATCAGGCAAATTCTGACCACAAAGGGCTGTGCTCCCAGCCCCAGTGAAGCCTATTTCATTTGTAAAGGGTGGTGCCTTCTGTAGTTCCTAGTAAGAAACAAGCACCATTTTTAACGTGGCTTGATACATGAATGCTATTATTCTTACTATACCTTTATGTGAATGTAAAGTTACGTATTATGTTACTTGGTCTTACCCATTTTGAACATGTTATCAGGAGAGACTGAACCCTGGAAAAGAACACAATCCTTGGTAAAGTAGAAGGGCACCAGAAGAGGAAGCCTACCAACAAGATGGAGGGACACAGTGGAGGCAACAGTGGGCTCAAACATAACACTGGGAGGGGGCTGCAGGATGAAGAGTGTGGGTCCTGCTGTCTTGAGGGTACATATTAGCCATGACCACCATGATGGCTTCGGACAGCACAGTGTATTAGAGATATTTTAGGGTGTCTGAAAATGATTACTTTCATATGATTGAAAGACACACTACATACTAAAACAAACATTTAACTAATTGACATTAGATAGGATCCATTCCCCTTGATGTTCTCATTGAATTATACATTTAAATACAGATTCAAGAACAGAATTTGTTGGTAATCTGGGGGCTGATTTTATGTACTATGTCCTAGCACAACAGCCAAAGCACATAAAATTCTATTTCACAGAATACATGGTAGATGCTAAATGATGCATGACAGCATATCATTTCATGTTTGTAAAATTAAACTATCAAAACCTTAACCTGCAGAAAGTCACAGATCATTTGACAAATTTCAAGGTAAAAACAAAACATAGAAATAAATACAGCAAATAATATTGCCGTATAAAAATTTAAACTGTGGGCAGCCATGCCGCTACTGGGCATATACCCGGTGGAAGAAGCAAATAAAACACGACCAGTTATCTGCGCTCCAATGTTTATTATAGCACAATTCACAATCGCAAAGACTTGGAAACAGCCTAAGTTTCCATCGATAGACGAGTGGATTAGTAAACTGTGGCACATACACACAATGGAGTACTATGCAGCACTGAAAAGCAGGGATGAGCACATGAAACACGTTATTTCATGGGAAGAGCTGGAAGGAATTATGTTAAGCGAGGTAAGCCAGACCCAAAGGGACAGGGGACTCATGTTGAGTGTCCTGAGGTAAGCACAATCAGCATGGCAGAAATAAAAGAATAAACATCCATCTCACAATAAACGGGGGGAAGCATAGATAGTTGGAGGGAGGGCAGGCCTCACTTAGGGAGGTACATGGGAGCCCAGCATAAAGAAGGAGTAGTGGGGTAGGGAGAGGGAGAACCGGAAGGGGGAGAATCCGAATGGATGGTATGGGGGGGGGGCAGGGTACTAACCCACCAGGGGGAGAGTATCGGTTGTGTCCCCACAGATCTGGAACATGCATAAGGACCCCACCACGACACACCAAACAAGGAGGGCAACGCAAAGTACAAAGGTCTACACAAAGAGGCTGGACGACGCGCTGGCCCAAACCAGAATTAGGCCGACCCCCACACTCGAAGGGAATACCACAGAAAACAAAAATAGATCGTCTGGAGTGGGAAAGGAACTGACCCACCACACCACATCCAGAAGGAAGCTGAAACAAAGGAAGGAGAAAGGGCGTAGTGGAGTACACCTGGGCCCACCAAGCCCACAGAACGATAGCCCAGCTCGAAGGGCCCATTGTACAGAGAGGACCATACAGCTGGCCACACTGCGAGATACAACATCCTGCACCAACACATGGCCCTACACGGGACAGCACTTGAGACACAGTGGGGGATGTGCGAATGAGCTGACCCCTGACCCCACCCCACCACACTGAGGCAAAAACTGGGGGCGTGCAATGGAGCAGCAGGGGAAGCAGAGCAGAGAGATCCCAAGGGAGTATAAAGGATGGACTTTGGTGCCAGGACGTGGCACCACACAAGTTTCATCTGGAAAACACTCCTAAAGGCCAACAAACAGACCTGGAACTACTAGCAATTTTTTTGCTATCTTTTTGTTTTGTCTTTTTTTTTTTTAATCTTGTAAATTTTGTATGTTAGTGGCTTTTCTGCTTATCAGCGTGTTGGTCTTGCTGCTGTCGAAGCCATGTTCATATGTGCCACTTGGGTGCTGTCAAAGTCATCTGCATTTGTATGCACATGTTACTATATCTTCAGGTCCACCTAGACAAGATAGGCTGGACAAACAATGAGAAAAGAAAATAACGGGACCAACGGTCCCAAAGGGACATGAGAGCGTGGGAGATAGGGGAAGGGAGGAGGTGTTGGCCAACACAGGGACAAGGGAACAGCGAGTGGTTCAAAACCAGAGGAGGGAGGGGACGGGAGGACTGGTAGGGAGCGACCAGGGGCAAGGTAACTGAGAGGAATTACTGAAACCAGAATGAAGGCTGAACATGGTAGTGGGTTGGGAGGAAGGCGAAAGGAAATAGAGGAAAGGAATTGGAGGCAAAGTGCATACAGAGAAGCCTAAATACAGACATGTACATATGTAAATATATTTATGATTATGGGGGAAATAGACCTATGTGCATATATTTATAGGTTCAGTAGTAGGGTAGCAGATGGACATTGGGCCTCCTCACACATACTCCCCCAATAAAATTGCACCTCGCCCAGCTAAACGGTCATTGCATGATACCCACCTTCCCTACATGATCACTGAAGACAGATGTGTGTGTAAGCAAACGTGGTGAAGAAAGCTGTTTGTGCCCGGCTATCAAAAAGATATAGCGTCTGCGGTCTTAAAGGCTTGAAGGCAAATAGGAAGCCATCTAGCTCAGAAGCAACAAAGCCCACAGAGAAGAAGCACACAGCCTAAGCGAATACAAGTTGTTGAATGGACCATGTAGCAGACACCAAGGAGCAAAAACAATCATTGTGTGATCACCTTCCACACATAAATGCTGAAGACGAAGGTGTGTATAAGCAAGTGTGGTTAAGAAGGCTGATGGTGCCCGGCTACTGAGAGATATAGCATCTGGGGATTTAAAGGCTTGAAAGCAAACAAGCGGCCATCTAGCCCAGAAGCAACAAAATCCACACGGAAGCAGCACAGAGACCAAGTCTCAAACAACAAAGGCAGGGGGAGGGGTCACATCACCGTGAATGAGGGGGAGTGCGTGATGGGGACCAATGTCCATCTGTAGACAGCTGGACATCCTTGCAGGGGGGTAGTGAGGAGGAGATGAAACTCAAAACCTTCCTCTAGTTCTTGAATGCTTCCTCCCCTCCCAAGTATCATGACCCCAATTCTACCTTGAGGACCTGGTTATACCAGAGGATGTACAGCGGTGCAGTAGGGATCTGGAAACACAGGGAATCTAGGATGGATCAACTCCTCAGGGCCAGTGGTGGGAGTGGCGACACCGAGAGGGAAGTAGTGTAGAAAGGGAGAACCAATCTTGGATCTATGTGTAACCTCCTCTCTGGGAGATAGACAATGGGGAGGTGGGTGAGGAGAGACGCTGGGCAGTGTAAGATAGGATAAAATAATTATTTATGAACAATTAAGGGAGCAGGGGGAAGAGGGGAGTGGGGAGGGAGGGGAAGGGGGGAAAAAAGAGAAAACCGAGCGGGTTCCAGGAACCCAAGTGGAAAGCGAATTTTGAGAATGACGAGTGCAATGAATGTATAGGGATGCTTTGCTCAATTGATGTATGTGTGGATTGTGATGAGTTGTATGAGCCCCAATAAAAAGATTTATTAAAATTTAAAAAAGAAAGAAACAAAATTTAAACTGTGACTTCCAAACTAGATGGAACAGCAGAAATGTACACATATCCCATAAAAGTACTTTATTTATATTTTTTAAAAGATAAAAGTTTGACAATAGTCTGGAACACTAAAATATCTAGATGATAATTCATAAATTATATCTTAAAGAAACAAAGTTCCATTTGTTTTAGGGATGATTTAGCTTTTAAAATTGAATGTATTATTTCATACCAGAAATGAATTTCATTTGCTAAAAGAAAGACACAAATAATATGTAAAAGGCCTTTTCAATATCAATTTCCATAATCTAAATTAAATTAAATTATCATTTAAGGTTATAAAAACCAAAGACTAATGGATATTGTGTTTTATTAAATTGTATAAATCTTAATATAACTGAAGGAGTTTAAGAGAGACATTTTTTATTCAGTATGCTCACCAATAACAGTTGTCTTTATTAAAATATTGAATAAAGTGATTTTCAAAGAATCATTTTCATATCGACAAAGAGGGGAGATGACCAACATTTTTAGCTGAATCTAAAATACTCCAGTTAGTTTATTTGGGTACTAAACTATCAATGAATCAGTGGTACAATAATTTGAGTATAATTTTTGAAGTGTAACACAATGATGTCCTTTATGAATTTATGTATTATATTTCTAGGAGATCTGTTGGTGTAGTGCTTCTGAGTGAGCTGCTAACCCCAAGTTCAGTAGTTCAGAATGAAGGCCTGCTCTGCGATAGACAGATGAGGCTTCCTGGTCCCATAAAGAAATTCAGTCTCAGAAACGCACATGAGCAGTTTGAGCCTAACCTCCGGGGTCGCTTTGAGTCCCCTTGACTTTATGGCAGTGAGAACTATGTAATTATAGATTGACTGGGACTTTACAGAGAAAATTAATTTTTCATTCAACAATCTAATCACATTTTGTTTTGTGGCATTGTTTGCAAGTCATTGTAACAACATTTTCTCCACATCCTCTCTCTGCATCCCTCCTTCCCAGTCATCAGAATTCTGCCCATTTCCGTCTCTGACGTGTGGTTTTGGACAAATACGGTCCTGTTGCTCTCATGTGGTTGATTGTAGTAAAGAGAAGGGTGCTCCCTGTGTCGTTAGTCATTTTATAAGCCTGCCTATCATTTAGCTGAAAGTCAGTGTCAAAAGGCCTCATTCTTGTTATCACACTCTTGGTCTATCAGAGCAGTGAGACCGGTCATTTATCGGGATTCTGTATTTTGTTCTACAGCTTTCCTCCCTCTGTCCAGGACATTCTTTCGTGAGCCTCACAACAGGACTAGTGGTATTAGGGCCCCACTTGGTTAGTTTGGGTTGGCATGGTCCCCTAGTCCTTTGGACTCAGTGATTCCTAGTCTCTGATTCCCTTCACTCTTCTTTATTCTGGACAAGGATGCATCAAGAGTTGCATCGTAAGTGAATCTTTGGAAGTTTTTAAGACTTCACCAGAATAGAATGGAGAACATTGTTTTCTCAGATTACTTTATTCCAGTCGATCTAAAATTCCCGCTGGATTATGGTCCCAAAGCTCCACGCCCAGTGAGTCAAGATTTTGTATCTGTCAGTTCATTGCCTTCTTGTCTGCATGAATTCTGTGTATTATTCATTCTCCGTTGTAGGCAACGCTTCATTTTTCCCCAAGCTCCTTTCAGGATTCGTTCTTTGACTTTCACCTGGAACCTTTCGAAGCACTGAGATTCTCACCACCTCTCTCCAGGTGGATTGGAGAGCAGAAGGGAACGTGGGCACAACTGTGCAATACTCATGTGGAGCAGCTCGGGGAGACTGGGCAGGTGGTAGCTGTCATCTGTCATCTAGCCAGTGGTGCTAGAGATGGTGATTTCTCTCTCCAGTGTGTGAGGTGGCAGGTGTGGCCTCACTGCCATCAAGTTGAGTCTGACTCAGGGAGACCTTATAGAACAGCCTAGAACTGCCTCTATGGGTTTCTAAGACTAAATCTCTGCAGGAGTAGAAAGTCTAATCCTCCCGTGGACTGGCTGGTGGTTGCAAACTGCTGACTTTATCGTTTGCAGCCCCAAACGTACCAAACTGTGCCACCGGGGCTTCTGGTACATGTGATAGATGTGGCTGGACAGTATGGATGCAGTCCTGTCTCTTGCCTGATGAGAAAAGAAAGAAGAAACGGGAAGATGGAAACAATTAAAAAGAGGGGAAACGTGCAGCACAGGCATCCTGCTTGGATGCCCAGGTGGTGGCACCGCCGTAACTGTGTGCGGGTTGTAAGGCTCTTCCTCCGGGTCTGGGGGTGGAAACAGCTTTCCTCTCACGCAACACTCGTCAGGAGATCATTATTCCACACTTCATTTCAATGACGGAATGTTGATTCTTTTAGTATATATTTTGTCTGTACATTAAAATCTCTTTTTCCCCCTAAGGAAATTTCAAAATCATACAGAATCCATGCAAAATGATTTGATGTGATACATTTAATGATTTATTATTGCTTATTTATTAAATTCTCTTTGCTCTGCTCTGGGCATTTTAAACACCACAAAAATGACATTTGGTCCTTCCTATTTGACCTTTAGGTAAAGAAGTTAATTTCAGTTATTTTCGTGACAAAATTTAATCATTTTTATACTGGGTTTCCTAATTGGGCAGTGGGTGGTGAAAAAGGAAGAAATGGTCTCTTAAAGGTGACATGATAGTGTAGTCTTCGGGTAGAGCAAGTGGTTACTTTGCTCAGCATCAATTGAGAACTTGGCAGTTTGAGTCCACCCAGGTGGATCAGAAGAAAAGCCTGGGTGTCTGCTGCACTGCTAGTCACCTCCCAGACGTCCTCTGGAATGCAGCTCTTCCCCAGCACCCAGAGGACATCGTGAGTCAGAGTCTAGCTGGCAAGTAGTTAGTGGGATTGCTACCTGTAAAAGGTTTTAGTTTATGAAAATTAATAACAGCCTTCCCCCCTTCAAAACGAAAGGAATTGTTTCTCCTTTGTGTAGAGCTAGAATAACTTGCCTAATTGTTTCGCTTCTTTATTTCATTTTTTCATAAGGACAAATGATTTTGCTTTGAAGAAGAATGAACTACTCAGACAATCAAAACATGAAGCAAAAAAGAAAAAATATGTATCCAAAAGCTCAAGCATAAACTATGGAAACTCACTGCTATCAGTTCAATGCAGATCCATAGTGGCCCCATAGGATAGCGTAGAACCTCTGAGACTACCCAGCTTTATAGGAGCAGAAAGCCCCAACTTCCTGCTGCAGAGCAGAAGTGGTTTCAAACTGCTGACCTTGCAAGTCAGCAAGCCAAACGGTAAGCACCACGCTGCCAGGGCTCCTGTGAATTATATAGGAGATGGTCAAATTTATGTTTTATCCCCTATCTTCAACAAATAATAATCTGAAGCAATGTCTCAGAAATATAGAAAGGTGACAAGAATATCCCTTTCAAAAACCACAGGGAGTCTTTCAAGTGAATGACAAAAAGACAACCACGATCAGTCTATACAGTAATAATAGCTCTCAGTGTCAGCATTTTATGGGAAAAGTGACAATGAATATCTAACACATACATATTAAGTGAACTATTTTAATTTAGAAACCTGTAATTTTGTGTAAGTTAAAATGTGCATCTGTTCTCTATTTTCAGTGTAGGAAAAAAAACATAATAATTGTCTAAAACTATCTCACCAAACCGGCTTTCTATTCAATTACAAAAACCATGAAAATACATAAAGAGGAAATAAAAAGAGATGCATGGGAATTTACAGCTTAAGCCCTATGACAGATGTCCAACTTTCCTACTGCCGTTGTGCGGCTGCAGGCCACCTACCAGCTTATGAGTTCGTTATTGTATTCAGGGTTAGGTTCTGCCATGAAGAAAAAGCTTTCAAAACAGATGTCTGGCAAAAAGCAAGAAAATGAGTCTGAATCTACTAGATGGCAAGTAGCTTGTGGGATTTTTTTAATTATTTATTTTGTAAATTTTTCCCTTTCAGATTTTGTCTCTATCTTTTTTTACGTGACAGCGACAAAACCATGAAACACCTCATATTTCCACTTTCTCCAACCATTCTCAGCTCACTTCCCTAAATTCCATTAATCACCACATTCAATGTTTAACGCTCCATGAGTCTTGACAAGGACCGAGGAGCTAATATGGTACACAGGTAGGAGGGGTCGTCTTTGAAAGCTTGGAGAGAGGCTGTGAGAGCTGCTTATTTACAATTACACAAAGCCGCTCACCTTCTCTGAAGCAACTGTACCGTTAGACGGTGTGCAAGGAAGATTTTAGTTTTACAATGGTCTGTCTGTAAGTCCCTAGAAATCAAGGTGAGCTTTATGAGCTCATTTGTGATTTCCATATAATTGCTGTTCCCTAAACTCTCAGTTGTGGATACACTGAAGGAAAAATGATGAAAGAATTAGAAAAAAAAGAGACAGAAAAGGAAAAAAAGGAGTCAGCATGAATTCTAATTTCTACCTTAAAGAGTTGTGCCAAATACCTCCCAGTTTTCACTTTACCTTAATCCTTTAAAAAATATATAATGAGAATAGCCACACATAAATAAGTACTGCCTACTGCCTTCCTCAGTCAAAGAAAATGGCTTTAGAAAAAATATTTTAATACACTTGATGTCTCTCACCTCCCACACATATATACACCTTTTAATTAAACATAGATATTCAGGTACATAAAATTTTAAAGTATAAAATTTGCATTTCAATAAAATATTTTAAAGTGGTACCGCTACAGAGTCCATGAAAAAATTTAAATTATCTAGTATATTCTTACAACAGGAAACTTCCCATGGGATAAAGTGATAATAAAGATGAGAACAATTAGGATTAATTGAATTACTGAGCAATGAGAGCAGACACAGGATGATATGAGCAAAATACAAAAACTAGCAATAAAAATTGGTCCCTCTGAGAGGAGGTCTCTGCACCCCACAAGCACAAAATCTACCTTAGAGAGAGCAGCCAAATACATAAATATAATAGAAGGAAGGATCATATTATTTTGACAGATTCAAGTGAGTTATGAAAAATCAGCAAAATCATCCAACATTCTTTATAAATAACTATCACATGGCAAGTACACAGAGGAAACATAACATACAAACAAAACCAATGCTAAATTTTCTCAGGTTATTCTTAGATCACATCATTGCATAAATTTTATTGGACAAAATGTTTCTGTGAGCTTGAAAAATTTAGAGGGCCATAAAACTATTTAAGGGAGCTTTTTGCAGAGGTTTAAGTATATATTTAAGTATAGAGGGCTAAATCTCCAGGTAAATTTAAAAGTAAATATGCCTTTGGATTTCAAAAATTGGTTTCATTACTTCTAATAAGATGAGATCCAACATGCAGGTGCCAATAATTTCTGAACTATGATTAAGATGAGCTGAAGGTTCTCAATGGTTTGATAAATAATTATTATATACATATATTACCATGTTCTCCAGTGGTATCATCAGGACTAGCCCATTGCCATTGAGTCAGTTCCAACTCACAGCACCCTGTCCAGGATTTCAGAGGCCGGAATGAGCCATGGGAGCAGAGAGCCTTATCCTTCTCCTGCATGAAGGCCAGTGGACCTGAAACACTGACCTTGGATTTAGCAGTCTAATACCTTTAGTGCTTCTAGTGTTCTGATAGCAAGAAGCTGGAAACAACCCAAATGCCCATCAGCACACACAGTGGAATATTGTGCAATTCAACCATGAAATACCTCACGACAGGGAGGGACCTGGAAATCATTCAACTGAGTTCAGTAGTCCATAAGAAAAGGAAAAATACTGTAGGCACCTACTACTTCTACAAGGAAAGACACCGAGAAGGCAGGCTCCTACTCCCAGGTCATATATAGGGAATTCAGTCTCCCAAGCAACAAGGTACAGAGTCTGACTAATATTCATGAAGTATATAATATCCTTTATATGTACATTTTAAAAAGCACTTCAGCAGAAGAGATGGCACCTCACCTGGGGTCAAGATGGGAGAATAGAGAAAGGACCATTCCATTGTTGCCACACAACATTATGCTCGTCATTCCAAATCCACAGATACCCCTACAAGAGTGGTAAGCAAACCTTCGTGGAAACACATTTCAAGATGAGGGAGAGGTGCATGTATATCTGAGAGAAAGCAATACATTTCTGGCGGTGGCTAATCAATTAAATATTTACAATTTAATAAAGAAATACAATTCTCACCATTTAGGTATGGTCTGCCTTTGTGAATGAGTGTTATCGAATGATTTGCTCTATCACAACCCTCCTTTTCATTTAAATAGTATCAGTCATTTAAGAGTTTAATTTGTACATGTCAAAAATTCACGTATTCTCATCTGAAGCCAATCTATACTTGTAAATTTTCTTTTTCTCAATAGTGCTTTAAATTCTGTAACAATCTCTTCTATCAATAGAATTACCTTATGCCCTAGACCTATGGGGATGATGCGTAATGTTCTCTCTCATAAAATGATAATGGTGTCTTTAAAATGAACCAGAGACATAGACATATGAATGGAGTTGGAGCTCACACCTAATTCCAGCCCCAATCTAAGAACAATTAGTTCTTATGACATGGCCCTGCTTGATGCTCATCCCCACAAAGAGATCACTACAGATACAGGTGCTGTGGCAAAGTGTGGTGAAGAATGCATACGGTGCTCATCTACCAGAAATAGCACCTGGAGTCTTAAAGGTTAGTCAGAAAGCAAGTAGACATCTACATGAGGTGTCAGCTAAGACCAAGTACACAGCCAGTGTGATCCAAGGATTTCAAATAATAAAATCCAAGTCTGAAGGGAGGAATGGTAGCAGAACTTAAATTTTGGACACCCTAGTTTACAAAGGATTATGAATGACAGTGGATGCCCCAAATCCATTTACAGCCCCCCACCCCCATGAATTAAGCCTCCAGTGACCCCTCTAGGATCATAGTTGAGGGATGCAAATAGCCTGCTTCTCATGCAGAGCACACAGTAAAGTCAATTATGGTAGATGTCATTAAGTTAAAGGTACTACTCTACTATTTGATTTCCTGTTTGACCCATTTTAAGGTTGTTTAGATTTTTAATGTTTTCTGCTTTCTCTTCAATTGAGGTTTTTCGATACTTTGTCTAGTTGTTGTTTTGCTTTTTGTGTGTTTGCTTTGTATGATTGTCTTATTTTGTATGCTCAGTATTTTTTGTATATGAAATCCAGAATAGGGAGATCTATACATACACTCATTGGATATGGCATGGCTGCGAAGAATGGGGTTGTGGGTATGGGGATATGCAAGCAGCATGAAAAGGGAGTGTCATGAGATTGAGTATGGCGATGATTGCTCAAGTCTTCTTAGATGAGAACAATTAATGTGTGTGATACAGGAACTCTATGCCAATAGAATTGTTTTTTTAAATGATGGTACACTGAGATTAAAATCAATGACATGAAACAATATGTGTACGAATTGTTAAATGGAAAACGAATGTACTATTTAAGCCTTCACCCAATTCACAATAAGAAAAAAATATAATAAATACAATGAAATATTTCCTGAAGATAAAAACACCTGAGATATGGACTCAGAGAACTGTGAGTGAAGAAATACAGGAAAGAAAGGCTAATAAACTATGAAGGAAGCAGGGTAAAAGAATAATGAGGATGAGTGAATGACAAAAGAAGGATAAAGTTTTCATAGGAAATATCTTTAAAGAGGTCACCAGATAACATACTGTTAGAGGTTCATTCGTGTGTGTGTGTGTGTGTGTGTGTGTGTGTATGTGAGAGAGAGAGAGAGAGATCCTGATAGCAAGCCTATTATTCCTGTTTTGTAGCTAAGGAAATTGAAATACAGGAACATTTCCACTAGTTATTCACTCACAGTATGAAACTGGATCTGAATCCAAGAATCTGACTCCTGAGTGCTATGCTTTAAGTACTCCAGAACCCTTCCCTTTGATCAAAGCTATTAAAGGAGATTATAGAAGAGAATTTAGAAGTGAAAAAAAAAATCACATTTTATTTTGGGATTATTTATGGAGACAAGAAAATAATTATCAATGCTAATAAAGAAATGTTAAAGTTGTGTGAGTCTCAAAGAAAGGACAGGCAATTTTGTCCTTTCTCTTTGAGATCCAATTTATGATGTCCAATGCTGTAAATATTCAGCAATAGCTGTGATCTATAAATATTTAATACAAATGAAGTCATAAGTATAACTCAGGCTAAATGCTAATTAAAAATATAAAGAAGATTGGTAGTTACTTTCCCTCCCAAACTTCCAGATGGTGTTTAACCGTTATACGTGACTATATTTAAGAATGGCATAATTTAAATAATAATTCAAGAGCAATTTGTCAGTTATAGCAAGCAACATTGGTAAAGATTTTGAAATTTTATCACAATCCTTTTACTTGAAAATTCTCCTCCTATTATCCACTTTACAGCCAACACTTATCGGTTTAATAATTCTAAAGATTACAAGGCCTTGAGAAAACTTGAGAAATCAAGGAACCACAAAAAGCTTTCAGGATGCTAGATTTATTCAACTCTAAATAACTCTCTAGAGAAGGTTCCACTCACCTTGTTGGTATTCATTCTCAGCATATTAGATAATCCCAATATAAGAAGTCATATCACAACCTACAGCAGAAGACATATGAACTCATTTAACCTGTTAAACACCCAAGAAAAATTATTAACTGATACCAAGTGTGAGAGTGAGCCAATGTGGCCCCCATAGGAAACTGTAAGCCAAATTAGCCTGTCAAGCAGCTTGTTTTGCGGGCTACTGAGCTAAATGGCTCTCCAGGCTGGCCTTTCCTCTCTCCCTGCTGATCAGAACAGAGCACTGTTGCCTGAATTGGTTTCTCTGTGCTACCTGTGGGCCGGGCCAAACTGTGGATCCAGGGGGCGGTGTCACCGTCCCTTTCTTTCTGTGCTCCACTGTTCTTGAGGCGCCATATCAAGCTGCTTCACTATGCTGCTGCGCTATTGGCCTCCGCTCCCCCTCCCTATCTTATCTGCCTGCTGCGGCCAGGCCCCCTTGTGCCTGGGGCCTGAAGGTAATCTCTGCTCCCCTTGCCTATGGGCAGACCCCTCACCTCCTGCCAGCCACTTTGATGACTGCTTCCTTGACTTTGAACCAGCAGCCAAGTAGGAAAAACCTTCAGTATATTAACTATCCCACAAATGTGACTTGAACTGAGCCCTCTCTACCGCTGTGTGGACTAATTATCTGTTGTATTACTTCTTGCTGTATAAATCTATCCTATATAAACATAATTACATATATAAACATAAATATACTGGTTTTGCTTCTCTAGAGAACCCTGCTTAACACACCAAGACATACCCATACATGTTTAGCATAATAAGGCCGAGATTAACTCAATTTAATTGATGTGTTATTCATGTTTTATTCAATTATATGTTCAGAAATCAGAATGTATATATACATATATGCATGTGTATGTATCCACAAACAAATAGATGTATATTACTATTTTCTGCAATCTAATCAGTTCTTTTATGTGTTCCTAATATTTTAATATAAATTTTATCTCCAGATAAACTTTGTGAGAAAATGAACATATAAATTTAATTCACAAAAATAAATGTCAATTCATGTACCCAGTTGAATAAGTGAACATTGAATTTCAATGTGGCTTTTATACAATACAATGCTCCTTATGGGGGGGTGGGGGCAGGAAATAGTATACTATTTTTCTTGTTAATTGGACTTAAAAAGGTTGGATATGTTTTTTTAACCTTAAAAAAATAGTGGATGTTTAAAAAATAAAATAAGAGTTGTTATCGAGTCCATTTGGATTCAGATAACTTCTTGCGTGTCTGACTAGAATTGTGCATCCCAGGTTTTCACTGGCTAAATGTTTACAGTAGAATCATCTGTCCTTTCTTCCACAGGCCCTCTGAGTAGACTGGAACTACCAACAGTTTTGTTAGAAGATGTGTGTATCGATTATTTTACTACCCACAGACTTCAAGGGGTTAACATATGTAAATGTCTATAATGGAATATTTTATGATATGAGAAAAAAACAAATTAGAGTTTCATTGTGTTAAAGTTGAAACAAAACAAACAAGCAAAAGCAACCTGACCATCTAGTATGGTAAGTTCATTGCTCAAACAAAGAAACTAAAATCTATGTATTTGATTCTGTGAAGTTTTCAAAACCAGTTATTATTAAGTTGGAGCTATAGATGCCATGCCCATTTAACCACATGCTATGGTTGCTTAAATCATTCAAGTTTTCCTAAATTATATTCCCTAGAATAGTAGGGTTCTGATAGACATCAATAGATATCCAGAAAAACAAAAAATCCTTTAAAATATCTATGCACATCAGCTATAATCCCAGCAGGAAGGATATTATAGGAAGATTTAATTACCACTAAAGTCTGTCCCAATTATAAATAAAACCAAAGGCATTGGGCGGCAGCCCAGCACTGACCACCATTCGCGATCCAAGCAGAGGCATCAAAGGAGAGGAGCCTCACCTGACAGGGAAGGTGAGGGTTGATTATGGCACGTTCTTTCCAGGGGAGCAGTGGCCTTTCCTCAAATGACAAAGGCATGAGGAAACCCATCAGAATCGGATCTTGGAGAATGGTACCCCTGTGTGTTCCCTTCCCATCAAGAACTAGGAGACAAACTCCTAAAAAAGGCGAAGAGCAGATACTGCCAAGCTTGGCGATAATTTTACATCAACTTTCTACAACAGACAGCAACATATAGGAGAGTGAATGGAAAAATCCAAGTAAGGCATGCAGAGATGTAAAGTAACATTCAAGCATGTTTTGGAAATTGTAAGAAAAAAGTATATTTATACTACTTCCTATGACATAACAATCTTTCCAAGGAATCTCTAAGAACTCGGTTGAACAAATAGTGATTCAAAATTAATTTTGCTTCTGGAAATTTCTTTTCAAGGGACTGTGATAATATAGGTTTTATGTCAACTTGGGTGGGCCAGTATTCTCCCATGATGTCATTGTCTTACTGTAGTCAAATCTACAGTGGGATTTTCTGTGAAACAGCCAAGCAGTTATGGGAGACACAAGATACAGTACCCTCTCCTTAATCTAGTCACAACCTTGATAAAATTGAGGACAGTTTCATGCATTGTGGGCTACACTTAGTACAGATGGACACTTTGCAGAAACACTAGCCCATTTCTGCTGGAACTGGATCCTATGTCTAGTTTGTTGACCTCCTGTAATATCATCTTTCTATACCAGGTGAAGTGCTGACCTCGGATTTATTCAGCCCTGCATGCCCCAGCCTGTGGTCTTCCTGCTTTGTCTTCCTGCTTCCTTTTCTCAGTCCCTACAGCTACATGAGTTACTATGTAAACTTCTAGCTCACATCTGACCCACTGATTTACCCACTTTTATTGCTGTGTGACCATTTTTTGATATAAATCCGTTTCTACATACATACACATACAAGGGTCATGTCATTGGTTTTTCTTCTTTGGAGAACCTAGACTATCACAGAAACATACTTACATCTTGCAAATATATAACGAGGGTTCGGGAAATCTCACAGAAATTTCAAGATTGTGTCAGTAAAATTCTCTGTAACTCATATATCGTATTTTCTACAAGATTTTTGATGAATTGCCAGTAGTACAAACATCTGTTTCCAAAATTCTTACAACAGAAGTAACAAGATATGATGACCTTTGAGACCCGTTTCCTTGTTCTAAAAAGGAGCAATAATGTAACAAATCTAAAGACAGTAGCAAGCTCTAGCCATTTCCCCCTTTCCCAAAACTCTCATCAAACCTAAAAAACGAGAGAAAAAGAACAAAGAAACCTTGCAGATTTGTAGCTAATCAAACTTTAATTATTTAATTTCACCACTGCTTTTAAAATATTTAGATCTTTGTTACATTTAGATTTTAATTTCATAATATGATCAGATATAAGACTGAAAGTCAAACATTTTAGCACAGTGAGAAAGACAAAGATGATCTTAGAAGTCAAAGGGAAGGAGAGAGTAAGAAATCCCTGAGCCTGATCCTCTTTTAAAAAAATCAAGCACTCTTATGACAATGGTCAAAATTGCTTCTTCTTTTTGTTTCAGAGTTGTTGTCATCTGAAACTTGAAAAAACCAAGTGAATGCTTATTTGAGAAAAATGGCTGAATCTCAAAAGATCATTAAACTTTGTCGTTTCCATTTGCCCTACTCATACATTCCTTTCCCCAGCTCTGTCCCACTGAATCCGAGCCCACGGCCATCTGGTCGCTTCCAACCCGCAGTGGACACTAGAATAGAGTAGAGATGCCCAATACGGTGTCCAGGACTGAAAGGACTTCGGACCTGGGTTGACTCATCTGACTCCCTCAGAGAGGTTGACAGGTTCTAACTGCCTACCTTTCAGCTTAGTAGTCCAATGCTTAACCTACTGTACCACCAGGGCACAAAGCTCCATTCTCAGCTGTGGAGTAGCTTTGGAAAATAATAGGCCACAGTTACAGTGGAAACCAACAAGTTGGCAGTCACTACAAGGGAAGATAGAGGTATTTCTTTTCCAAAGCGCCTTTCTCAAACAATTGTCATAATTTGGCCTGTTTGGAAGTTCCTTGGAAATTTCCCACACTCAGGGCATGGCTTTATTGGACATTACTCAGAGCTTGCCCACTACCAATGATTTGCACAACACAAATGGATGGCCTTTGGAGCTTCTGTGAGTAAAAATGTGGCCCTTTCTTCTATGCTTCTTTTAGAAAATAAATAATGGTGCAAGGGTTATATACTTATAATAAAATGAAGCCATTTTTGATGCCTGCTTTAGATTGGCATATAAAACTCATTGCAGCAAGTCAATGCCAATTCAGCATGTTATTGGTGTTGCTAGTAGCCCCCAGTCAGTTTTGACTCTGGAGACTATATGTTGAAGAGAAGGGAACACTGGCCAGCCTTTATTGCCTGAGGCCAAGATGGCAGTCCCTCAGGCAGTCATCATGAAAGATCTTCCTATTTTCTGCTGACCTGCTGTACCAGGCAACTGGTCCTTTTCCAGGGATTGGTATCACATGATAGCATGTCAAAGAATGTGAGAAAAAGTCTCACCATGCTCAGTTTAAGGGAATTCTATCTACAATCATTCCAAAACAAATTTGTTTGTTCTTCTCCAAGTCCATAATACTTTCAATATTCTTCACAAACATAGCTATTCTAATCCATCTATTATTCTTTGATCTTCCTAATTTATTGTCCAAATTTCTCATCAATATACGGTGATTGAAAACACCATGGCTTGAGCCGGGCTCACCTTAATTTTCAAGGTGACACCTTGCTCTTCAATTCTTTAAAGAAGTCTTATTCAACAGATTTTGCCAGTGCAGAACATAATTTGGGTCCTCTTGGTCCAAGTACATGTTCTACATGAATATAAGGACGTACTCTGGAATTCCCATGCTTCTCAATCGTATCCATAGCTTGTTATGATTTACACAGTCAAATCCCTTTGCATAGTCCATAAAACAAAATAAACCATCTTTCTGACATTCTTTGCTTTCAGTCAAGGTCCATCTGAACTCTGCAATGATATTCCTCATTCCAAACCTTCTGAATCTGGCTTGTGTCTCTGATAGCTCCCTGACAATGTACCCTTGCAGTTTTTCTTGAATTATCTTGAACAAAATTTCTGTTGCATGTGATATTAATGATAGTGCTCAAAATGTCTGCATGCTATTGGGTTGTCTTATATGAACCAGCAAGAAAAGCAAAGGAACACTTACACCCCTGGGTTCTTCACCAGGGGTCAAAGGACCCTGTCTCAGTTACAGAGGTGCCCTCGGGAGCTGTTTAGACTGAATGCACCAACCAGGGGAAATCAATAAACTGTTTAAATGGTTTCCCAGGGACTCTTGTGATGATGGCTACAAGACCAATAGCTGTACCTATTTAGCATTTTTAGGTTGTTCTCATGAACAGTAACTAAACTTATCCAGATTCATAAGAATTTAGGATATAGAGAACCTACAAAGTAGAGATGGATGTATTGGTCTCGCATTGTCATATCTGGCTGAAAAATAGATTTAATTTCTATTTTACTTATACATATAAATCATTAGAACCATGAAGGTAGCAACTTTAGAATGCACTACATCTCTAGCTTTCTATTTTTACAGAAGAACATTTAGACACCAGTACTCCTAGAAAACCATGTGAGACAATAGTCTATTTGATATGGGATTTTTTTATCAGACAAGACTATACTGAACTTCAAGTAATCATTTTCATGATTAATCTACAAATTAAGGAAAGTCTGAATGATATGAGTGTAAATTTTCTCTTCACCAAGAAGGTCAGAGCTCGACTCATGTTCAGATCCTGCTTATCAAATACCTCATGAGAATTTAAATTACAAATAATTTATCTTACCCACTGATTCTATGAGAGTAATATATTTGAAAATATTTATAAAAGTACTGTTCATGGAACATTGTTTCATTTAAATGAAAGAACAAAATATAATTTTTTCTGATTCTTGGAGCCATTTCAAGAAATTGCAAATGAGCGAAAACAGTTAAATAAATCGACAAATGTCATTTTGTATAGGCACATAATTTCCACACTGATGAGGGATCTGATACTAGTAAATATATTATTATATCCTAACATTTCTAGAAGTCTCCCCAAGGCTAGCCTGTTAACTGACAGATTAACTGAAACCCACCAGCCACTTCACTGGAGGAAAAAAAGCACACACACACACACACACACACACGCACACATACACACTTCCTGAAGATCTGCTTTCATACATATAGCACCTTGGAGTCCCCACAGGGACATTTCTATGAGTCGGAACTACTTGCTGACACACAACAGTGATAGCAATATTCTACTTTTATTAACATTCTATCATTATAAAGACAGGGCAAAATTGCATAGCTACAGAAAAGATAAGAATGAACTATATTAAGCATTATTATCAAATCATTTCATTTTGACAAGTACAGATGAGAAAGCTATTGAACTTTACATGGGTCGATTCTAAGATGTGGACAACAGAAGTGGAATCATACTATTTAAATTAGGGAAAAACAAGGTCTGCCGAGTAAGAATTCTGTGTGAGCAATTGCTCCCCGGCCCACTGCTATCAAGGTGATCCCAACTCCTAGCAATCCATAAGGTTTCTGAGCTTGCAAATCTGTACGTCAGCAGATTGCCACCTCTTATTTCCAAGGAATGACTGGCGGATTTGAACTGCCAACCTTGAGCTAATGGTCTACGGTTTACCCGAAAGCACTACCAGGGCTCCAGTGCTTCTTTAAAAAAAATTTTTTAGAGTATGCACAGTAGCGTTTATTTATTTATTTAAATCTGTTTATTGGGGCTCATAGAAAATTTAAATATATTAATTTCTTTTGAAAATTCAAAGGGAACTAGATAACTTTGTGATCTCAGAAAGAAAGGGCAGCTGTACTCCATTACTCACTTCAAAACAAACGTGCCTGAAAGCAAAATAGAAATTTTCCATATAAATGAAGTAGAAAGAAATTCTTTATAGTGTATAATGTGGGTGGGAAAACTGTGTCAGGAATATGAGTGAGTAGTTAGAGCAGCTAAAATCTCAGATTTTCTCCTGAGATGATACCACAGCCGCAATCCTGGAGATAACATCGTCACTAGACGGGCACGTGTCCAGGGCCTTCTTGGATGCCGTTGCCACTGAACACGGCTTGTCACTACAGCTCCCGTTTCTCTCACTCAGACTCTGCCGAGACAGAAAGAGCACAAACTGGCAATCTTATGCTGTCAGCGAGTGGAAATCACAAGTACATAGAGCCTTCTTCCTATCCCTTTCTTTTTGGAAAGCAAACAAAATTCAAATTAACATTCCTATTGTAAATTACACTACACTGGAGTTCTTGAAGACATCTGCTTTAGAATGACATACAGAAAGATGCAAAATAGCTTCCCCCCTGAAAACACTGAATGGTATGAAAAGCCATATGTTCTTTATAAGGCACGTTTGGCTACCAATGTCCAGATGAGCAGTGTGAACTCTGCAGCCACTTCACAGGAGCAAGACGAGGTGATCTGTTGCTCTACAGATAAACAATCTTAGAAGCCAAGAGGGCAGCTGCATCTGTCCTCTCAGGGACCGCTAGGAGTCCGAATCCACCCCGCACAGCTTTCTGTGGAATTATTCCAGAATGGAAAATGCAAATGAATTTCCTTGAGAAACTACTATTTACAGGTTAACTGAAATGAAGGCAGTTTCCAAACCTGGGGTAAACACAAGGTCTGGACACAAATACTTAAAGAAGCATCCTTGCTATGGACAAACTTTTCAGAGACAAGGACAAAATCAGCTGACCTCTGGATAACAGTGTAAACTGATAAACCAGCTAAGAATGAGGAAGAATCCATTGTCTTATTTATCTAGTGATGCTGGCACAGAAATGCCACAAGTAAATGGCCTTGAAGTGCAGCAATGTCATTGTTTCACCACGCAGTAGCTGGATGTCTACACTGAGTGTGCGACTCGAGCGTAAGGCCTCAGGCTGTCAATTGCAGCTTTTAGGCGCCACCAATACTTAGTCTCTGGGTTTACAGAATCAGTCCCTCTGTAGTCTTTAGATGTTATCAATCTTCCCCCTCTCTGTGCCTGCTTCGTTGCCTCATCTAGTGCTTTTTCAATTTAGAAGTGATCAGTTTCAGGACACACCTAGATTGATGTGATTCCAAACAACAAAAACACATGAATCGCCAAAGGAACCATATGGACAGGTAAAAGGGTGTCATTCCCACATATCATGGTGGGAAGGAAGGGGGATAGAGAACCAATTCAATGAATAATGTCCAGATTCTAAAACAAACTTTCAGTTCAAGAACTCTCCTCTACAGCCGCCTCAATATCACTGAGAAAATGAAAAAGTCCGTTTAAAAAGCACTAGAAAGCATCCAAAAACCCACACCTCTGCAGATTAGTGCAGTGCCCAGATTCTGTAAACCTGACCGAACGGGAACCCAAACGTGAACCAACATATTCTTAAGGAGCATGTCCAACCCATCCCCCATTCAAAGTGGCACAAATAACAAGTAAATTCAAGCTAATTAAGCTTTGGTCCAATATAGTTCAACTTCACTTACGGACCAACCTATGTGAAAAGTACACCCCTCGAGTCACTCCGTGGGAAATAACGAACATATCACAGCGCAATGTTAGCGAGCTCTCTATTGTTCTTTCGCACACAGTTCCAGAACATACTAGAACAAAACCTATATGACATAAAAATATGAGCGAGCCGTGATCCATAATCAAGAAGAAAGATCATTAATAGAAGGACACTGACATATGATGTAATATTTAGAAGTGTAAAAAATTGAAAGGAAACAGTATTGATATTTTAAAGGAAAGATCGGAATAGCAGATAAAGAGATGGGATAAATGAAGCTGATAAAGGCATCGAACGGAAAGTATAGAACTAAAAACTAGATCTGACTTTAAGAAAATGTTGAATACTCTCAACGATGTCTTAGGCACCAAACCAAATGATAAGCAACTCTGTGAACAAGTCAGTAAAAGCTAGATGAATTCAAGGAATAAAGGAATCAAATAATAGTAAAATATTTTGGAAGTTTTAATCTATCCAGAAAACAGGTGAAACATAAAGATAAAAGAAGAACTAAATAAATGCAGAATACGGTAATGTTCTAAAGTTTTACTTAAAGCGGTATAACACTACTTCAAAAGTAGACTGTGTAAGTTAATCAAGCAACCATATCTTGAGTTTTAAACTGAGATGTGAGATTCAGAATTAAACCAGAGCACCCTAAGATGTTACTAACCTGTGTTTTCATCATTAATTGTATTTGCTGAAAGCTCTCAGCATGCCTCATAGCAGTTCTAGATTCATCTAGATGTTGTAATGGATATCCATATACTGAATATGCTTCAAATATTTCGCATAACCATCTTATTATAAATTCCTATGGGTATTTCTTATACATTTAATTCTTTATGTTTCTTTCAACTGCATACCTGTACTGGGTATAGGTCACTGGGTGGCTTATCTAGTTTGCTATTAATTGAAAGGACGGCAATTGGAACCCACTCAAGAGCTCTGCTTAAAAAATGGCCTGGCCCTAGGCTGCTATGTTTCTGGAAGGGTTAGTGGTGGTGTTTGTCTTATAAAGACAGACAACTTTCAGAGGAACAATGGATGATGGAATTGTGAAATTCCAGGTCGAAGAAATAACAGCACAAAGATGACGGTGACAATGGTGATTACAAGAGTAGTCACACAAAAGAACCTCAGAAAATAAAAAATAAATAAAACAACAACAACAACAAAAAAGAACCTCAGAAAGCAGGCTTCTGCTCTCAGGCCATGCAGTCTTCTTATCTCGCCTCCCAAGCCAGGAGGTGGAGCGCCTGACTAGTGCCCAGGAACCACATATCACCCTCTTTGTGCATACATCTTTAAATTCACTTCTACAGAGGAGACGCCATCTCACCTGGGGTCAGTTTTCCAAGTGATGAAGACCATTCAGTTGCCACCACGCAATGTGTGCTAAGATCACCCCAAATCAACAGACACAAGTGTGATAAGTGAATTTACTGGAAACTCAAGTCAAATGGGGGAGAGGAGGTCATGTCTATCTCAGAGAAGGTGAGTAGAAAGTTTTGTCTTTCTCCTGCAGAGTAGGAGGGGGTTTCAAGCTGATGACCTTGTGGTTGGCAGCCCAACACATAACCCACTACGCCACACCAGGTCTCCTCATAAACACTTAGTGGTACCCAAAATAGCTCAGTGCCTTTCTGAGCTACTTATAAACCAGAGTTCTGGTATCATTCCCTTTTTTGGTGTTTAGAGTCAGGCCAGCTTTGTCTTTCTTAGCTTCCTGGAATGGCATAAAATTGAGATTTTATAACTGATTTAGATTACCAATGCATTATATAGCCAACACAGATGATCGTTACTAAAATTCTTCTGTGAGAGGCCCTGTTATTCATGTCAGTTCAAAGATAGCCTTCAACATTGATCAAAATAATGTTGTAATTGCTAAGTTGCTATGTATTGATTTACAGAGACACTTTTAGGGTCCCTGTGCTGCATTTTTCAAAACACTGAGAGAATTTCTAATCTAAATGGTACCCAAGAGCCAGAAAGACTTTCTGCTATCCTACAGGGTAACCTGTATGCTTGGAATAATACAAGTAACAAAACTTCTCTTCAGAGGGTGTGCAAATTATAGAACACTTTTTTCTTTCTCTTATAAATTTCAGGTCTTTCCTCCTTAATTCTTTTCTGCATAAAATATGCATAGCCAACAAAACAAACAATTCAAAAACAAAGAAAATCACTTTAATTAAAACAAGTGTGTGTCTTTTGTATTTTTTTTCCTTTTTGAATATTCCAGTGCTAACAATAAACCTTAATATCCAGATTGTCTTATATGTGACATTTGCTTTCATAAACATGCAGTTATCAGGAGCTAATCCTGTAGAGAAACTAATCAAGGAAGGTGTTACACAAATGCAGAACATATGATTAAAGAGGGCAAGGCAAATCTCATGCAAAGAACTGAATATTATAATGAAATTGCCACTGAATGGAGATGTGAAGCCTTCAAGCTCAGTTTAATTAGGCCACTGAGTGGAATCCCCCCAGACCAACAAGAATTGAACAGCTAATAATCAGTTTGTTCTTTACTGATTACCAGTTAATCATGTCCCAAACACAACCCCGGTCCCCTCTCTAATTATGAATACATTTCCAGGCCTCTCCTTTAATCTCTATGCTTTCTGTGGGTGCACAAATTGTAATCAGCTAACTGTAAGAGCCCTACAACCAATGTCTTGAAAGGCCTTCCTACTGTTTAGGAAGTAAATATTTGCATCCTTCTGTGCCACAGTGGTAAACATTAGCTGATCTTATGAGGGGGGAAAAACACAGGAAGCAAGTAGACAGCAATGAAGGGGGAAGTCTTTCTAAGTAGAGGTTATGTTTCTATGTAAAGGACTTGCTCCTTACCAAATTTGTAACATCACGCACACACACACACACACACACACACACACAAAGACACACATCATGTTCAGAAAGAAAGGAAGAAAATAGTGCCTTATTTTTGCATGGAAAAAAATACTGATTATATTTTTGTGTAATTTCTTCCATATACATGGGGAGGTTCATATGTTTGCATGCATTCATTTATACTTATATCAATAAAATTGTTTCCTACTATTAAAAATTAAAGAATATAAGCAAGTTCCAGATATACTTTAGTACTTCATGACTAAATTTGTTTCCTGTAATGCAAATACAACATTATTTAGTTTAATAATAATTAGTAATTATGTACTCTGTGTTTTGTGCCATTTTGAATGATTATTTGAAACATACTTTAGAATTTAAATACCACTTTCAATTTATTGCTACTTCCTATAGACATAACTTACAGCACTCTGCTGACTCATAGTGAAAAGAAACTACTTTCCATCATTTTACCTTCACTCCCAAATAACAACGTTTAAAGAAACACTCGCAGATTTCTAGGTTCTGGTCTTTTATTTGATGATCACCATTTCTATGTAGAACTATATATTTTTTTCTTTTTATCTTTCTGTATTTTTGTAACTACTCAATTCTCAGATTCATAACTCCATAAGAGCTATCTCTTTCATACATCTCTCCCCATTATTCTTTTCGCCTTATTTCTGGAAACTACTTCAGTAGTTCAGACTATACTGTAGTGTTGATATAACTATCTAATACTTAGAAAATGTTTCTGAATAAGCTATTTGTTGGCAAGAACAGATGTTATTGGATTACTGAGTGACCATTATGTACCAGAAAGTGTCCTGCTATTTTCTATGAGGTAAATTTTATTGTTATAATTTTTACCCCCAGATAATGAAAAAGAGGCTGAGAGAAGTTCAATATGTTGCTTATTTAAATCCAGCTACCAAAAGCAGAGTTTTATTTCAAGCATAGGTTTGTGAGTTCAAAGCTTGTGATAGCTTCACCACATGATGTATCCTCTCAGTTGACATGGTTCAACAATAAAGTGGGGCAGGGAGATGGTAAAGTATGTGACGGTGTAAAAGAAGATATGGTGCTGAGTGGGTTAGGAGGTGAAGAGACAGTGCTTACACATGCTATTTGAGAGAGCAAACTGCACAGTCTAAGCTTTGTTTATATTTTATTCTTCTATTAACTAGCAATGTGATAGTAAACATTTTAAATATCCTTTCCACAGTTTCTTTACTGATAAGATGGGGATAATGAGAATAAGTGCTTTAAATGATTACTATGAGGTAATTGATATAAATGCCTCACTACAGTGATTTCAGAAAGATAAAAAAAACACACACATACTGTCATCGGGTTCATGCTGGTTCATAGCAACTCTGTAGGACAGAACAGAACTTACCCTGTCCGTATCTGAAGCTGCAAACCTTTATACTAACAGTAAGTCTCGTTTTTCTCCCTTACAGTGGGTGGAAGTTTTGAACTGTTGAAATTGTGGTTAGTAGTTCAATTCATAGCCCACTATACAAGGAGAACTCCTAAATATACTGCTTGGAATTTAGCAAACTCCGTAATAACTATCATCAACATCATAGACAAAACCACCACTCATCAATGTCGTTTTTATTACTATTGTTTTTCTAATTTAAAAGTTTCCAAATCCAAATAAACTGGACACAGAATATATAGGAATGAATAGAAGTTAAATTGTTATTCTGTTATTAGGTGATGCCAATCTTTGACCAGCAGCTGAGCATATAACCATCACACTATCAAAGATTCTTTCATGTTTTATAGAATCTTAAAGCTGTCAACAGTGTACTAAATAGTACCTGTATGGAATGAGGATATATATATACATATATATATATGCCCCAATAAAATTAGTTTTAACATCCCTGAATATGCTATTTGGAATATGGAATATTCCATACAGCTCTTATCAAAATCCATACATACATTGAGTATGTCATCACATTTATACACATATTGTCATGATCAGTTTCCAAACATTTTCTTTCTACTTGAACCCTTGGTACCAGCTCATTTGTCCCCCTCCCTACCTCATGAATCCTTGATAATTTATAATTTTTTTCATGCCTTACATCGACTGCTGTCTCAACACTTTTCTATTGTGCATCCCTGTTGGAGGGGGTATATGTAGATCATTGTAATAGGTTCCCCTTTTCTCCCCCCACCTTCCCCTTCCCCTCTTGATCTAGCTACTCTCATTATTGGTCTTGAAGAGTTTATCTGTCCTGGATTCCCTGTGTTTCAAGGTCTTGTCTACTAGTGTACATGCTCTGGTCTAGCCACATTTGTAAGGTAGAATTGGGGTCATGATAGTGGGTGGGGGGGGAGTAAACATTAAAGAACTAGAGGAAAGTTATATGCTTTTCAGTGCTATACTGCACCCTGAATGGCTCATATCTTCCTTGGGACCCTTTTGTAAGGGGATGTCCAACTGTCTACAAGTGTGCTTTGGGTCTCCACTCTGAACTCGCCCTCATTAATATTGATATGATTTTTGTTCTGGGTCTTTAATGCCTCATACCTGAGCCCATCAACGGCTCATGATCACACAGGCTGGTGTGCTTCTTCCATGTGGGCTTTCTTGCTCCTCGGCTAGATGGCCACTTGTTTATCTTCAAGCGTTGAAGACCCAAGATGCTATACTTTTTGATAGCTGGACACCATCAGCTTTCTTCACTACCTTTGCTTATGTACCCACTATGCCTTCAGCAATCATGTCAGGAAAATGAGCATCACAGAATGCTGGGTTATTAGCACAAAGTGTTCTTGCATTGAGGGAGTACTTGAGTAGTGGTCCAATGTCCATCTGCGACCTTAATACTTAACATATAAATATATGTACATAAATATATTTTTCCATAATTATATTTAAATATATTTAGATATACACATGCCTGTATTTAGACCTCTATAAATGTCCTTGATGTGTGTCAATTTAAGGAGCCCTGATGTCACTGTTGGGTAAGCATAGGGCTACTAATCCTCCTGGCTCCATGGGAGAAGAGCGAGGCCGCCTATTCCCAGAAAGCTTAAATCTCAGATACTCTGTAGAGGGCCACTAGGAGTCAGAATAGAGTTGATGGTACTGGGCCTGATTGGGATTTTTCAATTTGGTAGCTTGAACTTGGTAATGGTATAAGTATTTACATCATGAAATATGAACACACTACAAAGGGAACAAAATGAAGGTTGCTTTATTTTGTTGTTGCCATGAACTTGTTCATTTGTTTTCCTGACAATCAATTGGCAGACCTTAAGCAGCAAGTTGCTGTAAGGTAATTACAAACGAGGACCCCTGAAGTGATGGGGATTAGAAGTGAGAACAAGTATATTCCAATATATTTGACAGGATATAGTCAGATTAAAAGTAGGTTTTCTTTTGTTTTACATATTTCCCATAATTTTATATGTTCTTTGGTGGTGTGTTAGGGTTCTCAATGATTAGATAGATAGATAGATAGATAGATAGATAGACAGATAGATACAGAACAAAGGAATATAACAGCTAATTAGTCCACACAGTGGCACAAAGGGCTCCGTTCAAATCACTCCCATGGAATAGTAAATATACTGTAAGTTCTTCAACTCACAACGGCTGCTGAGTCCTAGGTCAAGGAAGCATACAGCTGAGTCTTCTGTAAGGCAATGCAGGCAATCTGGCGACTGGCAGTAAACAGCAGGGCGGGTCACCAACAGTCAGCAAGGCTACAGAATCCAACAGTCCCAAACTCAAGTGTTGTATACACCAGCAACACGGCAAAGCAGGTCTCAAAGGAACCTCAAGCTCTAGCAACACGATCCATGTGTTGGCAATCCCACAGATAGTGCCGCTCACAAATTGAAGCAGAGAACTAGCAGCCAGGTGCTGGTCATAAAACCAGAGAGCAAGAGCAAGAGAGAGGCAGGGCTTGTTGAGCCATTTATCTCATTGCCCTCCAGTCAAACTGCGACCTTATTAATACCACATGTTCCTATGGGCCAGTTTGGCACAATAAACCTACTTAGCATGGGGAGAGGGGGGGGGATAAAATAACCACAAGTTAAACATACTTTATAGAAAGCTCTTTATGTTTCAGACAGACAGACAGATCACCTGGATGAGGGACTCTATCAGCCCAAGGCCATAATGGTGTCCGAAGGGGTAACAGCTATGGTACCAACCATAGAACATGGAAAAATATGAAAATTTGTCACAAAATGAGAAGTTGTGGTGGAGTAAAATTTCTTAATATGGTTCATCTATTATTTCTTCAATGTTAACATTATTACTATTAGCAAAATTGTGATATAATGTTAAAATATAATTATGCCTGAAGGGATTCCCAGATGGAACTATTTAGAGAGGAAATGAAGGCAGATAGATATCAAGTTTCCTTGGCCAATTGAGGCGCATAAGACAGAGCTGGTGGGTTAGTCTGGGCAGACTACAGAAACAAATCCAGATATACTCATACGTGTTCAAGAGAGAACTTTATATCAAAGAGCAATCGCACATTAAGAAAACATCCCAGCCCAGTCCAGATCAAGTCTATAAGTCTGATATTACCCCAGATGTCGACACTAGTCCATAAATTCCTCTTTAGACTCACACAGCCATGCCATGATGTCAAATTCAGGAAGATCGCAGGCCAGTTGGAGGAAAGTCTTGTGGATCCAGTGGTGGTGGAAGCATTTCAGTGCTGGCGTGGGTCTCCATGTGGCTCCTCCAGCCCCAGGGCTCGGGCTGTCATCAGCACAGCTCCATGTAGCTTGTCAACAGGAAGACGAAGCAGAGAGAGAAGCGGGGAGTGTCTATCTGGCGTCCAGTGAGGAAGACAGAAGTTTTCAGAAACCACAGGAGCAGGCCACGTCCCCACAGAAGCTTCATTGGCTGTGACGTGATTGAGAGACTAGACTCCACCCCTTCACAAGCTGAAACTGGTGATGATTCCCCAGGACATTATGTAACTGCCACAGCCCGGCAGAAGAGGGAGGCTTCCTACTCTGAGCCACAGGGACCCGGTACTGCAATGTCAGACCAAACTGGTCCGCTAGCATTCTTCACTTGCAGCTTACAGAAGATGAGGGAGGTCAGAATAAGAGCTTGTAGGAAAGCCCACAGCCGTCCCTCAGAATATTTATTAGACAGTGTCCATTCCCCTGATCCCAAGGCTCCTCTGTGAATCCAGGGACAGGGTCACAAAGGAAATGAGAAGTCCTAAAGGCACCAGAATGTGTCTGGGAAAGGGCGACCGTTTCCCAGTGCTGACACCACCACTGTCCGCTCGTTGAGGACAGGGGGCTGCTGGGCGTCTGCGGCTTAGAGGTGGACGAGAAAGGAAGCAGGGCGGGTTCTTTCCGTGTCACCACCTGGCTTCAGGAGTAAACAGGAGTTTTCAAAAGAAGGGAGAAGAGAGCAAAAGAAGGCGGCAAAGGAAGGCCAGGGCCTGGGTTCACCTAGATCACAGGGCCATGAGGACCTTGCAGGACAATTCTTTGAGTTCATGGCGAGAAGAGGGAGCTGGGGGCTTGGTACCTACAGCGAACTCCAGGGCTTCTTCTCTCTCCCTGCGGCTTCCTGTGATTCGATGCGCTGGATGAGAACGGTTCTCAGAGAATTCCGCGCTGTCTGAAAGTGAGAGGCATGATGGCAGAGTGTAGCTCCAGCCTAGGCTCAGATGTTCCCCTTTCCCACAGGCCCTTTCTAGGGGCACTGTAGAAATACAGTCCCGGGACTCTGTGCCAGCTCCTTGGGTCTACGACAGGGAATAGAGACAAGGCACGCAGACACAGGGTGTCACGGGCAACCTCCATGGGTGTGCCCATCAATAACATCCTTTTGGGAGAAGGACGAAGGCGCCTGCCCCAAGAGGAAGGGTATCCTTCGCTGGGGCCATTGGCAGCAGGAACCACGATGGCATCAGGCTGACAGAAAGGGCCTGAGGAACAGGCCTGCTTCCTAGAGGAGAGGAAAAGCCGCAGGTGCTGCGGCACAGTCTTGACTGGGATGGCGGTAGGCCCTGGGCAGCTTGCTCCATAGAGTCCACTTCTACCTCAACTGTGGAGCGAAATCTTTCACATTCCTTTGAAAATCCCTTTTGAAAACATGTTTAGTGATATGGTATGTTGAGCAGTCATGGTACTATCTAAATAGTTCTAAATAAAATAACACTAATTAGATGTATGTTTCCTGCTGAAGCAAGGCTTTTATTTATTTTGTTATATAGTTATGAAAATAAGGAAGCCGAAACTTTAGAGACGTCAGTTAAGTTGCACAAGTTCAGAGATTTACTTAACTACCTGGAGTTGAAAGCAAAGAGATTTCATTTAATTTCAAAGGTTTGTTATTGGCAAGAGAAAAAGAAGAGGCCCTATCCAGCATTGTCACACGGCCCAACATGGTTGGACCATGAAGAGTGCATAAAATGTTTGTTAAAGTGCACGTCATACTGAAGGGCTTCCTGCTGGTGTTTGCTGTTGTTCCCACTCATCAGGACCCAACTTACCGCTGAAGAAAACACTGCCTAGTCCTGTGCCGTCCTCATCCTTGCTTCTGTGTTCGGACCCAGGGTTGGAGCCACCGTGGCAATCCATCTTTGGGAGTGATTGCCTTTTTCTTTGCTCTTTCTGTACTTGATCTACCAAGATGTCCTACTCAAAGGACTGGTCTCTCCTGACAGTATGTGCAAAGTATGGGAGAGGAAATCTTGCCAACCTTGCTTCTAAGGAACATTCTAGCCATCTGTTTTTCTTTTTTTTCTTTTATTTGTTTGTTTATTTATGCTGAATTTCTTTTAGGACAGACTTGTTTGTTCTCTTGGAAGTCCATGGGACCTTTAATATTTTTCACCAGCACCTTAATGAAAATGCATTGAGTCTTTGTTCTTTCTTACTCAATGTCCAACTTTCACAGGCAGCTGAGGCAAATGGAAACCCGATGGCTTGGGTGGAACAACATAGTAATCAAAGTAGCACCGTGCTTTTCAGTGATCCGAGGAGGTCTGGGTGAGCAGATGTAGCTCTTGATGTCTTGACTGCTTCTTCTAAGACAAATCATCTGGTTTCCTGACTGCTGTTTCTAGGAACATTGGTTGTTGACCCAACAAGACCAGTCCTTGACAACGTTAACCTCTCCTCCATTGAATTGTGAGGAGTTGGTCTTCTTACCCTTGAGTTGTCATCCACACTGAAGGCTGCAGTTCCTGATCTTCATCAGCAAGTGCTTCAAGTCCTCACTATGAGCAAGCAGACTATATCGTGTACATAACTTAGTTTGTTATATAAGCCTTCTCCAATTCTGACGCTGCATCGTGTTCACATAATCCAGCTTCTGTTCTTCCTCTAGGTACAGATGGAATGAGTATGGTGAGAGGATGCACACCTTTCATGATTGTAAACTTTAATTAATTTAAAATTTAGTACATTTAAACTAAAGTCGGAATGCTTTTGTCCTCTTCATACACCTCTCTCTTGATCCATGTACAGGTTCTGTACGTGATACAGTGTACTGGGGTTCCCATTTCTTCTCAATGCTATCCATAGTTTCTTATTATCCACACAGTTAAATGCCTCAGCACAGTAGTAAAATACATCTTTCTGATATCCTTTGCTTTTAGCCAGGATCCATCTTGCATCAGCAAGGATATCCTTTCTTCCATATCCTCTTCTCAATTTGGCCTGAATCTCAGGAAGCTCTTTGGAAAATTTTACTTTCATGTGATATTAATAATATTGTTCTATAATTAAACCATCCTATTTGATCTTCTCCAGTCAGTTGGCCAGATTTCTGTCTTCCAAATTCCCTAGCATAGACAAGAGAGTACTGGCAATGTTTCATCAACTTATTGAAACATTCAATGGGTACGTCATCAATTCCTAGAGCCTTGTTTTTTGCTAATTCTATCAGTATAGCTTATACTTATTTCTTCAATATTATTAGTTCTCGCTCATATTCTACCTCCTGAAGTTGTGCAATGTGGAGCAGCTCTTTTTGGAATGGTGACCGTATATTCCTTCCATTGTCTTCGGATGCTTCCCACATCATTCCATATTTTACCCCTAGACAGTTTCAGTATTACAACTCGAGGATTTAAATTTTCCTTTTATTTTTTTTCAGTTGAGAATTTGCTGAATGTGTTCTTCTTTTTGATTTTCTAACACAACATCTTTGCAAATTCATTATAAAATTTTACTTTGTTTCTTGGGCTGTCCTTTGAAATTTTCTGTTTGGCTCTTGGACTTCATCATCTCTTCCAATTCCTTTTACTACTCTATGATTAAGAGCATATTTTGTTGAATTTTTGGCATCTATTTTCGTCTTTTCTTTCTCATCTTTTTATTATATTTTGCTTCCTTTATGAATGATAAGCTTGATGTCCTCTCAGAGTTAATCAGGGCTTGCTGTTTAATACAGCAAATGCTTGAAATATTCTAGAAATTCAGGTGGGCAAGACTCAAGGTCTATATTTGGGCTCTAGTGAACCAGTTTTAATTTTTTCCAGCTTCAACCTGAACTTCCAGTGAGCAAATGGTGGCCTGTTGCATAGTCAACCCCTCATCTCACTTTAGTTTCTCCATTGCCTCTTCCTACAGATGGAGCCAATTTAACTTCTATATATTCCATCGCGAGAACTCCATGTGTAGATTCGACTTTTGTGTTATTGAAGAGGGTGTTTTCTATTAACAAGCTGTTGGTTTTTCAAAATTCTTTCATTACATCTCCTCCTTTGTTTCTAATACCAAAAATCAATTTTCCAACTTTTAGTCCTTCCTCCGTGTTTCCCTCTTTTGCATTCTCATTGCTAATAGTTTGCAATGTATCTTGATTTCAGAGGTGATACATTTCAGATGGAATATATTGGTAGAATTCTTCAATTATTTCATCATCAACTTTAGTGGTTGGTGTATAAATTTGAATATAACTTGTAGTGATTGGATTTCCTTGAAAGTTGTTAGATATAATCCTATTACAGACAGCATTGTACTTAAAGGTAGATCTTGAAATGGCCTTTGGGATAATAAATACTAAGCCATTCCTCTAGTTTTTTCATTCCCAGCATAGTAAACTATATAGTTTTCTTATTCAAGATGCTGATATCAGACAAGTTCAGCTCATTAACATCAGGATATTGATCCTTATGTGTTCCATTTCATTTTCGGAGACCACCCTAATTTAACCAAATTCACACTTAATAATTCCAAGTTCTGGTTGTGAGTATTTTTCCAGCAGGTTCTTTTCATTTTGAGTTGGCTCTTTCCTCCTCAGCAAAAGCAGGTCCCAAGGGCTTTGCTCCTGTAGTCCGTACTGCATTCACGCGATTATGCGGACTTGGCTTTTGAGAAGATAGCTCTTCTGTAGTTCTTCGAGTTCTTTCTGTCAGAGGGGCTCATCTTCTTGCGCTGTGTCTGACCATGTTCTCTTGTTAATCATCTTCAGTGTCTACAAATGGTTTCAATGCTGTTTGAGCAGTTACATAATCTGTCATCTTGGGGAAAGGTGGTCTAGCCTGTCAATCAGGTGACAGTCAATGAGGCCTCTGGGTGGGTATGGCCTTCTTCTGTGGATTCTGGGAACTCCTGTCTTCTACCTTGGAGGCAGAACACACTTTTTCTTCCTAATGACAAGTAGCATGGAGCTACACTGATGGAGCCAGAGCCCTGGAGCTGGAGGAACCATGTGGGGACCCACACCACTGGAGCCACATGACTTTGTACTCACTGGCCTGTGATCTTACTGCATTCAGCAGCATCACATGACTATGTGAGTCTAAAGACAAATTTATGGACTAGTATTGACATATGGGGTAATATTGGACTTATAGACAATCTGGATCGGGCTGGAATGTTTTCTTAATATACAATTACTCTTTATATAAAGCTCTTTCTTATACACACATGAGTGTCTATGAATTTGTTTCTCTAGTCAACCCAGACTAACACAGCTGTTCATTAAGTTTTTAGTGGCTAATTCTTCCAAGGTAGACAGCCTATTCCTTCTGCCTTTTCTTAGTAAGAAAACCCTGCTGAAACCTGCTCACTTTGGGCGACTCTGCTGGCTTTTGACAAACCAGTTGATATAGCTTCCAGCATCATAGTAATACAGTAAGACAAACAGAGAAGTGATTGTTACTTATGTTATGCCCCCTTACATAGAAGAAGAAAATGTGAAAATGTTATTTCATTTGCCAAAATGTATACTTTTTTTTACCTACACAACTTAAGGTTAACTCTGCTGACCTAGATAAATTGTTTCCAGTTATTTCCCTAGCAAAGTCCCCAAACTCCCCCAAAGTGTGCTGTAGGAGAAACTACCAGGAATGAAGAATGTTCCATCTTTGTCTGGGGCTGTTTTCATGTTTTATGAGCCTAGTAGCATTATGAGGTAAGGATGAGACTGTAAATACAAGGCCCGTGGTTTTCAACCTGTCAGCCACTCCATGAGAGAAAGAGGAAGTTAGCTGCTCCCTTAAAGATTTAGAAGGTTGGGAAGCCTACATGGGGTCAAATGAGTCAGAGCAGTCTCAAAGGCAGTGGGTTTCCATGACCAGTAAGAAGCCATGGTGACCAGTGAGTATGCACTGGACTTCTAACTGCAAGATGAGCATTTTCAAACCACCAGCTGCCCCTTGGAAGAAAGGTGAGGCTTTTTACTCCCACAAAGATTCTGTTTCAGAAATTCAAAAGCACAGTTCCACCCTGTTCTATGGGGTCGCTATGAATTGGAATTGTCTCATTGGCAATGAGATTTGGTTTCTGTTTGTGTTTGTTTCTTTTTCTTTGTGGCTTAGAATGGTGACATATATTAGGAATGGTGACGGCAGTGACAGTACTTACCTAGACATACAGATAAGCTGATAGTGAGTTGGGATACTCTCACCAAATGATTCAGCATGCTTATCATCCAGAGATGAAAGTATTTCCCATTTTAAAAAATTGTGGAATGAGTAAAATAATTTATTTGAAAGCATCTGAATGATCACTAAAGGTGAGATGTTATTCAGGAACAATAGTAACTTAGCATATCCATAGGAATGCATTTTTACCTTTCCAGATTTTTTCTGACATCAATCCATTTTTTAAGTTGCAGCTAGTGATATCTGACCCAAATTTCTCTTTAGAATTGCTGATCTCCCTCAGAGGTCAACCCTCTCTCAAAATCAGCCATGATCACAGTCTTACAGGCATAGCACACACCTATGACTGACTGAGGAAGGAGTATTAAAAGCTCACGTGGCCACAAGGTAAGAGGCTGAGAAGAGCCACGAGCTTCAGCGCTAACCATATGGGAGCTAAGGTTTCTGTTGAGGTGACGTCTCAGCCCAATTTCTTTCATTTTGTCATTCTTGCTCCTATTCCTCTCCTTCCAGAAAAGTTGATACAAATATATTTTTCTAATAAATTTTATCCATGCTAAACTTTGATTCAGAATCAACTTCCCAGAGAAACCAAGGCTTAACAACCCCTCAGAAATAAGAACAAACAACTCTTCCTGTTTACTTACCTAATTATGAATCATGTTGGATGGATAGTAATAAAACTCCAACTACATATATGCAAAAATAATACTTTTGCTTATACTTAATAGATAGTCTTTACAGACCAGGCCACAATGAAGCAAGAATAGCCACCAATGAAGCTTCTTTGGGATGTCTGACTACAGTGACAGATGCACCAGAGACTATCGCACAGAGACTGGGGACAAGCAAAAGAGCCCGGCTGATATCAGATGCCTATACCAGGAGCCCATGAGACAGAGTACAGCAGCAGTGCCAAGAGCATGAGACTGTGAGGCACGGCAGTGAGCCAGCCCGTGCACTGAGGCACAGGCAGAGAGTTCCTGTGCCTGCAAAGCTAGGATTACAGTGAGATTTAGACGCCGGCTGAAAAGTGCTGTGGTGGACCAATGACTGCATACTTATGATTTTACTGATCCCGACTTGTGGTCACCTTCTAACTTCCCCAATAACCTCCATAAATGTGACATTTAGCTGGGATTTGTATGACCATTGGAACGAATTCTTGTCTTGTGGGGAATGGTTGGTGTCAGAGTAGGGTAAAAGAACACTGCTTTGGGGAGATTGGCTTGTGAACTTACAGAAGATCACATATGGCATCTTCACTGCTTACTTAGTTTTTCTAGGGACATTAGTGCTCAAATCAAATGACCTCTCTTTTTGTCCATTTCTAAATAGCCTTCATGGGATAATGAGCTAAGTGCTAGGCTTCTAACTTCAAGATTGGTAATTCTAACCGAGCACCCACTGTGTGGGTGAATGCTGAATCTGTTGGCTCTCTAAAAGTTAGGGATTCAGAAACCAAAAGAAGCAGGTCTATTCTTCCCTCTAGGCTCACCATGAGTTGAAATGGACTCAGTGACAGGGGTTGGGTGTTTCAGTGTTTGTTGATTGTTTGTTTTTCCATATAGAGAACACCATCATTCAGAACAAGTCAGACTAAACCATCAATGACTCATATGGAAGCTTAAGTGGAAGCTCAAGAATATTAAAACGGTCCACAAGATGCAATGCACAACCTTAAAAGTAAAGACCATCTCAAGAATATATCTACTACATTGCGCACTAATGACTGAAGATCAGACAAGCTATGGGATGACATCAAGACCATAATACATAAAGAAAGAGTCATTGAAAATATTGAACAGAAAGGAAAAACAAAGTAAATGTTAAAAGAGACCAAGAAATATGTTCTTGAGTGTTCAAGAAATATGTTCTTGAAATATGTTCTTGGCTAAAGCAAATGGAAAAAAATGGTGAAACAAAACAACTGAAGATTTAAAAGGGAAGCTGGAGAAGACAAAATAAAGAAATATAATGAAATGCACAAAGACCTGGAGTTAGAAAACCAAAATGGAAGGACAAGCGCAGCATTTCCCAAGATGCAAGAACTGAAGGAAAAATCAAACAAGTTCTAGCACTAAAGAATTGTTAGTGTAAAATATTGAACAACACGAGGAGCATCCAAAAAGCAAGGAAGGAATACACAGAGTCATTCAGTCATCTCAGGGGATAGCATATGATCAATAATTAAAGGTACCTAAAAGATAAGTTTAAATTGATTGAAGGCTTTGGATCAAAAAATCACCAGAAATTGAGAAAATACCTTTTGAGATATTTTAACAGACGGAGCAAAACTGGAAGCACTTACTCAACCATGGTAATACATTTGAAACATAGTTGGCTGGCCAACAAACTGAAAGAGATCCATATTTCTGCACATTCCAAAGAAGGGTGACATAGAAGAACACAGAAATCATTGAGTGATATCAATGATAGCATGCAAAGAGAATTTTGGTGAAGTTAACATAAATGCTGCAATCTATTGACAGCAATTCAAACTGGATTCAGAAGAGGATGTGGGACAAGGGGTATGATGAAGATTGACTGAAAGTAGAGAACACGAGAAAGATGTTGACCTGCATTTCCTAGACTCTACAAAGAACGATGCAAGTGTGGGTCACGAAAAAGCTATGGACAACATGTGAAGAGCAGGAATTTCAGAACATTTTACTGTGTTCATGTGGCACCTGTACATGGACAAAAAGGAGCCATTCAAGCAGAACAAGGGGATGCAGTGAAACTTTAGAGGCGTGCCAGGGTTGCATAGTTTCACCGTATTTATTTAATCTGTTTGTTGAGAACATAATCTGAGAAACTGGGCGACATGAAGAATTTTGCATTAGGATTGGAAGAGAAAAGTGAAAAGAATTTGAAACACTTGATGATGACGTTCAAAACCTCTAGTCTTTGTATGAATTCCACGTTATCCAAGGAAGACAAAAATTCTCAAAACTGGTCTAATTTGCTTATCTGTAGCAAATTCATGGTGACTGAAGAAAAGATTGAAATTTTCAAATATTTTATTTGACTCTACAGTCAATATCTATGCAAGCAGCACTCAGAAATCAAGTGAAACGTTGTGTGAGGCAATATCAGGAAATAACAGTAAGAGCAGCAAAATATGTCTTCAAAGTATTGAAGAACAAGCACTTCGTCTTGAGGATGAAGGCACATCTGACCAAACCACAGTATTTTCAGCCAAAGTATCTTTATTGCCTCAAATGCATGCGCAAGTGGGAAAACCAACAAAGAAGACACATACTACATGAGAAAATCAACTGTCAGAGGATAAACAAATCTGATGTTGAAAAAGTATAGCCAGAATATTGCTTCAAAGCAGTGGTTCCCAACCTTCCTAATGTCGTGGCCTTTTCATACAGTTCCTCATATGGTGGTGACTCCCCAACCATAAAATTATTTTCTTTGCCACTTCATAACTGTAATCTTGCTACTGTTATGAATCAGGCGACCCCTGAGAAAGGGTTGTTGGACCCCCAAAGGGGTCGTGACCCACAGTTTGAGAACCGCTGCCTTAAAGCAAGTATGGGGGTACTTCATCTGATACCCTTTGAGCATTTTGTCAGGACCAGTTTCCAGAGAAAGGCAGCCTGGTGGTAAGTCCAGCATAAAAGAAATCCCTCAAAGTATAAATTGCCACCGCAGCGGCAATCATGGTCTCAGACAAAGCAGTATTTGTGAGGTTAGCACAGACCTTGGCAGTACTTTATTCTGTTGTGCATCAGATCAGTGTGACTTGGATCCACCATGACGGCATCAGACAATGACATACAGAGATCAGCCAACCTGAATTTTATCAATAAAACTAATATGATCGCACACGGGCTGTCTTAACTTGGCAAAAAACAATGTGCAAGGGATAAACTTCCTGATTTTGCCTTTTCCCCCTTATACCAGATAAGCTAAATAAAATACCTTCCTTTTTCTCCCATTCCTTCTTCATGCTTTACTTGCTTTCCAGTGGATTTGTGGTGGATGGGAAAATGAACTGGCACTCTGGATGCAGGCTTTTGTCTTAATAACGGTATATCTTGTCCTGGGGAAACATGTATCTACAAATGGTCCCACAAATGAACTTGCGGAAATAGAAAGCATTCCAACGAGGAGACGTGTAATAGGAATCTTTTGTTCTTCATTTCCCTGTGGTTATAGAGGCACTGAGTGGGTTGAAGCAAAGTTGCATCACAAAGCCACAGAAAGAGTATCAAGTCCCCACTTTCTTTATTACTATGTAATCCAAAACCGTTAGCCCTTCAGTCTCTACCTCTCACCATCTAAATTTGCTAATTGAAAGAGGTGTTAGAAAATCCTCTATTCAAATATAAGTTCTTCTCTGACCCAGTGGCATGTCCTAAGACATGTTGTTTGCCCTCTCTGAACCAATGAAAGTTCCCCTGTAAAACAGCTCAAATACCTTTTGCAGAGTGTATTTACTTATTTCTCTCGATGTAATAATGAATCCTTAACAACGTGTGCTCTGTGTTGTTGGAGTTGTGAGTCTGTGCATTAGTTTTATCAGCTTCCGTAGTCAACTGGCGTCCTTTACATTTTGCCAATAAGAGACACGAGATCAGAGAGGACAAAAAATAAAAGCTTCATGCCTATGGTTTTAATACTGGTGTTGATGTCATGATGGAAAGGTTGACGATTCTAGAATTTGTCTGACCAGATAAAGGCAACCTCTTTTTAGAGGTTCCTAAACTCAGCAGGAAACGTATATTTTTAGAGATTTAGAACTAATTGAAAGACCATCTCTAACAGTCAAATGGCAAGTACAGACTCATAAGATGTTTTTCATTATTTATATGGTTCCATAAACCAAATCACCCCCAAATTAATTTTATTAGTAAAAAAGAAGCTACACATGTATCACCTGATCCAGTTTTATAAGTTCAGGCATTTGGACATTGTCTATATCAGGGTGTTTCATGAGGTTTCAGTCATGCTGGTCTGAAAGCCAGTGTTGAATCTGAACACTCAGGCTAGCTAGAGGATTTGCTGTTCCTGATGAACCCTGATATGGCGATTGAGAGGAGGCCTCAGTTCATCACTGTCTGCTGGCAGAAGGTTGCGTTTTTCATCACTTGATCCTTTCCATGGGGCTGCCTGAGTGTCATCAAAGCATGACAGCTGCCTTCTCACAGTGAGTGACGTGCAAGAGTACAAAGGGGGAGAGAAATCATACGGTTCCAGCATCTTTTCAGTACTTTGTAGGTCGTCTACTCACCCACTGACATAAAATTGATTTCAACTCATAGCGACCTGATATGGCAGGGTAGAATTGTCCCTGTGATTTTCTGAGACTAACTCTTTAAGGCAATAGAAAGTTTCATCTTTTTTCCTAAGTGGTGGTTTTGAACTGCTGATCTTGTGGTTAGTAACCCAAAGCATAGCCCACACCTGATAATGTTGAAAAGACTACAAGGCCATGCATACTAAGAGGCAGAAATCAATGGAAGTTGACCTGAAATCTAGTTATCACACTTTCTCCTTTCACTCATCCAGTACTTGCATTTATTTCATCAGCTCTCTTTCAGGAGTACCTAAGTGAGTCTCTGTTTTCCTAATGTGGTTCTGTCGGACACTCCTAGCTCGCACTGGATGTGACAATGGAAAGTTATATGGTGATCAAAAAACTTTTATTGGTAACACATACAAGGCATTACCACTATGGTTAGGTGACATTGAGTTAGGTCTGACCCATAACAGCCCCATGCGAGACAGAAGGAAAGACTGCCCAGTCCTGTGGCACCCTCACAACGGCTCCTGTGACTGAGCCCACTGTTGCAGCCACCGTGTCAACCGATCTTGTTCAGGGCATCCTCTCTTTCACTGCACCTCCACTTTAACGAGCATGCCATCCTTCTCCAGGCTGTGATCGCTCCTAACGATATGTCCAAAGTGTGTAAGATGAAATCTTGCCATCCTTACCTCTAAAGAGATTTCTAGCTGTATTTCTTCTAAGAAAGATTAGCTTGTCTTTTGATTAGACCAGGGTACTTTCAATATTCTTCTCCAGCATCAAAATTGAAATGCATCAATTCATCTTTGGTCTTTCTCTTCCTTATTCAATGTCCAACTTTCACAGCTATATGAGGTAAATGGAAAATAACATGACTTGGCTCACACACACCTTAATCCTCAAAGTAATGTCCTGGTTTTTCAATACGCCAAAGAGGTCATAGGCAGCCAAATTACCCAATTGAAATTATCTTTTGATCTCTTGACTGCTGCTTCCATGAGGATTGATTGTCTAAAACAAAACAAAATCCTTGATAACTTCTATCTTTCCTCCATTTATCATGGTTCCTTATTGGTCCAACTGTGAGGATTTTGGTCTTCTTTACATTGATTTGCAATCCATACTGAAGACTGTGATTCTTGATCTTTATCAGCAAGTGTTTGAAGGCCTGATTTTCCGCTAGCATGGCTGTATCATCTACATATCAAAGGTTGTTAATAAGCCTTCCTTATTATGCCATATCTTCTTCTTATAATCTAGTTTCTCTGATTATTTGGTTCTAGGTTACCTGCACTATTAGAGGCAATCCTGCCCCTACTTTAGTGAAGTGAAAATTATAGTTTGCTGTCTTTATGATCCCAAGGGAGACAGACTATTTTTTCCTGACATTTAAAGGATTTAGTAGTAAGTCCTTAGAGCTTTTTGTGTGTAGTGTTGAAATTTTCCAGTTTGTACTTCCACATCCCCATTCACATATGATCTTAATCAGAGTAGAACTTATATTTTATATTTCTTTTTTTCCACCATTTCTAGAACAGTGCGTGGCCCATCATACTCATCTAGCAAATGAGAAGGTGAGGAATGAGGGGGTTGAAGGCAGGGAGAAGGAGAAGGGGGTGTTTATAACCCTGGCATACATGAAAAAGAAGTAGGTGAATGGAACTGAGAATGGAGATCACTTAATGAACAATTTCTAGGAAAACAATATTTAGACACTCTTTAATCTTTGTACCAAAAAGGAGGTGGAAATAAATTTTCCTATTTTCTATTCTAAAACTTAAATGAACCTTTACATAATTACTTCAGTATGCAATTATGCTTACAGAAAGATAATTTTAATTTCAGATAGTCAAATAATAAAATGCTAGAGTAGGAAAAAGGAAAAAGCCAAGCTTAATTTTAAAATCTTTTTTGTAAAGCTACCTCAGAATTGGAGCCCCCTTTGAAACCTGCAGTTGTGAAAGATTTAGAGGAGAATGGTGGACAGTTACTGTGATAAAAGGATACTTGTTCCGTGTTCTTTTTTTCTTAAAAGTCCTGACTCATTCTTTCTTGGGGATTGAACTGACCGACAGTAACCTTCCAAACTGTCAGTGTGTGTGTGTGTTGCAGGGATGTGGAGGTAAGCGTTTAATCGGAGAGTTGGAAGAGAAGTTAAGTAGGTTTTACGAAAATGAAGGTCAATATAGGTTGTCTGCTCACCTTATTACTTTTCATGATCACATTGAGAAAGGGGTCACTACTTGATGAATGTTGGAAGAGTTCTCTATTTAATTTGTGTCTTTTAGTAATTATTATCACATGAAATTTCATAAGTATAATCCATGCCTAGAATCTTAACTACAAGAAAAGCTGATGAATGTAGTGTTTTGTTTGTGGGTTAGGGAGGGGTATTGTTGGTGGCATTACAGTTGCTGAGCCAGGAAAGCACACAGAAAAATGTAGGAGTAGATTCCAAGCATCACTAGATCAAATAGCACTTCTTAAAAATAAATACACATCTTTTAATCCCAAGTTCTGATTCTTTATTTCTTCTAAGATATATTTATAATTAATTAGCAAGCTTAATCTGCATCCTTACATGCCATTGCATTTTTTCTAAAGGTAAATTAAATCCTCAGTGAGAAATGTACACTTATATGTGCTACCTTTTCCACTTTTACATATAACTTGTAGGATAGATAACTCATGTTTGGCGGTCAGTGTAAGATGTGAAAAAATATTAATTTATAAATTATCAAGGGCTCATGGGGGAGGGAGGAAAAATGAGGAGCTGATACCAAGGGTTCAAGTAGAAAGAAAATGTTTTTAAAAAGATGATGGCAACATATGTACAGATGTGTTTGAAACAATGGATATATGTCTGGATTGTGATAAGAGCTGTAAGAGTGCCCAATAAAATTTAAAGAAAGATATTTTAACAATTAAGAATCCATCAGGGCCAGTGACAGAATAAAATTTTAAAAGATGTACCAAAAAAAAAGCTCATGAATTTAGAAATTATGGCTGAAAATATACTCATCAAATTGCATTATTCAGAGCTCATAGAACCTTAGCTGAATGCATTGCTGTTCCCTAATCACCAATATCATCATCATCATCTGTGCTAGTTACATAATTTCATTTCAACTTGATAAATAGCATGTAGAGGCGGAGTCTAGCCTGTTGATTAGATCGCTAGCTCTCACACACCAGGAGGATCCTGGGAATTTCTCTCTCTCCTTCACCTTCCTGTTGGCAAGCCATGTGGAGCCACATGAGAACTAAGCAAGCCATGCGGCAGAGACCTGCACCAGCCCTGGAGATACTTCCACCACCATTGGATCCACAATGCTCCCCACCCCCACCCCACCCCCACCATGCCACCAACCTGTAATTTACCTGCATTCTACACCATTGCATATAGCTGTGTGAGTCTGAAGAGAGATTTCTGGACCAGTCTTGGACTTATGGGCTAATATCAGACTTATGGACCTAATCTGGACTGAGTTGGGATGCTTTCTTGATATGCTCATTGATATAAAGATCTTTCTTATACATATATTTGTCTCTAGATTTGTTTCTCTAGTCAACCCAGACTAACACAGTATCAATCATCTTTTACCACGAAACATGGAAAACACTATGTCTTTGTTCTGACAGTGCCAAAGAAAGATGAGTTCATAGTTTTAAAACTTAAATCTCACCTTTGTTCTCAGTCATGGGCTGTTTTAGTTAGGATCTTCTAGAAGAGCAAATCCAATGATGATATAAGGATGTAAAAAATAAGTCATTTACTTCAAGGAAATGGCTCAAACCTTTGTGAGTAAACAACTCAGGCAATTGTGAAGAAAGTCTCAAATTTGTGCAGACTCTAGGCTGGTAAGTCTCAAATTTGTGCACGCTGGAGGCTGAAGAATTCTACTTATACACATGGTCGTAAGGCTGACCAACCCCAAATCTGGTTAGGCAGCAGACTGAAAGCTACTCCTCGGTCCTGGGTTTGGGGAGCTGGTGAATTCAAAACCTTCAGATCAAGGGGCATACCAGAGACTTCTGCAGGATTAAGTCCCCAAACAGGAGATCAGGCGATGAGAAGAGTGCAGTGTGGAGAAAAAGAATGAGCTTTTCCAGAATAACCACTTATATACTGCAGGCAGGTCACAGGCCACAAATGTGCTTACATGTTATTGTTAGGTGCCCCATGTCTAACAGAACAAACCACTGCCTAGCCCTGTGCCATCTTCACAATTTATTTTTTTAAATATTTGAGCCCACGGTGCAACCACCATGTTGGTCTTTTTCCCTGCTCCTCCAGTTTACCAAAAATGTTCCCTTTTCCAGGGCTGGTCTTGATGGCGGTAAGCATAAGAAGCTGGCCTAGTTTAGGCTAGCATTTGTACTAATCATCACATGGGCCTAATTAGCGATTGCCCCTATCAAAAAGGTCTTGAAAACTAGATAAAATTAGATGTGTGCTGAGAACTAATCTGTTGCATCATCCTAAAACAATACAAAAGCTGTCAAAGGGCGACCACGGATGCCAGCTATTTGTTCCTATAATTAGTGGTCATTCTGTGGTATACTTCTACCCATCTAAGCAAAACATTCAGGTTCAATTTCCATACTCTATCTCATGCACAGTCACCGTCCATCTATGACTGGAAGCTTGTTTGTTGCTGTGATATTGAACAGGGTTTGATGGAGTTTTCAGACTAAAGTGGGTGGGCAAGAAGGGCCTGGCAATTGATGTACTTCTCAAATTCGGCCTATGAAAACCTTATGGATCACACAACAACCCATCATGGAGATGGCATTGGACTGTGCAGTGTTTCCCTCTGTTGCCCATGGTGTTGCCACAAGTCTGGAGACCCCTATGTAATTGCTAACAAGGGGCATTCATTTATTTATACTTAATGTCTAGATAATTCGTCTGTTTATTCAATGTTTGTATGACAAGTGCAGCCTTATGCCAGGGACTTCACTGGCGGTATTGATCCGCATACACCTCAAGCATACCCCTGGCACGCTGTGTCTCCACACGGTTGCAATCCCTTTGAGCGCTCAAATCACGTCTGTCAACTATTTTAATATTTAGGAGCATAGGCAGCTATCGTTTACCACAAGGTAAGACACTTGAGGCTTTCATTTGAAATAGGAATAGCAGCCAAACCAAAGCCACGGTCACCAACTGTGTAACCCATACTAAAACAACTTTGAAAGTAATTGTCAAAGCTGGTTTCTTTAAAAATATGAAAATGCAGTTCCCAGCTTATGATGGGGTTCTGTCATCATGGCTCCATTGTCAATTCTAAAAAAAGTAGAGTAAGATTTTCCAACTTTTATTATTACCTTTTATTATTAATATCTTTATAAAGTTATAAAGAGCTTCACTTGTCTCAAGAGCTGGCATGAATCATAGTATCTGCAGTTTACACAATTCAACATTATATATAGTGTATGTTATTAAATACAAGGTGCTTAAGCAAGAACATCAGCAATGAAAACTGATGATCATAAATGCTATTTATTTGAGCAAGCATGTTGTACCTCGGAGACGAGATGTAGTGTGCAACATTCACTTAATGGAACAACCTGTGATGCCACCCGTGGAAGCCCTATGTATTGCTGAGCAGAACTGTAACCCACAGGATGTTCAACGATGGGATTGTTTTTAAGGCAGATTGCCAGATCTTTCTTCCAAGGACCTTGTGGTTCAGAATCCATTTGATACAGTGGCTTTTCACTTGCTGTTGGTTTCATTTTTATTGATATAAGTTTCAAAGTAACATCAGAAATATTCTCCACAATTGTTTGTTCAGAATCTAAAGCCTTTCCATATTCTGTTATCTAGGACAAATGCACTAGGCAATTGCACCATCTCAGAGATTAGGAAAGAGTGTTTCAATCATGAGGTGCGGTCATGATCTTGATCAAGAGGTGGGATCATGAGGTGTCAACAGGATCAGGTAACAGGCACCCAAAACAAACAAACAAAAAACATATCGTTGAGAACGAGGTGGGTCGGAGCAGAGACCCAAGACCCATCTGGAGACAATAGGACATCCCCTCAAAGAAGGATCATGTGGTAGTTACCTAATTCATTGTCAATTTGGGGCTTAAGAGTAAAAGGGTGGAGTCTAGCCTGTCAATCAGATCACAGCTTGATGACCTCATTTTGAAGGCGTTAGGGAGATTAATAGCTTGTTGAAGATGGGACGCAGGCTGGCTCCCTAGAAGACAGTGCAGCTGAAGAGACATATGGAGACAAGCTGATGGCAACCAGAGCCTTGGAGCTGGAAAAGCCACATGGAGACCCCTGCCAGTGCTGAGATGCTCACACCACCACTGGATCCACAAGACTTCCCTCCCACTGGCCTGTGATCTTCCTGCATTCGGCATCATTGCATGTGTTTTGTGAGTCTGAAGAGGACTTTGTAGATTGGTATCTACATATGAGCTAGTACCAGACTTATAGACTTGCTCTGAACTGGGCTGGGATTGTTTCCTTAATGTACAATTATTCTTTATGTAAAGCTCTTACTTATATATGTATGTCTCCCTGGATTTGTTGCTCTAGTCTAAATGGACTAACACCGGTTACAAGGAAGGGTTGTGTGAACCAGGGCGCAAGATAGCACCAATGAACACACAATGTTCCTCTGGTTCTTTGAGGCTTCCTCGTCCTCCATTATCATGACCCCAGTCCTGCCTTTCAGCTCTGCCTAAACCGGAGCATGCACGCTGGTACAGATACGCACTCATGACATGTGCAATCCAGGTCTCATAAACCCCTCAGGAACAGAAATGGGAGTGGCGATACAAGGAGGGTGTGAGGAAGGTAGAGGGAGGAGGTGAAGAAGGAAAACCAACTGACCCATAATCCTCTCACCCCACCCCAGGGGGATGAACAATAGAAATGTGGGCAAATGGGAGACAGCAGTCAATATAAGATATGAAAACAATAATAATGTATTATTTATCAAGGGATCACTAGAGGGTTGGTGAAGAGAAGCTTATACCAAGGGTTCAGATAGAAAGTAAATATACAGAAAATGATGATGGCAACATATGTGCAGATATGCGTGATACAATTGATGATGGAATGCTATAAGAGCTGTAAGAGCCCCAATAAGATATTTTTTTTAAAAAAAAGAGTGGTGCTACAAAGGCATGTCTCAACCTGTGTGTTGAGGCAAGCAGTTGTACATGCACGGACATAAAAGGACGGCTGGCTGTTGAAGGTGAGGCGGAGGTCAGATTGACCCCAGAAAATACAATCGGTGAGGGAAAGCTACATTTTTCCTGTTTTAGAATTTTGAAGACTGACTCCTGAACTTTTATCTGAAATAAAAGTAAATAAGGTCAAACTTGAGTACGGGAACTGTTATCCTGAGGACAATCCGTCTGCTTCAGGGGATGGCATTCGTTCTTATACTGTTAACTTTTTACGGAGAGGTGAAAATATAAAGGCACTTCAAAAAGTTCATGGAAAACTATAATTAAAAATAATGAAAATTCCCCCACAAACTCTTTGAAACCCCCTTGTATATTTATGCCCATCTGGGGGCCTGTGGGCACCGAATGTCTAACCCCCTGTTTAGAGGGGCATTGTGTGTCAGTACGCTAGATGTGAGCTAGCCTTTGATTTTTGATGTACTGACCTCATCATCAGACCTTCAAATCTACTTAAATTATTGTTGCTGGAAATATTGTTAAAAGCATTGGAAGAGTGTAGAAGATAAATTATGTCCCCGGAGAGTTACAGAGTCATTGCTCTGCCCTAGCTCCCAGGATTCCTCTGTTTAATATGGATGGCCCACAGAAGGGGGACACACACAGTACAGTGAGCCACCTCCCAGAAAGGCGCCTGTCCGGCACCTTAGGCTTGATGAGACGGGCCCTTTATGTGAGTTCAAAGGCATACCCTCCAAGGACTGCTTTTCATATTGGCTGACCCCTGAAAAATGGGAATCAGTGCTGATGCTTACATAGATGACAAAAGAAGGTAGAGGGGAAGCAACCTGACAAACTGAATTAGCAGTATGAGCCATAGAGTCACCTTCTTGTGATGCAACATGCTTGTCATGTAGGATAATATGTTTTACCCATGAAGAGAGAGGAGGAGGTTAATACAATCTTTATGGGGGAAGGATAAATTATTTGGTGCAAACAAATCACTATGGCATTTACTGTACTAGTACTTGGCATCCACATTTTGAATGTTGCTCTAAATATAAAGAGTCTTTATAAACATACGTCTACTGTTTATGTTTATTTTCCCTATTTTCTTGCTGTTTATGTAATAACTGATGTCCTCTAACATATGATGATTTCAATCACACTTAATGGACCACCAGGGCTTGTCACAGGGCCAAGTTTGAGTTCACCAGAGGGGAAAAGCAATTCTGTCATGTACATAGAAGACATAAGACAAAATGCTTCCAAAGACATCTCATGGCCATTGCCGTTCACCTGAGTGTTTAGTAGGGAATAGAAAGACTGGCATCTACAGTTAAGAACAGAGTAAGGAAATCTAACTATTGGTTTGTTAATCATTTCAAATTTTGCTATACGTTTTTAAATTGGTGCGAATTATATAAGGGGAACTATATAAATTTGTAATACATATATGAAGGGGAAGAAAGAAAAAATAGCCAACATATAACTCTTTACAAAGACATAGATATTTACAGTACTGCTTCTTCTCTTTATCTCAGGTAAAACACATCACATTTTATGTAGCAATTTTTCAATAATTAAAAAAAATTGTTTTCCCAAATTAATGTGCCATTTATATAGAACATCTTTTTAAAAGGACAAAAATATGTATAAAATTTACAAATGCTCATAAAGCAAGATGAATATAAACACTTTGTTATAGATTAGTTTTTAAACAGCATATATGTATGGATTGTGATAAGAGTTGTATGAGCCCCTAATAAAATGTAAAAAAAGAAAAGAGAAAAAAAAAGAAAATGATTAGGGCAAAGAATGTACACATGTGCTTTATACAATTGATGTATGTATATGTATGGATTATGATAAGAGTTGTATGAGCCCCTAATAAAATGTTTAAAAAAATTCTTCAATGGATACTCTTGATATATTTAAAATCACAGTATAATTTTTACAGTGTAATTTTTGCTTCAATCGCAAAAAAATTATAAATTTCCAGAGAAGAAGAACTCTCTTATATTTACCATGTATTTTATCATCATTTGATTTCTTCCTTCCTAGTGTTACAATATTTTACTTCGTGTATATTCCTTAATTTTTAGAGAACTTTCTTCAGCCATTATTTTAGGGTTGGCGTACTGGTAATCGGTTTTCTTAGGTTTCTTTCATGTGAGAATGTTTGATTTTTCCCTTATATTCTTAAGCAATATTTTCACTGAGCATAGGATTCTGGGTTAAGAGCTTTGTTTGTTTTATTTGTTTGTTTAAACCTGAAAAAATGTGTCACATGCTTCTGGCGTACATGGTTTTTGATGAAGAATTGTTTGTCATTATTGTTTTAAGATTTTTCCTTTGCCTGATTGGTCTGTATTATGGTACCTTAGATTTATCAGGTTGGGGTTGCCTCCTTCCTTAGTCCATAGTCTTGTAACCTTAGTCTGAATTGGAACGTATGCTGAGCAGAAGAAATAGAGAAACAGCAGGTCTACACCATCTCCTTAGCAGCGGAAGCTCTGTGCATCATCCTAGATCCTTGATATTCGGTCTGCAATCCCAGATGTCTGTTCATTTGTGCAGTTCATCGAAGCTCCTCCATCCAAGCACCGTTCAAACCAGAAGAAATAGGTCTGGATTTTGGATATAAATTTTTACTTCACAAATAACATTTTATCTGCATGAAACTCCTACGATGTGTAGCTTTGCTTTGAGCTCTAGCTGTGGCAATGGCTTACAAGCTTGATACAGCACGTACAGAGTCCGTATGGTGGTAAAATGGGATAGTCTAATGCATATTGAAATACGGTTTATTTTCCCAGTCCTTGAAAATTTAAGCATAAATGAATGTTTCCATTCCAATACTTATAATGAGAACTGTCTAAATATGGAAATAATTGATTTGTATCATTTTACTCATTTACATTTCAGATACTTCAGCAACTTTTCTCCCCATTTACTTGAGACCATTAGCAGCAAACTGCAAAGACAGGATAAAGTCCGTAATTAAGCAGCTGCATATGCTCAGTTGGGGCCGAAGCATCATGAGGACGATGATGAGTAGATACAGTTTATGGACTCCAGGCATTTATAAAGCAAGCATCCTCAGAATTAATATACAATTTTTTTGTGAAAATACAAAAAGTCATAAACAAGAAATACAAAAATATCATAAAAAAGAAATAAAAGCATCCCAAATTGCAAGCATGCTTTTAGCTTTAACAGTTGTTTTAGGGAATAATAATAGCCTTTTTGGGGTTACATATTATTTCAAATTTTTGTCTTCCCTTTGCTGAAGGTAAGAGTGATTTTGCAGATCAACAAATATAATACATTAGAGCAAAAAGTAGGAGGACTTTCAGTTGCTCTTTCACCATCTCCTGTAAATGGAGTTTATATGCAAGGCTCGGGAATGGACAAAATATAAAGTAAAATGTTAGTTTCAGTGGCAAATTATCAGCTTAACCGTCTCAATTGAAATTGGTGCAGCACGGATTGTGGAAATTGGTGTGTCCTTGGTCTCTGAGATGTTTAGCCTAAAGTTCCCATTTGATAGCTACTTATTTATATCGTCTCAGACTGAAGAATTTAGCTCCAGTTTCCTTTTTCCCTCTGGATTTCTCATGGCCTAAAGTGCAAGACAATGGATAAAACTGGAACCTAGAAAGAGGTGTCAAAGAAATCATAATTATTAGTACTACTATTATTTAAATAGTTGAAATTAGTGCAGGTTGCTCTATTTCATAATCAGTCTTGAGCTGCGTAAAGTAGAGGCCATGGATTATTAGTTTGTCAACTTCCACAATCAAAATGTAAGATTTTCATAGCAATTCAATTGACTTAGTTATCTATTTTTAGATGACATATATTAGATATTTTATTTGATGTTTTAGTTTAGTTAGATCCAATATGATATTTGGCAAGATATACAGTCCACCATACTCTATGAAACATACATCTCAACATAAATTTTAAGATGCTTATCATGAATCAGAGAACTTATAGTTTCAGAAATGAGAAGTAATCATTTTCATACCCACCAGCTTCCAAAGTAAATTTTCTCATTTTATCACCTATAACTAAACAATATAGGCAAATTTTGTGATAGATCAACAATACTAAAGTGAAATATAATTGACTGTCGACAATAATTTGAACCTAAAATTGTTTACATAGCCAAATGAACATTGCTATAATGCTGTGCCTCAGTATTCATATCACTATTGATCAAGTTACCTACATGCTCCACATATATGCTTATTATTATATGGCTGGTAAATACATAAAACAAAAAGTTGTGAAAATACATATGTGCAGTAACAATTGTATAATTGCAAACTATGTATTTCTATATAATCATAAATAACTTATTCAGCTATAATAGATCTCAAGAAAATACAAAAATATTTCTTAAACTCCTCATCAAGTAGTAAACACATAAATAATATTCTGTGCCCTGAATTTCATTAGTTTAAAATTTTATTGAATAAGTTAGAGAAAATATTAGATCAAATTTCAAATGAAAAAAATTCTACTAAAATTTATTTTTTTCATAAATGAGTGTCATTTTCAATGGATTTCTGATCCCACATTATCTCTTAAAAATCTTTTTCCTGCAAGCATAAAATGATAATATGAATGGTTCTATTAATTTTATTTGTTTTCTACCATTCCTTTCCTACTATACTGCTAATAATCCTGTGCCGCTCTTTGCAAAAGGCTTCCATTCTTCCAATGTCTACCCAATCAGAATCTCTTCATTTTTCCATCTGCAGTTTGCCTTTAATCTGCATCGAACTCCTGACTTCTCATACCTGGCACTGTGGTAGAAGAATCAGGTAGCTCCCTAACTCCAGCATAAGGATAGCCACTGATATCCTTTCAGGGGTCCTCAAACTTTTTAAACAGGGGGCCAGTTCACTGTCCCTCAGCCCCATTGGAGGGCTGGACTATAGTTTAAAAAAGAACTATGAACAAATTTCTATGCACACTGCACATATCTTATTTTGAAATTAAAAAAAAGAGCAAAAACATCCAGTGGGCCTGATAAATGTCCCCGGCTGGCCACATGTGGCCCGCAGGCCATAGTGTGAGGACACCTGGTTGGACTCTTAGTCCTTTCCACATAGTCCTTTGAAGAAGGAGAGGGCTATCAGTGCATTAACAGGTTAATTATTTTTTGCTCTGTCATATATTGAAGTTTCATATATTCAGCTAGATTTTCTAGCTGTTTGGAGGCTTGATTCAATTATCCACATTTCAAAATATTTTCATATACTTTATATCGGCTGATAACATTTATGATTTACAGATATAAACTGCTAGTATCGAAGAGTGTACACTCTTTTAGAATTCTTTGTTGTTATTGCTGAAACACACACACACACACACACGAGAAGGCTCAAAATTATGTGTGAACATTTTGATGCACATAAACCAAAACCCACTGGAGATAGTAACTCTAAATAAGGTTTCCCAGACTGTAAATCTTTACAGAAACAGGCAGCTTCATCTCTCTCTCAGAGCAGCTGGTGGGTTTGAACCACCAACCTTGTGGTTAGCAGCAAAACTCCATGTGGCAGCAGATGATAGCAAGATAGATAGATAGATGATAGATAGGTAAATATAGATAGATACATAGATACATAGATGATAGATAGATAGATAGATAGATAGATAGATAGATAGATAGATAGATAGATAGATAGATGAGAGAGAGGTGGATGGGTCACAGTTAGAAGAGAGAGAGAGATGTTGAGATTTGCTTGCAGCTGGCTGTTTCTTTTCATATTGAGGTCATGCCTCATCAGCAAATCACGGTCCTTTAAATTTTGCCCTGACCATGTTAGTGAGAGCGACTCTACTATGAGAAGGCATCTTTTCCGCAGTTGTATCAAACAATATGCCAAACCAACAGACAAATAATGGTCAATGAAAAGGAGGAGACTCCCTCAATGAGACTGATTGAAACAAGAGCTGCAGCAATGGGGTCACACTGACAAGTGTTAGGACACACAAGAGCAGGCAATGTTTCATGCTGTGTTCCTGGGTTCTCTGCGAGTTAGAACAGACTCAACAATACCGAACAGCATCTATAGGATCAGGAACCAATGTTAATGAAGCAAGAAGTCCAAGCTGTACTAAACACATCAGTCAAAAACAAAGCTTCAGGAGTGACAGAAGACCAGTTGAGATCTATCCACAAAGAGATACAATGCTGCAAGTGTTCTCGTTTCAATGCCAAGAAATTTGGAAGAAAGATACCTACTAGCTGACTCAACAATCTCTCTGTGTGCCTAGTCCAGAAAAAGGTGATCAAACCAAATACAGAAATTATCCACAGTCTCGTCGATATCACACACAAATAAAAGTTTACTAAAGGTAATTTTCAAATGGTTACACTAGAGGATTCACAAGAAACTCCCAGAATTTTAAACTGAATTCTGAAAAAAAAATGGGGAAGCAAGGATATCATTACTGATATCAAATAGAGCTTGACTGAAAGCAAAGAATATTAGAAAGATGTTTACCTGTGTTTTATTGATTATGCATCAATGTTGTTAGATTGTGTGGATTTACAAAATTATGGATAAATTACAAAGAATAGGAATTCTAAAACATGTAATTGTGTTCATGTGGAATGTGTACATGTATGAAGAGACAATCTTTGGAGAAATCATGGAATACAACATGGTTGAAATTCAGGAAGGTGTGTGTCAGGTTTGTATTCTTTCACAATGCTTATTCAATCTGGATGCAGAGCAAATAATCCAAGAAGCTGGACTCTATAAATGACATAGCATTTTGATTGGAGAAAGACTCATTAACAATCTTGGGTATGAAGATGATACAAACTTGCTTACTGAAAGTGCAGTGGACTTTAACTCTTTCCTAATGAAAATCAAAGACTATAGCCTTCAGTATGGATTATGTCTTAAGAAGTAAAAGTAAAAAGAAAAAATCTTCACCAATAGATCAATAAATCACTTCACAATAAACGGTAAAAACATTAGAGTTTTCAAAGATTTCATTTAGCTTGAATACACAATCAACACCATAAAAGTAACAATCAAGAAATCCAATGATGTATTGTGTTAGGAAAACTGCTGAATAAATAGATAATTATATAAGTAAATACATAGATACATACATAAAATAAACAAATAGCAAAGATATCACTTTAAGGATTAATGCGGTTCTGACCCAAGCCAAGTTATTTTCAATAGCCGCATATGCACGTGACAACAAGAAGACTGAAGAATAATGGACACCTTTGACTTATGGTGTCTGTAAAAAAGAAAGAAAGAATGAAATAGACTACAGACTACTGAAAAGGAAAGTCCTAGAATAAGGACAACCAAAATGCTCCTCAAAAGCTAGGATGATGAAATCTCCTGTCACTTGCTTGATGATGTCATCAAGGAGGCTCAATTCCTAGAGAAGGATGCCATGCTTGGTAAAGGGCACGAGGGTGGGAATGGAAGCATTCAGAGGGGTTAGCCTGATGCAATGGTTGCAAACCAGACTCTAAGTTAGCATGGACTCGGAGAATGGTGCAGGTCTGGGCAATACTTCCTTCTGTTGTACATAACGGAGCTATGAGCTGGAACTGCCTGGAGCGTTCACAACAACAATAACAACATAATAAACGTGCTATAGAACAATGCAACTTGTATAAAGCTTTCCTGATGTTATGAAACACTTTAAAATTTTAAGATATTATGATTAGACATGACTATGAATGTTCTGGAAATGTAAGTAAATTGTAATGGTGAAAGACATGAAAGTGTCCTTTTTAAAAAAACAACATTAAAATGTAACTTTTCATCCATGGGACAATTGTTTTAAGACATTAAAGCAAGTATAAGCTGCTTTAATATAAAACATAACCTGGATATTTATTAAAAGTCCATACTTCTTGTGTTAGTCTGGGTACATTAGAGAAACAAATCCACAGAAACTCATATGGATAAGGCAGAACGTTATATAAAGTGTAAGTGCACATCAAGAAAACATCCCAATCCAGTACTGCCCAAGCCCACAAGTCTAACATTAGCCCATATGTCTAACACCAATCCACAAAGTCCTCCTTCATCTCACAAAACACACACCATGATGTCGACTGCAGGAGAAAAGCCAAGTCAGTGAATGTGTAAGCATCTCAGAGCTGGCAGGGGTCTCCACACGGGTGCTCCAGCACCCAGGGCTACATCGGGAGAGGTCCATGTGGCTTCTCCTCAGCAGGAAGTGAGCCTTGCTGGCTGAAGCAGGGGACTGGTTAAGGCAACTGCACCCTAGTCCGACCATCACAAAGCAAGAAATCTGAGAACTAGAAAGGTGGGGTTCATCAAGCCACTTATCTCTCTGCCCTTAAATTAATCCCACGTGTTTATTGGCCAGGTAGGTACAATAAACCTTAACTATCTCACTTCTCATATACCTTGCTGTTCTCTAACAGTGGTACAAATATAAACACAATATTTCAAAAATATTTTGTTACATAAAAAATCATCTAGGTAGGTTTCACTTTACCCAGTGAAAACACTCTTTGATTTGTTTTTTGATGTCCAATTAATATGTGGGTTGTAGAATATTCAATGTTCTATGAAATTAAAGGGGACAAAAAAAGTATTTGTTAAAAAAAACTAACCAGTTTCAGATGCATCACTTTCTTCTTTCCTTGTTAATAATGACAGTAGTTGTGCCATGAATACAATTTTAGAAAAATAATATGACACTCTCTAGTCTGAAGGTTCTAGGCTGTCATCATTTATTTTTCCGGATAATTCTGTCCATCATAATTATTTTGACAAGTGTTAATGCTATTCATCTAAGAGTACATATTCAATGTATTCTTTGATATTACCATGGGAAAAAACATTTATGGAAGACTATTATACTTCATTAACTTGAAATGAATGACAGGCTGTTTTATATAAAGAACCTACTGTTATCATTCCAGAACTTAAAATATTCTGAGCAAATTTTAAAGAAAACTTGAACATTAACTAAAACATGAGTTAGCTACAGCTCAGTGGTTTCTTTCCTCTATTTAATTTACTGCAATTATGTCACTGGTATTAAGGTAAATAGTTTAATTTATTAAAAATGTCAAACTTCACATTTCACTTCCTTGATTGATTTCAGCTATTTAGAAATCACGGCATTGTGCTTGTTGCCACGTTTTAGCAAACACCGCAGTTTGCAGTACTTTAATTTTCTTATCTTTATTTTACTTACAAACAAAAGCACTGAAAGATACATTGCTTATCATTCATCAAAATATTTATAATATTTAGAAGCAAACACATCGATTCAGTAACTTATCATGACACCTGTCCTTTTATCTCTACTCATTTCTAAGTATTATTTCCCTATTAATTATGTACTCAGATTTAACAAAATAAGGTTTCCCCCACCCCCTAAACCAGAGAGAAAGAGAGATGGCTGGTTGTAAAGGGAGGAGTTGGAAAATTTAATTTAGAAAGAAATAAGCCATTTGGAAAGAAATAAGCCATGTTATACCCCAGTCACTTATGTCCCTGACACAGAAATTATCCTTTCACTGTGAAGACCTAACTCTGCATTAAACAAACACACCCACAGAAATTAGTAAAAGCCATCTTCAGTCAATAGTCTACAAATAAGAGCAGTAATTTTAATACAAAATTTTGCTTTACTGGTAAATAAAGATCATACTTAACCAAAGGTAAAAACAGATCATAAATTTATTCTCATTCAAAATAGAAGAATCTGTTTGAGTGTTTTTTAAAATCGCATACTTTGGATAATTTACATAGTTTGGACATGTTATCAGGCAAGGGACACCATGCGTGATAAAGGAGAAAGACAATGGAAAAAGGTACGACTGTCAAAAAGATGGATTGACATGGTCGCTGTCACGTGGGCCTCAATCGTAACAGCAATTGCGAGGACCGAGCAGGACTGGGAAGTGTTTCGTCCTGTTGTATGCAGGGTCACTGGCAGTCAAAACTGAAGCCACAGTGCTTGACAATACTATCAACATTGTAACTGCTATAAACAAAAAATAACATCAATGGTTTAAAGGCCTTGTTCACATGTGAAATTTTACTAATAATATTAATAATGGGTTATATTATATCACTAAATGTATCTTCGTGAGTCTGATCATCATAAAGAAAAGTTGAAATATTTTTGTTGTGAATTTTTATAGACTCAGTAATTTTTAGAACAGTTTAAAGTGTTTGGTTTTATCATATTGTTAAGATGATATCCTAGTAGAAGCGTTTTTAATAGTTGTTATTTATTTAATTTACCAAGTCCTGAGAATTTTATCTCCTGACAAATATATATTTTTTGAGTTTATCATTTTGATGATGAGCTGTATACAGTTGATACTCTTCTAGTCTTTATCTTCTAGGGCACTTAAATTGATTAGTTAGGGAGAACATTTCTCTATGCTTTTAAAATAGATCCCTTCTCTAATCAACAAGCCATGTTTTCCTGAGATGTTAAACATAACAGTGGAGCCCTGCGGTGTAGTGGGTTAAGCATTGGGCTGCTAACCACATGTTGCTCTTGAGGAGACAGATGAGACTGTTCTGGTAACGGTTACAGCCGCAGAGGCCTCAAGGTGCAGTCAGAACGAACTCCACAGCAGTGGTTGCGTATGTTGGGTATTCACTGTGCTGTGGGTTAGTTCTTTCTTACTAAAACCTCTCCATTACTTTCCTCTTCAAAAGGATATGGGAATACATATTTTAATCTCCTAATCTCCTGCAGACTACTGGAGGGAGAAAGTGCTATGGAACACAGATGTGGTCAATGTGATGTAGGTTTTAGTGCCTGTCTTCCCTAAATAAATCTGGCCTCTTTTTCCTCCCTGTGCTTTCTTCCTGACGGAAATGCAAATGTCTGTCAAAAGCAGCAGAGGAAAGGGAAGCAGAGCAGAAAGAACTAAGCCAACTCCCTTATACCTTTGCTGAATATATTTTTGTTGCTGCAAGGTGCCCTCTTGAGTCAGTTCCCACTGAGAGCAACTCTGTGCACAACAGATGAAGCAGCGACCTGGTGCTCCATCATCCTCGCAACCCTTCTTTTGCCTGAGCCCATCGCTGAAGCCATCTCACTGAGGGACTTCCTCAATTCACGGCCACTCCGCTTCACCAAGCATGATGCCCCTTTCCAGGGGCTGGTCTCTCATGACAATATGTCCAGAGTGTAGAAGAGAAAGCCATGCCACCCTTGCCTCTAGGGAGCACTCAGCCATTCTTCTTCCAGACCAGATGCACCCCAGCACCACAATTCAAATGCATCAATTTTTCTAGATCTTTCTTATTCAATGTCCAACTTTCATATGCATATGATGGAATGGAAAATACCAAGGCTTGGGGGAGGCACACCTTAGTTCTCAAAGTGACATCTTGCTTTTCAATACTCTAAAGAGATCTTGGTCAGCGGATTTACCCACTGTGACATCTCTTTTGATGAGCTGTAGTGGATCCAAGCAAGCCAAACCCTGGTCCATCTCAACCTTTTCTCCACTTAGCAGGATGCTACCGATTGGCCCAGTTGTTCAGATCTTGACCTTGTTTCCATGGGGACAGAATCCATACTGGAGACTGCACTCGATCTTCAGCAGCAAGTGCTTCCAGACTTCCTCATGTGCAGAAGCAAAGAGGTCTCATTTGCATATAGAAGGTAGTCAGTCATCCTTTCTCCGATCCTCATGCCCCATTGTTCTTCATATAATCCAGCTTCCCTGATTATTTGCTCAGCATACAGATGGAACAAATACAGTGAGAGGAAGCAACCCTGACACACACCTTTCCTGTTTTTAAGCCATGCAATATGTCCTTGTTCTGTTTCCACAACTGCCACTTGATCCATAGATAAGTTCTTCAGAAGAAGGAAGTGCTTTGGAACTCTCATTCTTCAGTAGTCTATGGAATATTTCTTCTTATTTTTTATTAACACCATAATTCAAAGGTTTGAATACTTATTCAGTCTTCTTACGTTTGCACATGCTATGGAAAATTACTTAGCTTGGACTCAAGTAGAAAGAAAATGTTTTGGAAATGATGATGGCAACATATATACAAGGGTGCTTAATACATTTGAATTATGGGTTGTTATAAGATCTGTAGAACCCTCCAATAAAATGATTAATTAAAAAAAAACCCAAAAGACTTACAAACGGAGATCCAATGCTGTTTTCTATAGGGTGTATACCTAAAAATAAAGGATACAGAAAAAAAAAGAAAGAAAGAAAATAACTTAGCTTGGGTAAGACCCACTTTAACCCAAAGTGATATATTTCCAATTTAATGCTGTATAGAGGTTATCTTGTTTATTTATTTAGATGACAGTTATGCAATACATCATTACACTTCTTCATTGCTACATCTATGGTATTGATTGTGTATTCAAGTAAAAAGAAGTCCTTAAACCATCAGTCTGGACATTCTTGTCTCTAAAGAGTGTTCCAGGCAGACTTCTTCCAAAACAGATTTGTCCTTTCAGCAGTTCATGGTATTTTAGCATTCTTCTCCAACACCACAATGCACACGCACCCACTCTTCTTCCATCTTCCTTATTCAGTCTCCAACTTCCACAGGTCCACAAAGAAATACAGAACTATATGGCATGGGGCAGGCACCCCTTAGTCTCAAAGTGGCATTCTTGTTTTTCAATACTCCAAAGTTGTCTCTGGAAGCAGATTTGCACAATGCAGTTCATCTTTTGATCTCTTGTCTGCTACTTCCATGAGCACTGATTGTGAATCCAAACAAGACAAAATTCTTGACAAGTGCAACATTTATCATGTCGCATATGGTTCCCATTGTGAGGATTTTGATCTTCCTTACAATGAGTGCTAATCCATACTGAAGACTGCTTTCTTTGATCTCCACTGGCGAGTGCTTAAAGTCTTCCTGTCTTTCAGCAAATGAGGTTGTTAGTAAGCCTTCCTCCAATTCAGATGCTGCCTGCTTCTTCATAAAATTCATTTTATTCTGATTATGTGCCTCTGGGTAGATAAAGAGAAAATGACTGCCTTCTGATTCTGAACTTTTTGAAGATTAAGGTTCTAGTTCTCCTGCCCTACATTTAAGTCAGAGAGGTTAAAAAAAATTTTTCCCCCGTCCCCCTCCTTCCCCGATCCCACCCACCCCTGGTCCCTTGATAGTTTATAAATAATTATTATATCTTATCTTACACTCCCCGGCGTCTCCCCTCACCCGCCTCCCCCTTGACAATCTCCCAGAGAGGAGGTTACACATAGATCTCTGAGATCGGTTCTCCCTTTCTACATGCCCTTCCCTCCTGGTGTCGCCACTCCCACCGCTGGTGTTGAGGGGTTCGTCTGTCCTAGATTCCCTGTGCCTCCAGATCCCCACTGCACCGCTGTATATCCTCTGGTATAACCAGGTCCGCAAGGCAAGGTAGAATTGGGGTCATGATGATTGGGAGGGGAGGAAGCGCTCAGGAACTAGAGGAAGGTTTTTATTTTCATTGTTGCTACACTGAACCCTGAGTGGCCCATCTCCTCCTCACTACCCCTCTGGAAGAGGTGTCCAGCTCTCTACAGGTGGGCATTGGGTCCCCATCATGCACTCCCCCTCTTTCACGGTGATGTGATTCTCACCACCACCCCACCTTTGTTGTTGGAGACCTGGTCTCCTCTGCCCTTCACGATCGCCTATGTTGGTGTGCTGCTTCCGTGTGGGCTTGGTTGCTTCTGAGCTAGATGGCCACTTGTTTGCTTTCAAGCCTTTAAGTCCCCAGACGCTATATCTCTCATATAAAAAACTGTGCAGTAACTACTGGGCTTGGGTTTAGCATGAGTGCACAAAGTCAAACCTAGCCACAGTTTTAAAAGAATGACTTAACAAGTCAATGAGGTAAGACATTTAGACATAGGAAGATGAGATGGAGATGCCAAAAAACCACTATGGCATTTGCTGTCAGCATCATGGAAACTACTGTAAGAGGTAGGTTTAAGGACTCAATCTAGTCCTTAAAGATATCTTATAGGTTTGTAATTCTTAGCTGGATTTTGGTGTTTTTGTTTCTCTTTTGCTCTTTGAGGGGAAGGAGTCTGCTCTTCTGTTCATTTGGAATATGTGCTTAATTGACGCACTCAATACTGCAACGGATGCTATTAGTGTCTGCCTTTGGATGGATTTTCTTGAGGAACGAACCAGTGAAGGCGAATATAAACATTCATTTCAAGGAAACGGTCTTGCAGTTGTGGAGCCTAATCATAATCCCCAAATCCATGAGGCAGATGAGAGGCTGCAGGCACTCCTGAATCATCTGGTAGCATTGGTTGGCAAATCTACTTGTAAGGAGGTAGATCACTAGCTCACATTGTAAGACAGTGGTTCTCAGTCTTCCTAATGCCATGGCCCCCCTACCATAATATTATTTTTGTTGCTTCTTCAAAACTGTAATTTTGCTACTAAATTTGACTCCTAAATGGGTTGAGAACCTCTCTTCTAAGACATGCCAGAAGAGGACTGGGTGAATGCAGAATTCAATGCAAGAATTTAAAGAGAGAGCAAGCTTTGCCAGAACATTCACATATATTGGATCCAGCCTACACCGCCATGGAAAAGTCCTCTCTTAACTAATTGGTTGCTCAGATCAGAATATAAAATGAAGAATTATTGTGTAATATCTGCCAAACCACAGAGAATCATCATCTGAATAATATGTCACATAACCTTAAATATCCCGGTACACAAACAACTTTTTTTCTCAACCCGTCTTAGAAGCTGCATGCATATGTGATGAGAAATGCTATGTGTACATGCTATGGTGTACTCGCTCAAGCACCTGTTTCTCTCTGTCTGCAAACCTTCTCTGGTCACAGGTGGAGAGGCAATATCACACAGTAGGAGAATTAATTATGTCAGCTGTGATGGAAGAGTTCTGAAAACAGTGATTCAGGTGGGGCACAGGTGAGCTGAAGGGAATTTTTATATGGTTAATTTCTGAGGGATGAGATGAGAAAGGAAAAAATGAAGGCTTATTTCTTGTTTACCTCTTTGAGTTCAGATATCCAGGTTAATAAACTCAAGGTTGCTGAGGTGAAGGTGGTTGAATTAAGATTTGTTGCCAATGGAGTGCCAAGAGGAAGAGGCAACTCACCTTTAGCTTCTTTCCCTCAAAATAGAACTGATCTCAAGACCATAACCTTGTAAGTGAGGCTGTTGAACAGAGTGGGGAGCAGGGCTGCTTCTACATGCATTTATTTTCTCTTGTAGTCATCAAAACCCAGGCATAAAAGACTTACATTCTAACGTAACAACCACCGTTTTAGACTGTCCGTGAGCCTGAAACTGGAAAACAGATTTTAGGATTGGCTAGAAGAAAAATGTATCTTTTCTGACCTAGTATTTTGTGATGAAGACTAGTAAGGATTTGGGAGAGAGTGTAGGGCTAAGAAGTCTCTGACGCCCCTTTCCAAAAATGACAGAGACTCCAAGAGAAAGATGGAGACTCCAGGAGAAGTCAAGAAGTATTGTGTACGAGGATCCTGTTCATACTCGCACAGAATCATTCTCGATGACATGTGCATGGCTGCAGACAGATTCTCAGTCTCAATCGGGGGCCTGACCCAACAGGTCTAATGAAACTAATGATTTCTGCGGGAATCCAGTGTGCTCGTTCAGTGAAAGGTATAGACTTCAGCCCAGAAGATTATGGCAACTATTTGGGGGTGATTACAAAGGGATAATCTGCCAAGATTTTTTCTCAAAGGGCATGAATGATTCCAGGACTTACGATGATGACATTTCAAGAATTTTGAAACTGCATGGATGAGAACAAGGCCAGGAAAGTTGCACGGAGTCACTTTTTGCTTTCATCTGAACAATGCTTCAAGGGCAAGAAGAGCTCTCTTAAGAAAATGTTGTGACGCTTTACCCTCTTCACCTTACAGTCCTGCTCTTGCCCACTGCTGCTTAATTTTGTCCCCAAATGCAAATCATTTATAAAGGGAGCAGGAATTGACCGTACCTCATGCATACCAAAATTTCCATTTTGATCTCATGTAAAGCAAAGCCCAGTAGTCTCTGGGAAAGGCTAGAGAGAGAAATACCATCTTCAGAAGTGTCTAAATCCAGGTAGAGGATCTGTTGAGAAATGATAGTTTCACATTTTTAATGTGAAATAATAGTTTCACCTTTAATGAAGGTTTCTATGATATAGCATGGCTTTTCTTTGTATATTTGGTAAATGAGGGTTACAATAACCTCAAGCATCAGGGGTCTTGGGAAAATTTCAAATTGTGAATTTTCTTTCTGATCCAAGCCTATCTGATGATTACTTTCTGCAAAGAGCACCCCCAAAATAATTAATATACCTCTCCATTAGTGGCCAGATGGTGCATTTTTGAAACAGAGATTTTTAAAAGGAAATTCAGATCAGGCAAACCACTGGCAGTAGTAAGCAGAGGAGCGGCTGCCGGGGCTGAAGTGTGGAGGAGAGTTGAGGGAATGCGCTCAATGGGTTCAGGGGCTTGCTTCTGTTTCTACATTTCTGACAAAGTTATGACCCTTTGGCGAACAACAACTCTAGTTTCAACTCTAGTTTCAGCATTATTCAGGATGCAGGCAAAAGATCCATGGTGCTGGAGCATGGTGTTTGGGAAATTCAAAAATTTAACTTGTGTCATCTCTCTTCAGCTATCGAGAAAACAAGCTATTTTTCTATTTGTTTTGTTTTGTTTGGGTGGACCTTTTTCTCATGAAGCATTTCTATTAAGCTTCTAATAGCATGTTTAGATAAATAGTTTCTAGATTGTAGATGATAAGTAGACAGAAAAGACTGAAGGAAGGAAGATAGATCTGGAACTCTAGGGCAGTAAGTAAGCATGATCGGTTAACCTCAAAGTCATTCAAAGAAAGATCTTTGAGGCTGACTGCTCCTATACAGATTTTAAACCTCAGAAACACTAGGTAATGTTGTCATGAGCTAGCATCAACTCCATGGCAATAAGTCTGGAGATACATATGCATATATCTCCAAAAATGTTTTTAGGAGTTTTAAGGGAGTATCTCACTATATATTTTTGTGTGTATATAAGGGGATCTAATTGTTTACTGGGTTATGCATTGTGCTGATAATCTTGAGGTCTATTATTCAAAACCACCAGCTGCACCAACGGAGAAAGATGAGACTTTCTACTTCTTTAGAAATTTAAAATTTGTATTTATTTTTAGTGCAGAGTGTATATGTGTGTGCATACACCTGTTGGACATACCACTGTCTGAACGTGGTTGGGGTTTGTTTCCGCTCTTGTTAAAGCCACGGCAGTGCACGGTCATTCTGCCACATTTTCTAGGCTGCTCTTTCTGCAGCAGGTGGCTTGTTACGTGAACAATAGGGGTTCCGCACAGGAGGGTGCGCTCCATCGCACTTCCAGTTGACTTTTTTGTCATTCTGTCTAGATCTCCTCAGACTATCTTCAAATATTTGAAACCCACCCAAACTCTTCCAGAATTCAGATTTCATGACAAAACACTTCTTGGCCTGTAATTTTTGGTTTTGGCCTCGGTGGATTTTAGTCTAGAGATAGCATACACTCCTCCCCTCTTTCCCTGCTCGCTGTCAGAGACACAGCAAGGCACGCCAACAATCCAGTCTATGACTTCCTGTAGCTTCTGCTTCTAGCTCAGCATCTCCCCCCAGAGTTCACCCAAGAGAGTCTGTGTGAAGGCTTTCTCTGGGAAGCATCACTTTTCAGGTTTCCTGTAGCAAGGCCTGAATCTACATGAGGCACCGAGCTTCAGAGATTTCAGGTGAAATCTTTGGGTCCATCCTCACAGAAGCGAGGGGGGAGCGTAAATATGCATAGAAAATACAGACAAATGCGTGGGGCCTGGGACGAGGAAGTGCATTACTTACAATTCTTTTCAGTTAATCATAAGGCTATGTCATTTTCAAGCTCTGTAAAGGCAAAATTCATCTTTATTAAAAAATAGTTATTGACTTTATGTACAATAATCATAAGGGAAAATATAGGAGCTGGAGCAGCTGAGAATAGAGCTTCACCTTCCTTAAAAAAATGGCTGAAAACTTAAGATACTGATTTCAAAATTGCCTTGGGACACTAATGTAAGCACCAGGGTACCTTGTCATTGAGAGAGAGAGAATTATATGGACCATGTGATAACATAGGATGTATTTTCAAATGCAAGCAGGAACATTCATTACATATGCTGTCATCTTCTCTAATTATCCCAGTGGCCTACTAGCAGTTGCTTGTAACATCATAATAAAAAGATATTTTTAACTGGCAAATGTTCAAGCTTTCATCAAATTATTTGGGGGCAAGATTTCTGTTTCTTGCTAAATAAAAAAGATTTCATGTGCAGGAGTTTCAACATAAGGTAGCCAAGAGCTTTGATTATTATATTTCAGAGCCTGGGAGTCAAATGTAAAAGCTGAAAGTAAATTCCGTCCCTCTGTGGGGGAACACTCTGCAGCACACAGACCTTTTACTACCCAGGACTTTCCTCAGTTTTAGATGTTGATTTTCCCCACTTTTCTTTTCAAGAGCAGAATGTATCTATTAGTGCCTTTTAGACAGGAATATCATGCAGAGAATTGAAAGGCCACCACAGCCTGGAAAAGATGACTTATTGTATAGATTACATGCATTGCAATTTCTTTAATTATAAAGTTATTCCAATTCACGTATATTTTGCGTTGGCTAACCATATGTACTGAAAGCCTGAAAACTCAATAACAAACGTGAAAACTGAGTTGATAATTTGCTTGAAAGGACCTAAATTATTAAGCTCTCATTTCTAAATGAGAGGGGATAAGAGACAAAGAGAAATATAATTTCACATGTTACCAATTATATATAAAATGTGTTTTTATATCTGTGTGGGGGGCATATGTGTGCATCTTTTATATAGATGTGTATACATATAGAAATATATTTAAATAAAGCCTTTTGATCATTTTCTCTTGTCCATTTCAGCAATAAACTTTTTAGATTAATATGAATAGAAATGTGAGGAGTAAATCACATACAAAAATAGTAGAACTTATGAAAGCTTAAAATTCTGAATATAAATTGTAATTTCAATCATGGGTATTGATACATTATAATTCTGAATGACTGATTACTACATTTAAATTTCAACAGAATTCAATAAGATACTTCTCATTCATTTTCCCCCAAATCAGGAAGGAAGGGCTAATAGTGGGCTTCTGAATTAAGTTGCATTATAAGGGTCGTTACTAAGGAAGGCAGCCAAACACAGTAAAATGTGGCAGAGTTACATGGGCCAACTTGTCTCTCATAAGAAGCATCAAATGTTTCAGTAAATCATTAATCATTTTCCAAATCCATCTCTATAAGAGTTTGATATCAAATGGAAATATGGCAGAGCATTAATTACATTTTAGAAGCTGACATTCTGACAACGCATGTGATCTGGGGTGTTGCTCTGGTTGCCATGACAAGTCTAGTCTCAGGAATACTTGCTGCTCATGGCCACGGTCAGTGTGCCAGAGCTTGGGGGCACACCGAAATATTCAGAACACCTGCGTTGGGGCAGAGGAAGACCAAGCCAGACACCTGCGTTTACTCTCAGAGCCACGGAGAACTTTAAGGGCTGAGGCAGAAGTAAACAACTAATTAGACTGGTGGAGGTGCTAGAGCAGGGGCTCTCAACCTGGGGGGTCGCGACCCCTTCACAGGGGTTGCCTAAGACTAGCAAAAAACACCTATTTCTGATGGTCTTAGGACGGGAGACACCGCTCCTCCATCAGTCTCCAGGCGGGTCCGGCCGCATGCAGATATGCTTGCGTAAGAGTACCGGGTGTGAAGACTGTTACCCATGCTGCACCATGCTTCAAGACAAAACTTCATTTTTAATTAGAAATAAATATTTCACAATCTATAATGACATATTGTCTTGTGATTCATCATTATGCTTTAATTCTGTTCAATTTGGCTATTACAAGTGTAAGTGTAAGTCAAAAAGTATTGCTACAAAATCAAAGCTATCTGTATCAAACACAGATATCAAAGGGTGAACTATTATTTTTCATCATATCCTCCATCTATGTAGACACACTTCTGAAAGCAGTGTTTCTTAGCCTTTCCCAAAGAAATCACTCTCTGATTGACATCATATCAAAATGTCAGGTTTGGAATCCTCAAGAGACTCTAGTAGTTTTCTTTTTCAACATTTTTTTTAGTTTTGAAAACAAGAAGAAGTGTGAAGTGGCAAGATTAGTGCTAGACGGTGAATGGGGGAGATTCTCCAGGGAAGTGCTCATAGGACAGCCTTGCTGCCCTCAAAGAGTAAGCAGGTTGCATTGTGCTGGATAACAACTCCAGGAAAATTGTCTGACCTTCTTCTCATCAAGGCAGTTTCTCATTTCCCAACAGCTTCTCCCAGTATGCCCCATGCCATGGTAGCCCTGTGTATTTTCACAACATAAATCAGAATGACCTTTTCAGAATTCCCATAACCAGTTCCATAACTCCCAGCTGACACCGCTCCCTTCCATTCAACGGAAACAGAGCTACCTTGGGAAGCACTGTTTCCATTAGAGCCTTTAAACGGAGGCACCATCAGCAGACCGAGGCAAGTGCATGGCTAAGAGAATGAGACAGAGTCACCCGCTGCTCACAGAGACACACTTACACATGTTGTGTTTGGAATAAACCAGTTCATATAAGGATTGGAACCCTAGTCGCAATCCTTTCTAACTTACCCTCTTATTATTTTGATAACATGACCTCTGGAATCACTTGTCTGAGTTGCTATGAAAGTTTAGAAAAATAACTCAGGATTTCAAACCCACAAGATCTACACCTGTAAAATAGTTGCAACAATAGCACACAAATCACAGAGATGTTGAGAAAATAAAATGAGTAAACACATGCAGTTTTCACGCACACATATTTTCATATGTACATCTTTGTCATAGAGTAAAGCAATTGTTAAAAGTAAGCTATTGATGTGAGACTACTGCTTGTAAAATACAAGAGGGAAGCATTTAAAATTAATATTTCAATGAAAATAAGACTGTTACAGTAAGAATGCATGGTCATTGAGCTGATTCCACTGCGTGTCACCCCTATAGGACTAAACTGTCCTTGTGTGCTGCTAAGATGGTAAGTCTTTACAGTGTGGAGAGCCTCATTCCTCTCCCGCGTAAAGGCCGGTAGCTTCAAATGGCTAACCCTGGAGGCAGAGTGGGTTACGTGTGTGTGGGACTGCTAATGGCAAGTTCAGCAGTTTGAAAGCATTTGCTGCTCCATAAGAGAAAGACAGACTTACTAATATGGTCTCAGAAACCCACAAGGGCTGTTCTACCTGGTCCTACCAGATCACTGTGAGTTCAAATTGACCCGATAGCAGTGAGCTTGATTTTTGGATCCTCAAAGTTAGCAGCCAAATGAGTAACCCACTAAGCCATCAAGCCTCCTTAGATAACAGTTAAGAAGGATGTTTTATATTTTACTTTATAATTCAAAAACACTGTGACTTTTACTAATTTTTCACCTTTATTAATATTCTTATCAGTAGCAGAAGAGATCCAATAAGAAATAGGTGTCAGTCATTACAGAAACACAGTGTAAGGGGGGAATAACTAAAACAAGCAATATATTTCTTATTTTGATCTCCCTATATATCTATACATACACACACACACATACACACACACACTTTATCATTTCTCTGTCACCTTTTTATCTAATCCTTTTTGCCTGAAATCGTCATTTTAGATTAAATTGACAGACTGTTCTATTAGGATTTATCTTCATTTTGAGATACCTTTAAGCAGCTCCAAATCAATCTTTCTCAATAAAAATGATTTTATATTTTCTTAAGCACTCTCAATTACTTTATAAGAAACTATGATATTTTACATTTTTTCATAACTATTCCATAAGAGCTGACAACCCCTTCACAAAAGGTCAGTGTCTTTTACACTGGTCTTTACATCTGAGGTCACTGGTAATAAACATCTCACACAAAGTATCAGTCTGCATTTACGTCCGATGTAGCCACGGCAAGGCTAGGGCGGCTCTTTATGGGGATCTTTGTTGGTTTGTCTACTTCATTGGTGCCATCATCACTTTATCTATGTGCTCTCTCTGTGACTATTGGTATTTGAGCATAAATAATAAGTAGAAGTGAGGTTAGCACTGTTCTACAAAGAAGCATAAAATGTGGCCTTGGCCCTCTTATTCCCAATGGTTTCCAGAGAGCTCAACCATCTCATAATCCACAAAATTGGACCAAACATTTCTCCTGTGTATAATAATTCTCAATGTAAACTCTTTAAATAGAGATTTTAAAAATATCAACCTTGGGAAGATGCTCATTAGCTACCTTGAAAGGCGAAAACAAAGAGCAAGATAATGCCAAAAAATTAGCGTTTTATAATGTTGGTAAATTTTTATCTTTCTGTGTGAATACCTAATGCAACCAATAGTTCCCAGCATAATCTGATTGCTTAATATACTTTGGCACAGGTGCACAGGTTTTGGCCAAAGCCTGGGCTCCTGCTGTGGAACTGTGACTGAGACAGGGCATTTTCTTTCTCAACAGTCTCACTCACTATGTAATGTTGGTGCATATGACTGAGTGAACTCACACCCAATCCATTTCTTGTTATGATAATAATACGGACCTTTTGTCCGTATCTTACTTTGTCTTGTTTACGTTGAGTCAATCATATGTAACGAAGTGGAGACGGACAGCTTTCTCTCCTTTAGTTTCCCCAGAACTTGGCAGAAAGAAAGACAAGAGAAGGCAGAAGTTGATATTTTTCTCCACTACCATGAACATGATAGAAATACATGTCTTAGGAAGCAATAAAGAAAATTGGTGGCAGGCACACAGTAGAGTATTGATTCAGAAAGCCTTTGGATTCCTTATGCATCTCGGTGTTTAAGAAGGTGCAAGGGAGGAGCCCTAGTGCTCTCTGTTTCCAAAGAATAGCACCTCTCCCTCCTCCCTTGCCCCCCCCCCAACCTCTGTCCTCCTGTTCACTCTCTCTTCATTATTGATACAAAGAGGATTGGCAAGAGTGCTGTCAAGGAGAACCTTCTCCATGGGTGGAGATGGGCAGCCCCCGCTTTGCATTCCAGTCCACAGAGCCACTGGAAGTTGGAGACTTTTACTTTCCCATTTCCTAGAACAGAGAGCTCTAATTTTATGACAGCCCACCTGTCAAGTATAACAAAGGCTGGGAATATGTGAAGGAAGAGTTGCTACTTCACAGGCTGACAATGAAATGGATAAATCAGTATTAAATCATATCAATGGGTGCCCACCTTCCTGATACAATCAATGAAGACAAACATACGCATAAGCAAATGTGGTGAAGAAAGCTGATGGTGCCCAGCTATCAAAAGATATAGCATCTGGGGTCTTAAAGGCTTGAAGATAAACAAATGGCCATCTAGTTCAGAAGCAACAAAGCCCATATGGAAGAAAGACACCAGCCTGTGTGACCACGAGCTGTCAAAGGGATCAGGTATCAAGCATCAAGGAACAAAAATCATATCATTGTAAATGTGGGTGAGTGCAGAGTGGGTACTCAAAGCCCATCGGTAGCCAACCAGACAGCCCCTTACTGAAGAGTTGTGGGGAGGAAATGAACCAGTGAGGGTGCAGGGTAGCAAAGATGAAACATATAACTTTCCTCTAGTTCTTAAATGCTTCCTCTCCCCCACCCACCACTATCAGGATCCCAATTCTACCTTACAAATCTGGCTAGACCAGAGGATGTACATTGGTACAGATAGCAACTGGAAGCACAGGGAAACCAGGACAGATGATCCCTTCAGGACCAGTGGTGAGAGTGGTGATGCCTGGAGGGTGGAGGGAATGTGGGGTAGAAACGGGGAACTGGTTACAAGAATCTATGTATAGCCTCCTCCCTGGGGGATGGACAGCAGAGAAGAAGGTGGGAGGAGACATCGGACAGTGTAACATATGACAAAATAATAGTAATTTATGAATGATGAAGGGTTCATGAGGTAAGGGGGAGTAGGGAGGGAGGGGGGAAATGAGCAGCAGATATTAAGGGCTCAAGTAGAAGGCAAATGTTTTGAGAATGAGGTTGGCAATAAATGTACACAAGTGCTTGGTACAATGGATGGATGTATGGATTGTGATAAGAATTGTACGAACCCCTAATACAATGATTAAAAAAAATAACAGGTGTCATATAAGATTAAATCCACACATCTCTCCCTGTAGGATCCCAGTTCAATGCTGGCTGTGGGCTCACGAAGGCTGCAGGAGAAACACAAGGAAAGACTCCAGGCTCAAAGAGAATCGCATTCTCTCTCCAAACACCAATTAACTTTCAGGCAATGGAATACATAGTAGCTGAAAATAATTGTGACTAATTGTTCTCATTTGACATTATTTATATGAATCAAGTGGAATCAATGTCTCTCCCATTCTCACCTCTCTGCTCATCATGCATTTGACACATCATCACTTCCACAGATACAGGAGTGTTCCCGTTCCCCTCAAGGCCAGTCAGTGCTCATCCACGTCAGGTACACACTGCCCTCTCCAGTAATGTGAAACCTACTCAAGCATAGTGACTCTCCGCGGTCACACTCCATCATATTCTGCGATGCCAGGAAACTACTACATCACTGTCAGCCAGCTCCACCCACTTTTGCTCTTGCCCGCCACCGTCACACTCACGGTGAGAGCCAAGCACCGATGCTGCTAATGGCAGCCGGGTCCACACGTGGTTGCTTTCATTCGTTTCCATTCATGGAGCCTCAAATTTCATCATAGAATAACCTTCAAATCATTTATTTCCTTATCAGTTGAGTATTATAAAATTAATTCAGATGACACAACTCCTTTGTGGATCCAAAATAAGTAATCTCCCCCCAAAGATGTGTTTTCCTTATATTTCACACTTCTAAAATGACATTATGAGCCAGGTTTACACATTTAGGTTCCCCTCAAAAATTTTGTGTTATAGAGCAATTTAATGTTTGCTAACATGTATTCATTTAATGTGTGCTTCTTAGTTCCAATACATTTATATGTTGAATTCACTCATAGTGATTGATGTTCGGATTATACCCATTTTATAGATGAAAAAACTGAGATTCATGTGTTGAAGTTGCCCTCAGGTAGAATTCTATTAGATGCATCTAAATTTGAACATCAACAGTAACAGTTACTTCCTGGGTGACTTTGAGGGGAGCAATTTAAACTCTGACATTTAACTTCCTTCTCTGTAAATATGAGGTCGAAGGACCCAGTTGGAAATGCTATTTTGAAAATAAAATGATATAGTGTCTGCAATATGACGGACACAAATAAGCACTTAGTTATAAATAGAACAATAGTTATATAGGGATATAATATGGGAGATATAGTATGTGTGTAACTGTGAATATATCTTCCCCACACCCGTTGCCATTTCACCATCCTCCAACTAAATATCTTATGTGAACACTATAAATAGGTTCTTTACATCTCATTTTAAAATACATCTTGTGATCAGGCTGGTTGTGATTGAGATCAATACCCTAATTACTTCCAAATACAACTTACAGAAAAAGTGTTTTGGATAAAAAAAAATTAAATCCACAAATCCACAAGCCAACACCTATTTTCCTTAGTCCAGCTCCACCACTTTCACTGCTGTTTAATATAATCCCTTGCTCTACAGAAATACAAGTAAACAATCCTCTATTTTAATATTCATTATATAAGTTTCCATCAGGACTTATTTAACATTTGAAAAGCCTTTGTGTGTCCCATTTTCACCTTAATTAAACAACAATAACTTTATTTCTATAATGTCAACACTCTTTTGCCCGCCCATTTCCTCTCTGCTCCTTAGCCAGACTTTTAAATGTTGGTGATTCTTTGTCCAGCGCTCTCTTATTACTTCTATCTACATGGCTCTGCTGTGTCACATAAATCTCTAACGGAAGCTGCTATTGTGTGCTGTCAAGTCAAGTACCACGCACAGTGACACTAAAGGACGCAGTGGGACTGTCACTGAAGTGTGACAGGGCTGTACATCTTCTGGAAGCAAAGCCCACATCTTTCTCCCCTGGAGTGGTGAGGGTTAGACCAGCTGATGGTTCTGCTAGCAGAAGTGCAGCAGCTTACAGCACCAGCGGGGCTACGCCCATCCTGCACTGGGACTGCAAACTACGAGTCCACACTAACAGTAGGCTGAGGCTGAGTTTGGACATTCTATGGCAAGACTCCAAGCCCAGAGGCTAAAAGTGGTTCCTGCAGAGGGTCTCCAATAGATTATAACCGTTATCTTTAAAAATGGTGCAGTACCGTGCGTTATTTATATTTTTAAAATTTGTCCCTGAATAGTAGAGGTGATTCCTTATTGGAGTTGTCTGAATACAAACTCAAAATCCATTCTAGATCATAAGATTAAAAAATATATAAAACAGCTACTATTACTTCAAAATCATCTTATAATAGCAGAAAAGGACCTAGAAATTACAGAACCAAAAGATCATCATAACCAAACACCGTCTGACTTGAAAATTTTAGAAGACTCCATCCATAAAACCTTAAACAAATAATATATTTATAAATATATAGAAAATACAAACACATATATAGATGTGTGCACATATATACATATGTGTACTTATATACTTTTACATGATAAATAATTTGTTAAATGAATTTATATAATATACATTTTAAGACAAATTCCTTAATGTAATATGCATGTCATTAGTTGTTAGATGCCGTTCACTTGGTTCTGACACATAATAAAAAAACATCATGTACAACAGAACAAAATACTGCCCAATCCTCACAATTTTATGTTTGAGCCCAAGGTTAAAAGCCACTGTCAATCCGTCTTCTGGACTTTTCTTTTTTCTAAGCTGACTCTCCAGTCTTCTAAGCATGATTCCCTCTTCCAAGGATTGATATTTACTGATAACATGTCCAAAATACATGCAACAAGGTTTCACCATCCTCATGTCTAGGGAACATTCTAGCTGTGCATCTCCCAAGGATAGAATTGATTGTTCTTCCAGCACTTGATGGTACTCTCAGTATTCTGTGTTAACAAAATAATTCAGATGCACCAGTTCTTTTTCTGTGTTCCTTATTCATTGTTCAACTTTCACATGCATATGGGGTCAGTGAAAATACCATGGCTTGAGTCTGGTGCATCTTAGTCTTCAAAAGCATACCCTGGCTCTTTCACAAAAATTAAAGAAGTCTTATGCAGGAGATTTGCCCACTGCAATATATCTTTTAATTTCTTGCCTGTTACTTCCACGAGTATTGATTATAGATCCAAGTAAAATGAAATCTCAGACACTTCAATCTGTTCTCTGTATATCATGACGTCCATCAGTCCACTTGTGAGATTTGGGGTGTTCTGTACACTAAATTACCATCTATTCTGAGAGCTGTAGTCTTTGATCCCAATTTGCAAATGATTCTAATCCTCATTTTCAACAAGTCTTTCCAACAATCTAAATATTGCAGGTGGTTCAAGCATAGTCTTCCTCCAAACATGACGCAATATTCTTTGTATTGTCTAGCTTCTCAGCTGATTTGCTCAATATACAGATGGAACAAATAGAAAGAAATTTACTTTTAGGTTTTATGCCATTATATATATATATATATATATATATATATATATATATATATATATATATATATATATATATATATATATATATATATATATATATATATATGAGAGAGAAGTCTAAAAGTATTGCTGCTAGGACCTCAGTTTATACTTGCAAGGGTTTCTTCCAAATAAAATGTATTTGAACATATCTCTAGTCAATGGGTGACTGCAGACTCATTCTCTCAGTAAAACATTTTTCTCAGTCTCATTAGGGTGCCTTCAATAAAATGATCAAATCAGACCAAGAACTTCCAAAGAGATCTACTGAGTTAGTTGAAGTCAAGGCAGAGATCAACTCCCAAGGTTGTAGTGATTAATTTTTAGGATTCCAGAATGATAATCTTGATATATTTTCTCAAAGAACACAGAATGACTATTAAGACTTACTATGAAGAATTGTATCAATGAGAAAAGCAGTAGGAAATTTTCACAGAAATAGTTTTCCATTATTGCAATGTCAGTGCTCCTTGGAAACCACCAGGTGCTCCAAGGGAGAAAGACGGGGCTTTCTGCTCCCATAAACAGTTACAATCTCAGAAACCTACAGCGGCAGTTCTGCCCCCTTCTAGGGTTGCCATGAGCCAGAGTTGACTTTTAAGAAAAATTCCTTTGGAAATCTAACACGCTTCTCACTGCAGCCCTAGTGTATTCCCCCTTTCAACTCATTTTCCCCTAATTAAAAAAATTGCAAAAGAACACTATTTGATTTCCTCAAAGAGACCAAGATTGGCGTGTGGGTGGTGCAGAGTGAAGAGTCCCACATTATTGGAAGAAAAGAGGGGTACCCTGCTTTCAGACATGTCTAGACCTAACAGGGTGAGAAAAATTGACTCATACTTTAATATTTTAACAAGTTTTCTCTACTTTTGTAAGGATTCTTTTTTACTTTTCCTGATGTATGTATGTGTGAGTATGTATATGTATTTGGAGATGGCCAAAACATTCTGGAAAAATTGAACTGAAAGATAATGCACATTTTCTATGAGCTTTTGAAATCCCCTCTTATGTGTGTGGCTGTGAGTGTGTATGTATGTGTGTGTGCTTGAGTGTGTATGTATATATATATGTGTGTGTGTGTATGAGTGTGTATGCATGTGTGTGCCTGTGGGTGTATGAAGGGATACTTTTCAATTGTACTCCTTTAAAAAATGTTCCCAAATTCTTTATTTAATAGAGAATTTCTTTAAACTAATGAATGTTTCCAAAATTAGAAAAAGCAATCCATTTTGGAAGGAATTATATAATATCCAATAACTTTTATTTTCTAAGCAAAGAAATATGCATTTTAAAAATAACATAACTCAAGATTTATCTGTCAAATTTCAGAAAAGGGCAATTTGAGTTCGACAAAGTGTCCTTTCAGAGATTGAGATTTTTTTGGGGGGGGGCATATCAGTTATGGTGCTGTTTACATTTTTGTTGAAAGAAGCTTCATTTGCTGCAAACAATATTTTGGGGCATAGCCCATAAATTATAACTACAAAAAATTGCACTAAAAGTCCATAATTTTTCATGTCAATGTCAGTTTTTACTATTTTTGCCATTATTCAAGTGTTGAAGCGAGTAGACAGTCTAAAGGGTCATAAGGTATTAAAATTTAAATCATTTATTTGAATCCCTTATCCAACATATATAGCAACCTACCTCACTCTGATTGCTTTTGAATGTAGATGTGCGTACATTTCAAGATGCAGATAAACAGACTGCTATGTGCAATGAGGTGTACTGGTGGAATAGCGGGTTTCCCTTTGGGCTGCTGTCCACCAGGTGAGCAGCTGGAACACGCAGCCATTGCACAGAAGATGAGCCTTTCTGCTATCATTACGATTCCCAGCCTCTGGAACCCACAGGGAGAGTTTTACATCATCCCCAGGGTCTCTCAATCAGAATGGACTCCATGGCCATGAGGTGCTTTACGTTCTGTTTTTGAATGCCTTCTCAGAAATACATACCAACGTACCTCAGTTTGGGCATTTGAAGTGACAATGTGTCCACTCTACAAGAGGTAAAGGACAGTTTCCCTACATTTATGAATTGATTGTTATGTGGAAATACATTTGAGGAGAGATTTCATGTAGAATACAGTAATTCATTTTGCGTGCAATTTTAATTTCAGAAAATAATGAAGCTGAGCCCAGGGAAGGCTGCACGCCTCACGCAAGCTCAGTGAGCATTTCAGTGCATTTCACAACATAGAAGGCCGTGACCCGCTACTGACTCCGTCTCCTTCCCAATGAAGCGCTGTCTTTACCTGATGACACGCTGGACTCTTTCCTGTGCTTTTCTCTTCTGTTTTTGTTTTTTTGGGGGTAGTTTAGATTGTTCAAGTTCACACTAAAATTCATAGAAATTTACTTTTCTATCACCACTTGTTGGCCTAAGTCTCTGCTATGAAATAAACAAAAAATGTGTCTCTTTGACCTCAGAATAGTGACTAATAAGAAAGCCCATGTTGAGTTTTAGAAAGCTTATCTTATCAGGCACATCTCAATTATCTCTGAAGCGAGGGTGGCTGCTCTGCTCCACAGGGCTTTCCATGGCTAATATGTCCGAGGCAGAGCATGAAGACTTGCTTCCAATGTGGTTCTAGGAAAATAAATAAATAAATACTCCAACATCTTGGTTCGTAACTATATGTGTTAAATTTTGGCATTTAAAGCTAAGGATCATATCATGTACTTTTATTTTGCACATGATAATTGCTTCCTAAATATTTGATAAACAATCTTATTTGGGGGTTCTGCATTTATCACACTAAAATAATTTTCTCTAAAGCCAAAATTAGGTCTATATCCACGTATCTCTATTCTTCTAATAGCAACATAAAATATAATACTCATTTGAAAACAGCTTTATAGAAACTCCCTTCTTTCAAACTCTCTGTTCATCCTTTGCCTTAAATATACATTATGCTTATTTCAAAGCAAGGGAACTTTTGAAGGTATGAGTCATTATGTCAGGTCTCCATTCCTGGAAGCCTTGGAGTTCATGAGAAATCTATTTGATGGTTAGGCAGAGAGACACAGATATCAAGTCCTCTAATACATGCCCTAGTCCTTTTCTGGTGTCTTAATGAAGTCACTCCCCAGTACATTAGATTATTCAGAATTACTCCCACATCCACTGCTTACATATTCATAACCTCAGGGCATTTTTCTGTACCATTTATAAAGGGTGAACGTCATTAGGAGACAGAACTGATGCAATAGACATCAGCTCCCTGTTCAAACAGTAGATGTGTCTGAGAGGGGGCTGCGCGACGCAGCCCAGGTGACATGTGGGGGTCACAGTTGCAACAATAAGGACATTGGCATTTCTGGCACCAACTTTGAATCCTAATGTGGTACAAAGCTTCCACAGATTTTAACGTGTGCTCGTCTGTTCCCTTCTAAAAACACATGCCTGCATTTCCCAGAATGACATTCATCTTAACGCAGAAATATAATCCTCATTTTCTTTGCACAATTAGTTATTTTAAAGACTGCTTTCTACCTTGGTTGCATGTTATGGAAGAGAAGAAGTAGACAGCTGTTATGTATGCACATTTCTGTGGGTGGATAAATGAAATATTCAAACCAATGAAGCATTGCTGATATCTTCAAGTACCAGCATGGAATACTGGCGGGGGATTGGGGGACGGGGTTGTGTTTTTTCCTACCTCCCTTTACCACAAAAGATGCCAATATGGCATATCATGGTATGGATAGATTGCCCGGAAGGTGAAATAGCATATATTTCAGGAAATATGCAGATAGTACAGCATTTGTTTTTAAAATTCCGAGATGTATAACATAGAGGATTCCACTGGAGTCGGGGGGAGGGGTGGGGAATGGAGAAGAAGTCATTTTGGAGTGATGGGATAAATATCTTAAAAACTTCACTCTTACCTAAAACCTAAGAAAGCATTTGCAAGCATTATTACAGCTAACTTTTCAAAGACCTGACAATTAAGCAAATCTCACAGTAATACTAGAAGTGTTTGTTCAAGGGAAACCGCCAAGTCTAAGCTATGGCAAATTGGTGACAATTAAACTTGTTCTAATACTATGCTTATCTCTCAATTTATAGTCTTAAAAATCAGTAGCCTTACAACCACATAAGCTATAAACATTGCTGCCCAGGAGACAATACAGGGGACATAATTAGAATTCTCTAAAAAGTAGAACCTTCCTTAATTATTCTTTGACATGTCTGTTGACCCATGGAAAAGGCCCATCCACACTGAGTGCTCATCTGGCCTGACTCAGAGCCGACTCATTGGGAAAGGACTGTCCTTAAGATGATTGCTAAATAAATAAATAATCTTGGGTAATCATTTAATATTTAAGATGTCTGAAATAGTAGAACCGTTTGGTTAACAAAGTGATTAAGAGCAACAACAACAACACCAACAAAAATACAACCCCCTCCAAATAAAAAAAACACCTGAAAATGGGCATTTGGGGAATCCAATGAGCATGAGGTGCTTTTGAAAGCTCTGTCTAGAGATCTAGAAGGGCACAGACAGCCATGTACAGATCTGTGCAGAGGCCTGAAGAGACCTCAGGTCGAACCTCTCCGAGTCTCTTAGTGTTTGGACTCTGGACAAAGAGGAAACGAAGGCGATGTTGAACTGTTAACTGTTCAAGGCTTAAAAGTGCATCCCAACGCATACACTGAGCCTTTTTCACAGGTAATGATCCTTCAAAACTTTTCAGTGAATTTCTCACCAATTATTATATTGCTCTTAAATTAAGTAAGCAGAGCTATCAGTTGTCATACATGAAAAACACAGATTTTACAGAATTAATGGCAAGTATCGTATCAATTGGTGCTAAAAAATAAAATTCATGATATTAGAATTCGATTTTTTAAAATAAACTTAGTGATCTCTCAGGTATTTCATTGAACAATAATATGTGAAGCAATGATGAATACTAAACAATGACTAAAATGATACTGGTTAAAAATAGGTCTTTATATTTGTATACTGGATCTTGGTGGTATAATGGATGAAGCACAAAGTTGGCAATCCAAACCTCTAGTCACTCTGTGGGAGAGTGAGCAGACATTCTGCTGCCCCAAAAGTTGGAGTCTCAAACAGCCTCGGGGAATTCCTGCTCTGCCAAGAGGGTTGTTAGGGGTGGGACTCAGGGCAAAAGCAGGGAGTATATTTGGATAGTAACAACTGTGAAGGCCATATATAAATCTTTTGATAATAACTCATATCAAGGCATTTGTGAAGCTGGCATCCTACTGGGGGTAGAGAACTCGGACTTAAAGTGAGTCAAAGCCATTCTGACATTTTCAGCAAATTGATGCATTTCATAATCATAAGAACCACTAGAGGGACAGATTTCAAAGATAACTTGGAAACTGGAGAATGCTGCCATATTTCTTTCCAAAGTTCTGCCATCCAAAACTGGAGAACAGGATCTGAAGTATAAGGAATCCCACTTAAATTCAATCATTTCTTTCTAAAACTATAAGAGATTTAGGAAACATGATTAAATGCTAAAAAAGAAATGAATAGCTTATGAAATACAATTGTGATAATTCCTATAAACATATATAATTTTAAAATGTTAAATAATAACTGAAACACAAGGCAAATGCAACTTCAATTACTACGACTCCTCTTGTCCCCTGCGTTCACTCATATACTTTGTGTAGCATGTTCTTGACGTCATCTCACAGCTTGTCACGTCTTCGGTCCTGACCATTCAATCAAAACGATTCTTGAGATAGTTTCAAAATGCCAGGACATATTTGACTCTCATGAATTTATTTTAATTTTCTTCAACTTCAACTCATATGAGTAACAGATTATCTGTTCTACAGTCAGTCCCTGACCTAGTTTTAGCTGCTGATATTGAACATCTCCATCGTCTTTTCTCACAGGTGCAGGAAATTTAATTGCTATGCATTCCATCTGAAGTCTGTCTGTACTGTTGCTGTTTATGTTGCTGAAAGAGACTTTTGTGATAAAGAAGTCACTGGTCTTACAAAATTCTATCATGACACCGCCAGGTCCTTCTCTGTCACCAAGGTCACATTTCCAATTACTGCTCTTTCTGGTTTGATTGCAACTTTCATATTCTGACCGTCAATAATTATCAATGCATCCTAATCGCATGGTTGTCTACTACTGAAGATAATGGTATAATATTTCAATTTCTTCATCACTAGCTTTCATGGTTAGTGCATGAATTTGAATAATAAAGTTGTACAGTGCACCCCTGCCTCTAAAAAAAGAAACAGGAAAAAGTTCTGCTGGGCAGAACTTTCATCCCTAATACAAATTTTTCCCACGAGCATCCAGCAACGTGATCTGAGTTAGTGCACCCAGTTATGCCACCTGGGAAGGATCTCTCTGGGCACAGTGAATTTTTCATATAAGCAATATCACTTGAACCTAATTTTTGGTGATGGTCGATTTAAGAGAGCAATGTGTGGCTGTGAAATTTTGTTTGCTCCTCAGGAAAAATGCCACAGAAACTGTTATGATGTGGAAGGAAAAAAAATATCAAAATGAACGTCCAAAGAGACACTGAAATCTGCTCTTGGCCATGGAGTGACTAAGCCATTTGAAAGAATTAGACATCCCTGGCAGAAGAGTCACAAGGAGAGACGAGCCAGGGTGCAGTATAACACCGACAAAACACACAGCTTTCCTCTAGATCTTTAATGTTTCCTCCTCTCTTCTCCCCACTATCATGCCCCCACTTCCTCCTACCTTAGAAATCTGGGTAGCCCAGAACATGTACACTGGTACTGATAAGAGCTCACAATACAGGGAACACAGAACACATAAGTTCCTTAGCACCAATAACAGGAGTAGCGAGACAGGAGGATAAGAGATGGAGGGGAGGGAGTAAGGGGGAACTGATCACAGTGATTGATGTATGCCCCCCCCAGAGGGATGGGCAGCAGAAATGTGGGTGAAGGGTGACAGTGGTCAGTGTAAGACATGAAAAAAAAATTGGAAATTATCAAGGGTTCATGAAGGAGGGAGGGTGGGAGAGAGACGGAGGGACAAAATGATGAGCTAATACCAAGGACTCAAGGAGAAAGAAAATGTTTTGAAAATGATGATGGCAACATATATACAGATGCACTTGACACAATGAGTATACGTATCATTATGATAAGAGCTGTATGAGCCCCCAATAAAATGATTTTTTTAAAAGAGAGTTGAACAGAAAATTTCAAAGGACAGCAAATGTGCAAAAATCTAAAATGAACAAGAGAAAGAACATATCGTAAGCTGAAAGAACTGAAGAAGAAAGCCTCGCCTCAAATTGCAGTATTTAATGGTTCTATGGGAAAGTATTGAATGATGCAGGAAGCAGCAAAAGAACATGGGAAAACACATGAGTCACTGCACCAAGAAGACCTGGTCAACATTCGGGCGTTCCAAGAAGCAGCAGGTGAGCAAGAATCGATGACACCGGAGGAAGAAGTCAAAGCTACAATGGCACCACTGGGAAAACCCGGCTCCAGGAATGGACAGAAAGCCAATTAAAATGGCTCGACAACCTGAGGAAGCATTGGAAATGCAAACCTATCCCCAAATTGTAAGACAGCTCCCTAGCCAGCTGACTTGAGAGATCCATATTTGTGCCCATTCCAAAAAAAAAGATGGCTCAACAGCATGTGCAATTTATAGAACAATATCATTAATATGACATGAAATTAAAATTTTGCTCATGTCCTTTCAATGATTTCAGCAGTTAATAGACAGGGAACTGCCAGATATTCAAGCTGAATTCAAAAGAGGATGTGGAATAAGGGAAAGCATTGCTGAAATCAGATAGATCATGGCTGAAAGCAGAGAATTCCGGGAAAAAAATCTACATCTGTTTTATTCCCTATGCCCGGGTATCCACTGTGTGTCGTGACGAACTGTGGACAGCTTTGAAAAGAGTGGGAATGGGGAACCTGCACATGGACCCAGAGGCAATCGTTTGGACAGAAAAGGGTATATTGCAAGGCTTAAAATAGTCCAAGAAGCTAGACTATATAAATAAACATGAGACTTCAGGTTTGGCAGAAGACTTTGTAACAACCTAGAATTTGTCCAGTGATGTCAACGTGCTAAGTGAAAGTGAGGAGGACCTGAATCACTTGCTGATGCACATCAAGGATGCCATCCTGCGTCACAGGTACACCAACGTAAAGAAAACGAACACAAATACGCATCATATTTTTTATGAGCAAGAAAGAAAAATGATTGAAGTTATTCAGGATTTTATCTTACTTAGATCCACAGCAAATGCTCACAGAAGCAGCAGTCAAGAAATCAAAAGATGCATCAAATTGGGTAGATCTGCTACACAAGATCACGTCAAAGTGCTAAGGAGCAAGGCTGTCACTTTAAGGACTAAGGTAGCCCTAGACCAAGTCATGTTCTTTTCAATTACTTCATATGCATGTGAAAGTTAAATATTAAATAAGGAAGATTGAAGAAGAATTAATACAGCTCAATTACAGTGCTAGCTAAGAATACTGAGCGAACCATGGACTGTCAAAGAACAAACAAATCTGTCTTGGAAGATGTGCAGCCAACCTGCTCCGTGGAAGCAAGTGATGGGAGACTCGATCTCATGGACTATAGACATGGTATCAGCAGACAGCCGTCTCTGGAAAAAGACATCATGCATGGTAAAGTAGACAGACAGTGAAAAGAGACCGACCCTGAATGAGATGGATTGACACAGTGGTTGCAACAATGGGCTCAACACTAACCACAATTCTGAGGCGGGTGCAGGACCGTGCAGTTTAGTTCAATTGTCCATGGGGGTCTTATGAATTGGAGGCCAACACGACAGCACCTAACAACAACAAGAACACAAAAACGGGAAATCGGCTAACAAGCTGATCATATATTTAAGGTTGTGTTTTATTTGCCCTGACCCAAGAATAGCGGTAACTGGGCTGTGTATGCTCACATATTAAATAGGGCTCTCCCGAAGGGAAATGATGAAATTATTAAAGTATTCCTACTTAATCCAAATTTAGTCTGAAGAATGGAGGACATTTTATATCTAGAAGAAGGAAAGTTCAATTTTTATGACAACCATTTCTGTAATTACACAGGCATTTGTCCCCATAAATACATATATCAAACTTGTCCATACATATGATGTGTACAGGTGGTCTCACTGTAGGAGTTTAAGAATATAAAATGCTTATGTATCTTTAGCCGACAATCTGAGAAATATTTTTAAACATTTTCTTAATTTAAATATGTATAGCTAATAGGACAGGAATTGCAAGATCTTAGTGGTTCAGACACGCCTGGAGGGATTATCCAGATGGCTAATAGGTTGTCCCAGGAACCAGCTGTCACTCTTCCAACACTTAAAGTTTCAAAATTAAAAGTCAAATTATTTAAAGAATTTTATTCCCTTACAGAGACTCGGAATTTAAGTGCACTGTCAGAACATGTTCTCTCCTTGAAAACTAACTTGCTGGAAAGTCACAGAACAACCTACATTTTCAAATCTGCTACAACCTCGATTTTGAGTTTTCTGTTAAAAGACTTCCTAGAAGTTTCTCAAGAAAATGCCTTTTTAATGAATCAAGTTCAATTCACACTTTCACACCTAGAGAGACAAAATCAGAAAGCTCAATTTTTAATTAAGAGGGTTTAGACTCCCTATACTTTTATTCTACTGTCTTATCTTGTGGTCTTTTACTTAATATGTGGACCAGAAATTATAATGGAAAACCTTAAATGTCAGAATACAATGTTTCTAAAATTAGAAATATCCCCCCTCTTTTTAGAGGAGCAAAAGAATATCATGAGCATAAAAAGTATATGATGTGTATATTGAATAAAACTTTTTTTTTTTGCCACAGACAATTTCTTTCAGTCTGTGTTAAACTATTGCTTCCCATGCATTGGATTTAGGATAGAGAGCAAATTCCACAAATAAGCTTTGATCTTTTATAATTTATACTCTAAGTGAGTGAAAAAAACAAGCACAAGAATTTATAAAATACATAACAATTGATGATGCTGACTATATGGAGAGAAATAAAGCTGACACGGGGAAGAAAAAGGGAAGAGCAAAGACTCAAAACCGAAGTTGCTGCCATTAATTCTGACTCATCACAAAATTGTAAGGATGTGGAACCATCCCTGTGGGTTTCCAAGGCTGTAAATCGTTACAGGAGCAGAGAGCCTCATCTTTCTCTTACAAAACTGTTGGTGGGCTCAGACGGCTGATTTTGTACTTAGCAGCCCACTCTGTAATCTCTATACCACCTGGGTTGCTTGCCTGGTTGAGAGAAGCACTTTTAAACAAGCATCGTGGACCAGTTCACAGATAAGTCATTCGCTTGACATTGACTAAAGGTATCTTAGCACTTGGGAAAAGAACATTTCTTGTACTTGTAACAGCAAGTACAAAGGCCATGAGGTTGAACTCCACCTATTATTTTAGAAGATATGAAAAAATAAAGTAAGTTATAATACTACAAACACAATTTCAGAAAAGTGATTACATTTGTCTAATCATTTGAGATATTTATAAGATATATTCTTTGTTCTAAAGAACTAACAATGAAAACCTCTGAGGTTGGCAACATATTTCATTCATAAATATTTACAATGAACATAGGCTACTATGTTAAAAGATACATCATTCAGCACTAAAAATAATACAGGCGTTCCTGTCCCAATCATGCTATCATTTAGAGCTTGTAACTTAGACACATTAAGTGCATTCGAACATAAAACAATGATGGATGTACTTAAAATATCTTTCATCTCATATTATATACTAGTTGGAAATTCTGAAATTTGATCATCTATTTTGAATAGTTAATGTAGCAGTACAGTGAGTAAGATAGTGACATAACATGCAAGGCCTGATATTTAGAAATTTACCTTGGGGAAGAGAAGTGGGAGAAGGAGAGACATAATAAAAAGAGACTTTTCTGAAAGCAATGCTGGCAGAAAGAGCACCAGGAATTCAGAACAAGGAAAAATAACTTAAGATCAAGGGCACCTAATATATCTTCACGAGAAAAATATTTGACTTTAAGGAAAGGGTGACTGGGATTAGCACAAACTTGTGGGGACATTGTGGGTGGCAGTAAAGAGAGGAGAGGATTCAGGGCTGGTCAATAGGCCCGAGTGTGTACTAAGTCAAAGAGGATGCTCGGTTTATAGAGGAGCTTGCACTGAAGGATGCATAATTGGATCTTTAAAACCATTAAGTCAGGAATACCTCTTGGCGATTGTTTGGGCTAAAATAAAATTACATGGAAATATAATTTGGAAAGAAAACTTTTTGAAAACAGGGGTACTAAACAATAAGCCACCTCAACATTAAGAGTTTGTGGTCATATAGTCATTCACTTGATATTGGAGACAGATTCTGAAACAGGAATTATTTCAGCATTCCACTGACAATGGAGAAATGTAGCAAAGTGTGAGACTGCCAAAATTTTAGTCTAGTGGCTAAAGGAAGAGAAACAAGTATCTTTTGAAATCGGCTTAGTTTGGTTTTGAATAAACAGCAGGCTTGTTGGGAATAAGATTGGCTTTAAATGAAAATCAGATTATACATTTATAAAGTAATAGATACATTTATGACAACTCATTTATCCCTCTACTTGGTATTTGTCTAATCCCATACAGACTTTAATATGTTTCCAAAGAAAGAACATTGACGTTTGCATAATTACATGTCTTTCTTTGGTTACTCTCAAGTTGAGTAGGGAAATTGGTATTCTGTCTGACTCAAAAGGTCATTCTCTTCAGTGAAGCTAAGGCTGATAAATATAAAATTCAGATAAATATGTTTACAGAAAGTCACCAGTGTGCTGAATGTGATGAGTCCAGGACTAAATGGTAGGTTTAGAAAATTAGTGGTATTAAATCAAGGAAGTGGGCCTGATCTACATTTAAAGAGAAAGAACACATTGGGCACCAATTAAAGGGAAGGAAGTCGTTTAGTGCATTTAGGATCAGCTGAATGAAGACTTGCAGATGGTGGAAGGAGCATTGGCTGGGAAGTGCGGAACTGATGAAAACAAGGTCATCTGGGTGCAGTCTGTGATCAGACTTTGACTTACCACGATCGGCGATAGCCTCTTTTTCATGGAGGCTTGAAGATCTTGAGTATGGTCATAAAGCCACTTTAAGAAAAACATCTTTAACCATTTTTTATTGCTTCAAATTTAATTTTACTAAATTGCATTTTAAATAGAAATCTTTTAAAATCATAGACATTTCAGAAATAAGTATAAGTCTATCTTCTCAATTCCCTTTTTTGGTTCACTAATCCCTAATTGTTACTTTTGTACGAGTCTCACAAATTTTAATTATTTTTTCTAAAGAAAATATGGTGCTTTATCTGATTGTGTAAAACATGTTGATTATAAAAAATAAATTATGGAGTAAAACATTCTTGAGAAAGAAGTCAAAATCAGCCAAAAACAAACCTGAAAAAATTACTCTTACTATTTCGATGACTAGGTTTAAAGGTTACTTTTTCCATACATAGGATTAAACAATTTAATTTTCAATGAGTGTAGGAAGACAAACTACATGTAGGTGTAACCATTTTTCCAAGGTATGTATGAGCTTAAATTTATAATGTATACTTTATTTAAATTATGTATGGTGCTGTTTTCTACTGCAACTGAATACTGATTGTAGTAAGTGCCTTGATAATACTCTCTTAAAAATGAAAACAAACCTAGTTTTTCACTTTGTTTTTGCCATTGACATTGTTACTGCCACAGACTAGTCTCAGATTCATGATGTATCCATGGACAACAGACAAAACTGTGCCCCCCTCCTGTATCATCTTAATGATTCTGGTCATGTTTAATTCATTATATGTGACATTATACAGTACCTTCCCAAAAAAGGATTCATCTTTCAGCACTGTGTTAGAACAGGAACTATTGTGATCTGTGGGATCACCAGCAGCAATTTTTTAAACCATTGTATTGGGAGTGATTACAGAAACCATTCTTGTAGCTCATGCAGATCAAGCTCTATGGTACAATTGTGACTATAAGCAGTTTCAAAAGATGTTCTTCTTTGAACTACTTGATGTCAGCACCCCTCCACCCCATATTCCTCTCGACTCCCCAGGAACCCTTATTCAACTTATTTATATAGGTTCATCAATCCTGGGTTTCATATACCGAAACATAGGAAAATGTAAAATAAGAAGGCTACCTGCAATGAAAACATATGTCAGAGATAAACCCCATATGAAACACACACAGACCAAGAGAAAATGTCAAAAACCATATCAGGCCCAATGTGTATCAAAGGGGGGATCAGGTAACATGGTAATAACCATTCAGGTCAGGTTTATCATTTTGATCTCCTATTCTCCCCAATATTCTCTGTTTGGTAACTAGTTCATTCCCATTCCTCAATTAGTTGACAACTTACTTAGATGGTTGCTTTTTTGGAAACAATATTTTAAGACCCCAGACACTATTCTATTTGATGGCTGGGGACCACCTAATTTTTTTGCCATGCTTTGCTATAGCACCCATAGCTTTTTGAGAATAGATCATCAGGTGTTTCTAGTCTATCTTAATCTGGAAGCTCTGGTGAAACCTGTCAACCACGGGTGAATCGTCGCTATTTAAGGTATCACTGGCATAGCTTCCAGCACCATAGCATCATGCAAGCCATAATAGCATATCAAGCTGACCAATCGTGCAGTGATTTGTATTTTAGGACTTGTAGACCTTTGCCACAAGAGTGCCAACTGAATTTAAAATCAAAACAAAAACAAACAGACAAAGCAGTTGTATCCCACAATGTCACTGTGTGGTAAAGATCAATATGATGCCAATTTCCATCTAGGTATGTGGCACACTTTCCCATGATCTACTAGTCACTTGTGTGTCATTTCTTACCTCTGACCTCACCACCCAGAGTTAGGCCAGACTTCATTCCTGGACACCCTGAACCCACCCTGAGTCAAGTACCCTTGGTCATTTGGAGGCAGATTATTGGGCATCAGAAGGAGGATCAGGAAAGCACATAACTCCTTGCCCTTGACAACAGTAGACTAGCTCCTCCCTCTCTCTCTCACTGGGGCAAAGGCACAAGCTAAAAGGACCCTGTCCTTCTTCACTGTCTGTCTATACAACCCTTACTTAAATATGTCATATGGAAGAGACGCTGGTAAACCAACTTGGAGACCAATAAGGGGACTTCAGAAAGATTATGGGAAAATCCCACTATCTTTTAATTTTTGCTGTCATTATGTGTACTTAGATTTCTAACCTGATGAAGAAAATAGACTTCCCTTTCTAGGTCTTCTCTATCTGAGCAGTGTGTGGGTGTAAGGATAGGGAGTGGGGGTGTAACAAGAAAATGAATAACTATAACCAACACGTCAACACTGTGCTGAAAACATGCACAGAAGGCTTAAGTTTGGCTTTGTAGTAATTGGAATGGCCACTATGCAGAGTGGTGACAAATATTGATTTATGAAGGATGACTTAAAAATTGCTATATTCTATGTCAAATGAACTCTTATAACTGAATTAGTGACACTAACAATTAATAATATCTAGGTAATATAAAAAAGTGAGAAGAAAAAAATTTTCCCTATTGTATATCCTTTTTATTTTTAATAATTTTATTGGAGGCTCATACAACTCTTATCACAATCCATACATCCATCCATTGTCTAAAGCACATTTGTTCATATGTTGCCATCATCATTTTCAAACCATTTTCTTTCTACTTGAGCTCTTGGTATCAGCTCTTCATTTTTCCCCTCTCCCCCTCTTTCTCTCCCTCATTAACACTTGATAATTTACAAATTATATTTTCATGTCTTGCACTGTCCAATGTCTCCCTCCACCCCCTTGCCTGTTCTCCACCCCCTTGGTAGGGGATTATAGGTAGGTCATTGTGATCATATCCCCCTTTTTCCCCACTTTCCCTTTACCCTCCTGGTATGGCTACTCCCAATATTGGTCCCAAGGAGTTTATCTGTCCTTTATTCCCTGTGTTTCCAGCTTTTATCTGCACCCATATACATGCTCTGGTCTAGCCAGATGTGTAAGGTAGAATTAGGGTCATGATGGGGGGGGACATTAAAGAACCAGAGGAAAGCTGTACTTTTCATAGGTGCTACACTGCACCCTGACTGGCCCATCTTATCCCATGACCTTTCTGTAAGGGGATGCCCAATTGCTTACAGATTGGCTTTGGGTCCCCACTCCGCACTCCCCCACCCCCCAACTCATTCACATTATGAGTTTTTCTCTGTGTCTTTGATGGCCAATACCCAATCCTATTAACATCTCATGATCATATAGGCTGGTGTGCTTCATCCATATGGATTTTGTTGTTTCTCAGCTAGATGGCCACTTGTTTATCTTCAAGCCTTTAAGACCCCAGATGCTGTAGCTTTTGATAGCCAGGTACCATCAGCTTTCTTCACCACATTTGCTGATGCACCCACTTTGTCTTCAGTGATTGTGTCGGGAAGGTGAGCATCTCAGAGTGCTGGGTTATTAGAACAAAGTGTTCTTTGTTGACAGAGTACATGAGTAGAGACCCAATGTCCATCTGCTTCCTTAATATTAAACCTATAAATATATGTGCATAGATGTTTCCCCATCTTATATAAATATATTTACATATGTACATGCCTGTATTTAGATCTCTGTAAGTTCCCCTTGCCTTCCAGTTCTTTCCTCTATTTCCTTTTACTTTCCTCTTGTCCCACTATCATGTTTAGCCTTCATTTGGGTTTCAGTAATTCCTCTCGGTTAGATTGCCCTTGATCAAGCCCTACCAGATCTCCTACACCCTCAGTGCCATCGATTTTCCATCACTTGTTATTCCCTCCCTATTGTGTATTCTTAACAAAACTGATACTCAAACTCTGACTAAAATTGGAGAGTGTCCATCATATATCATGAGTTTATTGTCATGGGCAGATTTTAGCTAGATTCCACGAGTTCCCGGATGTTACAATGTGTTGTATTTTGAAGTATACACTAATTGTTGAAAATGCAAAAAAAAAAAAGCAAGCCATATTTAGTGGCTACTAAAGAATTTAAGATTCCTGGTTGTGCTATCAGGTAAATGTTGAGCTACTACCCCTAAATCTACTCTTGCCTATATTGCTGTGAGCTGAAATCTACATGATGATATTAACTTTCTATAGGATGGAGAACATACAATTGATAGAGATACCACAGTGCACAGGAGATAGTTTATATTTCATAAGGGCCTCCAATAATTCCATTGTCTAATTTTATATTTTATGATATATGTCTATGAATATTGATTTACTAAATGTACCGTTAATGGAACTGCATTTTTGGAACAGTAGTAAATAAAGACTGATTAAAAATCATTTAGGATACATTGTCTTAGAAATTCAATTTCTATCTGTAAAATTTATTTTGATTATTTGATATGCCTGTTTTCTTAAAATTTCAAATGTTACTACTCAAGTGACTTCATATACCAGAAACTGCATGATATTTAAGATTCATAATGGCTGACTGTTGGTATTTTTTTAGAAATTAACTTGATCTAATCTGACAGTCTTTTTTTAAATGTGTAAGCATAAAATTTAAGTACCAAACATTTCATTAAATGGTTCTGTGAATCCCACTGAAAAAGAAGAAGAGACAAGGAAGACCCTGTCCCCACTACTATTTGACATCATCCTGGAGGTCCTAGCTAACAAGTTAAGGCAAAAAAAAAAAAAGGACATCAAAGGTATTCGTCTGGGGGAGGAAGAGGAGAAACTATCGTTATTTGCAGATGATATGATTTTATATATTGAAAACCCCTAAAACACCACAAGTGAAGTGTTGGAGTGATAGAGGGATATGGTAGAGTGGAAGGATACAAGATCAACAAATAAAAGTCTATTGGACTGCTTTATACATCAGACAAAATCACGGAAGAGGAAATTAAAAAGGTAGTACCTTTTACAATAGCCAAGCACAAATTGAAATATGTAGGGATAGGCCTAGCTAAAAATACACAAAAGGTTTGTACGAGGAAAACTACAGAACACTATTATAGGAAACCAAGTGTGACCTCAAAAAAAAATAAAAAGGGAGAATACCCCATGCTTGTGGCTTGCTCTCCCTGACTTTAATGCCTATTATGCAGCCACCGTGGTCAGAACAGCGTGGCACTGCATAACAACAGAAAGTCAGACCAATGGAAAAGAGCTGAAAACCCAGATATAAAACCATCAGCATACAGACCAAGGATTTTTGATAAGGACTCAAAAAATATCAAGTGGGAAGCAGATGCCCTCTTTAATATGTGGTGTGGGAAAAAATGTATATCTACCTGCAGAAAAAATGAAGCAAGAACCTTAGCTCACTCCATGCACAAGAATAAACTCAAGGTGGATCACAGACCATGAAGTTAAATCCCAAAGTATCAGGGCCATCAATGAGGGAATTGAGATCAACTTGAGAACTCTGACAGAGGGAATAAATAGACTATCAGAAATAGGGAAGGGCACAAACACAGAGGAGGCACAAATTGACAAATGGAATATACTGAAGATAAAACACCTGTATACATTGAAAGAATTCACCAAGAGAGTCATAAGAGAGCCCACAGACTGGGAAAACATCGTTAGCTATGACACATCAGACAAAGGCCTTATTACTAAAATCTATAATACTCTGCTAGCTTCCAAAAAGAAAAAAAAATATTTACCTGATGAGGATGTGGACAAAGGACCTGAACATAAGTTTCACAATGGTAGAAATCCGAATGGCCAATAAACATATGCGAAAATGTTCCCAATCACTGGACATAAGAGAAATACAAATTAAAACAACTATGAGATACAACTTAACACCCTCAAACATAGCTCAATTCAAAAAATCAGAAAACAACAAGTGTTGGAGGGGTTGTGGGGAGACAGGAACTCTCATCCACTGCTGGTGGACATGTAAGCATGTACAGCCGCTATGGAAATTGATCTGGCGATATCTAAAACAGATGGAAATCGAGCTACCATATGACCCAGCCATCGCCCTACTGGGCATATACCCAGAAGAGGCAAGAAACAAACCACGGCCAGACATCTGTGCTCCAGGTTCATCATGGCACAGTTCACAATTGCAAGGAATTGGAATCAACCCAAATTTCCATCAATAGATGAATGGATCAAAACCCAGTGGTACATACATAAATGGAGTACTACACATTCCTAAAAAGTACTGGTGAACACATGAAGCACATCGCCTCATGGGAAGAACTGGAGGAAATTATGCTAAGTGAAGTAAGCCAACACAAAAGGACAAGCATAACATGAGTCCACTGAGGTGAGATTAAAAAATTGGGCATAGGGGAAAATCTATTATATACAGATATCCCTGGGGTGAGGTCCAGGTACTATGGTAGTGGCCAAACCCTATACTAAACAGGAGGGGGAAAGAAAGAGGGGAAAAATAGACATGGGTAGGAGGGGAGCATGGCACTAACCCACCCAAAGGGAGGGTATTATTTATATATCTCCACTCGAGAGGGAAAGACCAGGCTTCAACCCAGTGTGCCAAGATGTGAATACAGCATACTGGTGTGTACCAGGGAACCAATGAAGAGGTCTGTGGGTCCAGCCCTATCCCAAGTATGGGGGCCCCCACGCCAGAAGAATGCACTTCAGAGGACAGCACTGAAGCTACAATTTGGGGAGAGGGACACATCTAATGAGAGCCCACAGGATGAATTAAGAGGAATGGAGAGGAAGGGGAACACATCTGGGCCCACCAAGCCCCGAGGTAAATAGAGGACCACAGGGTCGGCCCCATCATGAGACATGATGTCCCTCTCACTGAATCATAGTGCTGCAGGGGACAGCACTGGAGACACAGTGCAGGAATTGTGCACAACTGACCCCATCACACTAAGGTGAAACACCAAGGGCAAGAACAGAGCAGCAAGGGGAGCAAAGCAATGAAATCCCCTGAGAATACCAAAAATAGACTTTGGTTAAAAAAAAAAAAAACACAGACCTGAAACTATTTATAGGCTTTGCCTTTTTTGTAATTGGCTTTCTTTTTGTTGTTATTTTGGTTTTCTGTTGTTATTGTTTTGTTGCTTTTGTCTTCCTGTCTGGGGTTTTAAAGGCTTAAAGATAAACAAGTGGCCATCTAGCTGAGAAGCAGCAAAGCCCACATGGAAGAAGCACGCCAGCCTGTGTGATCATGAGGTGTCAATGGGATCAGGGATCAGGCATCTAAAACCCAGAACAAAATCGTACCCAATGTGAATGGGAGCAGAGACATGGAGTGGAAACCCAAAGCCCATCTGTAGACAATTGGACATCCCCTCACAGAAGGGTCATAAGGAAGAGATGACCCAGTCAGGGTGCAGTATAGCATTGATGAAACACACAATTTTCCTCTAGTTCTTCAATGCTTCCTCTCCCCCACCCCCACTATCATGACCTCAATTCAACCTTACAAATCAGATTAGACCAGACATGCACACTGCCACAGAGAAGAGCCCACAACACAGGGAATCCAGGATAGTAAACCCCTGAGGACCAACAATAAGAATAGAGTTACCAGGAGGATAAGGGGAAGGTGGGGGAGAAAGAGGGAATTGATCACAGGGATCAATATATAGCCCCCTCCCAGGGGACAAACAACAGAAAAGTGGATGGATGGTGACAGAGGATGATGTAAAATATGAAAATAATAATCTATAACTTATCAAGGGTTCATGAGGGAGGGAGAATGGGGATGGCGGGGTAAAAATGAGGGGCTAATACCAAGGGCTCAGGTAGAAAGAAAATACTTTAAAAATTATCTGGCAACATAGGTACAAATGTGCTTGACACAATGGATGAATGTATGGATTGTGATAAGAGATGCATGAACCACCAATAAAAGCGTTTAATAAAAATATGGTTCTGTGAATTAGTGAAATTTTTGTTAAGCATTTAATGAAATTCTAATAAAACATATTGTAGTCTGCTTGATATACATATATTTCTGTTGCTTGACTTTTCACCTAAAATGGTATCAAAAAAGAATTTTAGATGGAAAATCTAGAATAAAATATTTTAAAATCTACTCTAGTCCAAAAAGTTAAAGCAGAGAGAAATCTTATAGTTAAATCAATTCCAAGAATTAATTAATTCTAAATAATTAGAGATTGTTGGACAGGGCAAGATATGATAAAATAATAATTTGTAAATTATCAAGGGTTCATGAGGGAAGGAGAAGCTGGGAGGGAGGGGGAAATGAGGAGCTGATGTCAGGGGCTTAAGTGGAGAGAAAATGTTTTGAGAATGACAAGGGCAATGAAAGTACAAGTGTGCTTTATATAATTGATGTATGTATGGATTGTGATAAGAGTTGTATGAGCCCCTAATGAAATGATTTTAAAAAAGAAATGAATATATAAAAATTAAGTTTTATATGTTATCGCCATCTTAATTTTTTGAAAAACAATTGACTATTTTTAAGCCAAGTTCAGTTCTTTTGAAGAATGACATAAAAATATTTCAGTGTGAATTATCTGTCTTAGGGAACAATATTCCAGTCTGTCAGAGAACAGCCACATCTCAGTTCTGTTAACTCTGTTGTTTTTTATGAGTGTCTTTCCATAAGCAGGTTACTTTTTTCATTTTCATTTTGTTTTCGTTCAAATCTGAGTATCTTGCAGATTTTTAAAATTTAGGTTAAGATAAGGTTTTCAAAGTAAATTTTAACACAGAAATTTAGAAGTATAGATAACATATCATGTGTAATCATTGATTTATAAATTATCTTTAAAACTATTTATGAGGTGCCTTAAAAATTCATTAAAAAAAACCTTAAAATGTAATGGGATTTTCCCAAGAGTTTATAAATAACTCTCATGGAAACCATAAAGTTTATTGTTCTCATCAGCATTTGTTGTTATATTTTAAAAGAACCTTAACTTGTTCTAAATAAAAAAGTAATATGAAGCTGTAACAATGATATTGGAGAGGCACCCCAGGTCCTTAAGTGCAAAGGAAGCAGAGAGGATCAGAAGTTCATCAGCCCAAGAGGTTCATCTCCTGTGAGGTAGAAGTTGAACATGCCTCTGTCATTTTTGATAGCAACTGTGCCTCTCAGGGCACTCTACATACTTCTGCTTGATTTGGAAACCCATTGCAGTGACTGCACAGAGTTTACAAACAATATTTGCAGTTATAGGGTTTATCAAGGATATTACAGGTTACAATGCTGGGTTACAACTTATGAGAATATGGTTTTTCCATCACAACAGACTCTTAGCCTTGGCTGCTAGCACATCTCTCTCTGCTCCTCAGACCGCCCTTCATCTGGCTTCTTCATTCTTCAAGCGAGGGTTACAAAGCTCTTTTAACTCTGCTAATTGGTACTCTGTGGCACGCCACACTCTCAGGGAACCAGGGCCCTTCCCATCCGTGGGTCAACAAATCTGGGTCACCAACCTGAAGGCACCCCACCCTTCCAGCAAGCGTCCTGTCTGAAAGATCCATTGGCTTGCTCCATAGTGAGAAACCCACTGTGCCATCTCTGCTGCACTCCTGGTTCTGTGGTGTCTGCTACTTCCTCCTCTCTGCAATACTTTGGAACCTTGCCGTCTCAAAGAAGAGCTTTCAGATCCAAAATAAGTGTTCTGCTCTTGGATGTTCGTACTTGATGGTAGTGAGTTTCCCCCTTTCTCCTTTTGGTCAGGCTCATCTCAAGGCCATCTAGTTGGCAAAATTGACCAAGCCTCCTGTTAGAGTTTCATACTCATACTATCATGTAGGTCATTAGTATTAGCAAGATAGGAATAAGCACCTCACTTTTGCATAGTCCTATCTAACCATTGGAGCCTTGAAGGCACAGTGCATTAGGCACCATGCTGCTAACTGCGAAGCTGGCAGTTCTAACCCACTAGTCGATTCAAGGGAGAAAGAGGAAATTACCTGTGCCTGTAACGTGCAAAGTGGATTGGAAAGTGGATTCTTGCAAAGGCATTTAGGTTAAAATTTAGCATCCTATCATTTGCTCCCCTTTGGAGCCATTTACACTTGATCTAGCTTTTAATATTTCTGCTTTCTTTTCAAATGAGGTTTTTATTTGTTCACTTTGTTATTTTATTTGTTTACTTTGTAGTTTTGTTTGTCCTTTTTTCTTGGTTTTTAATGGTTTTTGTTTTTCTGTATACGAAGTCTAAGACAGGTAAGTATATACAATAACTGGATTAATGGCTCCTTGGAGATATGGCGGGGAAGGGGAGGGGAAAACGGGGGCTAATAATGATGAATACAAGAATAAGAAAATGTCCTACCACTGTGGTGATGATTGTACAACCCTTCTTGATGTCATTGAACTATTGACTTGTAGGATATATGAATTGTGTGCCAATAAAATGTTGAACAGATAGATTTCCATTCTCAGAATCCTCATTCTATTCTGTTCCATAGGGTCTCTATCAGTTGGACTTGACTTGCAGACAGTGGGTTTGGTATGTTTGTTTTATTTTACCCAGGAAATTGGAAGGAGTTAGAAAGACTATTGCTACAAGAGTCATAATAAGTAAATCAGTTCACTGCCAAAGGAAAATCCATGAATATATGGAACCAAATTATAGATCACCAGAAATATGTAAGGGTGTGGCCCCCCAAATGGAAATTTTTTTCAAAGCTATGTATTTAATTTTTCCCCCACAAAACAACCTTATCATCTTCAAAGTACTCTCCAGTACATTTAATATACTTGTTAAATCTGTGATTCCATTCTTTGAAATTTTTAAAAATTCATCCATTTGGATGACTGACATCTCCTCATTTATTTTTTTTCTTTGCCTCATCTCTGTCTTCAAATTGATGTCCTTTCATGTCCCTCCTCATTTGCAAAAACAAAAAGAAGTTGCACTGAGAGGGGATGGTTCCGTAAGGTGTGTGGGGTAAGAGAGACACGCTGTTTTTGCCCAAAACTGGAGCACTGAGATGGCTGTGCGATGCAGAGTTGTTTTTATCTGTCTTATAATCTAGCCCTTAGCCTTGGTGGCGCTGTTGGAAAGCACTGGGCTGTGTACCACAAGGTTGGCAGATCTAAACTACCAGCCTCTCCGTGGGAGGAAGATGAAGCTGTCTGCTCCTTTAAGGATTTACAGTCTCTAAAGTACTGTGTAGCGTTACTATGTGTTAGAATCAATGCAAGGACAGTGGCTCCAAGGTAGAAGCAGGCCTTTCCCTACAATGATGCAGCAGAGAGAGAAAAAAGACAAAAGCAAGCCCTCTTGCTGCTTTAAAAAGCTACCATCCACAGGGGCCCATTTCGGCAGAAAAAAGTGTTGCTCTCACAAACTCTCAGGTATTTTCAGACTATCGGCTATCTGTCCACTGGCACTGCTTCAGGAGAGATCTTTTTTGCTTGAGTAACTTAAGGATCCATACATGGATCCCCAAGGTGTGGTCAATAGCATTTGATGTGCTTATAGATAAAGGAGATGAACGGGGTGGTAAATAATAGAGGCAAGCAATGGACAAGCCCCAACTTAGCAATCTGGGCTTCCATTAGGTAGGAAATCAACTGAGAGACAAAGAGACAAAGACACACATTTTTCTTCCTTGGTCACCTTTTTTTTTTCAAACCATTAAATCAAGGTTTGTTATATAATAGGAGGGGTGGTCCAGAAAGGTAACAGCAGCCGGTGCCTATTAACACTGCAATGAACATCCATAAAAGCAGAGGCTGAGCAACCATCTGTCAGAGATTTTGGAAAAGACTCTTAAATTGGCCAGACTTCTGGGTCCCTTTCATTTCTAAAAATTAGTATTTCTATTTGAAAATTATATTTTCATTAACTTTTATTTAGGGCAAGAAAGTAGTCTGAGTAGGAAAAACACCATTTGACTGTAAATACATTCCAATCCCTGGAAGTGAATTTGCTCACTGCCAAAATGTTCCCTTTACGTCATTAGCATTCTTGTTGTCTACATGAACTGAGTTTGAATTGAGGAAAAAACAATATACTTTATTTTTAACACGGAGCTTAAATGTTAAATTTCCTTTGGTTGATATAAAATACTTTTTGCTGCAGTAAAGTGACACTGGAAGTTCGTTCTAAAAATAAAAGATGGGACTATAAAATGCATTCATCAGTTATTTTCCCCCTCTTCATCATTTCACTGCCTGATCATCCATAAACATGCTACAAAGGAACAGAATGGATTAGTCGAGCTCAATTTACTTCTCTGGACAAGATCTGAGCAATTAAAGAGATCAATCCTATTTATAACATTTTCTGATTCCAACATTTCCCAGGTTAGAATGTCTTTGTCTTTTTATTTCAGGAGAGAAAAGTCCCACATATCACATCACTAATTAGAATTTTTTTTTTTTTTTACCACTAGCTGTGAGTATGTCTCTCATTGTCATACCATTGAACAAAGCAGAATAGTTTTAAAATGCAACTTTAAAGTTAAAGAAATTAACAATATGCCCTCATAATAACTATAATCTGCTTAAACATCTTGGTTGGCATTATGCGATGATAGAGATAAGCTAAATCAAAGTAGATCTGTTCCAAACTATTTTCAACCTCAGCACATCAAGTAAAATGGCTACTTGTTCCATATGTTGTTTCTGCTGAAATGAGAAGGATATTTTATATTAAACATCTGCCTGCATATTGCTTCCATACCCACATTCATCTGAAGAAAAAACAAAACAGATAAAATTCACAAACTTCATCAACAGCATTTTATGACCTTTAAAGATATAATATAATAACATCGTATTTACATTGACAATAAACCAAGCAATCTGTCTCAATAAATAAAAGTTCATATCAGAGCAGTGTGTAATGAAACCCATAAGATTTGAGGTTGTTGCCTTGTATATTTATTTCTTTTCAATCATTTTTCCAGTTAACTGACAACCTGTTTTTTATATCTAAAGCTTTTTAAAAAATAATTTTATTGGGGGCTTGTACAACTCTTATCACAATCCATACATCCATCCATTCTGTCAAGCACGCTTGTACATCTGTTTCCATCATCATTCTCCAAACATTTGCCTTCTACTCGATCCCTTAGTATCAGCTCTCCTCATTTCCCCCTTCCCTCCCCATAAACCCATTCCTCACGAACCCTTGAGAATTTACAAATTATTATTATTTTGTCACATCTTATACTGTCTGTCTCCCTGCACCCATTTTTCTGTTGTCCATCCCCCAGGGAGGAGGTTATATGTAGATCCTTATGATCGGTTCCCCCTTCCTACACCACCTTTTTAATAAACTGGCTCCAAGGTATTGTATTGTTAGGCATTCTCAAGTTTGTTTAGACTCAAAGCTGTCCAATATACGATAGAAAGACACACAGCCCAGTCCTGTGCCAGCCTCAAAATTGTTCGCATGCTTAAGGACCTTTTAACCAATGTATCACACTCACTCACTGCCATCAAGTCAATTGTACACAACAAAATAGAACTGGCCCTGTGGCTTTCTGAAATTGTAGCCCTTGACAAGAGCAGAAAGCCTCATCTTCCTCCTGTGCGGCAACTGGTGGTTTTTAACTGCGTAGCCTCGCAGTTAGTAGTCAAACAGGTAATGCATTAGGCCACCGCAACTCCTAACCAATGCACTAAACTCAACTCGATGCCATTGAGTTGATGCCAACTCATAGCAACCCTGTGGGACAAGGTAGGGCTTCCCCTGTGAGTTTCTGAGACTGCAACTGTTTCAGGCGTTGAAAGCCCAGTCTTCTCTTACAGCTGCTAATGGTTTCAAACTGCCAACCATTCAACGTGTAACCACTACACCACCAGGGGTCCTTAACCAACTTATAGTACTCAATATATAATTCTTACCATGTATTTTTGAACCATTCTCTTTTGGAAACAACTATTCTTTTTCCCTGATGATACCTGGCCTGGCCTAGCATTTGTATTTGTTTTCCATACTGCGTCTCTTACAGCTGCTGTACCCCATGAATCATTCTCGCTAGATATTTGCACACTATTGTAGTCCAGAGTGATGCTACTACTACTCCGTGCAGTCCTGTACTGTGTCCCATCTATGCTCTTGAAAGTAAATGTGAGGTTCTGCTTCTAATAACTTTATAATCTACCCCATGACAATGTACTTAGGAGCCCTGGTAGCCCAAGTTCAATAGTTCAAAACCACTAGCCACTCTGTGGTAGAAAGATGAGATTTTCTACTTCTTTTGAGTTAGAGTTCTGCAAATCCACATGGCAGTTCTACTCAGTTCTGTAAGGTTCTGTGAGTCAGAATTGACTCAAAGGCAGTGAGTTTGCTTTGGGAGGAATACTAACTACTATTAAACTTAGTTGGTTTTTTAGAGAAGGGATAATCTAGTATTTTATGTCCTTTTTATGGGCTTTACTTTTATATTTTTTACTAGCTTGATATTCTAAGAGTGTACTTTTATAATTGGTGAAGCAAATATTATTGTGATCCTAAAACCAGATTTCAATTTGGCTTACATATTACCAAAAAAGGACAAACCTAAAGGGCATGAGAGGTTTCTTTATGTGCCAAAGCATATATTCTAGTAAAAGATATCTATAATTCATATACATATGTACATTTGAATCATTTTGTTATAAAAACAAAATGAGATATATTAAATAAGTTCTTTGTTACATACAAAGAATTTTGTAACTCTGCAAGAATTCTTTTGCAGTGATCATCAGCACTGATTTCACATGAATATTATCCACTTTGAAAAAGACAGATACGTATGCTCCTAAAATTAGAATTTATAGAGAGGAAGTACAGGCATCATTTTTTAAAGCAAATTTATTGTGGTAAAGTTGATATGTAATGAGTCTTTCATCTTTAAAATAAAATTTGATAAGTTTTGAAATAGAGGTACATCCATGAAATCATTATCATCGATACAACACATCCATCCTACCTGGATGCTTACTCATGTCCTTTTGTCACCCGTAGGTCTTTCCCGTTCCCTGCTTCCCAGGTCAACACTGATCTGCTTTCTATAGAGTTAGCCTGCATTTTCTAATGATCTTTGCTTCTTAGAGTTCTTTCTTGTCTGACTTATAGGAACCCTGGTGGCGCAATAGTCATTTGCTGGCTGCTAACCACAAGGTCAGCAGTTTGAAACCACCGTCCTCTCAGAAGAAGAAGGATGAGGCTTCTCCTCCTGTTAAAATTTCTGAAACCAGGGAGGTTCTACTGTGCCTTCTAGTGTATTCATGAGTCAGAATTGATTCATTGGCAGAGAGCTGGTCACTTGTCTGACTTTGGAGAGAGGAAAATGCCCTTTATTTTCTTTAAGAACTTCTCAGGTGGTTGTAGTGTGCATGCAGGGTTAAATATCACTAGTGTTTAATACAATCATGATAAAGAAACTTAGCTGGAAAGGTGACGAAGAGGAAAATTACTCTACGTTAAACTGAGGGGTGCACCCTCTACTTCTACTTTGAAAGATGCATAAAATTTTCCTGTCTCCAATGTAAATATGACTGGCTATTAGTTCAACCCCACAAAGAATGTAAAATTCTATAAATTTCTTTGACCTCTTGAACCCCTTGACACAGCTTATAAGTATGAAATATTTCTGACCTGCGAGGTTAAAAATGTCAGTCCAATTAAACTCAATTTATGACACAGAAATAAATGATACAGTCTAATACTACTGACTCAGTACTTTGTTTGATCATTGTTTTCTTAAAAGTGCCTTTATGCTGAAACTGTGTTTTTAAAGCATTTGAAATTCATTACTCAGTGATCGAATAGGTAAAAGGAGATAATGGTGCATGGACTGGCCTTCACATGTCTAGAGATGACAATAACAAAGCAGAAGATGGCCTATACCATGCAAACAGCCTGGCTGCTCTTAGCAGCCACCCTGGGTAATTTTAACGAGGTCTGCCTAAAGGAATGGGCCTAAGTTTTAGTGGGAATAGGCATAATTTGGGTGTTTTAGAGTCACAATTCCTTGGGACCTCTCATTTGGTGTGATCATATCTGGAGAGGTGCCTTGGAGAAATATGATGCATATGTTTGTAGCTTCAAACTTAAAAAAATATATTCTTATCCTTGTTTTATGGTAAATCAGGAACCCAGATGGCATAGTAGCTATACTTTGGCATACAATTCACACGGTTGGCAGTTCGAAACCACCAACAGCATCTTGGGAGAAAGACTAGACTTTCTACTCCCTTAAACAGTGACCATCATGGAAACCCACGGGGGGTTACTTTGAGTCAGCATTGGCTCCATGAAAGTGTTTGGAGGTTTGGGGGTTTTGTTTTACACTAAATTGACATGGTAGGCATTTAAATAGGACTATTAAATTGGATTATCTGATTGGATAGGATTTCCTTTTGTACCAATTATACATTATTTTCTGCTCTTTGTCTTTCTTTCCTTAGGTGAGGGCTGGTTATTAGGGAAATGACCACAATAGCAGAGCTTTTGGAAACAGTATTAGATCAAAAGAGATCTGAGCTTGGGGCTTCTTCTCAAAGGCTTCTTCTCATATCATTCATTAGTTAATTGACTACTTCAGAAAATATTTGTTGAATATTTACAGCATATAGGACATGTCAGGGTTTGGAAAATATAACTTTCTTTTCAGCCATCAAAAAATTTATATCACTGGGGCGAAACACTAAGGGCATGCAACAGAGCAGCAAGGGGAGCAAAGCAATGAAATCTCCAGGAAATGCCAAAAATAGACTTTGGTGACAGAGTGTGTAACCCCATCATACTCGACGGGAAAGCATACCTAAAGGTCAAAAATCAGACCTGGAACTATTTATAGGCTTTTCCTTTTTTGTGCCATTGGCTTTCTTTTCTTGTTGTTTGGTTGGTCTTGTCTTCCTTTGTTGTTTTCTTTGGCTTTGACTGTGTTTGTGCTTACTAATGTCTCTGCATGTCTATCTAGATAAGATGGGTGGGATAAACAATTCGGAGACATAAACAATGGGACCAGCATTTCTGGAGGGACACAGGAGAATGGGAGGTGGGAGAAAAGAAGTTGGGGATCAACCAACCCAGGAACAAGGGAACAACAAGTGAACTATAATCAATGGAACAAAGGTCGGAGGATGCCTTGTGGGGCTTAATCAAGGACAATGTAACAGCAAGGAATTGCTAAACAAGAATGAAGGCTGAAGATGATAGTGGAACTAGAGGAAAGTAAAAGGAAATACAGGAAAGAAGTAGAAGGCAAAGGACATTTATAGAGGTATAAATACAGGCATGTACATATGTAAATATATTTGTATATAATGATAGGGAAAATCTATGTACTTATATCTATATGTTAAGAATTAAGATAACAGATAGACATTGGGCCTCGACTCAAGTACTCCCTCAGTGCAAAAATACTTTGTTTTAATAATCCAGCATTCCCAACATGATCGCTGAAGACAAAATGGGTGCATAGCAAATGTGGTGAAGATAGCTGATGGTGCCTGGCTATCAAAATTTAAGCATCTGGGTCTTAAAGGCTTGAAGATAAACAAGTGACCATCTAGCTGAGAGCAACAGGGCCCACATGGAAGAAGCACACCAGCCTGTGTGATCATGAGGTGTCAATAGGATCAGATATAGGGCATCAAAAAACAAACCAAAAAAATCATATCATTGTAAATGAGGGGGAGTGCAGAGTAGAGACCCAAAGCCCATCTGTAGGCCACTGGACATCCCCTTACAGAAGGGTCAGCAGGAATTGACGAGCCAGTTAGGGTGAAGTATAGCACCGATGAAACATACAACTTTCTTCTAGTTCTTTAATGCTTTCTGCCCCCACTTCATAATCTCAATTCTATTTTACAAATCTGACTAGACCAGAACAGCTACACTGCTACAGATAAGAGCCTGCAACACAGGGAGTCCAGGATAGATAAACCCCTCTGGGCCAATAATGAGAATGGAGATACCAGGAGGATAAAGGGAAGGTGGGGGGAGAAAAGGGAACTGATCACAAAGATCAACATATACCCCCTTCCCAGGAGGACAAACAACAGAAAAGTGGGTGAAGGGAGACAGAGGATGATGTAAGATATGAAAATAATAATCTATAACTTATCAAGGATTCATGAGGGAGAGAAGGTGGGGTGGAAGGGGAAAAATAGGAGCTGATATCAAGAGCTCAAGTAGAAAGAAAATGTTTTGAAAATGATGAGGGCAACATATGTACAAATGTGCTTGACACAATGGATGAATGTATGCAATGTGATGAGATGTAAGAGCCCCCAATCAAAGTATTTAATAAAAATTTTTTTATCAAGTGCATAGGACAGGCCTGTACTCAACAAAGTGCACATGTTAATTTGGACACACTGATGTATTATTTGAAGGAGGATCTAGAGTGCTCTGAGAGAGAGGGTATGAAAATTAAATCAGAATTACAGTGTTCTAACTCAAACACATTGAATGGGAAGCTAGCAATAAAGAATAGTGAAGGAATAAGAATAAATATAAAAGAACAAGGAAAGATAAACACAACCCAAAACAGCAAGATAACAGAGAGAAAGAGAAATGAAAACTCTCAAAGAAAAACACAAAGCAAAATCCACTGCCAAGGGGTGTTTAGATATTTGGAGCATCATTCTTGAGCCATGTTTGTACAATATTTAATGAATTCACTCTCAGCGTGATGACTGGAACCGCTTCTCTTGGGTGAGATGTGCACTGCTCTCTGGTAGGGATGGTGCTGTGGGTTTTAGATGGCCTGGAGAGACCTGGTGGCACAGTGGTTACACATTGAGCTGCTAACAGCAAGACCAACACCGAAACCACCAGTGGCTCAGTGGGAGAAAGGTGAGGCCTTCTACTGTGGTAAGGAACTATCGTCTTGGAAACCCACAGGGGCAGTTCTGCTCTGCTCTATAGTGTTGCTATTATCACCATGGACTTGGTGGGCCTGTATAGGTATGCATTCCCTACCCCTGAATAGTGCTCCCAAGACGGTGAATCTTTACAGGAGCCTAAGCCTCATCTTCCTCCTGCTGAGTGAGCGGAGGGTTTGAACTGATGGCCTTGAGTATAGCAGTCAGCACTTATTTGACAGCACCCCCAGAAGCCATCTTCAAGAGAAAAAGACTGCACAAATGTGTCAAAAAATGTTGGAAGTCAAGAAAATTGTAAGTAAAGAATTACCAATAGGATATTTTTCCCTAAAAGGGTTTGATGAACTACATAAGAGTTGTTTTGATTAAGTACTTGTGATTAGTAAAACGTAGAGTGGATTGATGTATACACGGACATGTAACAAAATATTGTTACCAGGGAACCAATTTAAACACGAATTGGTTTATTCCAAAGCAATTAAGTTTGGGGAAAAAAAAATCCCTGCAATCAATGGATGGCTGCAAACAAGTTCTCTCAGCACGCAACTGCCATAGTCTCATCAAAACATAACAAAACAAAACTTCACTGCACCTGAGTCAATGTCGACGCAGGATCACCTACAGGACAGGGCAGAACTGCCCCTGTGGGCTTCTAAGAACACCACTCTTTACTGGAGTAGAAAGGCTCCTCTTTCTCCCGAGGAGCCGCAAGCGCTTTTGAGATGTTGACAGTGATGATCACAGCCCCAACATGTCACCAACCCATCCCCAGGGTTCCTTTGGTCTCCATAGTGTGCCTGCAGAGAAAAGCGCCAATCAAAACAGCTGCTTCTGAGGGATCTGATGGACGCTCAAGTCTATCACGTACCCAACAAGGGATTGTATAGACCCTCAAGTATAAGTCAAGTCAGAGAGTTCAACTCAGAACGTTACTGTGGATGGTCTGGGGAACTTCAAAGTGATGCTTCTGGAAGATTTTCTAAAAGGACACGGGACAGTAACAGTGACACAATATGAAGTTTTAAGAAAAAGGCCACGCAAGTTCTGCTGAATGTTTTTTGCCCAATGTGATGAAGTACCTACCCATTCTTTGAGGGTAGCATGAGAGACCTGGCGACTTTAATTGGAAGACCTTACACATCCACCCTACTTTCTTGATGTTGTCTCTTAATACTTCTTTTTGTTCCCAAACCCCAGAAAGCACTTAAAAGGAAGATAATTTGAGTCCCTCGTGGATTTCAGAAGTATAGTTTTGGCATGGTATAAATCAGGGAAGGGGTAGCTGTTGGACTAACTGAAAGGTCCGTGGTTCAAAATCACTAGCCTCTCCATACAAAAAAGGCATGACTATGTGCTCCCTAAAGATGTATATTCTCAGGGACCCTTCCATGGCGAGCATGAGTTGCAATCAATGAGTTGGTGGTGGTGGAGTTGTCTTATAGATAAGAGCACAAATCCCTTGGGGGCAAGGGTTAGAGGAAGCCCTGCCTTCAGAAGGACAAAGCCAGTAATGGAGGCTAGTTCAAGAAACAGGAGCTTCTCGTTTTGACATTTCATTTAATTACGGCTCCTATGACTTTATAGTAACATTTTGTGACCTACTCTTGCACGTAGATAGAAAGTATATCCAGATAAATATTTCATCTCACCGTACAAGAAGAAAAGTGTAAGTAGATGGTATGAGACGTTCTGGTGACTCTCAACTGTTAACCAAAGGGTCATCAGTTTGAACCCATCGGCTGCTCTGGAGGAAAACATGAGGCAGTCTACGTCCATGAAACAGATCAGCTCACCAACTGATGAAATGACATTTACTTTGTCTGCTAGGGTCACTATGAGTCGGATCAAACTAGAGAGCAGCAGGCGGTGTTCCACAATAAAGGAAGGAGCAGATACGGGATGAATCATGGTGAAAGACACAAAACCACACTTTTCTTTCTTTGCATTGTTTGGCTTTAAAAAAAATAATAACTATAAAAACAAGCCACCATGCTGCTGGGACTGATGGATTAGAAAACATGTACTATGATAGAAGAGAGAAAAGACACCCAAACATGAGGGTATGATGCTACATGAATCCAAAACCTAGCCAGAGGGACTGACCTCTGCTTGCATCAGGATCGATATTTCCATTACATATAAAACAATGCATATAAATGTGGCCAATAAGCACTTAGTATGTCCCTGCCTTATTTTATTATCTTTTACTCAGCAATTAGAAGAAGCAAATGAGCTGAGTGTGGAAAAGAGGAAAAGGATGTGGGAGATTTGCAGAAAGGTAGGGATCGAGAAAGTTGAGAAGAGTTGGAATATGGAAAGAGTGGCTATTGAAAGGATGAGAAAAGAAATTTAATAGAAAGATATGGCTATGAAGTATAAGAGGAGATCAGCTGAGAGGAGAATTGGAAAATCAAATAAAGCTAAGTGCCTTTAAAAGAATTATTTATGTGGAGTCTCTTCAGAAAACAAGATCAACGTGGAAGCTGTTCTTTAGGATAAATTATTCTGCAAACAGCACCCCTATTCTTCTTACATGGAAATGCCAGTCAGATGAGATTTTATAGTGCTTTGAAGGTCTTGTCTTGTTGGGGACATATTTTACTTCCTGACCAAAATGTTTCAGGAACACTGGTGGCGTCCTCCTGCTAACCGCAAGGCTGGCAGTTCAAACCCACCAGGTACTTGATGGGTTGCCCACCAGGGTAAGAGATGAGGCTTTCTGCCCTCCACAAGCTCGGTAAGCTTCTAAACTGTCTATGGACTCACCGTGAGTTGCACTAGACTCAATGACAGTCAGCTTTTTGTTTCCATTTTGTTTTCTGGAGGGGAGGTGTGAAATAAAAATGTTCTCCTGATTTGCAAATGGCATATCTATTAAACGAATCAAGGTCTGTTATTGCTTTAAAGTGATTTTTATTTAAACATATTTTACTTAAGGAAATCCACCAACTTTAGTAGAGTTCTGCTCAAACCTCTGACCTTTGTGTTAGCAGCCCAATGGGCAACTCCACTACATCACTGATAGAACAGATGTATACATAAGTTCTGTTTGAAATGAACCCAGGCCTGTGTGAACTGGGTCCTTTGTTAGGCAGGGTTCTTTAGAGAAAGAAAACCAGAAACTTATGATTAAATATATATATCATATATACTTATGTATAAGCCAAGTTTTTCAGCACATTTTTATGCAGTTTTTGCGGTAAAATAAGGTGCCTCAGCTTATACTTGAGTGTATACATTATGTGTGTGTGTTTATAGGTTTATATTTTGAGAAGGAATATAACAGCTCATTAGTCCACACCACAGTACAGAGAGCTCAGTTCAACTCACTTTTGTGGAACAGATAATATGCTGAAGATCCTTCAACTCATGAGGGCTGCTGGTCCAAGATCAAGGAAGGAAACAGCAGAGTCTGCCCTCAGGCAAGACAAGCAGGGTGTGACAGGAACAGTAGGAAGAGGAGAAGCTGAGGCTAGCAGAGGCCAATAGCATGGAGTGCAGCAAAGCAATCCGATGGATCTTCAAGAAGCATCGCGAAGCAGGTCTCAATGGAAACTCAAGCTCTAGCAATGCATTCACAGCAAAGTGACCCAATCCATGAGTTGACTTAACCCACAGTAGTGCAGCACACAGTTGAGGCAAAGGATTAACTCAGGCAACAGAGTACTGATCAAATCATCGGGAAGAAAGAGGGAAGGGGCCCAGCCATGGAAAGCCATTTATCCTGTCATGCTCAAATCAAACTGCGGCCTGATTAAACTCTGCCCACATGTTCCTATGGAAGCCTAGTTGGCACAGTAAACCTAACTATCACAGTCTATCCCTTGCAACTTGACACTTGTATTCCTTGGCACCCAATTCCTTAGGCACATATAATTTTAAATAAGCAATCATAAAATCATATTTGTACGTTAAAGGATAAAACTAAAATGCATACACTTCAAAATGTGTCAGCCACATTTAAACATAATATTCTATAGGTGAACAAATAAGAATATTCGGTTTGTACTTAACAATTGAAGTTATGTGAACATCTACACCATAATCCTATAATTCTATAAACATATTCTTCCACCTATGAAAATTTGTAAGCTAGCCACATCATGCCTTTACCCTCCCCATTTTGGGTGGACAGTTTCTGTACTGCCCACTTATATTAGCCCAGTGCTCTGAGAACACAGCATGTTCTTTGAGGTGAACAATCTTCATTCCAGTTGGAGCCTTGTGAGTCTACATCTGTAAGTAAAGCCAAGTCGAAGCAAGTTTTCCATAAAGTCAACAGTAATATGCACCAATCACAGGCTCAAATATCTTATCTTCATCTGGTCAGGTTCGGCTCGACTCAATGCAAGCCACATCACTTGGCCTCACCAGGGTGCCCATTGGCCACCTCATCTTTTGAGCATGAGCCCCTTCACAAATTCTCAACAGTCCTAGCCTTCTAGGGCTAGATCATGAACTTCAAACCAGCCAACCTGCTCTCATCTTCTCTTATAGTCCCTGTGAACCAGGTCCACAGGTGTCAGTGGCCAGATCCAACCCATCTCATTATTGCTGGATATCTCCCACTTCTACTCAGCAAGTGGATCTAGCAGCATTTCAGGCTTCCTGCAGACTCCCTTTAACATCCAGTCCTAGAGAGGAGAGCTCCTTTATGACTCCAAAATTTTCCAGCTTCAGGCACAAACCATCAGCTCAAAATTTAGAAAGCCAGAGGCTTCCTTATTTTTCTTCTCCAGTCTGTGAACAGCCCCCTAGGAAAGTCTCTTCTTTAAATGCAAATGCCCTGAGCATTGAAAGCACTGTTGGATTATCCTTTCAAGACCTTCCTTGCAGTTGTATTCTACACCCATTTAAAGATCCAATTTAATGGTACAAGGCAAGTAGGATTACAAACTCTCTATTTTACTTCCCAATGATCATTTCTAGCACACATTATATCTAACACTGGGCAGAAGAAATCAGTATCATCTTAGTACAGCCAGATCCTAAACACATTCTTAAAAATAAAACTTCATCCTTATGTAAACTATTCAATTGATATGAAATATGACCCTAGGTCTCTGACTGTGTCAAGCCAGGCTGGCTTGCTGTCAGCCATTTTGACCTTCTGTCACCATTTTGACCAAGCAGCATAGCCTCAGAGTAAAATTTAAGATGAGACTTGCCCCCTTAGCTCAAAATTTACATTTATCCCATTCATTTTTACTATTTCAAACAGGAATAATCAATGACAACAATTAAAGAATAGAATCAAAACTTTAACTTCACATGTTTTTTTTCCCAAAAAACCATCAAGTATCTGACCTCTGGCTAGCCAAAGAAAAAAGAACTGTCATGAGGCAGAGGTCAAACAGCATCTACTCTATCTTCATGATTTGTTTTCTAGTACCTCACTCCCCAAACCTAACTGCCACAGACCCTGATAATATTTTTCTTTTTAAATGAGAGAGAGCAAGTTAATCTCCATTCAATAGTTCATGCACATTTTGTTTCATGGCAATTATTGTAACCCCACAATATAACAGCATTCTTCCTTACTGTGGTTACCTTTTTCAATCGTCCTTCATTCCGATCTGTTCCTGCCTTCTGAGCTTTGTCCCTAGCCAATGTTGCCTCTTGAATTTCTATAGTTGAGTGTATGCATTTTCAGTGTTATTTTTCACCCTATTTGGGGGAACGTTAACCAGTGGTGAGGACAGTCAGTTCCAGACTGAAACAGTTACCAAGGACTGCAATGGTGGGTTTTGCTAGTCTCTGTCAGATAAGTAAGCCTGGCCTTTATTATTACTTTGAATTCTATTCCACATTTTTATCCAACTCTCTAAACGATGATCTATTGGGATCTCTTTATAAGTAGTCAGCAGTGCTAGAAACCATTCAGTTATTCTGGCTTCAGGGTTACAGAGCCTGAGGCACACTTTGGACTAACTGTTTCCCTGTATGTTTGATTTTCTTAATTTTTCTTTTCTCTGGATGAGGAAGGACTAATAGGGACCTCTTAGATCACTGCTTTCCCTATAACTTTTAATGTCCCAGTAACTACTTACCAAAGTAAAATATAGAATATTGTCTTATAAACTATGTATGGCAATTAACCTGGGTGACTTAAAACTATGGTTCTAAGGCCTGGTTTAGAATTTTTTTATTTCAAGTATAAAAGGAACTGTCATCAATATTTCCTTAGAATAAGAAACTGTCTATATCGAAGCAAAATTGGAATGAAACTATATAGCCCTACTGTGCTGATAAAATAGTAAAGGGATGTTCTCATAAAATATCTATAATATTTTTAAATATTTTATCTGAAAATATTGCTGTTGTTGTTGTTTATTTACCATGCAGCCAATTCCAACCCATGGTGACACTTTTGTGCAGAGTACAACTACTCCATAGAGTTGTCAAGGTTATGACCTTGTAGAAACAGATCACCACACTTGTTTCCAAGGCATTTCTGGATGGGTTTGAACTGCTAGTTTTTCTATTAGTAGGAGAGTGCCTAGCCATTTTTACCACCCACTAACTACCATAAAGTCAATTAAATCTATATAAAGTATGCACTTGAATGCAATAACTATCTCACAAGAAGTTTGAGGATAAATATCTCATCAACTGCCATTGAATTGCTTCTCACTAACAGGACAGTGAGTTTCTGAAGTTATCAATCTTTATGGAAATAGTCTCATCTTTCTCCAATGGACTAGCTTGTGGTATGAACTTCAGATCTTGTAGTTAGCAATCCAATGCTTAACCAATAATGCTATCAGGGCAACTTAAAATGTAACCAGACTCCTCTAAATAAGGCATTAACAAAGGAAAACAAAATCATCAGCTAGAGTGATAATTACATATGTACAGTAAACTTATTAATGCATATTCAGAGAAAACCTGGCTATTTGATGAGAGGTTCAGCTGAGATCTCCAGGAGAGGAGGAAACAATGTCATGAAGACGGACATGTTTCTGAAATTAATTGTGCCCAGCATAACTAGGTGGTATAGTTAGCTAAAACCCACCACCGTCAAAGCAATTCCAATTCATAATGACCCCAGGATTTCTGAGACTGTAAGTCATTATGGGAGCCAATAATCTCATCTTTCTCTTGTGAGTGGCTGGTGAATTTGCACTCTTGACCTCTTGCTTCACACTTTAATACTTACCTGACATTACCACTAGGGCACCTTGAGGATAAACATAGATAAAAATTAGTACACATATGCTAATTAGGTTTTGTGTCGCTTAGCTGGGACAGGGTTCTCAGTAGTCTGGCAGTTGTCTCCCATTAGGTGAGCTAACATCGCAGTCAATGGAGCATTCTACTCCATTGTCCCATAATCACCTCTGTGAGCAGCCAGCTGTTTGGTGGAGTGCAGCCCCCTTTGTAAGGTCACGGTGCTCCTGCAACTGGAAAGAAGTCTTCTTGGTGGTGTCTCCGGCTCCATTTTAGCTGACTGTAGGAGAAAGCTTGTCACTTTTGCTTAATCTTGTTACTACATCTGGCAAACTGACCTCCTGAAATATTGCCTGCAGATCCCAGGAGCCATCAGTGGACTGCCAACATTGGATTCATTTAACTCTTTACAGACCAACCTGCAGTCTTCCCTCTTCCAGGTTTACCAGCCTCCACAGGTTTGCAAGGCAAGATAAGGCTCCAGTTTACTATCTGACCCATGGAGTAAACCAGACTGGACTTAGGCACTTCTACAATTGTGCAGCCACTTTCTTTCTTCTTCTTTGGTAGTCTCTAAGGAAATCCTATCACTTTATTACATAATTTTGTATATATTTTTCTTGTTATATTTCAAATATCATAAAATGTAATCATTCCATTTTATTAGTTAGATTTGTGTAATCACCACAACCAATTTCAGAGCATTTTATTCTTAATACATGTTGTGGTTCGTTTTCCTTTTCACCTCATCACCTTCTCCCATATCACCCACTACCATGCTTCTAGGTCGTTATCAATCCAGTGATCTACCTATCCTGGGATTAGTGTGCAGAAAACACTACATAATACAAACAGCAAGCAAAAACAAACAAAAATGACAGAAAAAAAACCAGAAAAACATCACTCCAAAAGAAAGCTTCAGCTATTAAAAATGAAAACAACTTTAAAATGTGTCCAAAGGGAAATCAAATGATAGTGTATTAAATTTTAGCCTAACTATATCTGCCATAATGATTTTATAATGTTCTGTGCCTATAGTCAGAGGATATGTATGGGAGATTTAATCCATGTGTGGACCCTGAAAGTGGATTTTGGACTTCCACTGCCATCCCTACAGGGTTGAAAACCCAGGGTTCACAATTTAAGCTCTGATACCATTCCTTCTTTTAGATTTGGATTTTGTTATATATATTATTGGATGACACAGGCTAGTGTGCTTTTTCCATGGGGACTTGGTTGATACCTCATTTAGACAGGTGCTTGTATCAAGATAAGTCTTTAAGATCCCAAAGCTGATATTACTAATAGTTAGAGACAATTTGATTTATTCCTCACACATTTCTATAGCACTCATATTTTCAGTGATCTCTTAATGAGGGTTGGTAATGAGCAGCGACATGTCATAAGAACCAATTGTTCAATCCAGGGTGGATGACATCTTCAGGACCAGGGTTGTGAGGGGCGATACTGGGAGGGTAGAGGGTAAGTGGGTTGGAAAGAGGGAATCGATTACAAGGATCTACATGTGACCTCCCCCTGGGGGATGGAGAACAGAAAAGGGGGTGAAGGGAGACACCGGTTAGGGAAAGATATGACAAAATAATAATTTATAAATTATCAAGGGCTTATGAGGGAGGTTGTGAGTGGGGAGGGAGGGGAAAAAAAGAGTACCTGATGCAAAGGGCTTAAGTGGATAGCAAATGCTTTGAAAATGATTAGGGCAAAGAATGTACAGATGTGCTTTATACAATTGATGTATGTATGGATTGTGATAAGAGTTGTATGAGTCAGTAATAAAATGTTAATTAATTAATTAATTAGATGGGAACAAAAAGAACCAATTATTCTGAGATTAGGTCTTGAATTAAGTGCAAGCCCCAATTTCATTCATATATCTATGATTTATGCATGGCTCTGATATACTTTAGAGACATTACTGTGCAAGCTACTTTTGATATAAAATTCTTCCTATGTATACACACATAAGCTTGACTGATTTTTAATCTCCAGTGAACTCAGCCTAACACTGCACCTTTGACCCAAGTGATTTTATGATAAAACTGGTTTATTAATGTTGCTGGCAAGTGTCAGTAGGTTCTGACGCATAGAAAATCTACAAAATGAAAGACTGCTAGGTCCTATGCCATTCTCACAAATTTTCCTACTTTAGAACACGCTGTTCCTTTATGTTCACTTTGTACTGCACATGGTGTCCTCATCAAGTAACAGGTCTCTAATGATGTATTTTCCAGCATGTGTGAAGAGCCCTAATAATATCGTAGTGATGCATCGAGTTGGGATTTCAAGGTCAGCAGTTTGAAACCACCAGCTGAGCTGCAGGAGAAAGACTTGACTTCCTACTCCTGTGAACAATTATGGTCACCAAAAATCATGGGGGCAGTTCTACCCTGTCCGAAAGGGGCAACTTGATGGCCTAGAGAAGCAAATCCAGTGAAGTTTTGAGATATAAGTATAAGAGAGACTTGTATCAAGAAAATAACACACAGTTGCAGAGGTTAGCAAGTTCCAAGTCCATGGACAGATGTCAGGAAGGAGGTTTCTGCTGATTCACTTAGCTTCAGGAGACAATGAGACCAAAATCTGTAGGTCAAATATACTTGTAGCTATAGAAGTGAATTAAACAAAGGTCAACAAATGACTGGTTGCAGTTGACTTCTTGAATCCACAGATAAAAAAATAAACCACTAGCTCAAGTTTACAGAATCTATTGTTCAAACTATTGTTCAATAGGTTAGATGATGAGCCAGATGCAGGATCTGGACAAAGAAAAATGGCAGCAATTTCCACAGTGTCCACTTATTTCAGGAGGCCACACCGCCGAGGGCATTTCATTACTGGGGACTATTAGATTTTACCTGCACAACTACTGAGAATCCTGTCCCAGACAATTGACCTTAACTATCACACACGGCTTGGGTCAGGCGCACCTACCTTCTTCTTCAAAGTACCATCTTTCCTTTTAATGCTTAAAAGAGATCTTTGGAAGCAGATTCGCCCAGTGCAATCTGTCATTTGATGTCCTGACTGCTGCTTTCATGGGCATTGACTATAGATCCAAGTAACATAAGATATTCCATACCATCAGCCTTTTAGAATTTCACTAACAGTAATTAAATTTGAATGAATGCATCATTTGATCCAACAATCTAATTCCATGGTAATCACATTGACCATAGCAATCTCTGCTTTACTGCTGAGTTTGAAAGTTTATTGCAATGGCCAGACAGAACTCAAGCGTCAACAGTCCTGCTTAAGGAATTTGCTTAGGATGTTAACAGGTTACAATGTGAGATCAGAATTACTCAGGATATAGTTATCCGTCAGGAATGCCTCTTCTCTGCTGTGCCTGCAGGCAGGAAGCATACCTCTCTCTGGTTCTAGGCTTCACAGCTATGGAACCTCTCATTACCATGCTCCTCTAGCCCTGCATACAAATGAATGGGGGAAAATGCCCCTCTGCTGTAAGCCTCAGCCCAAACGCAAGCAGGTTGAGTTCAATTGGTCAGCAAGCCAACTCTCACAAGTTAAGTGCCTCTTCTCGGCACCTCCCTCCACAAATGAACCTCTTAGCAGAAGGTGCTCAGCTTGCTCACTGCATCTGCTGGGAATGGTGCCCGTGTCTCACCCTGTCGCTGTTGGTGCTGCTGCCGTGGCTGCTACTGCTTCTCCGCAACACCTAGCTCATGGGCTCTGCCTCCTGGAAGGCTGAGGTCCAACACAAAGGGATCTCAGGCTCCTCCACGTGATATGTTCTACGCATTGCTCATCTTTCTGGATGGCAGCGAAACCCCCCATCCTTTCTTCTAAGTAATTAACTAGAAACCTGGCAGATGGAAAGACTAAACACGTTTCTCATTAGAGGCCTGAGCATCTTATTTCCATGGTCCCACTCAGTCAGTTCGTGGGAGTTTCAAAGACTGTGGCTAAAGGAGCTATAACAAACTTTCACTGTGTTTTGCCTAGTTGTCATTATGCCGCCACGGCCAAATGGTTGTTTTAATTCAGTATTATCCCCCAGAGATTCATCCGTGTTTCTGTATGTGTCAATGACTTCATTCACTTATAATTCATACGCAGTATTCCAGGATATCAAGGGCTCTGTGGTGAAGTGGTTACTCAATGAGCTGCTCACTGCAAGGCCAGCATCTTGATACCACCAGTCACTCTGTGGGACAGAGACCAAGCTTTCTATCCCAGTAAATAGTTATAGTTTGGCAAATCCACAGGGGAGTTCTACACTGTACTCCTGTAAGGTTGCTATGAGTTGGCATCAACTTTCTGGCAATGAGATTTTTTTTTTGAGCAAGGAATCTATGATATTGATATCCACGGTTGTCTCTCAGTTTGTTTAATTGTTGTGGCCTGTGAGTTACTGTGATGCTGGATGCTATGTCACTAGTATTTCAAATACCAGAAATAATACCCCAAATCATTGGTGGGGTTCATGTAATTTAACAACCCGTTCCCTGACTTAATGATCATTCAAGCATAAAAAATGAAATACCAAAAGGTGGTTTATTATTTCATACAGTTAGTTCATACTTAAATATGAGCAATAAAAGAGGTACATAAAACTAGATTGTTGTAAGAGATTAAAACATTAATAAAATCTTAAATAATACTTAGCAAAAATAATAAAACTACTTTTAAAGCTATTTCCATATTACTTCTGTTCATGATCTGTTTCTTATTTCCTTTGGATATATGCCCAGTAATGGTATCACTAGGTCATATGGTAGTTCAATTTCCATCTGTGTTAGGTATTACCAGATCGCCGTCCACAGTGGCTGTAGGTAGTTAGTTACAAGTCCATCAGAAGTAGATAAGAGTTCCTATCTCCCCACACCCTTTCCAACATTTTTTCTTAGATTTGTTTTTTGTTTTTAACCGTTTTATTGGGGGCTCACACAACTCATCACAATCATACATACATCTATTGTGTCAAGAATATTTGTACGTTTGTTGCCACCATTATTCTCAAAACATTTTTTTTTCTACTTGAGCCTTGGTATCAACTCCTCATTTCCCCCCTCCCTCGCCTACCATCCCTCCCTCCCTCCCTCCCTCACAAACCCTTGATAATATATAAATTATTATTATTTGTTCATGTCTTACACTGTCCAATGTCTCCCTTAACCCACTTTTCTGTTGTCTGTCCCCCAGGGAGGGAGTTATATGTAGATCATTGTGATAGGTTCTCCTTTCTCCCCCACCTTCACTTTACCCTCCTGGTAACTGTACTCTAATTATTGGTCCTGAGGGTTTATCAGTCCTGGATTCCCTGTGTTTCCAGCTCTTATCTCTGCCAGTATACATCATTGGTCTAGAAGGATTTCTAAGTTAGAATCGGGATCATCATAGTGGGGGGAAGAAGCATTAAATAACTAGAGGAAAGTTGTATGTTTCATCAGTGCTATACTACACCCTGACTGGCTCGTCTCCTCCATCCCTACAGATAGGTTTTAGGTCTCCACTCTGCACTCCCCCTCGTTCACTATGATATGATTTTCTGTTCTTTGATGCCTGATACCTGATGCTGTTAACATCTGGTGTGCCTCTTCCATGTGGGTTTTGTTGCGTCTCAGCTAGATGGCTGCTTTTTATCTTCAAGCCTTTAAGACCACATACACTATATCTTTTGATAGCCAGGCACCATCTCCTTTCATCATCATATTTGCTTATGCACCCACTTTGTCTTCAGGGATCATGTCGGGAAGGTGAGCATCATGGAATGCCAGTTTAATAGAACAAAGTGTTCTTGCATTGAAGGAGTACTTGAGTAGAGGACCAATGTCCATCTGCTACCTCAATACTAAACCTATAAATATATGTACATAGATCTATTTCCCCATCACCATATATAAATATATTTACATATATACATACCTGTATTTACCCCTTTATAAATGCCCTTTGCTTCCTAGTTCCTATATTTCCTTTTACTTTCCTCTTTCCCCACTATCATGTTCAGCCTTCATTTGGATTTCAGTAATTCCTCCGGGTTATGTTACCCTTGATCAAGCCCTACCAGGCCTCCTACACTACCCTTGCCACTGATTTTGGATCACTTGTTCTCTTGTCCCTGGGGTTGCTAACACCTACTTCCTTTCCCCTGGCTCCCCCTTTCCCATGTCCCCCAGGAACCGTCCATTGTTTACTCCTTCAGATTGTTTATCCAGCCTATCTTATCTTGATATACCTGCAGAGATAATAATATGCACCAAAACAAAACAGAGCAAAACAAAGCAAAAGAAAAAAGAAAACAACAATAAGAAACAAACAAAAAAAAAAGAGAAAAGCCTGTTTTTTAAAACTGGGCTACAGTAATAGGTATTAGGGGTATCTCATTGTTATTTTGATTTGTATTTCCTAAATGGCTAATGACTAGTAGCTTGTCTTCATGTGTTTATTAGCCATTTGAGTGTCATCCTTTGTAAATCCTCTGCTCAGGTCTTTGCTCACTTCTCAGAGGGCTATTATGTTTTTGTTTTGTTTTCTTGTTGTAGGCTTATAAAATTCAATAGATTTTAGTAATCAGTTCTTTGTCTGTTATTTCATTATTAAATATCTGTTCCAGTCTGTTGCCTCTCTTTTTACTCCTTTAATCAAGCCTTTTGATGAACAGAAGTGTTTTATTTTTAATAGGTCCCACTCATCTATTTTATCTTCAATGGAGTATGCTTAGTTTGTTCATTCTGATAGCCTGTGCATTCCATGCACTAGAGCTCTAGCTCAGTACCAACTTTCTTTCTGATGGTCCTGATAGCTTTGGATTTACATGTAGGTCTTTGATCCTGGAGTGTGTTTTTGTGCATGCAGTGAGATGTGGGTTTTGTTTCATTCTTCTGCATGTGTATATCCAGATTTTCCAACACCATTTATTGAAGAGGGCATCTTCTTCCCATTTAAGGTATTTTAGGCCTTTGTCAAAAATCAGTCATCTGTCTGTGGCTGCTTTTATTTCTGGGTTTTCTGTCCTGATTCATTGGTCAGGGTAGTTCTCATCATAACAGTACCAGCCTGTTATAATGATAGAATTGCACTCTAACTGTGGAGTAGGTTTTGAGGTAGGTAGAAAAAGACCACCTACTTTGCTCCTCTTTTTAAGGAGTTATTTGTCCCTCCTGGGCTTCTTCCCTCTCCACCTGAAGTTGGTCATCTTTTTTTCCATTTCTTTGAAGACTGATACTGGGATTTGGATCAAAATCACCTTGATAGTGTTTTAAGTAATATTGACTAAACACTGTATAGTGTTTTAAGTAATACTGGCATTTTCACAATATTGACATTTCCAATCCACAAACATGAGATGTTCTTCCATTTGTGTAAATCCCTTTATGTTTCTTGTAGTAATGTTCCTGTAGTTCTTGTAGTATTCTTCATATAAGTATTTAGTTTTTTTGGTTAGGTTTATTCCTAAGTATTACAGCTTCTGCATGGCTGTTGTGAATGGTATTGTTTCCTTGGTATCTTTTTTGGTATTCCCATCACTGGTATATAGGAAACCAATTGCTTCTGCTTGTTAATCTTGTATCGTGCTACACTGCCAAACTCCTCTATTATTTACAGTAATCCTACTATGGACACCTTGGGATTCTCAATATATAAAATCATATCATCTGCAAATAGTGAAATTCTCACTTCTTTATCCAGCTTTCCTCCCTTGATCTCTTGAAGTTGTTTTCTGATCCTGGGTAAGACTTCCAGCACAATGTTCAGTGAAAGTAGGGTAAGAGGCATCCTTGTTGGGTTCCCTTATTCAGTGGAATTGTTTTCAGCTTTTCTCCATTGAGTGTAATATTAGCTATAGGCACTTCTTATATGACCTTTATTGTATTGAGAATTTTCCCTTTAAATCTTATCTTCTTGGGAGATTTTATTAGATATGGGTGTTAGATATTATCAAATGCTTTTGCTCTATCAATTGATCTAATCCTATGGTTCTTGTCATTTTTCTTGTTGATATGGTGGATTATGTTAATTGTTTTAGAATGTTGAACCATCCCTGCATCCCTGGTATTAATCCTACTTGATCATGGTGTATCATTTTTTGATATTTTGTTGGATTCTATTGGTCAAGATTTTGTTGAGGAACTTTGCATTGATGTTCATGAGAGATATCAGTCTACAATTCTATTTGTGGGGCCTTTGCCTGGTTTGGGTATCAGGGTTATGCTGGCTTCATAGAATGAGTTTGGGAATACACTTTTTTTTCCTACATTTTGGAAGAGTCTGTGTATGTTTGGTGTCAGCTTTTCTCTCAATACTTGGTTGAATTTTCCTGTGAAGCCATCTGGACCAGGGCTTTTTTTTGATTGGGAGTTTCTGATGGCCTTGTCTACTCCCCCCCCCCCATGGGCTTGTTCAATTTCTTAATATCCATATATGATAATTTAGGGGGAGAGTGTTTTCTAGTTATTGAATTGGTTAGCATACAGTCTTTCATAGTACTATGTTATTAGTCTTTTTATTTCATTAGGGTCTGTTGTGACTTCCCCTGTTTCATCCCTAATTCTTAATATTGATTTCTGTTCCTTTTTTGCATTTGTTAAGTTTGCTAGTGGTTTGTTGATTTTGTTAATCCTTTCAAAGAACCAGCTTTTTGTTTTGTTAATTTTTTCTATTTTCCAGTTCATTTATTTCTGCTCTCATTTTTCTGATTTCTTTTCTCTTGCTGTCGGGGGGGGGGGGATTGTGCTGTTGCTTTTATTCTAATTGTGGAGGTGCTGTGTTAAGGAAGTGACTATGTTTCCATTCTCTTTTATCATGTGTGCCTTTATTGACCTCTGATAACTGCTTTTGCTGCATCCCATAAGTTTTTGTATGTTGTGTTATCATTTTAACTAGTTTCCTTATTTCCTCTCTTATTTGGACCATTACTGACTCCTTTTTGAGAAGTAAATTGTATGTCTCCAAGTTTATAGCCTTTATCTATTCTTTCTATTGTTGATTTCCAGCTTCATGGTACAGTGGTCATAGAGGATGGATTGAAATATCTCTATGTGTTTGAATTTTCTCAAGCTGGTTTTATGTCCCAGCATGTGATCTATTCTAAAATATGAGCCATGCGCATTGGAAAGATGTGTTTGTTTGTTTTTGCTGCCTAATGCAGAGTTCTCTAAATATCTATGATGTTAAGTTGATTGTCTTGTTCAATTCTTCTCTTTTTTTGATTTTCTAATCTCTTATTCTTTCTTTTCAAGCAGTGTTTTAAAATCGCCTAATATAATTGTTGATCTAGTCATTTCTCCTTTCATCTCTTTGTAGACTTGGTTGACAAATATTGAGAGTCTTTTGTTAGACACATATAAGTTTGTTACGGCAATGTTTTTTGTTTATTGACCCCTTGAGCATTATGTGATGGCTATTCTTATCTCTTATTATCTTGTGTAACTTGAGGTCTAGTTTTTCAAAGATTAATGTTGCAACCGTGGCATGCATTTTTATTGCCATTAGCTTGGTAAAATTTTCTCAGAGCTTTGACTCTCAATCTGTTTTTTTCTGTAAGCTTGATGTGTGTCTCTTGAAAGCAGCAGATCACTGGATCTTGCTGTCTAATCCAGTCTGCTGCTCTTTGTTGTATTCTGGGTGCTTTTAGTCCAATAACATTCAGTGTAATTGAATCTAATTGCAGATTAGATATTGTCATCTCTTCCTATTGTGCTTGATATTTTCTTTTCTTCCCCAATACTAAGGTGGTGAATGCGTATGAGGAGTTTATTCTTTTCTTCATTTCTCTAAGCAATTTATGATGTTTTGGGTGCTCTTTTCCATATTTTTGTTTCTGCGTATTTTTACACTCTGTGGTGATCTCATAATCATGTGATGCTTTTGTTGCCCATGAGGAACCACATAGTATTTATTGTAATGCTGGTTTTGCTTTTACATATTCTCTAAATATTTCTTTATGTGAGAACACTTTTATTTCCCCTTCAATCTTGGTGGAAAGCTTTGCTGGATAAAGGATTCTTGGGTTACAGTTGTTTTCTTTAAACTTTTAGAAACTGTTGCTCTAATTTCTTTTTTCCTGCATGGTTTCTGCAAAGAGTTTTGCCTGTTCTTATCTATTTACCTTTATATGTGACTGCTTTATGCTCTCTTGCTCATCTCATGATTTTCTCCTTTTCTTTGTAGTTGTGTAATTTGACTCCAATATGTCTTGATGTGTTTTTTGGGGGATTTAATCTAAGTGGTGTTCACTCTGCTTCCTGGATGGTTGTCGTCTCCTCCTTTGTGATATTGGGGACATTTTCTTCCAAGAATTCCATTACAATGATAACTCTAGGCTTATTTGTTTCTTCCTGCTCCAGTACCCCAATAATTCTAATATTGTTATGCTTCATGGAATCCTCCATCATCCTCAGGCTTTCACCAGTTTCTTTTGTTTTTTGTTTGATTGCTTATCTCGTTTGCTGGATTCTTTTTCTTGTATCTCTCTTTTATCATATGTTTTTAGGCTTTATCCCCTAAATTTTTTTTGGCTCTTAAGAACATTATCTTGAATTCTCTCTCTGGCAATTCAAAGGCTATTTCCGATGTGTAAACTCTTAAGTTTGGCTCATATTCATAAATTGATATTTGCTTCTCTAGATTTATTTATTTTAATTGAAATATTACTTTATTGGCAGCTCTTACATCTCTTATAAATTCCGTACATCATTCATATCAAGCATATTTATACATGTGCTGCCATTATTACTTTCTAGACATTTACTTTCTATTGAGCCCTTGGAAGCAGATCCTCAGTTTTCACTCTCTCTTTATCTCAAGACCCCATGATAAATCATAAATTATTTTCATATCTTATACAGATCACTGTCTTCCTTCCCCACAGTTTCTGTTGGTCGTCCCCCTGGAAGGGTTGTGGAGGGTATGGTTATGTGTAGATCATTGTGATTGGTTCCACCCTCCTTCCTTCCTCTTTTCACCTTCCCCCTACACTTCTGCTATTGCTACTCCCATTCCTGTTCCTGGATTCCTTGTGTCGTGAGCTATTGTCTCTTATCTGTACCTGCGTACATGCTCCGGTCTAACTCGCAGTGAAAGGCAGGACTGTGGGTATGATAGTGGGGGATGAGATAGACTCAAGGAACCAGAGGAATTTTGTGTTTCATTGATGCTTTACTGCACCCTATTTGACTCGTCCCTTCACTGTGACCCTTCTATGAGAGGTGTCCCATTGTCTACAGATGGGTTTTCAGTCTCTATTCCTACCCCCTTGTTCTCAAAAATATGGTTTGCTTGGGGTTTTCTGGTGCCTGTTACCCGGTCCCAATGATACCTCATGATTTCACAGGCTGGTGTGCTTCTTCCATGTGGGCTAGTTGCTTCCTTGCCAGGTGGATGATTGTTTAACTTCAAGCCTTAAAGACAGACCCCAGATGCCATATATTTGAATAGCAGGGCACCATCTGCTTTCTTCACCACATTTGCTTATTCACCCATTTTGTCTTCAGCAATTGTGCTGGGAGGGTGAGCATCACAGAATGCCAGTTTGTTAGAACAAAGTGTTCTTGTATAGAGGGAGGTATGAGCAGAGGCCCAAGGTCTGTCCACTAGCTCACTGTATTGCGATATAAATATTTATACTTAGGCCAATGCCTCTACTTTTATGAATCAATATATTTACATGTGTACACACCTGTGCTTATACCTCTATCCATAGCTTTGCTTCCTTGATCATTCCTTTGTTTCCTTTTACCTTCCTCCTGCTCTCTCGATTTTTTGAGGTAGCTATTGATGCTGGCTGTTTACTATATCACATTGTGGGTGAACTGAGGTCCTGCATCAGCTTCTGTGATACTTATGGAGGAGGATTGGTTCTATAACTTAGGAGAGGATCAGATAGGTGCACAGATGATGAGGTTGTGTTAGTTGGGTGAAGAGGATAAATAGGCTATTTGTGCTCAGGGATATATTTTAAGTAGTAGTATTAATCTTAGCAAACCTTCTTGTTGAGTGTGTTATTACTTTTTAATGAGTTGGCCAATAGGTTATTGGAGACTCGTTTTGGAGGATGGGTATTGTCGAGGTGTGGTAAGTAGTGTCTAGATGTGTGTGTGAAATGTATATTAAATCTACCAGAGTCCCTAATTAACCCTGTAAATTCTGAAAGGGAGGGTGCCACCCTTCAATTATTTGTGTTCATAACAGACATCCCCAGTGTAGTAAATTGTTGCACAACTCATGATCTCTCCACCCCTTAATACTGTCCCACGGGCATACGGGCTATTGTTGTTGGTGTTCCAAGGATGAGGGGATTCGTGTCAGAAAGTTGTCTGACTCAGACCAGTGGGAACGCGTTCTCAGTTGCTACCTCACCAGGGGTAGGGACATTAACTGAGTAAGTCTGATGTGCTGAGTTCAAATTCCTCTGGCAAGGAAAGGAACCCTGTGTTTTCTTTCTCCATAAATTGCAGATTCAAGAGAAATTCCATTGCATTCATCATAAAAAAGGGACATTCTAATATCTATCCTGAAAAACAATGTCATCTAAGATAGGATAATATCTATCCATGTATGATGAAATCCTATCAATTATGAAAATTTATGCAACAACTAATAAAGTTAGTGATAAATTGAGGAATATCTGTATCTTAAGTATGAAAAAAATATCAAATATGCAAACAAGATTTATTGATAATTATCAGTGATTGGGATGCAAAAGTTGGAAACAAAGAGAAAGGAACAGTAGTTGGAAAATATGAACTTGGTGATACAAATGAACCTGGAAATCATATGAGAGAATTTTGCAAGAATAACAACTTCTTTAGTGCAAACACCTTTTTAACAACCCAAAAGGCAATTATACACATGGACTTCTCCAGATGGCATACATAGATATCAAATTGACTACATCTGTGGGAAGAGACAGTAGAGATACCAATGGCTGACTGTAAAACATGTCAACAATTTCTCATGTATAAGCTGAAGTTGAAGAAAATTAAAACATGTTCATAAGAACCAAAATATGACCTGGATCCATATCACTAGAATTTCCAGAATATCTCAAAAACATATTTGACACAGCAACACTAATGACAGAATACCCAACAAGGGTGACATAAGAATATTATCCAATTATCTTACAGGTGGGTTTTAGTTTTCCAATCTGTCCATGTTCCTTCGCGTCAACTTGATTACTTGTTTTGGAACTTATTATAAATATCCCCATTGACACCTCATGATCACCCAAACTGGTGTGCTTCTTCCATGTGGGCTTTGTTGCTTCCCTGCTAGATGGCCATTTGTTTATCTTCAGTGCTTTAAGACCCCACGCACTATGTATTTTAATAGCTTGGCACCGCCAGCTTTTTCACCACATTTGCTTATCCACACAGTTTGTCTTCAGTGATCAGCTCCCACGGAAGGGATAATAAACCCAGGGTGTGGTATTGCATTTATGAAAATCATAAGTATCCTCTATTTCTTTCATAGTTCTTCTCCTTACTGCTATGGTTTTATTTTACCTTTTTAATCTTTTTAGACCTATGCCTGTTCATTTGTATAACTAAAAGTGTTCCATGCATGAAAGCCAAGATAGATAGCCCTTCAGAAACAGTAATGGGAGTAATGATTTCCTGAGGGTATGGGAAGAGAGGAGGACAGGAGGGGGAAGCTGAGAGCAATGATGACTATACAACCCCACTTAAGGGGAATGAATAGAAAAATTGCAGGTTAACACATACATTGGATACTGTAAGATATATATATCACAATATAATATAATAAAAGTATTACTTGTGGGGTAGGGAGTGGGAGAAAGGGGAGCTGATATCAAAGAGCTCAAGAATAAAAGGAATATTTGGAAACTGATAGTGGTAGCAACTGTACAATTATGCTTGCTCTAATTGAATTATGGACTGTTACAATATCTATAAGAGATCCCAATAAGGTGATTAAAAAGATGAAAATCATGAACATTATTCATGAAGAAACAAAGGATCAGTAAAAAGACAAAAGACTAAAGTGGATATCAGCAGAGACTCTGAAATTTGTTTTGAACCCTAGAGTAGCTAAGGCAAATGGAAGAAATAATGAAGTAAAATCTAAACAGAAAGTTTTAAAGGACAGTTTGAGAAGACAGAGTATTATCATGAAATATGTAAAGACTTAGGGTTAGAATACCAAAAAGGACAAATATAGTCCTTTCAAAACTAAAACCAAATCAAGCCTGAAAGATTCTATGGGAAAAGTATTGTCCTTTTCAGGAACTATCAAGAGAGGATAAATTGAATACACAGTGCACACAGAACACCAAAAAGAATTAGTCTATATTCAACCATTTCAAGAAGATCAGGAACCAATCACACTGAAGAAAGAAATCCAAGCTGCACTGAAGATATTAGTTAAAAACAAGGATCCAGGAATTGATAACATTCCAATTGAAATGTTTCGACAGGCTGATGAAGCACTGGATGCACTCGCTTGGCTGTGGCAAGAAACTTGGAAGAAGTCTATATTTATACCCATTTCAAAGAAAGGTGACCCAAAAGAAGGAAGAAATTATAGAGCAATACAATGGATATCACATGCAAGTAAGTTTTGCTGAAGATCATTCAACAATGGTTGTAACATTAGATTTACAAGGAGCTGCCAAAGTCAGGCCAGATTCAGAAGATCTGGAACAAGACATGTCATTGAGGGCAGCAGATTGCTCTTGGTTAAAATCAGAAAATACCAGAAAGATGTTTGTCTTATATAGACTATGCAACTCATTTGAATGTGTGGATCATAACAAAATACAGCTAGCCTTGAAACAAATAGAAATTCTATAACACTGAATTGTGTTCATTCAGAACCTGTACATTGACCAAGAGTCGCAGATGGGAGAGAACAAGGAAATACTGCATGGTTTAAAATCAAGAGAGTGTGTATCAGGATTCTATCTTCTCAACATACTCCCCCAATTTGTATGATGAGAAAATAATCAGAGAAGTTAGTGACATCAAGTTTAGAGGGAGGTTTATTAATAACCTGCTATATGCCCATGACATAACCTCGCTTGCTGAAAATGAGGAGGATTTGAAGCACTTGCTGACAATCAGGATTGCTGGCTTCAGTCTGGCTTACAACTTACTGTGAACACCAGCAAATCTTCACTACTGGACTAATATGTAACGTCATGATAGAGGGAGAAAAGGTTGAAGTTGTCAAGAATTTTGTCTCATTGGGCCTCTACTCAAGTCCTCCCTCAACACAAGAACACTTTGTTTTAATAACCTGACATTCTGTGGTCTTCACTTTTCTGACAGAATTGCTGAAGACAATGGGTACATAAGCTAATGTGGTGAAGAAAGCTGATGGTGTCTGGCTATTAAAAGATTTAACATCTGGGTCTTAAAGGCTTGAATTTAAACAAGTGGCCATCTATCAAAGAAGCAACACAGTCCACATGGAAGAAGCACTGGCAACCTGTGTGATCAGGAGGTGTTGATGGGATCAGGTATCAGAAGACCCCAAAAAACCAACCATTTCACTGCAAACAAGGAGGGTCAGAGTGAAGACCCAAAGCACACCTGTAGACAATTGTACATCCATTTACAGCAGAGTTACAAGGAAAGGACCAGCCAGCCAGGGAGCAGTATAGCACTGACAAAACAAACAGCATTCCTCTAGTTCTTTAATGCTCCCCATCCCCACCCCTCACTATCATGATCCCAGTTCTACCTTACAAATCTGGCTGCCAGAGCAAGTACACTGGTACAGATAAGAGCTCTCAACACACACAGAATCCAGCATAGATAAACCCCTCAGGATCAATTATGATAGCAGTCATACTATGAGAGTAGCAATATCATGACAGTAGTGGGAAGGTGGGGGGAGAAGGGGAAGAAAGGGGAAACCGATTATAATGATTGACATACACCCCCCCCAACTCCCAACACCACCCCACCCCCACCCCAGCCAAGGGATGAACATCAGAAATGTGGATGAAGGGAGACAGCAGACAGTGTACGATATGAAAATAAAAATTATTTATATATTATCAAGGGTTCAGAGGTACGGAAGAGTGGAGGAAGGAGGGGAAAAAGGAGCTGGTACCAAGGGCTCAAGTAGATACAAAATGATAATGGCAACATATGTACAAAGGTGCTTGAGACAACTGATGTATACATTATCATAAGAGCTGTAAGAGTTGCCAACAAAATTATTTATTAAAATTAAAATTTTGAAAATAAATAAAAAGCATTTTGTTTTGTTTGGATCACAGACAATACTCACTGAAGCAGCATACATTAGATCAGACAACACATTGCATTCAGTAAGTCTGCTGCACAAACTGCTTTAAAGTGTAGAAAAGCAAGAATATTACTTTGAAGATGAACATCTGCTTAAGCAAGGTCCTGAGATTTTCAATTTTATTATATGCCTGAAAAAATTGGACCTTGACTATGCAAGACTGAAGAAGCGCTGATGCGGTTGAATTATGGTGCTGGTGAAGAATATGGAAATCACAGTGAACTGCTGAAAGAACAAGCACATCCATCTTGGAAGATGTACAGACAGAATGTTCCTTTCAAGCAATGATAGCAAGACTTGGTCTCATGTACTTTGGACATGTTTTCAGGTGAGACCAGTCCCGGAAAATGGGAGGGGCAGCACAAAAGGGGAAAATGGAGAAGACCCTTATACAGATGGTTTGACACCGTTTCTGTACAAAGGGGCTTAAGCATCGTAACAATTTTGAGGATGGCATGGGACCCGCGGTGCTTCATTCTTTGTACACATTGTTGTTATGAGTCAGAACCGGCTCCAGGGCACTGAAGCACTCTGTGAAGCGCAGTGTGTTAAGCCACTCACCACCGAGAAGGAATACATTTCCCAAAACAACTACAAAGTGGGCTAAAATGATTTAAATAATTCAGTAAAGCTGTACTGAGGACCTGCTCCCTGTCAAGTGGGTATCAAGTTATGGGAATACAGCAATATAGCACAGTGTTCAGCCTTAGCCTACTATTATAACAATAAGCCAAACTTGAATTCTGCAGATTATCAAAATAATTCTATTTGTTTTCATGGTGTTGACCTTCTTTTTGCATCTCACTATTTAAAAAAAAAACTCTATTTACTTTGAAAGAGTAAAATAAATTATCTAGTGCAAAGTAGTCATGTGGAAAATTTTACTAGGAAGGAACTGTCAATTTCTACACACTGAATGCCATTTCCTATTTCACAATTACTCCAAAGATGCTGTATTCCTGTAATGTTTTATTAGTCAGAAGCCATCTCTTAAAGTGTCAGCAAAAGGGAAGCAATAAAGCATACCTCAGGCTTTAAAAACAAGTGCAGTTCTTTGAATTGGTTAACACTGGGGACCAGTTTCAGTTTCCAGATTTGATTTTGCTTTTCATTGTTTTTCTTTATTTTGTATCATTTTCAAAAATGTTTCTGTAACAAAAGAATCAAGAGCACTTACCAAAGGCGAATGCTCTTGTCCAAAATCTATCATAATTAACTTTAAAACTTTGTTTTCGATGATTCTGTGAGGTGACTGAGGAAATGAAGGAACAATCCCAAGATGCACTGAAGCATGAGCAAACACAAGCCTATAGAAACTGACAGAGCACCGGTTGAACTGTTTCAATAAGGTAACGAAACACCGGAAGTACTCAAACACCTAGGCCAAGAAATTTGAAAGACAGCTATCTGGCCAGCCAACTAGAAGAAATTAATATATGTGCAAAGAAAGGCAACCTAACAGATTGCCTAAATTATTGAATGTCATTAATGCTAAATTCAAGTAAATTTTTGAAGGACAATTACAAAATAGCAATGACTATTGACAGGGAGACACCAGAATTTTGAGGCAGATTCAGAAGAGAGCATGCAATAAAGCAGTGGTTCTCAGCCTTCCTAATGCTGCGACCCTTTCATACAGTTCCTCGTGTTGTGGTGACCCTCCAACCATAACACTATTTTCATTGCTACTTCATACCTGTCATTTTGCTACTGTTATGAATCGGGCAACCACTGTGAAAGGGCCATTCAACCCTCAAAGGGGTCGTAACCCACAGGTTGAGAACCGCTGCCAGAAAGACTATCTTTGCTGAGGTCAGGTGTGTCTTGGCTGAAGGCAGACAAGGCCAGAAAGGTGGTTAGTTGGGTTTTATTGACTACGCAAAGGCATTCAGCTGTGTGGAACATAATGAACTTTGGATAGTAACAGTTCAAAGAATTGTCATTCAGAACACTTAATTGTGTTCTGTGGTACCTGTGCAGAGACCCAGAGGAAGTCTTTCAAACAGAAGACTGGAATGCTATATGGTTCAAAATCAGGAAAGACTGTGTGTCAGCACTGTGTGCTTCCACACTACCTGTAAACTCCGTATGCGGAAGCAGACCGATATCAGGAAAGCAACAGCGGGATGTGAGGAAGGTTGATCAGCAAGCTCTGATCTGCAAATGACACCATCTTGCTTGCTGAAAGTGAGGAATACCAGTTCCTGGTGAAAACCAGACTGCAAACATGAGCTCAAGGAACAAGAATAAGGAGGATGGTGTTGAAAGAATCATTTTTCTCTCTTGAAGAGGCTGGTGGTTTTGAACTGCATACCTTGAGCTTACCAGTCCAACATGTAACCCATGCCACCAAGGCTCCTGTTGGGATATGGAAAATGATGCTCCCCACTATATGTGTTCCAAATACCCCAACAAGATGCTTGTGTTACCTTAAATTATACTTTCCTTAATTCTAATAGAACTAGTTTAGAATTCAAAATACTCTACACAAAACAGTAGTATATTCACAGAAGAAAGGCTAATTCCTATAGGTTTTTATTTGGAAAAAAAATGTAACTCCAATTATACAAATATAAACATTCTGAGGAACTGACTGTGCACCTGTATCTTACTTATTCCCCCAATCTAGTAACTAGTTTTTATAAATACATCAGTAGTAGGAAAAGTTCATTGTTTAATCTTTTCTAATTCTGCGAGGACTGGTCCTTACATTGGAAGATGTCAAAATGTACTCTCCCAGCAGTATCTGTTGAAAATTATAGCTTATTAATTACACTACTTTTTTTTCTGTTACATAAGGAATTCAGGGAGATGCGTGGCCTCGGGGTATTTAGCGAATCCCTCGTGGTTGAAATGGTTAAGCACTTGACTCTTAAATGAAAAGTTGGTCATTCAAATCCGCCAGAAAGTCACCTGGAGGAAAGGGTTGGTGATCTTTCTGAAGGCTGTGTCATCAACCCCGTGGAGCACAATTCTACATGGAGTCACCGCGAGTCGGAAGTGACTCAACAGCATGTGGTGTGTATGGATTTAGACACTCAAATAAAAAGCACAATTATTAAGCTTTTGTTGTTGTTATTGTCGGAAGTGTATTTTCTACAAATAACTTCATTGAAAGCATAGCATTACTTTCATTACATGCAATACAAATGATCACATTTTGTTTTAAAAGTAATCAAAATATATTCTTTCTCGGTTTATAATGTAGTACAACATAAGAATCTAAGTTTTTGTTTTGATTTTCTTAGCTACCTTAAAGTCAATATCGCAAGTAACTCTACTCTGAAATTATCAATGCCTTGCTATGAACCTCTTTAACCAAATAAGTAGGCTTTCCAAATCTGAAAGGTCTGGATGTCGACAGATTGCCTGGTGGTGGAGGTAGGGGGCTATAGGCCCCCGAGTTACTAAGAAAACCTTTTTGATGAAATTCACAGTGAATGTGTGATACCAATGACTAGGTGACTTCCTACTCTCATTAGCTTGAGAACGCCTTTCAAGGAGCCCCGGGAGAATCTGGGAGAATCAAGGAGAACTGTTTTCTACACAGGTGTCCCTGGAGAATCTGAAGCATTCCAGCCCCTCAAAAGAAATACGCCAACCATCCCTACTAGTCAAACAGTGGTGACACCGAGAAGCTCAGGGAAACTGGCATGAGATTAAAGCTATCAATTATCCTAAATTCTTTATTTTTAAATGTTAACTGATAGTTTCAATTTACTTTAAAAATCTAAGTAAAAACTTTTGAAGCTTAAAGTGTTAATGACAGGTCCATGGAATTACAATCTTGAATGTGTCACATTCATGCCCAGATGATGAATGATGCCCTCCACTTCTCATCCCCGTTAGCCACTGTTCTTTCTTTTTACAAACAACTGATTTCTCGGAACACATGCACATGGACCCCATTGCCTTGATACGATTATTATCTCCGATACTTACTAAAATTATATCTATATGATATTTAAGTCTCCATTGTGTATGTGCAATTTCTATGCCCTCTTAGATAACATGCTTTTGAAGTTTTACTTAAATTAATTCAGGTTAATGTATATTCTACTAAAAGGACAACTCATAGACAAATTCCTAGCAGAAAACAGCTATTTTTGTCTTTGTATATTTTAAAAGGCATGCCTGAATGGTTTACTGAGATATAAAAGTACATAAAAGCTTTATTAGTGTTTTATTAAGGGACTAGATGCATAAAAAATAAGTGACTTCCCTAGTGTTACTCTATAAATAAAAGTGATCTCCCTGGTAATAAATGATCTCTCCACTTCTTTTTTTGTTCTTGCTTCCCAGGCTTTGATTACAGCTAAATACTTGGCTTTACACGGACTTAGGTTCAGTCTCCATCTCTGCAAGTCCTTGCCTGTATCACAGAGCACGTCAACAGGTGTTTCCATCGTCGGCTGGCACCACTTAAAGGCTCCCGATCTCGGATTGGCCTCATCTCTCAGGAGAGGGTGCTCTTTGCACTGTTTCCTTGGACCGGGCGATGCATGCAGAAATGTTTTGGAACAAGACTTCTCTGGAGACCTGCTCCATCAATCTGCCTGTGACATATTAAGCAATGCTATTCTGACAGTTCATAAAAAAATAGTCAACTCAAAATTATTAATGAATGAAAAATGGAAACAAGGTTTCCATAGGAAGAGTCCATTATCTAACAAATGATGTGCTTTCAAAGCACATTAGAATCCTACCAATCTTCACAGGACTGCTTTAGGAGCGAACAGTTTCTTTGCTTCTGGAAGCCCTGTTTCGGAGGCAACGTGTGTCTCATTCCACTTGTGATTCCATAATGAGATGCAAACCAACATTAAAGAGTGGCATATTTGTTTTCTGAAGGATATTCCCTAGGCAGGCCCAAAGCCAGGCTGGCTCCCGCTCCGTGCTATTGTTTGCACATTTCGTAAATATCACTTGAGTTTTTTTGTGTCCTATCATACACTCCCAAATTTCAAATGACCTCCAAAATCTAGCACACAGCAAATGTTGCTTTTATCTTAGGAAAGACAGAGTTTTTAAGTTTATATAAAAAAATGTTTTCATCTGCAACAGAGACACCTGAACACCATCTTCACAAAGGAAAGACATACATGTGTAGCCTACTCGATCTCCATTTTGATTGTGGGCTGCCTGCTGCCTGCTTTGCATTCTGCTCTCTACAAGGTTTATTAATGGGGTCTAGAGGGAGGCTGTCAGAAATGGCAGACTGAATCAAGGGATTTTCCTTCCACATCCAAATGACACGCTGAAGCTAGAGAATTAAACAGATGACTAACCAGTGCCCTTTTGTCTAAAGATGATGGTAGGTTTGCCAACTTGCAAACCAGGGACTGCCATTTCAGTGGATGAAACCAGCCTGCTATTGTACTGCTGGTTTATAATCACTGCTGCTTTCTTGATCTCAAGTGGCTCAGCAAAAGCCTGCTCGGTTCTTAGAGCCATGTTTGTAGAAATCCTCAGCTGATTTTGCCGTAAACATTTATCCACCAAGAAGAAGTGTGCTGACACTAACGGAGGAGAAGCGGTGGCTTCCAGGTATTTAATTAAAACATTAAGGGAAAAAGCTTTCGTGTCAACATTCACTAGTACTCCCCTATAGCGGAGGCTTGCGGTAATTGAGTGTCCCTGCGAAAGCTGCCCTGCCTCCCCAGCCTTCTCCGAGAGCAGCAATAGCTTGAGGTTCACTTTGCTTCATGCTGTTCGTTGTGGCTTTGAGACTCTGCCCCATGCTGTCACTTTCCTGATTCTTTCAATCTGGTTGTTAGCTTTAATTTCTAAAATCAAGATTAGATGGCAACAAGGGGCTCTAATGAAGAGTGAAGAAGTCATTTGTTAAACAGCATTAAGAATTCCTATTTGCCCTGCTGTATAATATGGTCAAGGTGAATGTTTTCTGCTTTGATGAATCATCCAATTCCCTTTGCCACATAATTAATGTTAATAGGGAGAAGGTATTGTGTAGGAACTAAAGATACCGCCACAGATGCTGGTTCTGAGTGTAGGTGCCTGGAGTGCTACCATTGTCATTTTGAAGTGCTATGAGGATCATGTATTATAAGCGCAATCAAAGAACCAAAAACATACAGATGGATAACCAGCCCAAGCATGGATAGCAAATCACATTTGATCATTTCATTGTCAACAAAATTCATATAAAAGAATCACTCTATTTCCCTTCAAGGTTGCATCTTTCCATGTAAGTTTAGTAAAAGGATATTTAGTGGTGCTATATTTGTGCACCTTTCTCAGCTGCGATGTTTCTGAAAGAATATTTTTAAGCTACTGTGTGCCTTGGTCCATTGAATGCAATAGAAGGAGATTGCCCACACAATTCTAGTCAATGCACCAGTAAATTGAGAGGAGCATCGTTCCCTTTTCATAAAGTGTAAGATTTCAAGAGACATTGTAAACATCTTAAAGCAATCAATGTGGAGGCAACAAAGTCACATAAGGACTCATTGTATACATTAAATGGTCACATTCTATATTTAAGATAAAATCATATGGGTTGCTGGTCAGAATATCCCTATGAGTCAGTTTCCTTTAAATATCCAGGATGAATTTTGACTTGAATCTCTTAATTTATAAAAGTAAAAATGTATCTACCTGACATGACTAATTTAACAAGGAAATCCAACAAGTATGTATCAGAGGCTTATTAAACAGGTAGCACTGTATTGAAAAGTAGGAGTACAAAAACTATATGGAATAATGTCCAAATTGTATGAATTATTTTCTGTTGGATAAGACAAATAAAATAGAGAAGTAAAAATCCAGACTATATATACTGCTAAAATAAGCTATGCAGTAAAACAAAACAAAAACATATTAACATAAAGGAAATGCACCATGCCAGACTGTCTTCTCCTACCTGCTATAACCTTCATAATGAATGAGATGAAAGATACTCATAGGTCAATTCAAAGTCTAAACAGATAAGAATCAATGCCAAGTTGTCATTTGTCTTACTCTGACTGCTCTGAGTATCCTGCCTCTGCCGTGTTGATACATCCTCATTCAAGAGTCTATATTTGGAAACTAAGAATATGTAAATGCTACTTGTGAACCACGTAACTAATTGAAAGTATTTAACCAGAGAAGCTAACTCAAGCACAAAACATATTTTTAAAAATTTAAGGATATCTGAAGAAAAATTAATCAACAAAGGGGACTGACAAAGGTTGTTCACAGCAATAGAAAGGAAATATGAGAAACAATATTAGAGAGGAGGTGATTACCATTCTTAAATTAAGTCAATAACTGTGTCAAATATTGATGACATCAAATCAGATGCATATAGAAATGTGTCAGTTAAATTTTGGAACATGGTGATCAAAGGTGAGTTTGCAATTTTGATCAAGTAATGAGCACAAAGCCCAGGTTAAAGGGTAGGCAGGAATTGAGAAACGGAGGCATCATTTGAAATACAAATTTTGGGGAGAAGTTGGACTCTTAAGATGCTAAAGGCTTCAGTAGTAACTTTCAGGCTCAGTAGGCTACTTTGGTTTCAACTCTCAGGGTGCCTAATGGATTGGAGAATAGAGACTGGATTTTAGCTCATAGGCTACTCTTCGGGCACACGCCTTCAACTAGGATAATACTACATTTTTTAAGGAATTTAAGGATAAATTTCATGTTTGCTTCTTTTGTTCAAGATGAATGTATACGATGGTCTGTTGATCTGTAAAATAAATTTAATGATATTTAAATATCATGTTATCTTAGTTCTCTAGTTAAAAGGAGGCCTCCTAGTGTAGCAGGTAAAGTGTTGGATGGCTAACGTAAAGGTTGGAAGTTTGAACCAAGCAGCACAGGTGAAAGAGGAACCACTCTGTATTCTCGTAAAACGGAGACTCTCAAGCCCTATGGACAGTTCTACTCTGTCTTACAAGGTCTCTGTGAATTGCAATGGGCTCAGCCGAGTGAGTTTGGTTGGTTGGGTAGGTTGTTAAAACGAATCCAAATCTTTCAAGTGCTCACATACGGCATTGATTTTAGAGATCCTCAATGGAGATGCCTGTTTCTAAACTGAGTCATGTGCCGGTTGTGCCTCAGTGAAGGTGTCAACTTGCTGCTGGTTAAACGAACAGAATTGATTGCCAAGATCAAGAGAGAAGGGAGTAAGTTAATTCCAGACATCAGTTGGTAGTGGAAAGAGAATATTTTATTAGGCCATAATTTCTACAGAATTGGGGGTAGCATGCTCATCTTTGTAGGTTTTCACTCAAGGTTTGTTGAAATGTATTAAAATTACCACCGTTAAAAAGTGAAACTTAAGTGAGTGTGGATGGAAGTCTGGAGAGTTGGAATACTGTCAAGGCTGTGGTCAATAGAGAGAGGCTGGCGTTGAAAACTGGGTATACCCCAAAGATATCTGCTTTCCTGAAAACACCAGCTGAGGTGCTCCCATTGAGCCACCCTTTATGTTATGTTTCCTCGTCTTGACTTATGAGAACAATGTTAGAGGGGCTTTGTCATAGGGCCTCCTTTTCCTTGGAGTTTGTTACATGATACTCTAAATGCAGAACAAATATTTTATGAAAGTTGATCACACTCCTTTACTCTAGAAGATTGGAGAAGCTTAAAAATGAAATCAGAGACTGATTTCACCCCCCAGAAATTCTCATTTAATAAGGCTGAAGTCATCCCCCGGCATCTATATATATTGTAAAGTATCCTATGTGATTCTAATATACAGTCATTAGGGTTATGGAACAATGAACTAGAGCAGTAGGATTTTCAAAAAATATTATATGATGTGCCAACAAATGAGGACCTAGCTTTATCCCAAAGACTACCTCTACCCTAAGAAAACTGCAGCCTGTAGAATACAGTCAAACAATTAAACAAAATGTTTGGAGGAAGGAAAAGAGATAAATTTTAGTTCATTTACTTTGGCAGTTACATAACCTGTCAACTTGAGGAAGAGATAGAGTCTAACCTGTCAATCAGGTCACAGCTTGATAACCTCATTTGGAGGCATGACAGTGATAAATAGCTCACTGGAGACAAGATAAACTCTCTGTGCTATGTCTCTCCATGAGACATTCCTGTTGACAATCCACATGGAGCTTCACTGATGGAGCCAGAGCCCTGGAACTGGAGGAGCCACATGGAGACCCCTGCCAGAGCTAAGATGCTTCCACTGCCACTGGATCCACATGACTTTCCCCCACTGGCCTGTAATCTTCCTGTATTAGGCATCATTGCATGTGTTGTGTGATTCTGAAGAGGAATTTCTAATATCAGACTTAGGACTTTGTCTGGACTGGGCTGGAATGATTTCTCAATATACAGTTGTTTTTTTTGTTTTATGTTTTTTTTTAATGGGTGAAAGTTTAGTTTAATTTTTTTAACATTTTATTAGGAGCTCATACAATATATGATTTTTTATATAAAACTCTTTCTTATATACATATGAGTGTCTATGAATTTGTTTCTCTAGTCAACCCGAATTAACACATTACTTACATAAATTTTTCTTTTATATTTAACATGAGATTTATAAATTTGTTAATCAGGCAGAAAAAATATCAGAAGATTGGGAATGCTTTAATGGAAATTATCTTTTCTGCTATCTTCCTCTGAACTCCATTGTTAACTCTATTGCTTTCAACCCTAATTGAAGAGATCTATGTGAATTGCCCAGATAAAGTGATTCTTTTTTTTTCCATGCAGAACTGACATACATCACCTCTCTTGAAAAATTAATTAACCCAAAAAGGTATAGCTTGAAAAGAGTCCTCCATAATTTACATGTGTAATGTAACTCTCTAGGATATAATTTTGTACCAGAAAATGGACTATTTCCCTATTATTATGAACTACTATGAAGTTTAATAGCTAACAAGAAATCATGAGTTGTTTTGAATCCTGTTTGCAAGATGGCTCCAGCCATAGGCCAATGTCACTCCATTTCCTTATTTATGCATTGACTGTTTCACTGTTGCTAATAGTATTGTTGTCAATAGTCAATATTGATCCTAGCATTGTAAATATAAATTAGGGAGATGAGTTCCCGAGGCTTCCTGGAAGGGTGCAGGGACAACACTAAATGTGCATCTTGTGGTAATAAAGGAAGCTCGTTGCCTGCCCCCACCTTGCCGATTTCCTCTCTGCACTGCACAGAATGCTGCTATTATCAAAAGGTCAAGAACATCTACTCAAATCCAAAAGATATATGAAATCCAGTTTTATTATCCTGCCATTCAGACATATATTCATTTTAGGGATCATAGGACTTGATTTATTATTTATCAGAATTCCTTTACGTTGTCCCATCTCTATTTTTGTCTGTTTGGAATGATTCTTTACCTGAAGTTTTATTTAAAAATTTTTTTAAGTTAGTGAAGGTTATTAAATTATCTTAGACCATCGAAATGGAAAATTACCAATATATTAAAAAGATGACTTTAAAATACAGGTCATTCGACCAATCTAATTGTAAAAAGAAGGAAATGCAAGCACATTTATACTGGGAGAGAGTCCTCCAAATTAACACGTGTTTCTATTGTTTCAGAATCATAATTTAATTGATTTTGTATTCTTATAATCCTGGCACCAGTAATTTAAAATTGAAGTCATAAATCAGATTTATTAGAACAGTTCTTATTTACTCATATTTCCCTTTAAAGGCTTTACTTTTAATTCTTTGAAAATAGATTCCTATGCCCACAATGACTACAAAGGGCATTCAGAAGAGTGTATCCTAGGGAAAACACTCCTGTCCTATGGGGACTTCCTAATGTTTAATGCCATTAAATTTCTGCAAATGACATTCATTTCCTGCATATGCAAATTTTCTTAATGTGAACCCGCCCCGCCCCCCATAACAGGTAGAATGTATAAAGTTAATGAAGCCATGTAATTACACTCACTATGGTGACTGCTGTCCCCTGAGAACAATAATGCAATAATATACATGAGTTTTGACTTTCTTTGGAAACAACAGCTTATAATTTGAAAATAGAGAGTAAAATGTTTTCATTATCTTTCTCTGACTCCTAAGGCAAAAGCAAGTATAAATAGATTATGCTTTTTATTAACTGCAACTAAAATGACAAGAGAAACAAATATACAATGTTCATAATTGTTTATTTTCAACTTTCTATGCCACCATTTAGCTAAAGCCTCCTTTCCTTTTAGTCAGAAAAATGCCAGACTCTACCTCCCCCACCTCCCCACCATCCTCGGAAATTCTGATATTTTCTTGTTAGTCCCAGGGAGGCTACATAACTAGCGTTTACTGCTGCAGCTAACATGACATGACCAGGATTTTAAATTGGGTAACAAAGTGCTCAACTATTTCTTAGTGATTTGGCAAACCTGCCAGTGGGAGTGTAAGGATGATTCTTAGAAATCCTTGCTAAAGAAAAAAACAAACCTTGCTGCATTCTTTTTTTAAGCCATAATATGTACTGTTGTCTGAAAGAACAAGAAGCAAACAAATGACAAAGTTCAAAGTGTACAACTCTTTAGGCTTCTCCGTTGGACTTTCTTAATTCATATTCAGTCAAAATGAAGATTGTCAAACAGTAAAGTGATTTCATGGCTCTGGAGGCCTATGAATATTAGGTACAATTACATCTAAATTATTTTCCCTGTTCTCTCCCTTTCCTTCATTCCTCAAAATATCAAAAGTTGAGAATATGTCCTACCATGAAGGTAGGATGTTGCATTTGATAGCCACCATGAAAGCAGCGAGTCAAATTCCCTGTGCTTAGAGCATCTCAGAATGTGTATGCAGTGTGGCTCAGCACTGAGCTGCCCTTTTCACATCCACTGTTGATTCTGCCTCCTGCAACCTGCTCACTAGCTTAAAATGGTGTTCTCACCCATTCAAGCAGCAGATTTGAGGCAAGAACTGGTGGTTTACAAACATGCCTTGGGGGATGTGTTCCCAGAAATAGTCAAAGAATATAGCCTTCTGTAAATTATTAAAGAGAGATTCGGTATTAAATAAATCTTTATTTATTTTTAGATTTTTGAAAAGATTGCCCATTTGAAATAGTTTTGAGAGATCTGATTGGCTTTCTTGCCTTCCAAAGCAATACAACAGCATACATTAGCAATGGAGCAGAAGATAATACATATTTTGACTTGACTAGTAAGTTTTCCTGACAGTAAGTATCCAATAATAGACCTTTGTTCAGAGCAATAGAGTAGAAGTATATAATATGTAAATTTAACTCAATGCTAAAAAATGAGTAAGCAAAAAACTTGTTAAGTGTTTTAACAAAATTATCCCTTGATCACTAAATATCATAGATGAAAGATGTGATAGGTAAAGTTTGTTGTGCCAAGCTGGCCAATAGGAACATGTGGGATTAATCAGATCCAGTTTGATTGGAGGATAAATGACTCTCTTGCTCTCTGATGATTGGAGCAGAGTATGCAGCTGCTCTAGCTAGTTCTCTGCCTCAACTTGCGAGCTACACCACCTGTGGATCATGTTGCTAGAGCTGGAGTTCATTGAGACCTGCTTCCCCACCCTGCTGGTTTATACATCGCTTGAGCTTGAGGCTGGTTGATCCTGTCATCTTGCATTACTTGAATTCCATATCCCATCCAGGCCTGCTTTGCTAAACTGCTGAGCTGCTGACTCAATAATTACCTGCACTCCTGTGTCTTTCCTGTAGGCAGACTCTGCCCACATTGCCTGAGGGAAGACTCACCTGTCTGCTTCCTTGACCTTGGACTAGCAGCCCTCAAGAGTTGAAGGGCTTCCAGTATATTAACTGTTCCACACAAGAGGTGAGCCCTCTGTTGCTGCTGTGTGGACTGTTAACTATTATATTCCTTTGTGCTGTTTAAATCTATCCATAGATAGATGATAGAGAGAGAGAGAGAGAGATAAAGTGTCCTGGTTTTGTTTCTCTAAAGGACCCTGCCTAACACAAAAGAAATATAAACCTAAATTAGATGTAATAAAAGTACTTTTAGAAAGGTCGTTGCCACGATTTCATCTCTGAAAGGTGTGTAGGAGTCAACTAGATGAAGGAGGGCAAAGACATCTCAGATAGGGAAGCGTACTTTCATAGGTACCAGACACCCTTGACTTTTCTCACTAGATTTTACTTGATCAATTTAAAGACATTTCTACAAATGGCTGGAAATCAGCAGAAAATATAAATTGTACAATATCAACAATGATGTAGATTCTTCCCATATCACCATTCTGTTATACATAGCATGAGTTTCATCTCATGAAATGTTGCTCTGATTCTAACAATATCCTGAAGAAAACCTTGCCACATATAAATAGAACACCTTCTCAAACTGGAAATGGGTATTAAGATGGGGTGAGTACAAAAATACTTCCCCACAAAATCCTGTCTCTTTTCTCCTCGTCAGAATTGGATTGCATGGCCACAACCACCCCAATCAGGTTCAAGAAAGCTAGACTTTGTCTAATTAGATCAGGGTGAGGATTGGCCTGTTGTAAATGCGCATGCGGGAAAGCAGTGCATATAGAAAAGGCAGGACTCTCTCTGCTCGCGAGGCAGAAGGGGTGAAGTAACTGCAAATGAATCAATTGCAAGTTGTTGTTAGGTGCTATCGAGGTGGCTCAGACTCATATGTTCCTTTTACACAACGGAACGAAACACTGCCCAGTCCTGCACTATCCTCAACACGGCTGAGACCCTTGAGCGCATTGCTGCAGTCATCGAGTGACTCCACTTCACTGGTTCCTTCCTCTCTTTCATCAGCCCTCTACTTTTCCAAGCATAATGTCCCCCTCGTAACATGTGCAAAGTATGAGATATAAGATCTCGCCATGATTCCTTCTGAGAAGCATTCAGCCTGGGCTTTCTCTAACACAGATGTATTTGACTTTATGGTAGCCCATGGTAATTTCAATATTCTTCACCAACCCCATAATTCAAATGCATCGATTCTTAAAGCTTCCACGTTCATTGTCCAACTTTCAAATGCACATAAGACAAGTGAACATACACCATGGTTTGGGTTAGGCTCATTGTTATCCTCAAAGTGACAATGCTCTGCAGCATTTCAGAGGTGTCTCCTGCAGCACATTCGCCCACTGGACTATGTCACTGGAATTCTGGACTTCCGCTTCCATGAACGTGTCACTGTGGCTCCCATCAAAGCAAAGTCCTTGACAACTTCAATATTCTCTCCTTTGGTCATGATGCTGTCTACTGGCCCAGTTGTGAAGGGTCTTTTGGTTGTTTTACATTGAGTTGTAATCAATCACATAAGTATTAACAATTGCGTATGGTTTAACTGAGTTTTGTATTTGAAAACAAGGCACAAGAGATAGGTAAGAACTGGGTCAGGCAACATTATTGTTATAATCTAAAGAATTTAAATAGTAGCTAAATTTTATCGAAGAACTATATTAGTATAAATTATTAGAAAGTAATAAAAATACAAACAAGGAACTAGAACGATGGGTTGATAAAACATGACAGTAACTTGAGAGTACAGTAACAACACTCTTAATGGAAAAAAGGAAACAGCTGAGACTTCAGGCTTCATTGTTGTTAAAAATTATATATCCTACACATACTTCCACCAGAGTTATTTAGAAATGACATATATATAACTTATATATATATATATATATAAATTCTAAGTCACAGCAAGGAAGAATGTATCATGAGAAAACATCACGGTAAGTAGATGCCAAATACATATCTGATTTAAAATATTTTTATCAATCTTGATTAATTTTTCCCAAAGTGGAAGTCACCCACTCCAGGGGGAGCACCAGAATGATCCAGGTGAGCTGCAAAAGCACATTTATCCTAGATTTTAGATAATGAAGATCCTTGCCTTCCAATAGCTTCATAGAACACGGGCCCCAAAACTTTGGAACAAACAATGGTGGACTCAGCTCCATAACCCCATTAAAGTATGGAACACTTGGCAAAATTATAAGCATTGCAATAAAAAGAAAGAATAGCACTCTCTCTCTCACACACACACACACACACACAAAGGAAAGGGAACCTTTAGCTAAATATCAAATATTATACAAACACGAACTCAAATTGAATCATACAGTTTAAATAGCAACTTTATACTTCTAGAAGAAACCATGACAAAGAGTTTTAGACAAGACACCAAGAGTCAGTTTCATAAAGAAAAATGACATCAACATCGCATTTCAACAGATTTCTAAAATAAAAACTGGTCTGTAAAAGATAATCTTTAAAGAATTAAAAAACAAACTATAGAAAGTGGAAATTTAAAATCACATACCTGATAAAGAACTTATATCTAGAAGATGTAATAAACCCTTAAACCACAACAGTACAAAGATCAAACAATCTAATTAGAAAATGAAGAAAAGACATGAAGAGACATTTTATTAAAGAAAAACATGATTAGTTGCCTTCCAAACACTAAAGACAGCCTGTATCACAATGAAAGGTTGCCAGGTTTTGTGTCAGCCTCACAATTTGCTGAAGCTACGATGGCAGTCCCCTCGTTGAAGGTCTTATTTTTTCACAAATAACATCCTAGTGATGCTCCCAAAGTTCGTGAGACAAAATTGTCCATCTTGGAGCCTTTTGGTTGTACTTCATCCAAGACAGATTTGTCCATTCATTTAGACTGTTTCAGTCCTTCGGTCTTCTTTAGTCATTGTCTGTCTTCCACATGCATAGAAGTCATAGAAAATGTCATCATTTGGGCCAGGCACATATTAGTCATTAAAGTGACATATTGCCTTTTAATTTTTAAAGAGGTTTTTTTTTTAAAGTAGATTTTCACAATGCACTCTGCAGATTGCTCTCTTGACTGCTGTTCAAAGGGTATTGGTTATTGATGCAAGTAGAATGGTGCATTAATCTAAAATATCCAGAGAAGCAAAACCAATGACATCTGACTATTATCTATCTATCTATCTATCTATCTATCTAGTCACAGAGAGTGAGAGAGACAGAGAGAGAGCCTGAGACAGAGAGAAATATATAAATAAAATGGCTCAAACAATTGTAGAAGCACATAAATCCAGTTCAATTTATGTTCTTGGGCAAGATTTAAAACTGGAGGCTTCTTTGTGCACCTATGGCATGGAGGCTGATGAGCCAGGAAGCAGGAAGATCAACCAGAAAGCAGGAGGAAAGGCAGGAAGGTCACAGGTCTGTGACTGCAGAGTTCAGTGAATCTAACGTGAGCAGCTCAGATGGCAGTGTGTTGATGGCTTCCAGGGACAGCGGGCAATATGGCAGGCTGTTGGCTCAAATCCAGAAAACGAGTTTGATGAGCTAAATGCAGGATCCATATTGTCAAGAGGCAAGCATATTCACCATGGAGGCTACTTACATGGGAATTAATCCACAGCCCTGAGGAAACACCCTTTCAATTGCATCAAGTTGATAACTGGATTTCGAGACTCCTACTCTATCCTGATCTTCTTGCTCACAGATCTCATTTTAGAGCTGATTTCACTGTGTTAGATAACAACATGGGGATTACTGGCCTCAGTTACCAAGTGAAATTGACCTAAAGCCTAATTGATATACTGAGTCCTCTTGCTGTTAGGTGCCATTGAGTCAGTTCATACTCATATGCACAACAGAATGAAAAATAACAACTCTATGAGCAACAGAACAAAGCATTGCATGGTCTTGCCATGCTTGCCTCTCTGGAACACCCTAGCCTCACTTCTTCCAATACAGACCGGCTTGTCCTTTTAGCAGTTCATGGTATTTTCAAGTCTTCTCCAGCACCACAATGCAAATGCATCGGTTCTTCTATGATCTTCCTTATTCAATGTCCAACTTTCACATGCATATGATGCAATGGAGAATACCATGGTGCACCATAGTCCTCAAAGTAACGTGCTCACTTTTCAATACTTCAGAGGTTACCACATATACTCATGTATGAGCAAGCTTTTCAGCACATTTTTAAAGCAGTTTTTGTGGTAAAATTAGGTGTCTCAGCTGATATTCAGGTCAGCTTATATTGGAGTATTTATGGTATGTGCAGCAGATTTACCTAATGCAAGGCACTTTTTATCTCTTGACTGCTGCTTCCATGAGCTTTGGTTGTGGATCCAAATAAGACAAAATCATTGCCAATTTCTAACTTTTCTCCATTTATTATGTTACCTGTTGGTCCATTTAAGAAGATTTTGGTCTTCGTTACATTGTGTTATAATTCATACCGAAGGCTACAATCCTTGATTATCACCAGCAAGTGATTCAATTTCTCCTCACTTTCAGCAAGCAAGGTTGTGTCATCTGCATACCACAGTTTGTTAATAAATCTTCCTCCAATCCAGATGCTACAATTCAGAGAACGCAGTTTCTCGGAATATTTGCTCAGCATATAAATTGAACAAGTATGGTGAGAGGACATGAATTGTACACCTACTTTTTCTGATTTTTAATCCATGCCATCTCAGCTATTCTGTTCCACAACTGTGCCTCTTGATCCTTGTACCAGTTCTGAATGAGCACACTGATGAGCTGCAGATTCCCCATCCTTCTCAAGGGCATCCACAGTTGATTAGGGTCACCCCAAATGCCTTGGCATAGTCTGTCGCTGAAACTCAAGGAAGCATCTTTCTGCTATGAGAATTTGAGCCAAAATCCATTTGATATCAGCAATAATATCCCTCATTCTATGTCTCTTCTGAATCAGGCCTGAATTTCCGGCAGATCCTTGTTCTGTATGGCTCCACCATTGTTGGATGATCTTAAGAAAATTTTACTTGTGTGCAGTATCAATGATATAATTCTATAGTTTGAGTATTCTGTTGGGTCACCATTCTTTGGAAGGGTCACAAACAGGGGTCTTATCTTGTTAGTTGGCCAGGTATCTGTGTTTCAAAATTCCTGATGTAGACGAGTAAGTGTGTCCTGTGCTTCTTCAGCTCTCTGAAACAATTCAATGGGGATGCCATCAATTTCTGGAGCCTTGCTTTTGGCTGATGTATTAAGTGCAGTTTGAACTTCTTCCTTCTGTACCAGTGGTTCTGCACCACTGGCTCCTATGCTACCTCCTGAAATGGTGAGCTGTTAACCAATTTCTTTTGGTACAGCGGACTCTGTATATACTACCTGCATCAGTTAATTTTTGCCTAGAGAATCTTTGCCGATAGAATCTTCCTCTAGAGATAAAAACTATAAATTAAGACATATATAAAGAAAATGGGTCACACAGTTGTAGAAATGGATCAGTCTAGTTGGGTTCAAGTCTATGCGTCAGATGTTAAACAGGAGGCCTTTCCTGATTTTCAATGTTGCTTAGGCAAAGGAGCCAGGAAGCAGGGCGACCATACCTGGTGGATGCAGAGGTGGATGAATCCAAGGTAAGGAGGTCAGATGGTAGGCTTTAATGGTTCTCATGGTCAATATACATTATAGTTAGTTGGCTAATAGTTCAAGTTCAACAGACTTGAACCAAATATGAGAAACAGATTTCTATGTACCAGGTGCAGGACCTAGACCAGCAAGAAGTGAGGAAGTCCTCCCCACTGTCTAGTTATTATATATGAGGGGGCACCCCCCAAAATGGATTTTTTTCAAAGCTATGTATTTACTTTTTTTTTTACAAAACAACTTTTTCACTTTCAAAGTACTCTCCCTTAGGCTAAATACATTTGTCAAATATGTGATTTCATTCTTGAAAACATTTTTCAAACTCATATGATGGCTGAAAGCATCTCCCTCCTTTTTCCCCCCCTATTCTACATTGTCAAACTGCTGTCCTTTCATGTCCCTCTTCATTCGCAGACCCAAAAGAAGTCACATGGAGTGAAGTCAGGTGAGTAAGGTGTGGGGGGGCAAGAGAGACATGCTGTTTGGGGTCAAAGACTGGCACGCTGAGATGGCTGTGTGACCAGGTGCATTGTTTTGGTAGCAAAACCAGCCCCCTGTCTACCACAAATCAGGCCTCTTTGGTTGCACACTCTTATGCAATCTTTTCAGAACCTCTACATTGAAAGCTTGATTAACAGGCTGACATGGTGAAATGAACTCCAAATGCACTACGAGTTGGCATTTTCCTCCGATTGATGGATGTCCAGAACGAGGTTTGTCATCAATCGACGTTTCACCTTATTTGATATAAGAAAACCACTCCTACTCTTGTTTTCCCACAGTACTGTCCCTTTAAGCTATGTTCAATATCACAACCATTTCTCACATATTTCCCTGAGCAGGAAACCTTTTACAGCTGCATGCTGTTCTCTTAAATTGGCCATCACAAAAAACAAGATTCAAGTGAAACTGTTCTTACAAAAAATTCACTGTGACCAGAGAGAACCTTCCCAGACCACACCACTGAGTGCACTAAGAGTGAGTTGCTAGATACTTGCCTAGTGGAAACAGTGCCATACTATAAAATCTCAACTCTACTCAGTGCAACTCTGTATTTTTGGCAGGGTGTGTGGGGCGGGGTGGGGTGGGTAACACCGGGCATATGAAGTAGGCCACATCCCATTAGAAGGTTTCACTCCACCCTAATTTTTCCACACTTGCCTGCCTGCTCAAGGCAAATTCCATTATGGAATTTTTTATTATATTATTTTCAGTCACATTATGGAAGAGGACTCAAATGTCAAACTACTGAGAATCCTGGGCTAGCCCAATCACACAATCATGAACAAAAACCTCGACAACTTTAATTTCTTAATCATTTATAATGATGTTCTTTGATGGTCCAGTTATGATTACAAAGAGGACATAGACCACAAAGAAACACATGAAAACATTTCTTAAACACCTGTTGTCACTATTTTCTCTCCATCTATTTTCCTTGAAATTTACTGTAAATAATTTTTGTTCTCAAAATTTCAGAAAAATTGCTTTTGTCAAAATTACCAATGACCACTTTGCAAAGTTGAATAGTGATTTCTCAGTTGTTACTTTACTGACCTTGTTGCATTGCGCATAATCAGTCATGTCGACTACCTTGCTCTATATTTCCACATACAGGATACTCTCCCTGATTTCTTCTTATATACTTGATTGTTTTTGCCTAGCTTGTTCTCATCTCCCCTACCTTTCATACAGGGGTAGCACAGTGCTCAACATTTGGTCCTCTTTTCTATCTGCAATTACTTTTTAGTGTGACATCTCTTTCTTTCTCTCTACCCAACCCCTTCTCTCTCCCATGCGCACGCACACACACATGTGTGCACACACAGAGGCTTCAAAAAATTCACACAAAAATGGAATTAAATAGATAATTGAATTTTTCCATGAACTTTTTAAGCCACCCAGATTTTATATCTCTAGCCTATAACTTTCTCCTGAAGTTTATTGGATGAATTTATAATATTCTTAAAAGGGTCCTTGTGGAGCTATAAAGAAAAGCTTCAAAAAATTAACACTCAACTACCTATACTCACTAGAATGCTATTATCGACTGTGACAGCTACATAGTCCATGTCAACTTGTGAAATGATGGAGTCTAACCTGTCAACCAGGTTGCAGCTTGATGACCTAATTTGCAGATGCCATGGAGATAAATAGCTCACTGGAGGCCAGATACACAGACTCTCTGCTTCATCTTCCTGCTGACAAGATACATGGAGCTACACTAGAGCACTGGAGCTGGTGAATCATGTGAAGACCCCTGCCAGCTGGATCCACAAGACTTTCCATCCACTGGCCTGTGATCTTCCTGCATTCTGCATCATTACATGCTTTTCGTGAGTGTGAAGAGGATTTTACAGATTAGTATCAGACATATGTTCTAATATCAGACATGTGGACTTGATTTGGACTGGGCTGGAATGTTTTCTTAATATATATTACTCTTTAATATAAAGTTCCCTATTATATACATGAGTGTCTAGAATTAGTTTCTCAAGTCTACCTGGACTAATATATTATGCTATTTTGAGAGTGGGGTTCTAGAGAAACAAATCACAAAGATAGAGAGGGGATGCTTATTCAACCTTGCCTCGTGGTATTTTTTCTTCGTTGGCTAGCCAGAGGTCAGATATGTCCAGGCAGTTTACTGGGTTGTGTTCTTGGAAGAATAAGGAAAATTAAGCTTGATCATTTTCTTTGGTTGTTTTCTTTGGTTATTCCTGTTTGAAATGATGAAAATGAATGTGATTGGTGTATATTTTGAGCTCAGGGGGCAAAAATCACAATTTGAATTTCTCAGAGACCAAGCTCCTCAGTTAAAATGGCTCAGTTAAGAGGGTCAAATTGCATGACAGAAAGCCTGGCTCTGGCTTGATGCAGCCAGAGGCCTAAGGTCATATGTTATATAAATGGAATAGTTTAGAAAAGGATGAAGATAAGCTGAATAAGGATTGAACTTGGCTGTTTTAGGAATTGAAGTTAGTATCTGATTCTACTTTGTTTATACTAGTTTCTTCTGGTTATTATTGTTGAGGTAATGATTGATAAAAATGATTATTGGGAAGTATGGAAATAGAGAGCTTGTAATCCCACTTGCCTTAAGCCATTAAAATTTGATCTTTAAATGTGTTTAGGACACGCCTGCAAAGAAGGCTCTGAAAACATAAGCCCCATCCAGTGTATTGAGTGCTCAGGGCATTCAATGGCGAGGAGTCTTGTTCTTGGGACTGTTGACAGATTGAAGGGGAAAAAGGAACTCTGGATTTTTGAATTTTGAACTAGTGGTTTGTGCTTGGGGCTAGAGAAACATGGAACCATGAAGAAACTCTCCTCTCTGGAATGAACGTTAAAGGGAACCTGAAAGTGGACAGACTGGAGTGCTTTCTAGATGACCACCTGGATCCATTTATTGAGTGGAAGTGAGAGAAATGCAACAATAAAGAGATAGGTTGGGTTTGGCCACTGACACCTATGGACCTGGTTCACAGGGACTAGAAGGAAAAACAAGAGCTGGTTGACTGGGCTGCAAGGGGGTTAGGGTTCTTGAGAATTTGTCTAAAGGCAAGACAGCTCCCATTGAATTGAACAGAACCCACCAGATGAAGAGAAGATTTTTGAGCCTGTGAACTGGTGCATAATGCTGCTGACTTCATGGATGGCCTGTCCTGATTTGACTTTGCTTATGGATGCAGGCTTCACAAGATTCCAACTGGAAGGAAGATTTTTCACGTCAAAGATTAGGATTTTCTCTTCAGAACACTGGATTGATATTAAGCGGGCAGTATAGAAATTGGCTGCCAAAAATGGGGCGATAAAGGCATGAAGTGGTTGGCTCACAAATTTTCATAGGTGGGGGAATATATTCATAGGATTATGATGTAGGTGTTCACATAAGTATAGAATATTTTTGTTTTGTTCATATATAATGTCATGCTCAAATGAGGGTGGCACATTTTGAATTATATGCTTTTTAGTTTCATCCTGTTAGGTAAAGAGTTGTGTAAAAGTGCTAAATTGACAAGGGGTAGTCTGTGGTAGTTACATAATCTGCTATAAATTTTTGAAGGGATGTAATCTAGCCTGTCAATCAGGTCTCAGTTTGACCAAATTTGGAGGCGCCACAGAGATAAATAGCTCACTGGAGGCCAGATACACACAGACACTCTGCTTCATCTTCCTTCTGACAAGACACGTGGAGCTAAGCTAGAGGCCTGGAGCTGAGGATCCACTTAGAGATCCCTGCCAGCGTTGACATGCTTCCACTGCCCCTGGATCCACAAGACTTTCCACCCACTGACTGTGATTTTTCTGCACTCGGTGTGATTGCATGCATTTTGTTAAATCTGAAGAGAAGTTTACATTGGTAGCTGACGTATGGACGAATATCATACTTAAGGACTTGATCTAGACTTGGCTGAGATGCTTTATTAATATATAATTACTTTTTGATATAAAGTTCTCTATTACATACATATAAGTATCTATAAATTTGTTTTGCTACTCTACCCAGACTAACTTATTGAAAAACCACTTCAAACTGACTTTAGGAATGCCTTCTTAAGTATAAATCAGCTGTCTGAAATAACCTAAATTTCATCATGTATTATCCACATTTAAAGAAAGTAAGAATATCTCTCTCAATTTTCTTACCAAAATAACTGGACTTCCTTCTGAGAAAATAATCTTAAATTCTGTGGTTATATCTGAGCCCATTGCTCTGTCAACTGTGATAGAAGAGCCAATCACTTTGAACCTAAAACTAGTGTCAAAGTTGCCAATTAAAAAAAATTGTGAGAAGATGAACATGCAAAGAGTTGTTAGTTTGTTTTGTTTTTGTTTAAAATTTTTATTGAAAATTGGGTCAAGATTTGCAGGGCAGTTCAATTTCCCATTCAGCCATTCAAATTCATCACTGACAAGCAATATTACTTATTCCATGTCTTCCTGTGTTTCCAGAATCCATTCCTCCTTTCCTCACTCTTCTGGACTTAGTCTTGGAGTAAGCATTGCCTTTGATTTCAAATGATTGATTATTCTAAGGTGTGCATAACCGCGTAGCGTCATTGTTCTTAAAGACCTCTCTATTGTTTAACTGAGAATTGAAACATGGGGATACATTCATTTCCAAACTTGAAGGGTGACTAAAAGCTATAGTTGCAAGGATTCCATCTGAGTACCAAAACCAAACCAAACTCACTCCCCTAGAGTCAATGCTGACTCACAGCGGCCCTAGTGGACATGGTAGAATTGTCACTGGGCATCCGTGACACTGTAACCATTTATGGGAGTAGAAAACCCTTCTCTCTTGGAGCAGTGGTAGTTTTGAAAAGCTAACCATGCAGATTACAGACCAATGCCTCACCACTATGCCATCACAGCTCCTTCTATCCGAGTAAGCCTTTTTATTTCTTTGAATTGTGACCTCCATAGTTTCCCCACTTTACCCAGGATCTTCTCATGTGATCTCTATCAGACCAGTTGGTAGTGGTGGCCAAGTATCAATTCCTTCTAGCTTTCGAGGTCCTGGCATCTGCTATTCTCATAATCCATTAGTCCAAGGATGGAGAACCTTTCTCTCTCAAGGACTGGATATTTATAACATCATTCAAAGCTATACTGCTGAACCACTTAATTTGTTAAACTCACCTTAATCTGATGGCTGAAGGAGCCCTATTGGCCTAGTGGTTATGAGTTGGGCTGCTAACCTCAAGGTCAACAGTTTGAAATCACCAGTTGCTTCACAGGAGAAAGGGTTATAGTCTCAGAAACTCACAGGGGCAGTGCTGCCTTGTCCTATAGGGTCACCATGGGTCAGTCAACTGAATGGCACTGATTTTTGGACTATGACAACTAGACCTACTTTTTTGTGATGACAAGTGTGATGTTAGCTAGTGTTGATGATTTCACAGCCAGGCATTCCCCAGTCCTGTACTAGACCATTGAGTAATTTTTCCTTTGTGTCTTCAATGCTTGTCTTCGCTATTCTTTACTGTCAATAGGAAATGACCAGTAGTTATACCTTAGCTGATCACTCATGAGCTTATAAGTCTGCAGTGGCTACTCACCAAGGAGGATGTAGAACGTTGTCTTTGCAAGGATATTATGACAATTGACTTGGTGTCCTTTGAGACTATGGCCCTGAGTGAAAGTGCTTATGTTTAAAGGTAATGATTAGAAAACAGCCTAGCTGAGGTTTAAATTGCCTGGGAGCCTGTAGTAAGCAAGGAAGCCAAAAACATAGATTAGAGTTAGTATGGAAAGAAAAAAAATGTATTAGTTTGAAATGACAAGACAACATACATCAACTACCTACCCGTGCTTTGCCTTGGAACTCAGAGGATGTGGTGAAGAGTTGCCTCAAGCGGATATGTGTACTAATCACATTTTGTTAAGATTATTATTTTACAGTGATCATTTAAGAAACACTTTAAATGTTTTAAGTCAATTAAGATTTATTTACATACCTTTTTAAAATTTTGAAATTAAATTTAAGCAAAAGAAATATATAACCCATTAAATGATTGAATAAAAATTCAACTAAAATATGAGTATATGTAATGGTATTAATGACATTCTCTTATAATAAAAATTATAAATTCTGTTTAATAGAATTTAATTAATTAATATCTCCATTTGGTATAATTCCAATATATTACTAGTAGAAATTTTTTAATTTTTATAATAACTTTGCATTTTGTCTTGAACTTTTAATAAGAGTTGTCATATAAATGTTTTTTCATTTTTTAATACTCTACAACTTCTCTTCTTATGTCTATACTAGCATTTACCTGATTTTTTTTCACTATCCAGTAATGAAAATTAATAGTCATCGAGCTTTCACTTTACTATTTCTTATCTATAATAACAATATATAAGCCAATAATAATACTTTTATTATTAAATCATTGATAACTTTTCATTTTTTATTGAATTGGATTATAATCACATAACTGTGAATGTTGTTTCCTGGTCTATGAATAGCATTTATTTGACAGAGTTCTTGTTTCATAGATAAATAAATTCTACATAAAAAAGAAATCTAGAGTCCCTCTGTATTTTGGCCCTCTTCTCTTCATTTTGCCGTTTTCCAGTGAAGCTACAGTTGAAAATATGATAACCGCTACCACTGCCAACCACATACGCACAATGAACAACATGTGTGCTTTATCTTTGTGACGACCTTTCTGGGTCAGCCGTGGGGGCGGGGAAGCTGGACTAGTAACAAAGCCTGCTTCCCACTGTCTGGGTCCCTGAGCTTTGGCAGAATCACATTTGTAATTGAAAGACACTGAATGATATCCAGGCAGTCCAGGAAGCGTCCAGCATAATTCTTTAAGCGATATAAAATGCAGCATCCATACTTTCTTTATTCGAGTCATTTATGGTTAAGCCACTCTTGTAAATTCCATCACGGGCGCCCTCATTCCCTGAACCGCGATGACACAGAAAGTCGCTCTGATTGTCTTCTGTCAGGTTTACCTTTGAAGAAGTGTCCCTGTTTGATTTTCGTTCAATGTGTGACTCCCCAAGCATTAAAAGTACTTCAATAAAACTATTTATTTTACTATTTCAATAGCCGACTAGCTTTATGATGCTTCTGGCTGATCACAAACTGAATAGCATTGAAAACACCATAGCATTACTGCCTGTCATTTACAAACTGTCATTTGCACAGCACAGTACTATGACATGATAAAATTGTCTCCTACAAAACTGTTAGCCACCTGAGAGCAAGCTAATGTTTTCTTGAATAGAGTCCATTAGAGTTAAATGACCAAGAAATACTTGAGAAAAAAATTACTGAACACCCTTTACCTTATTAAAGAGGTGAATCAGCAGAACATACTATGTAAACCCTTAACAAAGAAATATAAATTTTACATCTAAGCACGAGCTCAAAAAAGAAGATGACATAATGTGAAACTATGTGAAAGTACAGATATAAGTACAATTCAGCTAAAGAAACCAGCTGTTTGTTAGAAGGTGTTGTGCATTGATGTGGTGCATTGATGTGGTTGACACATCAATTCTAGCCATATTCAACTTCCATCAAAAAACAGGTTTACATCATACACATTGGGTATGCATTGCCTCTTTTTCTGATGGGTCTTGGTAAGAAAAGCAGTACAAGACTTTGATAAGATTATACAATTGGGTTGCTGATGGTTGTTAGCAGGATTAAATGTGATAGTAAAAAAGTTGATGGGGTTTGTAATATTTTGCCACCCCAGTAGGTATAAAATGAGATATCTCAGAAGTAGGGGGAGAGGAATCTCACTACCATTAAGAGAGAACCAGGAGTGGCGGTCACCTTTTAGACTAGGGGCTTCCTGCATGCTGAACCACCTTGATCCAGGAGACAGCGAGCTGACACCACAGTGGTGGCAACAGCAGAACCAAATGGTAGGCAAAGCAGAGAGGTGGGTGCCCTGCCACAAAGCAAGTAAGGCTGAGTGCCTTTGTGCAGAAGGCTGTTTTCATGGTGCCTTTTAATTGGGGATTTAGGTTTGCTGATCCATGAAGCTGGAGTTGATCACTTTGGGACGGAGAGTTCTGGCAGAGTTCTACCCCTTGGGGCATATATCTGCAGGGCTAATGGAGCATTATAGTTTTGCACCAAACAGGGACAAAGAGCTACATTGGATGAGACACTGGAGACCAGAGTGAGGCCTATTTGCATGCATGGCTGAGAAGAGGCCCTACAGACTCCAGAACAGTGTGCTGAGCATTACTGATGCTTACTTATGATCTATTTCCCTAGTAAACAATCAGAGTTGTATTGTGTGATTTCGGTGTGACCAACGGATTATTGAAACCTATAAAAAGTAGAGAATGGCCATGAGAGGGCAGGTAGGTGATGTCAGAATTGTAAATGGAGCTGAAGAGAGGAGGCCTGTTTGACCTCTGCCTCGTAGGAATCGGTCTTCGGCAGATGAATTTGATTGGCCTTCCACATTGTGAAGGCAAAGATGCCAGATACTACTGCTCCCATAACATTCTTAGAGTTGGCTTCGTTAGGTGCCATTGAGTTCATTACTGGTCATAACAACATACATGCAACAGCTGGTCCGGCGCGATGCTCAGAGTTGTTCCTGTGCCCGAGCCTGTGGTAGTCACTGTGGTAACCCATCTGCTCTAGGGTCTTTCTCTTTGTCTCTGCCCCTTTCCTTTTTCAAGTTTGATGGAAAAGTCTCTCTTCCAGGGAATGGTTTCTCCTAAAAACATGTCCAAAGTAAATGAGATGAAGTCCCCCCATAGTTGTTTCTAAGGAGCATTCTGGATATACTTCTGAGACAGGTTTACTTGTTCTGTTGGCTGCCCACGATGCTTGCAAGATTCGTCACCAGCACCCTAATCCAAGCGTGTTGATTCGCCAGTCTTCCTGAGTCCATGTTCAACTTCCACGTGCAGAGGAAGTAGCAGGGGAGCCACAATGCTGCTCTTAACTTTCATTTTCCCGGATTTGCATTCTCCTTTCTTCTTCCTCCTCTCTTTACCTCCCTTCCTTTCCTCCTCATGAATGTGTAAACTGTATCATTTCCATCATAATGCCTCCATCCAGTTGACCAAATCCTATCTTCCCTATTTTAAAAGTAGAAATTCTATTAATTATAAGATGATTATATTTTTATACAAAAAGGAAAGAAGAATGAAAAAAACAAGCAGTTTACCACTTATTCTAAAGAATCCTTCAGAAATCTCAAAGTAAAAGTTGATTTTTCTTCTTTCTCTGAAATCTCACAAAGTATTTTGGGACACTTTTATATCCCGTTTTACATTTAAGCTATAAAACCGTCTTATAAATTTCTATATACTAGTCTAGAGTATGGGTTAAAGCCATTATTTGCCCATATTACATACCACATAAATAAATCTCAATTTTTAAAATATGCAACAATTTCACATAATTTAAAGGAGTCCGGGTGGCCCAGTGGTTATGTGTTAGGTTGCTATCCAAAAGACAGGCAGTTCAAATCCACAACCTACTTCAGAGAAAAATATGTGACTTTCTAATTCCTTTGAGATTGTAGTCCTGGAAACTCGAGAGGGAAATTCTGTCTTCTCCTATAAACTAGCTATGATTCTGAATCTAGTCAACTAAACTGGGTGAATGTGCTTTATAGGTATCCAAATTTGCAGAAAGTACACTCAAAGTAAAGAGACAAAAAATAGAGTGAGAAATTGAAAAAAAAATCTAAAACAATACAACTAATTAACTAAGAAGGAGAAAATATGGAAATGCCAGATCCAAGCATTCTGAAACAACAGACTTGTCATCTTGCAAAATCACCGCCTAACTCTCCGTTTTCACATTGCAGACACTTCATTAAAAATGAGAGAATGTGGTCTGTCCTCAAAATGCAAATCGAAGCCAGAAGAAAATCTAGTTGAGGGGGAAAAATAGGCCTAGAAACGTGTTTTTTTAAGTAGAAAAGAGTCTAGAGAAGGGAAATAATGCAGGCAAATCAAAGTCATGTAATGAAGTACCTTTTGGTTTTAATGCATGTTGTAAATCCAGTCAACTTCCACCTTCAACAGGTGAGGATTCCAATGATGCTCAGCAGTTGGTATTTCTACTTGGAGAATTGTATCAGCAAAGGCTGTAAACAAGTGCTAGCCAAGTTCCCCTTGAAAGAAGAGTCAAAACTCAGAAGACCAAAGTATTTGCAGCACAGTGGTTTAAATCCTTGGACACTTGTTCCTGGTAACTGTTAGTATGAAATTGTGAAAAGCATACATTTCAAAGTCATTAGGAACTTGGTACAAATCCATATTCTGCCCATGAAACTCTGTATGTCTTATTTGATTCTAAAGTTTTCATCAGATTCCCAATATGTCCTTATAAGGAAGTGATGTAAGTACTTAACATGAAGCCTTAAATATAATATAATATAATAAGCCTAATAATAAACATTATCAGGAAATATCTACAGGTTGCTGTTGGCTGCAGTTGTGTTGGCCCTATGTACAGAAAACTCATACATAAGAGGTTTATTATGATCCACAGTTTTTATTCCCTATTTTGGGGGGTCAGATAGCTGGGCCTTTGCTGTTGTTGTTGTCGTCGTTAAATGCCAACCCATCAGCTCTGACTCACAGTGACCTAAGTACAACACCATGCTTTTCTGAGCCGTTCTCATGATTTCTATGTTTGAGCTCATTAGTGCAACCACTGCATATATCCATCTCCTTGACGGCCGTCATCTCCATCGCTGACTTCTCCTTAAATAGGTATGATGCCCTCTCCAAGGACTCATCTCTCGTGTGAGCATTTTCAAAGCATATTAGATTAAATCTCACCGTCCTCATTTCCTAGCATCATTTTGACTCTTCCTTCTTCCAAGATGGATCTGTTTGCTCTTTTGATCAATTCATGGTATTTAAGATATTCATTGCCAGAACCATAACTAAATGCATGCATTCTTCTCTAAGTCTTCCTTATTCAAAGACCGACTTTCACCTGCATATAAAGGTCAAACATCTCACTGCCAATCAAGCCAATGCCAACTCATAGGGACCCTACTGGGCAGGGTAGAACTGCCCTATGAGTTTCCCAGACTGTAAATGCTCACAGGAGAAGGAAGCCCAGTCTTTACTCCAGTGAGAAGCTGGGGTTTTTTCAACTGCAGACTAGGACTCACAGCCTAATTGGCAAACTCTATGCCACTAAGACTCCTTCACATGGATAGGAGATGATTAAAAACCATTTGGTTTGGATCAGTCATGCCTTAAGCTTCAAAGTCACATACATCCTGTTCTTCAACACTCTAAAAACAGAAAAGTGGGTGAAGGGAGATGTCAGGCAGTGTAAAACACAACAAAATAATAATTTATAAATTATCAGGGGTTCATGGAGGGAGCAGAAAAAAATAAGGAGCTGATAGCAAGGGCTCAAGTAGAAAGCAAATATTTTGAGAATGAAGATGACAACAAATGTACAAACGTGCTTGATACAATGGATGGATGTATGGATTATGATAAGAGTTGTACGAGCCCCCAGTAAAATGGTTTAAAAAAACAAACAAACATCTTGTGCAGCAGATCTGCCCAATGCAAAGCATTGATTGATTTCTTGGTTGCTGCTTCATTGAACATTGATTATGGACCCAAGCAAGAATAAATACTAATCTGAAACTCTTACTCTAGACGCTCTGCTAAAATCTGGTTAGCATCATTGCAACACACAAGTTTCCACGGGCTGGCTTACTGAACTTGACCTAAGTTGGCCAAGAATTGACTTCATAGCAGGAGAGAATTTTACCATGGAAACACCACTGCCCTCTGTCTTTAACTTCATAGAATATTCAATAAAAATATGCTCATATTTCTAAATCCTAAAAGGCACCAATGAATATAAAAAAGACTCTTCTGATCATGTGGTCAATTAAAGACTCCTCACATTAAAGTGAGAGCTATATCTTCATAGTTACAGATCGACTCCCACCTCCATGTCTGTAATTGGCAGTCTTCCCAGATTCTCTAGGACACATGGAGTGGGAGGGGGGGGGGATGTTTCATCAATTCTTAGCACTGTCCGCTAGAAAATAAAAACAAAAAAGTGTGTCAAACTAGGTTGAAGATCAAAATGTGAAGAGGGATTAAAAAAAATCCTCTCTACCGTATGAATGAATAACTTTTTACAGAAATGAAAATCCTTTGCCGTGAGCACAAAGCATGGAACCATTACTATGCTATAAATACCAGAGGCTGAATCTGCGGTTACAGACAGAAAAGGAGAGAGAAACTCGTGAGATCTTTAAAAGACCCCATTCTTCCAGGGCTCTAAATCAAAAACAGATTATTCACCAGAAAGCTTTTTGATCCCTTGAAGGGTTTCTTGGCTGTTTCTTTGGAAGCTATCATTCACTAGTTCACACTGGTACAGCATTAGCTGTCACTGCGAGATGAACTTCAAATTGCTGCCGCGTGGATGGAAAATCAGCACAAGGAAGAAAGTGCTTTCGTAATTCAGGAAGTATATTTTCTTTAAAATGGAAGGGCTGACCATGTGATAAATGCTTTTCATAGAATGGATGAAACCACTTACTTCTTCTGGAAGCTTGTAAAGCCCCCTGAGACTTTCAGAGCTCAGGTTTGGTTGTTTTTGTTTTTGCTTTTCCAGATCACGTACAAAGTTTAACTTTTCGGGGTGCTTGCATAGATAGCACCCATATTTTTCATTTTGCTCTTCATCTCTCCACTTCCTTATTTTTCTGCTTCAAGGAAGAGCAAGTCAACTAACGTGTCCATTAACAAAAACCAAGGCTTTAAATCTAGGGGAAAGGAGTGGAAGGCTATTTTCGCAGGCATTAGATGGAGAATGGAACTTTTTAAATGTGTAAAGGATTTTATGGTTGATTCCATTTAATTCAACAAATGTTTGCTGAACACCAAAAATGTGTACGACTGTGGTGGGCATAATAAAGGAGTATGAAGAGGAGAAAAATAAGAAACAAACATTCATAATTTAATGTAGAAGGAAAATATTTTAAAGTACACAAGTTATTGTAATACAAGGGAATTTGCTATTCATGATCCAATGACTTGGCAGGAGATTTAGGCATGTCTTTGCAGGAGGTCGATGGTGAGTAAAGCACAAATATTTTGCTTTATCAAAGCAGGCTAAATAAACCTCAAGGGACAGAAAGGCAATCCAAGTTGGATAATAATCAGAGGTAGTGGACTCTGGGGATGCTGAAACTTGATGACTAGCTGTCGCATAAGATAAATGAGAAAAATCATATGAAATATCTAAAGAGGTTGACTAGCATTAGATATTAGATTTGCATGCTATGCTAGTAGACTTAAATTGTGTTATATAGGACTGTAAGAAATGGTTTATATATATATACTTTCTAGCAGTAAAATTACCATGGTCAGAATTATAACTTCAGAAGATAACTTCTCTGCCACTCTATAGGAATAATTGGAGGTCCAAGACATTGGTAAAGGCAACTGAAATATTATTTTAATAAGAAACACAAAAATCTAAATTTGGTGATGAGAGTTGAACTGAAGAAGAGGAAACATATTTGGTTATGTTTGCAAACAGAGATAACACAAACTGTTAAACCCTTGACCACTGGTCAAAGATTGGAGAAAGTCCCCTCATCACCCCCCAAGCTCCCTCCCAAACAGCCCGGTGTTCTGCTGCTACAAGGACACAGGCCAGAAAATGCTACGAAGAAGTAGAAAATGAAAAATAAAAATAAAGTGAAAAAAGTAGAAATTGATTCAAAGGCAACCAACAACATAGGAAGACTGAGTCCAAATCTTAAAGCCGGAATCTCCGCAAGGGTAGTAACGTCTTGTAGTAATTTAAGTTAGGAAATGGGAACACCAGGATCAGTTTATGGATCGTTTGAGACTCATCACAACAGAGATTAAATATTAGTAAAGTATTCAGTCAATCCATTAATTCTGAGGCCAACTCACTGGTGACATGCCCCTCCAGAGCAGCAGATGCCGGAGAGGCATGGAGCACCGTCCCTGCCTTCACAAAGAAGCACAAGGAAACGGATGCTCCAGGTCGAATATTTACACACAATACAAGAGATCAGAGCACACTGTGGATTGTGGCATGTAGGTGCAGTTCTTTGTAGGGTGAATTTAATCATATATCAGAAATGATTTGTAACCACAGGAAATAAAGACCGATCAGTTAGGTTATTTAATTCAACACAGTCACCACACTCATCGTTTGTTATTGGTTATCTAGAACAGAGTTTGAATGTAATTACCCCACATTCACTGCCCTCGAGTCAATTCTGACTCAAAGCAACTCTACTCATCTGCTCATGACTGCCTCTCCGAGTCTTCGGATCCTGTAAATGCCAGTTATGACTCTGTCCAAAAATTCAATCATTACAAAAAATGTATTTTTCCTCTGTTGGACTGTGAGCTACATGGTCGGCAGGTTGTAACCACCACAACTCCAGGAGAGAAAGGCTGGGCTTAATACTCTCTTAAACAGTTACCATCTTGGAAACCAACTGGGGGTCTCGATGAGCCAGCATTGACTCAATGGCAGTGAGTCTGCTTATTGGGGGGAAAGACCAAGTATTCTAGAGATTAAGAATAATAACTTGAAGTGATTATTTTATATCTTTACAATCAGTAAGATATGCAATGGACTTCAGGTGGTAAAAATTATTGACAGTAATTCTGATAAGTATTCTTTTCTAGAATGTTTGCAATAGGGGTATATAGGTAATATATCAGACTTAAAATCCTGATCTACTAAAGTTAAGAAGGCAAAGAATAACAAAAATGTTGTCTGTTGATGTTTGGTAACTGAATTCCATTTATATATTTGACAAAACCCAGACTTTATTTTAGGGCCTTCATTGTAAACTTTCACAGCATGATTTAATAAAACTGCAGTGTGTGAATATACAAACTAGTGTAAGAGTCATTACTTTCATTAAGAATATTACAGTAAATAAATTAGCCTAAAACAATAAAACCTGAGCAGTTGATCTATGGAAGTCATTTACATCTTATAGACTCATTTGAGGTAGGAAGAATAAATACGTTATGGTGGAGGTTCATTAGCACTTGCATTTCAATGGACTTCAAAGCAAACAACAAGAATACAAATGCCATAAATATCACCCACGAACAAGAGTACAGTTCAAGGCTGCAGCTTTAAAATAAAACAAACAACAGCAAAAAAAGAGACCCACAACATGTTCTGTGCCATTGCACTTTAATAGTGTTGCTGAATTTTCAATAATAACAATTTTTTTAAAGCTAACGAAGCCTGCCATCATGCTATCACTGAACTCGGAGCCATATTTTTTCCTGCTTTCTCTACACAGTCAAAACTACACACGCGATGATAACTCGTGGGCAATGGCCAAGATGCCGCAAGAAAACTTACCTGTAATACATTAGCACCTTTTGGCATTCTGTATCTGATGTTGAAGAGCTTGTCTAGGGGACAGAAATAATACTCATTGTCTCCTACCAATGTCATTACTGTAGTTTCTTGTGTGCTAAATGATTTATTTCAAGATCCAGATATTTAAAGGTGTTTTCGTTTATTATCTTAGGATCCTGAAAGAGGGTAATTTACCCAAGGATATCCAACTATGTGGAGGGCAGATATGGGAGTTAAAGCCATATCAACCTGACCTGAACCCCAAATTCTTATATAGATGTACAGCCATGCCTTCCCAAGAACCCAGGTGCACCCTTGAAACTCCCCTGACCCCCTACACACACATACAGTTTCTCATTTCACCCTTTTGTTTCATGTGGTACATTCATTCTCAACTACATTTTCAACCTCTGGGATCGACTTAAAAACGTCAATCACACTGCCCGAAAGACAAATGAGCATGTCTTGGAAACACCACCAGAATCTTTCTTACAAACAAATGTTGACCCTTCACCTGTGTATTTTCGACATGTAATTAGGAGAGACTCATCCTTGGAAAGAACATCATGATTGGTCAAGTAGAGGGTCGACAGAAAAAGTAAATAAAAGAAAGAAAGGAGCCTTCGGCGAGATGTGTTGACACAGTGGCTGTAACAACGGGGCCGTACTTGACAATAATGGTAAGGATGGCACCGGATCGGATAATATTTCATTCTTCCATGCAAGTGGTCACTGTCAATCATATTCGACTCATTGGCATCTAACGAGACCGCCATCTCCATCTCGTTTGTATTGCTGGCCAACCATATGGCAGGGTGGTAGTCTGAAATGGGCCTCATTCCACCAATCCAGAACCAGAGACTTCTTAGAAAATATATATCTCACTAACTGTATCAAAATCTATAGGATCTTAATTTATTTTATTCCTTTCAAAATGTCTTCCTTTACACAGACAACACAACAAACAAAAACACTGTTTAAACAAACAATTCAAAGCAAATAGTAACTTGGTCTAGGAAGTATTAACCTAAATCCTTTCTGGCTGCTGAGTGCAAATTCGATGGCCTCGTGGAACTGAAAAAGAACTCTTTATGGGTAGTGATGATGCTTTGTGTCAGGCTGCCATAAAAATGTTATAAAACCATTCATCATTTCTGTAATTACAGCATTAAATACTATTGTCATTTTAGTATACTTTATACACAACAGAGCCTCATGCTATGTAACACCATAAAGAAATAAAATATTCTAGTCAGAATATTCTAGGTCTGAAAGTAAACCATGCAAGTGCAGTGTCTTCACACGAATTTTATCCTCAGTTATTGTTGAGAATGTGCACTAAGGTTTGCACTGATAGCTCTGTGTCCTTAGACTTGGCAGTGAGACGCTCCTCCAGGGGACTGAAAGCTGCAGGACTCTGTCTTCTGGTACTCTCATGTGCATAGCCCTAGAACTCGTGTAAGGATTGCTAAGACAAACCACTAAATGACCTAAGAATGTTGTATTAAATGGAAATTAATAAGATGCATAGAGGAGAGTGATGTCAACAGTAAGGTAATCAAGGGTTGGAAGTGAGGAAGTCATGGCTATCAGGCATTCAAAGCTCTTTCGATAACATGAAAGGGATGTCAATGTTCAGAGATGCTAAGGAACAGTGATGACTCGATTCTAACATCTAAATCTAATTAATGGAGCTATGGTTGTTATCAAGTAATTCTAAAACAAAGATGCCATATATTTTAATTATCTCATGAAAATTGGCAATAATATTCCAGTATTTTAAATTTTTTAAAAGATTTTTTTCATTTTTAAATATTACCCCCCCTGGAAAATTTCTACATGCCAGGATTAGTTTAGCATGTAGAGAAACACTTAGCCCTTACAGCATGTTCTAGCTTTAAAGAATTTTATCAACACCCAATTAATCCAACCATATTTTTGGCAGCCAGATATTAATTCCCACCTTTTATGGAGTATGGGTTTCAGAAAAGGATTATGACTTCCCTCAGATGCCACATCTATAAGACTCTCTAGCCTAATGGAGAAACTTGTACACTGGTCTGAACCCACTCTGTGTCACGCAAAACTGAGAAAGGGGGGGAAGTTTTGGAATTTTATTTGTTTGGTTTTAAGTACCACCCTGAATAAAGGTTTGCAATCATTTCATTGCCACAGGAGAATATTGAAATTAAAATTCTACTGTTTAATTCAGATATTGTAATAACCTATGCACTTAATTTCTGGCAAAAAAAACTCTAATTATATATTTGGATATTAACATTTATCTTAGCCCTCAAATAAATTTGTTACTGTATATAATGCTTTAAGCAACAATAGGATATTTTGAATAATTTTAAGCAATAAATAAAACCAAGATACCTTGTCCTAGTATTGCTGATGCGGACAAGAATGTTTATGAACTTCATAAAAATAAAGGTTTTATTTTAAATTAATGCTTGTTGAATGCACTAAGGTTAAGTAATATGTTCAGCATTCTAATATAGATTTGTATCTTCTTTACTTCTTGCAATGAAACAGATTATTCTCTTTACTACATGGGTAAAATAAGATTCGGAGACGTTAAGTGAACTGACCAAAGTGACAATGCAGCAAGGGATCCAGCTAGATTTTAAACTGATTCTTCTGATTTCAAAAGGCTAGGCTCTTAAACCATGATTCTAGCACCTCTCAAATCTGTTTGCTATTTTGAATCTCAATAATTGGATTAAATGATTGTAAATCTTCCCAGGTTAATTAAATTCTCTGTAAAAAATCAAAATCAAGTATTTATAGGGTTGCTCAAGACTGAAAAATAACAAACTATAAGAAATAAATTGATGTTTGCTTCAGTGTGGTCTTAATTCATAATCCAAAGAGGAGACTGATTTCCTCTGAAATCCAAGTCTAGCAAATGCTTCTCAGCTTCCCCTGTTGCTGCTTTGAGGTCTCTTTTAGTCTTCTTTGCAGCTCAGTTTTATACCCAGTTAGTGGAACAAGCTCCCTTATTATCTCCCCATCGTCTCAATTCAAGACTGTGGTCTACAACATAGAGCCCTTCTCAGGCTTCATTAAGGAACCTGTTACCAAAATCAAACCAAGCTCATTCCAACTCAGAGCGAGCATTTAGGACAGGATAGAACTTGCCCTGCGGGGTGTTTTTCAGGAGTAGAAAGCTTTGTCTTTCTCCCAAGGAGGACTGAATCTTTTTGTTTTTAATTTAGATATTTTCATCGGGGTCTCTTGTAACTCTTGTTACAAGCCATACATCAATTGTATCCAACATATCAGTACACACATTGCCATCATTCTTTTCTAGACATTTACTTTCCATTGAGCCCTTGGGATCAGCTTCTCTTTATCCCTCCCTTTCCCCACCCACCTTCATAGCCTTTTGATAGATTATAGATTGTTATTATTTTCATATCTCACAGCAACTGCTGTCTCCATTCCCCTCTGGTTTCTGTTGTTCTTCCCCCTGGATGGGGGTATGTGGTTATGTGCCATTCATTGTAATTGGTACCCCCACCCCATCCACACCTTTTCCCACCTTCCCCCTACCCTTTTGGTATCGATATTCCCATTCCTGTTCCTGGGTTCCATGTGTCATGAGTTTTATCTCTTGCCTGTACCTATGTACATGCTCCCGTCTAGTCCAGAGTGGGAGCAGCACTGGAGTCACGACAGTGGAGTGAGGTCTCAAGGGATCAGAGGTATATTTCGTCATCCAGAGGTGCTCCACTGCACCCTGATTGACTCATCCCCTCCTTATGACCCCTCTCTAGGGGGATGTTCCATTGTCCACAGATGGGCTTTGGATCTCTACTCCAACCCCCCTCATTCTCATCATTTTGGTTTGTTTATTTGTTGTTTGTTGTGAATCTTCTGATACCCATTGCCTGGGCCCAATGACACCTCATGATCATACCGACTGGTGTGCTTCTTCCATGTGGGCTTTTTGCTTCACTGTTGGATGGCCGCTAGTTTAACTTTAAGATCCCAGATGCTATATCTTTTAATAGCTGGGCACCATCCACTGTCTTCACCACATCTGCTTATGCACCCATTATGTCTTCAGTTATTGTCTGTGTAGGCAGCGGATGTGTGGAGGACAGGGTGGGGGTTAATGAGCATCACACAATGCCAGTTGGTTAGAATAAAGTGTTCCTATATTGAGGGAACGGTATGAGCTGAGGCCCAAGGCCCGTCTGCAGCCTCAGTGCATTGCCTTATAAATATATGTAGATAGGCCAATACCTCTGTTTTTATGGATTCATGTATTTACATAAGTACACATCTCTGTTAATATCCCTATCTATACCTTTGTTTCCTAGAGCTTACTTCTGTTTCCTTTGGCCTCCTCCTGCCCCACCATCACCTTCCCCCTTCTTCCACATCTTACTACTTACTTTCAGCTAGATTGGTGTTGCTCTAATACTAACAGGGTCTCTACACCCACCTAGATGTTGGTTTTGATTGTTCCCTTGTCCATGGTGCCATCTGCTCACCACGCCCTTCTCCCCATCTCCTTCTTCCCTCTAGACAAGTGGTTCTCAATCTTTCTAATGCTGCGACCCTTTAATACAGTTCCTCATTTTTGGTGACCCCCCCAACCATAAAATTATTTTTATTGCTACTTCATAACAGTAAATTTGCTGTTATGAACGGGTTTTCCCTGTAAAAGGGTTGTTCAACCCCCAAAGGGGTAATGACCCACAGGTGGAGAACCGCTGCCCTAGACTCTCCAGGGCCATTGGCCCCATTGCTTTCCCCCAAACTCCCCTCCCATGTCCATCCTATATAAGTAGGCAAACCAGCAATATCCTAGTCTGAACAATAAGAAAACGTAAAGTTGAAAAAAGTAAAAGGAAAAAAAAAGCCCTACATAGATCCTGGTCTGTTTGCTGACCCCTATGAATCCCTCCCCCAAATCCTGGGGGTGATATGGGGCTGTTCCTCCCGCCCAAAGTCCATTGGGGCTCCTCGGCTCTGCGGATCAGCTTACTGCAGTTGCTGATCTGTTATGCTCCATTCCTGGTTTGTCCCCCTGAAGGGGATTCAGTCCTCACTGTCTCCCCGCTGTGTCCCCATTGTTGTCCTCTCACCATACACTCCAGTTCGGAGACAACATGTCCTGAGCGTTGGCAATCCCACCATCCTCTCTGTGCCTTAGCAGCTCCGTGCAGGGACCTCGTCCTCAGGGCTTGCTGCGCCTGTATGGAGTCTAGGCCGACTGTCTCTTTCTCTTTGTCCTTCTTGGTTTGCTCCCATGTGGGCATGGTCAGACAGTTCCTTTCCTCCACCTGAAGGTCTAGTGTCGTTCTCTGCGGCACACACTTCCAGGGCGGGAGTCAGGCTGGTTCTGAACCTGCAGTCCAGTCTTTTCATGCATTCCTCCACGTGTTATGTTGCCCTCCATGTTTGATGCGCTGTGGTGGGGTCTGTATGCATGCTCCAATTCTCTGGAGACACAACCAAAACTCTTTCTCTGGGCAGATTAGTGCCCTGTTGCCCCCCAGGTCATCCTCTCAGTTTCTCCCCACCCCTGTTCTCCCTCCTCCTTTCCCCTTCTTTATGCTGGATTCACATGGGTTTGGTCTGACCTCCACCCAACTGCCTGTGCCTCCACCCATATTTTGTGAGATAAGTGTCTTCTCTTCTATTCCTACTGTGGTGATTGTACTGACCTCCGGGCACACATGTTATAACTTGGAGGACTGATCGTTTTGATACAGCTCATAAGGATCAGGATGCCTGTCACGGTTTTCACCAAATGCAGACCAGGTTGATTCAAAGCAGCCATCAAAATGAGCAACCAACTAAGTCCACACAGAAGAAGCACACCAGCTAGTGTGATCCAAAGGTGAAAGTTACAAAATTCAAATATGGTGAAAAGTATCAGAGCTGAAATTATGAACACCCAATTTGTAGAGGGTTATGGAAGGCAGTGGGAGCCCCAAATCCATCTATAAAATGTATAGTCAGCCGGAGCCTCTGCAGATCCTCTATGGCCAAAGGCAAGAGTAGCAAACATCCCTGCTAGCAGACAGAGACCATTGTAACCTCGAAGATGCTGGATAGAACTCGATACTTGGCCAGTCGACACGTCCTCAATTTGTTCCAGGGCAAGTCTATCTTAGATGTTCCATGACTAAAACGTCTTCCCTGGCTTCTTGAATGTTGATTGCGTCCTTCTCCCGCTCTCGGATAATTTGGGGTTTTTTTTTGCCTTTTTACAAATGTGATCAGATCCTTACCACCACAGTGTGATTTGTTTTTCATTGTTTTCTGTGGGTTTTCCCAGGTGTGAAGCACAGGAGGAGTGGATGCACAATGAGAACTGATGGAAGAGATTACAGGGGGGATGGAAGATAGAGAGGAGCAGAGGAGTTTTGGAGTAAATAATGAAGAGGGAGGGAGGAGCATGGCAGTTGATTGTGACTGCCCAGCTCCCAACCATGGGGGGAAGGAAATTCTAAGTTTATTTCTGCAAGCGCTTTACAAAAGAAGCAGTGAGGTAAAGCCTCCCGAACTGCTTCAAAAATTCCAGGAAAGGTAAGCCTGTAATATACTCTGAAATGTGTGGCCCTTAATATACTCTCAAATGTGTAGCAAGCTGAGGGAGTATTTAGCAGGTTTGTCTCCATGAACACAGGGTCTCAATAATGGGACAAAGGCATTTGTTTCACAGAAATAAGAGCTATCCTGCCACTTCCTTGAAGCCTTAGGCTCCATTCTTTAACCACGATGCCTTGCCTACATAGTCACCCATGAAGAAAACCATGGGCAAGCATGATTCAGGTACAAATATTTATACTGTATTCTAAATTCCCAATGCCCAATTTTACTTACTCCCAAAACCCTTAAACTAAACCGAGGGGCACCTGGCTGATTTCAACTCTTACCACCTTTATACAGAGTTTCCAAGGCAATTCATTGCCATCAAGCTGATTCCGACTCACAGCAACTTTACAGGACAGGGTACAACTGCCCTGGCAGTTCCTTGGGAGCACACAGCCTCCTCTTCGTCCCACAGAGGGGCTGGTGGGTTTGATTCACAAACCAGGTAATTACAAATGCAGTGCTTACCACTCACCAAACAGGCCCACCGTGGCTCTTACCACAGCATGTGATTATTCGCAACCACAACAAAAACAATGTCATTATTTAAAAAAACACAGTCTCTTCCTATTTCCTGTTGGAAGTGAAACATTGATTTTGTAAAAGGAATTCTAAACCAAATGGGAGAAAAAGAATTAGGTTAGACTGGTAAGGGCAGGGGGAGGGAGAGCTACACTGGATTAATGATTCCTTGAATGTATGGCAGGGAAGTTTGGGGGGGGGGGGGGTTGGGGAGCTAGTGATAAAGATACCAGATTAAAGAAAATGTTCTAAAACAAATTGTAGACAATATTGTACAACTCTTTTTGATGTGATTGGACTATTGAATGGTATAATATGTGAATTATACTCTAATAAAACTGTTGGAGAAAAAGTACCAACCTAGACAGAGGATATGTCAAAAAAAAAAAGCGTCTATGGTTTTATAGCCAAAAGGGGAGTGATTTAAAGACTTAAAATATCAAGAAATCGGATATTGTTCTATAAACACAATAATCCACGAAAATTTCTAAGTAGAGAAATGGCAAAAGTTGACTTCAAAATAATTAAACGTGAAGTAGGTGATGAAGGAAACTAAGAAACTCAGTCAAATTAATCTATCATCCTTTTTTTTACCCAGAAAAGGTTAAATTCATAAAATAATGTTAATGGTAGCCAAAACAAAAAATTATTTTCAACTATACACAATGAGACTTTTTCCTTCATGATTATGGAGGCAATGTATTCAGAGATAGTCAAGAGCACTTAGTCCTTTCATTAGCATCCTTTCTACATTACCTTAAGTACTGGGGAACTCATGTATATAAGTCTTTATGTACTCTTTCTGGACCTGCCACTATAGGTGGGTAAATGTATAAACTAACATACATAAGGTCACATATGTTTAGTTCCAGGAATGGTGCAAAACAAATGCTCAGAGAAATCCACCAGGTGGGGTGATCGCTAAGACCTCATGTGTGCAGTGGGAATTTGATCACATACTTGAAAGGGGTTTTGAATGATCATATAGGGTGGTTCGTGTGCATTAAGAAACTGAGTTTTGGGGTTTAGCCAAGCTGAGGTGAAAGCAAAATATTGGGGAATCACAAACAGAAACATTTGGTCACAGAAGAAGTTTCTTGTAGAGGAGTAAATTCATCCAGAAACTTTAATAATTGAAGAAAGTCTGGGGATTATTTTCCCTCCCAATATAAAACAGTCACTGAGAGTTCTGTTGGAAAGAAGATACAAGCTTATTTGTATTTATTTAATGGATGGCTGGTAGTAAGAAGTTTCCATGGCCCAAGGCATGAAATTAAAAAGTTAGCTCCTCTCTTTTGTCTTCTGTCTCTAGCCAGTGTAACAGATCTGCAACATGTAATTAATGTTATGTTCTATTCAATGAGTGACAGTTTAAAGTTATTTAAATATTGAGAAGAAGGGAAATAAAACATTCTAATGTCATATTGGCCTACATATGCGGTATAGAATTGTCATTATTCACTTGAACTTTAAAAATTAATTAGGCATCTTTTAACTGTATCTCAAGGATTTTCTTTATATTGAAACTTCATTTTCTTAATATAAAAGCTCATATTTCATCAGATTTTAATTTCTGAAATTAAAATCCAGCTCATATTTTCTACTGGCACAAAATTGCCCTTAAAATGATCGCTGAAGAGAAATTCACACTTAGACAAACTTGAATTTTATATATATACATATATATATTAATCTAAAAGGAAATGCAGAAAAATTGTTTGCAGAAAACATGATAGTAATGGCAAAAATATTGGATTCCATAGAAATAATTTCTACTTAGCAACAATGAAACATACAACTTTCCTCTACTCCTTAAATGCTTCCTCCCCCCACTATCATGATCCCAATTCTACCTTACAAACCTGGCTAGACCAGAGGATGTACACTGGTCCAGGTAGGAACTGGAAACACAGGGAATCCAGGGCAGATGATCCCTTCAGGATCCATGCTGAGAGTGGCGATACCGGGAGGGTAGAGGGAGGGTGAGGTAGAAAGGAGGAACCAATTACAAGGATCTACATATGACCTCCTTCCTGGGGGATGGGCAACAGAAAAAGGGAGATAGATATCAGTGTAAGATATGACAAAATAATAGTAATTTATAAATTATCAAGGGTTCATGAGGGAGTGAGGAAGGGGGAGGGAAATTAGCTGATATTAAGGGCTCAAGTAGAAAGCAAATGTTTTGAGAATGATGATGGCAACAAATGTACAAATGTGCTCGATATAATGGATGCATGTGTGGATTGTGATAAGAATTGTACTAGCCCCCAATAAAATGATTTTTTAAAAGAAGTAATTCCTACTATTTTGATTTGCTTTGTGAACTAATAGCGAAGAAGTAAAATGATGCTCTTGATGATAAGTAGCAGGATGGAGAATTCTCTCTCTTCCTGTCCAGGTATATTTGAAAGGGAATGATGTTGTGGTTGCTAAATGCCATGAAATTTTAAAAAACTAATTGTTACCCAAGTTCAATGTAAGGAAACACTACCCAGCCCTGCTTTCTTCTCCTGAACTGTTGTTCTGTTTGAGCCTATTGTTGAAGCCGCCAGATCAGTCCATCTCATTGAGGGTCTCTCTCTTCTTCTCATTGTTTCTGTTAGGTCCTGTCCAGTCAGTTCTGATTCATAGTGATCCCGTGTACAACAGAATAGACAGTTTTTAGATAGAAATCCAATTTGAATCATTTCTGGGCTTGTTGGTACAGCTATACAGAAATTCCCAAAGTTGATTTCCACAACAGATATCTATCTACTGTCGGTTTCAGATGTTGTTATTTTGTTAGGTGTGGTTGATTGGATTTCAACTCATAAAATCCCACAAGCTTCTCTAAACTGTAATTTCTCTGGAATCAGGCCCACTGGTCTTTTCTCTCATGGAGTATATAATGGGTTTGAACCTCTGACCTTTTATTTAGCAGCCCAGTGCTTAACTTTTGAGTCTTTTTACAAGACTCAAAATCCCAATTCACGACACTGACTTTTGGGGATGGCTCCCTCTGTCTGCTTTGGGACAAAATCTTGGTGTTGTTTTCCCTCGCTTTCTTGACATTCCTTGGAGCTCAGCACTAGGCATCTATATTGTTGCTTGCTTCTCTGTGTATCAAAGCTGCCCTTTAATGGCACATAGATTAGATTAAGACACATGCACACTGACATGGTGTCGTTAGCACAACCAAGAGAACAGTATTAGAATCCCCACCCCTATTCTGGCAGACACTGGGCAATTGGCAACAGCTCCACTGCCTCCCGTGTTCCTCTTGCAGGGCACTTCTTGTATGAATCCAGGGCTCATTAAGACAAACAGCAAATGACCCCAACTTGAACCTCATACCTCTGGCAATTTCAATGGACTTCGGTACCCTTTGTACAGAGCTTCAGGAATGGTGAGTGAGTGGCCAGTGCGTGGGTCCCCATGGAAAATATGGATTTTTACAAGGTTTGTTTTCCTTTTTTTCCCACCAAGTAGAGCTTACACTCAGCGAAAACCCAATGTATTAAATGGAAATTTCATTTGTGTGGCAGAAGAGCTTTAGATATATTTTTTAAAAGAAAGAGAAAAACTCTTCAAAGGCTCACTTCCTTTGAAATAGACAAAAAGGAAAGGTGAACTTCATCGAAGGGCTGTTCAAAGGAACCATAATCTCAGTAAAAGGGGAGAAATGGAAATGTGTTCAAAGCCATCTTTGTTTCTTTAGAAATAGTTTACAAATGGAATCAAAGACTATTTGCTTAGAGCAATAAAGTCAGACGCACCAGAGAAAGCAACTCATGCACACGGATGTTTATAAGAAAGGTGTTCTTCATTTGAAGTAAATTCACTTTACAGAACATTGAATTCATATGATTAAGGTGAGTAACTATTAAGTTTCAGGAACTGGGCAGCTTAGAATGTGGGAAATTTCGACCTGAAATACATTATAAAGCATATTTCAGAAATGCCCGAGAAGCCATTAAATACACTGATGTGAAATTGTATGGTTAGCCTTGGGAAGCACACTTGAGTTCAACAATACTGAAGATGTCATGGGCCAGAGCAAACAAGTAGCTCATCAAACATTTTCAATTTATTTCTAGCCATTTGACTCTCTTTCTAAAACAAGTGGTGCCACTTTTATGTTGAACTATAAAAAGACAATAGTATTCAACACTTTAAAATCATTTATAACCATTATAGAAGAGACATAAGACTTGTATTATCAAGAAGTAAACTCCTTGACTTATAATTCACAAAAGAAAAAATGCATTTATTGAAAGCCAACAATGCTTGGGGATGGGCGAAGGTCACAGAATGGTGCAAAATTGTTTAGTGATCAACAAGCCCTAAAAACTGCCTGGAGGAACTGAAGCACCTGCTGATGAAGATTAAAGGTTGCAGCTTTGGTGTGAATTACAATTCAATGTATAGACAACAAAAATCCACAAGTGGATCAGATAGTAACATTATGATAAGTGGAGAAGAGACTGGAAATGCCAAGAATTTTGCCATGCTTTGATCCACAATCCAAAGTCCCAAGCATAAATCCAAAGAGCAAATGATGTATTGCATTGGGTAAATCTGTGGCACCAGACCCCTTAACAATGTTGAAAGCAAGGATATTACTTTGAGAATTAAGGTGGGCCTGACCCAAGCCATGGCATTATTCTCTCATATGCATGTGGAAGCTGGGCATTGCGTAAGGAAGACCAAAGAAGAATCAATGCAATTGAATTATGGTGCTGGCAAAGAATATTGACAGTATCATGGACTGTCAAAAGGACCAGCAGATCTGTCTTGAGAGAAGGAAAGCTAGATTCCCCTTAGAGGGAAGGATGCCAGTTTTCATGTCGAGTATTATTCCCTGGAAAAGGATATCCCTGTCTTTGGAAGACCCTATTCTTGGTAAAGCAGAAAAGCAACAAGAAGAGGAAAGCCCTCAGTAAGACTGACTGGACCGTGGCTGAAACACTGGGCTCAAACATAAGAACGCGTGAGGACGGCACCGGGTGACCTTTCACTGTGCTGTACGGTCAGTATGAGTCAGAACAGACTTGGCAGCACCTAGCAACAGTGACGATTACTGGGTGAAGGGCATGCTGTGGAAACGCACTGCGACGTGCCTCAGAAGACAGACCCAGTGACCCGCTTTACAAAGGCGGATTATGATCAGAGCTGTACCAGCCCCCAATAAAATGATTTTTTTTAAAAGAGCAAGAAAGGTCACAGCTTTATAAACCATTCTAAGTAGTCTGATTCTATACGTATAGGGTTTTCCTGAATAAGAAACAACTTGGAGGCAATTACCAACAGCAACAAGGGTGAGAGATATTTTGAAAATTTCTGATCACAAAATTCAATGTGGAGAACTCATGCTTATTCTCGGGGCTCAGGGGATTATAGAAAGTTGGAGGATTAAAAAAATGTACAGGAATAAAATAAGTGGCTAAATGATATGTTTCCAATGCAGGGTATTGATGGCTAGTATTATCCAGCTGACATGGTTGATCAATGAATCCTTCCACCTTTGGGCACGGGAAATAGACTAGGAAGAGCAATCTACTTCACATCTCAAGCCCAACATCATCATCTCTGTCTGGTAGTCTGCCATTGGATGAAACGCTGTACTCGCCTTAGTTTATGAAGGTGGGGACTTGTTTCTACTCCTTTCCGAGAAAAGTTATCTGCGCTCTTGCAGTCAGCGCATCTGTGGAAGACGACAGGAATGTCTTCCTATCTGAGTCCCGCTGGAGCAGTGACTAGAACCGCTCCATCGTCACTGTTGCTGTTGTTAAGTAGATGCCACTCATGATGATCCGGCGTGTGTAGAGTCAACTGCTCCTAAGTTTTTAATGGCCATGACCATTCAGGAGCAGAGTTCTAGGTCTGCATCCTAAGGCATTTCAAACTGCCAAACACTTGATGAATACCTGAGCCTTTAACTCTTTGCACCACCCCAAGATAGCAAAGAGCTAATCCCAGATGGTTGAGACAATATGAGCCAGGGGGGATCATACCCAATTTTAAAGACCTGATTGATTCTGTGACAGCATATACACTCACAAGGAAGGGGAGTTTGTTATGGGTGTGTGTCATTTTATACATCCAAAGTCACCTTCACATCCAGTATCACTGGGAAGTCCTTGAATTGCTCAAGTAATTTATGCTTGACACCTAAGAAGTTAATAGTTTGAATGCATCCAGCAGCACCGAGGAAGAGAAACTTGGAGGTCTGCTTCAATACAACAAAACTGCACAAAGGACCTTTATTATAACTCATGGGATCATCATGAGTCAGACCTTATGGCAATAGTTTTTTTGTTGTTGCTGTTATGTTGTTTTTATTTGCCAATGAATGTTCAACATACAAAGTAGACAAACTGTCCTTGGTCTCATTAACAAGTATGAAAATTATACACCATATGAGGCAATGTATTTGCTCACTCAAAAATAGAGCAAATGCTAGAAATGTATCCACTATAGAACACTATAATCTTCTATAAAGTATCTACTACAATCTAGTTAATTATTTTTAATCCATTAAAGAGGATTATAATCCGTATATGAGCAAATTTATTCTAAACAAACCACATTTAAAATATATCTGTGATCCCTCAATGGGTGCAGATATTTTAGTATCTCAGTAATACACTTACCTTAGTTGTATTTGGGCACCTTATATATAAAAAGGGATATTCTTTGTGCCATGGAAAAACTGATTTTTAGGTCACAGGTACTATCATTTTTTAAACAAAACTCAAGTAGACATCTTCCCAAATCAGTGAAGCTTTACAACAGGTTTATGCTTTATGGCATAGAGCATGAGTTTTTCAAAGGCACAATTATTTTAAGAGAGGTTGGGAATACCCTAAATATGAGCCAAAATTCTGGAAGACTTTCAACCTCTACTAAATAAGTAAATGTATCTAAATTCAGAAAATGGTGGAAGAAGATGACACAACTACAAGTGATGTTATATTTAGTTAAACTGGGAATCTCACATAGTTTTATATTGTTAATTTTAATCAAACCCCATGGTTCAAGAAAGCTTTGGGCTCAGTGGATAACTAATTCAAAGAGTTGATATTCCCCTTTCCAGAATTCAGAATCTAACAAACCCTGTGTCTTCCAAGGGGATCTGCTAGGCCAATTAAATCCAAGACAGAGAGGTCAGTTCAGAGGTCAGTTATGGCGCTGTGTTCTGATATTTCAAAGGAGTAATCTTGATAGATTTTTTTTTCCTAAGGAGAGAGGGACTTCATGAAGGCCTATTATGAAATTTTAAGAAAATCAAAAACTGCCCTGGTGAGAAATGGCAGTAAGGTGCACCTAAGAATTTTATTTTTTCCCCTTGTGATAATGCACCTGCTCCTTCCTCAAGGGCAGCAAGAGCTGTCCTATGATCATATCCTTGGGAACCTTTGGCCTGTCTACCTTACAGGCCTGATCTTATCCCTAAGACTTATCTTTGCTCCAAAAACTTAAATGACATTTAAAACGACAATAGTTTGTGTCCCTGCGGGATCACAAAATTTATATTTTGGCTTGGTGTAAATTAAAGAACACAGGATTCTTGTTCGGTGGTTGTTGTTGTTCAGCAGGTATTGTTGCTCAGTACCTTCAAATTGATTCCTATGTATATAGCAAGATGAAACACCCCCCATTCCTGTGCCATCCTCACAATGACTGTGATATCTGCGCCCATTGTTGCAGTCACTGGATCAATCCATCTTACTGAGAGCCATTCTATTTTTCATTGACCTTCTACTTTACCAAGCACAATGTACCACTCCAGGGACCAGTCTCTCCTGATAACACGTCCAAGGTACGTAAGATAAAGTCTCATCAACCTCACTTGTAAGGAACTTTCTGACTGTACTTATTTGGACACAAACTTGCCTGTTCTTCTAGTAGTCCACGGGGAAATGTTACACAGATGGAGAACCTGCCTTCAGAAGTATATAAGTCTAGATCAGTGTTTCCCAAAGTGGGAGATACCACCTCCTCGGGGACACTGGGGGAATCCAGGGCGCGAGGACTGGGGAGACTGTGACAGCTCATATCTCTATATTTTATCTTGGATTCTGAGCTGTAGGACAAAAGTTTTCAATTGTCAGGGGGGCCCTGAGTAATTTTTGTTTTCTTAAAATGGGTGGTAGACCAAGTAAGTTTGGGAATCTGTGATCTCAGTGAAAGATATATCAAGGTATAATAGCTTCACGTTTTGATATTTTTGTTTAATGAATGTATACTTTGGATATATCCTGCCTTGTATGTGTCATTGTGTCTGATTTTCCACATAATATAATTTTTTAACTTTCAATATGTTTCCCTGAGGTGCCTCCTGTGAAATTATAGAAATAATTATTAGATATTTAAGCTTCATGAAAAGTACATGCGTGCCTTATAAATATTAAATGGTATGTGACTAGAAGTATGAAAGAGCTAAGGTTTAAACTTCCAGCAATGATTACAAAAACAAAACCGAATTTTTCATAGTTGCTCCTTCGGGGGTTCTACTTATGTTTAAATGCAGTACTCAGAAATCCCTTCGCTTAATGTTGTCTTTGCATTGCTGGTTTCCTCTTGCCCATAAAATCGGTTACAGTATAATGGTATAAGTAAATCTAAAAGATACTAAAGAAAGATCCTATTAATCAGAAACACATAAGTAAAAGCAATGAGAAGGACTGTCGTGAGGATATTTTCAATCCAAGAGCAGAGCTGGCTTGGTTGATTGCTGGGAATAGTGTGTCCGTAGAGAAGAGTGGTCCCTAATGAGGATGGATGGGTCACCTAAGTGTATACGACACGGCAGCAGCAAAGAAGAAATGGTGATGCATGGAGAGAGCCTTTCCTTTGAGCGATGCTTCTTAGAAGGTGAGTTTGAAGCCAGTAGAAAGCACTCTCCGAGGTATTGTCTGATAACTGAAATGGCATGATGGAAACAAATATCATCAAGCTATAAGGAGCTAGAAATCTGAGTTCTTTTGTTTGGAAAACAAAAGAATGTTGTATTGTCCAACTGTCTGATAAGCAGACACTGCATCCTTTACTCAGTCGAGATTTTGTTTCAGTTTCATAACCAAGATGAATTGACATAGGATAGAAAAATTATTTGTGGAGGGATAAAAGATATTTTTGAGTTTGGATATATTCATGAGTAATGGTTTCAGTTTAGACATCACTGAAAATAAATGAGACAGATAAAACAATATAAGCAAAGCATGCTTTTTTTTCCAGGTACCCGGTGAAAAGTATGTGAAATATTGCATGTATTTTTTGTTATTTTGAAGAAAATATGCATGTAAATATGCAGTAAATGTTTATTATCAAAATAAGTATTGCACTGAATTCTTTGCATAAAGAAACATAATCATGGGGGATAAAGATATTTTTGTCCGTCACACTATTAGGAAAGGATAAGAAATTCTACTTCATTTCCAAATAACAGTACTATCACCTTACAGTTATACAGCACATTTTATCTGAGAGCTCAAAAGGTCAACTCCATGCAAGGTATAACAGGATTTTATCATTAAAATTAATGGCATTTCTGGTGGTGGAATTTCAAAAATGATAAATAGCATATGAGTTTTGCTGCATTGGCATAATACAGGCACTGAGAAATTTTTAGAAATTTGTGGCTTCATACTTTAAGATCCATAAGTAGATAAAGAGAACCATCTAGAGACGCTTATAAATTTTACATGAATTGCTCAGGCTTCAAGTTTGAATCCTAAAGGTGAAAAATACACTAACATAACAGGTTCATCATCCACTTAAATTACTCATTGGAGACAGATAGATAGTCTTTGCTTAGATTGAGAAGTGTGTGTGATGACAGTCAATACATTTCTAGAAATATAAAAGACAAAATATTTCCTGCAGTATAATCTGAAATTTTGACAAATTTCCATTGTTTCTCAATATAATGGTGACTAGTAGGCAACTCAAAATTATATTTAGTTACAATCAAAGGAGTATTTATGATCATGCATATCCTGATTCTTTTACCAATAAAATGGATGCAAATAAGGTCTATGTGTTTCCTGTAGATGTTACTTATCCATGCTACTCAGCATTGATTATGCTATAACTTTAAAAGACATTTTAAAATATATGCACATTGATCAAAAAATATATTAAATAACAACAATCTCAGAATTTCAGAGGAAGAATGGCCTTTGGCAATCATCTAATCCTATTCCTAATTTTATAGCTATGGAATTTGGAGCACAGAAAAATTAAAATGACTCTGCCTTGGGTTTTACAGTTTAAGTTGGTAGCAGAACTAGATAAGAAATCCAGGTCTACTGATTCACTCTACTTTTCTATCTTTAACCCTTGATTTCAGGATAAATCAAGACCTTTGATTTCCCTATTGGTACATATTAAAAAGATGTATGTATTCAGGACCAATGATGCTTTCAAAAATGAACTGTTAGTCTCAATAAATATGTATTAAATTATTGGTTTAATTAGCTTAGCCAAGACAGCAGTGCAACTAAAGCCACTGTAACCTGAATAAAATATGACTAAACTCTAATGAATATTCTGTACTAATTAATTCAACAAGAATATTGTGAGTGCCTACCAAGCATGAGGCACTATTTAGGCACTTGGGTACAGGAACATGCACGTTCAAGCAAATGAGCAAAATTTTCATTCGGTGCATTCTTTTTAATAGGAGCAGGTACAAATAAATAAAACACATATTAGCTGATGGTACATATACCAGAGGAAAGAAACAAAGTCCTGAGTAAGAGAGTCCAGTATAGGATGGAGTTCCATTTAAATAGGGTGTACAGAAAAAGTTGAACTTAGGGCTAAAATAAAACAAAAGTTCTGAATTTAGTTGGGAAAAAACTAAGTTAGGAAGAGCAATCCAAACATCAGAAGTGGCAAATGCCAAGGTCCTCAGTGGGGAATGTGCTTCATGTGATTAAGCATCCGCGCACCCCTGGGGAAGGAGAACGGGAGATTACCAAGCAGAGTTCTGCACGCAGAGCCACGGGAACTAGGGACTGGGGCAGCTTGTCGGGTTCCTGAGCGTATGTAAATGACTCTAATGTTTAAATGTGAAGTACTCTTACAGTTTTCAACAGGAAAATAATCTTAATCTTTTTACCGTCTGTGTTGTCATACCCAACGCTCTACTTTTCTCCTCTATGAGGTTGGTCTGTGATCTGCAAGGTCAGCAATTCAAACCCAGCAGGTTTCCCATAGGAAAACGAAGGGCATTTCTCTTCTGGTCAATAGTTACAGTCTCAGAAACACACAAGGGCAGTTTACCCTGTCCTATAGCGTTGGTAAGCGTCAACATCCCTCAATGACAACTAGTTTGGTGTTGTGGTTTAGAGTGTGCTAATTCATTGCAATGGTATCACAGAATTCATGGACAATGAGTGTAGGCTTTATTAAAGAAGTTCATAGGTCGCAATACAGGTCAAAAATGTTCAGGATACAGTTGTTCAGTCAGGAAATGTTACAAAGTTCCTTCAGGGATGCTAAGAAATGTCCAAAAGGAAATTCTACTCTAAGTCCCTCCGCAAAGGCATTCTGCTCAGGTACAGTTGGTCAGTGAACCCAGATCTCTCCCAGAGGTACTCCACTCCAGTAAGCCTCAACCTGGAGGCACTCAGCTGCACTTCATGGGTAATCCCAGCTCCCCCAACTAAGTGCCCAGAGGCGCCCACTCTGCATGCCAGCCTCTTGCCTCCAAACACTTCAGCTCTGCTTGTGCGGTGGGATGGGAAGTCCCCTACCCCAGCTCCTGCAATGGTTCCAGGTCCTACTCCTCCTCTGATGTCACAACTGGTTTCTAGATCAAGGAAGGTCACAGGAAATCAAGGAGAACTGCAGGGCTCAGAGGACAAACTTCACTCCTGGCTTTCGCTGGTAGTAAAACCCCCTTCTTGCTTCTCATGGGGCTTATTTTGTACTCAGGATTGCAATTTAGTGACGCCCGTTAACAATTACTAACAGGTGAATCCCCTTGGTGTTTTCTTCCACTTCTTCTGTAGTCTCATGCAGGAAAAGGTCATTTGGTTGGGCTTACAAAGACTCTGACTAGAGGAACCACATTACCCACATCATTACCCCTAAACCTTTTAAACAAGATCCCTTTGGTTTCTGTGACAACAACAATAAGCACATCCCATCTTATTTCATTCCATTTTACTGCGCTTGGCACTTCATTGCTTCCCCTACAAATTCAAAGGCTTTGGCAGCCAGAACCGAGCAAGCCGTTGGCTTCTTTATTTTTCAAGATGCATGCTCAATTCATATCGCTGTGTCACATACTCTATAGACCACAGTTCAGTGTAAGCATGACTTCAATATACAATGGAAAAGCAAAAATATGTGAATTGCTTTCATTGTAATATTCACTTTATTGGGGCAGTCTGGAACAACCCACAATACTTCCAAAGTATGCTTATATTGCAAAACAGAGCAGAGATGTCTGTCCATAAGATGTTATTGCAACAAAGTAAATAAAACATGATGTTGACATTGAACAGTATTATCCCAAAATATTAGCACCCATTCCTTGTTCTTACCAGTTTTGATCAGTGTTATGGTCAGTTTTAAGTGTCAACTTGGCTAGGTTATGACTCTCATGATTGGACACACAGTAGATGCTGCCCCATTATGAAATAGAATGGAATTAGTTTTCACCGTGTAATCTGATGAAATCATCCAGTCGGTCGAAAGGGTAGTTTTCTGGAGGGTGTGTCCTGCCTCCAACATATAAAATGAGGTTCCCACAGTGCTCAGCAGCCCTCTCTCAGACCTGCACTCATCTGTCTCCTGACCTATAAATCTTACAATCACACAATCCTGCAGAGGTTTGCAGCCTGAGCGATGGAACCAGAAACTTGCAAAACACAAATACATGTTTTCATAAGTATGTAAACCAATTCATCTGTGTGTGTGTCCTTACTGTGAGTCAGTATTGACTTGATTCCAATGAGATTGATTATGCTTATCTATATATGTACATCTCTATGTGCATTTCTAGGCACATACATATCTATATCTGTATCTATCACCCACTGCCTTCAAGTCAATTCCAACTCATAGCAGCACTATAAAGGATTTCAGAGACAGTAAATCTCCCTGGGAACAGACAGCTTCACTTTGCTTCCACAGAGTAACTGGTAGGTATGAACCACCAACTTTGTGGCTAATAGCCCAATACATCCCACAATTCCACCGGGGCTATATACATATGCATATACCTATACATGCACATACATGTACACATACACATATGCATACTAGAAGGCTTCATAAAGTGTGTGGCAAAAGAGAGAAAATAATCTAAATATATTTGTGTGTGCGTGCATGCGTGTGTGTGCAAGCACACATGCTTTGGTTCCTTCAGAGAAACCAAACAACTGAGAGAGTCAAGAATCAGATATAGACCCTAAATTAGGTAATATGAGACGATTTTAATTAAGAAATTCTTTCCAAGAGTGCGCTAAGGTTTAAAGACATTACCAATAGCTAGTTCAATACATTGAGACCATTGATAGTAGCATTTAAAAGAATACCACTTTCAGTTCTACAGGAACAAGGAGATAAAGCTCTTACCTGAAAGATAGTAGGTATTTGGAGAGAGCCTCCTGGGATCACTTCGAGCTTTCTTTAGAGGGATGTAGTCAACTGGTAGCTATTGAGCTAGCAGCTGGCCAGGGAAATCAAGAGCACTGCATTACTTTCCACTGTCTCTCAGTTACCTGTTGGCAAATTCTGTGCCCCTAGTCCAACGCCAGGGGAGTGCTTTGATGTCACAGATCAGATCCTTTGAGACAAAGCATGATGTGAAGTGGATCTGGGAAGGTAAACTAAAGAGGACACAGGTGCACTTGTTAAGAACTTAATGTATCTTGTTTAGAGAGAACACGTGTAAAAACTTACCATATGCAGGGTTTTTTTCTGATAATATTTCATTAGCTTGTGCAATGAAAACTGCTTTTAAAATCTTGTTTTGTATAAAATTTTGAAAACTATGACATTTATTATAATAAATATATTTTATGCAGTATATCCCCCCAAAAAGAAAATGTGTGTCTTCATCTTTATATTATGAAATCAGACATAGAATCATTATCAGGAGTTAGTAAACACGTATTTGTCATTCGAAAAATTTACTGGAAGATAAAAACGTGTTTAATTTACTCAGCGTTCTACTGATTGTATTTACTGAGTTCTTCTCTTGACCTTCACAATGCCATCAATCTAAGCAGACGTTTCAGATGTGTCTCATTTCTCGTGGCCAGGTAGCTTTCCAAGATGATCCTACAAATTTATAACTAACCTAATACCTCTAAGCTCAGTAGAGTTTGTTAACATAGCAAATAACAACTCTACAATAAAAATAAATATTATCTTTTAAAGTGTTTTCTATTTTCCAAAACATTTGACAAATAACTGAAATGGTAAGGAAACAGATATAAGACACTTACAAACTTGGCTGAGAGGGAAGTCTCTGGATTCGTCTGAAAAACAGAAGTTGTTAGAAGTCAAATTATTTTTAAAAATTATAGTCGAATAAAGTTCAAAGGAATTCAGTTAAAAACTTTCTATTTCTCCTATGGTTCATTGAAAGCTAGAGCATTAGAATTTTTAAGAGAAGAACAATTTCCCCTGCACTTCACACCTGAACACTGAGGGGCTGGTCTGCTGTGATTGTTCAGCGTATTTCCAGCTATTTTTTAAGCTCCAATTAAACTGAACCAGATACATGGGAATGAAGACATCATCTTACTGCTAACTCACTGGAAGGTATTAGCTGACAAGCAATCGCCAATCCATGTCATAAGAAATATTTGTCATTTGCTTTTGAGTCCTTAAAAATACATGTTCCACATTCTACTGTGATACATTATCATCCATTTATTGAGATAGCTTCTAACCTTCCTTTAAACTGATTTATTTGAATTATAGTATTAAAATTATACTTTTTTATATTGCCCTAGGAAAATGCATAGTTGGTTTCGATGGGAAGTCAAGAAATGGGCAGGTGGTTCTAGACTGCTGGAGTGGAAATGCTATGCGCTTTAAATTTAACTTGATTTTATTTTAAAACTCTCATTGCTCACTGTGTATTGTAATGTTAATTTGACTGATGCTCAGAACAACTCTATCAGGAATGCATTGCTTTCATTCATACAAATTCCCAAGCTAAGTGTATTAGGGAACAAAAATTCAACAGAAAGAAAAACCACGACTTTTAACAGGCAGAGCTCAAAGCTGAAGCTCAAGACTGACATTTAAAACCCACGATTCTCTTCTCGATTTCGCTCAGCTGTAATTTTCCCATCTAAGATGGGGAAAATATTTTCTGTGTCACAAAATTGTAAAGATTCAATGAGGTATTTAAGTGCTGGCCATTCAGTGTGTCTGGCACATAGTCAAACAGAACAAATAAACACAAGTCCCCACTGCTAGAAGGCATTTCTGACTCAGAGCTGCCCTGTGTTTAGGCTATGATACTGTAAATCTTTATGGCCCCATCTTCCTCCAGGGGAGTGGCTGGTGGGTTACCAACCCCAAGATTCATTGTTTTGCACCACGTCAACACAGGCTGGACTCTTGGGCACATAGCCCAAAGTCACTAAAGGCTATTGATGGATGCTCTCCCGCTGACAACTGCTCATCATATCCCCAACAGGATCGAAGAGAATGTCACTAGAGGGATAAGCCACTGCTAGCTGTTTACCTTAAAATTGATGCTAATCATTTCAGTCTCAATCCCCTTTCCAATTCTCTTATACTCAAGCAAACAAACAAACAAAAACCCCTGCACTATTCTCTGAAGAACTTCTGGGAAGTAAAAGAATGCAGCTCTTCAATTGACCTAGCATCAAAGACCCAAAGCACCATCACCACCTTCAATCCTGCTCGATCCTAGACATATTTTAAAATATTTTTAAATGTTTCTTCTTCTCTTTTTGCTTCCTCTTGGTTTTAATTTTACTCTCCCAGAATGGAGAACCAAGCAATAGCCTTCTCTTCCATTGTAAACACTTGCTGTGCACTGCAGAAGGAAACTCCTGTTTTCACTGCCCCTCTTCTTTACCCAACACTTAGAGAATTTAAGAAAAAATGACAAGAATTACTGCTATGACACTTTCAGATACAATGATTTTTAAAAGTCAGGTATTTCATATTCATGAATTCAAAAGTCCTTAGTAATTTGTGAATTAGATGCAATTGGACAGAGATATTATTGATTATTTGACCAATTACAGTACCCAGCATTATCCATATGCACATATCAATATTAAGTACATTTTTAAAAGAGCAAAATGCTGAATAAAATGGCCATATTTCTTGTTCAAATGATCAATTCACCAGTGTTTGATATTCAACAGGTCTGAGGTTTCTTACGTGTAAACTGGCGTTTACTATGCCTTCCCTGCTTACTTCAAGGTCCATAGGACGTTCCCTTTACTCCAGCTCCTTTATATAAACAATGGAAAGTGCTCAGAGTTATTCCTTCTTAAAATAAGAAAATGATTCAGCAATGTCAGAAAACAAAATATCTTATCATATTCATTCTCCAAGAATCACCAAATCTCCCTGCTATTCATTGTCAAGTTTATTGAAAGGTATGTCTGTAGACGCTGTCTCTATGTTCTTTCCCTCCCCCACTCTCACTCAGTTGACAGCTTACTCCGTTTTTATCTTTGATTCTTTCTCTGCTTCACAAAACTGTTGTCACCATGATCACTAGTGACTTATAAGTGTAAATCTAATGGAGATGTAGAGTTCATTTTTAGCAGTCAATAGAGTGGGACACTCCCTACTCGATACACTCTTTCCTGTTGGCATCCATGGCCCAAACTCATAGCTCTTTCCTATGTCTTCTCTTTCTTTTAAAATTACACACTGTACAGAGATAACAGTATCCATTCTACTGGCTTCAATTTTCTTGTATGCAGGTTTCTGTATCCTATCCTGTATGTATTGCTGTACTGTCCAGCTGACATTAGCTGTTGATGTTTGTGGCAAGTTAAACTTGTTTGCCTATTTCCTTCCTCCTAAAGTAAATGATGCTCTTAGTCACTCTAATTAATTATGCAACTACTCAGTGTCATGGCACTGGGGAATAAGGTATGACTGACCCAAGCTATGATATTTTAATTACCTCATATGCATTTAAAAGTTGGACATTGAATATGGAAATCCACAGAGAAAGTGATGCATTGAATGGTGATGTGCCAAATGAATAAACAAAACTGCCTTGGAAGACATAAGACATACAGTCAGAATTCTCCTTAAAATCCAGGATGGCAAGACGTGGTCTCACCTATGTTGGACATGATATCCGAATAATGTAACCCTGAAAGTGGGGATCGAGATTGGTAAAGCAGAGGGTCAGTGTAAAGGAGGAAGGTCCTCAACAAGATGGATTGACACAGGGGCGACAACATTGGACTTGAACATAAACAGCAATTATGAGGCTAATGCAGCATTGAGTAGGACTTCATTGTGCTGTACAGGTGGTCTCTAGGCATTCAAAGTAACTCAATGGCACCTAACAACAAAGCAGTGCCATGTCACACATTTAGTGACCTTGGGACTCCCATTCTGCCAAACCTCAACTAATTTTTGTAGCCTTTTCAGGCTAGGAATTTCTTTTACCATTTTTTCCTACCAATTAAGCCACGATATCTACTACCTATGTCAGTCCACCCCCTCCAAAGAACACTTAAACTTTACTTCTTCTATGCAGCTTGAGAAATGAGAGAAAGGGACTCCTGTTTCAGAGGTCCGAACAATTACCTGGTTGCTTTTATTATTGAATTGATGACAGTTTGGGCCATCTAACTGAAGAAGAGGAAGGCTATGTGGAAGTCTTTCTCTTTCACTTGGTCTTTGCCTGACTTATGTAACTAGAACGACTATTTTCATTTTCTTTGGTTACAATTTACTCCTTGTTTAATATGAATCCAGATGTAGAAAATATAAGTTGTCAAAGAGAAAATGTAGTTCAGAACTGTTTTAAAAATAAATGTCATTATTACACTAAGCAACTTCTTATTCCCTAAGGGCAGATTCTGTGGGATGAACTTCATCCCGGATACATGTCACCACGTTCTAATATTCAGTCATGTTGATAAGTTTTCAATTCTTCAAAAGTAACTTGGATTTTCATATAACTCATTTGCTTTCCTCAAAAGCTTTCTATACCTACACTCTCAATAAGATAAATTCCAACGTAAATCTTTTACCTTAAAATTATGTGAAGCTCCTTTCCATGTTCCTTTCTATTTCCTAAAGCTAGCTCAATGGGAAAGAAAGTACATCTCTCTGGATCCCCCTCTTTTTTTCCCCAGTGGGTTCTACATTGCCTGTTGATAAGTAGAAGAAGCATAAATGAGGGAGTGAAAGTTAATGTGTTTTCTAACTTCAGAATGTGCTCTATTGATCAATATGGGCCAGTTCACTGCCCAGTACTAGTTTCTTGCTCTACCACTAGGCTCTGCAGACTCTAGGAAAGCAGTAGGAAGGGGATATTGGTAATGTTCGCTATGATGCAAAAGGATCACCAGGGGATATGTATTCAAAAAATTCACAAAATGTCAGAAGATAGTTCAATATTAATATTTATTTTTAAAATTTGAGATATGAAAAATATAATTTTTATTAAAAGGAAAGCTATGTATTTAATTTTTTTATCAAACAACCTATCATCTTCAAAGTACTCTCCATTACACTTAACACATTTGTTAAATCTACTATTCCATCCTAGGAAACATTTTTCAAACTCCTCTGGATGGCTGGCAGCACCTCCCTCATTTTTTGTCCTCACCTCTTCAACATCATCATATTGCTATCTTTTCATGCTCCTCTGAATTCATGAAAACAAAAAGAAGTGTGAGGTCAGGTGAGTAAGGTAAAAGGGGCATGCTGATTTTTTGGCCAAAACTGGCCCATTGAGATGACTGTGTGAGCAAGCGCATTGTTGGGATGGCAAAACCAGTTTACCATCTGCCATAAATCAGGGTCCTTTTTGGTCACACACGGCCGTCTTTCCAGAACCTCTAAAGAGAAAGTTTGATTAACAGTATGACCTAGTGTAATGAACTCCAACTGCACTATGAGTCGACATTTTTCTCTGTTCAAGAAGTTGACAATGTCCGGAAAGAGGTTTGTCATCAATCGCCATTTCACCTTTGCTGAAACAGAAAGTCACTTGTATACTTGAGTTTTTCACATAGTGCTGTCCTTGTAAGCTGTGTTCAACATCACAACCATTTCTTTGCACGGCATTTTTCCTGAGCAAGAAACAAAACTCACAGCCGCACACTGTTCTCGTAATTGAACATCTCAAAAGTCAAGGTTCCAGTGAAACTGAATTTATGAATAAATTCACGGTGATCACCAAGAGCCTTCCTAGGCAACACCACTGGGTGCACTAACTCAGAGCAAGTTGCTTGATGTGCACCCAGCAGGGACAGTCCTTACTAGAAAAGCTTCACTCTGCCAAACACCAGTCCAAAATTGGGGGTGGGTGAGTGGGGGTGACCTGGTATATCTGTCTCTAGAGTTCTAGATTTCGCCATAAAGATTATTAAAGCTTGGAAATAACAGCGTCTGAAATTAAAATTGAGAAGCTTTGGTAATATTGATTGCTAAAATCATGATTGGTGATATAAATATATGACTTATTTCAATTAGTTATGTATTCTCTCAATAAGTGCACACTGAATTATCCTGTGATTTCAGCCACATGAAATGGGTTTTTTGGATTTAACCCTTTCACTTCCTGTTAATATATATATATTTATTCATGCTGATTATATTGTGTGTTAAATCTTTAAAATCTTCTTCAAATTTTTGTGGACAGCATGTGCAAATGATGGGAAAAGAATAAAGAAACTGCCTTTGCTTTGTGAATTTGCATTTTGATTTGTGCAACATTGAACTTGATCAGAGGGGGTTAAACAGGGAAGGCATCTACCCAGAGGTAAGGACTGGGTGAAAATGAGAAACAGCTGGAGGTGCACGTCTAAATGATTTTCCTGTAAACATCCATTGGAATTATTCAGGGAGAAAGAAAGCAGGAAAAGATTTAGAAGTTTGATCTACCAAAGAGCTCTAGGAATTGCTTAAAACAGACTCTTTTCACGCTAAAAGTGGGGAGAAAGGAAGTGTTAAAAAGACAATTATCACCTATAATCTAAACATTAATTGACTGCATGTGAAACTAATGGAGTTATAAAATAAGAAAATAGCTATACCTACAGCTAGGAGTGCACATTGTATATTCATTCATTCGTTCATCCATTCATTCAAAAATTATTAAGAACCTGCTTTGTGACAGGTACTGGGGTTTTAATGACAAATTATGACAAAATAATAAATCACAAAACAAGCAATGAAACAAATGATTAAATAGGATACATAGCAATTTGGTAAATTCTATATGCGAGATTAGTAAAATTAGGAAAAAATAGGGTTTCAGGAGTGAGAAGACTACTTCAAAGTGGATGTTCAGGAAACACCAACCTCAGGATAATACATTTCATCTGAAACTGAAAGAATAAAAAGAACTGTGGTCATGTGGTCCCTGATGATGTCAAAGTAAATGCAAAAGATCGAAAACTCTGCAAGCTTGGTGTCCTTAAACAAGGTTAAAGAAAAACTGGTTAGAAATTCCTACAGGATCTGAATCATGTAATATTTTATCAACTGGGAAAAGAGACTCTGGTTTTATGTTAAGTACATCAGAAAACTATTGAGTGATTTTAAAGAATAGAATGGTAGGAACTTTAAAAAGATCTGTTTTGTGGAGATATTCTAAATGCGATATGGAAAACTACTCAGTCTTCAGGAAGCTTTCCTACTGATTTAGACTGGACACGATGGAAGGTTAGACTGTGCAGTGTCAGGAGGGACCTCACCCTCCAAAAAGTGATTTGAATAGACATATATTTCAGAGATAGGGCTGATAGTTTGTTCATTTTACATATATATTTATTTATAGAGAAAAGAAATAATTAAGGATAACTTGGCTTGAGAAAGTGACAGTACCATTCTAGAAAAAGGACTTAGCTAGTGAATTGTGTTAGGCTTAGCTGTCCAGGAAAACAAAACCAGTGACACTCATACATGTGTAGGAAGAAATGTTATAGCAAGAAGCAATTTTACATTAAGTAGTTATATTTCAGATCAGTCCCACTCAAGTCCATGGATCCCATGCCAGCAGGGACCTTCTTCAGCTCAGGTACCTGCAGGCAAAACACGGAAAGATGAAGTGAGAAGTAGGTAGAACCCAGGCTGGCAGGAGCAGAGAACTGGACCCAATGTTGGTGGGAACATGGCAGGGCACCACCAGCTCTTCAGAGCAGGAGCCCACTTGGACCAACCTTGGAGGAAGACATAGAGCCCCAGCAATCAGGAAGGCCAAGGGCTGGTGAGAGGAAGAGAATTCCTTACTGTATTTTTAATAGAAAAGGCCACATCCCAAAGAGGTATCATCAGGCTGTGGCCTGATTGATAGGTTGGGTTCCACTTATACACTTTCAAACAGGGTCAAGTTGACATGAAATCTAACCGCCACAGGGATGAAGGAGGAAATCATGTGTTGTGTTCCAAACTTAATAGGTTTGAATAGTCCTAGGGGAGATATCAAGAAGGTAGTTGAACGTACATGTTTGAAGCTCAGAGAAGAGACCATGATGAAGCTCTAAATGTTGGTGTCATCAGCACATACCTCAAATGAAACAAAACTTAAAATGTCCACGTACTGAGCCTTTGGTGACAAGTAAAGCACTGAGCCATTGTGTCATCTGGGCTTTGCCCTCAGTATTATTTATGGTCATGGAATTAGGTAAGATCATCAAGTGCCAACTGTTAGAGATTGGAGTTAAGTCACCTTAATGGGGAGAAGCAAAACCTATTCTGAGGCTGAAAGTAAAGCATGAGCCTATTTTTGCTAAGGAAATCATTATGGAAGAGTTATCAACAGTAAAATTGATTTTGTTTCTTGACATCTTCCTCTACTAAGTTATGTTCCACTTAGTTTTAAAAGGTGTCTCTTTTATTATGCAAAGATGCACTTGGAATTCCATCCATAGTAGTATATACTATTTGCAAAGAATTAATTATAGTGTTAAAAAAATTTTTAATCTTTTTATTGGGGCTCATAAGGCTCTTATCACAATCTGTACATACATCAATTGAGCAAAGCACCCTTATACATTCGTTGCACTCGTCACTCTCATAATTCACCTTCCACTTGGGTTCCTGGAATCAGCTCGGTTTCCCTTTTTTCCCCCCCACCCCCCTCCCTGCCTGATCCCATGCCCTGGTCCCTTGACAGTTTATAAATAATTATTATATCTCATCTTACACTCCCCGGCGTCTCCCCTCACCCGCCTCCCCCTTGCCAATCTCCCAGAGAGGAGATTACACATAGATCTCCGAGATCAGTTCTCCCTTTCTACACCCCCTTCCCTCCTGGTGTCGCCACTCCCACCGCTGGTGTTGAGGGGTTCGTCTGTCCTAGATTCCCTGTGCCTCCATATCCCCACTGCACCGCTGTACATCCTCTGGTATAACCAGGTCCGCAAGGCAAGGTAGAATTGGGGTCATGATGATTGGGAGGGGAGGAAGCGTTCAGGAACTAGAGGAAGGTTTTGAGTTTCATTGTTGCTACACTGAACCCTGAGTGGCCCATCTCCTCCTCACTACCCCTCTGGAAGGGGTAAAAATTTTGACAATTTCCATATGGACTCCATTGAAATAATACATTTACAAATGATAAATAACCTAGCTAATATATTTGTCTTTGCTGCATTCTCCAAAGAAATAAATTTATAGATAATAGATAGAAATATGATGATGATGATAGATAGAAGATCGATAGATGATGATGACAGAGAGAGAGAGAGAGAGAGAGAGATATTTCAAGGAAATAGTTCATACAGTTGTAGAGGCGGGCAAGTTTCAGGTCGATAGGTCAGATGTCAAACCGGAAGCTTGTCATGATTCACATAGTTGTAGGTGCTCATGAACCTAAGATTGGTTAGTCAGATGGTAGTCTACTAACGAAAATTCCTGAGTATGAGGTCAGGCTGCTGATTCACAGACTCAAGAATATCAGCACTCAGGATCAACAAGCAAATGGCAGGTTCCTGGATCAGGTCTGAAGAACCAGAAGTCATAGAATAACAAGTGAGATGCAGGATTCCATTCTATCAAAAATCAAGGGAGCTTGGAAGAAATTGGAAGCATTTCAAATCCCCAAGGGAATTTTCTTTCAATTGTTTGGCTGCCCATAACAGTTCTAATCATGAAAGTAATTACACTATAGCACATCTCACCATGGAGGATGACCATATCATAATAGTCAATCACTGAAAATTATAATCCAACCAAGTTCACACAATGCCTTAACCATCATCATGTTCAATGAAAGAAGCAGCTTTCCAAACATTCAGTAGTTCAAAGTGATTGACCTGTAACATTAGGAAAAAATAAAAGTTATGTTTATTTAAAAATAATCTATTGAAGTAGTTGAAATAATTGTTCAAATATAAGGTAATATTTACATATGTAGTCATTTTTCATCTTTTAAATGCCATATTTGCATTAAATACATAATTCAAATATTTTTAAAACTAAGGCTTCATTTTCATTAACTATTTGATCAGGTATTTGAAACAATATAAAATTTATGCAATGTAGTACCCAATTTGAAATCAGAAAGATTTGGAGTGAAATCTAGGTCTGATACCTTCTCAATAATGTAGCATTGGAGTGTTAATGTCTATATCACAGTCAAATTGTAAAAATAATAGTCTATAACATGAATACTTAAGGTTTGTATTTTTTACTCAGTGAACATTGTTTGAAGAGATTTTTCCCATTTCATTAAAAATATGAGAAAACTATTATAATGATTAATTTGACTGTAATCTCTTTACTAAAAGTTTTAACCATTATTTATTTTACTTTTATCCTCCTGTTGAATATTTAGATTTTTCTTCTTAAGCTTTTTGTTATATTTTATGCCTTTCTATTTATCTTAGCCTTTGGCATTGTACATAAATTCTACTATATTCTGTACTTTATGATCTATCTTCAAGACCATGTTCTGATGTTTCTCCTCAGCTTGATGGCATTGCTACCTGTGCCAAAGGGAGGGACAGAAGAATTAGAAGGGAGCATTACTTCCACTTGCTGTGGCTGGATTTCCTTGCCATTTGTATCATGTCCTTATGTCCTGCCTTCTTTTTCTTGCTTTGAACAGTCTGCGCTCGTATTGAAAGGCATTCCTTCCACTGTGCCCAGGACCTGATCTTTCTCATCTGCTCAAGAACAAGACTTGAAAAAAGTTGTCTCTTTCTCTGTAATATCTCTTCCCCATTTTTATAGAACTATTCCCCAAGAACAGAAACACATGCTGCTATTTCTCCCATATTTAAAAAAATGAAAAGGATACTTTATACCACATCCTTCTATTACCTTCAATACTGTTTTTAGTGCACATCTGTGAACTCTCTTCAGTTCTTCTCTTCCCACTGAAAAACAATTTTAATCCCCCTAGAATTCATTTTTATGGGTCTATGGGGCTGAGGTGACCTTTTCAGGCTGTCTGCCCTTAGGTGTCCTTTGAAACATTAGCTTTTAAGAAACCATTTTATTGAATCATATTCAAGTCAAACAATAGTCTAGCAAACAGCTTAGTGGATATTCTTTTGCTTTAGGCATTGGGTTCCTTTAGAAAACTGCCTATGTCCTGTCAACTACAACTAACAAGAACCCCGGATTCTGTGAGGAAAATGTATGGCATGCTTTAGCGACTTTGTTTCTACAACTGAACAACCTTTTCTTTGACTAATACCTGAGAAATTAACAGGACAATAACCTACATTATTCCTTCTTCAGAATGCCTTTGATAACTTGTGGGGTTGGTCAATTCTAATATGTAGCCACAATAAATACACTTGTTACACTGTTGTTTTCCTCGCCTCTCTTAGGTTATTGACATCATGTTCCCTTGAATTTGCTCCAACCAAATCCCACATCATATGGCCCCCAATATGCCCCAACTTTATCAAATATCTCCACAATCTTCAAGACATATATGCCAACAACTGCTCCATAGTAAATCCCTTTTTCAAAAACACAATGGCAACTATACACATGGACTTGTCCAGTAGGAGTACACAGAACACAAAATTACTGCATCTGTCAGAAGAGGTGATGGAGAAGCTCGCTATCAACAGCCTCAATAAGGCTAAGTGCTGACTATAAAACAGGTCCCCAATTGTTCATTCACAACTTCAGGTTGAAGGTGAAGAAGATAAAAACAGTTCATGAGATAAAATATGACCGTGAGCATATCTCTTTGGAATACCCAGAATGTGTAAAGAGCAGATTTGACGCATTAAACACGAATGGCAGCACGTCAGATGGGCTGTGGGAGGGTATCAAGACCATCACTCATGAAGGAAGCCAAAGGTCATTAAAAAGGAGGAAATTGAAGAAAAGATCAAAATGGATGTCACAAGAGACTCCCAAACTTGATCATAATCAAGCTTTTAAGCTATAAAAGACAAAGTTAAACATTATAATGAAATGTATAAAGACCTAGGATTAGAAAATCAAAAAGGAAGAACACACCCAGCATATTTAAACTGAAAAAATTTAAGAAATAGTTCAAGCCTGTAGTTGTGAAACTGTAATATTCTATTGGAAAAATATTGAATGATGGAACCAATAGGTAGCATCATGATAAACAGCAAAGATTGAGGCTGTTACGGTTCCTGCTTGCTGGATTCACCATCGATGCTCAGGGAAACAGCAGCCAAGAGATCAAAGAATGTATTGCATTATATAAGTCACCAGCACAAGACCTCGTGACACTATTAACAAAAAAGGATGTTACTTTGAGGACAAATGTGTGCCTGACCCAAGCCATAGTGTTTCCCTTTGCCTTATGTACATCTGAAAGTTGCACATTAAATAAGTATATTAAAGAATTGATACATTTGAATTATTATGCTGGTGAAGAATATTGAAAGTATCATAAGCTGCAAAAGGAACAATTGACCACATGGGAAGAAGTGCAGTCAGATGCAAGGACTTCATCTAACATACTTGGCACAGGCATCAGGAGAGGATATCATGCTTGGTAGACTAGAGAAGCAATGGATATGACAAAATACTTGCTGAGGTAGATGGCCATCATGGTGGAAAGCACGACACAGAAACACTTGTGAGGCTGGTACAGGACAGGGCACTGTTTGCCTCGGCTACACATGGACTCACTGTGTCTCAGAGCGCTACGACTAGATGGCTCCCAGCAACAAGAACCACAGTTCACTCTGGCCCCGCGCCCTTCTCACAGCTTGTAATGTGCCTAAGGTCATGGCTGCAGCCACTGTGTTGCATTCTGAGTACTTGTTGAACTGAGGGGCTCATCTTTTGGCACTATATCGGATTATATTCTCCTGGTATTCATAAAGTTCTCCGTGGCTAATTCTTCAGAAGAAGATTGCCTATTCCTGGTTCTCAGTGTTTGTTTGTTTGTTTGTTTATTTTTAATCTGGAAACTGCAGTAACCTGTTCAGTATGATTCACCCTGCTGGTGTTTGGAATCGGGTGGCATAGTTTCCAGCATCAGAAACACCATGCCAAGTCCCCACAGTACAGCAAATTGACCCAAGAATGGTGGTTTGGATGGACTAGTTAGCTAAAATCCTGATACCTGTCTACAAATCTCCTAACTAACCCTTCTCAATCTTTCTCAACTCAATAAAGGGCACTGTGCTAGTCTGGGTAGACTAGAGAAACAAATTCAGGGAGATTCAATGTGTGTAAGAGAGAACTTTATTAAAACAAGTATTGTATATTAAAAAAATCCCACCCCAGCCCAGATCAAGTCCACAAATCCGATATTAGCCCATGTGTCTGGTACAAGTCTATAAGTTCCTCTTCAGACTCACACAACACATGTAATGACACCGAATGCAGGAATATCACAGGTCAGTTTGTGGAACGTCTTGTGGATCCATTGGTAAAGTTAGCATCTAGTACTGGCGTGGGTCTCTACATGGATCCTCCAGCTCCAGGACTCTGGCTGCTATCAGCATAGCTCCCTATGGCTTGTCAACAAGAAAGTCTTGCAGGGAGTGTGTCCACCCTCTAGTGAGCTTTTTTTTCTTTTTCTCCTTTGTGTCTCCAAATGAGGTCAGCAAGCTGCGACCTGACTGACCGACTAGAATCCACCCCTTTGCAAGTTGACAGGAGATAATGTAACTGCCACAGGCACCATCATCCTTCCCATTTAGAAGGCCACACAGCAAAACAAAGTCATTGGTGACTATTGTCTTCTTAAGGCACTCTCCTGTCAACACCTGCTTTTGTATCTATCTTCAAAATAGATACAGAATCTAAATGTTTCTCCTACCTCAATTATTTCCTATAAACTTGCCATTTGACTAAGGACATCTGTCCATACTATTCACCCTGTCCGAAAAATGATTTCCTTAGATAACTGTACAACTCAATTCCTAATCTTGAAGTCCTGCTAAAGTTTTTATTTTCAAAGAGGTATTTCTTTCTTGAGAAATTACAATTACTCATTCTCCATCATGCCCCTGTGCCCCATTCATGCTTAATTTTTATCCATTAAAAATTTACCACCACCTGTCTGTCTATAAAATTTAAGTCTTTATTTATCTAGTCCCTCTGATTTAGAACACAAACTATGTTCAGGCAATTTTGGTGTACTCCTTCCCAATTTCACTCTAGAGTTGACAGTAGTTCCTGGTACATATGTAAATCAAAAACAAACTACCAAATGAATTTTGACTCACAGAGACCTTAATGAATAGAATAGAATTGTCCCTGTGGGTTTCTAAGGCAGTAAATCCTTATGAGAACAAATAGCGTTGTCTTTGTCCCACAAAGTGGGTGGTGGGTTCAAATTGTTGCCCCCACCTACTTTTGATCTCCCAGCTTCCTGTTACATCTACCAGCAGCTCCTTCAGTCTGAAATGGACTGGATTGGGCTGCTCTTTGGATATCAAATCCTCTCTTGATATGCAGCCATTGCTTAAACATACATGAGCGGCGCAGCTTTGACTTCTCTAGAAAGCATCCTAATACACCCTCTAAATTCTATTCTTTATTTGCTTGCACTCCTTAGACTTACATTCGGTTGAGCATTTCTCATTGAATTAGGAATAAACATGATTCTACAAAGTTTCAGGGCAGAAGAACACAAACCAGCATTTAACAAATGAATGGATGACTGGTTTGCAGCGCTTAATCGGAGCTTAGACTCTCTTACTTCTAGTATGGTTTTGCTTCACTTCCCTATGCTCCTTTTATAGTAGCTTCATAAATACTTGATATTGAGATTGAAAATAAAGAATATTGCTAGACTTTGTGTGTAATTAGTGACATATCAATGTCCTGTAAACTCAACCAAATTTCTAACTATATGACAGTCAATTCATGAAAAAAAGACTAACACATACCGAAATTATTTTGAACCCAAACTCAAGGACTCAACATAACTCAAGGACTGAATCTCAAAAAGAAAATCAGGACAAACAGGGAAGAGCTGGTATTAGATCTGTTCTTTGACTCTACAACCTGAATATTCTCTCTCTATCTCGCTCTCTCACCCTCACTTCTTTCTCTCTTTCTCTCTCTCTCTCTCCCTCTCTCCTCTCTCTATCTTTCTCTCTCTCTCCCTCCGTCAAGATGAACTTGTCTGTCACTAAAGACTTTGAGTCCACTTAAATTTTACTTTTCCCTCTTTTTTTATTTTTTAAAATCAGTCAGACCACTATGTAGGCTGGAAGGATGGGGATCTGGAGGGAATTTTTGTTTGTTATCTGTTAAAGAAACACACTGAATTTACTTATACAGCCCATCTTAAGAAATTAAATCAACAATATCCTGTTAAACTCCCCATATATGGGATTCTTTTCCCTCTCCTGCCCCAATCTGTAACATGAGTTCTCCAATGTATTGACTCTCAGTGCCTACATCCCTCATGCCAGAGTCAAAGACGATGTTTGTTTAAGAATATAAAACCTGTGGCCTCATCACAATTGATGAATCTCTGGACCCAGGCCTGAAATTTGAGCCTTTAACCAATACCCAGTTTTTTATGAATATTTTAGTTTAATAACCGGTGCCTTACTACTCAAAATCTACTCCAGAATCAGCAGCTACATGTTCACCAGGGAATGTGCTATCAACGTATATGCTTAGAACCCTTCCCTGGTCTATTAAATTAAAGTCTTTAGTTTAACAAGAGCACCAGGTGATTTGCATATACATAAGTTTCGGTGGCATATTCTTCCTAAAAGTATCTTTATATAAGCAAAAAACCATAGCAACTCACTTCCATCAAGTTGATGCTGACTCATAGAGACCGTATAGGACAAGGTTGAACTGCCACTGTGGGTTTCTAAAATTATAATTGTTTATGAATGTAGAAAGGCCCATCTTTCTTCCACGGAGCAGCAGGTAAGTTTCGAGGCCAACATTAACCAATATGCCACCTGGGCTCCTAACAAAACACGAAGGACATATTATTTCCTCATATTAACTTGTCTTTATTTTAATCCTCCCTTAATCACTCCCAGTGTTACCTTAGAGACACACATGGAAAATATATCATTAACTTAAGCAAAACCAAAATATGTGCTATCAGAAGTCATCAGGTTATGAAGCAGATCAACTCCTACGTGTCTTCCAATCAATACTGTAGCTAATCCCGACTAGGTCCCTGTATTAGGCAGCACTGACACTCATCTAGGTACATGAAGAACTTTGTATTAAGAAGCAACTTGGCATGAGGAAGGCACTACTGCCCAGTCCAAATGAAGTCCATAAGTCCTCTGGAGGGTCACGTAGCCACATGCCTGGGGCACAGAACAGTGAATCTAAAAGCAGAAAGATCACAAGCCAGGATGGTGCAGAGTCACATGGATGCAAAAAATGGTGGGAAAAAGACAGGATGTTGACTGATTTCAGGGTCTCAAGTAAGAAATCAAAGGAACGGAGATAGGAAGGTCCCCAGTGTACATCCAGTTTATAAGAATGTCCCACGCCCACGAGGCATCAGCAGGCTGTGACTTGCTTGGCCAGTTAGATTCTTCCTCACCCTCTCATAGATCTCCAGATTGGTATAAATCATCCAACTACCGCAGCAGCTAAGGTTCTTATTTAGCTTTTTAGTGGAAGAAACATCTTGAAGTACCCTAGTTTCAATTATAGAAAAGCTGCAACAAGTGACCGTGGTTGGGAAGAAGAATGTGGTGCAGGCAGTTTGGAGTTCAAAATGAAAACAAATTTACATAAATTAAATCAAGTATGAGGTTTTCTATAAACAAGACATTCATAGCCTGGGGAGTGAATGTTAGAAGAAAAAACCTTGAAAACAAATTCCTGTGGATGGCATTCATTTCACAGTTTCAGGCCTAAAAACACAAACCTAGGTTACCAGAACAATTATCGGCTAAACAAAATATCATTCAGGCCCCAGGATTTGAATTCTCCAAAGAATTTAACCCCCATAATTGGGACTTTGCTAAAATTGTGGATACATATATCAGTTTGTCATACTGTGGAAGCTTTGGTAGTGCTTTGATGCTGGAAGCCATGTCATTGGGAGGTCAAATGCCGGCAAGGTCGTTCAAGGTGAACGTGTTTCAGCAGGGAGTCCAAACTAAGGAAGACTCGACTGGCCATCATGGGGGAATGGGTCGCTGCAAACCTTATGAATTCCAGGAAGACATTATCAGATCCTGCAAATCTCATGAAGAGCAGCCAGACAGTGTTAGAGAGCATGCCAGCAGACAAGCTATCAGGCAGGAAGGCACTGCCGAGATGACTGGGGAAGAGCTGTTTTCTCGGTGTAGAGTGGGCCATAGCAAAGTAGACAGTCAAACCTGTGGGACCTTCATTTGCTGATGGGTCATAACTGAAATGGTAACGAAAGAGTTGCAAACATCTATTAATATTTGGAATTTGAAATGCACAAAGTATAAATAGAGGAAAATTGAAAGTCATCGAACATGAAATGGAATGCATGAAGAAGATACCCTAGGTGTCAGGGAGTTGAAATTCACTGGGATGAGCCACTTAGAATCTACCAATAACTTCAGACAGAAATAGAGCAAACATGAAATCAAGATACATTGATAATTATTGGGGATTGGAATGCCAAAGTTGGAAACGAAGAAGGAGCAGTAATTGGAAAATAGGGTCTTGTTGATAGAAATGACCTGGAAATCACATAATAGAATTTTACAAGATGAATGAATTCTCCATCTTGAATTCCATTTTTCAACAACCAAAAAAGGCCTCTAATGATAGAAGATCTGCTGAGCTCTGGGTAGACCTCAAGAACATTATAATATAAAAAGCAAGAGATTAACATCCACTTCCTTTCCCCCACACTACGCACCCCCCCCCCAACTGTCGTTCTCATTGTTTTCTCCTTCAGGTTGTTTTTCTGGCCTTTCTTATCTAGATAGATCTACAGAGATAATAATATGCACAAAAAACAAGACAGAGCAAAACAAAGCAACAAAAGAAAAGAAAACAACAAAAACCAATGACCAAAAGTAAGAAAGAAATGCCTTTAATTAGTTCAAGTTGTGTTTGTTGAACTTTAAGATTCTCAAGGGTTCATGGGGGGGGGGCAGGGAGTGAAGGGAAAATATGAGGAGCTGATACCAAGGACTCAAGTAGAAAGCAAATGTTTTGAAAATGATGATGGCAACAAATGCACAAATGTGCTTGACACAATGGATGTATATATGGATTGTGTTAACAATTGTACAAGCCCCCAGTACAATGATTTTTAAAAGGAAAAAGTAAACAAAACAAAAAACTGAAAAAGGTAATTTAAAAGAGAGGAGTGAAAGAAAAAAATCAAAATGCATGTCAGAAGAGACTCTAAAATCATCAAGTGGCTAAGGGAAAAGGAAGAAATGGGGAAGCCACGGAGAATATTGAAAGTACCATGCACTGTAAAAATAACAAATAGATCTGTTTCAGAAGAAGTACAGTCAGAATTCTCCTGATAGGCAAGGAGGGTGAGTCTTCATCTCACATACTTTTGGACACATTATCAGAAGAGACCAGTCCCTGAAGAAGAACATTATGATCGGTACAGTAGAGGGGCAATGAAAAAATGGAAGACCCTGGACAAGATGAATTGACACAGTGGCTGCATTGATGCGTTCAGACATAAGAACAATTGTGAGGAAGGCACAGGACCGGGCAGTGTTTCATTCTGCTGCACATCGGTTCCATAAGAGGAGGAACCAATTTGAAGGCACCTAATGACAAAAATTTTAATCAAACTCAAATATTTAATGTGAGAAATACTTTGTGTTCGTAAAATGTGTTATCATACTTTTTAAGAAAGGAAATTACAAAAATAGGCTCCCTATAGTATGAAAGATTATCTTTTAATCTAATTCATTTTAGGATGATTATTCAAGATCAATCACTGTCTCAATTATGACAATAATTAGAAAATATTGGTGACATTTCAGGGTTCAATTCCTTCCCAAGATAAGAAGATAAAATCTATCCAGCATCTGGGGATTGCCTTACAACCCTTTCTAAATGGAGTTTAGCTGCATCATTTTACATTCCAGCCTCTTTGGTCCCGATGTTCAGTTTTTTGTGTGTGAAAAATATATGCACAGTGGATTTCGGATGGTATTTTAGAACTAATTACAGGCCTTTCAGCTTTCCCAAAGGAGGCTTTCTTAGCATGAGCAAATGCCTCCCTTCGTTTATTTCTATGCTTTATGTCTAGTCAAAAAGAAATGACAAGCAACTGAGTCTTGAATGATTCTCTTTTGAGTTGTGAACGGGACAAATAAGAAAGGAATGTGCCAGTAAGCAAATCATGCCGTGAATTTACATATTAATGATAATATTCTCTTGTATAGGATTTGTTTCTCAAATAAAAACTTAAAGCATCCTGCTTTTCCATCATACAATGCATGAAATCACTCAGCATAGTGCCTGGCATCATGGTTCTAAAAAAATATTAGTGGTTTTGTTGAAGTTTTTGTAAATTCCAAAGCAACATAAGAATTTTCCCATGAATTAAACTAGAGTTTTAAGCTTATCACTGTTAGAGGAGGAGATGTAATATAAATCCAAGTGTAACTGTTTTTATTTGAAAATTACAGAATCTGATTATGAGAATGGAAGGGAGGTTGGAGAACGGTGTCGCACATGATGCATCTGACAATGTTTCTCTGACCAAATCATTCATTGTGTCAGAATTTCTTCTTGAGTTTGGCCAATAGATTTGAAACTATTTGTATTTTAATGCTCACAGTGACCTTCAATGTCACAAGGATCTACACGAATAGAATGGATTATCAGACATTAATAAGAGACAGTTAAGTGACTCAGATGGTCTAACATGGCTTAAACAGGTAAATCTAAATAACTATTCAGAGAATGATTAGTCCTAATCTAAGCTTCCATTTCTTCATGAAATTCAGGACTCAAATACCCACTTCACACAGTTTCAGAGGCTGGGTATCATGCACAAAGGTCCTGGTTTCCTTTATTCCTTTCGCATTTTAGCTTGATGACTTCTTGTTCACATTCCTAAAAGCAGTAAAATCCAGTTTTGTTTTTAATAAAGGTATGTCATTTATATGACGAATTTATATGCACACTGGATCAAATGAGACTACAGAATTTGGCAGCCTTGGTTCAGTGCAAACTAATTTTAATATCGAAGAATTTACCAGCTCAAGGTGGGGCAGGGCTGTCTCAAATGTGGTTGGTAATTAGAGTGATAGGATTTTCAAATCGCATCTATCTCTGTACATGGAAATGCATATATTTTTATAAATTAAGTTGAAATGTATAGACAATGGCACAGAGATTTGAGTTTATACATGTGAATTACAAAGATTAAATGGTTGCTGCTGTTACTATTAAGTTGGACCCTACACTTGGTGAGATGCTAGGCAGTCCCGCATCTCATCCTTATGATTCTTGTGAGCTAAACTGTTGTGAGTGGTATTTCACTGACTGGTTTTAGTCTTGAATCTCCGTTGACGCCTATTAAATATCACAGCAGCATGAAAGCCTCTACTCCACAGGGGGTGGCTATGCACGAGGTGCATTGGCTGAGGATCCAAGATTACCAGAATCCCTAACTTGAACAAGGATGTTTTGTCTGAAAGCATGAATCTATTGAAAGCCTATACTAGAAAATATTATATTTTGAAATGAAAAGAACCGAGTCAATTCTGACTCACAGCAAGCCTGTAGCACAAGTAGACCTGCCATTGTGGGTTTCTGAGACCATGACTCTTCACTGTAGTAGAAAGCCTCATCTTTTCCCTAAAGCAGCTGGTGGTTTCAAACAGCTGTCCTTTGGTTTATCAGCCGAACACATATTTTAAAATCCCCCAAATCTGGATTTAGCCATTTTTTTTCTTTCATAAGCCTATATTTCACTAATTTGAGCTTAGAGAATATAAGATGCAACCGAGGTTTTTGGAATCCTTAGAATCATGATTTTATCATAGAGTCAGAATGGGAAACTTTGTGGACTGCCTGACTGTGTGCTGTGCAGTACCTTACAATGAGGCAGGTAGCACTGTCACTTTATGAAATACGGACTCCTTTCACTCAAAGAAGAGACTTCATTAGCCTTTTACAGGGGGCTTTGAAAAACATCTACATAGTTCAATTCAGCTACCACTTCACTCCCACTGTTTTCCGCTGTTTGTCCTATTGTGGTGGCGTATGTGTTGCTGAGACAGTGGAAGCTATTTCACTGGTATTTCAGATTCCAGCAGGGTAACCAAAAGGTGAACAGCTTTCAGCAGAGGTTCAATACTAAAAATAGACTTAGCAGCGACCCATTTCAGAGGAAGTAGCTGCGGAAAACCATCCAAGCATTGTCAGATACTGAAGGCTTTGAATGGAAGCAGAACATTGTCAGAGATAGGGCCAGAGGCTGGGCACTTCCATGAGAAGGTACTCAAAATGTGATTACAGAGGAGCTGCTTTCTCAAAATAAAGGTTACCATAGCGACATGAATGGAGTAAAGCCTTTGGGAATAAAGGCTTTGGGATCTTCACTTGCTGATGGCGCACAACACAACGTGAAATGCAACAGCTGCACAAATCTATTAATGATCAGCTCATGGAATGTGCAATGTATGAATTTAGAAACATTGGAAGTCATCAAAAATGAAATGGACTATATAAAGATCAATAGCCTACATGTTAATAAGCTGAAATAGACTGGTAGTCCATGTTGAATCAGAAAATCATACGGTTTACTATGCTAGAATGACGAATGGTGCCATCAGCAGGAATGGCATTGCACTCATTAGAAAAAGGACTTTCCAAGATCTATCTGAAAATCTAGTGCTGTCTCTGAGAGTAGTGTATCTATAAGCATAGAAAGAATAAAATCAATAAAACCATTTTTGAAATGTATGCACCAACCAGGAAAGCTAATGATGAAGAAATTGCAGAATTCCAGCGACTTCTTATTGTGGAAATTGATTAAACTAGCAACCAGAAACCATTGATAATTGTTGAAAATTAGAGTGCAATAATTGGAAACAAAGGGAAGGAATGGTAGTTGGAAAGCATGGTCTTGGTGACAGAAAGAAACCTGGAGATCACATGACAGACGGCTGTAAGACCAATCACTTGTTCACAGAAAATACCCTTTTTCTTTTCTTTTCTTTTTTTACATTTTGTTAGGGACTCATACAACTCTTATCACAATCCATACATATACATACATCAATTGTATAAAGCACATACATACATTCCCTGCCCCAATCATTCTCAAAGCATTTGCTCTCCACATAAGCCCTTTGCATCAGGTCCTCTTTTTTTCCCCCTCCCTCCCCGCTCCCCCCTCTCTCATGTGCCCTTGGTAATTTATACATCATTATTTTGTCATATCTTGACTTATCCGGAGTCTCCAATCCCCCCCCCCCTTCTCTGCCGTCCACCTCCCAGGGAGGAGGTCACATGTGGATCCTTGTAATCAGTTCCCCCTTTCCAACCCACTCACCCTCCACTCTCCCAGCATCCCCCCTCACACCCTTTGTCCTAAAGGTATCATCCACCCTGATTCCCTGTGCCTCCAGCCCTCATATGTACCAGTGTACAACCTCTGCCCTATCCAGCCCTGCAAGGTAGAATTCGGATCATGGTTGTTGGGGGGAGGAAGCATCCAGGATCTGGGGGAAAGCTGTGTTCTTCATCGGTACTACCTCGCACCCTAATTAACCCATCTCCTCTCCTAAACCCCTCTATGAGGGGATCTCCATTGGTCGACACTTGGGCCTTGGGTCTCCACTCAGCACTTCCCCTTTCATTCAATATGATATACATATACATATATATACATACATATATACACACATACATATATATACATATACACACATATATCTTTTTGGGGGGGCATGATGCCTTATACCTGGTCCCTTTGGCACCTCGTGATCGCACTGGCTGGTGTGCTTCTTCTATGTGGGCTTTGTTGCTTCTGAGCTAGATGGCCGCTTGTTCACCTTCAAGCCTTTAAGACCCCAGACACTATCTCTTTTGATAGTCGGGCACCATCAGCTTTCTTCACCACATTTGCTTATGCACCCATTTGTCTTCAGCGATCCTATCATGGAGGTGTGCAGCCAATGATATGATTTTTTGTTCTTTGATGCCTGATAACTGAACCCTTTTGGGACCACTCGATCACACAGGCTGGTGTGTTCTTCCATGTGGACTTTGTTGCTTCTGAGCTAGATGGCCGCTTGTTTATCTTCAAGCCTTTAAGACCCCAGTCACTAGCTCTTTTGATAGCCGGGCACCATCAGCTTTCTTCACCACATTTACTTGTTCACCCACTTTGTCTTCAGCAGTTGTGTCGGGAGAGTGAGCATCATAGAGTTACAATTTAATGAAAATACCCTTTTTCAATTATACAATCAACAGCAAAACACACGGACTTTCCCAGATAGGATACAAAAGAACACCCCCATATTTACGATATCTGTGGGAAGAGGAGATGGAGGAGTTTAATACCAACAGCTAAAACCAGTCCAGGTGCTGACTGTTGAACAAACCATCAATTGTTTCTAGGTAAGTTTAGGTTGAAGCTAAAGAAAATTAAAAGTCTATGAGAGTCAAAATAGAACCTTGAGTCGATCCCACCTGAATGTTGAAAACTTCTCAGGAATATAGTTGATGAGTTCTGGGAAAATGTAGGAAAACAGCTTTCTGAACAGCTCACTGTGGGATCTCCAGATCTGTGGCTGAGGGAGCTGTGTTGGTGGACAGGGACATGAGACGAGGTCTCACGACACTCCAGGCTTCTCACTTGTCAGTTCTCCTTCAGCGCTCACAGCTATGCTCGTCTTGGTCCCTGTTAAAAGGATCCACCTGTGCTTTGATTCCCTTGCGGGTACAGCACTAACCTTTTTTTTTCCTTTTTATTCACCCCAGCCCCGTTTGGTGACTTGCCAGCGTGGGGAAGTGGCCAGGACAGTTCATACTTCAGGGGCATCCCACAAATGCCTGCGGGGACACCTGGAGGCCTAGGACGCTGGAAACCCTGGCTGTACACTGAGGGAGAAGAGTTCTCATTGGTTACAATCCCTAGCCAAGGTCAAGGTCCTTCCTACATATAAAAAGATGCAGCCAATTAAAGTTTCAGAGCCACAGAAATAGAGGAGTGGTGGGAATCTGCCAAGAGTGATTCTAGGATGTCAGTAGCAGTGTTTCTAGTTTGCTTTGAGAAAGGATTCACAAAACTCCTCACCCTGCCAGAAAAACTTAATCTGCCATTTCTGGGTTCCCAGCGGCTTTCCTGCCACAGGCCAGGTAGCCTTTGAAATTGGTGGTTAGACTCTAGCTTGACAGTCCTCTGAGCAGAAGCCCCTCATCCCTTAGGCATCCACTACAATAGCCCATTTACACCCTAGGAGCACACATAAAAGGTGGCTAGTTCTGAGCTGTACAGGAATCCACTGTTATAAGCAAAATAGCAGAAAGAGTGCGCTCTTCCATATGATACGCAGGAACAATAAGGGATTCTAGTAGACTCATGATACTTCTGCCTTACCTCAACCATGATAACCTCTGAAACCTGTTCCCTCCATCTCAGCAACACACACTCTCCTTAAATTACCAAGTAAAATCACATATCCCATAACCCTCTTCTCCAACTCATTAAAAATTCTATACCTAAGGGAAGGCTTCCTATGATTAATACTACCACTTAAACCCTACCCCAGAACACGCAAACCCCAATTACCCTTCCCATCCAAACAAACCCTCCCTTTCTCATTTATGCACAATACGTTATCCAGCACCTCTCTCAGTGGTTTTCAACCTTCCTAAAGCTGTGGTTCCTCATGTTGTGGTGACCACCCCCAACCATAAAATTAATTTTGTTGCTACTTCATAACTGTAATTGTGCTACTGTTATGAATCGGGTGACCCTGTGAAAGGGTCGTTCAACCCCCAAAGGGGTCACGACCCATAGGTTGAGAACTACTGACTTATCTGATAACCTCTAAGCCCAACCCCAACACATCCCAGAAGATAATGCTCTATCATCAGCTCACCCAAGATGCCATGAAAGCAACAGCCAACACCTGCAGCTGCCATAAAAAAAAAAACAACAACTCCTCACCCCCCCAAAAAACCTAGAGAAACCAAAGTCAAATACTGAAAATGACCCAAATCTGATGGTTCACACAGAAAAAGCAACCCCAGAACTGCAAGTGAAAGAATGCTTGAGAATATTGCTTAGTGCTTGTGGTAGTTACACCATCTGTTGTCATTTAAGAGTGAAGGAGTGGAGTTTAGCCTGTCAATCAGGTCATAGCTTGATGACCTCATTTGGAGGTGCTAAGGAGATAAATAGCCCATTGGAGGCAGGACACACACTCAGTCCCTGGGAGACATTCTTATCATTGACAAGCCACATGGAGACAGGCTGATGGAGCCAAGCCTCAGAGCTGGAGAAGCCACCTGGAGATGCCTGCCACCACTGAGATGCTTACGCAGCTACTGGATCCACAAGACTTTCTACCCACTGGCCTTTGATTTTCATGCATTTGGCATCATTGCATGTGTTTCATGAGTCTGAAGAGAAATTTATAGGTCGGTAGACATATGGGCTAATATCTGACATATGGACTTGATCTGGACTGAGCTGGGTTTGTTTTCTCAATATTCAACTGCTCTTGTATATAAAGCTCTTTCTTATATTCATATGAGTACCTATGAATTTCTAGTCTACCCAGACTAACATAGAGCTGTTCAAAAAATTAGAAGATCAATCCTGAAAACAACTGGAAATATAGAGATACTAGAATCCTCTCACAGAAGAGATGTCCAGGGCTTAGAAATAACACAGAAAGAATAGATAGAATAGTGAAAGAGATCAAAAATAGAATGACAGAGATGGACAACCAAAATAGTAATCTTGAAGGTAACCAGGCAGAATTCAGCAAATGAGAGAAACAGTCAAGCAAAAATGTAAAAGAATCTGAAGAAAGCTGAAGGCGCATGTGGGATTCCATAAAGCAAAACAATATTCAGATTATTTGGGTCCAGGAGCAGGAAGATAGAAACAAGCCAATAGTTGAAATAGTAAGAGAATTCTTAAAAGAAAATTTCCCCAATATCAAAAAGGAGGAGATAATCATTCAAGAAACAGAGAGACACCTCCATCCTCACCCCCCTAAAAACACACCAAGACATATGTGTTTGTCAAACTGTCCTATTTCATGGAAAAGGAGAGAGTCATGAGAGCAGCTAGAGAGAACAAAGCAGTCACATATAAAGGTAAACAGATAAGAATAAACTCAGACCTGCCCGCGGAGACCATGCAGAAAAGAGCAAACTGGAGCAATGTGTTCTGAAAGCTGTAGGACAACAACTGCAACCCAGGAATCCTTTATTCAGGAATGTTCTTCACCAAATTTCAAGGAGGTATTAAAATTTCTCTAATAAGGGAACATTTAGAGAATTCCTAAAAACAAAACTATCATTACAAAAAATACTTTCCAGTTCTTTATGGGCAGAAAACCAACAACTGCAGCACACAAACCTGGCACCACCACAGGATATCATACCACCCAGAAACCAAAACACTGAAAGCAGCACCCAAAACATTACAGATCCAATGGACATATAGAGACAAGCATAACCTACACACACTCACACACACACACACCATTCTACAAAGCCAAAGAAATGAAAATTCTAAACACAAATAGTATGCGATGACAGCAACCAATTTACATTTAGATTTAATTAATTACACTGAATGTGAATTGCTTGAATGCATGTATTAAATGACAAAGAATAACAGACTGGCTTAGACAACAAAATCCAGCAATCTGCTGCCTCCAAGCGACATATCTCAAACTCACAGACAAAAAATAGCTAAGGGTCAAAAGATGGGAAAACAATTACCAATCAAATGGCAATAAAAATTTTAAAAAGCAGGGATGGCAATACTAATCTTGGACAAAATAGACCTCAAAGTATGTAACATAAGGAAAGATAAGAATAGGCATTCCATAATGCTCAAGGGATCAGTAGACCAAGAATCCAAAGACATAGTAAACATATATGCACCCAATGAAAACCCTAGAAATGTGTCAATCAAATTCTCAAAGAGATGAACAGAGAAATCACTGGGTCAACAATGATAGGTGCTTTTAGTGTACCACTCCCAAAGAAAGATAGATCAACAGATAAGAAACTCTACAAAGAAACTGAAGCCCTGGGCAACACAATCAAACAACTTGACCTAACAAATATTTTCAGAGCTCTCAAAGCATCAGAAAAAAATACACATTCTTCTCCAATGCACATGACTCATACTGGAAAGTAGACCACATGCTGGGATACAAGGCCAGGTGGAGAAACTTTAAACACTTAGACGTCATCCAGACCACTTTCTCTAAGCACAATGCCATAAAGTTGGAAAGTTATGACAGAAAGAACACAAAACAAAGACAAACACCTGGAAAATTAATGACACACTTCTTACAAACCAATGGGTATTAACCCAAATTAGAAAGGAAATTAAGACGTTCCTAGAAACCAATAAGAATGACGATGCAACATACCAAACCCTATGGGACACAGCCAAGGGCAACTTCAAAGGTGACTTTATTGCAATAAATACATTCATGAAAAAAGAGGAGAGAAGTATGGTCAGCACCTTCAGCAGCTAGAACAAAACCAACCACATTGTTTTTCTAACAGCAGAAAAAAAGAAATGATAAAAATGAGTGCAGCTAAATGAACTGGAAAGCAGGACAGTGGAAAGATTCAACAGGGGAAAGAGTTGGTCCTTTGAAATGCTCAGCAAATCAACAAACCACTAGGAAACTTAACAAAGGAGAAAAAGGACTGGACATCAATATCTAGAATTAGGGATTGTGTTAGCAGGGTTGACTAAAGAAACAAATTCAGAGACATCCATATGTGTGTTAGAGACAGCTTTATATCAAAGAGTAACTGTATATCCAGAAAACATCTGAGCCCAGTCCAGGTCAAGTACGTAAGTCTGATAGTAGGCCATATCTTTGCTACTTGTCCACAAATTCCAGCTCTCTCAATGTGATTTCTCAACAGGAAAGTGAAACACAGAGAGAGTGTGACCCACCTCCAGGGAAAAAGAGAGGAAGTTCCCAGAATCCTCATGAGAAGACTACACACACGAGGAGACATCATCAAACTGTGACCTGACTGACTCCACCTCTATACTTATTTATCAAGTTGACATGAAATTATGTAACTACTACCGGATGACTAGGGGAAGCCACAATAGACCGCAATGAAATAAAAAGGTTACGTAATTATGCAGTACTAGGAAAGACTGTATTTCAACAAATTCAATAATATGGAGGACACTGACAAATAATTGGAAAACCACTCTTTCCCAAATTAATGCATATGAACATTGAGACCTTGTACAGACCCATAGCAAAAAGAAGTAGACCAGGTCATCAAAAAATTTCAACCAAAGAAAGAACCAGTCCAGCTGGCTTCACAGAAAATTTTATCAAATATTCAGAGAATAGGTGACACCAATTCTACACACATTCTTCCAGAATACAGAAAGGGACAGAAACTCCCAGACTCATTCCAGGAAGCCCTGATCCTAATACAGGGAAAAGAACACCCAAGGAGAGAGAACAACAGACTGATATCTCTCATTAAAATGATGTAAAAATCCTCAACAAAATGCTTTCCAATAGAAACCAGCAGCATATCAAAAATAAAACATCATGACCAAGAAGGATTCACACCAGCAATACAGGGATGGTTCAACAATTAATGTAATCCACCACACCAATAAGAAAAAGGACAAGAGACATATGATCATCTCAATTGATGTAGAAAAAGCATTTTATAATATCCAACACACGTCCCTAATAAAAAATCTCTCAAGAAGTAGAATTAGAAGGAAAAAATCTTCAATATAATGAAAGCCGTATACAATAAACCCATAGCTAATATTACACTCAATAGAGAAAAGCTGAAAAGATATCCACTGAACAAGGCAACCAGACAAGATGGTTATCCCCACTTCTACTCAGCATTGTGCTGGAAGTCCTAGTCAATTCTATAAGACAATAGCAAGATATCAAGGGGTGTGTTTGGGTAAAGAAGAAGTAAAACTTTTGCTATTTTTAGATGACAAGATCTTATATATTAAGAATCCTAAGGAGTCCACAATAGGATTGCTGCAAACAATAGAAGCTTTTAGTAGATTAACAGGATGCAAGATTAACAAGCAGAAATCAATTGGATTCATATACACCAGTGACGGAATACAGGAAAAAGATTTCAAGAAATCAGTACCATTCACAATAACCATGCAAAAGCTGAAGTACCTAGGAATTAAACTAACCAAAAAAGCAAATGACCTGTACAAAGAAAACTACAGACCATCACTACAAAAGACTAAACTGGATCGATACAATTGGCTGAATATTCCATGGTCATGGATCAGAAGACTCAATACAGTAAAATTGTCAATACTACCTAAAGCAATGTAGCAAATTTAACGGAATCCCAATACAAATTCTAGAATTGTTCTTCAAAGAAATGAAAACATCCGCATTTGGACAATTGATTTTTTACTAAGGCCCATAAAATGTTAAACTGGAAGCAGATGCCCTCTTCAATAAATGATATTGGAAAAGCTATATATCCACGTACAGAATGAACCCATATCTGCCTCCATGCATAAAAACAAACTCAAGGTGGATTTATAAAATATCAAGAGTTCTGAGAGAAGGAAGGTGGGGAAGGGTGGGGAAAAACGAGGAGCTGATACCAAGGGCTCAAGTAGAAAGAAAACGTTTTGAGAATGATGATGGCAACAAATGTACAAATGTGCTTGACACAATGGATGTATGTAAGGATTGTGATAAGAGTTGTACGAGCCCCCAATAAAATGAATTCTTAAAAAAAGACTTAGATGTAAAACCTAAAGCTATCAGGATCATCAATGAGAAAATTGAGACAGAACTAAGAGCCCTAGGGCATGCGCTATCCAAGTTAACAAACTAAGCACACTCCATGGGAAATAAAATAGATGAATGGGACCTATTAAAAATAAAACACTTGTGTGCTTCAAAAGACTTTGTTGAAAGGGTAAAAAGAGAGTCCACAGATAGGTAAACGATATTCAATGACAACATAACAAAGGACTAATTACTAAGGTCTACAGAATTTTCCAAACTTACAAGAAGAAGAAAACTAATAGTCCTCTGAGAGGTGGACAAAAGACCTAAACTGACGATTTACAAAGAATGACACGTAAATGACTAATAAACACATGAGGAAATACAAGTCAAAACAACAATGAGATACCACCTGATGCCCATTACCTTAACCCAATTAAAAACAAAACAAAACTGAGAACAGCAAGTATTGGAGAGGGTTTGATGAGATAGGAACCCTTATCCACTGCTGGTGGACTTGAAATATGTGCAGCCACTATGGAGGCCGATAGCACGATACCTACAATAGATGGAGATTGAGCTGCCATGTGGTCCAGCAATAGTATTACTGGGCACATACCCAAAAGAAATAAGAAACCGATCATGAACAGACATTTGCTCCCCCACATTTATTGCAGTACAGTTAACAATAGCAAGTAGCTGGAAACAGCCTAAATTTCAATCAATAGAAGAGTGGATTATAAACAAAACAAAACTTCTGGTCCATACACACATTGGAATACTACACATCTTTTTCTTTTTTTAATCATTTTATTGGGTCTCATGCTACTCTTATCACAATCCATACATATGTCAATTGTGTAAAGGACACATATTTTGTTGCCCTCATCATTCTCAAAACATTCACTTTCTGCTTGGGCTCCTGGAACCAGCTACACATCTTTTAAAACAGCAATGAAGCCATGAGACACCTCAACTCATGAGTGAAGCTAGTCAAGCACAAAAGGATACATACTGTATGAGACCACTGCAGTGGGAACAAGTGGCACAATGGGCATTAGCTCAAGATTATAGGCCATCCAGTCTTCTGGCTAGGGACTAAACAGCCTATAGTGTAGGTCACTTGGTTGGAAGGCATGTCAGGAAAGCTGGGATCAAATGGCCGGGGGAGAGAGTGGAGGATGCTGTCCGCTGGTGGTAACCCTTCAGATGTGGAGTGAGGTCCCCTGGAGAGGGATGTAGCCCTGTCAGAGGAATGAGGCTTATGGATGGCAGGTGCAGCTCAGTAAAGGGGAGAGGGAATAGTTGAGTTTGAATGAACGTAGGTGCATGTCTTTTGGGAGGGGGGAAGAGCGACAGGATGTTCTTGAGATCACTAGGTAGAGAGAGTCTTCAGTGGCATGCAATGGGAGGGCAGAATTGACTTAGGGGATCTGGTGATAACCCAGTAACCCAGACTGGGTGCCCCAGAACATTGGGATACTGAATCCTTACCTTGGGGGTTCACACAGAGGTGGGAGATGCCATCAGTGAGACCCCAAATGGGAACTCCATTGGGTGAACTGGACTCTACACTTGTAACCTGAAGACATAAGCCAGAAAACACACGGTGTCTGAGGTAGAAGAAGACAGCTGTACCAAGAGAATTGCACTGTTGGTTGGAGAACAAACAAGGTCTTGGTACATCAATGCCCAGTATGCTATATGAAGGCACATATTATCCCAGCAACCCTGTAACAGTCATTCTGTTTGAGTCTGCTTATGGTCATGTATATTAGAGTGTATCTCAGAGATGCACCGCCATTGGGGTTCATCCTCTTGTAGCTGTGCTATTTTTCTTAATTATTTTTGATAAATGAAACCCAGGAATGATGAGGCTACCAGAAAAGAAAATATAACAAAAGTTTGGGGAAAGGGGAATATAAAGGGCTGCAGGGGAAAAAAGGGAGATGATGTCAAGAAGTCCAGGAAGAAAAGTATGCCTGGAAAACATGTATGATTATGCAAGAAATTGTACAATTGTGTTTGACACAATTAAACTATGGAGCGATAGGACATATGTCTTGGCTTCCAAATTACAGCAAATTAACTTAAAAATAAATAAATAGATAGATAAATGAATAGATAGATAGATAGATAGATAGATAGATAGATAGATAGATAGATAGATGCATAGTTCTAGGAATGGGTTTTGGCTTGCACTAAATCCTAGCCCCAACTTAAGAAATAGCATGGCTGGCTCTGCTACATACTCATCTTCATGAAATGATGGCTAAAGATAAGCATGCTAAAGTAAACTGTGGTGAAGAGAGTATACGATGCCAGGCTATCACCTGGAATCGTGTCTGGGGTCTCCCCTAAGTCCACCCAGAAGAAGCATACCAGCTTGTGTGATCCAAAGATGACAACTACATAACACAACCATGGTGAAGAGAAAAGCATCATACCAAAAATAATGAACCCGCAAATTAATTGTGGAGGGCTGTGGGGGACGGTGAGAGCCCCAAACCCGTCTCAGTGTATTTGGTCAGACTGGGCCGCTGGAAGATGACTCTCTAGCCACAGGCAAGAGTCTCAACCAGCCTTTCTATAAAGCAGAGGCCATTGTAATCTTGATTATGCTAGATCACACTCGACCCGCTGACCACCCTATACATGACCTGAATTTGCTCTGCGTACAAGTATCTCTTACTAATTCCATGACATAAATTTTGTCCCTGGTCTTTTTACTATTGTTGGGGTTCTTTTCCTTTTTATGCATTATTAGTATTTTTGTCTGTATATTATTTGGTTTTACTCTTACCACTTTAGGGTAATTTACTTTTTTATTGCTTTCTGTTGAGTCTCCCAGCTGTGAAGCACAGGAGGAGTGAATGCATAGTGGCAATAATGGATACAAGGGGATACAGGGTATATGTGGTAAGTGGTAGGAGAGTAAGGACAAGGGGATGGAGGAGGGAGGGAGCACTAGAATGAATTGTGATTGCATAAATCATGCTAAAGGTGATTTACCGATGGGAGGGTGTGCTCTAAAATTTATATGGGGAGTTGTATGATTCTGCATGATATTATTGAATGATTGAACTATTGAATTATATTATATGTCAATTTCTTACCAATAAAGCTATTGGATACATATATGTAATATATAACAGAATATATTTTACATACTGAACAATGAAAGAAGAACTGGTGAGCTCTGGGGTGACATCAAGAACATCATTCATGGAGAAAGCAAAAGGTCATTAAATATACAGGAAAGAAAAAAGGCTCAAAAGAGCCACTCAAATTTGCTTTTGATTGTCAAGTAACTACAGCATATGGGAGAAAGGATGAAGGTGAAGAGCTAAATAGAAATTTCCAAAGTGGATCTCAAAAAGTCAATTAAAATATTAAATTGTTTTGTGGAAAGACCTAGAGTTAGAAAACCAGAAAAGAAGAACACTGTCTATCTTTGACTGAAATAACTCAAGAAAAAAAATGTGAGCCTCAAGTTGTAATATTGGAGGATTCTATATGTGCAATATTGAATGATTCAGGAAGTTTCAAAAGAGGATGGAAAAAAACGCAGAGTCGTTGTACCAAAAACAACTAATTGATATCCAAATATTTCAAGACATAGTATATGAGCAAAAAAATCAATAGAACTGAATGAAGAGTTTTGAACTGCACTGAACACATCAGCCAAAAATAAGACTCTAGGAATTGATGGAAGAGCAATTCCAATGTTTCAACAAGCTGTGAAGTATCGGAAGCACTCACTTGTTTACGCCAGGGCATTTGGAAGAGAGCTCATTGGCTAACTTACTGGAAGTGATCCATGTTTATATTCATGTCAAAGAGAGGTGACCCCAAATAATGCTTAAATTATAAACCACTATCATTAATATCACATGCATGTAAAATGTTGCTCAAGTTCATCCAACAACAGTAGCAGCAGTACATTGACAGAGAGTTTCCAGAAGTCATGCTAGATACAGAAGAGGACATGGAAAAAGAGATATCATTGCTAATGTTACATGGATCTTGGCTGAAAGCAGACAATAGCAGAAATATGTTTTCTTGTGTTTTATTCATTATGCCAAGACATTCAAACATGTAGACCATAACAAATTATACATAATCCTAAGAATTCAAAAACGTTTCACCGTGCTTTTGTGGAACTTATACCTGGGTTCAGAGGAAACTGTGTGAATGGAACAAGGAAATACTGCATGGTTTAAAACGTAAATAAAGCTGTATGTCAAGGTTTTATCCTCTCACCATATGTATTCAATCTTTATGCTGAACAAATCATCAGAGAAGCTAGATTAAATGAAGAAGAATGAGACATAAAGATTAAAGGAAGACATTAATAAGCTGTGATATGAAAATGAAAAATATTTGCCTACTAACTGAGAAGAGGTCTTAAAGCACTTGCTGATGAAGACCAGGGATTGCATCCTTCGGTATGCATTACAACATTCAATGCGCATAAGTCCAAAGCCTCATAACAGGCCCAATATAATGTCAAAAGATAGAGAAAAGATTGAAATTGGAGGAAAAAATTGAGATTGTAAGAATTTCTCCTTGCTTGGATCCACAATAAAGCTTCATGGAAGCAGCAGGCAAGAGATCCAATAATGTCTTGCATTGGACAAATCTGATGCAAAAGATGTCTTCAAAATGTTGAAAAGCAAAGAAGCTGCTTTGAGTATTAGGTGCATCTGAGCCAAGCTATGGTATTTTCATTTGCCACGTATGCATATGAAAGAAGAACAAGACATCAGGATTAGAGGAAGCTATGAACAGTGAACAGGTGAACAGTGAATAAGGAATACCAAAGAAAACTGATGCTTTGAATTGAGGTGCTGGAGAAGAATATTGAAAGTACCATGGACAAATTTGTCTTGAATAACTTCAGCCACTGTGCTGAAAAGGGAAGGATGATGAGACTTAGTCACATATTTGGACATGTTCTCAGGAGCTACCAGTTCTGGAGAAGAATATTATGCTTGGTAAAGTAGATGGACAGAGAAAAAGAGGAAGATCCTCAAGGAAATTGATTGACACGGTAGCTGCAGTGGCCTCCAGCATAGGAACACGTGTAAGAATGGCTAGGAGCCCAGGCAGTGACCCCTTCTTTTGCAGAGGGTTATTATGCAGCCGAACTGGCTCAATGGCACCTAACAACTCCACGGCTTCATTTTGCACTTTCTGGTTCACGTCTTTTCTATGGAGAACACACAATCCTGAAAGAGGTTACTGCAATAAAAATCTTGCTTTAGAACATAGATAAACAACAAAAACAAGTGTGGATTTTATAGGAAAGAGTTTATAGAATAACCAAAAATATTGTCACACAAAGATAATTCATGCATGCAACCAGAATATTTTACCAGGGACTATATTTTAATATTTGGTTGGTATATTTTGATTCGCATGTTTAGTAAGTAATACCTTGGTTGTTAGTAAAAGAAACTACTCTTCCCTCCTCAAGAGAAAGAAACTACTTATGAAGTACTCTGTAATTTTCAGAATTGAAACAATAGTTTTGCTTTAATTCTAAAAGAGAAAAAGAATGGGGGTTGTTGTAGGGTTTAATCTCTTAGAAATTGAGATGTGCAGAAAGTGGAATTAAGTGGAACTGATACTGAAATTGGAATTTACTGGAGATTACCAGGTAATAGTAAGACATTGCAAAGATTCATGACAGAGGATGAGAAAACAAACATCCTTCAACTAAAATGCTATAGAAATAATGTTCTATTTATATTGGATTCATAAAATGGGAGATAAGGGGAAAGCATTTAACCCATAGCTGTAATGTCAGTGGTGGATCATAAATACAGCCAGATGTTCTAAGATTTTCTTCTAATCCTCAAATCATGCTAATCATTAGGACTATGGAAAAAATAATTAGCTAAAATGGACTAACCCACAACAAGTGGGAGAAGAGAAATCAAGGACCAGGAAGAGTAAGCTATTTGCGGGGCTGTTGGGGTTACAATTTGTGTGCAGTACTTAATCTTTGAATCTACGGCTTTGCCTATATATTTTTAATTTAATCAATTTGTCTAGTGAAAGCAGAACTAACCAATCAGCTTTCTTATACTTCTCAGTCTGAAAATTTTTAAGAAGAGTATATAATATATACCATATACACTCGAATATAAGGCAACCCAAGTATAAGCCGAGGTACCTAATTATTACCTGGGAAACCAGAAAAACTGATTGACTTGAGTATAAGCCTAGGGTGGAAAATGCAGAAGCTATTGGTGAGTGTCAATAATCAAAACAAATGAAAATAAAATTACTAAAAATTGAGACATCAGTGGGGTAATGTATTTAAATATATATGTTAAATAAAAAACATAAATAAAAGGACAAGTCATTTAACATTAGTAAACCAGCACAGTAAGTGGAAAATAGGTTACACAAAAACAATAAGGAATCAACAATGGTACCTTTAGAGTACTATTCCCTGAGCTCAATCTGTAACCAAGCTAAAATGTAAAGAGTTAAAATCCTTCAAAACTGGATTCCTCATCATCATCCATATCCCAATGCAGAGCTTCAGCTTGTGTGAGGTCATTATAGACGCTGTCCTCAATGAGATCACCGTCATCACCATCACTACTGTCATTTTCATACAAATTGCAGTCTTCACTGTCATCCATAGCATTACTAATACTACATTTCTGGAAGGCACGTCGCACCATGTCTTCTGGAATGTCTTCCCATGCATCTCGAGCCCACTTTGCTATTAACTCTATGTCAGGCTTCATGAGATTTCCTTTTGTTAGTCAGGCTTGACCAAATGACATCCATTCATGCCACTGACCCATGTATAAGCTGAACCCCAGTTTTTTAGCACATTTTTTGTGCTGGAAAAACTCGGCTTATACACGAGTATATATGGTAATCACTCAGAGTCTTATCTCTCATAAATATTTGATCCAGTAATCAAAGCCTTAACTTTCTTCTGAAGAGCGTCTGGTTAATCTGAACCTCTAATCTTCCAGTTTGGAGTCCATACTCACCCAACAGTGCTACAAGGGTCATATGCATAGATACACACGCAGGTATACTTATACGGAAAGATCTATTTCAAATGGTTAATTTTCTTGATATGCAGTTGTGACGGCCAGAAAGCCCAAAATGTGTGGGCAAGATATCACAGGGGAGGTCTCTTTTGACTCAATTACTTACAAGACTTAAAGAACCCCAAATCGGCAGGTCAAATTGCAAGTTGGTGGTTTAGGGAACCACAGGCACTGGCAAATCCGGTTTAGTTGGTGAAAATTACTGATAATACAATGTAATAGAAATTAAAACTAATAAAAATACCTGTCATTTGATTTAGATCAGAACCAACTTACAGTGTCGACTTCCATTGTCCACGTCTTATTACTCAGTAGGCAAGGTAAGAATAGGATTGCTTGTAGTATTTAGTAACCTGCAGCGAAATGAAATTAATGGCATGGACAGCCATATCGAACCTTCTCTGACTTCTCTTTTTGCCATGAGGCAGGGGTCAGACTTAGCTCCTCCACCCTCCAGCCTTCTTTACTTATCCTGACATCAACCAGTCAGAGACTCTACTTTTATGCTGAGTTAGATAATTCATTGCAATGGCCACACCAAACTCACAGGCAATACTCACAATTATGGGGATTAATAGGAAAGTTAATATGTTACACAGTCAAGGTATAGTCATTAATTCATAGCAACACCTATCTTCAGCCAGTAGCCAAATCTCCCTGTCCCTGACTCTATCAGCTATGTGGGCCCTTTTCCTTTGCTTCCATGGCCAAGAAGCCAGCCCTGCTATCAATCTGCCTCATAGTTTCGTAATCTTAAACCAGATGAGGCGAAGATCCATTGTAGTCTTTAGGCTGCTTCTCTGAGCCTCTGTGCCTGGTGTCTCTCTGGCATATTAGCTGACCCTGGTTCTCTCTAGAACCACAGCAGCACTTTGCACAAAATCCATATTTGTTTTACAAATTTATAGTCTCTTACAGGGATGGAATTGCATTAGGCAAGTGTGTATGTGCTTACTAAAGTGCACTCAAATTATCTCAGGTTTTATGGACATCTCCGTGGAAATTGTTCGCTGCAGATTAGTAATACACCGATTACATTGTAAATCAGGATTGCTTACATTGTGAGGGCCAAAAGAAACCATGACTACGATGTAAGGATACAGATGCCAGATAGTGTTTTCAGGTAGTTCTCTAGTGGGCTCAATATGAATATCACCTCATTATTAATTAAATCCCTACAATGAGTGAAACATTGTGCTTCTATATTGAAAACACAGTGGAGTGCTAAACATATGTGCTCATGGACACTCAAGTTTCAAGTTTTTGCATGAATATTTGACAGTCTAAATAGTAAATTTTATAACAAAATTTCTAATGCCCTGCTCAATTTATTCAATATATTTTGGTGTCGATTGTTAAAGTTTATGAATGGCTGAATTGTATTTTATTGAATTTACTTGTATCCCTGTATATTGAATAAAAAATTATTTCTGATGTAACTTGATCATGATTTATAGAAAGCTACGATAATTAAAAAATACTTCACACAGATTTAAATGATGTTTTGACCGAAATCTTCATGTATCCTACATCAGTTTTTAGAAAATTATTAGGCCGTACTAAAATGAAAGGAGTTACAAGATGAAAAGTCCTCATTGACTGACAGCCACTAACTTCCCTGTAGAAACCATTGTAGAGTCTTATTACTATTTAGGGTTCTTAGAGTTTCAGAAATTAATAAATTATTTTAATAAAGGGAATGCATCTTTTTAACAAAAGGACAATATAATACCCTGGTCTGAAAATAACAAAATGCTCGTTTTAAAATGTAAAATAAGAATTTCTAAAAACAGTAATGAACATGTCTCTTAATAATGATCTCTGCTTAATACTGAGTCCAATTTCATATCTAATATAAGCATCTAAGTGTCAACTTGTAAATTATCTTAAAAAGAGATAAGGCTTTATAAGATAGAATGTTGAAACTAATTTTTTAAACTCTTAAAAATATAATAAGAAAATCAATTTTAAATGTTTGTCTTTAATATTTAGTCATAAAACATTTTCAATTTGATTTGTATATCATTAATAATTTAGGAAATGATGTTATTTAAAAAATTATTATATATACTAGACTCTTAGATATTGAACGAGTTATTGAGTATGAATGTAAATATAAAATGCCTAGAATAGTTCTGAAACCTTACCTCAATAAAATGAGTTTTCTCAGGAAGAAAACTTTATTAACATGAGTTTATTAAACTTACTGTCGCTAAGCTGTGACTCTAAACAGAAAATAGGAAAATGACATTCCCTCTGATCAGAAAAGCAGCTCTAGGAACTGGCAAACAATAAAAACGAAAGTGTTGTTGAATGAGCAAAGAAGAATGCTGGGTCACCAGTTGAGTGTCTTGTCACACGAGGCAGGTGCGGATTATAAAGACTGAAACAGCAGGAGTATTTCTAAAAGAGAGTTTGCCAAAAGATGGCTCCGGGAGGAGAAAGAGATTCATGACATGGAGAGGATAACAGTCAGACGAATTACTTCAGAATCAAATTTTGCCACCTCTAGAATGGAATGGTGTTGTTGTAGACCTTTGAACCACATATAAACTATTTAGATTAGGAAAGGTGGCAATTTCAAATGCCTCTGATGGGACTACAAATAGGAATCGATTTTCTGAGCATCAAGTGTGTAACATATAACAGTATGCAAGTCAACATGATATTCACACATGTAATTTTACCCTACAAAATATAACATAATTATGCCAAAGAAAAAATTTTTCTTCCAAAGTTCACTGAGAATGATGACTAGAAAATCCTCTAACTAGAAAAAGCCTAGTCAGGCAATTGATTAAATAAATGTCATGAAATTTTAAACATTCATTCCTTTGAAGCAATTCAGTGAATTGTTATGGACTCATACATCTGAGATTGATGTCATAACGGATAAGTTAAAAAGTAAGGCTAGAAAGTCATAAAATAATTTATTAAACAAAAATATCCTTTCTAGACATATTTTACATCTAGGTCTATGAATGTTCCCAGCCCTGCAGTTTGCATTCTTTGATTAACCACACATCAAAATGCCAGTTTGGTCATCCTCTAGGAATGTAAATCCTATGCCTTTTAAAATATCTTTATTTTTAGTCATTGGGAGGCACAAGATAAGTACTTTACAATAGATTAGGTAAGACTTCCAATGAAAGTCTTATAGAACCACATTTGCTTCCTACCATCAAAGAATTAGCAGATCTATTTCACAATGGGGAAAAAATCCTCAACACAATTTTCTTGCACTTTTTCTCAGCAATATAGTTTCTCATTTACTTAAAATTTCTTCATAGTGAATCCCCATGGTTGTCCTGTGGTCTTAGAGAAAACCTATCAAGGTTACCCCTCTGGAATATCAGCAACAGTCAGCATAGCCTTCGGGTCCAGCACATCGTCTCTGAAACCAGTGTTGATTGGACCTTGCTCTCTGAACAGTAAAACCGAGAGCTCTCACTATCTCCATGGTCACATATGACTGGCTCATTCTTGATCTTTTCCAATTTACAACTTTATATCTTTATGTAAAGATGGATATTCTAAACCACTACTCCCACTTAACTATTGTTGACAGGTGTCTTCAAGTCAATTCTGACTCACAGTGACGGGGTACAACAGAATGAAGCCTTGACTGGTCCAAAGCCATCCTCACAAAGTTTAAGTTTGAACTCATTGTTGCAGCAACTTAATCACTCCTTCTCATTGAGGAGCTTCCCTGTTTCCCTTCTACTTCCCTAAGCATGATGCTCTACTTTTCCAGGTACTAGTCTTTCCTGATGACAAGAACAAAATATGGGAGATTAAGTCTCACCAGCCTCACTTCTAAGGAGTATTTTGGCTGTCCTTCCAAGGCAGATTGATTTGTGCTTTTGGCTATCCATGGAACTTGAAATAGTCTTCTCCAGTGCCGTAATCGAAATGCACTCATTCTTTTTCCCAGCCAGTACTCATTCAATGCCTAGCTTTCACGTACAAGGACGGCAGTTGAAAATGTGTGCGCTGTCACTTGAATATGAAATTCAGGCTGGGTCAGGCTCACTGCAATCCCAAAGTGCTGTCCTTGTTCTCCCATGCAGTAAGGAGGTCTTGCGCAGCAGAGTTGCCCAATGTGATATGTCTTTAGAGTTTTCGACGGTTGCTTCCATGAGTATTGACTGTAGATCCAATTTTAATATTTTGTCTATTCATCATGATATTGTCTGGTTATCCACTTGTGTGGACCTGGGTCTGTCTTACATGGAGTTGTCATCCAGACTGAAGGGTGCAGTTGATCTTCATCAACAAGCGCTTCAAGTCTTCCTCACTTTCAGCAAGCAAGGTTGTGTCATTGCATATTAAAAGTTGTTAATAAGCCTTCCTCCAACCCTAATGTCAGGTTCTTCTTCATATAGTCCTACATCTAGGATTACTTTCTCAGCAAACAGATCGAATAAGTATGGTGAAAGGATACGATTGTAAAGCATGCCATTTTCCCTTGCTCTGCTTGAAAGCCTGCCCCTATGCCCATGTCCAGGCTCCACATGATCATGAGGTGTGCTGCGATTTCCATTCTTCAAAACGTCATCCATAGTCTGGCATGCTACCATTGGCTGTCTAAAAGAGCTTTTTAAGAACTTTGCTGGCAGAGTAAGTCAAATTCACTTATGCAAAGAAATTCCCTAGGTTTTCTGTCTCTGGAAAGAAGGTCACTGAGATTTGCTTATGTATTGTGAGTTCCTGAGAGGAAGGATGAGATAATGCTTCTTTGGTAGAGTAGGCACGGTCAGACTTTGCATCACTCTCCTTTTCTCTTCAAGGTATAGCACACAGAGCCAGAAGCATGCCCCTCCATGGGCCTGAGGCAGCAGTGGCACGGCGAGAGCATTGCAGGCTTTCCTGGCAGTGATGGAATCACGACAGCAGAACATATTTTTGTATTTTTCTAAATATTTTGCATAATTAGATAACATTAATTTTATGTTTCTATTTATCATAATTGTGTGACATCCCATTAGGCCTGAGGGCATAGCAAAATTTGAAGATGTCAATAATTAAGTGTTTTTAATCACTTAAAAATCAGCACAAGGCAAACACATTCTTTTCTGCCAATGCACTGTTAATTATTCGCATTTAGAATTTTCTTGAAGGAGTGAGTGAGGTTGGCTAAGTTAATAGGAAATCTTGATTTTGAAAATGTGAGAAAATGCTGTGCTCTGAAAACCTTGATACACAAATTTGGCAAGTTGGCATAGGTGACCCCTTTTCTGTATCATGACCTGCATCCAAAACACAGGAGTGTGATTATTTAGAATTTATCATGTAAATCAACTCTTTCCCTGGAGTCAGGGGATTTGTGTCAGATTTTTAGTTAATCTATAGTTCAGAATGTTCTGTACCTGTGTGACAAAGTAAATTCCGAAAGAAAAGCCCAAATCTGGTGTCATTCTTCAAAACCTAGGAAGGGAATTTGTGCTTATATGTTATTTTACATCTTCTTCTTACATTATTATATTTGAACATTTCTATTTTAGTAAATATACTAAATGTGTTTTTATACTTTTTTAAAGTTGTAATTTATTTCACTGTATGGAGGTGCCATACATAATTTTATTTTCTCCCTGTGGTTGAAAGTGCACCTAGTTTGCAAGTTTTCGCTCTTATAAAACATTCTGAATCAAAAATAGTTACCACTAAACTTATATATGTATGGTTTTTCTTTAAAATTGGTTTCAGCAGCTGGAACATTAGAGCACGATTATCAGACATTTTAAAATCTCTGAATAATAAAATACTGGTTAATTGAATAAATATTTACCAAAATTGCTTATGTTTTCGGAAAATAATCTCTATGTACAGACCCAGCCATATCTAAACGCTAGCTGGAGCTGTGCAGTCCTTACTCTTCCGAAGACTTTGGAATTAACTCGTTGTTCATTTAAAATAACCCGAGGAGAGTAGGTCTCTGTGACTGCACACTATTTGCACTTGGACGCTATTCAAAGGTTGATGACTCAAACCCACCAAGAGCAGCCAAGGAAGAAAGGACTGACAATCTGTTGAAGTGAGATTACAGCCCAGAACCAGCCAGTGAAGCAGTTCTACTCTAACACGTGAAGTTACCATGGATCTAAATCAATTGACCGACAATGGGTTTTTACAAGGGCAGTACTCTTGCTATACCACTTTACAGATAAGGAAAGCAAAGCTCAAGGAGATTCAGTGGACTGCCCAAGACGACCTAGCTGCAAGTAGAAAATCAGCATTCAAACAAGGCATGTTGGCTCTGGAGACCACATTTATCCATCATAATGCCATATCTATATTCAAACTCCATATTCTTAAGGGACTAGTTCTCAGACTATATTTTGTGAAAAATTTCAACATTTAAAAAAAAGTCACATGCCTTAAGCCATAAATAGAGCTATTGCTTTAAATTTATGTTCAGATATAATACTATATTGTTACATCAGAATTCAATTTGCCCTTGACTGATGTTCCATTGTTGTATATTAGTATTAATTTTTAAGAAAAAATTCTGCTTATAACTTTAGATCGGTAGCTATATATTCTATTGATAAAAACATCAGCATTACATTTTGTTGAAAATAAGCTTTGGTCCTATAGCTATTTCTCAGTAGATGGTAAATAAAATAAAGGATAATCTGATAAAGAGAGTTGTATTATTAAAAGTCACTTGGAGAAAGAAAAAGGAAAGCCATGGAGAATTTATGGTTATATATTGAAAAAAATGTCTCTATATTGAATACACGTGATAATCATCATGGCTTCCCAAAAGACACAAATATATTTAATAATAGCCATGTCTGCCAAACAGACACAATTTCAGGTCCAGTTCATAAAAAGTAAACTAAGGAAATATTATGGCACACAGGATAGCCATGCTATAATGCTAGAGAAGTTGGAAGGCACCTACCTAGCCAACCATCTAGAAGAGATATTTCTGTCCATGTTTTTAAAAAGGCAATCCAACAGAATTCAGAGATAATCACACAGCATAATTAGTATAAGACACACATAAATTTTTATGAAGAGAATTAAGTAAACAATACAACTTTAAAACAATCGGAACCAAGCCATACTTAGAAGAGGAAGTAGAATGAGAGAAAACATTGCTGATATCAAATTGGTCTCAGTTGAAAGCAAAGAATCAAAAAAAGATGTTTCATTGACTATGGTAAGATTGACTGTCTGGGTCATAGCGAGGTCTGAATAATCTGTGAAGAAGAAGGATTTCAGGATTCTCAGTGGTGCTCATGTGGTGGAAGCTATGCAAAGCCAAGATGCAGTCCTTTGAACAGAACAAAGGAATATGGTATTGTTTGAAATCAGAGAAGATAATAGGTCAGGGTTGTGTCTTTTTGCCATACCCATTCAGTGTGTGTGATGAGCAAATCATCCAAAGAGCTGGAGTACATCGGAGGAAGGCAGGGGTTGATCTGTACATGGCACAAGATTGTTTGCAGAAGGTGATGAGGGCTTGAGGCTCTAACTAATGAAGATCCAAGACTTCATATCAGATGATTTGGACATCAGAAGGGACCTATACCTGGAGAATGCTTAGAAAAGTAGAGGGTCCATGCAAGGACAGGCTCCAAGACAATCGCAGAAAATCAGATAGTGTCTCCTTCTGTTGTACATCAGGCCTTATGACTGGGCACCACATCAAAATCATGTAACAAAATAACATTATTTCTGTCATTATGCTGAGTATTTTTTATAGAAAAGAATTCAGTTTCATAAAAAGTTAGGAAACACGCCCAAGATCCCTTTCCTTCTATATCAGCCCAAAGAGAGATTCTAAAATCTAACTCCAACTATGAACCCAGGCCTTCTTATCACACACTGAGCCATACTCTTCTCACTGGGCCATTGTCACTGTCAATGAAAAGCAATGGGAATGCAAGACGGTGGATCTAAATTCTAGATGTAGAAAGCACATATTACTCTCTTTCTAATTATAAACAAGCATAGCAGAATAGCTGAAGTTTAAAAATAGTTACTGTGTGGTAAATGTCTTATAGGACCTATGCCATGTTGTTGTTACTGTTAGCTGCCATTGAGCTGTTTCCAACTCGTAGTGACCTTATGCACACAGAACAGCACACTGCCCGGTCCTGTGCATCCTGACAATTATTCCGTGCTTGGGCCCATAGTTGTCACCACGATGTCAATCCATCTCCTTCAGGGCCTTCACTGCGCCTCTACTTTACCAAACACGAGGTCCTATTCTATAAATCATAGCAAAAGTACCACAGACTTTCAGAAATACAAACAAATCTGTCTTGGAGAAAATATGCCCAGGATGCGCATTAGAATCTACCAAGAATAGGGCAGCTTTGACCAATGTACTTTGGACAGATTATCAGGAGAGATTATCCCTGGGGAAGGGTGTGCTGTGTAAAGCAGGTCAGTGGAAAAGAGGAAGACCCTCCAGGAGATGGGCGGACACAGTGGCTGCATCACTTTGCTTAATCACAACAGCAATTGAGAAAAGTCTGTTGTACATGGAGTTGCTATGAATTGTAGCCAATTCAACAGCATAAAACAACAATGATAGCATCATATTTTCTCCTAAAAATTCAATGTATAAGCACTACTATTAGGTCCATTATGCCTTTGAGAAAGTGATAAGTAAAATGATTAAAAGCTTATTTAAGTTTTCTTAGCCCCCACATAATAATAACCCAAAATTGAGATGCTAATCTAATTAGTGTTTGGGTTGGGTCTTTGGCAATAATTTGTGAACTACTACTGTTGGCTCCTTGTGTGTTAATTTTTTGCAGGACCAAATGAAAGCCATCTCCAACCTGACCTTCAATCAGCTTCTTCTCCATTCTTACAGTCCACTGCTGACCGATCCGGGGCCCGAACCTTCCAACTCTTAATCACCCCCTTCTTCGCCCTATCTCAGCAAGAATTAGTTAATAAAAACATTATGCCCGTTACTAATATTAAGAGTTTGGGATGTTTGGGCCAGGTCCCGACCATGAAGCCACCTCCCCCAGCTCTCCCAAAAGAGAGCCTGCTGGACTGTGCGGCCCCTCCCCGCACCTCCCAAGGCCAGAGCTGGACTGTGCAGTCCCTGCCTCCAGCGTTCCCAGGAGCTTATCTCTCTGGGCAGGGTCTTTACAGCCTCTTCCCTCAGTGTACCAGGATGATTTACTCACAGACCACACCCTGACTCAGACCCTGTAACCACAGAACCAGAAGGCCTTCCTTCCCCTTATCAGTACATATGTCCTTGGCTCAACAAATTGCTCAATGCTATAGGATGCCTGATTTCTTAACTTCTGCCTGTATTAGCATTGAGTATGCATTCAAGTATTATGAAATCTTTGACAATTTCATTTTGTTTGTTTGCTTTTCTCCTCTTATCGTGACATGTGTACTGGTTTGGTTATGAAGCTTTTTGCTTTATTTACATTAAAGTGGAATCCATCATGAGGCTTTGATCTTCGTCGGTAAGTGCTTCAACTCTTCACTTTCAGTGAGCAAGTTTGCGTCATCTTTATATCGCTGGTTATTAGTGAAGTTCTTCCAAACCTAATTACAAATTCTTCTTCGTATAATTCAACTTTGATTATTTGCTTAGCATATGACTGAGAAAATATGAGAGAAATATACAACCCCGATACACACATTTCCTGAATTTAAACTATGACTTTGTTTTGTTTAAATAAATGACTTGTTCTAGTTGAGTACTGTGTTTGGGTCTGTGTACATAATTCAAATGAGCACAATGGAAAGATCTGGGATTTCTATTCTCCAAATCAGCCTCTATAATCTATTTTGCTCTACATGGCTTCATTATTTTGCATAGCCAATAAAAAACTAGTAAATACCCTCTGCTATTTTCTACTTTCAATTGATCTCTTTGATATGAGCAGTAATACCACTTTTCCCAGTCTTCTTCTGAATCAGGTTTGAATGTGTGACAGCTCACTGTTAATTTATTGATGCACCTGCTTTTGAAATATCTTCAACAAAATTTTATTTGTGTGTGTTATTCATGAAAAATGGTTAAAAATGTATGCATTCTGATGAACCTCATTTTTTAATGGACACACATATTCATCCTTTCCAGATGTTTAGTCAGGTAGCAGCAATCTTCCAAATTTCTTAACAAAGATGAGTGAACACTTGCAGTGTTGAACCTATTGATATCCCATTAATTTCCAGAGTCTTGTTTTCATCCACTATTTTCAACATCCATATTATCTCTGTATGTATTTACTAAAAATATACTATCAATAATTAAATAAATTTTAAAATATACTATTAAGTGAAATGTATCTGCCAATTTTATATTTACTTTTGTTAAAGCTCTCTAATGTATTCTGATGAAAGCTTGGTATGATTTTAAGCTCATTTTTAAGAGTCTTGTATGTAATGTATTTATTTTATTTTTTTAGCCCCTAGAAATATGTAATGGAAGAAATAAAGTAATAGAATCCAACCTAAAATGAGAAAGAATTTTCAGAGGCTATCACTGATGTTATCATGATAATTTTGTGATAAATTAAGCAAAATATACATTGACACAGACATTGACATAAATTGACTCTTTGCATTTCGCCATGAGTCACAGTTAACCCTATTAGTCATATTTCTTTGAAATAAGGTACCAAATCCAAGAATGCTCATCTATGTGTTAATAGCATTTCTCTTGAAAACAAATGTCTATATCCCTCTCACCAGCACTCCCCAAACTATTATGAAACTATTTTATTATTTACACATTTGAAGAAAATGGAGTTTGAATATTGCCTAAACTGTCTAGAAAAGTAAATTAGAAACATCACTTCATCTCAGATGGCAAGTAACTCAGGTGTGAGTTGGGGATATGGCAGCAAACACTTCCAAGGGGATCTGAGGGAAAATAGCAGCTTAATTTACCAACAGAACAGTCTTTAAAGAAATCAGCTGAATACTCATTGTGAGTTTAAATACTGATTATTTTATAAACATTTTAAAACACAATGGGATACTTTATTCTTGAAGGAAGTAAGGTATTACAGACAAAGACGAGCTTCTCAAAGACAAAGAACTGAATGTTCTAGAAAGAGCAGCCTCTGGGAATGGGGTGTGTCTGCCACAGAAGATTCGCAACAGGTGTCCTAGATGATTTGCATGCAAAGGTGGCTGTATTGAACCATTGTGACATCATCACTTGTGAACAACTTGAGGGGAAAGGTTCTCTATTACTGACAGCTATAGACCCACTGGCTTAAATATGGTATCATAAGAGTAGAGTATACATTCACACAAAGGAAATTCATCTGAAAACGTAACTCCAGCAGCTTCAATGCCTCACTACAAAGCACAGCCTTTGTGTTCAAAACAATCTATAGCACGGTTTTTGTTTGTTTGCCAAGCACATATACTGATTTCACTCTGAAGAGCATTACAATGTACAGCTTGCACTAAGGAACATGGAGAGAGGAGATGCAAGTGATACTAGCAGTTATGATTCAGGTTGTATGTCATGGCTGAGCAATGATTCTCAATGTTCTCAAAGTTGTGTAATGATGTGATTTGGTTATTATGCAATGATGTAGTGATGTAGTAATGATCGATTTTATGATCACAAAAGCACTTGCTCCATTTTCATAGAATGCTGATTTTCAAATACTGACCTGATCTTTAGGAACTGATGGTGTCAATACACCAGAAGTGGCTGTATTTTTCCAGTAACTACACTGTTAAGTACAGAAACTATTACTGAAAGAGTGATGCTGAGATGATAAACAAAGAATTTACACAAAGTAGGGAAAAAGTAAATAAAATTGCAATAGATCTTTACCTTATATAAAATGCATTTCAAAAGATTTGGCAATAATTAGAAGGTACGGAAGGAAAAAAGACTAAAAGGCAACTATTGACTCGATGAACAAAGTTCAGGGTGCTCTGAGCTGTTTGAAAATGTAGGTACAATTGTCTATCCATGTTCATGTGTGTGTATAACTCTGAGTAAAAAGTCCAAATCTGCATCAGGTTGTGAGAGGGTCTGTGCTTTACAGCTACAGTCTAAGTTGCAAACACTAAACTAGAAGAAAAGGCAAGTGATACTTACATAACACTAAAGCAGTTAACGCTCTCTGAGCATGCCAGCAAAAGCAGACACCCTAAAGGGAATTATGGCTGGATTTAACTTTATAAATATTAAACATTTTATGGGAAAAAAACTTAACAAAGTTAAAAGTAAAAGCCTAAGGGAACTAATGACAGTGTAGATAGGAAGGTGGCAGGAAGCAAAGTTAAGCACATGGGTTTGAAATTAGATACATAGAGCTTTAATACCAGCCTATCTACTACTAACTGTACAATTCTCAACAGATTGTATAACTTGATCTCAATTTTACTTTCTATAACTGTTAACATTTAATGTAGTTATTAGACCTCCATAAAATAAATTTTGGAAAACTTTAATACAATAGTGATCACATAACAACAGTTAAAATTGTCCATTTTGAAGATATATAATAATATACATAATATATATATAGTTTATTTCTCAAATTTGTATGTGTAAATAAGTATATCAGTAAAAAAAACTGGCAAGGCCCACTAAAAATTAGTAAAAAATGCAAATCAATATAGTATAAAAATAATATTGAACCTCCCATTATAATAAATTGCCAATACACTTGGCTTAGAAAGATTATAAACAGACTAGTTAATGCATAATAAATATATAATGCCTGGCCCATACTAAGAATGAATAAGTAAGAAATTAATAGTTCTTGTTTTAATAATTTTAGATAATAAATTTTATTCTGATTAATGTATTTGAAATTAAGAAAAAGCCATACGAAATAGTATGACTAAGAGAGAAATATTTTTTTGAACTTTATAAACAAGGATTTATTAAACAGTAATAAACAGTGCCGGGCACTCTTCTGGGCCTTAGGGATTCAAACAATTGTGATTAAAATCGGGAGGGAAAATCATGCAATCATAGATCTTGTGATTTTGTCTTGTTTGTAAATACTTGTTGGCCAATGCCTTGGAGTTGGTTTCAACTCATAGCAACATTGCATAAAAGAGAAGGAGATACTTATAATCGCTTCTTGAGCCCCTTGTTGGAGTCACTGTGCCAATCATCTTGTCAAGTGTCTCCCTCTTTTTCGATGAATTTCCATTTGAGCAAGAATGAATGTCTTTCACTGGAGATTGGTCTCTCCTGATAAAATACCCAAAGTATTTAAGAGAGAAATATTTTTAAGGAAATAAATTCATGAATCAAATGATAAAAGATATCCTAATAAAGATCATAACTCAAGACCATTTGATCTAAAAAAGATTATAACTCATGGCAGAAGTTGAAACTTCTAACAATTTCGTTAATATAAGGTAATTAATTGCAGCAGAAACTCCAAGATGTTTTTATTATAAAGCATATGGGGAGGTAGTAAAAGAAGGAGGGATGGAAGGAGGGAAGGAGGGAACATAAAGTTTAGAATGGGAATGAGGCAAATTCTGGTTTGGGATTTCAGTCTTTGAACCCAGATTACTAGAGTAACTTGGTTTCATTTTTCTTAAGTATTATATTTTCAAAAATCCTATTCTTGGGAAAAGTGGAGAATCTCACTTTTTTGTCTCCACTCTGTCACCTCTTCCCATGAATTGTTTTCCTTTTAGTTCATATTATCATCATAGGTGTGTGATTCCATAATTAAAATAAGGTCAGTTGTGTCATTTCCCGGTGGTACAGACAGTCCAGCCTTTCCCCAGACACACCTCCCACCATCACAACTTTCTCTTCATATGTTCAATAAATGCCCTATCTGAGTTTATTGTGAAAGGGAATAGGATGCTATACGTGAACACATTTTCAAAGGTAAATAGTAATAGGAATATTTGAAAACTGAAAATACGCATCTTTAAGAGGTAGCTCAAACATATCTGGATGCTGGAAGTTTCAAACTGAGATGTCAGCCCTCTCGCAGAGATCAGCAGCGCTAATCCCCACAGAAAAAGAAGGGTAAGGAGACTATGAAACGCTTGCCACTTTGACATGGAACGATTAAATATAAATGGATTAAGTATAACTGTCTCCTCTGTTGTATTCTTCCCAATTTACTAGAGGAAACAATAAATTGACATTGAGTGGGAATAAAAATTAAAAGGGAAGGGAAGCAAAATATGTGACTACCATACAATAACAAGAATGTTTCAATCAGGCCTCTGATCCATAAGAGCAGAAATGGAGAGCAGTCACTCATAGGCAACCAGTGAAAGAGTAGAAGTTGCTTTGTTTGGGACGTCACCTCTCTCCCAGCCCTCGGTCTCTTAAATCATGTCACTTCCCATTAGGCCCTTGTTGGTGAGCATATTTTACAAAGTATTTTCATGTCACTCGGGAATTTACAAAACATATTTTCATCATGAACTTGGATTACAATAAATAGACAGGGATAATGTGAAGCTTAATGTAGAAATGACAAATCTAACTTTACATTATTCATAGGGAGTATGCCTTCAGACTGAAGAACTAGCCCATGTGGGATGAGCCCTCATGGGCACACCCAGGCTTTATTGTTATTTCCCACATTGCTTGACACCTAACATACACAGAAGTCTCCCCAAGAACACTTGCTCTGGTTGATTGCCAATTGGTGATACTACATCATTGAAATGAAAATGACATTTGCCCTGCCTTTGAGATGCCCTGCAGGAAGTGCAGATGGCACATGCAGTCCCTGAATATATGGAGCCGACATCGGGCTCTGACAAGATACAATGCTCATCTACACTCTCAGTTGTATTTCTTGAAGTGTTAATTTTTGTGAGCTGAGAATTTTTTTAGTCACCAAATTAATTTTCTCGAACACTGACGTACAGATGATAATCTTAATAATATAAAACTCTCCTCATTATTTTTCCAAGTTTAATTTTGCCCTATTTACAGCCCATTTAGATGAAGCAAATTAGATCCCATTCTCTCCACACCCCCACCCCTCAGATTGTGTACACTTGCATATAAATGAGGAATATTTTAGCTAGATAGACAATTACATGCATTGAATTATACACATATCTGTGGTTATAAATATGTAAATGCACAGATACCTGGGTCTCACTTTCAAAAAACGTACATGAATTTATGCTCAGGTAGACCCAAGAAGACATTTTGTTTTTAATTTTTCTCTGGAGCAACACATTTTCCAGAATGTGCCTTACTGTTACTGGTTGTTGCCTTAGGGACATTTACTTTATTACCTTCTGAACCATACTTCAGAAAATTAATTAATTGATGCTCTCAGCAGCCTCGTCCTGACAAAAACATATGATACTCAAATGTTAAACATGGGACCTCAGATGAAACTGTCAGGAAAAAGCTCGAAGTGGTTATTAATATGGCTTTTGATAAATATCTGCTCAGCTTCACACTGTGCCTCGTCTGTTTTCATCTTGAAAAGTAGTTAATCTGATTGATGAAGATCCTGGTTCAGATGGTCTCCCATGCTGAGTTTAATAACTGAACTTTTTTCTTTAAAAAATTATCTTGCCAAGTGGAGATATTTGTGCCTTCCCCTTTGACTGTTTGTCAGGAGCATAAGCTTTGCGTCGGATCCTGGCACTTCCTACGATGGTAGGCGTTTCTTACTGTCGCAAGAAATGGGACTGGTTTAGCGCTCTGCAAAGTGACACTTAATGGAGAACTAGTCGAATGCTAGCGTTAACCCTCCAGGCACTGAATAGTAAGCCCATCAGGAAAAATCAGACTGCCAGTTCCCAAGGGCTATACGCCTCCACTCATTATCATTACCCACCATCCGATGAGCTGCAAATTTTGTCATAATTCAAATTGTTCCACTTCCAGATTAAGTACAATCACCGCAAAGACCAAAACCATGGTGAACAGGCTATGCTTCATGACATTCATGTTTTACCTCTGGTGGGCCACTTATGATCCCTTTATCCACCTTAATGAAACTCTGGACACATTCAGAAGTCAATCTCTCTGGGAGCAGCCAAAGATCACTTTGGAATGAATCTTTTAATGTTGTAGTAATTGGAAATTATGGCAAATAAATTAAAAGATAGAAAATGTTTCTTTTTTCTTCTGCTTCTTCCTTTTTTCTTTTCTATGATCACCCCATGCTAGCATAACTAGTTTATAATCAAGTTATGAGCCAGTATTCAAATTAGAAAGAAATTTTCTACCCTAGGAAACTTTTCCGTGTCATCTCTGGACAAAAGGCAGCTTATAAACCTTCCTTCATAGTAAAATAAATTGTAACTTCAACTTGAGAGTCTCTCTAGAACATATCCAAATACAGCTACAATTCAGGTGGAGAAAGGCATTTCTATTTTATTTAATAAATAGAGTCGCTTCATGAATTTACCAATCAAAATTGGACTGTCACTTAACTTTAGAAAAGAAATAAGATAAGGCAGAAAGGGCTAAGGACAGAGAGAATAAGTTTTCTATATATATTCTTACATCTCTCAGTTTCTGGAAAGAGAAACAAGATGCTGTCTTTGTTTCCATGAAAAGAAACTAGACACTAACTTTATTCTATTCAGTTGTGGTTCTATATATCTATGTCTATAGGTATGTATGTGTGTATAAATAGATATATACATATAAAATTGCATGGATATACACACACTTACACAAATGCATATGAAAGGACTTCAAAAGTTCATGGAAAAATGAATTAAAAGCTCTTAGACTTTTTCCATAAAAAATTATATATAGAGATAGTAGATAGATATAGATAGATAGGTATATCTCCAACACTTGTCTGTCAATCTGTGGTGGCTTAGGTGTTGCTGTGCTATGATGCTGGAAGCTATGTCAGTGATATTTTCAAATACTAGCATGATCATCCAAAGTGAACAGGTTTCAGTAAAACTTCCAGACTAAGAACATACTACAAAGAAGGAATAGACTGCCCATTTCTGAGAAAGTAGCCCCTGAAAGCCTTATGGAGAGTGTCCATCCATTATCCCAATGCTTAAATCCTAAGGAATAGAAACAGAATATTTTCAGATATACTTCCAGAGGATTAGCCTCGTAGGTCAGAAGGCACTCAAACTGTGACTGCGTAAGAGCGGACTTCTCAAATTAGAGTCCGCCATAATGACTGGACCTTCATTGGTGAGCATGAGTCAAAACCAAAAGAAACAGCAGAAAAAATATATTAATAATCAGAATTAAGCTTGTATGAAGTATGAATTGAAGAACTCATCAATCAAAAGATCAATGTCCTAGACATTAGAGTGTTGAAAAGAACTGGCTATGGCCATTTTGAAGCAGAAAATCATCCTGCTTACTATGCTGAGAATGGTACAATCTAGAGGTATGACATTGCATTTATCACCAAGAAGGACATTTCCAGATCTAACTGGAAGAACAGTCCTGTCTCTGATAGGATGATATCTGTCCACAAACAAGGAAATCCAATCACTGCAATTAGCATTTAAATACATGCAATAAACATGAAAACGAGTGGAGCAGAATTTGAAGATTTCTACCCAAGTCTTCAGTCTGAAATTGATTTTAAAAATGAAATCAAGATGCCTTGATAATTATTGGCTATTGGAATACAAAAGATGGAAATGAAGAGGAAGGAATAGTAAGTAGATGAAGGATATGGTCTTGGTGATAGAAGTGAATCTGTGGATTGCATAAGATAATTTTGCAAGACCAAGGACTTCTTCATGGCAATACATTTTCAACAGAAAAACTTCTCCAGATGGAATACACAGATCTCAAAATAACTGCATCTGTGGAAGAAAGACTAAGCTTCCAACTGTCATAAATAGTTATAGCCCTGGAAGCTCACAGGATAGATTTCATCCCGTTCTATGGGGTATCTGTATGCGCAGTCAATTTGATGGCAGTGAACTCTGGTAAGTGGGAAGAGCTAATGGAGAAGTTCAATTGTCAGCAGCTTAAATGGGCTCAGGACCCACTGTGCCACAGATCATCAATTGCTGAAAAGTTCAGATTGAGGCTGAAAAAAAAAAACTGGGGAAAAGTCCAGGAGAGTAAAAATCCAACCTCAATGACCTGTCTTCTTAATTTGGAGGTCATCTCCAGAACAGAATTGGTACATTGAACACTAACGACAGAAGAGCAGGTAAGCTGCGGGAGGACATCAAGAACATTATATGCAATCAGTAAAGGATCATTAAAAAGACAGGCTCAAAGCGGATGTCAGAAGAGACCGAAACTTACTCTTAAAAGTAGAGCAGCTCAGGCAAATGGTAACATGAGGAAGTCAAAGAGCTGAACAGAAATTTTCAAAGGGCAACTCAAGGACAAGTAAAATAGAATGAAATGTACAAAGACCTAGAATTAGAAAACAAAGAACATTTTCAGGATATCCTAAACTGAAAAATATATATAAGAAAAGAATTCAAGCCTGAAGGTGGAATACTGAAATATTCTATGGGTACCATAGTGAATGATGCAGGAGGCACCAAAAAAAAAAAAAAAGATGGATGGAATACCCAGAGCCATTGTACCAAAAACAACTAGTTGACATTACGTCATTTCAAGAGGTAGCATATGATCCAGAACAAATGGTACTGAAGGAAGGAGTTCAAGCTGCACAGAAAAAATTAGCCATAAACAAGGCTTCGGGAATTGATTGACTACTGGTTGAAATGTTTCAACAAGATGATGTTGAAGAAGCACTTATTTATCTATCCCAAGAAATCTGGTTTATAGCTACCTGGCCAAATGAGTGGAAAAGGTCAATATTTGTGGCCATTCCAAAGAAAGACAACCCAACAGATTGTTCAAGTTAGAGAACAATATCATTGATGTGACATGCAAGTAAAATCCTGCTGAATATCACCCAGCAGTGGTTGAAGCAGCACATTGACAAGGAGCTGCCAGAGGTTCAGACTGAATTCAGAAGACGACCTGGAGCAGTGATATGATAGCATTGCTGCTGTCAGATGAATCTTGGCTGAAAGAGAGAGAGAGTACCCAAAGACAGGCACTTGTACTTTATTGTCTGTGATGAGGCACTTGACTGTGTGGACAATAACGGACTGTGGAAAAACAAGAAATATGAGAATCTCAGAACACTGTATTGTGTTCATGCAGAACTTGTACATGGAACAAAAATCAGTTGTGAAAACAGAGAAAGAGCATCCTGCAGGGTTTAAAATCAGGAAGGATGTGCATGGAAGTTGTCTCCTCTCACCGTACTTATTTAATTAGTATGCTGAGCAAATGAGCAGAGAAGCTAGATTTCATAAAGAAGAGTGTGGCATCAGGATTGGAGGACGGCTTATTCACACCCTGTGATGGACTGGTGTCACAACTTTCCTTGCTGAACATGGGGAAACTTAAAAGACTTGATAAACTTCAAGGAATACAGGCTTCAGTATGGGTCACACATTCTAAAGAAAACCAAAATCCGCTCAGCTGGACCAATTATTAACTCCACGAGAAATGGAGAAAAGGTGAAAGTCATCAATGTTTTCATTTGGCTTTTACCTACCATCGGTGCTACTGGAAGCAGCAGCAAAGGGAAAATGATGTGCATCGCTTCGCACACATCTGCTTCACAAGACCGCTTTAAAATGCTGGCAAAGCAAGGATGTTACTTTGAGGACTACAGTGCACCTGACCCAAGCCATGGTATTTCAATGAATGCATAATGCATGTCAAAGTTGGACATTGGACAAGGAAGACTGAAGAAGAATGGGTGCATGTGAATTATGGAGCTGAAAACGAATACTGAAAGAACCACGGACAACTCAAGAACAAAACATCCGTCCTGGAAGATGTACAGTCAGATGTCCCTTAGAAACAAGGATGGCGAAACTTTGTCTCGCGTATTTTGGATCTGTTTTCAGGAGAGACCAGTCCCTGGAGAAGAACAGCATGCTTGGGAAAGTAAAGCAAGAGCGAAGCAGACGTCCCTCAACAAGACGGATTACCATGGAAGCTGAAAGGATGAGCCCAAATAGAGAAGCAATCGGGCATGATGGCACCATGAGTGAGAACAACCTTGGCCGCATGGAACAGCAACATGTGTGTGCATGGTTTCAAACTTATCTCACACTCACACATTCCCCCTCCACACACACACACACACACACACACACACACTATCTCCCTGTATAGAGCCCTCCTGCATAGTGGGTGTTCCATTGTGTTGGCAACCCCAAGACCAGCAGTTCAAGGGCAACAGTTTCTCCATGGGAGAAGTATCAGGTTTACTTCCACAAACACTTAGAGTCTGAGAAACCCACAGTCCTATTCTGTCCCATGGGGGCACTGAAAGTCAGAAACAACCAGATGGCATGGACTTTGGTTGGATTCTTGTGTAACCCAGATGTTTAAGTGCTGGACTTTTCACTGAAAGGCTGGTTATTCAAAATTGCTCAGAGAATTAGCATTCTCTTTGTGAATGGTCACAGTCTATGAAACCCCTATGGTGCAGTTCTACTTGCATGTCACATCAATGATATTGTTCTCTAACTTGAACAATCTACCAAGATGTAATAGTTGTATTTTTATGTTGAGATTAGTTTGCTAAGAGTCACTCTTTCCAGTTTCAGCCATGGTTCAGCACTTATCCCATTTCACTTTCAATACATTCTAAATGACAAATTTTGCATGTTTTACTTTAAATGAAACATTTGATTGTGTGTCTCAAGTAATAGAAGTAAAATTATTTTCTGTTCCAGGATCCCATGCAGGATACTACCTTACATTCAATAGCTATGTCTCTTTGGATGCATTTTGGCTTTCAGGGTTTCACAAACCTTCCTTATTCTTTGTGATCTTTATAGTTTCTAGGAGTACTGGTCCTGATTTTTGTAGAATATTCTGCAAATGGAAACTTTCTAATGAAATTTCTCATGATGAAACTAGAGAAATACCGTGGGCATGTTATGAGGATTTACCAGTAGACTGCGAAGAAGGATGCTGGGTTTGTTAAGTAGAGGATAAGCTTAAATGAGGAAGAACCTCACTGAGAAGGATTGAGACAATGTGTTCAACAATGGGCTCAATCATAGCAACAATTGTGAGAATAATCCAGGACCAGGCAGTTGGGAGGAGTTGCTCTATTGTTGCTATGAGTCTAACAAGAAGCCAAGTCACTGAATAAAAACAAGTACATCATCTCAAGAGTTCACAGAATTAATATGACTTGTATGGTTGATGTTGACCTTGAGCACAGATCACTTGGATTAAGGTAGTTTCTTCCAGTGAAACATGATGCTCTTTTAAAATCCTCTTTTCATTCACCTTAGAAGAAAGTTACTGTGCACAGAGCACATTTAAGAGGAGGGAGCTGTGCTCTGTGACTTACTTAAGGATAGTCTCTACAGAATCTGGAATTCTCCAACATTTATTTATTCAATTGTCTATTTATATCAGTATGGATTTCAGGATACTTATTTTATACATTGGATTGTATACACTAGGACTACATCTTTTTAAAAATCATTTTATTGGGGACTTGTGCACCTCTTATCACAATCCATGCATACATCCATGTATCAAGCACATTTGTACATTTGTTACCATCATAATTCTCAAAACATTTGCTTTCTACTTGAGCCCTTGGTATCAGCTCCTCATTTTCCCCTCCCACCTCACTCCCCTCCCTGATGAACCCTTGATAATTTATAAATTATTATTTTGTCATGTCTTACACTGTCCAACGTCTCCCTTTACCTACTTTTCTGCTGTCTGTCCCCCAGGGAGGGGATTATATGAAAATCCTTATAATTGGTTCCCCCTTTCTACTCTACCTTCCCTCCACTCTCCCGGTATTGCCACTCTCAGCACTGGTCCCGAAGGAATCATCTGTCCTGGATTGTCTGTGTTTCAAGTTCCTTTCTGTACCAATGTACATCCTCTGTAATAGCTGGATTTTTAAGGTAGAATTGGGATCATGATAGTGGGGAGGAGGAAGCATTTAAGAACTAGAGGAAAGTTGTATGCTTCATCCTTGCTACACTGCACCCTGACAGGCTCATTTCCTCCCTATGACCTTTCTGTAAAGGGATGTCCAGTTGCCTACAGATGGTCATTGGGAACCCACTCCACATTCCCCTTCATTCACAATGATACGATTATTTTGTTCTTTGATGCCTAATACCTGATCCTCCAGGCTGGTGTGCTTCTTCTGCAGGCTTTGTTGCTTCTCAGCTTGATGGCCACTTGTTTATCTTCAAGCCTTTAAGACCCCAGATCCTATATCTTTTGATAGCCAACACCATCAGCTTTGTTCACCACATTTGTTTAAGCACCCACTTTGTCTTCAGGGATCGGGTCGGGAAGGTGGGCATCATGAAATGCCAGTATAATAGAACAAAGTGTTCTTGCATTGAAGAAGTACATGAATGGAGGCCCAATGTCCATCTGCTACCTTAATACTAAACCTATAAATATATGCACATAGATCTATTTCCCCATCATCATCTGCAAGGTCTACATCTTAGTAAACATGTGGCAAACAGCAAATCGGTTTGGTTTGCTCTGCCTTACTAGTGGTACTTCTGTTATAAGGGCAAAAAATCAAAGTGAATTAAAATAGTACACTCATCACAAGCTTGAAAGAACAGATACGAATTTTATGTGTGAATAAAAACGTGTGAGCGTGTGTTTGTGCGTGTGGATGCTTTGGATGTAGCAAATGCTTCATGAATATTAAATGTTATTGTAATTATAATTCTAGATCAGAAAATGTTCACTATTCTTGAGATTTAATGCTAACACTGTAGCTATTCATCTTTACCACCTTGAATGAGTACCTGAAGTGGAAATCTGACAACAGAATACATTTTAATATGATACTATGATAAAAGCATATAAAGCATTTTATGATAATATATAAACAAGTACCATGTACAGGAATGGAGAGTTAGAAAATGTTCATACTTATTTCTTTTCGTTAAAAAAGCATTGGAATAATTGATGCTGAAGTCCTTTTGAGTCTTAATTTATGTAGTTCAATACTAAGGGCAAAGTTTAGTAAGGACACACCTGAAAATTTGGTGTTTTCAATTGTGTATTACAAATGCTTACCCAAACACATGCAGTTATGAAGGGTTATACAATTGGAAGGTGCTTTCCTTGATTAAAGTTGTATGAAAAAATTATACTTCTAACATGGGGAGAGAAATTCCACTGACACACATTCTAAAACCTACTTAGTAAGACTTTCATTTACCTGCTTTGCAGATGTCTCTGAGGTTGATAACTATCTGCTTATCACTGTGTCTAGTAATGAACTTGTTTCATGATCCTGTATAATTTTTCTGAACATATAAAGTCAGACAAAATGTACACTTTGTTGAAATAAAGCTCTCATATGCTATGCTAAAGAGACCTCTAGATTTTAGTGAATTAAAAGAGGAATTAACCTTAGGAGTCTAAAAGGGCACATAAATGATGACACTTAGATTTCCCATTAGAAATGTACCACCTAGAAATTTTTCAGTATTTCCTGTATTTTGAACAAAGTGAAAGCAAATATGTAATTTACAAAAATTTGTGTGATGCAGTGAAAAGAATCCTCAGAGTAAAATATATAGAAAGAAATGTATTAAAAGTAACAAAAATATGAAACAATACAGACTAATCTAAACCTAAAACAAAAGAAAATATGTAACCTCTTATCATTTGATCTCCATTTGGACCCACTTTTAATTTGTTCAAGTTTTTAATAGTCTCTGCTTTCTTTCCTATTGAGGTTTGCCTGTTTTATCTGTTATTGTTGCTGAACTTTATGTTTTTGTTTGTTTCTTGTTTTTGGTTTGAATCCAGGATAAGTAAATCTATAGAGACAGTAACTGGGTTAACAATTACGTAGGGACATGGCAGGGGATTTTGAGAGGAAATGAGGAGCTAACAACAATGAACACAAGAAAGCAGAAAACATTTTCAAATTGATTGTGGTGATGATTGAACATCTCTTCTCAATAGGGTTGAGCTATTGAGTTGTAAGGCGTGTGAATTATATGCCAGTAGAACTCTTAAGAATTAAGATAAAAATAAGTTTAAACCAGGAAAATAAAAGAGATGCATCAATGAAACCAAAAGCTAGCTGGGTCTTTGAAAATATATTTTTTTAATTGAAAACTTTTGCCAGGCTAACCAAAAAGATAAACCCAAAGGAAGCTGAAAACGCACAGGTTTATGACTATTAAAAGATTTGAACTAATAATTAGTCATTTCTAAGAAAACTCCAATGCACCATAGTTTCATCACTATATTCTCACAAACACTGAAAGAAGAAAGGATATCTAGTCTCCACAATGTCCAGAAAACCAAAGGGAAACAAAAGGGAAAAATTCTAACTCCTTCTAATATTCTAGCAAGATAAAACTATTTTGAGGCAGGCTAACTTTAACCAAGATTTCTTGTGAATCTAGAAGCAAAGTATTAGGAAAACAAATTCAACAGTGTATAAATGAAAGGTACAACAATACTAGGTGGGAGTTTATTCTAGTCATACATGTCTGAATTAGCATTCGAAAATAGGTTGATGCAATCCATTATATTAGTGGACTAAAGAAGAAAAAGTTCACACAATCATATCATTTGAGGCAGAAAATCATTTCACAAAAGTCAGCACTCATTGATGATGAAAATTCTAAGAATAAAGTAGAATTACTTGTTTTTCTTTAAGATTAGGGAAAAGACAGGATGGATTGTTAAACCACTACTATTCAACTTCATACTTTAGCATGTCAGCAAGCGTCTTTTCAGTCAATAAATATATGCACCTCCTAAACCCTATAAGAAGCCAAAGTCCGGTTATCTCTAAAAACCCTTTTCTTTACTTATAAAATAATGTTTCAGGATTTTGACTATAATTTCTTCATTAAAATATTTTATCTTTCTTCAAAATATATTTTTGAAGCATATTTACCGGTTTCTCTATCTCCAATCCATTCTTGCAACTTAGACTTTCCAAATTATATCAAGATTCTCCTCTATGAAGATGTTTTTGCTATTAAATTCTATTAGTAGTATATGCTCTCTATTGTTGTTAGTTGAAATTATCTTGATTGGGACTAATTATTAAGAGAGAATGTTTCTCATCGTATAAATAAGTCAAGGGTTATTTTCTATCAGCACACTGAAAATATTTTCCCTTGTCTCTTGAATCTGCTGTAAGAAGTCAGTTTCCAGTCTAATTACAAAGAGGCTGCTTTGCTTTCCTTTTTTTATTTTCATTCTTCCGTGCCTTCTTTTCAGAACACAACTTTATCTTTTCTGTTTTATCAGAGTCTCACTAAATGTTTCTAGATATGTATGTCTTTTTAATTATCCTCTATGGGTTTCTGCTTTGGTCTCTTTTTCAGTAATTTTTACTGAGAATATTGCCTCTCATATATTTTTCCTTGTGAATGAGACATGCTCATTCTAATCTTAATGTCTCATAACTGCTTTCTATTTTTATCTTTCTATGCTTCTGCTTTCCAATTTTTTTCTGAATTCCCCAAGATTGCTAATTGTCTCCTCACCTATCGGCTGTTTTACCAAAATATGCTCTATTCTTTTACTTCATTTTTAAATAACTTTTAGTCCTTATTCAAATTTTTTCTTTAAAAATACTTCCATTTTTACCTGTCCTACTAGAGTACTTTTTGGATGTGTTTCAGTTGCAAGTTCTACTTCATCGTGTCTATGCTTCTTTTTTTTAAAACATTTTATTAGGGGCTCATACAACTCTTACCACAATCCATACATATACATACATCAATTGTATAAAGCACATCTGCACATTCCCTGCCCCAATCATTCTCAAAGCATTTGCTCTCCACTTAAGCCCTTTGCATCAGGTCCTCTTTTTTTTTTCCCTTTCCTTCCCACTCCCCCTTCCCTCATGTGCCCTTGGTAATTTATACATTGTTATTTTGTCATATCTTGCCCTATCCGGAGTCTCCCATCCCCCCCTTCTCTGCCGTCCATCTCCCAGGGAGGTCACATGTAGATCCTTGTAATCAGTTCCCCCTTTCCAACCCACTCACCCTCCATTCTCCCAGCATTGCCCCTCACACCCTTGGTCCTGAAGGTATCATCCACCCTGGATTCCCTGTGCCTCCAGCCCCCATATGCACCAGTGTACAACCTCTGCCCTATCCAGTCCTGCAAGGTAGAATTCGGATCATGGTAGTTGGCGGGAGGAAGCATCCAGGATCTGGGGGAAAGCTGTGTTCTTCATCGGTACTACCTCGCACCCTGACTAACCCATCTCCTCTCCTAAACCCCTCTATGAGGGGATCTCCAGTGGCCGACACTTGGGCCTTGGGTCTCCACTCTGCACTTCCCCCTTCAATGTTATATTTATATATAAATATATATATATATATATACATACACACACACACATATATACATATATATATTTTTTTGCATGATGCCTTATACCTGGTCTCTTTGGCACCTCGTGATCGCACTGGCTGGTGTGCTTCTTCCATGTGGGCTTTTTTTGCTTCTGAGCTAGATGGCCGCTTGTTCACCTTCAAGCCTTTAAGACCCCAGACACTATCTCTTTTGATAGCTGGGCACCATCAGCTTTCTTCGCCACATATGCTTATGCACCCATTTGTCTTCAGCGATCCTATCATGGAGGTGTGCAGCCAATGATATGAATTTTTGTTCTTTGATGCCTGATAACTGATCCCTTCGGGACCACTCGATCACACAGGCTGGTGTGTTCTTCCATGTGGACTTTGTTGCTTCTGAGCTAGATGGCCGCTTGTTTATCTTCAAGCCTTTAAGATCCCAGTCACTATCTCTTTTGATAGCCGGGCACCATCAGCTATCTTCACCACATTTACTTGTTCACCCACTTTGGCTTCAGCAGTTGTGTCGGGAGGGTGAGCATCATAGAGTTCCAATTTAATAAAAGAAAGTATTCATGCATTGAGGGAGTGCTTGAGTAGAGGCCCAAGGTCCTTCCGCCACCTTAATACTTAACCTATAAATATAGACACATAGATCTATTTCCCCATCCTCATATATATATATTTGCATGTACATGTCTTTGTCTAGACCTCCATAAATGCCCTTTGACTCCTAGCTCTTTCCTCCATCTCCCTTGACTTTCCTTCTGCCCTACTACCATGCTCCGTCACCACCTGGGCTACAGCTATACCTCTTCTCTACGCAACCTTACCCTTGATCATTCCCCACCAGGCCTGCCACTCCCCCCTACCATTTTGGGTCCCATGTTTTTCCCTTGTCCCTGTGTTTGTTGACACCACTTCCTTACCCCCTCACCCCACCACCACCCCCGATCCCCCCCAGTCCCATTGTTTTTCCTCCAGATAGTTCATCCAGCCTGTCCTATTCAGACAGACCTGTGGAGACACTAACATGCATGAAAACAAGACAGAAGAAAACAAAGCAACAGTATACAACCAGACAATAAAACAACAAAAACAAACCGCTGACAAAGAACAAAACACTTCACAAAAGAAAAGCTTGTAGTTTGTTCAAGGATCGTTTGCTGGCCCTTAGGAGCGTTTTCCAGTCCAGTCTGTTGGGGCACCACGCCCTGGCCCCAAAGTCCACTTTCAGCATTCCCTGGGGACCTTGCCACTCCATTCCCTTGCTGTGCCACTGCACTACCCCAGGTGTCTATGCTTCTAAATGTGTTTTGTGATTCTTATCTCTGGTCTTCTTTACTTGTACTTTATCTATATTAATATTTTTAATTCCAGATTAGTTCTGGAAGTAAAAGAAACTTAGGAAATGAAGGCAAATTTTGAGAATGACGAGTGCAATGAATGCATAAGGGTGCTTTGCTCGATTGATGTATGTATGGATTGTGATAAGAGTTGTATGAGTCCCAATAAAAAGATTTATTAATTTTAAAAAAAGATATAAATGTGCTTTGCTTTTTGTTTTTCTTTTGTTTTACTGATTATGCAGGCACAAACATAAAGTGAGATCCCGAATTGGCTTTCAAATTCCTAAGAAAATTTTTCCTCTCTATCTAGCTCTAACTTTGAGCAGATAAAATTGTCATTTTCAATAAGTTCTCCAAGTCCAGTTTACTTTTAGCAAGCAAGATAGTGTCACCAGCATATGGCAGGTTGTTAGTGACCTTCCTGCAATCCTAGTGCAGCTTGGTCTTCATTCAACTCATCCTCTTAATAGTCAGTGCATAGAGCACTCACCGTACTCATTAAATACATATGGTGAAAGTGTACAGCCCTGATGCACATCTTTCCTGATTTTTTTTCATTTTGAGGTTTTTATTATATTGAAAAAATTCTAATGCCTGAACCTTTCTTTACCACTTCAGCAGTAAACTATAAACTTGTACAGTCACCTGGAGAATGAAAGAGTCTCTTATATGCTCAGGTAAATTGTCCAGCATCTCTGTGCAGCAGCACGTCAAGTTCAACAGCCAGAAGTTCCCGGATGTGGAGGCCTCCGATTGTCAACCACTCAGCATCCCTTGTATTTGAACAACTGCCTCTTGGTCTCTGTACAGGTTTCACATGAAGACAGTGTTTTTCACAACGATCTCCAGAGTTTACTATGGTCTACACGTCCAAACACCTTTGGATAGACAGTACAACACAAGTGAACATTTTTCTGGAATTCTCTATTTCAGTCAAGATCCATCTGACATCAAGAATGAAATCCTTCATGCCACGTCCTCTTTTGAATTTGGCTGGAATCTCTGGCTATTCCTTGTTGGTATACCGCTGTAACCATTTATTAAATATGCTCAGAAAAAATATGTTCACATGACATTAATGATATTGTTGAATAATTTCTGCACACTGCTGTTGCATAATCTTTCTTTGGAATGGACACAAACCTGGTTCTCTTTCAGTAGCTGGGCAGGTAGCTGCCTTTCACTTTTCTGGCAGAGACGAGTTAAAGCCTCCAGCTCTGTGTTCCTCATCACTACCCTCCAGTCAATGCTGACACAGAGCAACCTTACAGGACGGAGGAGAACGGTCTCGGCAGGTTTCCCAGACTGTAACTCCTGATGGGAGCAGAAAGCCTCATCTTCCTCCTGCAGAATGGCTCGTGGGTTTGAACTGCTGATTTTGAAATTAGCAGGGCAACACAGAACCAACTCTACCGTCAGGCCTGCTCTGTAGCATCTTCTTGTTTTCTTTGGATGCTTCCTGTATTATTCAATATTTTCCCTCTAACGTTACAACTTGAGGTGTGCATTCTTTCTTCAATTAATTTCTTTCAGGTTGATAAATTCTAAACCAGTTCTCCCTTATGATTTTCCAACTTCAGGTCTTCATGCATTTCATTTAATTCCTTATTTTCTTGACATACCCTTTGGCATGTTTTTTCCAGCTCTTTTATTTCATCATTTCTTCCAGTAGCTTTAGCTACTCTTGATTCAAGATCAAATTTCAAAATTCTTCTAGCATCCATTTTGAATTTTTCTTTCTTTCCTATTGATAAATATAGTAATAAATATATCTGTATTATCAATGGCATGAAGGAAATTTTATTTAACAATCATGACATGTGTTCACTGAGAGTTTTATGAAACTTGGCATCTATTTCAAGAGTAAGTCTGGAATAATGAAGTATCTCTTATCTGGGAATTACTAGTCCCATGTCATCAGGAAATAGAGAAAAACCACATCATAGCTGCTAAAACATTTTTAGGTGTCATAAAACTGCTATTCAATTGGCCCAAACCATGTGTCACGGCTTGTACAGCAGGAAGGCATAATCATTTTCTGTAGAGAGACAATGTGAGCGAGATGTTCAAATATGATGCGAAAGTCATGGGAATTTACTACTCCTGCCAAAAAATCTTGTAGTGGGCTCAATTCTAATCCCTAGCAACCCAACAGGATCGAACAGAACCACCTCACAGATTTTCAGTGGAGTACTGGTTAGAATGTTTGACTACAGACTAAATAGTCTGAGATTTGAACTCCCCAGGTGCTCTGTGGGCAAAAGCTGTGTCTGTCCATCCATGTAAAGATGTACAGCCTTAAAAAGCCTATGGGACTTGCTATTAGGAAGGCTCCCTTTCAGTCTCTGTTATTTAGTGTGGTCTCGTTTAATCTGTACAGAATCAAACCGTAAAGTTTTTCTTGAGCAGAACCCCAGATTGATTAGTGAGTTAGGACCACTCATTTTTCGGTTAGCAGCCAAATACTTAACCAATATGCCACCAGCATTCCTTAACTCTACAAACAGAACACAACCCCACTGCTATTGAGTTGATTCTGACTCACAGGCACCAAATACAACAGAGCAGAACTGCCTCTGTGGGTCTCCCAGACTGTAGCTGTAGACAAAACAGACAGCCTCGTCTTTGACCTTGGGGAGCAGGTGCTGGCTTGAAGCTGTTGGGCTTGCAGTTAGCAGCCAAGTTGGAGCCACTGAGCCACCAGGCTCCGGGTTCCCAAGAAAGAGAAGAAAAACCAACTCTGAAATCTCCCCTATACTAATGTTACAATTGTTGGAAGAATGTATCAAACGGAGAAACTGTCTAGGTTTGATGTGGTGTGGTGTGTGTATGTGTGTGCACCGGTAAGAGAGAAAGAGACATCAGAATACATATTTTTAAAATCTTACCCTGGAAATAAAGAGCATTTTTGTAGACAATTAAAAACAGTAGCCTCCCTGATGGTTGATTCTTTGATTTAGTTGACTTGAAAATAATGCATATTTGACCGCGGTTATTTGGCTACCTGATTTCCCTTAATTGTGAAGCTGCCATAAGGGCATGATGGGACTACAGCGCTGTCCATCATCAGATGTGAAAACTCTTTGATTATTAAATTTAGAGAGTTAATTAGAATCATCTTCCTCATGTTTCTGTATAAACCATATGCATTTCCCCTATAGCTTAATCAACAGATTTGTTAATAATTAGCACTACCAAACACTGAGATACAACAAAATATGACCCTGTCTCCTTTATATTTTCAAGCAAGCTCTCCAGAGACAAAGATGCAATAATTTTTGTAATTTCATGGAAATTTCCAGGGGAAAGTACCAATTTCATGGTGACATCTAGGGAAACGTGATGATTTCATGCAGATTAAATCCTCTGCCCCTCAACCATTTACAAACACTGCTCATTTGTGTATAAAAACAGAGATTACTTTCTAAAATATTCAGTATTTTAATTATGAAAATAAACGAACAGATAAAGTGGAAAATTGTGCCTATGTTAGAGAAGGTAATTCTAGAAAAATAAGAGAAATGATATGACTATGTACATTTCTGATGCAAACACTGTCTCTAAAAGTGGAACTCAAGATAAAAAAGAACAACAAAAATCAACATTTACAAATTTATAATTTAATTTTTGAGATAAAATTTACCTTTCCACAAAGTAATACAACTTATTACCTCACAGATTAACTTGAAAAATGTAATAAATATTTATAGTAGATATAATCCAGAAATATTGATTTTTATTAATTATTATTTTTAAACACTACCCTATTTAGGCCCATGTTATATCTCAGACTGTATTTTCTATTTTTATAGCTAGTGTATTTACCTGGGTATTTTAGAGAAACAAACCCACAGAAAATCATGTAAAAGAGAGAGTTTTATATAAAGGTTAAGTGCACATCAAGAAAACACCCCAGCCCAGTGCTACACAAACCCACGAGTCCAACATTAACCCATTAATGCATATGTCCAACACCAATCCACAAAGTCCTCCTCCATCTCACAAAACACATGCAATGATGCCAACTGCAGGAGAAAAGCTGAGTCAGTGAACATGTAAGCATCTCAGCACTGGCAGGGGTCTCCACACGGGTGCTCCAGCACCCCCAGGGCTGCATCAGGGTAGGTCCATGTGGCTTCTCCTCAGGGATGCCTTGCAGGAAGTGAGCCTTGCCAGCTGAAACAGGGAACTGGCTAAGGCAGCTGTATCCTGTTCAGACCATCAGAGAGCAAGAGACCCGAGAACTAGAAGGGTGAGACTCACTGAGCCATTTATCTCTGCCCTTCAGTTAACCCCACATGTGTTTATCAGCAGGTTGGCACAATAAACTCACTTCAGCTAGGTTCTAATATTCTATTCAATTGCCAAAAAGAGCTCACAGACAATATTCATGACTGTGTTAGTCTGGGTAGACTAGAGAAACAAATCTATGGACGCACATATGTATATAAAAAAGAGATTTATATACAAGAGCAACTGAACATTGAGAAAACATCCCGGCCTAGTCCAGATAAAGTCCAATATTAGCCCATATTTCCAATATCGATCTATTAAGTTCTCTTCAGACTCACGAAACACATGCAATGATGCCTAATGCAGATCGCAGGAGAGTGGGTAGAAAGCCTTTGGATCCAGTGTCATTGGAAACATCTCATCGCTGGCAGGGGGCTCTCTGTGGCTTCTCCTGCTTCTGAGGTCTGGTTGCATCCATGTGGCTTGTCTTCTGCAATGTCTCCTAGGGAGAGTAGAGAGAGAGGTGTCTTCTGCCTCCAAGGAGGAAGTACCAGATTTCCCAGAATTCTCAGGAGAAAGCCCTGCCCACAGAAGTCCCATTGGCTATCTCCCGATTGACAGCCTAGACACCACCCCTACACTCAATCTTTAAATTGACACCAGATTAGGTGACCACCACAATGACCAGATGGGTTTATTAAGGAAGTTACCAGGTCTCGATCCAAGTGAGAATTATGCAGGCTACACCTGTTCCCCAGGACATGACACAGAATTCCTTGAGGCCTATTAACCAATGCCCAATGGCCTGCCTCTACCACCTGAACGCATTCAGATCAAAGTGAGGGAAATCAGATCCTGGAGCTAAGTGGCCAGAGGCACCCCACTATATTAAGCTTAACCTGAGCACGTTTAGCTCCACTTCTATGGGCCAGGAGTACAACTCCCCCAAATAAGTGCCCAGAGGCACTCCACTCCACAAGCCAGCCTTCTACCCCAAAGCACTAGCTTTACTTGCTGTGAGCTGGGAAATCCGGCACTCTGTTTCACATTCTGGCTTCTGTTTCTGCTGCTGCTCCTCAATGTCACCTCTTTCTGGATCAAGGAGTTTCACCCCTCCAGGATCTCGAGGACACAAGCCATTCCTGTCTATTGCTGGGTGGGAGATACTCCACTTGTTTCTAAAAGGGCTCATTTTATACCTAGCAAGGTTTCAACCAGTGAATCCTGTTAGCAATTATTCACAGGTGATACCATCAGTGTCTCCCCCTCCATCGCAACCGCCCCTTTCTTAACCAGACTCATGCCAGAAAAGGTCGCTTGGTGGGAGTTGATTGGGACTTTGACTAGAAGAGCAACCTTCTATGTTTCACTGCCGTGCAGACACCCCCCCCCCACCACCCACCGCCACTGGCCCTTCTGGCCATTGCTTCATTCATCTATGAATGATGAACTCCTTCCATTGTCCACCTACCACTATCAACTGCTCTGAGAAAGATTACACTGGAAGATGCTGGGTAGTGTGGGAGAAAAGAAGTGGAGCAAACCCCAAATCGTGCAAAGAGCAGGCTTTCTGGTCAGATATATAGAAGGAGGCCCCCAAACTCTGGCACTTATTCAGTCTTCAGGTCTGGAACTGAACTCACCCCTGTGATATTATAATCAAACATTTAAAATGAAAAGGAAATATTTACCCAATAATCATTGATGATTTTAATAAATACTTGATGATCAATATACTGTTAGCCATTAAGAAATATATATTTCTCCAGTGTTACCTTTGAAAATGGAATTTGAGAATTCATATTTAGTCAAATTATTTCAGGTCTCTCAGTGACTGGTGGAATTTTTCAAATCCCGGTGATTCACTCTTCTTTATATAGGCCAGCTTCTCTAGTGAGTTTCTCTGCATATAGCTTTAGCAAGTATCTTGAAACAACCCTGTCGCACAACTTTCCTGATTTCAAATCATTCAGTATTCCCCAGTTCTGTTCGCACAATTGCCTCTTGATCCATGAACGAGCTCTGAAGGAGCAAATGACGTGTTCTGGTACTCCCATCCTTCGCAAGGTTGTCAGCAGTTTATTATGGCCCACAACAAGGACTGCCTTGGCATAGTCAATGAAGCACAAGATGGCATTCTTTTTGTATTATCTTCTTTGGTCCAAGATCCATCTGACATCAGCAATGATATCCCCTTTTCCATGTCCTCTTGTGAATCTGGCCTGAACATTTGGCAGTTCCCTGTCAATAAACTGCTACAACCATTGGTGGACAACCTTAAGCAAAATTTTACTTGTCTAGTTTATCGGTGATATTTGTCTATAGTTTGAGAAATCTGTTAGCTCACCTTTCTTTGGCATGTACACAAAAATGGATCTCTTCTAGTTAGTTGGCCGGTTATCTGTCTTCCAAATTCCTGGACATAGACGAGTGCTTCCTGAAATCATACTTTACACATCCCACGTTCTTATCGTTAGGATTTTACAGCTGTTTCTCTTTACACTGAGTGGTGCCCCATCAACAAATGAAGATTCCACAGGCCCCACTCCCACAGTCTTTACTGGGCTCACGTCTCCGTGGTCCACTCCCCTCAAAGAAATCAGCTCCTCTTCAGCCACATTTTAAGTGCCCACAGAGCTGAGGGGCCCATCTGCCAGCAATATCTCTGACAACGTTTTGCCTTCTTTTTTTCAGTATTTGAAAGTGCTTCTAGACTTACCCATAAGGTTTTCAATGACTTCTTCTTTGAAATGGGGACTATAGCCCTTCTTAGTTGTCTGTTCTTCATCAGGAAGTTCCACTGAAATCTGTTCACTCCGGATGGCGCTACTGGCATTTGGAATAGTCACGTAGCTTCCAGCATCATACCAACCTGCAAGCCATCACAGTACAACAGATTGATAGACAAGGGGTGGAAGCAGTGCCATGGTCTTATAAAAATAAATTTGGGTTGAAGGAAAATCTTTGAAGCAATAGGTAGATAAGGAAATTATTAAAAACCATGAACAATTAACAAGGGTATGTATTTCTACATTTTCCCACAGTAAAACCGGTGTTTTTATTCTAGATTAGAGATTAACGCATCTCAAATAGCAGAGGTGATTGTCAGTGTAAGAAAGTATGTTTGTTACATAAGTTGAGGGCACCATTGTATCATTTTAATACAACCTTTTGATATCATTCAACCACTGTGACGGCAGTAATGATTTATCTTTTGCTCAAAACTGTTCCTGCCACTGAATAGGACCTGAAATAACAATTAAATTAACAAATGAATGAATCTATGAATACATATAGTGCATTAATTTATCCCTAATATATTGTAACTCATGATAAAAAAGATGTTTATGTCAAAAGCAAAAAATAAGGAAACACAAAACCCAAAAGGAACTCAAGTTCCTACTGAAGAAATTAATTTATTTTCCTTTGAACATATTCATGCTAATATATCCAAAGCGGTTGTTCATTTTATGACTCCCAAGGACAAAATGCTATTGACTTGTTTATTTGCTTAATTAATTTTACAGTTAATAAAATATGATTCACAAATCTAACATCCACTTCTTAAATGGGCTGAGTATTATATGCTGTTGATAACAGACACAGTTGATTAGTCTGTCTCGTTCACTGATAGTGCTGGCTAATCCGATCCGTTCGTATAGTTCAGATAGTCAATTATGAAACCGAGGAAGACAAAATGAAGGCTAATATTTCAGAGTTCTATTGCAGAGTGAAATAAATGAATAGTCATCCTGATGTTTGGATTCGGTTTGAAATGTTGCATATGGCATTTTCCAACAAAAGAGGCAATTAGTGTCACGGCTGGCACTGTCACATTGCTTCAGAAACACTTCCCTGAACGTCTGTCAAAGTCAAAGCAACTGTCACAATTTAACATGAAAAAATTCCCTGTATATTGATGTTAAGCCAAACTAGTAATTATACAGAAAGTAGCCATAAATTCCGACTACAAAATGAATGTATTCTCACGTCTAAGAAAGAGCTTTGCTTCACTCTGTCTTGAAACTTTTTTTAAACTGTGATTTAGCTAAAGCAGCAACTCTCAGTGATGACACGATTGTGACGTGCACGTGCCACTCCAGGCGGCAATAGGCATTTTCCTCTGCCAATCCTCCTGGGAGCCTTTACACTGACGTGTCTTCTTCCACCCTGAGCAAGGCATGGCAGCCCCGTAAGGCTCACGAGGACTGGTTTTCTGCAAAGGCATTTATTTCCGTGATGAGAAGAACAAGCTTAGAGATAATTCACCAAGGCAAGAACGTAACCCTGCAAATGAAGACAAATCTTAGGATCAGAGATCATGCATCTGCGACAAAGGACATGTTTTCTTTCTCCTTCTGTCATTCTTCAATCAAAAAGTTTAAACGTGAAATCTAAGAGATGATGAATTTATGAACCTCACTAAAGCGTTCAAGTGCAATAACATGCTGAGGAATGTAGTTGTCATTTATTAATTCAAGAATTTAGTATTTTCCTATATGTGGGACAGTTTGAAGATAAATTATAAGCTAGACTTGGACAAAATCTTTGATTTTTCCAGCAATATTTTATTAATTTTTAGGAAAGTTTAGTTTCCTCTTTGACAATCTCTTTACAAATGTTTCATGATATTAGTTACACTACCACAATCTGTCAATATTCTCCTTAAATTTGTTCATTATTTTCCCTTTCTATTGTCTAGTTGCCCTGCCCATTTAACTTTTCATCTTTCCTTTTGAATAATTCTTCACATTTCGATGTTATAATGATTTTTTTAAAGTAAAGCATTGATCTTATGTGCAATATTCTATATATTTTGAGTGCCTTTCTGTGATTTGTTAAAAGATGATCATAAAGAATGTGCTCAGTTCTAGGTCTAATGACTTTTATGGCCATAATTTCAGGGAGTACGGTGTTGTCTACTGTTCCTGTTTGTGTCTGTAATTTATTTATTTTTTTAAGAGTTGGAGTAGTGCTCCAAATTTTTCTCCTATCAGGGATCAAATATTGTGAACTTGGTCAGAATGGTCACTGATGGTAGCTGGGCACCATCTAGTCCTTCTGATCTCTGGGTGGATGGTGCTCTGGACGATGCAGAGTTGAATCTTCTCCAAGCCTTTGGTTAAATATTTACTTTTTCTCATAGTGAGTTGACATCCATAGATGTGGTTTACATGGTTATTCACCAACTTTACCTTGCTAGACACTACTCACATCACTAAAATGCAAATCATAAATTTTGTGAACCATGTTATACCAGTTTAGGGAGTTAGTCCTTAAAAATAGCCTCAGTGGTCGAAAGACCAATGCTGAACTGTTTGGCTATATCTGAAAATTATCTACATATTCATTTCAATAAATATATTTTCTATTTTATTTATATTTAAATATACCTATAGATAGTTCTCCATCGATGTCTATCAGTTTGTTGCACTGTGGAGGCTTATGTGTTTCTGTGGTTTTTATAGCTATGTTACCAGTATTTAAAAAACCAGTAGGTTCACATAAGGTAAACATGTGCCAGCAGAACTTTCAAACTAATAACAGAATACAGAATATAAAGCAGGAATAAGGCGTCCATTTGGGAAGGATTACCCACTGACTAGCAATGTCAGGTGCACTAAAATAAATACATGAACAGTAAGTAACACATCATTGTCAAAAATTGAGCTTCTTGGGTCAGGAGACACAATACAACTGAGGAAGAGCGCCTTTCTCAAAGTAAAGTCAACAGTGTTCCTGTGGAGGGGGGAAAGCCTCCGAGACTGTCTTTTGCTGATAGGGATGATTCAAAAAGAAAAGGGAAAAAAGGAGGAATCCTCAACATATAAATCTGGGGAAATCTGAAGTCCTAAAAGTGAGCTGGAACGCATAAGCTTGATAGCTTAGGCGGAAATGGACTGGTCTGGCCATTTTCAATCAGAAAATTATATAGTTTACTCTATCAGAAATGACAAATTCAATGCTAGCTGTGATAGGATAATATTTATACACATAAAGGAAAATCCTGTTAATACAAATATTATTCAAATTAACATGTTAATCACTAAAACTAGTCATGAAGAAACCTACATGTTCTGCGTAAAATTGATCAAACATATCATCAAGATACATTGATAATTACTGGTGTTAGGAATGGGAAATTGGAAACTAGGAGGGAGTTACTGGAAAAGATGATCTGGGTGAGAGAAACAATGCTTGGGATTACATGATAGAATTTTGCAAGACCGATGACTTTTTTGATTTTTTAAATCATTTTATTGGGGACTCATACAACTCATCATAATCCCATACATGCATCCATTGTTTCAAGCACATTTGTTCATTTGTTGTCATCATCATTCTCAAAACATTTGCTTTCTGCTTGAGCTCTTGGTATCAGCTCCTCATTTTCCCCTCCCTCTTCCACTCTTCCTCCCTGATGAACCCTTGATAATTTATGAATTATTATTATTTTTTCATGTCTTACACTGTCTGATGTCTCCCTTCACCCACTTCTGTTGTCTGTCTTCCAGGGAGAGGGTTATATGTAGATCATTGTGATCGGTTCTCCCTTTCTCCCCTACCTTCCCCTTAAACTCCTAGTATCACTACTCTCATTATGGGCAATGAGGGGTTTATCTGTCCTGGATTCCCTGTGTGTCCAGCTGTTATCTGTACCAGTGTACATCCTCTAATCTAGCCGGATTTGAAGGTAGAATTGGGACCACGGTAGTTGGGGAGGAAGCATTAAAGAACTAGAGGAAAAGTGTAAGTTTCATCAGTGCTAAACTGCGCCCTGACTTGCTCATCTCCTCCCCACGACCCTACTGTAAAGGGATGTCCAGTTGCCTAGAGATGGGCTTTGGGTCTCCACTCTGCACTGTACTTCATTCTCAATGATATGATTTTTTGTACTTTGATGCCTGATACCTGATCCCTTCAACACCTTGTGATCACACAGGCTGGTGTGCTTCTTCCATATGGGCTTCGTTACTTCTCAGCTAGATGACTGCTTGTTTATCTTCAATCCTTTAAGACTCCGGACGCTATATCTTTTGATAGCTGGGAACCATCGGCTTTCTTCACCACATTTTCTTATGTACCCGCTTTGCCTTCAGCAAGAGTGTTGGGAAGATGAGCATCATGGAATGCAGTTTAATAAAACAAAATGCTCTTGCATTGAAGGAGTACTTGAATAGAGGCCCAATCTCCATCGGCTACATTGTCAACAACATATACAGTAACGATACCTGTGGCCTTCATTAGATGGATCATGTTGGAATAAAATTGACTATATCTCTGGAAATAGAATACAGAGAAGCTCAATAGCAGCTAAAATGAGACTGAGGATGACTGTGGAACAGACCACCAACTACTTCCATGTAAGTTCGGGTTGAAGCTGAAGAAAATTGGGAAAAGTTCATCAAAAATAAATTACTAACTTGATTATATCCCAGCTGAATTACAAGACAATGTCACGAATAAATTTGATGCTTTGAGCACTAATTACAGAATACTGGATGAGCTCTTGGATGACATCACAAACCTCCTACATGAAGAAAACAAAAGTTCCTTTTACAAGACAGAGAATAAATAAAAGATAAAGGGGTGTCATAAGAGAGTCTGAAACGTGTCCCTGACCACACAGCAGCGCCAGCAAATGGAAGAAATGCTGAGGTCAAAGACATTCACAGGAAACGTCAAAGGGCAGCATAGGAGTCAGTCAAAGTAAAGTATTAAAATACATTATGCAAGGACCTGGAGTTAGAAAATCAAAAAGGAAGAACATGTTCAGTAAATCTCAAGCTGAAATAACTGAAGAAAAATGTTTCCCTTGTGAAGCAATATTGAAAGAGTCTATGGACAAAACATAGAATGGTCCAGGAAGCTTCAAAAGAAGATGGAAGAAATATGTGTGATCATTGTATCACAAAGAACTCTCTGTGGACAACATTCACAATCCAAATATCAATAATTGTCAATTCACCTTTGATCAGTTATATATTTGATCAATTGCAGACTTCAGATTTTGTAGAATTCTTTTATTTATCATTGGCTTTCATTGTTGGCATAAATTTCAATAATTGCATCAACTGGTCTTCCTTGAAGGTGCCTGGGGATTATCCTATTACAGAGAGCATCATGCATCCAGTGTAAGGTGACCAGATTTTAACACTGGTAAAGTGGGACACCAGTGGGACACCATTGATAAAACTCATATCCTGGCGAATAGCCACATGGCAGCCAAAAACCGTATACCCTAGCTTGTCGTGCATTCTTGAAATGTTCCTTTGGTTGATAAATGAAATGCCATTCTTCTTCAATTCACTATACTTGGCATAATAAGTCACATGTGTCTTCAATTCAAAATGGCTAATAGCAGTCCATTTTAGCTCACTAATACCTAGGACACAGATCTTGACATGTTCCATCACAAGTTTTTAATTATTGAAAAACTTTTATTCAGCATTAGCCAGCTAAATTCAGTTCAAATAATTCTGATTTTGTTGGCAACATCTAAAGCATCATAGGAGGCAGTTGTACATATGCCAGCATCTCTCCATCAGGCATGACCAAAGTGTTGACCTTGGCTATATCAATGTTCGTTTCATTGTTAATGACTTCCAAATTTCCTTGACTTATATTTCACACATTCCACATTCTGATTATTAATAGATGCTTGCAGCTGTTTCTCCTCATACTGAGTAACAACCCATCAGCAAGTGAAAGTCCTGCGTTTTGCTCCAACCACATAATGATGGCCAGCTCTTCTTTGGTGTGGGGAATCTTCCCCAGTCATATTTTGAGTGCCGTTCAGCTTCAGTGGTTCTTCTTCCAACACTACACCAAACAATATTGCACTGCTAGTCATAAGGTTTTCAGTGACTAACCTTTCAGAATTCTGTCTCTTACTTCCTCTTAGATTATTTTACTCCGGAATATCCTCTAAAATCTCTCCACCATGGGTGACTTGGCTTGTATTTGAAATTGAGTGGCATAATTTTCAGAATCACAGCAACACACAAGCCACCAAAGTATGACAAACTAACAGATAAGTCGCTGCCTTTAGTGATGTGTGTATTAAATTAGACTCAATGGCAGTAGGTTAAAGTGTAAGATCTTTTTTTACAGATGTGTTACTTATGGAAGCAATGAAAAAGGAGTTGAAAACAATTGCAGAGAAGTTACATGAGACATGCTCTAGCTACCCAGAGGGGAAGGAGCATCTGACCACATTGGCCATAGGAAAATAGCAGAAGTCAGACCTGCGACCACTGTCCATGATCTTGATCGAATCTGACCCCAGTCGTTCCTCCCGCTGCACCCTACTTTTCTGTGTTGGTTTTGATGATCTGTTGCAATGGCTTCACTGAGTTCACAGACGGTACTCATAATTGTGAGTATTTACGAAGGAGTTTAACAGTTTATGACAAGTCAGGATCAGTAAACATTAAGGATTCAGTCTCTGATCCTTAACAGCACTTCTAGCCAGCAAACCAAGTCTCTCTGGCCTTTGGCCTCTCAGTTATATGGCCCCATGGCCTCTGTCTTGTTCTATGGACTGAGAAGCCCACTCTCTGTTCTTCCTCCCATCTAGGGTCTCAGAACTGCGGCTTTTATGCTCTGGTGCATCTGGTCTGGATGTGGCATGACTTCTGCTGCCCATGCCACTTCAGGCAGAGACAGAGGAACCTAGAAGATGCTCCGGTGGCTCATCTTCCTTGATGGTCCTAGAAACTGCTCTCCCTCTTCTTCCAAGATAGCTCTCTGACATTCAGAAATAGAAACTCAAATTTACCTTTCCTTCGGCTAGTGTTCCACACACCCTATTTGCACACTCCTCTTCCATTTAGTGGATGTTAGTTATAAAGACACATCTAGAAAGGTCACATATTAAGAAATTTTACTTCATCGTAGTAGTGCTTGCATCATAGATGATTTAAATATGAACAATACTACTGTATAAATGAAAAGGACCCAACTCAGCAGGACATATTCCAAATTGAATGCAAAATCTTCTAACTAAAATAAATGAAAGAATGAACAACAGCAAACATATTGAAAATAATATGATGTCATGCATTGGGTTTTGTTCCTTTAAAATGTGTGTTAACTTGGCTGGGACATTATTTCCAATAGTGTGCCATTGTCTTCAATTTTTGGTCTGATATAATCAACATCTTTTGGTGTGCAAATTATGACTTCTATGTGTTAATGAGGCATGGTTAAGTATGTTAAAATGATTTTTTTATCACCTTTGTTCTGTTAATGAGGTTGCATTAAGGTAGGATCCAATGTCAAGAGACTTTACCTGGTGGGTGACCTGCACTACAGAAGATAAAATGAGAGAGAAGTGAGCAGAAAGGGAGAGGTTCCAGTGCAAGCAAGAAGGGAAGCACAGGGAGCCAAGCTTTCCCAGTAAACCCGTGATATCTGTGCTGAGAACCTCCTAGACTCAGGGAAAGACTATTGTCAAGATATCTGGCATCAGGTGACAAAGGACAACATGTTCATAGATTTTGAAAGAAAGGACTCCCCTCAGAGCCAAAGAAGAGACAGATTTTTCCATAGAGGTGGCACCCAAAATTTGGTCTTCAAGCTTCCCAAATTATATGAAATAAATCTAGTAAAGCCATCCCCTTTTGGTATCCCTGTTAAAGCAGTAGTAGATGGCTAAGACACATGGCTCCATTGCAGGTATTATTACTTGACAAAAGAAAGGAAGAAAGGGAAGTAGCTGAACACATTCCTTCTCTGTTTACTACTTTATATTCTTATCAAGTAAATTTCCATTAAATCTGGCAGGTATGGGCTGATTTCACAGCAAGAACACCCAGAAACAGGCTTTAGAGAGAGAAGAATTGTCTTTTAAAAGTGTAAAAGAATCCTTGCCTGTATTGATTTTCTTGTCTTTCCCTTCAAATCCTTTGAAATATGATCAAAAAAGTGTCTCTATTTTATATACGACAATTTCTTTTTAATAGCTTTTCTCCACAACAGAGGCAGAGCTCTGTCTTCCAAACCAAAGAGGAAAAAGCTGTCTCAGAGGAAAAAATAAGTCAGGCTAAGTCAACCCCAAACCACTATTAAATGCATGACCATCTGAAAGGTTGGTAAATGTCTGTCTGGCACCACAGCCTCTGCCATAGCTCCTGTGCCTTGCAGGTCCTCACCGGGCACAGAGCGAGGTGACGTGCTTTATCTTCCTTACTCACCCCCTGGGTACATCCATTCACCTTACAGCTTCCTTTCTACTTTCTATTTTTTTTTTTGCTTCATCTTTTTATTTTCTCTGTCTCCAACATAGTTATAACATTATATTGACTCCCATTCCCAACAGTCAGAACACTTGTCTGAGAATCAAGGATTATTAGGTACTTAAAACTTGTGTACTTTAACTTCTTTCTGATATTTGAACCTCACCAAAAAAAGGGGAAAAGACCAAAATGCTTGCCAAAAGATATCAGCCAACCTAACATGGGGAAACCTCCTATGAAAAATATTTTTTGTTCTCTCACAATGGCTTTTTGAAATTATTTTTAGATGAGTCTCACAAGTAGAAGTGTCATATATTTAGGGGGAAATATGTGACTCACGCTACTAATTCTAGTCTTTGAGTCTATTCAAGATAAGTTAAATCCCTCCCTACTTGACAGCTTGAATAATACTTGGAGACAATAAACATATATACTCTAAAGTTTCTCTTCATCTTGCCTGCTATAATTTCTCCAGTCCAACTTCTCTTTAAAATGGCTTTAAAGTTCTTTTAAGGTATTTTTCCCTTTAACACAATGTTTACTCCTGTATGATAATCAACAATTAAACCATAGCCAATTACTAAGAGTCATACTTTTTGACTGGTGACTGTTGTATTGCAGTTAAGCTGAGATTCAAATCTTGGCCGTACCACTTATAGCTCCGGGGCCTTTGCGAGTATCTTACCCTATCAATATCTCCCTTCATTTTTCATTAAGCATGCTGATGCTACAAGTACATATTTCCTAATGTTGCCATGTGGATTAAATGTGTCCACACCTGTGGAAGATCAGCAGGCAGTGGTCAGGACTATGAGCTGTAACTACCACCCCTATGCAGGATGCGACCTCAAATGATATCCGTGAAATAGGAGCAGCAGCACTCTACTGAGATTTGTGTCAACTTTCCTGGGATAGGATTTTCATAAGGTTATTATTTGTTGTTGGTGGTGGTCGTGGTGTTGGTGGGGGGGGGCGGGGTGCCATTGAGCTCATTATGACTCACCGTGACTTTATGTGCAATGTACCCTCCTGGTCCAGCCCCTCCCACAATGGTTACATGTTTTCGCTCATTTCTGCAGCTACTATATAACTCTCTCTTATTCACAGGCTTCCTCTTTTCACTGACCTGACTTTACCAAGCATGATATTCTTTTCAAGGGACTGCTCTCTCCTGATAAAAAGTATGGAAGATAAAGTCTTGCTAACGGACTTCTAAGGAGCATTCTAGAATTTGTTTTATAAAGATTTGTTTGTTCTTTTGGACGACTTGCCATTGTCTTCACCAGCATACACCAGAAAGATAACGCAGAAAGAGAGTGATTGTCATACTCAGGGCTCTCTAAAGAAGCAACATCAGCAGAGCTTATATATGTACATATTCAGAAATATTTATGTCAGAGAAATGGCTCATGTAGTGTAGAAGTGGATGATTTCCTTTAAATGAATTAGATGTCAGGCTGCAGGGTTCTCCTGACCCATTTAGTAACATGGGCTGATGGACCCAAGATGTTCAGGAAACTGGCAAACTTCTGGCTGCAGCCAAAAAGACGTTGTTAAAAAGGGTTATCTGATTCAGTTATTAAGAAACTACTAGAGTTAAGTTGTTTAGAGTAAACCCAAGATCATTTTAGGTGGGAAAATATGGACATATAAATGCCAAGGTATATTATTCTGGCTCATTTATTAACTGTGTCTTGTTACAGTAGAGATAAATAGGAGGGTTAAAATGAGACAGTTTGGAAAGGTTAATTGATATGAATCTAATTATGGTACACCTTAACTTTTCTCTGTTATGTTGCATTACAGAGAGCGCATGAGCTGTGGTCACACTAGATTTCATACACAGCTAGAAAAGCATGTGACAAAGGCCATCGGTAGTTTTATTACTTAAATGGTTAAAATGTTAAATGGGCAAAATTATCAAAAACTCTGAGGAAATAAAAAGAACTTTGGTGGGAAAAGGTAAGAAAGCCACAACCGATGGCATAAAGGATGGTTATCATGAGCTGCTCAGCAGCTCCACGGGAGAAAGAGCTGGCAATCTGCTTCCTGAAATATGAAAGCCAAAAAATCCATACAGGGCAGGTCCACTCTGTCATATGGGGCACTATACATCATAGTTGTGTTTTGTATCAACTTGGTTGGACCAGGATTTTTAAATAGTTTGTACTCCACCAACATGAAATGACATAACATAATCAAGTCCATGATATTCTGGGTGGAGTACGACTGCCTTACTCAGGTCATAGCCCGGGTGCAGTTTTGAGGATGTTTCACCTGGAGTGTGGCTTATGTATCTAGAATTTGATGTGAGTCAGCAAAAGCTTTCAACATTACGTCTGACTCAAAGACTTGAACCTCTTCTACAACTTGGTACAACACTCTCTTGATATAAAACTGTCCTCACCACCACCATATCCCCATCTGTGTGTGTGTGTGTGTGTGTGCAAGCATCACACAGATTTATGTCTGTAGAGAATTATGTAAGACAAAATGGGCCCAATGGTGCCCAACAATAACAAGAAAATGGAGATAATTATTCTTTGATACCCAAACACTATCTCACCATGGGAGTTCTAATGAAAAACAACAAGGAAGAATCGTTAGGCTACCCCTATCCACCGCCTACCCCCTTGCTGGAGCTAACTGTGTATCTTTGGAGCAGCATGCATTGCTTTGTAGATATGACACCTTAGAATGTAACTTAAACAATTTTTTGCCATAAGACTCTCTTCTATAAAATGGTGACAATCCCACCTTCCTGATACGATCACTAAAGACAAACATGTGCATAAGCAAATGTGGTGAAGAAAGCTAATGGTGCCCAGCTATTAAAAGATATAGCATCTGGGGTCTTAAAGGCTTGAAGTGGCCATCTAGCTGAGAAGCATCAAAGCCCACATAGAAGAAGCACACCAACCTGTCTGACCACAAGGTGTAGAAGGGACCGGTTATCAGATATCAAAGAACTAAAAATCATATCAATGGGTGCCCACCTCCCTGATACGATCACTGAAGACAAATATGTGCATAAGCAAATGTGGTGAAGAAAACTGATGGTACACGGCTATCAAAAGATATAGCATCTGGGGTCGTAAAGGCTCGAAGGTAAAAAAGTGGCCATCTAGTTCAGAAGCAACAAAGCCCTCTTGGAAGAAACACACCAGCCTGTGTGACCACGGACTCTCAAAGGGATCAGATATCAAGCATCAAGGAACAAAAAAATCATATCATTATAAATGTGGGTGAGTGCAGAGTGGAGACTCAAAGCCCATCAGTAGCCATCCAGATACCCCCTTACTGAAGGGTTGTGGGGAGGAGATGAGTCAGTCAGGGTGCAGGGTACAACGGTGGACCTTATAAGTTTTCTCTAGTTCTTAAATGCTTCCTCCCCCATCCCACTATCATGATCCCAATTCTACCTTACAAATCTGGCTAGACCAGAGGATGTACATAGGTACAGATAGCAACTGGAAGCACAGGGAATCCAGGACAGATGACTCCTTCAGGACCAGTGATTAGAGTGGCGATGCCTGGAGGGTGGAGAGAATGTGGGGTAGAAAGCGGGAACTGATTACAAGAATTTATGTATAGCCTCCTCCCTGGGGGATTGACAGAAGAGAAGAAGGCGGGGGGAGGGGGAGACATCAGACAGTATAACATATGACAAAATAATAATAATAATAATAATAATTCATGAATGATGAATGGTTCATGAGGTAGGGGGAGTGGGGAGGGTGAGGGGAAATGAGCAGCAGATACTAAGGGCTCAAGTAGAAAGAAAATGTTTTGAGAATGATGATGGTAACAAATGTACATATGTTCTTGACACAATGGATGTATGTACGAATTGTGATAAAAAAAATTGTAGAAGCCCCAATAAAATGATTTGAAAAACAGGCAAGTAAAAAAGTGGTGACAATTAAAATACTTAAATTAAGTTATTCTATGATCAAAGTAGGAGCCCTGGTTGGGAAATGGATTATCCAAGGAGCTGCAAAAAGTTAGAAATCAATGGTCATTCTATAGAAGAAGTGATACTTTCTACTCACATAAAGATGGACAGTCTCAGAAACTGCCCGGGAAAGTTCTTCCCTGTCCTGTAGAATCACTGTAAATCAGAATCGGAATCGTAGGAAAGATGATCAAACGAAATAGCACCAGGGCGGGGGAAACTCTTACTGGAGCTTGGAAACCGCAACTACTAAGCTACGGAAATGTCCACTTGGCTATAGGCCTCACTTCCTTGATCCTCATTAGTACCTAATGATGCCACTCAGTTGAGGTAGAAGTTAAATTACAAACAAGCAGAACACTGACAAAAGGTGGTGCTGCGTCTAACACAGGAAGAGACGAGCTCCCTCTGTGTGCATATAATAACCTGCTCTCTGCCTTCTGCTAAATACACTCAGGAACGACTTTGAAAGGAGAAACAGAACAGGGAGCTCTCCATCAGCACTCCTAGATTTTAGGGGGCTTTGACAGTATCACCAGGCACCGCCAAAAATCCTAATGTGAATGACGAGAGGAGGCGATGAGCTCTGTTGGTGAGATGATCATCTCTCAAATCACTGTTATTTACAGATGTGGCAACCTGTCCTTCACCCCCCTGTGGGCTATTTCTCCCAGCTTCACTTCCTCAGACACAGTATTATTAGGAATGACATCTTGGCACAGAAAATGCCAATTTTCCCGTACTGTAATGACATTTCTGGAAGTACTGTCTATGAAATGTTCTATGAAATTGTGTTTTGGGGGGCCAGGTCGGTGATTACAGAATAAAAGAGCTAAGCTCACACAACTGGTATTTAATTACATGAAGATAAATCATCATAAAAAAGAACCTGAAATCAAGTTGATAGCACTTTCTATTTATTTTTCATGGAGATAGTAAAAATTGGAAAGAAACTGTACTAGTCCATTCATGCACTATCCTGTGAAAGGAAATTACCATTGCTATGTCTAAGACATAATTATACAACTAGATGTTATAAAAGATAGCTAAATGACAGTGCATAATGCAGACTTACAAATATAAGGATCACGTGACAGCATCGTAGTATTGTAAGAAGCTAAATTTACCTATATATGTGTTTATATAGACACACATATACTTACACAAACACACCCAGAAGAGGTGCTCTAAAAAATTTATAGAAAAACAGAATTAAAAGATAATGGACCTTACCCACAAACTTTTTGAAGACTTTTTCCATAGATGAAGCCCTGGTGGCACAACAGTTAAGCAATCAACTATTAACCATAGTTTGGCAGTTTGAATACATTCGGTAGCATTAGGAGAGGAAAGCCTAAAAACCTTATTCCCTAATGCTTATTCCATTAGGCTAAGTTTTCTAGAGAAGCAAAATAAGTGAGGGTTAGATAGGTGTATATGTATGTATGTCTTTGAGTGTGTGTTTGTAAATACATATAAAGAAAATGTTACACAATAATTGAAGAAGGCACGAAGACCAGGTCAGGGCAAGTTTCAAGTTCATGGTTTCGATATCAGGAAGGAAGCTTCTCCTGACTTGAGTAGTTGTGGAAGCTGAAGAACCCAAGATCAACAAAAAGGCAATAGGCTGGTACATGCAGAAAAGAATGAATTAAAAATTGACAGATAGTAGGACAGGCCACTAGATGAAATTCAAATAACTAAATGTCCATGAGTCAGATTCAGGATGCCCACTTATATTGGAAGGAGACAACACTCCTTAGGGAATTTCCTTTTAATTGATTACATACGTACTGCGGTCTAAGTAAGGGTGCTGCACACCACTCCACCACCATTGGTCTCTCAGTTTGCTGTGCTGTGGTGGCTTGTGCATTACTGTGATGCTAGAAGCTATGTCATTGGTGTTTCAAGTAACATCAGGGTCACCAAAAGTAAACAGGTTTCAGCAGAGCTTTTAGGGTAAAAATAGACAACAAAGAAGTATGGTTGTCCACTTCAGAGGAATTAACCACAGAAAACGTTATGGATAGCAGCAGAATCTTGTCAGATACGGCAAAGCTCATAAATGGTAGCAGAACAATGTCAGCTATAGGCCAGAATAAACTTATCAGGTTGGAAGGCACTCAAAAACACAACTGAGGAAAACCTGCCTTCTAAAATAGTGTCTATCAGAATGATGTGGATTTATTTGAAAAGTAAAGCCTTTGAGGCTTTCAGTTGCTGATTGGGCACAACTCAAGATGAGAAATAACAGGTAAATCTACAGAAACCGTAACTGGATTAATAATTACTTAAGGCATGTTAGCAGAGTTTCAGGGGAAATGGGGAGGTAATAACAATGAATACAAGAACAGAATACTCTGAAATTAACTGTGGTGGTGAATGTACAACTTTTCCTAATTAGACTTAACAATTAAATAGCATGATATGTGAAGTATATGCCAATTAATCTATTTTTAAAAATGAGAAAAAAAACAGCTAAATCATCTATGAATAATTTTCACTTGGAATGTTCTAAATAGGAATCTAGAAAATTTTATGTTGTCATAAATGAGACAGAATGCATATAGATTAATATTGTATGTCTTAGTGAATTGAAATGCACTGTAAATACCATTTTGAATCAGAAAACCATATGATTTATTATGCCAGGAATGACAAATTCCAAAGGAAGGTATCACATATGTCATCAAAAAGAAAATTTCAAGATCTAACTTGAAGTACAGTATTGTCTATAATAGGGGAATATATATCCACGTACAAAGAAATCGAGTCAATACAATTATTATTCATATTATGCAAAGTCAGCAGTTTTAAACCATCAGAAACACAGGGTTTTCTACACCTTTAAAGAATTACAGTCTTGGAAACTCACAGGAGCAGTTATAATCTGTCCTAACAGGTCACTATGAGTCAGAATTGACTCAATGGCAGTGAATCTATACTCAAGTTGCAGTGGTTTATAGTCAAGGCTAAAATTTGGTTCTTGTGAACTTATATTTTGCTTTAGCTTCAACCTGAACTTTCATTTGAGCAATGGATGATCTTTACCACCATCTCTTGCCTCATGTTATCTACTGACTTCTCCATCTTCTCTTTTCATACACAATCCATTTCATTTATGTGTATTCCATCTGGAGAAATCCACATGTGTATTTGTCATTTGTGTTGTTTAAAAAGCATGTGTGATGAAAAAGTCAATCAAATTTCTATCATGCAATTTCCAGCTTTATGTCTATCACCAAGACCATATTTTCCAAGTACTGTTTGATCCTCTTTACTTTCAACAGTTTGATTCTAATAACCAATAAGTATCAAAGTATCTTGATTGAATGATCAACTTGATACTAAAAAATGTTGGCAAATTTCTTCAATTTCTTTATCACTACCTTAGTGGTTGGTGCATAATTTGAATAAAAATTGTATTGACTGGATTTCCTTGTATGTGGATAGATACCTTGGGGCACCCATGTAGAATCACATGACCATTGCTCTTGTTGTTAGATGAGAAAATTAAGAGGTAAGGGGTAAATAATGGGAGAGAGGGTACCTGAAACAGAGTTCAAGTGTGCTAGGGTCTGTGGACCAGACCATCCCTGACAATTTTCACCTGGTGGCAATTAGAAAGCTAGCTGCAATGCTCTAAGTTCACTATGCTGCCTGCAGGCACCACTAATCCCTCGCCAGTGTGATGGCATCTACTACCCTTCCTGTACCCCAAATCAGAGACCCACAGCTTGCAGTAGTTTCCCCAGATTGCTGTCAAGAGATTGTCATAATTTCAGGCTCATGGAAAGCCTCTGAGAACTAGCAATAAGGGCTCACACCAGAGGTCTCCTCTCTGCAACCCTCCCTACTCTTGCATTTCCAAGCTTTACATCTCCCCTCTGACCAGGAACACAGCAATTGTCTCAGCCATCCTCTTTCCTGCTCTGTTTATCTCCCCAACTGCCAGAATGGATAACAACACACAATTAGACACTAATTTGCTGCCATTGGAAATACCCCAGGTAGAGCATAGATCCCCATAGCACAATCTACTGAGCTGTTCAGGAGGCAGCCAGGGTGATGTAGGAGAGGTTCTGGTGCAATTCAGACCCAGTGAACCCCAAATCCTCACTGAAAATCTGGTCCTCCTTCCCTGGTGGCAGCACAGCACAGCCCTGGTACTAGGGCAGCATACAAGCCCATTAAAAATCAAAACAAAAAGTTTTAAAAAATAAACACTTTCAAAAAGCCAGCTGTGTTCCTTTGTGTAACTTTGAATGTAAGCCACCAGAAACCTCATCCATAAACATAATTTTAACATAAGAAAACAGGAAGATAGCATATCCCCTGAGCACAGGACAGAGCATTACCATAGCCCAACAGGAAAAGCCAATGGGAACTGAAAGCTGCAGCCCCGGCCAAAAACTTGTTCACCACTTTGGGGCATGACAATGAGTATCGGAAAGACAGTTAATAGTAGCTAGAACAGTTTACCTCCAGTGTACAGCCTCAGGTCTCAAACTCCTCCTACCAAGTCACACCTGCACCCGCAGCTAAACCGTAAGCGCTCCCTGGGCCAGAACCATGGCCTGCTAACCACTGCCAGTCTTAATCCACCTCCCAATGATACCCTCCAATGATTTCCAGCAAAGTGCGACAGCTCCTTGCCCAATCGACATATATAGTACCACACTCATCTCCTGAAATTGTCCAACCAGAGTCTCCTGCAAGGGTCATCAATCCTGCTTTCTAAAAACCAGAATAGGTAAGTGTGAGAGGGAAACACCAACAGGACAAAGCCATTGTCTGACCCCCCAAGGACAGTTGGCTATGGGCAGCCCACAGAAGCATTCCTACCAATCTTTGGCTATTCAACTACTGGTAAAATGGTGCTGAGCTCCTCCACAACAACATGCAGACAGAAACCTGCCTCTACAACCTCAATGGAAAATTAGGAGAAACAAAGGCAATCTTGTAGGCAGTCCTGAACCTAATGCCATTCATAAAAGAAGCAGACGTTGATCTACCACAGAAAAAAACATCTTCAGAATGCCACTTAAAGTAATACAGGATATGAGGGGAACAATACAGAAAAAAAGATTCAATGAAAAACAAGATAAAGACCACACATCAAAGGGAAATACAAGAGTTAAGGGACAAAGTAACAAAAGCATATAAGAAATTCACAGACTTCGACAACAGACTTAAAGAAGTAGAGATTCATTCCAGTGACCTAAAGGATAACCAGGTAGACTTCAACAAATGGGAAAGACAATCAAAAAAGATAATCAGAGAAGCTGAAGAAAACCCGAGAACAACTCTTATGCTATGAAGAGCAACAACATTAGAATAATTGGACTACCAGAACAAGACACAACAAAGAAATCAACAGCAAAAATAGTGAAGGAATTCTTAGAGGAAAATTTCCACAGCTGAATAAATGAAAATCAGGCAACCATTCAGGAGGCTGAAAGTACACCAATTATACTGAATCCCAAGAAGAATTCACTAAGGCATATAATAGTTAAACTATCAAACTTTGATTAAAAGGAGAAAATCATATGAGCTATGTTAAAAAGGTTGCCATATATAAAGGTACCCAAATAAAAATACACTAAGACTTAACCAGCAGACACCATGAAGAAGAGGAAAGAGTGGAATGCTGAAAGAAAATAATGCAAACCCAAGAATACTCCATAAAGCCGAAGTATCAATCATACAATTGGAGAAATAAGTCTTCTTGGACAAAGAAAAACTCAAAGAATATGTTAAAAGAAACCAATTCTACAATAAAAAAATCCTAGAGGACCAGTACAGGCAGAAAGAACAACACTCACTGAGCACAAATAAGAGATCTCCACATACAGCAACTCCAGAAGTCAACACATTGAAAAAAAGCCCCCAAGACAGCATTGACTCAAGGATGAGAAGGAAAGAATCACACACACACACACACACACACACACACACACACACACACACCACATTGATAATAAGGGAAGTAAGAAAACACTGAACACAAAAGATGTAAGATGAGATCACATAGTTCACAGATGGATGTAATAACTCTGAATATTAATGGACTGAACTCACCCTTTAAAAGACAGAGAGTAGCAGACTAGCTTAGAAAACACAACCCTTTGATCTACTGCCTACAAGAGACATATCTCAAGCTTGCAGACAAAAATAGACTGAGAATCAATGACTGGAGAAAAATATTCCACACAAATGGTGAATCAAAAAATACAAACATTGCATTCCTAATCTCTGACAAAATTGATCTCAAGGTGCAAGCCATAACAATTAATAAGGATGGGGCACTATATAATGCTCAAGGGAACAGTAGATCAAGAACCAGTGAGAATAATAACTATATACACACATAGTGAGAGACCCACAACATTCTATAATCAAGTGTTCCAAATGATGATAAAGAAATCATAGGTTCAACTATCATAATAGGTGATTTTAATATACCGTGCTATGAGAAATATAGATCACAGGAAAAGAAGCTAAACAAGGAAGCTACAGAACTGAACTCTACAATTAGGCGACTTGACCTGACAGACATTTTCAGAGCTCTCTACCCAAATGCAAAAAAAAAAAAAATCATTTTCTTCTGAATGCAAATGGCACATACTTGAAGATAGACCACATGCTGGAGCTCAAGTTGAGCCTGTCTAAATTTAATCACATAGATATCACTCGGACGTCCCTATCAGACCACTGTGCCATAAGGCTGGAAATCAACAAAAAGATGACTAAGTAAACAAAGCCAAACAATTGGAGGATGAATAAGTCTCTACTGCAAAATAAGTGGTTGCAAAATGAGATGAGAAATGAAATTGGGAAGTTTTTCATAAACAATGAGATGGAGAGTATGACATATCAAAACCACTGGGACACAGCTAAAGCAGTTATCAGAGGAATTTTGATAGTGATAAATGCATATATGAAAAAAGAACAGAGACTTATAATTGATATGCTGGTATAAATTTCCAGTGACTAGAGCACAGTCAAAAGAACAATACTACTAATAGCAAAAGAAAAGAAATAATTAAAATCAGAGCTGAGATACAGGAAAGGGAAACAAGAAAACAATTCAAAAAAGCTGGTTCTTTGAAAGGATTAAAAGAATTGATAGACCATTGGCAAACCTCAACAAAGAAAAAAGGAACAAATTTCAATAGCCAAGATGAAACAGGGGACATTACAATAGACCTTAATTAAATTAAAAAGCTAATTGTACAGTACTATGAATGCCTGTACTCCAATGAATTCAACAACTTGGAAGACTTGGACACTTCTTGGAAAAATAATCCCTCCCCAGATTGTCCATAGCAATAGAAGAAATAGAGAAGGTTATCAAGGGATTGCCAACAAAATAATCCCAGGGGAAGACAGCTTCACGAGTGAATTTTACCAAGCACTCAGGAAAGAACTGACACTAATCCTACACAAACTATTCCAGAGCACACAAAAAAACTGCAACCCAGGAACTCTTTTTATGAAGCTAGTTGATGCTTAAAGTGAGCAAGTATCCAAAAGAATTAAGAACTACAGACTGACATCTTTAATGAACACTAATTCAATAATCCTTTACAAAACACTGGCCAACAAAATACAAAAAGTATATAAAAGATACAATTCATCATGATCAAGTGGGATTCATACCAGGGATGCTACACGATCTGAATGTTCATCCACATTATTCACCACATTAGCATGAAAAAGGATAAAAATTACATGACACTATTAAGAGACACAGTAAAAACATTCATCAACATACAACACCCATTCCTGTTTAAGACCCTAAAAAAGATAGAAATGGAAGGAAACTCATCAATATAATATAAGCTATATATAAGAAACCAACAGCCAAAGTGGTAGTCAATGGAGAAAAAAGATGAAAACAATCCCATTGAAAAAAATGGACCAGACAAGGATGTTCCTTGTCCCCACTCTTTTGTAACATTGTACTGGAGATCGTAGCTAAAAACCTAAGGCAAAGGAAAGACATCCAAGGTATTCATCATGAGAAAGAAGAGAAAATGCTATCATTCCTTGCAGATGTTATGATTTTATATATGGGAAACCCCAAAATCCCCACAAGAGGAACTGGAAGTAATAGAGGAATATGTCAGAGTAGCAGGATACATGATCAACAAGCAGAAGTCTATTGGATTGCTATACACATCTAATGAGACCATGGAGCAGGAGATCAAAAAGGTAGTACCCTCCACAATAGCCAAGCACAAATTAATTATCTAGGGATATACTTAACCGAAACCACAGAAGATTAGTACAAGGAAAACTACAGAACACTATTATAGGAAACCAAGAGTAATCTCTACAAGTGGAAGAATATCCCAAGTTCGTGGATCAGAAAACTTAATATAGTAAAGCTATCAGTTCTTCCCAAGGCACTATTATACGTTTAATGCTATCCCGATACAAATATCAACATCTTCCTTCCAAGAATTGGAAAAGCTGACTGCCAACTTCATAGGGAGAGGGAAGAAGCCAAACATTTGCATAAAACTACTCAAAAAGGACAGAGTTGGAGGTCTTGCTTTACTTGACTTTAGCACCTAGTATACAGCCACAGTGGTCCAAACAGCATGGGACTGGTATAATGGCAGGTATTCGGACCATTGGAAGAGAACTGAAGACACAGAAATGAAATCATCGGCATACAGACAACTGATCTTTGATAAGGGTCCAAAATATCAGAGAAGCAGATGCCTTCTTCATCAAGTGGTACTGGAAAAATGGATAACTGCAGAAAACTTAAGCAAGACCCTTACCTCACTCCATGCAGAAGAGTAAACTCAAGGTAGATCAGAGACCTTGAGATAAAACCTCAAACTGTTAGGGCAATTAATGTGGGAATTGGGACAAACCTAAGAACTTTGGTACATGGAATACATAGGCTATCGGAAATAGGGATGGTCACAAACAGAGGAAGAACACAAATTGACAAGTGGGATATACTGAAGATATAACTCCTGTGTACATCAAAAGAATTCACCAAGAGAGTAATAAGAGCACACAGACTGGGCAAATATCTTTAACAATGACACATCAGACAAAAATCGTATTACTAAAATTCACAATACTCTGCTAGCCTACAATAAGAAAATAAACAAATAGTCCAATGAGGAGGTGAGCAAAGGACCTGAACAGAAGTTTTCACAAGGGCAGAAATCCGAATGGCCAATAAACCTATGAGAAAATGTTCCCGATCATTAGCCATAAGGAAAATGCAAATTAAAACAACTTTGAGATACCATCTAACACCCTCAAAGATAGCCCCATTCAAAAAAAAAATCAGAAAGCAACACGGGCTGGAAGGGGTTTGGTGAGAGAGGATCTCTCATCTACTGCTGGTGGGCCTGTAGGTATGAGCAGCCACTAAGAAACAGAGAAGCAGACCACAGCCAGACATCTGCACTTCATTGTTCATCGTGGCTCAGTTCACAATCGCAGGGTTGGAAACAACCTAAATTTCCATCAACAGACGACTGGATTAAAAAACTCTAATACAGACATGCAATGGAGCACTACACATGCCTACAAAGCAGTGATGAACACGTGAAGCACCTTGTCGCATGGGATGAGTGGGAGGAAATTATGCCAAGAAAGTAAGCCCAGTACAAAAGGACATGTACAATATGAATCCACTACGGTAAGCTTAAAAACACAAAGGGCATGTGGGAAGAGCCACAAAATACATAAATTCCAAGAACAAGGCCAAAGTATATGGCAGCAAACTTAAAGAGGGGAGAAGAAAAAGGAGGACATGGATAGTTGCGTGACAGGGCACTCACCCACCCAGAGGGAGGGTAATGCGTCTGCTTCAGCAGGAAATGGAAAGAGGTGCCAGACCTCAACCTGGTACGCCAGACCGTGAGAGCAACATACCAGCATGAAGCAGCAATCCAACAGAGAGGTCTGTGGGGCTGGCCCCAAGCCCAGCTACATCGACCCTTCCCCAGAAGATTGCGCTACAGAGGACACTACTGATGATACAGCCTAGGGAGAGTGGCGTTTCCCTCTCAGACCACATGGGAGCAATCTAAAAGGGAGAGAGAGAGAGACCTCACCATAGGGCTGGCCTCACCATGAGACACAACATTCCCCTCTGAGCCACAGTGCTGCAGGGGACAGCACTGGAGACACAGTGCGTGAATTGTGCCTGGTCTGAACACACGCCCCCAGCGCCACCCTAGACAAGGGTGAAACACGAAGGGAGCACAACAGAGGAGCAAATGAAGCAAAGCCACAAAGTCCCTGAGGAATCCCCAAAATAGACTTCAGACCCGGAGGACAGGTCTTGGCACCTCATCAGACTCAATAAGTAAACCTATATAAGATACAGCAGATAGACCTGGAACTATTTATAATCCCCCCATTTTTTCTTCTTCTTTCCCACCTCCCCCCCCCCACCAATGTCTATCTATGTAGGATAAGCAAGATAAATAATCTCAAGGAGAAAACAGTGAGACTGAAGTTTCCGGGTAGGGGGGCAGGGCATGGGATACAGGTACTGGGATGTGGAGGAAAGAGAGGGGGATCCAACAAACCCAGGGACAAGGGAATAACAAGAGATTTAAAATCAATGATGAGGGGATCTTCTTCGATAAAGATAACAGCCAAGCACAGTCCGTGGGGGCAGTGCTACTGTCACACAGGGATACTATGAGTCAAACTCAAGTAAATGGCTCCTAACAACAGTGATGCTGTAAACAACATACATTCAATATACATATTTGCACATCAGTGTAAGGTTCCAAAATTAGAATTCTTGAATAAATAGCGTTTGCTTTTTAAAATGTCCTAATAGATGCAGCACTATGCACAATAGCTAAAAGGAGGAAATAATCAAAATGCCCACTAATTGATGGCTAGACATACAAAATATGTTGTATATATAAGCATATATATGTAATAAAATGTTACTCAAGTCTAAAGAGGGATGGATTCTGATGCACACCTCTACATGACTAAATCTAGAAGACACTCTACTGAAGAAAATAAGCCAGTTACAAAAGCCCAAATACTGTGTAATATCACTTATGGAAATAAGAAAATACACAGGAAATGGAAAGTAAATAGTGATTACTAGGTTTAAAAGGAAGAAGGAAGTAGAAAGGTTTTTTTAGAGTGCATTGAATTAATGGTGGTAGGATCACTTGGAAAAACATATCCCAAATGGCAGAACTTGAAGAATATAATCAATATCACTAAATTTACATGTAAAAAGTGAATTGCTTCATGTAGGAATTGATGAATTGCTCTATGTTCTGTTGTGTATATGTCACTATTATGTGCACATATATATTAGTTATTCATCAAACCAATGAAGACCTTAACAACTTAAAAATCTTACCATTTCCTTTTTTCCCCCTTCAGTAGCATTGACCACGTCCCTACAGGTACAATGTGAAGTGGAAAGAGTGCAAATAGACTTCCTTAGGTTATAGCTCAGATTATAGAAATGCTTCTAAAGTTTACAATGAACTTGAGATATGGATTTTCTTAAAGTTCTTTTGTTTATCTGTAGAAAGTATATTGATTTTCATCTGTGATAACATGGAGGTTTAAGTTCACATATCCTATGACCTTTTATCCTAAAGGTCATAGATCCCGTTCAGCACAGTGGTTAAGCACTGAGCCGGTAACAAAGATTGGCGATTGGAAACCACCCAGACTACTCAGGACAATCTTTTCAAGTAATGATGAAACCAAAAATTAAAACCAAACTCAGCAGTTGGAACACATCTTGCACATTTCTGACTTGTGTAGACACAATATAACTGCCCTTGTTGATTTCCAAAACAGTATTTCTTACCCAGAGCAGAAAACTTCATTTTCCTCCCATGGGAAGCTAGTAGATTTGAATTGCTGACCTTGTGATTAAGAGTCCAACGTGTAGCCCACTATGCCATCAGCCTAGATGACCCTGTAGTGGAGTTCTACTCTATAATATTAATCACCATGAGTCAAACCCCACTCAATGGCCTCTCAAAACAACAAATGAGAATTGTTGCTGCATGTCAGCCGGTCCATTTTTGACTTATGGCGTGTGGCCCATTTGAACAGGGTAGAACATCTCATATCTGTTTCTGAATTGTGTTCTTCAGGGGAGTAGATTCCCAGGATTTACTTCGGGGTGCTGCTGGGTGAGTTTACACGTTTAAACTTTCAGTTCAGAGTTGGATGCTTGCTCCAGTCGCGTAATCGGTTAGCGCGCGGTACTTATACAGAGTTGGATGCTTACCTGTTGGCATCACAAGATGTTGGATAGCCCTTAGCAGATCTTAATTTGCTGCAAATTAAGATGAACTTGCAACTGTAACAATGTGGATAATCAATGGTAAGAAATTATACAATGAAGCAAGAGAACAAAAGTCTGACAGATTTCCAAACATAATAAATGGTAGTTTCTAGGAATCTGATGGCAGGTGGGTCACCCCTTGGGTGCTAAAGGACTTTCCGTTCAAATCTACCATCTTCTAAGGAGAAAGAAGAGGCTGTTTCCTCCTGTCATCATGTAAACCCTCAGAAACCCAGGGAGAAGTCATTTCTATCCTATAGGGCCCCTCTGAGTCAGAATTGGTTTGATAACAATTGGGTTAGTTGATTAGAAGGGGGTGTAATCAGATGAAATGAACCAAGGAAGAGAAGCATGGTCTATAAAAATTATCAGTATATACTGAGGTAAAGGAAAGGGAACAAAATCAAAGCAAACTAGGGACATGCATTTTGAGGATGAAAGATGAAGCTGATACCAAGGGCTCAAGTAGAAAAACAATGTTTTGAAAACGATGACAGCAAAAAAAATGTACAAATGTGCTTGATACAAGGGATGTATGGATGGATTGTGATAAGAGTTGTATGAATGCCCAATAAAATGATTCACCAAAAAGAAAGATAATTAATATAAAACCCTTTTCCACAAAATAGGTCATTCATATATTACTATTAATTCATTATGTACTTTTAGTAATTCTTATTTCAATTCTGGGGTATTTTTCATACAAAGAACTACTACAACAATATATGTCATTTATCCATATTATAATTTTCAGTGACCAATACACTCTACAGATCTATGTTTAAAGCTTAGAATCTCAGATTGTGAAGCATGCCAACATGGGAATAGTTAAATCCTAGGGAAAAATTTTGCTAAACACATAACAAAATCTTTTTCCTTTATAATGCAACTTATTTTTGCCTCATAATAAGGATCTTTGGAGAATTTTTAAAACTCATTTTTGTCATTTCATATGGAACTTTCCCACTAAGCCCAATTATACAGATATATTTCTATTCTAGTACTTGGAACAATTCTCAACCCCCATTCCAACAATCAGCAGTAATGTGAATTTTTTCCAATGATCATGTGGTTTTATTTTTTCCAACCCCCATTAGACAGCATCTCACAATGGAATATCTGATACTGACACTTTTCCTAATTAATAACTTGATAAAATAGAGTATTCTAGCATGCACATATATTCTTCTTGTCTGGAATTTTTCACTCTGTGCTAAAAATCAGATTAATTATTCCATTAAGTGACTATAGAAAAAATAACAAAGGAAAGGCTTAGTTCTTATTGTTTGGCATTATGTTATGGACTTTATTTTTGTTGCTCTTTTTGGCAGAGAACGTGGAAGATCTGTACAAAGTGTTTTAACATTTTTCATCTACTTTGATCATTAGTCTGTTCTCCAAGATATCACTGAGTATTTTACAGAAAGTGCTTGGTTCTCTCATTAATAAGTGTTACTGCTGATTTTCTTTCTGATAAGAGTTTGTGAGATTTTAGGATTAAAAGACTAGAAATGAATGCTACCATTTCTACTGCAAAACTACTCTGTGGGATTCCCGCCCCAGGACCTATTGCCAAATCCTTTTAAAAGTAGTATGCACCAGGGTAAACAAATAACCTGCAACTATGTCGTATTGCTTGGTATTTTCATGCATAGTGCTTTTAACTTTTACTTAGTGATTATTTTATCTTTTAAATGTACACTGAATTAGGAAGCTCTAAGACAGAACATATTAAAACAAATAATACAATTATTCTCCCTCTTTTTCCTGTGCTTAGAAGCCCTGTTGCCTTTTCTGGGTATAATCAGTTATCTACAGTTCCCTATCCTAGATTCACCTAGATATATTCGATGTCTTTACACACATATCCATGTGTGTTTGCATGTGTGTGTACACACATACCTATCCATTTAGTGGTTTGCGGTTTGCTGTGCCACAGTCTGCTAAATACTTACTGGCTTAAACCAACAAGCGTATTCTTTGTTGGTGAATCGATCCTGTGCTGGTCTGAGCTGAGACCATATGGATTCTGTCACTTGTCTGCCTGTAGTCATCAGGAGCTCATTAGCACTGAAAGGTTGAAGGTGACCTCATTTACATTTTTGATAGTGGTTGTTCTTAGTACAGCTAGATCTCTGTGTGGATGTGCTGTCTCATCTAAGAGGCACAGCTTGTTCACAGGGCTCTCTCAGGAAACATCCTGGGGTCTTAAAGCCCAGACTCGGAACTCTTGTAAAGTCCCTCAGTCTCAGGTTGTTGGTCAAAGTGGATGGAGGTAACTAGTGACCAAACTTAGGCAATGACGAGCCCAATAGGGAAAAATGGGGACTCTTTCTTCAAGGGTTGTATCCCTCTTTTGACGCACAATTCCTGCTAATGAGTGAGGGCCTGGGGAGAGATGAGAGATCTGAGCATCCTTCTCTGAATAAGCTTTCGTGTCTTGGAAAGGAATAGCAGCAAAGTGTTTGGGCCTTGGTCTCATGAGATCAAAATCTAAAATCATCTTGTGGCCAATTGGTCTGTAGTGCATTGCTTGCTGGGTTCTAAATCAAAATATTTTTGTAGATATTAAGTAATAATTCCCTATCTTATCATTACATGTTATGATTAGAACTGTTATAGGTTATGGAGAATTGTTGATGCCCAACTTCCAAGAACCTGTAATTTAATCAAAGTGGAATATTATAGATAGTGCAACTATAGGAAAAATAGTTTTACTATTACTACATTTGTATGGAAATTCTGGAATTTATTTAGTGATTTTGAGCTTTAATATTAAAAATATTTTATTGCCTGTAATAAGTGACTCCATGAAAAATCACAATGATAGCATATGTTTACTAATAACATCACAGTTTTCAAAATTTTTCTCTCTGTGTCCTCTCTTCCCAATTAATCATTTAAAAATTCTAATGACAACCAAAGAATTTGGTGTTAACGTTTCTTTTCCACATTCCCAAAATAACAGCAATGAGGATACCACATCCTAAATGAGTGAAAGAAGAAACATAAACAAAAATTAAAATAAATGAAAAGCGTATGAACCAACATTTATTTCACAAGAACTGAATTTACTGATATGTGATTTAAAAGTGTAAGATGTAAAAAATAACACTTTGATCTTTCAAATATTATATAATAGATCATTGCCAAATGTAGTGAATTAAAGCAGTCACAGTGGTCTGTGCAGGAATATGTAGTTTGAGCAGGTTTAGAAGGAGTGGGTAGTTGACGTGTGCTCCACTCATTCTGATCTAGCACGTTTCATAAAGTTCCTTCCCTCACAGACCTGCCAATTGGTACTGGGAAGACAGGGAACTGATGTGGTGACAACGAGGTGTCCCCAAGCATCTCTCTGCATCTCTATTGGCTGCTCCATGCATTCTGTAGGTGACTCTCCTGTCTACGGCCCAATGCTGGAAGCGCTTTCAGAATGAGAACTAGGCGGACGCTGCTGCGCTCTTTGGTGGCATACACTTGGAAGCCATCTGATGTCTCCTGTACGACATTGAACCAGTCTTCCTCAGGGCGTTCACAAAGCCCTAATGCCAACGGAACTGCTTGGGGTTACTTTTCTTTCCAAATTCCCAAAATAGCATTAATGTATGATAAATATGCAAAGTGAATAAAAGAGGAAACATGGACATCCTATGCATGGTTGAAGGAGGAAACACAGTATCTGTTTCCTAATGGAGTTTGGCAAGCATCTGGATGAATATTTAGCACAAGAAATATTACTTTGGACAAGTTTGAAAAATATATTCTGCCTCATATTCAAATTTTGAACAAATTTTGTCCCTTGCCACTTTATACTCTTTTAGCAATCCTAACTCTTAATAGTACACATCATGGAAATAAAGTAAACATAAATTGGGCTATCTCTAAAATGTGAGTTTTCTTAAAATCATACATACATATACTAGATAGTAAGAAATTATTGTATCCAATGTATTGGACCACTACCTATTTTCATATGTTCTTGATTCAATTGGCACTGTGTTTTCACAAGTAAATGTATTTATATAGAGACAAACTTAGAACTCCCAAGTGAAGGATTCAAGCTAGTTCATTATAAAGAAAATAGAGTTAAGAACACTTCGGTGCTTTGTTAGAGAGAGAAAGCGAGGGAGAGAACTAGAAAGAATAGTAGGTTTCAGTGTAGTTCCTAGCTTTGTTTGCATGATTCAGCTAAAACTCAGTTTCGTATGTCCTTCCACTTAACAACGCATGAATAGTAAGGCCCTGGAGAAGATCGATTAAGAAGTTCAAATGGAAAATAAGAAACCTGTTTCAAGTCTGCTCAGGAAGGGCTTTGAAGCTCACGGCTAGAGGGAAGTTAAGAGACGACAGATTTCAGCTATTTGTAATGAAAGGATTGGTTTCATTTCACCAGGTAAGCTACATTTCTGTCCTTAAAAATAGCTCTACTCCTGAACTAGTGTCGTGGTTTAAAAAGTTAACTTTCTCTTAATATTATTTGCAGTTCCTTTTAGAGTTTAAAATGAAGAAGTTCCAATACATTTGAAACCTATAAAACATAAGTTATATAATTCAGATTATTTCTTGGAAATCATCCTGTTTTCCCTCCGATAGATAGATGCTTTAGATTATGTTCTCCAGAGAAGCAAAACCAGAGACGCTTTTATGTGTTGTGTGTAGAAAGAGATTTATATCAAGAAATGGCTCACACAGTTGTAGAAATGAGTTAGTCCAGTTAGAGTCAAGATGCTTCTGACAACACATGGACACTGATGAACAGAGAGCACCTGGAGATTGAGGAACCAGGCCAGGAGGACAAAGCAGAGAGCAGAAAGCCCTCGGTGAGTGGATGCAGAGGTCCAAAGTCCACTCAATGAATCCGCTAGGTAGTCAGCTGATGGCTCCTAAATCTGCAGGCAACCCAACAGGAGATTGAGGAACTAGACCAAAGATCCAGCTCCAGCAGAAGACAAAGGGCTAGAAAGGATCCTACTCTCCTTGGTGTCTGTCATCAGGCTGTCACTTAATTGACAGCTTTGATTCCATCCAAGCCAGGAGTGTCTAGTTGACATAAACCCAAAGCATCATAAACCCAAAGCATCATATGAATATATTTAGTTGTATAAAGGGTCACAAATCAGCCTCTTTATCTTATTTGTAAATAATTAATTCAACTCACATGCATTACAGTATGGCAAACAGTTGCCAGTTGCATCTATAATTGTGGTTAAGGGCTCGCAACTCGGTTCTGACTCCCTGGTGACCCTATGTGCAACAGAAGCACTCCCCAGTCCCACTCCATCCTCACATTCTTTCCAGGTTTTGAGTCCATTGTTACCACTGCTGTCAATCGCATTGAGGGGTTTCTTTCTGGCTGACCCTATGCTTTAAAAGCATGATGTCCTTTTCTAAGGACTCATCTCTTCTGATAACCTGTTCAAATTCATGAGACAATGTCCCAGTATCCTCTATAATATGGAGCATCCTGGCTATGTTTCTTCCAAAACCAATCTGTTCATTCTTCTGGTAGTCCGTAGTTTATTCGGGATTCTTCATTAACACTGTGTCAGACAGGGTTTTCTAGAGAGACAATACCAGGACACTTATGATGATACAGCAAAAAGGAACATACCAGCTAATTAGTCCACACAGCAGTACAGAGGGCGCAGTTTAACTCACTTCCATGGAACAGTTAATATACTGGAAGTCCTTCAACTCACGAGGGTTGCTAGATCCAAGGTCAAGGAAGCAGACAGCTGAGTCTTCTCTGGGGAAATGCAGGCAGTCCGGCTACAGGAAGCAAACAGCAGGGGGTGGGGGTTCACCAACAGTCAGAAATACTACAGGATCGGACAGCCCCAAGCTCAAGTGATATATACACCAGCAGCATGGCAAAGCAGGTCTGGAAGGAACCTCAAGTTTTAGCGACACGATCCACAAGTTGGCTGCTCCACAGAGAATGTAGCTCACAAAGTGAGGCAGAAAATTAACTAAGGCAGCCGCAAGCTGGTCAGATCACCAGAGAGCAAGCAAGAGAGGGGTAGGGCTTGCTGAGCCATTTATCTCTTTGCCTTGCAATCAAACTTTAACCTTATTAATCCCACATGTTCCTTTTGGCCAGGTTGGCACAAAAAAAACCTACTTATCAAAAACACCATCATTCAAATGGATCAACTCTTCTCTGGTCTTCATTATTCAGCTTTCACATCCATATGGCTTGGATCACACACACTTAGTCCTCAGAGTGACACATTTGTTCTTGAACACCTTAAAGAGGCCTTTGGTAGGTACTTAGCAATGCGTCTTTTGATTTCTTCATTGCTATTTTCATAGGTATTGATTGTGGATCCAAGTAAAAGGAATTTTTGACACTGCCATTTCTATCATAATGATGTTTATTAGTCCCAGAGTGAGAAATTCTTGTTTTGTTTTGTAGTCCATACTGAAGGCTGTTGTCTTTGGTAGTCATCGTTGTCAAACGCTTCAAGTCCTCTTCAATTTTAGCAAGTAAGGTTGAATTACCTGCATATCACAGGTTGCTCATAAGTCATCCTTCAATTCAGATGTTTAATTCTTAGGTCTTCATATACTCCAGCATCTGAAATTATTTGCTAGCAAGACAGATTTTTAAGAACATGGATACAGCCTTGTAATACACCTTTCTTGATTTTAAAGCACTGCGTCTCCCCTTGTTCTGTTCAAATGACTGTCACATGCTCTAAACACAGGTTTCACATCAGCACAATGAAGCATTCTGGAATTTCCATTTTTTGAAATGTTATCCATATATATTATGATCCACACACTCTTATGCCTTTGTAATTTCAATAAAACACAAGTAAATATCTGTCTATAGTGATATAGCATAAAAAGCTACATATTGATAAACTAGAGCCATAAGATTTGATTCCTGAGATCATACTTGAGTTTCGCTGTGACTGACAACAAACTATTTAATTTGTTTTCCCATTTATACAGTAGAGATGTTAATGGCCTTATGTCTTGCAATATTTTGTTTTAAGAACAAACTAGAATGTTGCAATGAAATTTCTTTGAAAGGTGAAAATGATAGCATGCATGTAGCTTTGATGACCAATCCTGGTCTAATTTATTCTTTCCCCAAATTGGCTTCACTCCAGTAAACCAGTGTTTCCTTAAATAGGTAATCCCAGGAGATGAGGGGGTGCTGCAGCAGCAGATGCCTGCACTTTATTCTGGTTTATGAGCCGGTACAAACATTTTTAATTGTATGGGGACAATGAATAATTTTATTTTTCTGAAAAGGAGGCAGTATTCTAAGTAAGATTTGCAACCTATGCTGCACATGGTGTTAACAAACTCAAGGACAAGGGAACAGCAATTGGTCCAAAATTGGTAGTGAGGAGGGTGTAAGAGGCCTAGGAGGGCTTGAGCAAGGATAATGTAACTGAGAGGAAATGCTGAAACCCAAATAAAAGCTGAGCATGATAGTGGGACAAAATAAAAGTCAAAGGAAATAGAGGAGAGAACTAGGGGGTAAAGGGCATATATAGAAATTTAAATACAGGTTTGTACATATGTAAATATATTATTCATGATAATGAGGAAAAAAGTCTATGTGAATATATTTGTAGGTTTGGTACTAAGGTAGCAGATGGACATTGGGCCTCCACTCAAGTACTAGTCAATGCAAGAACACTTTGTTCTATTAAATTGGCATTCCATGATGCTCAACTTCCTGACATGATCACTGAACACAAATGGGTGCATAAGCAAATGTGATGAAGAAGGCTGAGGGTGTGCAGCTATCAAAATATATAGCGTCTGGAGTCTTGAAGGCTTGAAGATAAACAAATGGCCATCTTGCTGAGAAGCAACAAAGCACATATGGAAGAAGCACACCAGCCTGTGTGATCATGAGGTTTTGAAGGGATCAGGTTTCAGGAATTAAAGAAGGAAAAATCATATCATTGTGTGCTTGTCCTCCCAATACTATCACTGAGGACAAATGTGTGCATAAGTAAGTGTGGTGAAGAAGGCTGATGATGCCCGGCTATCAAAAAATATAATGTCTGCAGTCTTAAAGGCTTGAAGGTAAACAAGCGGCCATCTAGCACAGAAGCATCAAATCCCACATGGAAGAAGCACACCAGCCTGTGTGATCACAAAGTGTTGAAGGGATCAGGTATCAGCCATCATCAGAACAAAAAAATCATATCATTGTGAATAAATGGGAGTGTGGAGTGGAGACCCAAAGCCCAGCTGTAGGCATTTGGACATCCACTTGCAGAAGGGTCTTGGGGAGGAGATGAGCTGGTCAGGGGACAGTATAGCAATGATGAAATATACAACTTTTAGTTGTATATTTAGGTCTTAAATGCTTCTTCCCCCAACTGTCATGATCCCAATTCTACCTTACAAATCCAGCTGGACCAGAGGATGTACACTGGTACGGATGGAAACTGGAAATGCAAGAAATACGAGACAGATGACCCTTCAGGTCCAGTGGTGAGAGGTGACACTGGGAGGATGGAGGGAGGGTGGGGTAGAAAGGGGGAACCACTTACAAGGATCTACATATAACCTCCTCTCTGGAGGTGGGTCAACAGAAAAGTGGGTGAAGGGAGACATTGGACAGTGTAAGATAGGACAAAATAGTAATGACTTGTAAATTGTCAAGGGTTCGTGAGGGAGGGGGGAAAGGGAGGGGTGGAATGAGGAACTGATGCCAGGGGCTCAAGTGGAAGGCAGATATATTGAGAATGATGATCGCAACAAATGTGCAAATGTGCATGACACAATGGATGTATGTATGGACTGTGATAAGCGTCGTACGAGCCCCCAAAAAATGATTTTTCGAAAATCACCATACACTTAATCATTTAATCCTCAACCAGTCGTTAGACTAAATCCTTCTTTCATCTGTGCTTTCTATTCTGTGCCTTTTCCATGCTCCTCTACTGTCAGTGTGCATTTTCTTTTGTAAAGCTCGCTAAATCTACGCATCCTGCACACCAGTTCAGCTGCTATTTAAGAAACTTTCCCACTGAGAAACAGTTCATGACATCCCAGTCAAGTCAGGTGAGTAGAAATGTTGGTGAATATTAAGTTACTTACCTGGAATTCCTTAGGTGATACGCTCACTGAGTTAGTGTTGGAAGTTCCTTTACAGCATTTCTAAACTGATAATAAAGCTGATATAGTAAGTATAAAAGTCAATAATAATTAACCTCTTATTGTTAAGAACTTATCAAGCTATTAAAGAAAATCCTGAGTCAACTTGATATAATTACAGATTATAAATTTTTCCGCCAAAATATAATAGCACTAGACATTAATTTCAGAATGGGAACAAAAATTCAGTTTTTAAGTAATACTTTTCAAAAGACTAACTTAAATGAAAACAAAATTAAAGTACATAATAAATTATAAAGTAACATAGAAATAATTAAAATTGTTAAACATAAAATAATTAAAATTTAGAATCTTTATTCTAAGCAGCACTGAGAGTAAAACATCTTAACTATACTGTACTTATTCTAATAAATCAAACATAAATGGTACCTTTAAACTGGAACATTAAACTCATAATTTTACTGAATCAGGAAGTTATTAATCATCTATAAAATTAAAAATTATGAATTAGAATAACATTAAATATATTAAATTATTTTAAGATTCACCAAGGAACATTAGTTATAAGTAGTGTTATATTTAAACCTGAAAACTTCTACAAATTCAGTACATAAAAATTAATGGAAAATTATCACATAAAAAGAAAAAACACAAAAAGGTTAAAAGAGTTCCAAATGGTTGGTAACATCATACATATATGTGTGTGTATCCAGCAATGCAGTAATGAAAGGAGGGTTAGATTATTGTTAGCCTTATTTTCCAGGATAAATATAAACTAATTCACCTTCTCAGGATGTCATATAAAATACAGTATGTCAATCTTTTTGTCCATACCGTATGCTTAGCCATTTGGTTTCGGTTTGATTGGTTTGTGTGTAGTTGCTGTTGTTTGGTCTCAGGTCTTGCCAGCACTGTATTGGACCATTGGCTCTCACGCTCGTGTCACATCAGAAGCATCAGGAGGTCTTTGGAAAACACAGATGGCTGGTTCTCTGTGCAGATTGTCAAATTCAGGAGGTCTGAGCCCGGGGGGCCTCGCGGGCCTCGCGGTGGGCTGCTAACCACGAGATGTGGCTGGAACCCACCAGCTGCTCCAGGAGAGATAAGAGCGACCATGTGCTCCCGCCAAGATTCAAAGCTTCAGAAACCCCACCCTCTGTCCGACCAGTTGGAAATTGTTCCACAGCAGTGAGTTGGTTGGGTTTTCATGTTTGTTTGTTTGTTCATTTAGTTTTGTTTATAATATTAGGGCCAGAAATTCACAGGTCTAACCAGTTTCTAGGTAATGCTCACCACGGTAGCTCGTCATCTGTACCGAAGAGCACAAAGTTGTTCCGATGGAAAGCTGTTGAGTAGCAAGCCCACGCCTGCCATCTGGACAGTTGATATGCAGGTCGGGAATGACCCTGTGACGCTTTGCTGCTCTCTGTACACAGTCACAGAGTGACATTTTTAATGGCCAGCTGCCTTGTGGCACAGTGGTCTTAGTAGGTGTCTTCTGGCCTTCAAAATGTGAATTTCAAATTTGCTAAAGCTATTGTTATTATTTAATACAGATCATCTCCAAAGTAGCTTCCAAACTTTAAAACGAATGCAATTATTTTTAGAGCTATTATAATAGTAACAAAAAATAGCAGAAAGTTCCCACAGATGTAAATGCAATCCTTGGATATCCTGTGCTTCTTAGCATTTTCAGTTTTTTAGAAAATAGACCAGCTCTTTCTTTAGACACTCCTCTGGTGGATTCAAATCTCCAACATGTCCAACTGCAGCCAAGAATATTTACAGCTTGCACCACTCAGTGACTCCAACTAAACCTGCGTGTGGCTTATAGATGTGGGTTGGGCATTAGGCTGCTAAGTGCAAGGTCAGTGTTTCAAACTCACTAGCCACTCCACCAGACAAAGTTGAGGCTGCCTGCTCCTATAATGAGTTTTAGTCTCTCTATGAGTCAAAATAGACTGGAAAATAGTGGGGTTTCATAGTTGTTTGTTTGTATTTATGTATATGTATATATGCATTGTTGTTGATGATGGTGGTGAGGCTGTTGTTACTGTTCTGTGCTATCAAATCTGTTCCAAAACCCTATGTACAGCAGAATGAAACACCACCCTATCTTGAGTCAATCTTATAATTACATTTGCACCCACTGCTATAGCTACTCTCTCAATGCAAACATGATATCCTACTCCTGGGACTCATCTCGTTTCTCATTAAAACATATCAAAGTACATGATGTGTGTGTGTGTGTGTGTGTGAGAGAGAGAGAGAGAGAGAGAGAGAGAGAGAGAGAGAGAGAGAGAGAGAGAGAGAGAAGATGAATCTTGGTGGGACAGGACAGCTAATGGGAAGGTTGACAGTTTCAATCCACCAGCCACTCATAAAGAAAAATGTGGCAGTCTGCTTGCCTTCTGGAAGATCACAGCCTTGGAAACCCATGGACCAGTTGGACTCTCGTCTTTAAATACTGACCTTTTCTTTTTACTGTGCCAAATTGCCTGATTAAGAAGGTCAAAGACTACCAAGGAGTTGAAGGTCAAAATAATCAGGTTAAAACTCAAGAGACTTGAGGTCCGTTTGCACAGATTTTGGTTTAATACAGTTAGTGGGCATGTTTCCCAGGCCTTTGAAATGATTTTTAAATCAAATAAATGATGCTATATACCTGACACTCTTGAATACTAGCAATTTGATACCATTTTATGAGCCAATACAAAGGCTGTTTCCTGGAAACATTTAATTACGGCAACTCCTTGGTTCCAATACTTTAGTCTTGAACTTGTAAATCATCAAACTCCAAATCCTATGTATAAGCAGATTCTTACTCCACACTTTCTTCATATAAGTTATGACAGAAAACTGTATAACACCACTTGCCAATAACTCAATGGCAAAGAATAAAGCAGACAGAAAATCAGTTCTATATTACTGATAAACTTAATGTGCCAAGCTAGAATTCTAATCGAACAGGATTGTTGGAGTACATAGCACTGATTTTCATCCACAAAAATAGAGATCACTTAATCACACGTATCCCTTGGGATTTTAAAAATTCTTGGAAGCAAACAACAAATCAAAATAAAGTGAAAAGGTAAAAAAAATCTTGAAAGTTAAATTGTGAAATATGATCTGAATAATTGGTTGTCATGTGTCTCCTAAATTCTAATACCTAAACCCTTATTCTTCATTAATATATCACAAATCTTTCCACCAAATACTAGACCTTCTTCCTGTAGAATCCAGCTGCTGGTACAAGAATAGGTTGATTTGATTATGTCAATCATGATCATAGCCTAAAGTGCATCTCTGTTCGCATCTTCAGGCACTACTGGATTATAAACTGAAAAGACTGACAGCCTGTCTTTGTCAACCGTTAGAGATGTTCAAGGAACTTTCCCTTGTTTGTAAAGTCATCTAATTGCTAATCCATAATCCTTTTACAATGCTCTTCTTTTTGGATTGATCTATTGCCAACTGACCTAACACTGTCCATGGCTATATTAATCCTGTTATTCACATCCTATTAAGAGTATCAGTGAAACTCTTTCATGAATTCTGAAACGCTTGCTTGCCAGACACCAATATTAAGGGTGATTACACTTGTATGTATTCTCTTATTCTTAATTATAAATCTTCTGATTGTACTAATTGTATTCAGTGGAGTTCAGAGCTTCTCTTCTCCATTGCTATCTGTGAACTGACACTAAGGTTTGGGGAAAATCAGTTTATATAAATGCCATTACCATACGTAGTATTTTGATCCTTCTTAATGGTAAATAAATTTACAAAGGAAAATGTTGTAATAAATTTAGAGATCAAATCCTGTTGTAAGGTAAATAAAGTATTAGGATATGGCAGAATTAAATGGGTTTTATCAAGAGTAGATAAAATGTTCAGGGGAAAAAAGGTTTGCATTTGGAGTTCCTGATATATTCACAGTACCATTAATCCCCTAATAGGATGGATAAATCTGTCCTGAATGATAAGCCTACTTGTTAAGGGAAGTACATTCTCTGTTGAATTAATCATCCCATATGAAAGTGGAAAGTATCATCATTCTGAAATACTATGATACCTTATCATCAGTTTCAGTGTGATGAGTGGCTAAAGAGAGCTAACAGGATTTTTTTAGTACCCTCAGTAAGATTTATTGACAATGAAACACCTTTTATGAAACATCTTAAAATATGGAAAATAAACTTATAGAAACAAAAACAATATTACTGTCTCAATGCTATTATTGCGTTTCAAGAAATGGAAGGTGACAATGGGATTTATGGTGATTAAGGATCTGGGGCCAGACCCTGTGCTTGGGTCAGAAGCACAGGGTCGAAGGACTCTGAAGAATGCGTCTATACATTAAGAGTTGAGCTGGTACTCAAAGGCGTTCAGTCTCGAAGTATCGACGATCTTCAGAAACATATCAATTCAAACACGCGTACCTGAGTCACCTAATGATGACCCCTGCAGAGATGCGCTCATTGAAAAGTCTCAGAATTTAAAGCCATCGTGGCCCTCATATACACACACTTACACGTCCATATCGTTATGACTCTGTGAATGCTATTCAAAGACTAAAATCTTAAGCAAAAATTTCATTAGTCTCACTTCTACCCTTGGTCATTAGTAAAACTACTATTTTCTTTCCTCCTGGATGTATGAGAAAAAAATAGAATATCAATAAAATGCAGGATATTCAGTTATATGTAATCGACTTTTTCTTAATAGAAGTATGTCTCAATTAGTGTGTGAGACTGTGATGATAAGAGAGGATGTAAACTAGGCACTCCCAGCCCAGCGAGGGGTGGAGTCCAACCTGTCAGTCAAGTAGTAGCTTGACCACACCTGCTTGAGGGTGTGGCCTTTTGTATGAAAGCAAGATGAACCAGAGAAAATTACTCTCTGCCACTTTGCCTGCCTCCTCACTGAGACTTCACCAGGACTCTGGGTTTGCTTCCCTTGGTGGCCCCAAGTGGGCTGTCCAAGCCTGAGAACAGTTGGTTGGCACCATCCCACATTTCCACTGACCTTGGATGCACTGGACTGCACTCACCAGGCAGTGCCCTCCCTGCTTCCCAGCTATCTTTTTGCATCATCAGCCTGCAGCCCCTGTGAGTCTGAAGAGGTCCTGGCTAGCATTTGATCTATGGACATGGGATGGACTAGGCTGGGGTGCCTTCTTGATGTTAATTTACTTCTTTAAAAAATTTTTTTCTTCTTATATTAAAGTTCTAGCACATAAAAATACCAAAGATCATTCATTTTTATGAAAAATCAAATTTAAGTGGCCATTTCATGTTTTTATTTACTGACCTCTAACAACTCTGGAGAAAGCATCTGAATGTTTGATAAAGAAAACAATCTAAAAAACCTATGTGCACACTGTAGACAATTTTTACCTGTGGCTTTTCCTGTGATGGTCCCCAATAAGAAAAATCCCTTTGAAGATCTGGCCATGAAGGGAACCACCCCAAAGTGATCTGCCATTGTGTTTCACCATTCTGGGGGACAATTGCTTTTTCTCTTACTGGCTCTACTTTTAATTTTCACTTTGAAGAATTATTATTTAACTTCACATTTTGGAACATGATTTTAAAGAAAGGCTATATATAAAAGTAAAGTAATATTGAATTAAATGAGACCTTTCTCAGTACAGGTACAATTTTCAAAACAGCAAGAGAGAGATTTTACAGAGTAAAGTAAAAGCATTTAGAACTGAAACTCAAACCAACTAAAGTAAATTCACACTCAACTGTGACCTTCATCACCCCCCAAATGCATTTTAAACAGTAGGTCGCTTTTTCTTTTATAATGTACAGCTTCATGTAATCATAAAACAGAATGAAAATGTATATGCTGAGCCAGTTATGTGGGGAACATGCCAGGTCCACACATGCCCCCTGCCAGCCCCATTTCTTGCCTGCAGTTGAAAGTCAGAGTGGCAAAGAAAAACAAATGTTTTCTGTTTTAATATATCTCCTTTTTTACACATGATCCATACTTATTCCAAGTGGTTGGATCTGAAAGAAGGAAAAGTAAGGAATAATTTAATTTGAATAGAAATAGAGACTTTTATTCAAGCTTTCATTATAAACTCCAGGTGTTTCTTACTCTCTCTCCCCCTATTGGCATGCCATCTATTTGTATTTGGCTATTTTATAGATTTTAAAATATTTTTAGAATGTGTATCATTGTTATAATTTTATTATAACTTCCATTAATAATTATTATAAAAACATTTCTGCCAAATAGATTGCAAACATTCAATAGATTCCAGAGAACCCTGTTAATTTAGTCACATGTGCTCAAAATTTAAATACCTTCCATCAAGACTACAAAAGAGATTAAACACATGGTGAGTTTTATGTATAATCTGAAAGTTATTTTTACAGCATGCAAATTTGATTAGGTCAAAGATAAACACAAAACAAGAAAATATGGCGAGCATAATGCACAGGGTCAAGAGATGAGTAGGAATACAAATTTAAGTCATTTGCTGAAAGAAAATTCAGTACCTCCTTTCAGAAGAGCCCCCAAATTATTTAATCTTGATTTTAAAATGATAGTAATGATGACAACATGGCCAATGTAGTTGTCTTGATTTCTAAAGGTTAAAACAAATGCTAAAACAAAAATTCCACAAAATGGATGATTAAAAAACCAAACAACCACACCCAACTTGATGATTAAATGTGTAGTGCTCGGCTGTAATTGGAAAGTTGGGGGTTTGAACCCCCCTGCCCTGTTGGAGGAGAGACTTGGGGACCTGCTCAGTGGTTGGCTGTGGGACAGTTTGGAGACGGTGTGGGAAGTCAGGGCATCAGCGGGACCATTACCCTCTTTCAGTTCTAGGGAAGGCTTCTTCTTTGTCTCCTCTAGCTTCTGGAAACACTAGACCTTTCTTGGTGTTCTTTGATACTTTTGATGCATTTTCACATAGAATCTGTCTTCCCCAGTGTGAATCTGTCTTCTTACTTTTTCTCCTCTTTCTTAAGACACCACTGAGAAGGGATTAGGACCCTTATTTCATCTTATTCCAGTATGGCTTCATTAACATTACCCACCACACTGAGGCCAACACTGGGGGCCTGCAATGGAGCAGTGGGGGAAGCAGATCAAAGAGATCCCAAGGGTGTATAAAGGATGGACTTTGGGGCCAGGACGTGGCACCCCACAAGATTCATCTGGAAAACACTCCTAAAGGCCAACAAACAGACCCTGATATACTAGCAATTTTTTTTCTTTTTTTGCTATTTTTTTGTCTTTTTTTTTTTTTTTTTTACTTTGTGAATTTTGTATGTTTGTGACTTTTTTGCCTATCAGCGTGTCAGTGCTGCTGTTGTGGAAGCCATGTTCTTATGTGCCACTTGGGCGCTGTCAAAGCCATCTGCATTTATATGCACATATTACTATATCAACAGGTCCACCTAGACAAGATAGGCTAGACAAACAATGAGAGAAGAAAATGACTGGACCAACGGTCCCGGAGGGACATGAGAGCGTGGGAGGTAGAGGAAGGGAGGAGGTGTTGGCCAACACAGGGACAAGGGAACAATGAGTGGTTCAAAACCAGTGGAGGGAGAGGAGGGGAGGACTGGTAGGGAGTGACCAAGGTCAAGGCAACTGAGAGGAATTACTGAAACCAGAATGAAGGCTGAACATGGTAGTGGGACGGGAGGAAAGCATAAGGAAATAGAGGAAAGGAGTAGGAGGCAAAGGGCATACAGAGAAGCCTAAATACAGACATCTACATATGTAAATATATTTATGATTATGGGGGAAATAGACCTATGTGCATATATTTATAGGTTCAGTAGTAGGGTAGCAGATGGACATTGGGCCTCCGCGCGTATACTTCCCCAATACAATAGCACCTTGCCCAACTAAACGGTCATTCCATGATACCCACCTTCCTGACATGATCACTGAAGACAGACGTGTGTGTAAGCAAACGTGGTGAGGAAAGCTGGTAGTGCCCGGCTATCAAAAAGATATAGCGTCTGGGGTCTTAAAGGCTTGAAGGCAAACAAGCAGCCATCTAGCTCAGAAGCAACAAAGCCCACAGAGAAGAAGCACACGGCCTAAGCGAATACAAGGTGTTGAATGGACCAGGTAGCAGACACCAAGGAACAAGAACAATCATTGTGTGATTACCTTGCTCACATAAACGCTGAAGACAAAAGTCTGCATAAGCAAGTATGGTGAAGAAGGCTGATGGTGCCCGGCTATTGAGAGATATAGCGTCTGGGGACTTAAAGGCTTGAAAGTAAAAAAGTGGCCATCTAGCCCAGAAGCAACAAAGCCCACACGGAAGCAGCACACCAACATGTGTGATCGTGAAGGGCAGAGGGGACCAGGTCTCAAACAACAAAGGCAGGGGGGGATCGCATCACCGTGAATGAGGGGGAGTGCGTGATGGGGACCCAATGCCCATCTGTAGACAGCTGGACATCCCTTGCAGAGGGGTAGTGGGGAGGAGATGAGTCACTCAGGGTTCAGTGTAGGAACAATGAAACTCAAAACCTTCCTCTCGTTCTTGAACGCTTCCTCCCCTCCCAATTATCATGACCCCAATTCTACCTTGCGGACCCAATTAGACCAGAGGATGCACAACGGTGCAGTAGGGATCTGGAAACACAGGGAATCTAGGATGGATGAACCCCTCAGGACCAGCGGTGGGAGTGGCTACATCAGGAGGGAAGGGGGTGTAGAAAGGGAGAACCGATCTTAGGGATCTATGTGTAACCTCCTCTCTGGGTGATGGGCAATGGGAAGGTGGGTGAGGGGAGACGCCGGGCAGTGTAAGATAAAATAAAATAATTATCTATAAACTATTAAGGGTGCAAGGGGAAGGGGGGGAGCGTGGAGGGAGGGAGAGGGGAAAAAAGGAAACCGAGCTGATTCCAGGAACCCAAGTGGAAGGCGAATTCTGAGAATGACGAAGGCAACGAATGTATAAGGGTGCTTTACTCAATTGATGTATGTATGGATTGTGATAAGAGTTGTATGAGCCCCAATAAAAAGATTTATTTTTTTAAAAAAGAAAAATGAATCTATTTTCAAACAAGGTCACCAGCATGGGGATAGAACTTCAACATATCTTTTGGAGGAAAACCTCAAATATTAAGTGCTAAGAATTCCAGAACTAAAATATTTTCCCTTCTTTTTTTCCCTCTACTTTTCTTTCAGTTAAGTTTTACTGTCTGTGTTTGAGACAACCTTCTATAAACTAAATGTGATTATGTGAATTTTAAAGACAAATATTTTTTCTATAAAACATAGATAATAAAGATGCATCTAATATATCATCAGTATTTAGATTAACTTTATTCTGTTTATATATTGTGAATATTTGTGTTAGGTATGAGACAAATAATGAAATCCAGGAAGAATAAAGCAATATCCTATGTGATATTGCATAGATATTGAAAATTATATCACATAAAATTATTTAAGGTGTTCTGTAAGGATATTTAAAATTAGATACACAGTTAGCTTTATTTGTATAAAAAGTTGTCAAGGAATTCATATATATATAGGATTTTAGCCATCTATATGCAATTTATGTTTATGTATGTGTGTGCATGATTGTGTGAGACATATACATGTATCATATGTAATATACTTATGTATGTACTGTTGATGTGTGTGTATATATCATTCAACTATTCAACTTGCCACATTTGTGCAATAAGACTTTTTTATAAACCAGAAACTCTTTTATATTTACTTTATAACATGAAAACTGCCAATAGACATCCACCTAAGTGTTTGCTATCCCAGAAGGGTGACTAAGCAAGAGTACATGCGTAAAGTTGATATGAAGTTAGTGAGGGACCCCACTCAAATAAGATGAAGTGCTCAAGAGGAAATTCTGGGTGCAATATTTCAGTTTGATCTAATGATCTAAAAGGAATTTATTGGGTTTCTCGTGTATATGTAGTGCTCTGTTGTACCGACTCAGAAAAAAACTGAGAATAACCAAACTATGGGTTCTCTGTGCTATTCCGACGGTAAAGACCCACCTGAAGTTTGATTTCATCTGAAGAAGTCTGAGATCATGATGCGGATCAATACTTTAAACCGAACATTTAATAATTTTGCCTAGAAACAATGACACCACCATCAACCCAAAACTTTGTGTGGACTACAATTACTCTTGAATTACCCAGTGGCTGCGAGAATTAGCGTAACCTAACAGCTGTCAGGACTGAAGAGCACATGGCATTGTTTCCCCAGAGCTGGAACCTACACAACGGCACCTAATCCATTCAACAAGCAGCTAGTCTTGGTGGAGGCTTCACAAAGTGATCTGAATTCCTGTGCATGCACTGAAGAAACCTCTCAATAGTGTGGCATTTACAATTATCTCTGGCACATGAATTATGCTATAAAAAATTACCCTGAAGTAAAGATAAATAAAAGTATGATAAACATTAATATCTATTATGTAATATATGAAACAAAATAAGCCTCGATTTACAATATTGAAAATTTCTATGGACAAATTATTAAATGCACCAGAAAGCACCAAAGAAAGTGGAAGAAGTATTCAGAGTTACCTCACCAAAAAATATGACTTCAACCATTTCTGGAGGCGGAAAACGATTAAGATTAATAAAGGAAACAGTCCAAGTTGGACTAAAGGTTTTAGAGAAAAATGGAAAGTCCAGCAGAAGGCAAATACCAGTGGAGATGTTTCAACCAGCGGATGCAATACAGAACATTCGCCTATCTATGCCTGGTATTTGAAAGGCAGCTGCCCGGACAACTGATTGGAAGAGATTTATATCTGTACCTGCTCTAAAAGAAAAGATGAACTAATAGAATACAGAAGTTATAATTAATAGCACACACCAGAAAATGGAACCATATCCTTAATATAATGCATACACAACCTTTGGTGAAAGATAATTAAAATAGGATTTCACCGCTGCACCAATATGGCATTATAGAGGTTTACACTGGATTCCGAAGTGGACACGGAATGGAGGGCATCATTACTGACATCAGAGATGTTTACTTCTGTGACATGATTCAGTGTGTGGATTATAACAAATTTATGGACAAAAATTGGAAGATAAGATACCAGAACGCTTCATTGTGCTCATGTGGAATCTGACCCAGGGGCAATCATTTGAACAGAATATCGTCCGCCTGTGATGCTTAAAACCAGGTACGGTGTGGGTCAGGTCTGTAAACTTTCACTATGCTTATTCAATGTGTATGCTAAGTAAATAATCTGAGAAACTGGAAGAAGAATATAGAAACTGTGAAGAAGAATATAGCGAAACGTTAGAGGGAAACTCCTTGGCAATCTCTGGAATGGCACCGGACAACATAGCCTATCTGCAGCTTCGCTAGTTTTACCTTTCCAGAGAACACAACCCAGGACAATATTCTACTAGAATATCACTTGATTTGTGAAGAAGATATGAATGCAAAAACATTTCAAAATAATTTGCACATTGCTAATAATTTATGTGAATATTTTTCAGCATTTAAGTATCATTAGCTTTGGTAATATATATATTCACAAATATACATTATTTAGGACTATACATATGTATGAACATTTATTATATAAGTAAGAAATGATGATGTAACAATACTTTTAATGTGGGCCGAGTCTTTTTAACTCATTATCATATTACATTGTATACATGTTAGCTATATCAAGAAAAGAACCTTGAATGGATCCTGAAATGGGTATAAGAACTAAGAAAACTTCCTTAATATGTGTGGTAGTTGCATAATCTGGTATCAATTTGAGAATTAAGAGCCTGTCTATCAGGTCGCAGCTTGATGACCTCATTTGGAGGTGCTAAATAGCAGATAAATAGCTCATTGCAGTCAGGACACACACTCACTCCCTGAGAGACTCTCTACTGACCAGAGACATGGGGTTATGCTGGTGGCAGCGAGAGCCCTGGACCTGGAGGAGCCCCGTGGAAACCCATGCCAGCACTGAGATGCTTCCACTGTCACTGGATCCACAGACTATCCACCGACTGTATTCGGCATCATTGCATGGGTTTTGTGAGTCTCAAGAGGAAATTAGAGATTTGTATCAGACTTATAGGCTAACATTGGATTTATGGACTTGATTTGGACTGAGCTGGGATGTTTTCTCAATATTCAATTGCTCTTATATATAAAGCTCTTTCTCATACACATATGAGTGTTTATAAATTTTGTTTCTCTAATCTACCCAGACAAATGCAATAGCTCTGCTAATGTCTTATATTTTCATCAATGGCCATACTTTCCTATAGTTTTCATTAATGACCAAAATGAGAATAAAAGTTCATCTTTTTCTGACTCGGGTATTTTCTTTTATTTCATAGAAATGCTTAGTTATCAAATACGAGGCTCCACCAGTCTCTTCCTTCTGTATTCAGTTACACAGTTAAATCACTCTCCTTCTCTGAAGAGTATTATTTTGTGTACCGTGGACAAAGAATCATGAAGCTTTTATTGATACAAGCTATAATCACTAGTAAACCCCTATTGAGTTCTCTGTTGCTTCATGCTAACATTTTCAAAAGCACCATTGTGCGAGGACATATGCAGTGGACTGAGAATCAACATGGATGTTGTTCTATCAAGTCATGTGGAACTTACAAAAAAGTATCTTTTACTTTGTTGGCTAACACATCCTGCCAATTAAACCACAGGAGAGGGCAGAGAATAATAGTGATACTTGATTTCTCAAGTCTCCAGCACATAAAGAGTATATACAAATTTTATTTTAATTGTCCCTTCTGGATGACGTAAAGTCTTAAATCCACATTTTTTATCTTTTGTGAAATATTGTAATGCTTTGTGTATTGGCAATCTGACTCATTTGATTAATATCCTACAATAAGTACTGCATATGTTGATAAAGTTTCTAGGGCAGGGTAGCTGATGATTTGAATTTGGACATCACTTTGTTTTTCTTCAGTCAAGTTTTACATTAATTACTAGGCATTTATACTGACTTCTGTAAGTCGTTCTCTTTAGTGCCCAAACTTCCTTTGGTGTCTGACATCTTCCTTAGTCATGATCCAAATGAGCTCATCTAGGTGACAAGTTGGAAAGCCCGGAGTCTGATCTGCATCTCCCTGAAATCCGCTGCTCACTATCCTCAGAGGGCTCACAGGAGACACGTAGGCAAAATCAGCTTGCTTGTCTGCCTTTGGTTGTATGGATATTTATCGCTATAAAACCAATCTTATATTAGATAAAATACTATACTATTATACCACAAATTATCTGTTTTAAGAGACTTAAAACCATGCAGGAAGTATCTTTTAACTTCTTGAAAATTATCAAAAACCACAGAGTTCCATTTTTTTTCTAGTTTCTGTGTGCTACATATTATTTTTACACTCATTTTTGTGATAATACACATTTTCAGATACATGGATGACTGATTAGTACAAGTTACATTAAAAATTTCTCTGAAATTCCTTCAGGACCAGTGGGGAAATTGACAATACCGGGAGGGTGGAAGGAAGTTAGGGTAGAAAGGAGGAGCCGATTATAAGGATCTACATATAACTTCCTTCCTGGGGGAAGGACAACAGAAAAATGGGTGAAGAGAGACATCACACAGTGTAAGATATGACAAAATAATAATAATTTATAAATTATTAAGGTTACATGCTGGAGAGGGGAGCAGGGAGAATAGGGGAAAAAATGAGGAGCTGATACCAAGGGCTCAAGTAGAAAGCAAATGTTTTGAAAATGATGATGGCAACAAATGTACAAATGTGCTGGACTTACTATGGATGGATGTATGGATTGTGATAAGAGTTGCATGAGCCCCCAATAAAATGATTATTAAAAAATAATAATAAATAAATAAAAGCTAACCGAGGCCATATGTTTCAAATAATAATTTCTGAGGCTGGGTAGCCAGCAGTTAAACAATTAATTAATAAACCAAAAATGTCTAAAAGTTGGGCTTAATGAAAAAAATACCTCTGAAATATATTACTATATAACTTTCAGATTAAGCAATATTTGTGAATATTTAAGACTAGCTGATATAGGGATTGATCAATCTAACAAGCTTACGTTGCATTCTGTTCCACAGAACAAAACTTTGAGGCAAAGCCATCAAATAAAAACAACAACTCGAATCAAAAATCAGTACTCCACACATCGTAGCTTTAATGAGGATAAATGTATAGAAGCAAATCCTTTGGCTAACACTGTACGCTGTGCTGAAGAAGCGAACCCTTCTCTACGTGTACTTAAATTCAAAGAATCTTCTTCAAAATGACGAGCCCCTTCGGGAACCAAGTCCCACCATCAATCGGCATCACACTCTCTGCTGCTGAGTATTTCAGTCCAACAGGAATTGATGCGGAAGCGGAATCCTAGACGATAAAATGATCACACCAATAAAATCCTTACTTTTATTATTGTGAAGTAAACTAACCACTGTCCATCAATCCATTACCAAATGAAAATTTGTTGTTTAATAGTAGTAACTTGAAAAGGCAACATTTTGCGGTTAGAAAAATTCAAACCTACTGCCCTGGCAGTTTGAAACCCCAGCAGCCCCGCGGGAGGGAGACTGGGCTGCTACTGGGAGGGGTCGCTGGGAGTTGGCACCGCTGCCCTGGCAGCAAGTTCCGTTTGGATTGGTCTTTTGCCATTTCGCTAATTGACTCACAGCGACCCTAACAGGACGAACGAGAACGTCCATTTCTGAGGCTGTGTGTCTTAATGAGAGCCCACAGCCTCCAAGTCTCCCCCAGGGGCTGCAGCTAGCAGCCATCGATGCCTAACGTCTCAGGACACCAGGCTTCTTTGGGAAAATGGACAGAATAGTTCTTAAACTGGTATCGATCCAATACAGGTTGGTTTTACTTGCAGCACGGTTAACATAGATAAGTGGTAGAGAAATTGGTCATTTAACTACTGCCCCTTACTCATTTTTAAAATTTATGTTTAAGAATATTCTCTATTTTATTATTTTAAGACTGTCAAGTGATCTCTGATTAAAGTATGACCCTCGGATTCTTGATTCTCCATGCATTCTCGCCACAACTACTCAATCTAATTTCTTTCATTTTTCATCTAATCTAGACTTGATTTCCTTTCCTTTTTAATCTCACTGTAAGAACCCTTATTTGTAGCCTAGTGACCCCACGTAATTTCAGTAACAATCTTAAAATAATGATAGCAACCACCTTGCCGTAACGATTGTTTAACTCCCATAATAATTAAGCAATAAAGACTCGCCTACATAATCCTGCAAAATAGATCCAACGTCTTTACCACCATAGAAACCTCACCCCTCCAAGCCAATCACATCATAACTGCACCTACTTTATCTTCACTCAAGCAATAGTTGATGCTGGATATTTGGTTTCTAGTTTCCTTGCTTTTTCCCCAGGTGTCCACATTCCTTTCTAATTTTGAGTATCTATGATTCTATTTTCTTAGTATTGAAAAATCTTTCCAATCACTATATGTGCCCCTACTACTCCTTATTAATATTGCGAAATTTACTCATTTCATGAGCTACTGTTTGCTTAGAAGTCACACATCAACAGATAATTTAGTGTTAGACTGCTTTGTGTTCTTAATGTGTGCATATAATTTACACATGTAATGTACATCTGCATTCCTTATTCCCAGATAAAGAATACGTCCGATTTAAAGTCCACGGAAGAGTGGTAAGCAAAATTTCAGAATTGCCAGGATAGTCTGTGCTTAGTCGTTGTTGTTTCTTTAATTAATGCATCGATCTCTAATTCTCCAGTAACCCAAGTGGAAGCCGATTCGGTTTGAGGAGCGAGTGTCATTGCTAGGAAGTTTCGACCAGTATGAGTCCTTTCTGCTAACTGCCAGCTTATATTCCTCACACAGTCATATAAATTTCAAGCTGATTACCCCTACTGAGAGGCAGTAATGACTGTGATCTAAATTAGGACACATTTTGTTCAAGACAATAGAAAGGCAAACATGATCTTAATTAATGAATATGCTAATAGTTGTTCTCTATTTATAGATATCAACTCAAGTCTAGCTTGGACTAATAAAGCCACGGCCACAGAGTCCCTTCTGGCTCAGAGAGAGCCTAAATGACTGCGTACAACCAGCCCCGTAGGGTTTCCAAGACCATGCGTCTATGCAGACGCACCCTCCTTGCCACTGATTTTGGATCACTTGTTGTTCCCTTGTTCCTGATTTTGTTAACATCCACTTCCTTTCCCCAGCCTCCCCCTCTCCCACGTCCCCCTGGAACTGTCATCCCATTGTTCTCTCTTCCGCCTTGTTTATCCTGCCTATTTCTTCCAGGTAGACATGCGGAGACAACAATATGCACCATCACAAGACTGAGTGCATCGGAGCAACAAGAGGAAATAAAACACTCTTGATTCAATGTACAATTGTTCCCATTTTTCATATTTTCTACTTTGTTTCCAATTGAGGTTTTTCTCTGTTACATTTTGTCATTAATGTTGGGACATTTGTTTGTATCTTGTTTTGATTTTGTATGTTTTTCTGCATATGAAATCCAGGATAGGTAAACTATAGGAAGAACACCTGGACTAAGCTTCAGAGGAACATGGCAGGGGAAGTGGCGAGGAAATAGCTAGCAAGTGCAGAAGAAAAGAATCTGCTGGAGCTTACTATGGTAATACATTCCACTAGTGAAATACATGACGTGTGAATTGCATGTTGGTGGAACTGTTACAAATAAATAAAATAGATAGTTTGATGTTCCTATTCAGGTTAATTGTATTTTTGCCCTGTGTGTGTGTGTGTGTGTGTGTGTGTGTGTGTGAAAGTATCTGCTACAGTGTGTATTTGAAAAGAAAGCAGCGTCAACCTTATACTATTGTTGTTAGGTGCCTCCGAGGTGCGCATGATTAACAGCAACCCTATACACAACCCACAGAAACATTACCCGGCCCTGCACCCGCCTTATAGTCATTGTAAGTTATGGAGAATATAGATACCTTCTCCTCATCTCTCTTGGCAGAGTTCAGATTTGAAAAGTGTCTTAGAAAAGAAGTTAACACCTAGAGTCTAGGGTTGCTACCTCATTTACATTCTGTCAAATATTTCCACACAAGAAAACATCTGCCAACAACTCCCCTGGAAATACAGAGGAATGGGATACATTGTATTACAGATTAGAGTGCAATTGGGATGTATGTTGTCGATAACTCCTAAATCGAACTCTCATATCAATTGTAAAGAATATTTAGAAAGCTATTAGTAATAGAGGCCTGGGTCAAATCACTGGCAAACCGAGATGTAACAATGAAAACTACTTTCTGAAAAGTAGCTAGCAATGCAAAAATCTCTTAGGCTTTCATTGTGTTTTATTTTCATGATACGCTGATATGATATATATTTCCAATTCGAAAACACTTGGAAATAACAACAAAGTAAAATACACCATTGGAGTATGACATCAAAGTTAATTGGTGAGGGGTGGGGGTCCTCTTCTTTGAAAAATATCTAATTTTCTCATGTAAATAGTTACTATCTATTCTGATGCAGAATTCAATTTCAAGCACAAGAGAAATAAAACATCAGTCTTAATAATGGATTTCAATGTGGAAGAGAAGACAGAAAATAGGTGCATGTATTAAAATATGTTAATTTTAGCATTCACATAATATCGTAATACGTTTTTAATGGACTCTGACAAACTGGAAACAACCAACATTAACGGAAACAATAAATGTGGCTAGTCTTTGCGTCCGGTCATTAATTTACAAGCAGTGATTATTGCACTTCCTGTCATGCATTTATAATGAAATAACAGAAAAATAAATTAATCTGAAAACAATAAGAAGTGGGCAATGTTGGCGAATTTATCAGCACTCCAGAACCAAAAGGAAATAAATGGGAAACAGCAAGAAATCCATTTTATATTATATTGGACTCCCAACACAAACGTGTTCAACTGGAGATGGGAGGAAGTATCCAGAGCCCAGATAAAATGTGTTCTATTGAAGCTGCCCATGGAAAACGCCATCAGCTGAGTGGAACTGATGTTCAGCTGTCCAGATGGACCGAATGACACTGATGCATTCATTCACGAAGAACGGTCAATGAAAAAGATGGTTTTGTAGTAGAGAGGTGCATAGTACTGATGATTAAATAAAATTGCTAATAATGAAACTGTCACAGATACGGAAGTGCTATGAATCCGTAATACTTGACGTGAATTAGAAGGTAAAAAAATGATACCCTCTTTTATAGTACACCATTTTATCCATTTGGGAAGTTTGTTAGCAAGTCTATTTCAGTTGCAGCAATAACTTTATTCTGCTCTTAAATGCCACGGGTATTGAATAAATTATAAGATTAAAAGTCATCATACATATAACTAATCTTTACATGTACAATTCTCACTAACAGAACATCAGTTTCACAGAGAGACTTTGGCTGCTGTTTGGTAATTACAGTTCCATTGTCATTTCATGTGCTGACTTTCTTTAGCTAGCCAGTCCTTGGTCGTGCTGCTGTGAAACATGGGCCTGTTAACTGCAAGCTCAGTCGCTGGAACCGCCAGCCACCCTTTGGGAGAGCAACGAGATGTCTCCCCTCAGACAGAGCTTCACAGTCGCAGAAATTCACAGAAATGTACAATATGGTCAGTATTAGTCAGAAAGGACTCAGTTACAGAGAGTGTCTTTTCTGTCTGTCTGTTTGTTTGTTTAAGGTGTTTGACACTGTACTTTGGTGGTACCATGTAGAATTAGTAGAGATTTAGGTGATTTTTCTTAGTAGCTATGGATGTGGTGTTTGAAAAATACACATATCTGAATATTTATATAGTAACATGATTCCAAGGAGCCCTGAGTGTGCAGTGGCTACGCTGCTAACCCAAAGGTTATTGTTTGAACTTCGAAGCCACTGCAGATGATGAAGATGCGGCAAGCTGGTTTTGCGAAGGCTCGCACCTTTGTCATCCTATGGAGCCACTCTACAGTGACCTGTAGCATTGCTGTGAATCAGAATCGTCACCATGGCAATGCATTTAGCACAATTTATCATTCACCCATTTATTATTGACCTACGCTGATTAGATACTTAATATATAGCCCATTGTATGTATTTTATAATGAAGGAACATGCACTACAATAGAAAAGGTCTAAATACGAGTGCAATTGTCCACATTTTAAATTCTTGGTCAATAAAAGTAATGTTTTCAATGAGCCTAGCAGGGAAATTGCTGACTTCCAGAGGAAGCGCTTTGGGCTGATTGACATCATCAACCATTGTGTTGAGGAAAAGGGGAGCAACCTTGTTCTGCTTGTTACTGACCACCTGTTTGACTTTAAGTTAGTGCCATAAGGTTTCAATTTCCTCATCTAATGTGGGGACGATCCCTTAAAGGGATAAGATATAAAGAGTAAAGCAACCAAACTACATGACCCACAAATCAATATATGGTAGAATTTTTATTTATTTATTCTTTGTTTTGTTTGTTCCATATTTTACACCCGATACAATTTGGAATGCCTTGAAGGTCTTCATATTTTCTAAAGATGAGAAGCAAGAAGTAAGCATATCTTCTCTAGCCTCGACGTGTTCTTCCATGTCACTGCTGCGTGCCCTGCAGATGGTCAGTAGATGGAGTGTGATTTAAGACTCACACAGAAACCGCAGGGAGAAGCCACAGGAGTAGACTGCTGATGGTTTGAAATGCATTGTCTGAACTAGCTCTATCTATTTAATAGTTTTCTACTCCTCCCCACTCACTCCCACCAGTTATATTCTCTAGTGGGGGGGGAGTAGAGGTCATAAGAAGGTGAATTTCTTTAGGTCCCTGATAGTTCTGTTTTTGTATCCCCGCCCTAATTCTTTCAATTCAGCTAAAGATAATAGGTGGCTGTCCTTGGATTAAAGTTCAGTCCTTCCACCTGTCCCCTCCCACATTTTCTCCTCCTTAATGGATTTGGCCAAGACTCTCAAAACATTCTAGAACCTTTATCATTTCCCATCACAATGAAGCACGGCCTGGTTCTGCGCCCTCATCACCATTGTTCTTATGCTGTGGTCCATTGTTGCAGCCACTGGGTTGAGAGCCTTCCTCGTCTTCACTACCCTTCCACTTGACTGAGCACGATGTCCTTCTCCAGGGACTGGTCTCTCCTCAGAAGTCCAAAGAATGTACGACAAAGTCTGCCATCCTTGCTCTCAGGAGCGTTCAGGCTGTATTTCTCCAGAGACAGAGGTTTGCTCTTTTAGCAACCCATGGTACCCAGCAAACTCCTTATCCAGCTCCACAATTCAAATGGAGGCTGCCTTCCCATAATTCTAGTTCAGAAGCACACCCCTACATCCTGAGAGAATGCTACTTGAAGACACAATTTGCACCCAGCGTTCATTCCTCATCTACTCCACTCTTACTTCCCCAACAGTGCTCCAGAACAGCTTGATTAAAGTTCCTTAATAATTTGACTTTTTCAATTCAGAGGGGATTTTTCACTCCTAATCTTCCTGTCTCTCGGTTGCATAAAACACAATTAACCTCTTCCTGCTTGCACCACTCCTCAGCTGGTCATCCGTGAGACCTAGCCTCCTGAATCTCAGACTTGACACCTGATCCTTTTCTCTGCTTTAGAAGTAGTATACAATTGGTCAGTCTTTAATCCTAGATAATACCAAAAATTTCATAGCCTAAGTGCTATGCATCTGTCTGTGATTTATAATCTCAAAAATTTATAATATCCATCTGAAATGCCCACTCTGACCACCCAAATAATGAAATTAAGTTTTCATGTTGTGGGGCTTGCCTTCCCTGTCTCTCTCAGTCTTGGCAGAATGACTCTGCCTTTCAATTGACCTTCCCCAGGGTTTGAACTGTAGTGTCTACACCATCATAGATCACATTGTAAACAGCACCGCACCATGGTGACCAAGAATCCATTCCTCTGTGCACAAAGCTAAAAAACCGTAACCAAACTAACTGCCATAAGTCGATGCCAACTCACAGCGACCTGATAGGTCAGGGGAGAACTGCTTCTGCGACTTTCAGACTGTAAGTGTTTATAAAAACAGAAGCAGCCGATGCTTTAGAACTGTGGACCTTGCAGTTTGCTGCCCAAGTCTTAACGAGACTTAACACCAGAGATCCTTACACAAAGCTAAAAGGCAGGTGAGTTACTCCTGTGGGCAGCCCCCAGGCCCTGGTCCTTCATCATTCGACAAAGTCCTCGGTTCTTACTTGTTCGACCCATTGGCTCTTCTGCAGCATCGCGTGTCAATTCTAGTAGAGTGGGCAGTCTTTGAAGGGATCATCAATTAGAGAATGTTGAGATTTTCTGGACTCGAGAACATACAGCTTAGACAGTGGGAGGGAAGGCAACACACACAGATCGAAAAGGCCCAGTTCCCCTCTGGAAGTGCCAGGGGCACTAGAACAAAGCTGAGTTGACCTCGTTGGCTTGACATATATACTGTTCTTTTTCCCTCCTACCAGAGCTAGACGAACACGACTTCTAATGAAGATGCACGAGGATAACAAACTCTCTCAGAAAGCACCCTGAGCTTTTGAAATGAAGTCCTGTTTTTTTTAAAGTGGGAGTTAATTCTAAGTTAGCTTATGCTTTTTATCTCTAGAGTAGGATAAGTAAGTGTGCAATTGATTTTAATTTAATATTCATGGTGTATTACAGCTGCCAGGGAATATAAGACTATTTTAAAGAAAGAAAGCACAGCCTGGACCTAACCTTACCCTTAGAATTATTACCAGAGTTGCAAGGACACTCTTGAATACTAAAGAGCATGTGTATCAGAAATAACTCTATAAATACATTTTAAAAAATAATAAGTGCCGTCACCATCATTCAAAAACAGTTATATGCTATGGAGACCTTAAACTGCACCCTTTTTTTAATACCATGATCTATTTGGTAAAAAAAAATGAAACTTAAAAGGCTTCATATACAAATTCCTGTCCAGGTCTTCCCTTGGCTCATCATCAATCAGTTCTCAATTCAAATATCCCTTCAAAGAGATGGGTTCGCTGACCACCCAATCTAGCATGGACTCATCCCTTCCATATAATTTTTGTTTTTGTGTAAAATTTCATACACAGTTTACTTGTTACTTAGTTCCCAACCTCTCCACAAGACTACAATAAAAGATGAGCATCATGAGAGGAGGGCTATGATGCTCTTTCATCACTCAAGTAGTGCCAGCCACTCCCCAGAGCAGTGCGCACCAGCACTCCCCAGAGCAGTGCTCAGCAGCACTCCCCAGAGCAGTGCTCACCAGCCACTCCCCAGAGCAGTGCTCACCAGCCACTCCCCAGAGCAGTGCTCACCAGCACTCCCCAGAGCAGTGCACACCAGCCACTCCCCAGAGCAGTGCTCACCAGCCACTCCCAAGAGCAGTGTGCACCAGCCACTCCCCAGAGCAGTGCACACTAGCACTCCCCAGAGCAGTGCTCACCAGCCACTCCCCAGAGCAGTGCTCACCAGCACTCCCCAGAGCAGTGCTCACCAGCCACTCCCCAGAGCAGTGCTCACCAGCACTCCCCAGAGCAGTGCACACCAGCCACTCCCCAGAGCAGTGCTCACCAGCACTCCCCAGAGCAGTGCGCACCAGCCACTCCCCAGAGCAGTGCTCACCAGCACTCCCCAGAGCAGTGCGCACCAGCCACTCCCCAGAGCAGTGCTCACCAGCACTCCCCAGAGCAGTGCGCACCAGTCACTCCCCAGAGCAGTGCTCACCAGCACTTCCCAGAGCAGTGCTCACCAGCCACTCCCCAGAGCAGTGCTCACCAGCCATTTCACAGAGCAGTGCGCACCAGCCACTCCCCAGAGCAGTGCTCACCAGCCATTTCCCAGAGCAGTGCTCAGCAGCACTCCCCAGAGCAGTGCTCAGCAGCACTCCCCAGAGCAATGTGCACCAGCCACTCCCCAGAGCAGTGCACACCAGCACTCCCCAGAGCTGTGCTCACCAGCACTCCCCAGAGCAGTGCGCACCAGCCACTCCCCAGAGCAGTGCTCACCAGCCATTTCCCAGAGCAGTGCTCACCAGCACTCCCCAGAGCAGTGCTCAGTAGCACTCCCCAGAGCAGTGCACATCAGCCACTCTCCAGAGCAGTGCACACCAGCACTCCCCAGAGCAGTGCTCACCAGCACTCCCCAGAGCAGTGCTCACCAGCCATTTCCCAGAGCAGTGCGCACCAGCCACTCCCCAGAGCAGTGCTCACCAGCCATTTCCCAGAGCAGTGCTCACCAGCACTCCCCAGAGCAGTGCTCACCAGCCACTCCCCAGAGCAGTGCGCGCCAGCCATTCCCCAGAGCAGTGCGCACCAGCCACTTCTCCGTTATTCCTAAAACCCAGTGTACCTATTTAGAAAGTGGGTCTAAACCTTATTTTATAAAATAGTTGAACAGTAAAATGGAAATAGAGCATAGGAAAGCAGGTGTGACATAGAAGCACTCTAGATTTGACTTTCCAGCCACAGCTGCACATCCATCCAAGAATGGCATATTATTGCAATCGGAAGTCCTGACTTTCACTAAGGGAAACCCAAATGCAGCATGAGGTTGACTCGTTAATACCTCTGAGTTCTTAGCTCACAGGGAAAAATGTAAAAATTATGTTATGAATTGAAGATTTTGTTTTGACATCCCACACAAACTGTATCCGAGGTCTCAGGCTCTTTCCCATTTATCCACTAAGTCAGGTAATGGTCATAAATAAGTAATGAATTAATGTGACACCTACCTCGGTGAATGAATATTGCTGCTGTTGTTGTTAGGTGCCGCTGAGTCTGTTATAACCCACTGTGATCTATGTACAACAAATCAAACACTGTATGGTCCTGTGCCATCCTTACCATTGCTCCTTTGCCTGGCCCATTGTTGTGGCCATGATGTCAGTCCATCTCTTTGAGGGCCGCCTCTTTTTCCGCTGGCCCTCTACTTTACCAAGCATGATGTCTTTCTGTACTCCACTAAACTCAAATTTTGATAATCCAGAAAGTTAACATTTCCAGGTTGAATGTGTTTTGAATAACCAGAGTTTTCATTATATATATATATTCAACATACAACAATTACATATTATAGATAGATAGATAGATAGATAGATAGATAGATAGATAGATAGATAGATAGATAGATGATAGATAACTATCCTTGGAACCTTACGCAGATTTGCAGATTTTGGCGCCACTTATTCTCAATTCACTGTTTATTCACAAACTATGTCATTTTCTGACATTTGTAGACTATTTTTCTTTATTTCTCTGTGTGTCAAGGGTGATATGCCCAAGGACAGCCCCTTGGTGCCCCATCCATATCACCTCGGATTACAAGGAGACTGTTCAGGCTTCACTCACACATCTGCCTGCTTATGACTCTTGAGGGTGAACTTTTCACACCTGAATGAACTTTCTCTGAGACCTTCTTTTCCAGTTGTTTTTGACATGTCTCTAATTATATTTATTAAATATTTAATAAAATATCTTCTGTGCATGGGTTTATTCAATAGATGTTCTGACTTACACAGCACAATTTAAATGTCCATCTCTGTCCCCCACAGTACTTTCTCTAATTGTACTGCCTGTTCCATTGATTGCAATGACCACACATACTTCACAGATAATCCACATCATTAGGGAGTTTATTATGTTAGTAGATTACAATGCAGGTGAGAAGAGCTAGGGACATGGTTGTTCAGTCAGAAATGTGACAGAGCTCCTTCTGAGTTTCTGATTAAAGGCCAAAGGGCACGCCACTCCATCATAAGCTTCAACCCAAAGGCACTCAATTCTTGTTCTGTGGATCAGCACATCCAGTTCCCCTAATGAAGTGCCCATTCCACAAACACTGCCCCAAAGCACTGAGCTTTCCTTTTTCTGTGGGCTGGAAACCCATTGCTTTGCCTTATGCTCTTGCTCCTGTGATGTGCTTCTGCTCTCGCTACTGCTGCTCTTTCATCCCTTCTCTCATCAAAGCTGTCTCCCAGATCAAGGAGGTTCACCGTACAGGGACCTTGTGGTCCAGAGGATGCACTCCACTCGTGGCTCTTGATGGTGGGGAGATCACCTGTTCTGAAAAGGTTCATTTTATACCTGGTCATGGCAATCACAAATAATGCTACTAACAAGCAATTTCAGCTAAATCTTATCAATTTCTTCACCTATTTTGTCTTACAAATACCCATCAGAAAAAGGTCATGTGGTGGGAGTTAGTGACTGTGGCTAGAAAGGCCATGCTAAATAATTTGCTGTCCTGCAATAAGTAAGAATGTTAAGACTCAGGAATAGTTACATAAATTCCACAGTCTCATATAGCTAATTACCAGAAAAATGGAGACGAAACCCAACTCTTCCTGATGTCAAACCTAGTGTACTTCTCATTACTGTTCAAGAGTACAAGGCTGTGATATTTGTATCAGTATGTATCAAACATTATATGAGTGTGTGTGTATTTAAAGCCATTTATAACTCTTAAAACACATTGTGTTGAAACTTCTACACTGTGCACAAGAGTAATAAGCTAGACTTTTGCACTATGCACATGGGTGAAAAACGTGCCCAAACACTAATGCTGAAGGAGATAGTTTCTCAACACACATTCCCACATTCCAGTATGACTAAATAAAAAATCCTGAGATGCGTTAACTCAAAGTTATCTTTAAATACCTTCAGGAGTTAGGTCTTGGGACTAAACAGTACAATCTGTAATATAAGGGAGCTAATGGGCCGCTGTGGCTGTTGTGAGATGTCTGAGTCCGTTTCAACACTGCACAGCACAAGAACACAGCGCACAGCCATGTGCTAGCCTCGTAACGACTGTCAGGCTTGAGTCCATTGTCTCAGCCACTCTGTCGAGCCATCTAATTAAGGGTCGTCCTCTTTGGGGTTGACCCTCTACTTTACCAAGGATGGTATTTTTTTTCTAGGAACCGGTCTCTCCTGACAACATGTGCAAAGTGTGTGAGGAGAAGGCTCACCATCCTCACTGCCAGGCTCATGCTAGATGCACTCCTTCCAAGAAAAATCTGTCTCTTCTTCAGGCAGCCCCACAGTTCTTCCATATTCTTCACCCACCGCACGAGAAAATTTTAGAACACTGCAACCACCTATATCACAGTAGATGCATAAACTCACCCAATTAACAAATAAATCTGGGAGCCAATTCGAGTTCAGATGCCAGTCTAGGAACTAAAGCCAAGTTATGAAAAACACACTGGAGTCAGTATTCTCAGACACCATGTGGCTTTGTGCTTTACCCTCAGTGGGTGTCACTCTAATGCTTGAATAAACAAAATCTTTACTGGTCTTCAGTAGCCATGGTTTTTCCCTATTTCTGGAATGTTCTGATACACAGTCTTCTTACGCCTTCCAGCAAGATCATTTTTACCCAGATAGCGCCCATGTGCCCCGGAATCCTCAACTCATCTCTCAAGTTCTACGTTCTTTTCCTCATCAGAGTTACACTCACATATTTATTTGTGCCTTCACTTGTTTAATGTTTCTCTCCACTGAAATGTAAACTTCAATAGAGCATGTTTCTTTTCTGTTTTGCTTTGGATGAATACCCAGCAAACAGTTCCTAAAATAAGTAGATCTGTTGCTTTTTTCCCCTTGTTTTGACTTTCACAAAATGCTGAGCCAACACTATCAAGACTCCTGGATTCCCCAAAGATTAACAACCGAGAAACAAATGAGAGAAAATATGACATAAAGAAAATTTGTGAGAAGTCCATAGATTGATGTGAAATTGTATACTAGTCTGGCTTGAAGAGAGGGGTCCCAATGGTGGTGTGGGTTAGCTGCTCGGCTGCTCAACACTAGCTCTGCCAACCGTGAGAACAGTGACGTCTCAGAAGTAAGCTGAGGACGTCAGCTCCCAGCAGAGTCTACAGTCCCAGGAGCCATAGGTAGTGGGGTGTGTCCGGCTGGGTTGACTAGAGAAACAAATCCAGAGACACTCATATTTGTATAAGAGAGATTTATATCAGAGAGCAATTGTATATTGAGAAAACATCCCAGCCCAGGACAGATCAAGTCAATTAAGTCTGCTATTAGCCATATGGCTGATACTAGTTCATAAATTACTCGGCAGGCTCATGGAGTGCATGCAATAATGCCAACTGCAGGAAGATCACAGGCCAATGGGTGTAAAGTATGGATTCAGTGGTGGTGGAAGTATCTCATCACCGGTGTGGGTGTCCATGTGGCTCCTCCAGCTCTCCGAGTATGGCTCCTCAACAGGGCTCCACATGGTGTGTCAACAGGAAGGTGCATGCAGAGAGAGAGAGAGAGAGAAAGAAAGAAAGAGAGTTATGCCTCTTCTGATGGTAGAATCAAGAGAGAGGAAGTTCCCAGAATCCTCATGAGAATGTCATACCCGCAAGGAGACATCATCAGGCTGCTACCTGATTGACAGGCTAGTCCCCACTCCTAGACTTATCAAGTTGACGTGAAATTATGTAACTACCAAATAAGTTCACTATGAGTCAGAATCAACTTGATGGCCAGTAGGGTTATGTTTTAATGGCTTCAAATGCCCTAGTGGCACTGTGGCTTAAATGCTTGTCAGTTATTGAAACACACAAGAGGCTTGATAGAAGACATTCCAATTTAGTCTCATAAGCTGACAGTCTTGGATTGGTTCCACTCTGTCCTATAAGCTCACTATGAATCAGAAGCCACTCCAAAGCAATGAGTTTGGGGTTAAAAAATATGTCTTTAGTTTGGGGCAGGCAGCAGGTAGGATAGTTGTAGGCCTTTCAATTGAAAAGAACAGTTTGAGTTCTGGTTTTTCATATTCCTGCAATTTCTTTGGATCAAACAATTCATTACTTAACATGCAGAGACTCAGATCTTTTGCCTTGGTGTTTTAACAAGTAAATCAAGAGAGTGCACAATTCCTTTGCCTTTGAGGAAATGGCAAAAAAATAAAAATGTGAAAGATGTAGTTGCTGGAAGCCAAGGGAGATGTGCAACCAATATTTACTTAGATATTTTCTGTGCCAAATTGTAAAATGTGATACCTTTATTATCTTGCTCCATCCCTTATCTTGTTCTTCCCCTTGAGAGAAGAACAGAAGAATCACCATCTTAGAGAGGAGACAAGTGAGACTTGGAAATTAAATCATTTATTCATGTCACACGGCTACAAGAATATAAACAGGATATAAACCTACTTATGTCTAATTCCTAGGTACATGCTTTTCCTAATAATTTCTTAATTCAAAATGTAGTGCCTATATCTGTAAGCCTTAGAAGCACAACCACAGTTTTTGTGCTTTTCTGAAAGTTAAGCATTATGAGAAATATCCCACAAGCAAGTTTTGTTTTAGATTGGTTTTAGGTTTTATTTGCCACTAGTCATAAAATTTCCATCATCAGCAGACTTCACTTGCAAGACCATCACATCAAAATACAGGTGATGCCAAACAAAACAAAATGCCATCAAGTTGACTCCAGCTTATTTATACTCGTCCTTCTCCAGCAAAGTGAATGGTGGGTTTGAACTGCTGGCCTGTGGTTGGCAGCACAATGTTAATCTGATAACCCATACTCCCTATCTATTTATGTAGCAAGGACTGAACATCCGTTCTGGCTTGAATTATGCTGAGAATGTATTTATTTCTCTATATGTAGGAAAGTGTGATATTTTTAATTACTTAGTGCTTTTGAGTATGATTCTAGCTGTTTGTTCTACTGTTTTTTAATATACTTAGCAAAAATAGAACATAAACTATGCCTATCTATGAGATTATGGTCTTAATATAAATATAAATTAAATATACACAAAGTAAAGAAAAGAAATATTTCTGAAAATATGAAGCCTCTTTTGACTAAGGCTAACATATATTTATATAATTTTCCTACCTTAACATAATTTAAAATATTATAGAAGACAACTAACCACAGGTGAACTTTAAAACTGCACTGTTCAGAATGTGATACTCTCATAGGTGTATCCACCGCTGATCTGTCAGTTTGTCATATTTTGGTGCCCTTCCTAATGCTATGATTCTGGAAACTGTGCTACTTTTATTTCAAATGCCACAGGGTCGCACATGGTGGACAGGTTCAGCAGAGCACATAACTAAGACAGACTGGGAAGAAAGACATGGCACTGCGCTTCTGAAAAAAAAACTTACTCATTGAAAAACGTATGCACAGAGCAGAATATTGTCTGATATAATGATGATGATGAGTCCCTAGGGTACCAAGGTACTTAAATAGGATGGTGTAGAGCTGCCTCCACTAAGTAGGGTTGACCTTGATGACCTAGATGGAGCAGAGCTTGCAGGATGTTCATTTGCTGATAGGGCATTTCTCACAATGAACAAAAAAGAAACACAGTTGCAAACATTCATTAATAATTGGATTGTGGAATATTCGAAGTATGGACTTAAGAAAGCTGTCAAAATGAAATGGAACAAATAAAGATAGATATCCTAGGCATCTATAAGGTGAAATGAACTAGTATGGACCATTTTGAATCCAGCAATCACATGGTTTACTAGGTGTTAATGACAAATTCAAGAATAATTATGATGCATTCATAATGAAAAATAGTATTTCAAAATATATCTTGAAGTACAAAGTTATCTGTGATGAAATAATATTTATACACCTATAAGGAAGTGCTGTTAGTAAGCTACTATTCAAATTTATGTGCCAACCAGTAAAGCTGGTGATAAAAAAATGGAAGAATTCTCCTAACATTTTCATCTGAAATTGATAAAATATACAATCTTGTTATGTTGACAATTATTATCTATTTTCATGCAATAATTGGAGACAAGAAGGCTGTTTAGTTTAAAAATATGATTCTGGTGATAAAAGCAACTAGAGATCACATGATAGAATTTTGCTGGATGAATGACTCATTGATAGCAAATATCTTTTCTCACAACATAAAGAGTGACAAATCAGATCATGTGGACTTCTACAAATTGACTACACAGTAATCAAATTAACTATGTTGTTGCTAGGTGCCACCATATCAATTTCCACTCATAGAGATCCTGTGTACAACAGAACGATATGTTACCTGGTACTTCATATTGAAATGCCACTGATAGAGTTTCCAGTATCTCAATCACCACACAAGCCACCACAGTACAACAAAGTAAGAGACAGTGGTAGTAAATTGACTATATCTCTTAGAGCATACAATGGAGGTGCTCAATATCATCACTGAAAACAAAATGAGGAGCAGACTGTGGAACAGACCATCCATTACTCACATGAAAATTCAGGTTTGAAGTTGAAGGGAATTAAAACAAGTCCACAAGAGTCAAAATAGAACCTTAACTATACTCTACTTGACTTTAGAGAACATTTTAAGAGCAGATTTGTGGCATTGAACGCAAATGACAGGAGAACTGATGAGTTGGAGGATAACATCAAGAATATCATCCATGAAAAAAGCAAAAGGAGGAGGGATACTGGGGGAGGGAAGTGAAAAAATGAGAAGCTGATACCAAGGGCTCAAGTAGAAAGAAAATGTTTTGAGAATGATGATGACAACAAATATGCCAATGCGCTTGACACAATAGATGGATGTATGGATTGTGATAAGAGCTGTATGAGCCCCCGATAACATGATTTTAAAAGAAGAAGAGGAAAAAGAAGAAGAAGAAGACAACGACATACATTACTTGGTGACCCAACCTCCCTGCCCCCACCCAAAAAAAGAAAGAAAAAAATAAAGCAAAAGGTCATTTTAAAAGATGGGAAATAAATAAAGGAATAGAATGAATTTCATAAAAGACTCTGAAACTTGCTCTTAAATACAAAGTAGCTAACGCAAAATGGAAGAAATTATGAAGAGCAGAGCAGAAAATGCCCAAGAGTTGCCTAAGAAAACAAAATAGGGTTTTGTGCAAATAATTGGAAATAGAACTGTGCACAGCTTTGGAATTAGAAAGCCAAAAAGGAAGAATATATTTGGCATATATCAAAAGAAAGGGTGAAAAAATTCCAGCCTGACTAGCAATATTCAAGGAGTCCATAGATTAAATACTGAATGATCCAAAAAGCATGAAAAGATGATACACAAAGACACTCTACCATAAAGAACTGGTGGACATTCAACTCTTTTTGCATTTTTTAGATAAACCATTTTATTGGGGGGGGGGGTGTTCTTACAGATCTTATAACAATCCATAATTCAATTATAATGAACATAATTGTACATATGTTGCCATCATTATTTCCAAAATATTTTCCTTTCTACTTGAGCTGTTGGTATCAGCTCCTTTTTTTCCCCTCTTCCCTCACGCTCCCAGCCTTGTGAATCCTTGAACAATTATATATTATTATTGTTATTTCCTATCTTACACCATTCTTTGTCTCCCTTCATTCACATTTCCAGCCCCCCTGAGGGGCGGGTATCTCTAACCCTGTGATCAGTCCCCTTTTCTCCCCATTCCTCCCGCTCATCCTTCCCTCTGCCCTCCTGGTATCTCTAATCCTACTACTGTTCATTAGGGGGTTATCTACCACAGATTCCATGTGTCCAGAGCTCTTATCTGTACCAATGGATGGACTACAGTCTAGCCAGATTTGTAAAGAATTGGGTCATGATAGTGGGAGGGAGGAAGCATTCAAGAACTAAAGGGATGTTGTGTGTTTTGTTGGTGCTCAACTGCATCCTTGTTGAATCCTCCCTTCCTTGAGATCCTTCTGTGAGGGTGTCCAATTCTCTTCAGAGGGCTTTGAGTCTCTACTCTGACCCCTGTTTTTCACAGCCATATAATAGTTTGGTTTGGGTCTTTTGATACATGATACCTGATCCCATCGACACCTCATGATCACAAAGGCTGGTGTGCTTCTTCCATGTAGGGTTTGTTGCTTCCCTGCTAGATGGTGGCTTGTTTAACTTCAAGCCTTCAAGCCTCAGGCACAGTATCTTTTGATAACTTCACTTTCTTCATCACATTTGCTTATGCACCATTTTTCCTTCATACTGCTCAGGGAAGGTGAGTATCAAAGAGTGCCAGGTTATTAAAGCAAAATGTTCTTGTGTTTAAGGAGGCCTTGAGTAGAGGTCTGTCTGCTAGCATAATACTTAACATGTAAATATATGTAATTTGACCTATATCCCTATCATGCTCTGAGAGATATGTCATCTTCAGGGCTTGGTGATTCTCATTTCTTTCTCTCTCTCTCTCTCTCTCTCTCTCTCTCTCTCTCTCTCTCTCTCTCTCTCTCTCTCTCTCTCTCTCATTTTCCCTCTTAGTTTTCACCCATGTGGTCTGGACAGACCCGCCACCCTTCCCCTGGCTGTCCTCTGTAGTACATTCTTCTGGGGAATGGGGGTCAACATATCTCGGCTAAGGTCCAGTCCTATAGTCCTCTGTGAGTCCACTGCTCCATGCCAGTATGTTGCTCTCAAGACTTGGCGCTGTGGGATGAGACCTGGTCCCTCTCTCCCTTTCCTGGGCCGACATGAACAACACCCTCCCCATGGATGGATTAGTGCCTTGTTTCCTCACAGACCTTATCTTTCTTCCCTCTGACTCCTTCCCAGTTGGGTGCCATATGCATCCCTGGGTTGGGTCTGACCACTGCCAAAGTGCCTGGACTGTGACCTGGAAATTATACATTAAGTAGTTTATCCTCTATGCCCATTGTACATTTTTAGCTTACCTCGGTGGACTTGTGTTGTACTTGTCCCTTTGTTCTTGGAAAACTTCGCTAAGTATAATTTCCTCCAACTCTTCCCATGAGCCAATGTTTTTCATGCATTTGTCACTGCTTTTAGTGTGTATATACCAGAGTTTTTAATCCATTTGTCAGTTGATGGACGTTTATATTGTTTCTAATTCTTCAAGATTGCAAACTGCACCATGATGAACATTGGAGTGTAGATGTCCGGTCTTACTCTGTTTCTTACTTCTTCTTGGTATTTGCCCAGTAGGAAGATTGCTGGATCATATGGTAGCTCAATTTCCATTTATTTTTTGTATCAACAGATAGATTTCCATAGTGGCTGCACCTACCTAGGGGACCACCAGCAGTGTATGAAAGTTCTTATCTCACCATACCCTCTCCAGCACTTTTTCCCCCTGATTTTTTGAATTGGGCTATCTTGGAGGGTGTTAGGTAATATTTCATAGTTGTTTCAATTTTAATTTCCCTTATAGTTAATGGTCAAGAACATTTTCTCATATGTTTGTTGACCATTTGGAATTCCACCCGTGTGAAACTTCTGTTCAGGTCTTTTGCCCACCTCCTTGGTGGACTATTTGTTTTTTCATTCTTGTTGTAGGATAGCAGTGTATTGTAGATTTTAGTAATAACTCCTTTGTCTGATTTGCCAATGCTAAAAATGTTTTTTCTCAATCTGTGGGCTCTCTTCTTACTCCCTTGGCGAAGTCTTTTGATGTAAACAGGTATTTTACCTTCAGTATATCCCAATTTTCAAGTATATCCCACTTGTCAATTTGTGTTTACTCAGTGTTTGTGTCCCTCCCTATTCCTGATAGCCTCTGTATTGCCGGTGACAAAGTTCTTCGGTTTGTCCCAATTCCCTCATGGATGACCATAACAGTTTGGGGTTTTACCTGATCGTTAATCTTGTCCGTGATCCACCTCAACTTTATTTGTGTGCATGGAGTGAGGTGAGGGTCTTGCTTCAATTTTTCCACATGGAGATATCCATTTTTTCCAGTAGCACTTGTTGAAGAAGTCATCTACTTCCCATTTGATATGTTTGGGGCCCTTTTCAAAGATCAGCTGTCTGCATGCTGATGCTTTTATTTCTGGATTTTCTGTTCTTTTCCATTGGTCTGAGTATCTATCGTCATACCAGTACCACACTGTTTTGACCATTGTGGTCGTATAAGTGCTAAAGTGAGGTAAAGCAAGCCCTCTGATTGTGTCCTTCTTCTTGAGGAGTTCTCTGCTAATTCTGGTCTTCTTCCGTGTCCACATAAAATTATTAATCAGTTCTTACAATTCCTTAAATAAAAAGATGTTGCTATTTGTATTAAGATAGCATTACATTTATATCACTATTTGTGTAGGTTTGACACACCGTATATACTCGTGTATAAGCCGAGTTTTTCAGCACAAAAAAATGTGCTGAAAAACTGGTGTTCGGCTTATAGACAAGTCAGATTCACTTATGCTGGCAGCTGAACTGCTAAGGATGTGTCTGTGGCTGTGCTCCGTCTCTCCCCTCTGGTCTCTGTGTTAATTCACATCCTGCATCCCCCGCCTGCACGGACTCCCCCTCTTCCTCCCAGCTAACATGTCTTGGGAGGAGGGGGCATTACATTTAAAGTTGTTTTTCAAAGTCTTGCTTTCTTTATCCTATTAGAAATGGATACTCTTGAACCAAAACAAAAACGCCCAGTCATATGAGGCTGGTTTTAAAATGAAGGTTGTACCAAGAGCAGAAGAGAGCAATAACAGTATTGCAAGTAGAGAATTCTGTGTTGATGAAAAGCAAGTGAGGGTGTGGCGGAAAATGAAGGCTGACTTGGAACAGATTCCAAAATCTAAAAAAGCTCGTCGTGGTTTAACGTCTTTTTACGGGGCTCTAAAGAGTGAATTGCATAAATAGGTTATGGAGTGTCATCAAAATGGTTACTGCGTAACATGCATGGGAATCCACATACGTTCTCTACAAATGGCTAAGGAAGACAAATAGAAAGCACAGGCATTGGAAAATTTGCTGCCTCACCAGGATGATATACCTGCTTCATGAATAGGTTTGGCCTACTATGTTTGAGACAAAGAACAAAGATTTCCCAGAAATTGCTACAAGACCTTAAAGAAAAAATTATGTCATTCCAGTCATTTATTATAAAGCAAAGAAGGATTTATAATTATGACCTGGCAGATATTGGGAATATGGATGAAACTGCCATGACTTTTGATCTTCCAAGCAACAGAACTGTGGCAAGTTTAGGAGAAAAAAACATTTTTCTCAAAACCACAGGAAATGAAAAAAAACAACACTTTACAGTTGTTCTATCATGTTTGGCTAATGGGACTAAGCTGCGTCCTGTCATTATTTTTAAAAGAAAGACCTTGCCTAAAAAGATCAATTTCCTACCAAGAATTACTGTGCGTGCACATGTTAAAGGCTGGATGGATGAAGATGGAACAAAAAAATGGCTGGAAGAAATTTGGAACTGACGGCCAGGAGCAACCTTAAAGAAAAAGCCATTGTTACTTGTTAGGGATATGTTCAGAGCCCATCTATAAGACGACATAAAAAAATTGGCAAAATCTAGTAAAGTTACTTTAGCTGTTATTCCAGGTGGGTTTACATCTGTACTGCAGCCTATGGATGTATCTTTGAATAAGCCTTTTAAAACCACATGCAAAGGATGTGGCATGAATGGATGTCACCTGGTCAAGCTTGACTAACAAAAGGAGGAAATCTCATGAAGCCTGACATAGAGTTAATAGCAAAGTGGTTTCGAGATGCATGGGAAGACATTCCAGAAGGCATGGTGCGACGTGCCTTCCAGAAATGTAGTATTAGTAATGGTATGGATGGCAGTGAAGACTGCGCTTTGTATGAAAATGACAGCACTGATGGTGATGACGGCGATCTCAGGGAGGACAGCATCTATGATGACCTCACACCAGCTGAAGCTCTGCATTTGGATATGTGTGATGATGAGGAATCCAGTTTTGAAGGATTTTAACTCTACATTTTAGGTTGGTTGCTGATTGAGCTCAGGGAATAGTACTCTTAAGGTATCATTGTTGATACCTTATTGTTTTGTTGAGCCTCTTTTCCACTTACTGTGCTGGTTTACTAACGTTAAATGACTAACATTTATGTTTGTATGTAAAATAAATACTTAAATACATTACCCCACTTCTGTCTCAATTTTTAGTAATTTTATTTTCATTTGTTTTGATTATTGAAACTCACCAATAGCTTCTGCATTTTATATCCTAGGCTTATACTCGAGTCAATCAGTTTTTAGGGCTTCCCAGGTAATAATTAGGTGCCTCGGCTTGTACTCGGGTCGACTTCTATTCGAATTTGAATATACACAGCATTTACTGTACTGAGTCTTCTGAATCAATAATGACATGGGATATTCTTCCATCTGTGAAGGTCACTTTTAGTTTCTTGTAATAGTATTCTATATTTTTTTCTCATACAAATCTCTCTCTCTCTTTGGTTAGGTAAATCCCTAGATATTTCAATTTGTGCTTGGCTATTGTGAAGGGGACTACTTTTTTGATCTCCTCTTCTGTTGTTCCATCTGATGTATATAGCATTCCGATAGACTTCTGCTTGTTGATCTTGCATCCTGTCATGCGGCCACATCCCTCTATCACTTCCAGCACTCCTGTTGTGGAACTCTTGGGGTTTACAATAGACAAAATCATATCATCTGCAAATAACCATAGTTTCATCACTTCTTTTCCCAAGTGAATTCCTTTAATGTCTTTCCTTTGCCTTACGTTGTTAGCTAGGACTTCCAGTATGATGTTGAATGAAAGACGGGACAGCACAAAGGGCATGCTTGTTTGGTCCCCTTTTTCACTGGGAATGTTTTCCTTGAGTCTGAGTTAATTCAAGGACACAAAGATCACTCAGACTTCCCTCTCAGAAAACTATGCAATAAGGCTAGAAATCAACAAAAATACAGTTAAGAAAACAAGAGAAAATCATTTGAGGATGCATAATTCCCTACTGAAAAATGAGTTGGTACTGGTCCAGATCAGAAATAAAATTAGGAAGGTTTTAGAAACCAATGAGAATGAGAGTACGACATACCAAAACCTTCGGGACACAACAAAAGCAGTTATCAGAGGAAGCTTGACAGCAATAAATACACACATAAAAAAGGAAGAAAGACTATGTTTGCTAAGCTTTTAAAAAGCCCCCAGCAATTAGAGCAGAGTCAACAGAATAATCCTACTACTAATAAAAGAAAAGAAATAATAAAAATCAAGGCAGAGACAAATAAGTGAGAAAAAAGAAGAAACTTTAAGGACAGAGGGAGGCAGCATAAAGGTGGTTCTTTGAATAGGTTACTAAAATAGATAGACCATTGGCAAACCTAATCAAAGAATGGAAAAAACAAAAATCAATACCCAGGATGAGGGATGAACAGGGGCATTATAAAGGACCCTAATGAAATTAAAAGGCTAATTACACAGTACTATGAAGGCCTGTACTCCAATTAATTACACGACTTGGAAGACATGGACAAACACTTGTAAAAACATTTCCTCCCTATTTTAGCCCAGATGGATGTCAAGAACCTAAATATACCCATAGCAATAGAAGAATTATATAAGGTTATCAAGGAATTACCAACTTAAAAAAAAAACGGGCCTGATGGCCTCACTGGAGAATTCTACCAAGTATCCAGGGAAGAACGGACACCAACCCTACACAAGCTCTTTCAGAGCATAGAAAAGGACAGCAAACTCCCAAACTCCTTCTACGAAGCTCACATTACACTGATCCCTAAAGCAGGAAAGGATCCCACAAGAACTGAGAACTAAGACCAATATCTCTAATGAACATGGATGCAAAAATCCTTATCAAAATATTGACCAGTAGAATCTAAAGTACATAAAATGAATAATTCATTATGACCAAATGGGATTCATTCCAGGATGTCGGATAATTCGACACCGTCCATCAACATTATTCACTACATTGACATGAAAAAAAAGAGAAGAACCACATAATAATATCAATAGACACAGAAAAAGCATGCGACAATACCCAACACCCATTCCTTTTCAAGACATGCAAGAAGATAGGAACGGGAGGAAAATTCATCAATGTATTGTGAACCATATGTGAAAAACCAACAGCTAATGTAAGCATCAATGGAGAAAAGACATTCAACTATTTCAAGAGAGCATATGATTAAAAAAATGATACTGAAATAGAAGTCCTAGCTACACCAAGGAATTAGTGAAACTGAGGGAATACCAATGAAATGCTGCAACAAGCTGTGCTAAGAAATTTTTAAGGCAGCTAACTGACAAACCAACTGCAAAAGATCCATGTTTGTGTTAATTTCAAAGAAAAGCGAACCAACTGAATGCAGAAATTATTTTAAACTATCATTAATATCACATAAAAATACTTAGGAAATTCTAACCAAACAGATACATTCTAGAGAAAGACAGGGAAGGGCACATATGTGGTCATATGCAGTGTCAGTTATAAAGAAGAAGCCCCTCTGAGTTGAACGGCTCAATGACCACAACAATGGCTTCAAATATAGCAATTTCCTCAAATATAGCAATTATTGAGAAAATGGTTTTTAAAAATGTGTATTGTTTCATTTGCTTTACATAGGGTCTTTGTGAACTGGAAGCAACTCCATGACACCTGACAACAATACTCATTAACACTGCCATCGAGTCAATTCCAACCCCTAGGGCCCCTGTGGGACAGAGCAGGACAGGCCCTGTGAGTTTCCAAGACTGTAACTTTGTATGAGAGTAGGAATTCCCATCTTTCTCCCTCAGATCAGTTGGTGGTTTTAAAAAACTGGTGATCTTGCAGTTAAAAGCCCAGCACATCACTACTATGCCCCATAGGGGACAGTGTGTGCAAAGTTGAAGTTCATGGACACATTTATCATTGTGATCGCGATGGTGTGATATTGTAAAAACTGCAAACTGCAGGCTTCTCGCCTTTCTTCCTTTTCCTTCTCCAGCCTTTTATCTTTGCAGAACATACCTGCATATATAGCACACTGCTTCAACCCGTAAACCATGTGATTTGATTTGGTCACTTACAAATGAGCAAGTTTCCATGCTTTGGTCTTGCCATTTCAGATGTCTAGATTTAAACAACACATTTGGTTTTCATGTCAGGCTTAACAAAAAATTTAAAGTGAAGCTTGTGTTCTTCATTGCACCATTTTAAGGTATTTCTCCACTTAGTCAATTTAGAAGAAAAAATCATTTGCAATCATTAATGCTACCGTCCAATTGAATTCACTGAAAAGTGCCACCATTTTAAGTGGTGATTAGTTACATGATCTTGGCTCAAAACCCCCAATTAATTTCAATAGCAAATCAGAGTGTATATTTAATACTGGGATCAAAGATGATATATTCTGTTCTCATTTCATAAATTTTCTTCTGCTATCCAAGGAATCATTTCCCCCCGAGAAAACCACCTAGATGCACTGAAACAATTGTTGTAAAGGGATGCTTTGCATCAACTTCATTTTGAACTACTAATCATAGAAACCTAATTAAATGTGCTATTTCTTAGTTCTCAATTTTTGAAAGTAAAAATCTAAAAAGAGTTCTCCCTCATTTGTTCAATTATTATGTCTGGTTTCAGTGCAGATAAAAAAAAAATAGGTGTTGATTTCTCCAATATACCAAACTAAATTTTTAGGTTAAAAAAAAGACCATTAGAAACTTAGTTATTTTATTTGTAATAAAATTATGTTAGCTCTACTTGACAAGATTGCATTAGAACTAAGGCTTTGAAACCTGTCACAGGTCTTAAAAATAAAATTGCTTGAGTAGCTGAGGAGAACTGTATTAAAATGCAAATTTCCAGCTGTTAATATTTCTTCAAAAACCAATAATCCCTCAAGGCCACCAATATGTCATCATACTTAATGGAAAAATATCCCTTAGGCAGAATGGCCTTTCTAAGTTGACTTTTGATTAAACTTAAAATACTATATGGCAAAAATTTTTAAATAGAAAAAGGAACATAAATATAAGACTCACCTAAAATATTATCCAGGATGCAACAAAGTATGAGGGAAAGAGAAATAAATCTTTTATCACTGATTTGTAAGTAATCCACCATGCTTGAAAATTTAAAACCTACTGCCATAGAGTTGATTCCTATTCAGGCAGATCCTGTTGGATAGAGGAATCCTGTACCACATGGCTTCTGAGACTGCCAATACTTATGGAGGAACACAGGTGTCTCTCTTTTCTGTGGAACCGCTAGTGGTTTTGAACCACCAACCTCACAGTTAGCTGGCCAACACGTAACACTACACCACAAAAACCTAATATCCTGAAGCTGATTCTAATTCAAAGTGACTTTGTAGGACAGAGTAGAACTGACACTTTGGGTTTCTAAGGCTATAAATCTTTCCAGAAGCAGAACTTTCATGTTTCTCCTGTGGAAACGCTGGTGGATATAAACTACTGACTTGAGATTAATAGCCCAACTCACAACCATGCCATCAGGGCTCCCCTACACCACTATTGAACTAAAAATTGGTAATGTAAAGTATTGTATGATAAGGAGAGTTTTGAGTAACATGTAGCTAATGGTAAACATTACAAAGACTATGCATAAATATTAATTTTCCATATTTTAGTAGGGTTTTAGAATGTTAAAAATAGAATTTTTTCAGAGTTTGGGTGTGGCAGTAAATAATATTTAATCTTCAAGAAGTTAAGCCCACTTTTTCCTAATATTTTTATTAAAATTTTCAAGCATACAAAATAGTTGGAAGGTTTGTGTTGTGAAAACACAAATACCAAATAGATAGCTTTGTCCAAAAAAGATTATACTTACATTTAGGATTATTTAGGTATCTGTACATTTCAAGCAATATTCTTCTTCAGACTAGTTGCTCTTGAAGTGGAAAATGTAGAGCAAATTCATTAGTCAATTAACTAAGTGGTTAAATATTAAAAGATTGTGCTTGACATAAAATGTTCTAATGTTCATATTTTGAATAGTGACATCAGAATAGCATCGTCCTATGTTTGAAGAGTGCTGGTGGCACTTTGCACTGTGGGCCCCAAGATCAGCCCTTCTACTCCACCAGGAGTCCCAGGAGAAAGCACAGGCTTTCTGCTCCTGAAGGATTGACAGTATCAGAAATAGGAATGGGCCAACAGAGAGCATCATACTGTAGGGTCCTTATGAGTGAGAATCCACTCAGTGGCACTAGATTTAGGTTTGGTGTGGTTAAGGAAATTCAGTGCAATCTGAAATCCAAGTCTTTTTCTATGAATTTATTTTTTTTTAAATCCAGATAATGTAAACTTAAAGATGGAGTTAACTTTTAAAAATATTCTTTAATTTTCTCTCATGCTAAGGCAGATCAAGGATTTTATATTACTTTGTATCTTTGGTTGAGAAATAAAGTAATCCAATTCACTGATCTTATTGAAGTGAAATTTACCCTGCCTTTCAAAGTTGTACCTGCCATACTAGTTGCCTTTATTTTTGACCCAAGGCATTAAACACTCTAATGATTAGTGGCACAAGGAAACCAAATTATGGGTGTTGCGGAGGTAATCTGAATGCATTTATACACAAAAGAAAATACATGAATTTACTAGCTCCTAGACAACCTCACAAGTGCAGGTGAATATAAATGGTCTATATTAAAAATAGATAACAATTTAGAATGTAGCCATAATGCTGTATATCTGAAATATTCTAATAACTAATGCACATATCGAATGTGTAGTTAAAAATCAATATATCAGTATGATTCCTTCCAATTTTTATTTTATTTTACTACAGTTGCCCAGTAGTGCTATTGATTAGGCGTTGGGAAGCTAACGACAACAGCTGCCGTTCAAACCCACAGGCAGTTCTGAAGGATAAACATGAGGCTGACTGAAAATTTTCAATCTCAGAAACCCCATATATGCAAGAGGGAGCTGTCTGAACAAACAAATCCAGTGACACTCCATGTATAACAAGGAACTTTATATCAAGAAGTAATTACATATTAAGAAGGCATCGCAGCCCAGTGCAACTAATGTGCTTAAATCCAATGCTATTCCAAAATCCCCTCTTCAGATTAATGTTGCCCTATGCTCATGATGCAGAATGGTGTCCCAGAACACAGGAAGATCACACACCAATGGGTGCAAAGTCGCATGGATCTAATGTTGGTGGAAACATGTCAGAGCACCAACAACTCCGAGGGTCGGCAGCAGAGCCTCAGCAAACAGGAAGGCAAAGTCACAGAAAGACACAGAAGTTAACAGGTACCTGTACCACTCCCATACCCCCCACAGCCTGCTTCTAAGAAGGCACACTCCCAAGGAGGCATGATCAGGCTGTGACTTGATTGAGAGGTTGGATGCCATCGCTACACTGTCATACATCTTCAAGTTGACATAAAATCATCTAACTGCCACACTATATAAGGTCACCATGAGGGAGAATCACCTCAATGACAGTGGATTTGTTTTGGTAATACTACAGTTGGGAAATTGAGTAAGAGTTTTTATACAGCATCTCAACTTTTATAATGTTAAGTAAGATGGGTTTTAAGATCTGCTTGTTCTAACTGTTGCTCTTTCCTCTTTGGGTTTTTTTTTCAAGGCAAATGGAGTAAAATGTATTAGTCATGTAAAAAATTAATTACAAATCAATTGAAAATAATCAGGAAGTATACAGCTTTGCATATTTATATGTATAACAATGGGTCTTTAAAAAATAAACTAAGAATGATATTTGAAGTTTAGCAGTTTTATTTGTGAAAAATAAAATAATTTGGAATGATTCCCAATTCTCAAGATGAAAAGCTTGTGAATAACACTAGTACTTTATTGGTATTTCCCAACATAAAAAATGCTATTTTTTTTAATGAAACAAATAAAATAAATGTTTGTGTAGAAAACTCTATAAAAAATACTACAGGTTGTACTCTGTTAGGGATGTCCATCCTCATTAGTAAAGCTGTCTAGTCGGTTTTCAGTTTCCCCACCCATGATAGAGAGGAGTATGAGGTGGGAAGAATTCTGACAGGTTTTCAAAAGTTCCACAAACCTGACCATGAACTCCTATTACTATTTTCAGCAAATCTGATAAGTTATTCTGACAATTTCTTAATTCCAAATCAATAGTTATTAAGCACATTAGTGAAACAGTTTTTCCACTTCTAACTTATTTCAAAACAAGGAAGCAATGCTGAAACAATACTTCTAAAAGCGATCATCCATTTTTCATGGATGTGAAGTGTACCTTTCATTTTTTATAGTCTGGCAACAGTTCTCTGGTTTACTGAGCAGACAGCTGTTGTATCCAAAAGATGAACTTTAAGTATGAAGACAAAAATAGATTGAAAATTAAATTATGACAAAATGATACCTTGCAAATAGTAGCCCCGAGAAAACTGGCATGCCTAAGTTTTATCACACAAATTCACATACTCACACACGCACTCACTCACTGTCTTCAAGTCAAGAGTTACTCGTAGCAACACTGTATACGACAGGGTAGACCTGCCCTGTGAGTCTCTAGAAGACAACTCTTTGTGGGCGTGAAAGTTCCATATTTCTCCCATGGAGTGGCTGGTGGTTTCAAACTGCTGGCCTTGCAGATTGCAGTTGAACTTGTAACCACTGTACCTCCAGGGCTCTTATATCTGACAAATTAGATAACAACAACAACAATGATAATAATGTTAGATAAGATTTAAAAGGACATTATACAATGTTAAAAGGAATGGTTCGCAAAAGAAGCATCCAAAACATGTATGCATTTAATTACAGAACACCAAAATTAATGAAACAAAAGAAGAATTAATGAACTAAGACAAAAAAAGGAGAGTCCCCGGAGGAAGAGATTGATTGACACAATGGTTGCCAACAATGGGCTCAAACATAGTAACAACTTTGAGGATGGCCCAGGTCTGGGTAATATTTCATTGTGCCATACATGGTGTCTTTATAGTCCTGGCCACTCCATGTCACCTAAAAACAAGCACCCTTTACCAAAGAATTCTGCACTCTTTAATTTACAGTGCCCCCAAAATGACCGTTTGGGCATTGTCAAGGGATACAAATTTTGTTTCTTGTAAAAGTGTTTTGAATTGGGGAAACAAAAAGAATTATGAACAGGCAAAATTAGAATTCTTGGGTGGTTTCCTGAAGAAATTCTCATAAGGTAACCCTGACTAACATCAAATAATTAGCAGGTGATTGGTAATGGAAAAAAGAAATTCTGTGGTACAATTTTGCTGGTCATTTTCTAAAACATGTCATTTTCTTAAGACTACTTCAGAAGAAGGAATCAAGATAGCATCCAGGTAGAATCAGCTGCCCAGCACTTCTGCTCTTAGACAAGAAAATAAGGGGTAAGGACATCAATATTGGGAGACCAGGTACTAAAAATAGATTCAGTGTACTAGGGTCTGGCTCAGACCTCCCCTTTGATTTTCACCCACAAAGCAATTTGAGAACTTACTGAAATACTCTAAATTTACTGTATCTGCCTGTGGACTCTACTAACCCCTTGCCAGGTCCAGTAAAATGGCATCTGCCAACCCTTCCTGCACTCTAGACCCACAGCAAGCATTAATTTCCCCAGGCTGCTGTCCCAAAGTGATCATAATCCCAGGCTTGATGTAACCCTTTGAGAGCTAGCCAGAAGACCTCACACCAGAGTTCACTTTGCTGCTATCCACCCTGTGCCTGCAGTCTAGGGCTTGGCAAACCCCTTCCCTAGTCAGGAACAGAGTGACTACATTGTCTATCCCCTTACCACCTCTACCCAGATCCATTCCTGCCAACATGGCTAATGATAGATAATTAGAAAATAATTTGCAGAAATTGAAGGGCTGCTGGAATATTTACCTCTGACAGAATTCAGTTCCCCAGAGCGCAACTGGATAGAGCCACAAGTGACACAGGAGTGCAGGTGGGGGTGAATTCAAATTTAGTCAGTCCCTACCCAACTCTGCTAAGCTGGTCCCCCTTCCATGGTGAACAGGCAGCATAATCTAGATACTAGGGCACCCCACCATCCATTATAAAAGGAAAATTAGTTTTTAAAGACTTTCAATTCCAGGATGTGGTCCTTTGTGTAACCTTGAAGATAAGTCAGCAGAATGTTGTCCATTAGCATAACATTAACATAACAAGGCAGCCAGAATGCTAATCTCCAGAGCACAACATAGGATTTTAACATAATAAAATGGAAAATGCCAACAAGTGCTCATAGCCACAGCACAAGGCAAAAACTGTCTCTACAAGTTTTGGCTCGACAGAGTGTCTTTAAAAGGCTGAAAATTATGGCCTAACAGTCCACACCATGCCCAGGCCCGTGCAGCAGACCATCCCAAGTGGGCATTGGCTGTCACCAGCCATTGAGTCACCACATCACCTTGCCTACATAGTGTCCAACCACCACCACCGTAGGCCACAGGTAGTCCTTGGAAACACTCTTACCAGTCAGTCAGAGAAAGAGATCAGGGCCCCTCGGTCTCCCAGAAACATGACACCCAGTTCGTCCAAAATGATATGCAAATTGAAAAATATCTTCACACCCTCAACAAGAAAAACAAAACATAACAATGGAGGAAGTAGTAAACCTAAGGATGCTCATAGAAGAGTCTGACATGGATCTGCCAAAAAAAGAAATATTCAGAATACTGCTTGGAGTAATATAGGAGATGAGGGAAGCAACACAGAATAAAGACACAATGATAGAGGAGATGAAGTCCATGTGAGAGGGGATGAAGTCCATGTACTAAAGGGAAATACAGAACTAATGGATGAGGTAACAGAAGCAAAACCCAAGGTCACTGACCTCACCAAAAGACTAGAAGAGGCAGAAAATTGTACCAGAATTGTCTAGGACAATCAGGTAGACTTCAAAAAATGGATTAGACTGTCAAACAAACTAATCAAAGAGGCTGAAGAAAATCTTACAACAATGACAGATGCTATGAAAAGGAACAAGATTTGAATAATTGGTCCAGCAGAACAAGACACAATAAAGAAGTCCACAGCTAAATTATAAAGGAAATTTATGGAAGCAAACTTGCCTACCTTAATGAATGAGAATCAGAAACTCATACAGGATAAAAGAGGACACCAATTAAACAAAACCCTGGGAAGAACTCACTAAGGCAAATAATAGTTGAATTATCCAACTTGGACGAAAAGGAGAAAATTTTAAGAGCAGCAAGAGAAAAAAAAAAGTAGTCATATACTATGGTGCTCAGATAAGAATGCGCTCAGATCTATCAGTAGATACCATGAAGAGAAGAGAGTGGAGTAACATCTTCCAAAAGCTGAAAGAAAAAAAACATCAGCCCAAGGATCCTCTACTCTGCCAAAAGATCTATTAATTTAGATGGCAATGCAAGAGTCTTCCCGGACAAGAAAAATCTCAAAGATTACACCATAAGACACTCAACTCTGTGGAAAACCCTTGTCAACTGATTATGGTCAGAAGATCAACATCCACCAAACACAAGCAGTAGACCACCATATAGCCCAAATCCACCCAGAAGCCAACACACTGAAAGCACTCACCAAGACAACATGGTCACCGAGGGAAAAAAAGGTCAGAATGAAGGCCCACACACCATCTCAACACACTTATGAAAAGAGATAGGAAAACACCCAACACAAGAGGTATGAGATGACAGCAATGAATGGTGATAATAACTCCAAAAGTCAATGGCCTCAATTCATCCATTAAAAGACAAAGGTTGGAAGACTGGCTTGGAAAACATAACCCATCAATTTGTTGCCTGCAAGAGACACATCTTAAGCTTGAAGACAAAAATAGACTAAGAATAAAAGGGTGACAGAAGATATACCAGCCAAACAGCAACTTAAAAAACAGTAGTGGTTGCAATCCTAATCTCTGACAAATTTGACCCCAACATGCAAACCATAAGAGACAATGAGGAACACAATACAATGCTCAAAGGATCAATAGTCCAGGAACCAGTAGACATAATAAACATGTATGCACATAATGAGAGACCCATGAAATTCATCAAACTATTCAAAAGAGGACAAAAGAAATCACAGATACAACAATCATAGTAGGTGACTTCAATACACCATTATTGGAGAAAGACAGATCATTGGGAAAGAAGCTGAGCAAGGAGACAACAGTACTAAACACTATAATTTAGGCAACTGGAGCTGCTAGACATTTGTTGAGCTTTCAGAGTCAACAGAACAACCCCTCCAAAACCAAAGAAAAGAAATAAGAAAAATCATGCAGAGTTAAACAAGTGAGAAGAAAAGAGAACAATGCAAAAAAAAAATCAATGCTGCCAAGAAAAGGAAGAAATAAACATTAATAGCCAGGATGAGGGATGAAATAGGGGAAATCACAACAGACCCAATGAGATTAAAAAGATAATTACAAAGTATTACAAAAGTCTGTACTCCAATGAATTCAACAACGTGGGAGACATGGACAAATACTTGGAAAAAGAAGCCCTCTTTAGATGATCCCAGATAGAGGTCAAGAACCCCAACAGACTCATAGCAAAAGAAGAAATAGATACAGTTATCAAGAAACTTTCAACAACAAAAAAGCTCCTAGATTAGATGGCTTCCCAGAAGAATTCTCCGAAGAATTCAAGGAGGGGTTGACACTGACCCTCCACAAATTATTACAGAGCATAGAAAAAGATGGTAAACTCTCAAACTCATTCTACAAAGTTAGTATAACTTTGCTACCAAAACATGGCAAGTCTCCCACAGGATTAGAGAACTACAGACCAATATCTCTAATGAACATAGATGCAAAAATCCTTAACAAAATATTTGTCAATAAAATACAAAGGTATATAAAACATATCATCCACCATGATCTGGTGGGATTCATTCCAAGGATGCAGGAATGGTTTTACACCCGAAAATCCATCCATTTATGAACCACATTCATAAGAAAAAAGGATAAGAATCACATGACAATACCAATAGATGCAGAAAAAAATTTTAATAATGCTCAACACCCATTCCTAACTAAGACACTCAAGAAGATAGGAATGGAAGAAAATTCCTCAAGTTAATACAAGCCTCTAAGTAAATCCAACAGCCAACTCCATAGTCAATAAAGAAAAGAAAAAAACAATTCCACTGAGAAAGGGGACCAGACAAGGATGCCCCTTGTCCCCACTTCTATTCAACATCATACTGGAAGTCCTAGCTAACAACATAAGGCAGTGGAAAGACATTAAAGTAGTGGTTCTGAACCTTTGGGTTGCAACCTCTTTGGGGTTGAATGACTTTTTCACAGGGGTCACCTAAGACCAATCAGAAAACACATATTTCCTATGGTCTTAGGAACCAAGACATTGCTCCTCTATCCATCTCCAGGGGCCCGCCCACATGCAAATCCTCCCACATATGAGTACCCAGCATGAAGACTGTTACCCATGCTACACCATGCTTCAAGAAAAAATTTCATTTATTCGTCATTAGAAATAAATGTATAATTACATATTGCTTTATGATCCGTCACTATGCTTTAATTATGTTCAGTTTGCACAATGAAAATATATCCTGCATATCAGAAATTTACATTGATTCAAAACAGTAGCAAAATTACAGTTATGAAGTAGCAATAAAAATAATTTTATGGTTGGGGGTCACCACAACACGAGGAACTGTATTAAAGGGTTGTGACATTAAGCAGGTCGAGAACCACTGCATTATAGGAATCTGACTGGGAGAGGAGGAGGTGAAACTATTGCTATTTGGAGATGAAATGATTCTATACTGTGAAAAATCTCAAAATTTCCACAATAGTAGTGCTGACAGTGATAGAGAAATATGTAAGAGTGGCAGGATACAAAATCAAAAAACAGAATTCTATTGGTTTGCTATACTTTGAACAAGACAATGGAAGTGGAGGTGAAGAAGGCAGTACCCATCATAATAGCCAGAACAAATTGAAATATCTAGGGATATATTTAACAACAACAACAAAAAAATCCCCAAAAGACAGGCAAGGAAAACCACAGTGCTTTATTATAGGAAACCAAAAGCGACCTCCACAAATGGAAGAGTATCCTGTGCTCATGGATCAGAAGACTCTATTTAGTTAAAATGTTGATCTTAACCAAGGCACAATATAAGTTTAATGCTATCTTGATTCAAATACCAAAAACCTTCTCCAAAGAATTGGAAAAAGTGACCACCAATTTCATATGGAGAGGGAAGAAGCTTAGAATTAAACTCCTGAAGAAGAAGGACAAAGTCAGAGGGCTCACTTTATCTGACTTTAACACCCACTACACAGCCACATTTTTGAAAACAGCATGGTACTGGAATAATGACAGATACTCAGACCAATGGAAAGGACCAGAAACCCCAGAAATAAAACCATTAGCATATAGACAACTTATCTTTGACAAGGGCCCAAGAAGCATCAAGTGGGAAGTGGATGCCCTCTTTAACAAGTGATGCTGGAAACAATGGATGTCCACCTGTAGGAAAATGAAACATGATCCTTACCTCACCCCATGCACAACTATAAACTCAAGGTGGATCACAGACCTAGAGTCAAATCCCAAACTATCAGGACCGTCAGCAAAGGAATCAGGACAACCCTAAGAACCTGGGCTCAGGGAATACATAGGCTAATGGCAATAGAGAAGGGCACACACACAGGTGAACCTGAAATTGACAAGTGGGATCTACTAAGGATAAAACCTGTATGCGTCAAAAGACTGTAGCAAGAGAGGAACAAGAAAACCCACAGACTGGGAAAGGATATTTAGCAATGACACAATAGACGAAGGGCTTATTAGTAAAATCTACAATACTCTCCTAGCCTGCAAAAAGAGGGAAATAGTTAACTCTCTGAGAATGCGGGCAAAAGACCTGAAATGAAGTTTCACTAAGGAGGAGACCTGAATTGCCAGTAAACATATGAGAAAATACTCCTGATCATCAGCTATCGGAGAAATGCAAATGAAAACAACCATGAGATACCACCTAACACCCTTGAGGATAGTCCAAATCAGAAAATCAGAGAGCAGCAAATGTTGGAGGAGCTGTGGCAAGATATGAACTCTCCTCCACTGCTGCTTGTCTAGGTATGTACAGCTTCTGTGGAAAGCGATCTGGTGGTAATTAACGCAAATGGAAATTGAGTGACCCTATGACCGACCCATCCATCCCTCTACTGGGCATACACCCACAATAGGTAAGAAGTAGACCATGGCCATTTGCCTGCGCTCCAATGCTTATTGCGGTGCAATTCACAATTACAAATAATTAGAAAAACCTAGATTCCCACCGATAGATGAGTGGTTTAGAAAACTCTGACATATACATACCATGGAGTATTACTCATCAATTAAAAAGCACTGATGTTCACATGAAGCACATACTCTCATGGGAAGAGTTGGAGGAAATTATGCTAAGCAAAGTTAGTCAATCCCAAAAGGACAAGTACAACCCGAGTCCCCTGAGGTAAGTATAATCAGCACAGTAGATATAGAAGAAAAGCCACTTATTTCACAATATAAGGATTGAAGTACAGGTGAGGGACAGACCAAAGCCAAAGATGTAAATGTTATTCCAACACAAAGAAGGGGCAAGGGGGGAAAGTGGAAAGAAAAGGGAGGGGAAAGGGGGGGAAAGGATGGCACTGGGGGAGTAGGGAACTAACTCACTCAGAGGGGGCGTATGTAGTTATGGCTCAATAGAAACGGTAGTGCGCATGCAGGCCCCACCAAGGCGCACCAAACCTTGAGAGCAAAGTAATCACGTGGAGAAACTCATGAAAGAGTGGGCTATAGCCTGGCCCCAATCGGAGCCAAACTGACCCCCTCCCTACTAGTCTGTGCTACAGAGAGCAACACTAAACCTACAGGTTGGGGAGAGAGGCTGGCATGCCATGCCCACATAGAAGTAAATCATGAGGGAAAAAGAGAGAGTGAGGGTCTAGGTCCCATATTGGCATGCCAAGCCCAGAGGACGACATGCCTTCATGGAGCTGCTCAGGTTCAGAGAGGACTGTCAGGCCGACAACAGCTCGAGACATGATGTCCCCTCTGGAGCACACTGCGACAGAGGACAATGCTGGGGACATACAGCAGGGAGTTAGTCTGGTCTGAACCCCCCACAACGTGGGGAATCAAGAAGGGAACATAACAGATCAGCAACAGGACCAAAGCAAAGCTCCAAATCCTCCTAGAAGCCCCCAAAATAGACTTCAGACTAAATAGGCTGTTTCCAGAATTCTCCCAGAACCAGTGGAGAGACCTGGAATTACCATATATACTCATGTGGAAGCTGAGTTTCTCAGCATATTTTTATGCAGTTTTTGTGGTAAAGGTAGGTGCTTCAGCTGATATTCAGGTTGGCTTATACTTGAGTAAAAATGGTATGAATGCTTTTTTTCATTTTTCCTACTTATTATCATCTTTTGTTTTCTCTTTTTTGTTTTGTCTCCATTATTGTTGGTTTAGCCTACCTATATTAGATAGGCAGGGGAAGCAAGCTTAAGGAGAAAGCAACAGGACTGGTGGTTCCCCGGGATTTGGAGGATGAGGAGGCGGGAGAAAGGAGCAGTGAGCAAACAATGCCATAGACAGGGGAACAACTAGGAAATTAAAATCAATAAAAAAGAGGGTGTAGAGATCCTAGGGGTGTTGGAGCAACAGCAATATAGCTAAGAGGAATTACTGAGAGGTAGTAGGACGAGCATGATGGTGGGGCAGAAAAAGGTAAAAGAAAGCAGAGGAAAGATCTAGGAAGCAAAGCTATGGATAGATTTATAAAATACGTATGTGCATTTGCAAACACATTAATTCATAAAAATAGAGTTATTGACCTACATACATATAGTTATATGGCAATACGCTCAGGTAGTGGATGGACTTTGGGTCCTAAAGTGCTAATCCATCCTGAATTCCCTGTCTTTCCAGTTTAAAATGATCATTTATTTAAAAGAAAAATTTTTAATCATTTTATTGGGGGCTCATACAACTTTTATCACAATCCATACATACATTCATTGTATGTCAAGCACATTTGTGCATTTGTTGCAATCATCATTCTCTAAACATTTGCTTTCTACTGAAGTCCTTGGTATCAGCTCCTCATTTTCCCCCTTCCTCCCCACGGGCGCCTCCCTCATGAACCCTCGATAATTTATAAATCATTATTATTTTGACATATCTTAAAGATTATTTCACAATATCCCTAGAGATCACCTGTGTTGCTTGAAAAAAATCAATCCAGAAGAACTCCTGTAGATTCCATAAAACTATCATTAGAACTCTATCAGCTAATTTTCCTGCCTAGACTTTTTATTGGATCATCCGAGAACTTTGCAAGTCACTGTATTGATTAGACCTTTTTTGAAGGGAATTTAATGATAAGTGTATTACTCTGAGAACTTGTCTTCGCCCACTTACTGATCACAGAGAAACATTCAAACACGGTGAATTGGAAACCTAGTTGTAATATATTTTGACTTATGCTTATATGAAAATTTCTAGTTCATGACAATGAATAAAATTGCTCTTTATTCACTAGCAAATAAGTATGTTACTGATAATTTCCGATTTTCTCAAATTTGATAAATACATACTATGAATGAAACATACCCAATGTTCTTGGATTTAGATGTATAAACTCAAGCTCTGTATTTTAAAAACATCGTTTACCTGTTGTAAAATAATCCTTGGTTTACTCAGTGTTGATGTAGACCCCAACTATTTACCACCATCTGTAATTTGCTAATCAATCAGCAGATCATATTTCCATATGTTCACAGATTCTGCCAGTGAAACAGTTGAGTGCTTGACCAAATGGCTGAGTGTTTGAACTCTACTTCAGTAAAGTTAGTCTTAGAAACCCACAGAGACAGTTCTACCCTGTCCTATGTGGCACTCTGCCACAGAATTGACCCAAGGAAGTGAGTGTGATTTTGTTTTTTGGGTGGCTCTTTGGGCAAAGGACCTGGTAATCAGCTTTCATAAAGATCGAAGCAAAGCTAACAACAAAATCCCTTAGAGGGTAGCCCTATTTTGTCACATGAAGCTTCTGTGGGTTGAAATAAAATGGAACCCAACATCAACATTTCTAATTTGGATTTTGCTTCAATTGACTAAAAATCCTTCCCTAGCATATGCTAGCACATGGGGGGGGGGGGGGCTTCATTTCCACATAAAAACCAGTAAACAAATAGCCGTCCACTCAAATTTTCCTCGTGTCTGCATATTCAAGAATGTTTTCTTTCAGATATATTTGACCCATCATCTCCCATCAAGTGTTCCATGGTATATACACAAGCAGTGGATATAATTCTTCATTAGGATCATGCTATCATAATGAATAAATACATAATTTGGTTGTTTAATAATTATTGATGGGAGAAAAATACAAATTCTCACAGACTTCTAAAATTATAATGCAAATTACTATTAAAGTTACAACACCCTAAAGCTGCTTTCTAAGCATAGTTTTGTGCTATTAGCTAGGTTTTTCAGCTCTGCCTTCTAAAATACTTTTATATTTTTCATATTTCTGTTCATCTATCTTGCTGGGCAGCTGCATGTCTGGCAGGATTCTTTCGTGTCCAACTAATTGTCAAAAGTCCTCTTAGGTGGATGGATTTGCAGCATTTTACTATTTCAGATTATGTGTATAATCTCAGCTGTTGGACATAAGCAGCTCAATGTTCATTGTGTCAAATGGTATAATTAATGTGAAGCTGGATTTTATTGTTATATTTTTCTTAGAGCACCCTGGTGTTTGCATATTAGCATCTGAGCAAATTTCATTATTTTTCTGAGTTTATTATTATGTTCAGAACACTTCATCTTTTTTATACATCCAAACAAGAATAGCATTCTTCCATTTTCCAAATTGTTCTCGAAGAGATTGTGTACTTTCAAAGTCATATTATATCCTAGAGTGAGGAATAAAGTTTTCTTTTCCTAATTAATTTAATTTTCTTATGCATATTTGCTCTGTCTACATTTTCCCCTCATCCCATGCTTAGTTGGATTTCTAAAAAGAAACCCAACAAGAGGAAAAACAAATACAATTATATCAAAATAAATATGCTCTGACATGAAATCAAAAGGAACCCTCTCCCCCTGTAGTTGGGTGGCATGTAAACCGTGCCAAACTGCTCACAAGTATATAAGTGATCATGTCTTCCTAAGATTTCATGTATGAAGTACGATGATAGAGTAATGACATGTGCATCATACATCAAAATAAACTCTGGCGAACAGGTGGGTTTCTTTTTGGACTCTAACTGCCAAGTCCATTCAAACCTCCCCACCGCTCTGCGGGAAAGAGATGAGGCTGCTGGCTCCCATTAATACTCAGTCGTAGGAACCCTAGAAGTCGTTTTACTCCGCGCTCTCCATAGGATGTCTGTGAGTTGGAATCAACCTGACGTCAGCATTTTTATTTTAATTAAACATCAGTTTAGACTGGCACCGCTGCTGAATGATTGAATGATTGATCTCATGACCTTGTCCTTTTGATTCTTATGTTCTCTCACTTCTTGTTTATACTCCCATTACTTTTACTTTTCTGCATTTTTAAGACAAAAAATATGTTCCATGTGTAAAGTATTTCAAAGTGGCATCAATATAATTAGAAATCAGTATCTGGTTTAAATACAACCTGTAGTTAATTACACCAAGGACCTAACAAGTCCATTCTCTTTGATTTGTCAAGGTGACCAAATAGCATGTGTTTAAACACAAAACAAGGGCCATGTGTAAATAGAAGGTCCTTAGAGAATATAAATACTCAAGAAATGAGACAAAAATAATTGCTCTTAATGAATTCATTATTTTACAATATTTATGGTTTTACAATACACAAACTGAAACTTTTGACAAAAGTTCTTTAAAATCTTTCTTGAGCCCTTCACAAAAGATGAATCTCTGAAAATATGCTACTTGAGTGAAGGGTTGAGATACTAACAACACATTTGGTAGTTCAAATTAATGAGGAGCACCTCCAAAGGAAAGTTAGCAATCTCCAGTCCAAAAATGGAAATGATTAAAAACCCACTTGAGCGCAGTTCCACTTTTTCCCACACGGGGTCGCCATGAGTCAGAAGCAGTTCAACTGTAACTGATTTGGTTTCGGTTTCATTCATTCATGGAAATAACTTAGAATTACTAGAGCACAAAGCTTATTTTAAATTAAAGTGACATTAATGTCTATTAACCTGGCATGGTTCAAATTCTCTAAATCATACTAGAGAGGAAATGAATTCTACATTTCAGGCAAAAAGTCTCTGCATTTGTATGCGCATATTACTATATCAGCAGGTCCACCTAGATAAGATAGGCTGGACAAACAATGAGAGAAGAAAATAACGGGACCAACGGTCCCAGAGGGACATTAGAGCGTGGGAGGTAGGGGAAGGGAGGAGGTATTGGCCAACACAGGAATGAGGGAACAATGAGTGGTTCAAAACTAGTGGGGAGAGGGGATGGCAGAAGCGGTTGGGGGTGACCAAGGGCAAGGTAACTGAGAGGAATTACTGAAACCAGAATGAAGGCTGATCATGGTTGTGGGACAGGAGGAAAGCAAAAGGAAATAGAGGAAAGGAGTAGGAGGCAAAGGGCATACATAGAAGCCTAAATACAGACATGCACATATGTAAATACATTTATGATTATGGGGGAAATACACCTCTGTGCATATATTTATAGGGATAGTAGTAGGGTAGTAGGTGGATATTGGGCCTCCTCGCACGCATTCCCTTAATATAAGAGCACCTTGCTCAGCCAAACGATCATTGCATGATACCCACCTTCCCAACACGATCGCTGAAGATAGACGTGTTCATAGGCAAACGTGGTGAAGAAAGCTGATGGTGCCCGGCTACCAAAAGATATAGCACCTGGGGTCTTAAAGGCTTGAAGGCCAACAAGCGGCCATCTAGCTCAGAAGCAACAAAGCCCACAGAGAAGAAGCACACAGCCTAAGCAAATACAAGGTGTTGAATGGACCAGGTAGCAGACACCAAGGAACAAAAAAAATCATTGTGTGATCACCTTCCTCACATAAATGCTGAAGACAAATGTGTGCATAAGCAAGTGTGGTTAAGAAGGCTGATGGTTTCCGGCTATTGAGAGATATAGCATCTGGGGACTTAAAAGCTTGAAAGCAAATAAGCGGCCATCTAGCCCAGAAGCAACAAAGCCCACATGGAAGCAGCACATCAACATGTGTGATCGTGAATGGCAGAGGAGACCAGGTCTCAAACAACAAAGGCAGTGGGGGTGTGGAGGGGGAAGAATCATATCACCGTGAATGAGGGGGAGTGCATGATGGGGACCCAATGCCCATCCGTAGACAGCTGGACATCCCTTCCAGAGGGGTAGTGGGGAGGAGTTGAGTCACTCAGGGTTCAGTGTAGCAACAATGAAACTCAAAACCTTCCTCTAGTTCTTAAACGCTTCCTCCCCTCACAATTATCATGACCCCAATTCTACCTTGCGGACCCAATTAGACCAGAGGATGCACAGCGGTGCAGTAGGGATCTGGAAACACAGGGAATCTAGGATGGATGAACCCCTCAGGACCAGCGGTGGGAGTGGCTACACCAGGAGGGAAGGGGGTGTAGAAAGGGAGAGCTGATCTTGGGGATCTATGTGTAACCTCCTCTCTGGGAGATAGGCAATGGGAAGGTGGGTGAGGGGAGATGCCGGGCAGTGTAAGATAAGATAAAATAATTATTTATAAACTATTAAGGGTGCAGGGGGAAGAGGGGAGCGGGAGGGAGGGGGTGGAGGAGGAAGGAAACCGAGCTGATTCCAGGAACCCAAGTGGAAGGCGAATTTTGAGAATGACGAGGGCAACGAATGTATAGGGGTGTTTTGCTCAATTGATGTATGTATGGATTGTGATAAAAGTTGTATGAGCCCCAATAAAAAGATTAATTAATAAAAACGTCTCTAAAAGTGATTTTAGTTTTCTTTAATTCATAGAGCTATTTTAAACATTTTAAACTCCAAGAGAAATTACAATACTCCAAGTCTTTAAGATGAATAATGTTTCAAAAGTACTTTAAACACAATATATAAGTACACACATATATTTACATATAATAAATATGCACATATAAATGTGCATATTGCATTAAATTTAAAATGTTGCCATAATTCTTCCTCTATTTAAAATAATCTATTTTATGCCTGCTTCTCAGAGATTGATTGAGTTTGGGCAGAAATAATCCACATAATTACGTGTTGACCTGATGCCTCTAAAATTACTTACATTTACTATCTGGATGGGGTGTTAAGAGAAAGAGCAAAAATTCTGTTGTGAATATATATCCATGTATAGCTAGAGCAGTCTACTGTTTGCTGCAATTTAGATCTATCTGGAAGAGGCTGGTAAATATTGGATATTGCCTAAATATGATTTTATTCAGAGTAATGTATCATGGAAAATGAAGAGATCATTTCATGATATCATTTCACTGGTATGGCTGTGAAGCAAACATTATAAATCATTTACCCTGGGCTTAGGTCATTAAAATGAAGAGCAAAAATCATTGAACTATTGTTGCTTGTGATAGCACTGCTTGAAATTAAGGGATAGCTAGTTCTTTCATTTTTGTCATTTTTTCTTTTTAGGGAGAAATGATATTTGAACAAAAAACCACATTTTATGATGCTTTTCATGCAGCAAAAATGTACTAAAATTTTTAAATTGTCATTCACTAATCCTTTGTGAAAATCTTATATCCAAATGCCAAAGACTAGTTGCCCACGAACAACAAAATTGCTTTATCCACACATTATGGCTGATGTTTTACTTCATGAAGTTTAATCAAAGTCACCCCCCACCTCCCAGGAGCTTAATTTTTAGAACTGAATTTCTTTTCAGTAATTGTTTATTCTATAATGCAATTTATCAGTAGTTGCAACGTCTCCATTTCTCAAGGATTCTGTACTTTTATATAGTTGCTTGGCAAACATTTCTGGCAAGAAAATCCACCATGGAAGCTCATGTTGCTAATTTCCCAATCCCTTGGGTGTACAGCCCAAAAGGAAGTGAAGAAAGTGGCGATGATGTACCTTGTTGAATTTTATTCAGATGGTTTCGTGTTACTTTGTTGTCTCCTGAGGGTAGTAGGGAGAGTACAAAACAATGTGAAGAGTGTCAGACTGGGAGTGACATTTTTGGCTTTAATTGGAATTAGACATGTGATTAATGCGCAGTCGAGATTATGTTGGCTATATGAATAGACACAGTGATTTATATGAAAACCCAGAGAGAAGTAATCTCAGGGTTGAAGAAATAAGAGAGCCTTTATTTCCCAATGATATAAGTGTCTCTATATGAGACCTTTCCCTAATATTTAATTCAATCATGACCCTGATAACCTAATTTTAAATTTCCTTAGAAGCCCCCAAGTTTGAATCCTACTAAATGAAATTCTTCTTAAATACAACCTAGAAGTGGTTTTGACAGTAACTGGACAATATTAAATATAAAGGACCCTAGAAAAACATTGTCCTTAGTGATTAGGCCAACTCTCAGGCTCTGAAACTTCTGGCCAGCCAGTACCCTGTGTGTTATACAACTGTTATTCCCAGGTGTCATTTTCAATGCTTCTGATAAGATGCGTGATCTCTAGTTTATAGATTAGCCAATATCTTGACTTAGAAATTAAGGCTCTCATTAGCATGACAGCAATACCCTCTCTGAGGATGTGAAGTCCTTACGTGGTTTTCACATTCTTCTGGCGCAGTTTCCAGTTGTTGGGAGCTGTGGTTGCTGGTTCCCCTCATTGTCGCTCTTCCTCCAATTGTTACAGTCTTTTTCAAAGTGTAGTAGTTAAAAGACTTAGATAATTCAGATAATTTAAAAATAAAAAGTTATTAACATAACTTTAACCAACATAAACAAAATACACATAGGCATTTAAGAAGCAAAAATATATGAGAATTAAAGCAGCCAAACTATGAACATCAGCACAAAGCTAAATGAGTTGATAAGCCAAATAAAAGAAATGTGAAAAAGATTATCGAGATAAAACTGGATTTCTGAAGAACGTCATGGCTTAGGGGAAGATAAAAATGCCCCAATCTGCAGGACCATGCATGAGAAAACAGCTTGAAAGGGAGCTGTCAGGTAAAATTTGATAAATATGGGCACATTAATAAGAAGAAATTGACCAATTGCTTTATCTTTATTATTTCTTTCCGTGTGTGCTCGCACATGCACAGGCTTTTGGTGTTAACTTGCTTTGTTGTCCATTCCCTAGCTTTTGCCAATGGGGATTTATTTCATTGATTTTTTTACTTTCATGTTTTTATAGATGTTTTAAGGCAATGGATTTTTCTCTGTTATTACTTAAGTGCAGCACATAGATTCTGTTACACAATGTCTCCATTATGAAATCTAGTATTTTCTTTTGTATTTCCCTTTTTACCCAGGGGTTATTGAGTGTCTGGGTTTTGCTTTTCCAAGGGGGAAAGCTGTGTGTGTCCAAGTGAAGGTGTTTAAATTGGAGCCAACATTAAAAACTATTTATTTGTGGATTTTACAGATGCTTTCTTTGTGACCTGGTATATAGATTTTACCAATGTTTCCATTGTATTTGGAATTATGTATTTTAATAAACCATAAGGTATATGCATGTGTATAGACAACGCATGCATACATAAGTGCATAAATATGTGTAGGCTGATAACCTCTCTCATTGACTTTATTGCTCAAGCCTTCTATGTTCTTGCTTTTTATGCTCTTTAAAACATTGTATTGTGAAAAAAAGATGGAGATTTACATTTCAGATCATCATTTTTTGATTCAATAACTTAAACTGCTTTGTAAGCTTCTCAATAGCTGTTCTTGCTTATTTTTCTTTGCGTAATCTGATGTGGCATGAACTGTGTTAACATCTCTTATTACAAATATATATTCTTCTACCTTTTAATGCTAACCCCTTTAAATGTCTTCTTTATCTGTGGTTGCTGGATTATTGGGTACATGGATAATTATTCATTATTTATCTGAACTGTGGAATGAGACTTTTAACATTGACAGTGTCACTTTTCATATTTAATAATTTACCTGAGTTATTCTTTTCCTGATATCATGAGGGCAACCCCTGCTTTTCTCATTGGATTACTATCCAATGGGTGTCAAAAAGTTTGTGTAAAAAATCTATTACATATATTTTTTAACATTTTATTAGGGGCTCATACAACTCTTATGACAATCCATACATATACATACATCAATTGTATAAAGCACATCTGTACAGTCTTTGTCCTAATCATTTTCAAAGCATTTGCTCTACACTTAAGTCCTTTGCATCAGGTCCTCTTTTTTTCCCCTCCCTCCCCGCTCCCCCCTCCCTCATGAGCCCTTGATAATTTATAGATTATTATTTTGTCATATCTTGCCCTATCCGGCGTCTCCCTTCACCCCCTTTTCTGTTGTCCATCCCCCAGGGAGGAGGTCACATGTAGATCCTTGTAATCGGTTCCCCCTTTTCCAACCCACTCACCCTCTACTCTCCCAGTATCGCCCCTCACACCCCTGGTCCTGAAGGTATCATCCACCCTGTATTCCCTGTGCCTCCAGCTCCTATATGCACCAGTGTACAACATCTGCTCTATCCAGACTTGCAAGGTAGAATTCGGATCATGGTAGTTGGAGGGGAGGAAGCATTTAGGATCTTGGGGAAAGCTGTATTCTTCATCGGTTTTCCTGTTTGAAGCCCCTTAGTACTTTCTACCACATGTTTTTCTGCTTTTCACACATGATTGTTTCTATTGCTATGATGCTGGAAGCTATGTCAGGGGTGCCCAGGAGGGACAAGTTTCTGCAGAGTTTTCTAAGCAGAGTAGGAAGAAAGATGTGGTTATCCACTTCTGAAAACATTGGCTAATGAGAAATTCATGAGTAACAGTGCACTATTGCCTGATATACTGCCAACAGATGAGCCTTTCAGGATGGAAGGCTCTTGAAATGTACCTGGGGAAAAGCTGCCTCATCAAAAAAGTAGAGTGACCTTAATGATGTGGATAAAGCAAAGCTTTTGGTCTTTCATTTGCTGATGTGGTGTGATTCAAAATGAGCAGAACAGGTGCAGATATCCATAAAGGATCAAAATGTGAAAAGTATGAACATGAATACAGGAAAATTAGAAGTTGTCAAATATGAAATGGAAAGCATAAATATAAATATTCTAGGAATTAGTGAGAAAAAAGCTGATCTGAGAATTCATGAATAGGGCAATCATATGATCTACTATGCTGAGATAAAATTGAACAGGAATATTCAGTGTCAAAGAGAACATTGAAAGGTCAATTCAGAGGTCCAAATTTGTCAGTGATAGGATAGAACTCATAGGCCTACAAGGAAGACCAGTAATCTGACAATTTAATTAATGTTATGCATCAAATTATAAAGCTAAATATGGAGAAATTGACAATATCTAGCAACCTATTCAACCTGTAAGTGATGAAACATGAAATCAAGATGAATTGATAATTATTAGTAATTGGAATGCAAAACCTGAAAACAAAGAAGGATTGGTTATTGAAAAATGTGGCATTGGTGATAGAAATAATGTGTAGATTAAATGATAGCATTTTGCAAGACCATTGTCTTATTCATTGCAAATACCTATTACAACAACATAATAGCAACTACAGTTACCAAAATGACTATATTTGTGAAAACAAACAATGCAGAAGCTCACCATCGCCAATCAGAAAACGGCCAGAGGCTGACTGTAAAACACAGAAGCAAGTGCTAATGTGCCAGCTCAAGCAAAAACTGAAGAAAATGTACCATATATACTCGTGTATAAGGTGAGTTTTTCAGCACAAAAAATGTGCTGAAAAACTGGAGTTCGACTTATACATGGGTCAGTGGCATGAATGGATGTCATCTGGTCAATCCCGACTAACAAAAGGAGGAAATCTCATGAAGCCTGACATAGAGTTAATAGCAAAGTGGGTTCGAGATGCATGGGAAGACATTCCAGAAGACATGGTGTGACGTGCCTTCCAGAAATGTAGTATTAGTAATGCTATGGATGGCAGTGAAGACTGCGCTTTGTGTGAAAATGACAGCAGTGATGGTGATGACGGCGATCTCAGTGAGGACAGCATCTATGATGACCTTATACCAGCTGAAGCTCTGCATTGGGATATGGATGATGATGAGGAATCCAGTTTTGAAGGATTTTAACTCTACATTTTAGCTTGGTTGCTGATTGAGCTCAGGGAATAGTACTCTTAAGGTATCATTGTTGATACCTTATTGTTTTTGTTGAACCTCTTTTCCACTTACTGTGCTGGTTTACTAATGTTAAATGACTTGCTGTCCTTTTATTTATGTTTTTTATTTAAAATAAATATTTAAATACATTACCCCACTGGTGTCTCATTTTTTAGTAATTTTATTTTCATTTGTTTGATTATTGAAACTCACTAATAGCTTCTGCTATTCCACCCTGGGCTTATACTCAAGTCAATCAATTTTTCTGGTTTCCCAGGTAATTATTAGGTACCTCAGCTTGTACTCGGGTTGGTTTATATTCGAGTATATATGGTAAATAAGTCAACTATATCTATGGTCTTAAAAATATCCCGCCTCAATTTTAAGAACATCTCCAGTTGTATTATCTTTTCTATGATCAAAAGCAAGCTTCAGGGTCTCCTCTGACATCCACTTTGATCTTTTCTGTCTTGATTTTGTAATAACCTTTTGCTTTCTTCATGTATGCTGTTCTTGACATTGTCCTCAATTCATCCAGTCTTTGGTCATTAGTGCTTAGTATGTCAAATATGTTCTTAAGTGAACCTGATGCATATGGAAGAAATAATGAAGTAAAAGTCTTATCAAAGAAGACTTCACAGTGGCCATCTAAGGGGCAACTATTAGTCTCTCCCTGTCCAAAAGAAATAAAAATATTTAACAATTGGAAACAATTTGTCCAATAGACTAATGGACAATTGGAACAGCATCCTTCACGCTTCTGAGGCCAGGCTAGATGGTGTCCAGATAATACTACCAGTGCTCGGAACGAGTAGAATTAAAATAAGTTGAAAAACACTCAAAATCATAAAAGCAGGACTTTAGTGATCAAATAGGCACGTGAGGGATCTCAAAGCCAATGACTTTTAGTCACCTGTAGGTATGGAAACGAATTTACCACTGTGCCGTAATTGCCAGTCAATCAATAGGCAGATGTAGAACGGGAACAACATTGTAAGGATAAGCCGACATTGTAAGAATAATCTGCCGTTTGAAATCAAGTTCACAGCATTTACCCGAGGTGGAGCGAAGGCAGGAGCAAAGGGAAGAGGGGGAATGAATGGCATTGAATTGAAAGGATTATTTAAAAAAATGAAGCAAAAAGTGTATTTATTGCTTAACCTTCACCCAATTAACATTAAACCATTTTAAAAAATAGGAGAGGGGAGACACAAAGTAATGTGTTAAAATGAAATATGCAAATACAGATCTAGAAAACCAAAGCAGTAGTAAACACACAGCTTTTCCTAAGCTGAAAGAAAGGAAGAAAACCATCCCTCCTGGAACTACAATATTTGAGTGAACCAGGTAGAAAGCACTGAAAGAAGAGGAAAAGATGACACAAAGCAGTAAAAAGAATAGGTTCATGTGGAAGCATATTTGGAGGCAGTATATGATCAAGAACTGACGGTGCTTGTGGTGGTTACATCATCTGTTGTCAATATGAGAAGAGAGTGAAGGGGTGGAGTTTAGCCTGTCAATCAGGTGGCACCTTGATGACCTAGTTGGGAGGCACAAAAGAGATAAAGAACTCACTGGAGGCAGGACACACACTCACTCCCTGCGAGATATTACTGATGATGAGCCTGATGGAGCTAAGCTGATGCAGCCAGAGCTCTGGGAGCTGAAAGAGCCGCATAGAGACCCCTGCCATAGCTGAGATGCTTCTACTGCAATTGGATCCACAAGACTTTCCACTTGGCTTGTGATCTTCCTGAAGTCAGAGTCATTGCATGTGTTTCATGAGTCTGAAGAGGGTTTTTTAGATTGGTATAGGACATATGGACTAATATCAGACATATGGACTTGATCTGGACTGAACAGGATGTTTTCTCAATATTCAATGGCTCTTGTATATAAAGCTCTTTCTTACACACATATGGGTGTCCATGAATTTGTTTCTCTAGTCTATCAGGACTAACACAGTACTAAAGGAAGAGGTTTAACTACATTAAAGGCATTGACCAAAAAAAGGCTTCCAGAATTAATAAGATACCAATTGTCATATTTAAATAAATTAATACAATACTGACGGTGCTCAGTAGTCTATGCCAATAAAATTAGATGGGAACAACTTAGCCAATCTACTAGAGAAGATCTACATATGTGAAGGAAAGGCGACCAAGTAGAATTATCAAATTATCAAGTATTATCATCAATGTCATATACAAATAAATTTCACTCAAGATAATTCCAAAATATTTTCAAAAATACTTGGCGGACTGTCAGAAATCTAAATTTGATTCAGGGAAGACATGGAATGAGGAATATCATTACTGATGTTAAATGGATCTTGGGTGAAGATAAAGATTATCATAAAGAAGTTAAACTATATTTTACTTACTATGCAAAGGTATTTGACTGCTTGGATCATAAACTGTATTCCACTGTGAAGAATGAGTTTCAGAACAATTAACCGTGTTCACGTGAAACATACACACACACTAAGAGGCAGTCATTTGAACAAAACAGGAAATATTGTGTGGTTTGTCATCAGAAAAGGTATCTGTCATGGTTGTATCCTTTTTCCATACACTTACTTCATATCCATGCTGAGAAAATAATTTGAAAACACGGACGATAAAAATAGAGCTAAGAATCAGTATTGCTGAAAGTGAAGAGGACTTGATATATTTACTTATAAAGGTCAAATTCTACCACCTTCTGTATGTAATATTCCACGACATAAAACAAAAATCCTCACAAATGAACCAATACACAACATGGTGACAAATGGAGAAAAAATGAAGTTGGTATGGACTTCCTTTTACTTCGGAGCACAATCAGTCACTTCATATGCACGTGAGAGCTGGCCAGTGAACAGAAAGACCGAGGCGGAACTGATGCATCTGAAACATGTAACTGAAGAATATTGAACATGCGGTGCACTATCAGAAGAAAGATCAAATCTGTCTTAGAAGTAAAGTTAAAAGAGTGATTTTATCTTGCATATGTTGGTGGTGTTAGCAGGAAGGATCAGTGCGTGGGAAAGGTCATTATGCCTGGCAAAGTAGCAGGTCAGTGGGAGAGAGAATAATCCTTCACAAGATCAAGTGACACAGTGGCCTCGGCAGTGGTCTCCAACATAAAAACAATGTTGAGGTTGGCACAGGACCGGATGGTTCCATTCTGTTGTACATAGAGTTGGCATGAATCAGAACTGGATGGATGGCACCTAACAAAAAAATTAATGACTTAAGCCTTTTATGTATTGATTTTGCTTTTTAGTTTTTTTAATTCCATAATATTCTAAAAATATTCTTCCTTTATGTGGTGTGTTTCCTTTTTATTTTCCTCAATTTTTTCTGGCACCTAAGAAGGTCTGTATACTGATTATATTAGTCACTTTTATTCCTATAATATTTATGCTCTTACTGTACTGTTTAATTACTTTATTCTTACTGCACTCTCATTTACGCTAGTCTTTTAGCCTGTAATTTACTATCTAGTTTCTTAGTTTAGAATTCACCATCACCTACTGCATCAAACATCAATGAGTTTTTTCCACTCTCTTTTCTTTCTTCTTTCATGTTTGAGGGAATTATTTTTTTCATTCTTTGGACTATATAATACGTTTTAGTGATTTGAATTTTCTCTATATTGGACTATTGCTTGTGGAGTTTGACAGAACTACGCATTGTCCTTTGGATGCAGTATCCAGGCCAGCAGGTCAAGAAGCAAAAGAGAGCAATTTCCCCACAGCCTATTTATATATATGAAATAGGCCACACCTCCAGGTACAACATGCCATCAACTTCTTACCTGCACATTACGAGGGAGGCCTCACGACCAAACTACTCAGGATCCTTGCCTAGCCCAGTTGAAATCTAACTACCAAAATGGTAGAAAGACCTAAATTTAAATCTGAGTTCTTATCACTATGCCTATGATCTTAAGGAAGTTATTTGCCCTCATGAGGCCTTTGTTAAAGCTACAAAATAGAATGTTTAATTGCCACTGCATAGGGTACTTATGAGAATTTAATATGTATTTAAAGTATTGAGTAATTGCTTAATAGACTGTATTCTATTGCAACAAATAGAAATTAATATTAATTATATATGTTAATATATTCCATTGGGAAAAGAGCACCCCATTTTCCCTGGAAAATTTGGATATTTAATGAAAAAGTATATGTATCATAAGAAATACTCTATTTGCCTATACACAAAGAAGAGGAAAATAATCTATAAAGATAACCTTGCTTTCAGTTTTATTAAGGCAACCTCCTGGCAATTAAGTGCTATTCCTTTACACACCTTCTGAAATAATTTCTGGAGTGATTTACCAACAAAATGCATGATAAAGATATTAATTCACTCCAGGCCTAGATTGATAGTTGACTTTAAATTGCCACCCCACTTTTTACCCAAACTCAATTCATTCACCACTCAGTTTTGATTGACCACACCTGCTTGCTAGGTATATCTCACTTGATAAGTGGATAGTTCTTGTCATTATCACCCTTTCCTCATTGGTGACATGCTGAAATTATGAACTTCCTAAAAGATCACGGATGAAGTGCTTTGGGAAAGGTGGCTATGGCTGCCTAGAGCTTTGGTGGCATGACAGCTATGATACTCTCAGTAGTTGAATGGAAAGTTGGCTATTCAAGCCTATCAGTTGCTCTGTCGGGTGAAAGCACTTGGTCACCTGCTGTCATGAAGATTTTTGCTAATGTTAAGAGCTGTAGAGATTCTAGCCAAGAAAATGCTAGGGCGGCATTTCTTCCCTGTCACTGGGTCATCACTGGTTGACAATCAACTGGACAGTACCCAATGCGAACAACATGTTTAGTTGATAGCCTAATGGATTCTACATGATCCCAAACTAATATTTAGCTATGAAAAACGATGTTCCTTCCACACATATATAGTAACTGTGGTTGTTAGGCACCATCCAATCATAATTCAAGTGTATCATTTTTTCTGTGGTCTTCCTTCTTCAATATCCAACTTTCGCATGCAAATGGAACAATTGGAAATACTGTTGGGAAATACCATCCTGAACGTGTTCTTCCTCTTTGATTTTCTACTCCAGGTGTTCTTCACATTTCATTATCACACTCGGTCTTCTACAGCTGCCTTTTGAAATTTTCTGTTGAGCTGTCACTTCATCATTTATTTCGTGTGCTTTAGCTACTCTATGATCAAGAGCAAGATTCAGAGTCTCATCTGACATCCACTTTGATCTTTCTTTCCTGTCTGGTTAATGACCTTTTGCTTTCTTCCATTACAATATCCCACAGCTCCTCCAGTCTTTAATGTTCAATGCCTCAAATGTGCTCTGAGAAATTCTCAAAATTCACAAGGGTTATACTCAAGTTCATATTTTGACTTTTATGAACTTGTTTCAATTTCCTTAAACTTCCACCTGAATTTGCATACAAGCAATTGATAATCTGTTGTGTTGTGGGCCCCTGGTCGAGTTTTGGCTGATGATATTGAGCTTCTCCATCTCTTCCCACAGGTGTAGTCAGTTTGATTCCTGGGTGTTCTCTCTAGTAAAGTCCACATGTATAGCCCCCATTTACCTTGTTGCAAAAACGTTTTCAAGGATCTAACAGGATGTTGTTGAATTCATTTCTAGGAATGGGTAGTGTATATATGGTATGTTTCTTTAAACCCGTCCCTCGCCCCAAAAACTCCCTTTAGATGGCTTATCCCTCAAGCCTAAATAGTGAAGAGGAGAAAAGTAGAGTTGAAATACGTTTAGAATCTACTGACAAACAAGTTCAGCTCAAACAACAACAACATAAGGCATTTCAATGAAGACATCTTTGGTCTTTCATAATTCTCTCACGAAATCTCCAGTTTCATTTATGGCACTGGAACCATATTGCCCAACAACTATTCCTTCCCATTTGCTTTCAACATTCACATCCCAATGGCCAATAATCTCTAATGTATCTTGATTGCTTGTGTGATCAATTTAATTGAAGGTGTTGGTAGAATTACTGAATTTCTTCATCACTAGTTTGGTGGTTGAATAATAATGTCTTAACTGGATTTCCTTGTGTATTATCTTATCACAGACAGCACTGTCCTTCAAGCCAGCTTTAAAAATGTTCTTTTTGATGAAGAGTGCAATGGATTCCATTTATCTTGCATTTGTCATTCCTGGCAAAATAACCATATGATTATATGATTTAAAATGAGCAATACCAATGGATTTTAGCTCAATAATGCCAAGGATAATGATCTCTGTGTGTTCAATTTTATTTTTGATGACTTCTAATTTTCTTATATTTGTGATCTATACTCAGACTTTTAATAGCCATTTGAAGCTCTTTATTCTATTTTAAAGCATGCCCTTTCAGCATATGAAGGTCCAGAAAACTTTGCTCCATCTACATCATTGTGAACTATTTGAAGAGATAGCTAGGTATTCATAATGTCTTCAGTGACTGATCCTTCAGAAGTGGACAGTCTAGTCCTTCTTCTTCTGGAAGTCCCACTGAAACCTGTATTCCATGGGCGACCCTTCTGCGATTTGAAACACCAGTGACACAGTTTCTAGCATTACACCACCAAGAAGATGTAATTGAATTATTGAATTGTATATGTAAACTCTATGCCAATAAAACTTTTTTAAAAGACAGTAAAATTGGGGTGGGGGGTAAGTGGATAAAGAAAAGGAAATGGCGAAGGAAAGGAGGAGAGAGGGGGAAGGGACAGTTCATACCACTGTGTTCTTTGACTAATGCACTCCTTCCTTACTATTGTTGAGGAAGCCTGGTGGGATAGTGGTTTCATATTGGGCTATGATCTGCATGGCTGGCAGTTCAAAGCTACCAGAAGTTCCATGGGGGGAAGGCTAGTCTTCCTACTCCTTATTGAAAAGGTTACAGTCTCAGAGACCCACAGGGGGCACTATGAGTCAGCATTGGCTTGATAACAGCGAGTATGGTTTCTGGTTTTTAATCTAGAATTTTTTGTAAAGTAGTTCTATTTATGAAAGTATTGCAAGTCTTTGTTTTTGTTAATGCTTTTTCTTTATACTTACATTTTCTCCTAATTATTGTATGTCTGATTTCAGAAATGTTTGACAAACCCAACTGTACTAAAAGGTCTAGAAGAAGCTATACAATTAATAGATGTGCAGTGAAATTTACAAAGATGTGCACTGACATTTTAAGAGAAGGCCAAATCATATTTTTTGCAGTACAATATCTAAGGAATATTAAATAATCTGAATATGGTTCTGCCTGCCTCACACTTGAACTTCCTTCTTCATTATCTCAAATGAAGTGTTTTGTGAACTTTAGTCAGGCGCGCTCAAGCTCTGCTAATGTTTTACTGATGTTTTGATTCAATATAGCAGATATTTAATATTTTTCAGTTTCAAACAGCTGTTTGATCTGCAGTAGAATTTTTTCCATTACTTTTCTCAGAATGTGCCTGCATTTAGGTAATAAAAAGAAAGATACAGTTCACTCTCTCCATTAATGTAGAAAATTTTAAAATACGATAATCTGAAAAGCAACACCACTACCCCCCAAAAAAATCAAAACCAAAACAGCATTGCCATCAAATTGATTCCAATTCATAGCAAGCCTATAGAATGGAGTGAAATTGCCCCATAGAGATGCTGAATCATTAGATCTTTGTGGGAGCCGAAAGCCCTGCTCCCATGGGGCAGGTGGTGTGTTTGAACAACAGACTTACAAATAGTTAAATTGTGGCTAACTTTAATGTCTTATGAATGCCATTTTAGAAAGTTGTTTGATAATCATGAATTAGTATAAATAAAGTACCTTTTGAGAATGTGATTCAGTAAAAGGACTCATTTCTATCTGACGTGGCATTCATTCTTTGACATCCCAGTGTGTTTTTTTCACATGGAGACCTGAAAGCTGTCTCGCCTCTTTTGGCTAAGGTCCATTAGCTCCTCTACGCTATTAATGTCTCATCCTGTTTCAAAACTCAGACCAAACATTTTTTCCTCAATGTCGTCTTACTACCGTTGACATTTCTAGACTCACAATTATCTGTAAACTTCGCTCTTCTTTAGAGAGCCTGTCAAACTCACCAAGCTCACTGCTGCCAAGTGGGTTCAAATCCACAGACACCCTACAGGACAAGGTGGAACTAGCTCTGTGGGTTTTCCGAAATTTTAATTCTTTACAGGAATAGAAAGCCTCATCTTTCCCGCATGGAGCAGACGGTGGGTTCATACTGCTAATCTACTTTGCTACCAGGTCTTTGATGCATAATTGTAAACCCATGACCCATCACACAATTAGTTGTTTTAGGTAATTCTCCATTTCTACTATACAATGTAAATGAGAGCAAAACTCCAGGTGTCAGTTGTGTCATTTTCATGAGTTGAGTTCCCAATAAATACCCAATTACTTCCATAAACTCCCCACTTCCCATTGTAATAGGTTGGGAACTTAACAGTGGATGAGGCATAGCTGCTACCCCTTACAGTGGACTAAGCCAGACACAAAGTGTGTGTTCTTGTTATGAACCACTATTTAGTCCACACTCTCAGGGTGCTCTTATGCATAAGAACCAAGCTGCCCAGTCCTGTAAAGTAAAAACATATATTTTGACCGGAAAAAATCCTAGTCTCTTTTCTTTAGAATCCACATAAATATTAACTTCAAATGCCAAATAAAGTGTATGCCAACAGGCATGAAAATTACTGAAATCAGACACAAGGCACAGGGGATTCAACCAGGGCAGTACTGTGCGGAGCACCGCTATGACTCAGAATCAATGCATGGGCAGTGCGTCTTGAGTGAAGCGCTCATAAGTTCTTCAAGGGCTGTTCGTTCATGACTGAAGTTGGTCGTCAGACCTTTCTTCCTGGAGCCTCTGAGAGGAATCCAGTTGTCACTTGTTGTTACTGTTGTTGTTAATCATGTAGCATGCTAATTTTTGCACCATTCAGTGACTTCATATTCTGCCACCTCCTACCATCGAGTAGATTTTAGCACAGAGTGACACTTTAGTATAAACTAGAACTGCTCCTTAGGGTTTCACAGACGGTAAGTCTTTATAAACGCAGACACCTAATATTTCTCCCATGGGGATTTTGATGGGCTTGAACCAAAAACTCTACAGTTAGTCGCCCCGTGCTGAGCCCACTATGCCACCAGGACTCCTTATATTCAGCTACGGAATAACCTTATATGAATTAGTACATTATGCATATTTTGTTTGGGAGAATATCTTGAAAAATGCACATATGAATATCAAATCTAATAAGTTAATATAGTTTTTAAAATATTTTGAGTCTAAAATTACATCTAGAAATGAACTAACTTAGTGGCATACAGACTGGCTTCACTCTCCTGAAGCTGTAATCTGACTCTGCCACCCACTGACTTCATTATTTTGGGCAAGTAGCCTAAATACTCAATACTTTCATTTTTTTCTCCTGTGAACTATTTATAAAATGAGGAATATAAATGTTCTCACTTAGGGTGAAGGGAGACATAGGACAGTGTAAAATATGACAAAATAATAAATTATAAATTATCAAGGGTTCATAAGGGAAGGGTGAGTGGGGAGGGAGGGTGAAAAATGAGGAGCTGATGACAGGGTCTAAAGTGGAGAACACATGCTTTAAGAATGATGAATGAGAGTAACGAATGTACAAATGTGCTTTATATAATTGATGTCTGTATTGATTGTGATAAGAGTTGTATGAGCCCCCAATAAAATGAGTTTTAAAAATAGAGGGAAAAAATTGTTCTCTCTTCATTGGATTTGTAGCAGTTACATAATCTCCTGTCAACTGAGTGAAGGGTTAGAGTCTAGCCTGCCAATCAGGTCATAGCCAATCATGCCTCTGTGTGGGTGTGGTCTTTTCCTGGGAATTCTAGGAGCTCCTGTCTTCCTCTGTCAGGTGGGTCACACACTCTCTCTGTTTGTCTTCCTACTGACAAGCCACATGGAACTATGCTCATGGTACCAGATCCCTGGTGCTGGAGGAGCCACGTGAAGACCCACACCAGCACTGAGATTCTTCCACCACCACTGGATCCACAAGACTTTCAACCCACTGACCTGTGATCTCACTGCATTCTGCATCATTGCATATATTGTGTGAGTCTGAAGAGGAATTTATAGACTGGTATCGGACATATGGGCTAATATCAGACTATGGACTTGACCTGGACTGGGCTGAGGTGTTTTCTTAATAAACAATTACTCTTTGATAGAAAGTTCTCTTTTACACATGTATGAGTGGTCAACCTGGACTAACAGGATTATTGGATAAATAAATCATATAAAATAGACAGTACTTTTCCCCGTATACAAATTTTCAATAAACATTAGCTATAATCATGCTCTGTTGTTATTTCCCAAGATGATGATTATTACAGACACTAAGATATTAATCGGAGCCCTGGGTGGCACAGTGATTAAATGCTCAAATGCTAACTAAAATTAGTGACAATTTGTTATTATGAAGATTGACAACCTTGGAAACTGTACAGGGCAATTACACTCTGCTGTTAGTATCTCTTTGAGATGTTGAGTTGGGATCAACTCAAAAGCTGTGCGTTTGGCTTTTGGGGTTTATAATATTGGTGTATCCAGGTTAAACATGGATATCTTACTATCAACATGATGGTATCAAAGCCCCACTTTGGCTGAAAACTCTCGAAATCTGTCACAAATCGGATATTTGCTGTGGAAGGAGAAAAAGTCGCTGGTAGACTGCTAACACAGAAATGCTACGGGAAAAGGTAGAAAACCCCCCTTATTGGAACTTTCAAAATGAGACCTATAAAAAAATGACCAACATTTTTTATCCCAAACTGTTGTATTTCTGAAGACTTTACAGTAAAGTAAGCTAACATGTTCCTTCTTTCAACATAGCTAACATAGATGTTCTGTGAATAGAAGGGAAAAAGAGTACAGGATATAGCATCTGGACAATATACCAGCTTTCCTCTTCATTGACACCTCATCCTTCTGAAATGTAATCTGGAAATAGAGATAGTTACAGAGAATCCCAAAATTGTTCTCGATATTTTATAATCACCATTATTTCACAGTAAATATTGTGAAGACAATAACATCAAACAAAAAGATACCTAGTCTACTCAGTGATCAATGGTTGCATTTAGGAGAAGCAGAATGATATCTATCTAGATTTTGTCAGTCATTCATTTTTAAGACAATAATTATAGATTTTATTATTCCCACTTGATTAATAAATACCAGTTCCTCATCATCATTGTTTCCCAAGCATCAGAAAGGAGGTATTTTGAAAATATTAGTATTGAGTATATTTTATTTACAACCTGCTAAGAACACAGGTTTAAACCCTCAGGTCTCAGTCCAGGGTAAAGATGAGGCTGTCTGATCCTACAACAATCTAAAGTTTCAGTGACCCGAAGAGGCAGTTTTACTCCCCTTATAGGATCACAATGACTGACTGAGTGACATTGAGAATGTGTCTGGGCAATAAATATGTTTATTGATGTTAGACACAAAATATTAACAAATTTACTCCTCTGCATATTTTAGAAAGATTATATTTGAAAATGGTAACTCCACATAAAGACAATAAGAAAAGACAGACAGCACACTAAAAGAAAGGGTTGTCAGGAACTCGCAAGCCCTGTAAAAGTGAAAAGTTAAGGTCACAGGGACTACTAAATGCAAAACTCGCCAAGCAAACATACTCATCAGTGCATCTCTACTTACTGGAGTATTGTTTTGGTAAATTTGAGAAGTCTAAATGTTATCAATTGTTGGTCTTCATCCTGAAAGCTAGATGTTGTTTCTTTTTAACTCTGCATTCTAAGGCTGCTTCTCTGTTCCCTGATGGTCCCAGTTCTCAACTCGGGGAATCCAGTCAATCTAGAATAGATGGTTCTGTAAGGTCCCACATCTCAGCTGACATGACACATTTTATTGTCCCGAATAAGGCAGAGTCTGAGAGTATAGGCTTGGAGAAGGAGAGCAACAGGCTGAGTTCATTTCCAAGTATAAGTCTGGGGTAAAGCCATAAGAAGACAGATCACAAAACAGAAAGCCAGTAAGAAAGGAAGATTTGGATACACTGCAGTATATAGACTGGTCCAAGTAAATATTAAATTATTCATTGATTGATTCATTATTTTATTAATTTAAAATTACTAAGTATCTCAGTAAAGCCAATGCATTACTGAGAAAGTTCTGAACAACAGGCACTAGGGGACAAAAATCTCGGGATCTTTCCAAAGTCCAATGTTTATTTGTTTATATAATAAAGTGGAAGATAATAATGGGGAGGTAACATAATACCCCCGGGTCTCCCTCTCATAATTAGGACCCATAGAACCAGAAGCTCTGATGTAAGGTTGGTCTGTGGTTCATTGTCCACACAGAGGAGGACACTAATTCTGCAAGAGCACAAATGCATTGTTCAAGGGCATAGAGCTGAGTCATTGGTAAAATTCATATTCGATTTCATTTTTTATGGTCTTCTACAAATCATGACCTTTTCTTTGGATCATATCCTTCAAAGAAATGACTCAGATCAGACAGGGAGAGGAGCCTGGTATTTCTAGTGTAACCCCAGACCTAATATGTAAATGAACGAGTGTAGCTTTGCTCCAATAAATTTTTATTTATGGACACTGAAATTTGACTTTCACGTGTTCATGCCACAAAAGATCCTTCTTTTAATCTTTTCCAGTTTATGTTTTGCATAATTTGCTGTATATGAAATCCAGATAGGGAAATCTATAGAGACAGTAACATGACCAATAAATACCTAGGGACAAAGCCGGGAAAGACTGAGGGGAATGAGGAGCTGACAACAATCAGCACCAGAAGAAATTCTTCTGAAATTGATTGTGTTGATGATTGCATAACTCTTCTTAATGTGGTTGAATGATTAAAAACTATTTTAAAATATGAATGATTAGCTTAACCCATAAAAGAAGTGAGCCTTCCTTGGTCATCCCCTTCTCTAGAGGGTCCAGGGAAAGGGGAGCATGGCCACTGCCAGCCAAAGTGTGCTTACAAGGGAACGCAAGTGCTTATCTGGCTTCATTAGGGCAAAACTCATTAATTCATTGTCCTTTATAAGACTCTTGGCTGTCCCTCAGATGGATTTCTTGAGGTTTGGGCAGAATAACTTTTCCAGGTCTTTATGATTGATTGCTACAAACCTTATATTTCAAGAGGCTGTGTTGTCTCCCCTTTAACCAGGAGGTATGAGCTCCAGAAACACGATCCTTGGGCTTAAGAAAGGCAACTGCAGTTTCTCAAATCCAGAGCTGAACATTTTCTTCTCCTGCCCTCCTTTAGCCTAAAGTGGCAGTTTATTATAGCGATGAGAACTTTAACAAAAAGTTTCCACTCTTCCCAAATGTAAAGGAATGATCTGTGGCAAATGCAAAATGCCTTACAAAGGCAAGCAAGGTAATTTAGGGGGGAAATGTAATGAGGTTCAGGTTCATGAAATGTGATATTGACAACAGTAGAAATAAATTGTTCCTATTTAACTGCTGTCCAGCTCAGAAGAGATGAGCATAAGCCATGCCCAACAATGCAGCTGATGCTGGACCTGAGAGACACACTCTATTAAGGTGAAAGTGCTATTAAGGAGACAGACTCACACTGTAAAGTTGGAGGGTGGAAAAGAGTACAGAAGCCTCAATCTATACATCTCAGGGACTGACAGCACTTGCCTTCTCATAAATCTGTCTAAGTAAAGTTATTAAGTGGCCGAGAAATACACCACTGGCAGCCAACCTGGGACAACAATAGAAAATGGATAGCCGATAGACAAGACAGACAAGTGAAAGGACCAGGAAAGATGCTTGCTCACAGATTCTGAGAGGTAATAAAAACTGCAAATGGGATCTCGGGCTGCATCTTGCAGCACTAAGAAATAGCAGATCCTGAACCGAAAACTAAATCGCTGCATTATCTGGTGTTATTTCTTAAACATGGTTGAGCTAGAAGATCTGATTCTATTGGGAAATGGTCTGGATTTTAGCAGCTATAATCAATATGCGGTACAAAGTGAAATAACACCACCAAAATCAGATTCAATGAAAATTCCCTTTTCAGAAGACTACGAAGATGCATCAAGTTGCGTAATAGAAACCTTACTCGCTAATCCCTGAAGTTATATCCATTAGTAAAGGCTCCTGGCCAACATAATGAAGAAGAAAGTTTGTTGGTTAGGAATGTATAGGATAAGAAACCAGTTTCGCCAGTTTTCTTCCTATTTTCACTTATTCTAAGTCATATTGAAGCATCATAATGGAGGAAACATTTAGGAGGTCATTTTTAATTATGCTAAAATTTGAACTGTGTAAAATTTTACAGAATACAGAAGTGGAAAAATTTATCAAATAAAAATGTAGTGAATCTTGTTTTCAAAACACTATAGTGAACAAATCAACTAGAGGCAGTCAGGTACAATGGTTGAACAAGTACTGGAACGATACTCAAGAATCCTCAGGTCAAATTCTGAGTCTACCAGATACTAGATATTGTTTTTAGCAATTCCATTTATTCCTCAGTATCTTCACCTGAAAAATAAATAAATGGAGATTTTTCTAAGAACACTTGCACACTCTGTAACTCTAAGTTTTCTAGTGAATATTTTATCCAAATGTTTTAAAGTTGTAATTTAAAAGCTGCATAGAATTTAATTCCAAATTTTGTTTAAGCAACAATAATAGAGCAAAAACTCATAATGTGATTAAGGGGTGGGTGCACAGAGTAGAAGTCCAAAGCCAATCTGTAAGCAATTGTACATCCTCTTACAGAAGGGTCTTGGGGAGAAGATGGGCCAGTCAGGGTGCAGTGTAGCACCAATGAAACATACAGCTTTCCTCTAGTTCTTTAATGCTTCCTCCCCACACTATCATGACCCTAATTCTACCTTACAAACCTAGCTAGACCAGAGCAAGTACACGGGCACAGATAAGAGCCGGAAACACAGGGAATCCAGGACAGATAACCCCCTCAGAACCAATATTGGGAGTAGCCATACGAGGAGGCGAAGGGAAAAGTGGGGGGGGGGAGGGGAAGCCAATCACAATGGCCTATCTATAACCCCTTCCCAGGAGGATGGACAACAGACAAGGGGGTAAAGGGAGACATCAGACAGAGGAAGACATAAATATAATAATTTATAAATTATTAAGGGTTCATGAGGGAAGGAAGGACTGGGAGGGAGGAGAAAAAATGAGGAGCTGATACCAAGGGCTCAAGTACAAAAAATGCTTTGAAAATGATGATGAAAATATATGTATAAATTTGCTTGACACAATGGATGGTTATATGAATTGTGGTAAGAGTTGGATGAGCCCCCAATAAAATGATTCATAGTTAAAAAAGAATTTAATAAGTGCTTAGGTAAAGAAGACAATGTATAAATTTGTATCAAACCATATATATATACATATACATATATATATACACGTATATATATATATATATATAATGCATGGCATCAAAATGGAAGAATGCCAATATCCATAGTTATTATTGTGTTTTAAATAATTTAAGGTCAAGTGGAGATTGCAAAATGATACAAGATGACATGCTTGCAAGCCTACAGATATATTTTGATGGTCGGAGCAGTGTAAGCCAATGTTTTTGCTTATTTATTAACTTATAATTCATAAAAATATGAAGAAGTCTTGGGAGAAAAGAAAACTGATTCCATATCTGTGGCAATCACATAATTTCCTGTCAACTGGCGATGGGCTGGAGTCTAGCCTGTCAATCAGATTCTGGGAACGGCTGTATTCCTCCCTGGAGATGTGAGACTCTCTGCTTCTTCCTGCTGACGAGCCACATGGAGCTACACTGATGCAGCCAAGCCTTGGGGCTGGAGGAGCCACGTGGAGGCCCATGCCAGCGCTGAGATGCTTCCACCACCACTGGATGCATAAGATTTTCCACCCACATGCCCATGATCTTCTGGCTTTCAGCCTCATTGCATGGCTGCATGAGACTAAAGAGGAATTTCTTGATCTGGACTGAGTTAGGATGTTTTCTTAATGTACAATTGCTCTTTGATATAAAGTTCTCTCATACATATAAGTGTCTCTGGATTTGTTTCTCTGTTCTACCCTGACTAGCACAATATCCAACATTGAGTCTTTTTTCTACAAGGACACTTGGCTGCCGTTCTGAGATAGTAGATGCGTTCTTTCCTTCATCATCTTCCTCCTCACTAGTTACTGTGGTCTCCAGACACTAAAGCCTAGTGGCAGACGCCATTTATCATCATACTTTCACTGCCAGTTTTCTGAAAGTTAAGAGAAACATGAAATGTTTATTGGATTCATGTCTCATTCATCAAATTAAAAAAAAAATTCTATCAAAAGTACCATAACGTTTAAGAAAACTGGAAGACTATGTATACCTTCTGAGGAAAAAATTACTATGTATGTAACAAGAAAATTACATGATATAGAAATAATGCAACTTAACTATTTCCTTGGAGATCATTCCCACACATTCCACCGCTCAGCACTACATGCCAAGTCGTTTGCAAGCCTTGATCTGAAAGTCTGACTATGGAAAACTCAGTGGATAGAAAAGCCACTAACTTCTCTCCCGTCCCTCTCTCATGAACCACAGATGGATCTGATCCTGGGTATCTTGTGCAATGTTCTTTAAAATGGTAGATCACAGCAGACGGAAGAGCTTTGCAAAGTTCTATGAACGTTTAGGCAGGTATTTTTAGCTCCCCAAGGAGGGGGTGTGGGGGACTCAACAGGATGCACCTACAGGGGGATAGCTACTCTCCTTCGCTCAATGAATGAGGGGTGCCAGAATCCTTGCTTAGTAATATTCTAAGACTAAAATAATTCTAAGGGCTACATAGTTATAAGATAGAAGAGGAAAGAGGCAGCGATAGCACATTATCTCCTTATAGCCTATCTGAAAGGTAGTCTTCAAAGATGGCTCTGTGATCAGTGACATAAGACAGAGAGAACATGTTTACTCTAATTCGCCGAAGGTAGACCATTCCTGAAATTAATCTTCAAATAAAACAGTGGTTGTCACATCTGTCTGATCTTCAGAAACACTCAGGGGTCATGGAGAAAACCTACCTGAAAACTCTAATTCAAGAGGTCTTGAATGCCCCCCTCCCCCCGCCCAAATCTTCATGGCTTAAAAGTCCTCCGGATGATTTTGATCATAAGCCAGCCTATGTATTTTATAAAGTAGTCATTCCCATGTATTAATTATGGAAATGCATACATTTGTGTCCCGAGTTTCTGGACAATGCGCCTAATAAAACACAACCCTCTGAGTATTATTCCACTTTGAGGGACCGAAGAGAAAGCTCATGCCACTGGCTATAAATCAGTAAAATCAACCATTTGCAATTCTTATTTAAGTGCATTTTTCAGGGAAATTGAGTCCAGTTGAATATATTCATTTCTAGTAAAACCTGTAATAACAACAGTAATAGTAGTAGTAAAAGCAGTAAATGATAACAATATAACGATCCTTTGAAACAATATAGGCCACATGTAAATCTAGATTCTGCACATATTTTATCTTTATTAATCTTCACAGCTGGTCATTGAGATATCTATAATATTTTCATTTTACTGACAAAGAGACTGAGATTCACCAAGATTAAAGAAATTGCTATTTAGCTACTATAAGGCAGTGAGAAAGACCAGTCAAGATCACTGTGAAACCCAAGCTTATACCTCTTTTCTGCTTTCCGGCACAAGTGTGCGTACAAAAAACAAAAACATCCATTTTACACAAACCTAACTCAGTAAGGTAGTGACAGAAGCTCTTGAGAGATTCCGTTTCATTAATTTCTCTCCTCTCACTGACATAATTAGCCCTTCCCCACGGTCCCCGAACAGCAGCCTCTCCAGTCTGTCACAAGACTCCCTTCTTGAATAAAACGTCATCAAAATTGTGAGATCTCTCTTTTCCTTTACATTTTCAAGTCCAGTTTCACTTTGTGATTGAACGTTTCCTCTCACTGGCAATATTGAAAATTAATTCGTCCCCGCGGACGCAGGTGAAAGGCCTACACATCCTCCCCCGCTGCGTGGCTTTATTTCACCCCCTTCCGTTTGGAATGCATTGCAATCTCATCTGCAATTCGCACTTTCATTTTTATGGTAGATCAATTAAAGATAGCTGGACCAATGCTTGATTATATTCTGAAAGTCAATTTCAATATGACTTCCTGATGGCACTCCAGTCTTATCAACGACGCAGTCGCTCTCATTTCCTCTTTACTTATTGGGAGTTACAAGCTTTGTAAATCAACTAAGTGGCTTTCACATTATACATGGGATCTATTTATCAGTTCACTATCATGCACACTAAATAAATAATGAGATAATAAAGAACAAAACCAGGAGAAATGAGCCACAGAAACAGAAGTCTAGTAACTCCTGGACATTAAACCAGACCTCAAGTGAACATTCGACAAAAGCACGCGGATTTAGCAAAGCTGGTTCATGTAATTTAGAACTCAAAGGAAAAAATTGACGCTTCCAGAAATATTTCAAAATCTGGAAGCCTATCAACTCTCTTCACTAAGAACAATTTGGCACTCTTTGATAAACTTGTGCTGATAATTCATGACTTTCTGTGGAATTGTGAAGGAAGAGGAGGATGAGACAGAGAAATTAGTAACAGCTGTATCTAGTAAAGAAATGGGCTTTGAAGTACGATGTATGCATTTCTAAAACACAACTAATCTGCCTAGACAGGCAATTTACAATGTCTTTCAAATCTGGTAATCTTTACATACCTTTTGATTCAGGATTCCATGCTTAGAAGTTTCTCTTAAAAATTCCACTGACAGCCTCACATAAAAATATATTTGAGAATTTTAATTTCCAATAATATGATTTATTGTATATTGGATTCCCAGGATCAGGACACAGGTTAAATAAAAGTTTATTGCGGTCATGTATAGAATATATGTTCACATCATGGTGTGTATATATTATATAACATCTAAATTATGTATATATAATTTAAATTTATGTGTAATATATAATAAATATATGTATTAATAATTGCTATGCATGAAATATATTAACGATCTGGTTAATGTGCATTGCAGATATTAACTCATTCTATATCACTTAGGTGCAGGAAAGCTTAATGGCTTTGTTTCTCTAACGCTGATTCAACGCTCTGCTCACCAGAGATGCGAAGAATTAAGTCTAATCATGTTTGACTGTGGGGTATTTCACACCCTGACACTACCCAGTTATCCGATGGGCTCACCAGGTTGACAAAGCTGCCCCTCTGCTGTACCCTCCTGCCTTTTGTGCCTGCTGTTGGCTGCATGTGAAGACATGGCACAGGACCTGGGGGTGCTTACTGCTCAGATGCAGAACAAACCCAGAGGCAGTCTTCTTCCTGCCCTGAGACCATGGGTCAAAGTCGGATGGCAACTGAAGCCGTCCAAGTCTCCTTCTCATGCGCTGGAGAGTAAGCCAGGCTCTACCCCTCCCAAAATGGCTACCCTCCTCCTTTCCTGTCTTGGATAATAGGTGGGATGTTGTATCTACCCACGCCCAAAATAGCCTTCGTCTTGGAAGTGGTAGACGTATGAATCCTCCAGTTCTCTCACTCCTCCGAGGGACCAGGAGATGACTGAGCACGCAGTTTGAACTGTTTCCTTGCAACATTGAACTCCAGGTGGCCCTGTGGGAGCCAGCTGAATAAGATATCCTTTCTGGTTGCCTTTCTGTCTCTGCATCACCTCTGCTGTCTCTTGATGGACTTTTCTGCACTTCCCAAATGAATTGCGTGCACTCGAATCCTTTACTTGGCATCTGCTTTGGGGAGAATCGAAACTAACACAATTTTCTTTTCCTTTCTACATTGGCTACTTCAACTACTTGAACTTTCAGAATCAGACTGGATGAAAAGAAAGCACATTTTCATTTTGACCCAAAGCAATAATATTGTCAGCGATCACCTGAGGGAGGAGAGCTCAAATTCACACTCAATGGCAGATCTAATGTTTCTGGATGAAGACCCCAAAATATCTCTGTTCCTCACCACCCCTTCCTTACATTCTCTCTCATGTTTGTTTGTGTGTATAGGTATGTGTGTCTCACACACATTTTATCCAGCTTTCAGGAGAAAAATAAATCAAATCTATCTTTCAATTAAACATTTAATGATATTATTCTGTTATTATTTTATATAGTTATAATATGATTCTTTTTTATTACATTCATGTATGAGTCAATTCCAGCTTTTAGTGACTCTGACCAGAGTTCGTGGGCCTGCAAATATTTACTGGAGCAGCAAGCCTCTTCTTTCACCCTCAGAGTGGCTGGTGGGTTTGAACTACCATCTAATGCTTATTCAATAGCCCCACGAGAACTTCATTGCATATGAAACCAAACTCACTGCCATTGAGTCATGCCAACGCACGGTGACCTTCGGAGAAGGATTGAACCGCCCCTTGGGTTGCTGAGACGGTAACTCACAAGGGACGAGAAACTTTCCTCTTTCTCCCCAAAAGCAGCTGGTAGCTTTGAACTGCAGACCTTGGGGCTCTAAGCCAAACATGTAACCCTACACCAACCAGTCACTCCTTTAGCACAGACAAATGTGGGATACGTGTCACCAAGATTCTTCGTGAGAGAAAAAAATACCCCCAGTGACTAAAAGCCGCAAACACTTTCTATGACTCCCAATTCTGATGTGGGTTCAGTTGTCTGACCTCTGCGTTCAGATGAAAGCTAAACTGGGGCTGATGGTCCAGGATGATTCCTGTCACGTGATTGGCTGTTAATACACAAATGTTGCAAGTTTCTCTAGAAATTAGAGACTAAGGATACCCCTAGTTTGACTATCCTAATATTTAGGATTAGGGGTGAATTGCCAGGTGGCCCTTTATCTGCGCTTTCAATTATATTAAAAACAAAATTAACCCTTGAGTAGATCCCAATTGATGGCAAATCAATATGTTTCACAGTCGGTTTCACGTCACGCCATGGGTTATTAAAGGACTGTGATCCTTTCGAACAAAAGAAAACAAGCAAACCAAATCCACTACCGTCCAGTCAACGCTGACGCACAGAGACAGCCCTGTGGGTACTGAGACGTCCCGGTTTCTTCACGGGAATCCAGAGCCCCGTGTTAGCGCCAAGGCGCTGCTGACCACGCGCATCCCGGACAGCAGGCTCTCTGCGAGCCTCCAGAGCAGCAGGGGTCCCCTTCCTACTGCGCGGTGCTTTCCTGCAGCTCCTCAGGTGGTGGGGAACCCCAGCTACAAAATTATTTTGGTTGCTACTTCCGAATTATAATTTTGCTACTGTTATGAATCATCACATAAATATCTGATATGTAGGATGTATTTTCATGGTTACAAATTGAACATCATTAAAACATAGTGGTGAGTCACAAAAACAATATGTAATTATAGAATGTGAAATATTTATGTCTAATGACAAATAAATGAAATTTTGTCTTGAAGCCAGTCTTCACGCCGGGTACTCCTATGTGGGCCTATCTGCATGTGGGTGGACCCGCCTGGAGACGGATAGAGGAGCAGTGTCTCAGTTCCTAAGACCACTGGAAATATGTCTTTTCCTATGGTCTTAGGCGACCCCTGTGAATGGGTCATTTGACGCCCGAAGGGGTCGCGACCCACAGGTTGAGAACTGCTGCTTTAAAAGATGGTCACAGTTTCCTCCAGTTGCTTCTAGGTGGATTCCGATGGCGAACCTTTTAGTTAAGAGCCCAGTAATTAACTCTTTGTGCTAAATTGTTCTCCATGAAAATTAAAGAACTTAAAATTTTAAAAGTGTATATAAAAGTTACTGGTTTTTCACTTATCCACCAACATTTGGTTCTGTCAGAATTTTAATTGAGATTGAAAAAAAGTAGTACATAGATGTCTACTTGGCATCTCCTAGTTATTCAAAAATAAATATCTTTTCATATTTGTTGAGAATACAACATGAAAATTTTTCTTTTTTTAATGATATGTTTAAATATTTTGTCCATTTTTCTGTGGGTTTGTCTTTTGCAGTTAAGTGAAGAGGCTTTTATATATCTTTATTTCAGCCTTTGGTTAAACTTCTAAATTTGTTTAAGGAAACTTTGAATGGTGGGGCAGGAACTTTAATGTGCTAGCTTTAATGTAAATTTAATATTTTTTTCTTTGGAGGAAGCACACCAGCCTATGTGATCATAAGGTGTCAACAGGATTAGTTAACAGACATAAGAAGACCCCAAGCAACAAACAAATCAAGAAAACATATTGCTGAGAATGCGGGGGGTCAGAGCAGAGACCTAAAACCCATCAGTAGACAATGGGAGATCCCCTCACAGAAGGGTCACAAGGAAGGGATAAGTCAACCCAGGCAGAGTATAGCACTGATGAAACGCACAATATTCCTCTGGTTCCTTGAGGCTACCTCGCCCTCACTATCATGACACCAGTCCTGCCCTTCACAGCAGGCCAGGCCGGGGAAAGTACACTGGTACAGTCAGAGCTCATGACACTTGGAGTCCAGGTCAGATAAATCCCTGAGGAACAGAAATGGAAGGAGTGATACAAGAAGGGGAAAGGTAGGGAGAAGAGGGGGAAAGAAACCGAGGGGAAAGGTAGAGGGTGGTCAATGTAAGATATGAAAATAATAATCATTTATAATTTATCAAGGGATCATGAGGAGAGGAGGAAAGAGGGGAGTTAAAAGAGGATCAGATACCAAGGGCTCAAATAGAAAATAATGATGGCAACATATGTACAAATATGGTTGATACAATTGATAAATGACTTGTTAAAATGATCCCAAGACCTGAAGTAGAAAGCAAATGTTTTTAGAATAATGATGACAACAGATGTACAAATGTGCTTCACACAATGGATGAGTGTATGGATTGTGATAAGAGTTGTATGAGCCCCCAATAAAGTGATTATTATAAAGAAAAGAGATGTAAGAGCCCTCAATAAAATTATCTTAATTAATTAAGTAACATTTTCTTTTTTTAAAGGATATGCTGAGATTTGTGTGTGTGTCTGTGTGTGTATGTGAGAGAGAGAGAGATGATTGCTTTTCTGCTTTCTATTTACAGAGCTTGGATATTCAGGGTGATATTTGCTCTAATATTCAGTAGTATTAAGCCTCCACATGTGAGTGTACACTTTGTATCATAATAACATCCAAAAGATTCCTCCTGAAATTCCCACCCTGCAATGCACTTGGCAAAGTAATTGTTTGTCTCTGTTTCAAAAGAAATGCATGCACATATAAGCATTAGTTTGCTTTTTAATGTACATAATCCCTGAAAGCCCTTGTTCCCCCGGGAAGAAGGATGAGAAATTGTTTCATTAATGACCAGTTAATGTTAATCAAAGAACCTCTTCCTTTTTCTACAGTATCTAATATCTGACTGCTGTATTGACTCAACTCTTGAGGTCATAATGTCACCTAACAAAACTGATTTCTAAAGAGGGTTAAATAATTCCATGCTCAATAAGAACACTTAGAATTAAAAAGCTAAGAAAATAATCTACTTGTATGTGTCAAGACCTATGCCAATCTGCATCAGCATCAAGAAGGAATTCCCTGTCTCTTGGCATTCTGATGGCTAAGCTTAGCAGAGGTGAGGTTAAAACGCCTGCTCCCAAAGTACTTACTGCTGCCTCTAAAAGCAGCCAACAAAGGGAAATAAGTTAAAAAAATCCAATAAATTATGAATGAATACAAAACTCTGTCTACACCCTATTTCAAATCATATGCGCTTCTTAATACACCACAACGTAAGTCAATTGATGAATGTCTAGCCATTTAGTGTATACTTTATTCTATTAGGAAAATAAATCATAGGAACATAAAGATAATGACATCAGTATATGCAATATTATTGGTTATAGGTACCCATCAAATGGTCATTTGAATTCATGTTTCATAGTTTCAGTCCACATTATGAAATAATACTGCTCCTATTTTATGCATAAGTTACATGTAGCGTACACATATGTCTTAAATTTAATGTTGTTCTTTGAAGATAACTAATGTAGACCTGAAATCAGACTTTCCTTGTTCCAAGTTTGGGACGCTTGTTTGCATATTGTTGAGTTTTTTAGTGCTAATGAAAATATGACACATATCAAAATAGTCCAAGAATCCACTGGAAAATTACCAACTGAATATCCGGAATATAAACCTCACAAAACTGAAGACAAACATAATCTATCATTGTGGGATGTTGATTCTTATGGCAATTCTAGCAAGAGGTTATACAATGTGGGCAAGAATACCACCTTTTGAATGTTGCCATTATTCATTTAATTATAAATTTTATATTTATTTATATTTATTATACACATGCTGGACTCTAGACCCTGTATTCATCCTCCTGATTCGTAAAGCCCACTGTGGAAGTGCTCTGGAGAAGGACACGGTGCTTAGTAGAGTAGAGAGTCAGTCAACAGGAGGCCAGCCCTTGAGGACAGCGAGGGGCACGGTGGCGACAACAATGGACTCAGGTGCAGGAACCTTGCCAGGTGGCGCAGGGCCTGGTAATGTTTGGTCCTGTTTAGCACAGGGTCATGGAGTCAGAACCAACTAGCTGGCACCCAACAACAAACAACAAGGAGATAAGCAAAAAAACCGTACAAAAATAAGTAACTGAGTCAGCAGGTGGAAGATGGTATGCCAGGAAGAAAGGCTATGACTAGAGCTAAAATCAGTTCCTAAATGCTTCCTCTCCCCGCTCACCTTCCCACCATCATGATCCGAATTCTCCCTTGCAAGTCTGGATAGAGCAGAGGATGTACACTGGTGCAGATAGGAGCTGGAGGCACAGGGAATCCAGGGTGGATGATACCTTCAGGACCAGGGGTGAGAGTGGCGATAATGGGAGGGTAGAGGGAGAGTGGGTTGGAAAGAGGGAACCGATTACAAGGATCTACATGTGACCTCCTCCCTGGGGGATGGACAACTGAAAAGGGTGTGAAGGGAGACGTTGGACAGTGTAAAATATGACAAAATAATAATTTATAAATTATCAAGGGTTCATGAGGGAGGGGGGTGCAGGGAGGGAGGGGGAAAAAGACCTGATGTCAAGGGCTTAAGTGGAGAGCAAATGCTTTGAAAATGATGAGGGTAACGAATGTACAGATGTGCTTTACACAATTGATGTATGCATGGATTGTGATAAGAGTTGTATGAGCCCCTAATAAAATGTTTTTAAAAATCGAGTGAAAACTGGGGGGAATGTCTTATGTAAAAAAGAGATTTCTACATGCATTTTAGTTAGGGATTGTTGAATAAGGTATAAGTAATTGAATTACTTCAATCTTTGATGCCATTCAGCATCCTGTGCTTCTTAACATTTCCCAAATTTATGAAAACCAGAATATATTTACCATGGTTTGGCCCTGTTCTGAGTCTCAGCTCAGTGATTTCATTTTTTTAAAAATCTCCAACGTGTTGTTCATAATGACAAGACAAAATAAAAGAAGAAATCTGAATGATCCATAGGCATCAAAAAAGTATTCTAAAGAATCTTTAATAGTATGGAAAATTCTCAGACCCAATATAATAAAATTCATGGTCCACAAAATGATATAATTAAACTTATTCTACACTTAGGTAGGTGAATATACATGTGAACTTGACTGGAGAAGGATGTCAGACTTCTTAAATGGGAACTTGTAGAGGAAATGGTAAATACTTAGGGTTAGTCCCCCCTTTTTCTTAACAATATATGTGTTCCAAAAAATTGTTACTTGAAAAATAAAGGTCAGGATATAATTTTTAAAAGGTAAATGCCAAATCTAGCAAGTTTAAAATTGGGTTACAAGGTTTTAGGAGCAGCATATATAGATTTAAATGAGCTCATGGATCCTGGTGCCAAAATCCATTCAGAAAATGTCATGAGATGGAATGGTGCAGGGGCTGCACAAATGGCCTCCGACACAGCACTTGTGAAGATGACACAAGCGGTCAGTGTCTCCTCGGACTGAGCACAGGGCCGCTGAGAGTGAGAACCCACTGATAGCACTTGACAACAACAAAACAACAGCCGCTGCAAGAGAGGCAGTGGCCACATGAGACCAAGTAACTACAAATTGTTGGTTATTTTGTTCTGTTATTTAACCTTCAAACTACTTTCATTTATTTGAATATGAACAAAATATATGCTCTCAATTTCAAACTTATATGTTCAGAGAGCATATGTTGATGTGATTTATAATTATTCATTTTATAAGCAAAAGATATTTTGATTAGCCAAAATGAAAATTATTAGATGACAACTTGCAATACATTTTATGTAGGAGTAGCTTTATGCCCGTGGGTAGAGAGAGTTTTCCACAGAAGCAGATTTATAGACAACGATATTGCAAAAGATTGTTCGGGAGGTAATTTCAAGAAACAAATTGTAAAAGTGTGAGAGGGCAAGTTAGGGATGTATCAAAGGCGTGTTTTCCAGCAACTCGTCAGTGTGACCAACAGGAGCAAGGACTACCTCAGCCACACCTGAGCTACGGGCAAAGGAACTTAATAGTTATACACCAAGTGCTCTCAGTAATAGATTGAAATCTCTCAGAGGTCTTTTAATTCATTGCCTTCTTTGCACAATGAGGGTGAAGAGTGAAGGGACATTAGTGAGGTATTGATGGTGTTTGCCACACACTTCTTCATGATAAATTATTTGAATCCATGCACTGCCTGCGTCAGGGTCTAAATGTCAACACGGTGGAAATAAAGGAACAACAGATTGCTGAGGGATGGGTTTAAAGCCAAAAGAGGACAATGTCATTCTCAGGACAGTGGTCAAACCTGTGAAAGTCCCGACATCCTTGATCTCCTGCCGAGAAAAGTCTGTTACGGTTTTCTTCCTACAGAATGAACAGAGCTTCCCATGAGGGTGGCGGCATATGTGAGGGACAATCATTCAAGCAGAGAAATGTAAATGTTCAGAGATGGGCCCACATGAACGTAAGAAAATACTTGGAACGTAGCAAATGTTCCAGTGTTCTTGGCACATTGAATACCATGTAAACTAATCGGTAAAGAGGGTCTGACGCTCTCCACACATCATTCCACTGGATTTCCACTGTCTCCTAAAGTCAATGGGAGGCCAGGGAAAGTCTAAAATCAGAATGGAATCACTTTAAAGGAGTTTTTGTATATGTATTTGGAATAAAACATAGAGATCAGGAAAAGGGGAGTTGGAAACTCGGAGTCCAGGACTAAGGTTGGTTTGTGTGTGTTGTCCGGTGGTTCCGATCCATAAGGACCCCGTGTGTGACAGCACAAACACTGCTGGGCCCGTGCACGTCTTACCTCTGTTCTTAGGTTTGAGCCATTCGTTGCAGCTACTGCGTCAGTGCAGCTGACTGAGGGTTGGGCGCTATCGATGGGAAACTAGGAAAATGAGCAGCAGCTGGGCAGGGTATAGGTTACAGAACGTGCGAGGCAGAGCAAGCATACAATGAGAAGGAGAAATATATGTCCAATAAAAGCAAAGCAAATCTCCAAATATTTGTCTTGGCAGATGGAGAGAATAATGACTGTTAAACAACGGGAGAAAGAAGCAAAGGAAGGAGGGCAGTGGGGGGAGGAGGGAAGGCGAAGGGGAGAGAGAGAGAAAGAGTGGAATGACAGCAAAAGAAGCAACGATGGCAGGACAGGGCACAAGGCAGTATCTCTTACGGCCAGAAATACAGAAAATGTTTCTTAGAGTTACTGTTGCATATTACGGTATTTTATACACGAGGTTTTTAAACTATATATTATTTATTTATTTAAATTGAGGCTTGTAATTCAATTATAAAAGCAGAGGAGTTAAAGTGAATGAAATATTCATTAGCAAGCATTTCCCATCAACCACTTGTTCATGCTTAGATCCAACAGATCTAATAATTTCTTGCTAAATTCATCAGTTTTCATTAGAGGAGTAATTGTGGTTAGTAAAAGGTAATGGCTACAGGTGTTACACAATTCACACCGTGTGAAATGAGCTAGACTGTGTCCTTGATAGGTGATTTTCTGAAAACACTAGATATATAAATGTAAGATTTTTCAAAACTCTCGATCATTACATTAAATTAAATCAATGTACATTTATATTGCTGATGAAAGCTAAAGCTGTCACTCAGACATGTAAAAGGTTTATAGTATTTCAACTGATTTTCTGCAATTAAAATAAAGTTTGAGTTTTTCATGTAACCTGATGTCTGTATGTACAATACCAGAGGAAATAACTTGGACACACATTGACAAACCAGCTCAATCCAACCAAAGCAGATCTGCTTCCACAAGTGGCTTAATTGAGGATGACCCTGCAGCCTTGCAGAGTCAGGGCTGTGACGCTGGCAGAAGCAGGCTTCCACGTCTCTCTCCTATCAAGCTAACAGTGAGTCTGCACTGCGAGCCTTTGGGTTAGCCTCGGGGCTCCCTGAAACACCGTCCTGGTAGGTCAAAACCTAAAATATATCTAACAACTGAAAGCTCAACTCTTCACTTTCTAGATAAGTTTATAGTTTCTGTTTACAAACTCAGAGTGAGCTCACATGCGGGGGGCAAGTATGGTGATTTTTATATTGACCAAGGCACGTTTCGGTGCTTCCAATGTTAGCCTTGTTTCTGGGTGCATTTGACCTGCTGATCCCAAAATTGGCACGTTTTCTCTCGTTAGCTCTAGTTGTTGAGACGCAGCACATGCCATGCGCCACCCTTCACTCTGCTCCCCCATGAAGAGTCGGGATGTCTTCATGTGGTCTTAGCTAGTCTGCGGTACAGGATGTGCACACTAGCTTTATTTAAAGTAGTTTGGGTTGCACTAAATATTTAGGTCAAGTACTTCTCATTGTGCCCTTTGATCCAAAGACAGATTTGAACAGTGCAAATCACATGAACTTGGAATGTTCCCCAAGTATTACTTCACCTTTTTTTAAAAACATTCTATTAGGGGTTCATACAACTCTTATCATAAACCATACATATACATACATCAATTGTATAAAGCACATCTGTACATTCTTTGCCCTAATCATTTTCAAAGCATTTGCTCTCCACTTAAGCCCTTTGCATCAGGTCCTCTTTTTTTTCCCCTCTCCCTACCACTTTCCCCTTTCTACTTCACCTTTATGAGGAACTGAATAGCGGGCAGTTTCAATTTCTCTTAAAGGAGCCAGATATTAGTTAGCACACAATGAACAAGAGCCCTGATGCTGGTGTGGGTTATGTTTGACTGCTAACAACAAGGCTGGCTACTGGAGCCCCCTGGCCACTCTGGGAGAGAAAGGAACTCGCACCAAGATTGACAGAAGTCTCTGGGTATGTTAGAGAGCCTCGCGTACCAAAAGAGAAAGGTCCATTGCCATCTAATCAATTCTAACTCTAACTCATTATGACCCGTTAAGAGTCGCAATGCAAATCGCTAAACCTTTTTAAAGGCTACCGAGTGAGAGGTGGATTTAAACCAACGACTTTATGATGGGTACTGATTGCATAACCGACAGCCACCATATACAGCGTTCCTTGGAGGTCTTCAACATCTAATACTTTCCCAAATATTTCTTCCTTTTCGTATTTCCTGTAATTTGTGGGTCTGAACTCCCTCGCTGTCATCAAGGCAATGCTGACTCTTCACAGGCGCCCCGTGGTTTCCCAGACTGTAACTGCCTCCTGTGGAGCCACGAGTGGCTTCCAACTGCCGACCATGCAGATCTCGCAGCTCATTTTGTAACCAATACACCTCCAGAGCTACTATCATTTAAAACTGGGATGATAAATTAGTAAATTTGTATAACAGCTGAAAATATAGAATACTATCCAGGAAACAGCATCCCAAATAATGCCACAAACAGGCCTAAAAACCAAGACAACAAGAAAGTGTGCTGCTGTTGGGCTGTGGTTGTACCATCATGATCTGCAAAAAGAGGAAAACAGTTAACCCCCTAAGTCTGTGGGCAAAAGAACTGAAAAGAACTTTCACTAGGGCAGAGACCCATATGGCCAATAAGCATATGAGAAAGTGTTCCAGGTCCTTAGTCATAAGAGAAATGCAAATCAAAACAACCATGAGATACCACCTAACACCCCTGAGGCTAGCCCAGATCAGCAAATCAGAGAGCAACAAGTGTTGGAGGGGCTGTGGTGAAGTAGGAGCCCTCCTCCACTGCTGGTGGTCATGTAGATTTGTACAGTCACCGTGGAAAACAATCTGGTGGTACTTAAATAAAATGGAAATTGATCTACCTTATGACCCAACCATCCCTCTACTGGGCATATACCCGGTGGAAGCAGGAAATAAAACACAACCAGTCATATGCGCTCCAGTTTTTAATGCAGTACAATTCACAATCGCAAATTTGGAAACAGCCTAAGTTTCCATCGAAAGATGAGTGGATTAGTAAACTGTGGCACATACACACAATGGAGTACTATGCAGCACTGAAAAGCACTGACGATCACATGAAACACATTGTTTCGTGGAAAGAGCTGGAAGGAATTATGTTAAGCGAGGTAAGCCAAACTCAAAAGGACAGGTGTAATATGAGTCCCCTGAGGTTAGTACAATCAGCATGCCAGGAATAGAAGAATAAACATCTATCTCGCAATAAACGGGTGGAAGCATAGATAGTGGGAGGGAGGGCAGGGCACACCTAGGGAGGTACATGAGAGTCCAGCATAAAGAAGGGGAAGGGGGCAGGGGGAGGGAGAAGCGGGGTGGGGAGAAACCGAGTGGATGGTATGGGGGAACAGGGCACTAACCCACCCAGGAGAGAGTATCAGTTGTGTCCCCACAGAACTAGAACATGCATACGGACCCCACCATGACACGCCAAACCAGGAGGGTAATGTGAAGCGCGGAGGAATACACAAATAGACTGGACCATACGCTGGCCCTAACCAGAATTAGCCCGACCCCCACCATCGAAGGGAGTACCACAGAAAATGAAAATAGATCGTCTGGTGTGGGAAAGGAACTGACCTACCACACCACACCCAGAAGGAAGCTGAAACAAATGAAGGAGTAAGAACGGAGCGGAGCACACCTGGGCCCACCAAGCTCAGAGGACGATAGCCCGGCTCGAAGGGCCCAATGTACAGAGAGGACCATATAGCCGGCCCCACGGCAGGAGGTGACATCCTGCACTGGCCGATGGCCCTACACAGGACAGCACCTGAGACACAGTGGGGGATGTATGACTGAGCTGACCCCACCACACTGAGGCAAAACACTGGGGCGTGCAATGGAGCAACGGGGAAAGCAGAGCAAGGAGTTCCCAAGGGAGTATAAAGGATGGACTTTGTGGCCAGGACGTGGCACGCCATCAGACTAGTCCAGAAAACACTTCTAAAGGTCAACAAACAGACCCCAAACTACTAACAGGTTTTTTTTTTGTTTGTTTGGGGGGTTTTTTGCTGTCTTTTGTTTTGTTTATTTTTCTTTTTTTCTCTCTTCTTTTAAATTTTGTATGTCAGTGGCTTATTTGTTTGTCAGTGTGTCAGTGTTGCTGCTGTCAACACCATCTGCATTTTAATGCACATATTACTATATCTTCATGTCCAGCTAGATAAAATAAGCTGGACAAACAATGTGAGAAGAAAATAACAGGACAAACGGTACCGGAGGGACATGAGCGTGTGGGAGGTAGAGGAAGGGAGGAGGTGTTGGCCAGCACAGGGTCAAGGGAACAAGGAGTGGTTCAAAACCAGTGGAGGGAGCTGGTGGGAGGACTGGTAGGGAGTGCCTAAGGGCAAGGTAACTGAGAGGAATTACTGAAACCAAAATGAAGGCTGAACATGGTAGTGGGACAGGAGGAAAGCGTAAAGAAATAGAGGAAAGGAGTAGGAGGCAAAGGGCATACAGAGAAGCCTAAATACAGACATGTACATATGTAAATATATTTATGATTTGGGGGGAAATAGACCTATGTGCATATATTTATAGATTCAGTAGTAGGGTAGCAAGTGGACGTTGGGTCTCCTCACACACACTCCCTAAATACAATAGCACCTTGCTCAGCTAAACGAGCATTCCAAGATACCCACCTTCCAAACACGATTGTTGAGACAGATGTGTGCATAAGCAAACGTGGTAAAGAAAGCTGATGGTGCCCGTCTATCAAAAAGATATAGCATCTGGTGTCTTAAAGCCTTGAAGGCAAACAAGCAGCCATCTAGCTCAAAAGCAACAAAGCCCACAGAGAAGAAGCACACAAGCCTGTGTGAACATGAGGTGTTGAAGGGATCAGGTAGCAGACACCAAAAAACAAAAACCACCATTGTGTGATCACCTTCCCCACATAAACACTGAAGAAGAATGTGTGCATAAGTAAGTGTGGTAAAGAAGGCTGATGGTGTTCAGTTATTGAGAGATATAGCATCTGGGGACTTAAAGGCTTGAAAGTAAATAAGCGGCCATCTAGACCAGAAGCAACGAAGGCCACATGGAAGCAGTAGACCAGCATGTGTGATCATGAAGGGCTGAGGGGACCAGGTTTAAACAACAGAGGCAGGGGGAAAAATCATATCATCGTGAATGAGGGGATTGCATGATGGGGTCTCAATGCCCATCTGTAGACACTGGACATCCCTTGCAGAGGGGTAGTGGGGAGGAGATGAGTCACTCAGGGTTCAGTGTAGCAATAATGAAACTCAAAACCTTCCTCTAGTTCCTGAACGCCTCCTCCCTTACAATTATCATGACCCCAATTCTACTTTGCAAACCTGGTTAGACCAGAGGATGTACAGCAGTACAGTTGGGATCTGGAAACACAGGGAATGTAGGGCAGATGAAACCCTCAGGACCAACGGTGAGAGTGGCAATTCCGGGAGAGAAGAGGGGGTAGAAAAGGGGAACTGATCTCAGGGATCCACATATAACCTCCTCTCTGGGGGATGGGCAACAGGAAAGTGGGTGAAGGGAGATGCCGAGCAGTGTAAGATAAGATAAAATAATAATTGATAAATTATTAAGGGTTCATGAGGGAGGGGGGAGCAGGGAGGGAAGGGGAGGGAAAACAGGAAAATGAGCTGATTCCAGGAACCTAAGCGGAAGGCAAATTTTGAGAATGATGAGGGAAACGAATGTATAAGTATGCTTTACTCTATTGATCTATGTATGGATTATGATAAGAGTTCTATGATCCCCAATAAAATGATTTTTTAAAATATGTGATTGTATCTTTCCTGACAATTTTTGTTCTACAATGTGTGATAGGTGTTATTTATTTAATACATAGTATACATAAAATACCAACAAGTATCTACATTTACATATATAGGAACATGATATTAATAGTACAGTAATTATACTTACTGCACTTTTAATATTATAATACATTTTAATGAGTTACAATTTATACCAAAAATGCACCAATTTTAAGTGTTCAGTTTGATGATTTTGGCAAATGTCAACATGAGTCCAACCACAATTAAAAGAGGTGATTTTCTATACTTCCAAAAGTTCTCTATGACCTTTTCAACCATTCATCCATTCCATGTCTTTATAAATCACACCAAACCCATCGCCTCTGACTCTATTCTTTGTTTTATTTTTGTGGCATCTGATGCTGTGTTTTTATATTCATGGGCATTTCTTCTGCAATGTACAATCGGCCTCGAAGCTCACACAGTGATATTTCCCCCTCCCTGGAAGTTCACCTACTTATATCTTTCCCTTTCATTCTTTGTGCATATTGAACATAAAGACTTTCAGATGTTATCTGTAAATTGCATCATCATAGGCATTACGATGTCTGTTTCTCTTTACTAATTTTTAATCCTGATTTAAGTTCACATTTTATTTCTTCATATAGTTATTCATCTTTGTTTGGACAAGTCATTTTCTTCTTAAACAAGCAGCACTTACATGTTCTGCATAAGTTCTCCTTTCTATATTGTCATTCAGAAATTACTGCCAGGAAAAAGGCTGGTAGAAAGTGAGCTGATCAGTTCTGCCTGGTCTGAAACTCAGTGTCTGAAAACCAAGGCCAAACTCAACTCCCTGACCTCTGGTCAGTGCCTCATAGCAACCTGCTGTGGGTTTCTGAGGCTAACTCTTTAGGGCAGCAGAGGACCAGCTCTCCTCCCACAGAGCTGTTTGTGATTCCAAACTACTGACCATGCAGCTAGCTGCTCAACACATAACCACTACCCCACCGTAGGTTTTCTTTGTTTGGGACAGGGCGGGAGGGGGGATTGTTTCTCTATTTATTTTCCATTTTTTTCTAGTTGACTTTTTGGATAATTCCACTCCAGTGCCAACGTATTCTCTATCAGACACTGATTTCTCACAGAGGTGTAAGGATGAGAAATTTTAGTGCTGTCTTAGCGTACCTGGTCGAATGTATCATCTCCTAATTACAATGAGTCCAAATCTGACAGAGAACGCCTTCAGTGTCTTCAGAGACACTATTGGAAATACTCAAGAAATACTTCACTGCAAATTGAATACACGGAGTCAACTAGTTTCTACTCTATGTCCAGAATCAGCATTGGTTGCAGTGTGCATCGCATGGCCTCATTTGTGCTTATTTTATTATATTCTCTGGATCATATGCTTTGATCTAATAGATTCACTCACTTAAAATTGAAGAACATGCATTGATATATTTTTGATCTTTGGTCATTCAGGATTATTAATTCAGTTCTCATCTCTAAGTAATATAATGTTGTGTTGCATCTGTCTATTCCATTATGCAGAGAGAGAGAGAGAGAGAGAGAGAGAGAGAGAGAGAGAGAGAGAGAGAGAGAGAGAGAGAGAGAGAGAGAGAACACACTATAAGAGAAAGTAGAACTGGTATTTCACAACCAGGGTACACTCTAGTCAACATAACTTACCTTTTATCACATTTTCCTAGATTTGCTGCTATTTTCCTGTAAGAGTACTAGTTTCAAGATTAAAGGGACCGAATGAAAGGAAGTTTTCTTTTTTCTACTGTAAATTATTGCAAAGTTAGAACTGATTGTTTTTAAAAGTGTGGTGGTATTTACTTGTGCTTTGATATTTCAGGAATAAGGAAACCAAAGAATAATAGATGCTTTAAAGTATCATGCTGGGATGAATATATGGATATAAGAATATATGTATCATTGACTTCCATAAAATGTATCATTGACTTCTTACAGAATGAATAGGTTTGTCTTGGAAGAAATACAGCCAAAATACTGCTTAGAAGTAAGGGTAGCAAGATTTTGTTTTAAATTCTTTGTTCTTAGTATCAGAAAGGACCTGTCCCAAGAGAAGGGCATCGTGCTTGGCACAGTAGGGTGTCAATTACAAAGATGAAGACTCTCCACAAGATTAAGTGGCGCAGTGGCTGTTACAATGGGCTCAAACACAGCAGCAACTCTTAGGACAGTGCAGGGCCAGTTAGCATTCCTTCTCCTGTATATGAAGTTTCTATGGTTAAAAGGCCCTTGAGGGCACTTAACAAGAGAGACTTGAGGGTTAAAAAACAGAAACTTAAAAAAAACAAACAGATTTTTTTTCCAGAAAGACAAAATCCTTGACACCTTCAATACGTTCTCTACTTATCGTGATGTTACCTCTTTTGCCTGTTGTGAGGGTTTGGTTTTCTTTACATTGAGTTGTAATCCACACTGAAGCCTGCAATCCTTGATCTTCATCAGCAAATGCTTCAAGTCCTCCTCACTTTCAGCAAGCAAGATTGTGTTATCTGCCTATAATAATAAGCCTAATAAGCCTTCCTCCAATCCCTATCCCACATTCTATCTTCACATAATTCAGCTTCTATGATTTTTTCTCAGCATACAGAATAATAAGTATGGTGAGAGGATACAACCCTGATGCCCATCTGTCTTTACTTAGAACCAAGGAGGATTCCCTTGTTCTGTTTGCACAACTGCTCTTTGATCCACATACAAGTTCTGCATGAGCACAATGACGTGTTTTGGAATGCAATTCTTCTCAAGACTATCTACAGATTGCTATGATCCACACAGTTGAATACCTTTGCATAGTCAATAAAACACCAGCACCATCGTTCTGCCTTGAGCTAAGAACCATCTGACATCAGCAGTGAGACCCCTTGGTCCAAACCTTCTGAATAGACCTGACCCTCTGGCAGGTCCCTGTCAATGTACTGCTGCAGTCTTTAGTGAATGATCTTCAGATAATATCAATGATACCAATAATACCAATGATATTGTCCTATAGTTTGAGCATTCTTTTAGGTCACCTTTCTTTGTAATGTGTACAAATATAGATCTCTCTCAATCAGTTTTCCAAGTCACTGCATTTCCAAATTTCTTGGCACAGATGAAGAAGTGCTTCCAGCTCTGCATCAGATCATTGAAACATTTCAATGAGTATTACACGAATTGCTTGAGCCTTATTTTGGGCTAATTCTTTTAGTGCAGCTTAAACCTATGCACCATTGGTTCTTGCTCATATGGTACCTTTGGAAACGGTTGAATGTCATTTCGGTCTTTTTGGTACAGTGATTCTGTATTCTTTCCATCTTCATTTAAGGATTCCTCCATCATTCAATATTTTGCCATAGAATCTTTCAATATTTCAAATCAATATTTGAATTTTTTTCCTTTTTTCAGTGTAAAATATGCTGAGCATATCAAAGCATATCTAAGATATTATTCCTTCTTCATTTTTTTAAATCTAGCTCTTTACACATTTTATTATAATATTTACTTTGTCTTCTTGAGCTGTCCTTTGAAATTCTCTTTTCAACTCTTTCTCTCTTTAAAATCATTTTACAGCACTATCACAAGCCATACATTCATACATTGTGTCAAGCACTTTAGTATATTTGTTACCATCATCATTTTCAAAATATTCTCTTACTACTTGAGCCTTTGGCTCCTCATCTCCCCCCCTCCCTGCCCTCCCACCTTCATGAACTCTTGATAATTTATTAATTTTTTTTCATGCCTTACACTGACTGATGTCTTCCTTTACCCCCTTGTCTGTTGTCCATCCCCCTGGGAGAGGACGATAGCTAGAACATTGTAATAGGTTCCCTCTTTCTCCCCACACCTTCCCCTTACCCTCCTGATATGACTGCTCTCAATATTGGTCCTGAGAGGTTTGTCTGTCCTGGATTCCATGCATTTCCAGATTTTATCTGTACATATTCTAGTGTAGCTAGATTTGTAAGATAAAATTTGGGTCATGATAGTGGGTGGGGAGGAATCATTTAAAGAACTGGAGGAAAGTTGTGTTTCATCATTGCTATACTGCACCTTGACTGGCTTGTCTCCTCCCTGTGACCCTTTTGTAAGGAGATGTCCAATTGCTTACAGATGGGCTTTGGGTTTCCACTCCACCTCCCCCTCTTTCACAATGAAATGATTTTTTGTTCTGGGTCTTTGATGCCTGATACCTGATCCCATTGACACTTCATGATCACACAGGCGGGTGTGCTTCTTCCATTTTGGATTTGCTGCTTCTCATTTAAATGGCCACTTGTTTATCTTCAAGCCCTTAAGACCCCAGATGCTATATCTTTTGATAGCCTGGTAGCTTTCTTCACCACATTTGTTTATGCAATCATTTTGTCTTTAGCGATCCTATAGGGAATGTGAGCATCCCAAAATGCTGGATTATTAGAACAAAGTGTTCTTACATTCAGGGACTTGAGTAGAGGCCAAATGCACACCTGCTACTTTAAAATTAAATCTATAAATATATGTACATCGATCTATTTCCCCATCATCATATATAAATATATTTACATATGTGCATGCCTGTATTTAAATCTCTATAAATGCCCTTTGCCTCCTAGTTCTTTCTTCTATTTCCTTTACTTTCCTCTTGTCTCACTGTCATGTTCAGCCTTCATTTGGGTATCAGTAATTCCTCTGTTACATTGCCCTAGATCAAGTCCTACCAGGCCTCCTACACCTTCCTAGTCATAGATTTTAGATCACTTATTCTTCCCTTGTTCCTGGGTTTATTAACACTCCTTCCTTCCCCCCCCCCTCTCCCATGTGCCCCTGGAGCCCTTGGTCCAGTTGTTTCCTCCTCCAGATTCTTTGTCCAGCCTATCTTATCTAGATAGTCATGCAGAGATAATAATATGCACAAAAATAAGACAGAGGAATAACAAAAGAAAACAAAACAACAACAAAAAATAATGACAAAAAGGGAGAAAAGTCTATAAAGTTCAGGGTCTGTTTGTTGTCCTTTATGGTGTTTTCCAGTGGAGTCTGATGGGGTGCCACACCCTGGCCCCACAATCTATTTTAGCTATTCCCCAGGGACTTCATTGCTCTGCTCCCTTTGTTGTTCTGTTGCACACTTTTCGTGTTTCACCTCAGTGGAGTCAGATCAGGCGCAATTCCAGCACTGTGTCTCCGTGTTAAACACATTTCTAACTTATGAACTCAAAATATTTACTGTAAACTATGACCACAATGATATAAAACATGTTGGTAAAGATAACAAGATATATAAAATTAAATACTTATAAGACTAGAGAACATCACTGTGCCCTTTTTCCTCTTAAAATGTTTATTTTAATATTATGGTTTTGTTGTTATTACGGTTTTAATATAAATAACATATTTAAAGAGAAAGTAAATATGTATTGCTCATTTTCTGATAAATTTTGGTAAAGTTTTCTTTATAAAGAAGAGCCATAATCATGTCCTTTAAAGTATAAATCTACGTGTGTCCATTTAATACTAACTTTACCACTGTCCTTGTAATCAATGGCAGTGGAAGCGTACATTTCTGACCTCCTCAGACTTCCATATTGCCATGGGGCAGGCAGCAGACCAGCCTCCACAACCAACCCTGCTTTGCCTGTCCCGACACCTTTGCTCGCATGGCACTCTGTGTCTCTGCTGGTCTGATAATTCACTGCAATGGCCACACAGAACTCATAGACAGTACTCCCAATTAAGGGGTCTATGAGGGAAATTAATAGGTTACCTCTCGTCAGGATTAACAAACAGTAAGTATACAGTCACTGGTCACCTCAGCCAGCAACCAACTCTCTCCAGTTTTTAGTCTCTCGGTGACATGGCCCCTTGGCTTTTCCCTCCATGGACCAGGAAGCCAGCCTGCCTGTGAGTCGGTTCCACCCTTTCGTAGTCTCGGGCCCCATGAGGAGCAGACACCCACAAGCTGGAAGCTACTCCTGTGAACCATCTCCGCGTCGAAGTCTCTGATGAATCTGTTCTTGGCATCCTTCACCACTTCAGATGGAGGCCTTGGACATGTTCTTCCAAGATCTAGACTTCCTGGGATTTTTCTGCTTGTGTTTTAAAGATGGGTCTTCCTTATTGTCCGAGGAGGGGATTGCGGGGAGGGGGGGGGGTAATAACAAAAAGCTTACTGGTCTCATATGCTAGTGGTACACAGGCCCTGTTAGCTCAATCCCACCCAATCATCTAGCCAGAGTTACAGAGACTGAGCAGAAGAGTCATATGAAAAATTTTCACCCAACCACATTCATATTGTGATTGCCGTGTACACAGTGCTGATTGTTATAAAATTTGAGGAATTCACTTTAATTTGTGTGCGTTCCAACAACACTCATCACAGAACATATTGTTGATGTTTAAATTCAACAATTGATGGCATTTAATTGATGCATTGTTTAATTGTTATTAATGTCTTCAACAATAATGACCATTGGATTTCACAATATTTCTCCGGTCCCCTCTCAAAATCATATGATGATAGTTTCTTTAAACCATTTCTGGGTTTATTGAATCATAATTCATTTTTGAAGTTCAATATGAGCCATCCCAATGGTAAAACACTCGGCCTTTCCTAATATTGTTTATTTATCTCTTATCTTAAGAGAGCTCATTTACAAAAATGGAAGCACTTTGACTGTTTTGGAACAAAATTAGAAACGTCATGGAAATGCTTCCAGAAAAGCAGGATGGCCTTCAGATAGCAGACACTTGGACAAACCATCTGGGCCTCTCTGAGTGTCTCTTTACGGGGCACGTCCCTGTCTAACAGCAGATGGACAGAACTGGGCAGGATGGCCCATCAAGAGAGAATTCCCCGGTGGGGGACACAGTTCCCTTACTCTCACATAGCCAGGTGTACCAAAGACAAGAGAGAAAAGAACTTGTTAATAGGACAAGCCAAAAATTCAGGAATTTGCAAATTGAACAGGTGAAAATGTAGCTGGTGATAATTGAAAGCTAATTATCGTCAGCTCGCAATTGGCGAGCAGGTGTTCTGAGTCGAGTCGCCTAAAAGGCAAAGCAGAGGGAACTGTGAAGTTAACTTGCTCTTGGCACAGATGAGATAAATGAGATTGCTTACCAAGGCCACCTTAAAGATAAATGATTTGTCTGTTTTTCTGCTATGTTTTGGTGTACCTAGGAGCTGAACATGAAAAAAAAACCCAGGAATTGCAAGGAAAAGTAATTATGGCATGTTTTGAAGAGGTGGCTTCTTCCAAGGGAGTAAAGGGAGAAATATAGTAACCATCAAAATTGCATCTACTGGCTTTAGGCCATCCTGAGAATTTGCTGGCAGTGCCAAACACAAAAGTGCTAGGAAAAGAAAGGCTTCATGTCTATTAATATACATTCTACATTCCTGTAAAAGGACTGTAATTTTGAAAAGCCAAAGCTCAGAGGCAGTAAGCAAAGTGCTCAAGGTCACAAAGCAGCAATTTAAGGATTAAAACTCCAAAATTCCTGATCCCAAAGTTCATCTTCTTTTAATTTATACCATGCTGATTCGGCGGGGGGGCGGGGGGAGGCTTTTGGTATTTATTTACAGGTCTTTTGGGCAATTCTACAAGCAACCAGGGTGAGAAACTAGTGCATTACAGGTAGAAGAGCAACTTCTACCACTTAAGGAGTAATGTTCAAAAAGATACTTATCTTTTTGAGTTTCTTTTTTTTATCATTTTAATTAGGGGCTCATACAACTCTTAGTGAATGAGGTGGGTAGTGCGGAGTGGAGACCCAGGCCACTGGAGATCCCATGGCAGAGGCGTCTGGGGAGGAGATGAGCTAGTCAGGGTGCAATGTAGCAACAATGAAAAATTCAGCTTTCCTCTAGTTCCTAAATGCTTCCTTCTCCCCACACTATCATGATCCAAATTCTCCCTTGCAAGTCTGGCTGGACCAGAGGTTGTACACTGGTACAGATAGGAACTGGAAACACAGGGAATCCAGGGCGAACGATCCCTTCAGGACCAGGGGTGTGAGTGGCGATAATGGGAGGGTAGAGGGAGGGTGGGTTGGAAAGGGGGAACCGATTACAAGGATCTACATGTGACCTCCCTGGGGGACGGACAGCAGAAAAGTGGGTGAAGGCCAGGAAGACATCGTACAGGACAAGATATGACAAAATAATAATTGATAAATTATCAAGGGTTCATGAGGGAGAGGGGAGCAGGGAGGGAGGGGGAAAATGAGGAGCTGATGCCAGGGGCTTAAGTGGAGAGCAAATCTTTGAGAATGATGAGGGCGAAGGATGTACAAATGTGCTTTACACAATTGATGTATGCATGCTGATTTTTTATGGCAGTTTCCCCATACTTAAAAAATATCAAGATATTTTTTCTATTAGGTCTCTGTAACTCTATGTCTTCATTATTAATTTTTAAATTGACAGGGGTCTCTAAATTTTTAATAAATTGACAAAAGGTATATTATTTACATAGAAAAGCAGACACTCAATGAACTTTCATAGAGTGAACACATTCATCTAATTCTGCCCACTCGAAATTCAACAGCTTCTTTGTGCCCCCATCATGACTACCCTCTCCATAACCATAAAAGGCCCCCTAACTTCTAACATAAGAAAGTTACCCTGCCAGCTTTACAGAAATGCAACAGTGTAGCGTGTGCATCTTGGGCTGGACTTTTTAATGACATCTCTTCTTGCTATTTGCTTTTGTTACCATGTGTTGAAACAATTTGTTTGTTTCATCATTGCATTGCATAATATGACTGTAATATAAGGGGTATATTTAGTCATTCTAACCTAATGAACACTGTGTGAGTTTCTAGCTTTTGTTACACAACAACAGTTTTCAACGCACATAGTTTTCAAAATGAACACACCAGTGCATTTCTGCAGTTATCTGTGTAGGTGGGTTGGGATTGAGACGTGGCGTTTGCCTCGAGTGGGCTCCGCTAGATGCTGCCCAGCAGTACTCCCAGTGACTGCATCAATTTGCCGTCCTGCCATCAGCATTTTTAGAGTTTCAGTGGCTCCACAATTTGATCTCGTCAGACCTGAGGAATTTCAGCTATGTTTGCTCACGTTGTTATTATTGTGTCAGTCCCAGCTCACAGTGACACTATACACTACAGAGTCCAACAAAGTCTGCTTCTGCATCGGTTGTTACCCTCACTGGGTCCTCAAGCTCCATGAGGGACTAACTCTTTCAGGCCACCCCTCTACTTTTCCAAGCACAACATCCTGCCCCAGGAAATAGACCCTTCTACCCGCATATCCAAAAGACCGGAGGAAACAAATCTTGCCTATTGCATCTAAGGCTCATTCTGGCTGTACTTTCTCTTGAGATATGTTTGTTCTGGTATATTCGATACCAGATGTTTTCTTCAGTTGGAGGAATGCTACGTGTATTCTTCCTTATCCAAGTTTTCTAACTCCGCATCTTTGAACATTCCATTTGACTTCAGGGGCTGCCCTTTGAAATTTTCTGTTTGACTTTTACTTTGTCATTCATTTTAGCTATTCTGCATTCAGGAGCATGTTTCAGAATATCTTCTGACATCTAATTTTTCACTTTTTAATGACCTTGTGTTTTATTTGTGCATGATGTCCTTGATGTCAATCTACAACTTGTCAGGTTTTTTGTCTTTATTATTCGATGCACTAAATCTGTTCTTAAGACATTTCCTAAATTCAGATATTATATACTCAAAATAATATTTTGATTCTACTGGACTTGTTTTAATTGTCTTCAGCTTCAACCTGACCTTAGCGATTAATGGTCTCTTCCCCAGTAAGTCCCTGATCTTGTTTCAGCTGATGATATTGAATTTCTACATCATCTCTTGAGACAAATGGAATAAATTTGATTCCTGAGCATTCCATCTCTTGAGATTCATGTATACAATTGCCATTTATGTTGCTGAAAAAACACATTTTCATCAAGAAAGTCATTGTTCTTACAATGTTCATTGTTTCTCTCTTCATTTCTATCACCCAAATCATATTTCTAAATACTGAGGTTTACTGTTTGCTTTGCTTCCAGCTTTGACATTCTAATTACCAGTACTTATCAATGTATCTTGATTTCACATTTGATTACTAGAAGAATGAAGAAGTTTATAGTGTTCTTCCATTTCTTCATCATTTGATTTAGGAGTTGGTCTGTACATTTGAATAGCAGTTGTATGAACTGGATTTTTTAATAAACATGTAGATAGTATCTTATCACAAATAGCATTGTATCTCAAAATAGATTTTGAAATGTTCTTTTTGATGAAGAGTGTATGTTGTTCCTCTTGAATTCTTCATTCCTGGCATAATAAGCCATAAGATTGTCTGATTCAAAATGGCTAATTCCAGGCCACTTCCACTCATTGATGTCTAGGACGACGATCTTTATGCATTCCTTTTCATTTTTGACAGCTTCAAATGTTCCCACATTCATACTTCATACACTTCATATTCCAATTATGAATGGATATTTGCAGCTGTTTCTTCTCATGTAGAGTGGTGCCCATCAGTAAATGAGGGTCTTGGAAATGTTTCCACATCCACGTCAAGGTTGACTCCTTTTTGATGAGGCCCCTCTTCGCCAGTCCAACTTTGAATGACTTGCACACTATCTGGCAATGTGCCACCACTCTTTATAAGACTTTCGAGGAATCTCTCTGAGGGGAACCGCCTGGCCTTTTCTGCAGTCTCTTAGCCTCGAAGCTCCTGATGGTTGACGGTGTGGGTGTGTGAGTGCTAGCGCCTCCATTCCAGCACCACAGCAGCTCACAAGTCACCACAGGATGACCAACTGAGGGACGAGTGGTCAGTGGTTATCTTGGCAGCTGTACAGTTGTCTCCTGATGACGCTGCAGTGCTCTTATATACACAGAGCTTGAGCCCTGTTGCGTAGGTTTTCTTGCCATTTTGATATTTTTGGTTGTCAAATTGCTGTTAATTATCAAACCTATTCTTATATTTTAAGTGTAACATATTTTTCTTGTGTTTAATGCAATGGTTATATAACATTCTTTTTATGTGTCATTTTATTCAGTTTGCTAGATTTTGTTCGAAAGGTTTATATCTATGTTCAGAAAAAAAATTGCTCTATGGTTTTCTTTCTTTAAGGCAGTGGTTCTCAACCTTCCTAATGTTGTGACCCTTTAATACAGATCCTCATGTTGTGGCGACCACTTCAACCATAAAATTATTTTTGTTGCTACTTCATAACTGTAATTTTATTACTGTTATGAATCAGATGACCCCTGTGAAAGGGTTGTTCGACCCCCAAAGGGGTTGGGACCCACAGGTTGAGAACCACTGCTTTAAGGTCTGTCACAGATTTTAATATCAAAGTTATGCTGCTATCATCCTTCTATTTACTGAAAAAATGTTGGATAGAACTGATATTATTTCTTTCTGGAATTCTCTGCTGTCAAACAAGATCCATCTGACATGAGCAGAGGTATCCCTCCTTACAAGTCCTCTTCTGAATGTCTCTTGACCCGGCTGTTTGTCAATGTACTGCTACCCTCATTGATGAATGTTTTTCAGCAAAACTTTATTTGCATATGATAATGATTTTTTGTAATGATTTTGTTTGAAAATTTCTGCCTTCTGTTCCTTCACCTTTCTTTGGAATGTATACAAATATGACTCTCTTCTTGTCATATTAGGCAGGTAGACAAGTGAGTGCTTCCAGTGTTTCATTAGTTTGTTGAAAGCATTTCAATGGGTATTTCATAAAATCCTGGAGCTTTATTACCCCCCCCCCCCATGTCTGTGTGGAAGCTTGAACATATTCCTTAAGTACCATCAGTTCTCGATCATATGGTACCTCTTAAAACAGTCATTTCGGGTGCAGTCCTGCTGTGTATTCTTTCCAGCCTCTTTGCAGGCTGCCTGCATCATTCAATATTTTGCCCATAGACTCTCGACATTTCAACCTGAGACTTGAATTTTTTCTTCAGTTCCTTCAGCTTGAGATATGCTGGTATGTTTTCCCTTTTTGGCTTCTAACTCTATGTCTTTGCACATTTCCTTATAATATTTTACTTTGTTTCTCCATGTGCCTTTGAAATTTTCTGTTCAGCTCTTTACTTCATCATTTCTCCCATTTTCTTTAGCTGATCAAGAGCAAGTTTCAGATTCCCTTCTGACATCTATCTATTCTTAGCTGTCTTTTCATGCCCGCCACCTTTCTTCCTATAAAATATTCTTGAGATCATCCCACAGCCATCAGGTCTTCTGTCATTAGTATTAAATGATTCAAACTTATTTTTGATATGTCATAAAAATTCATGTAAAATATACTCAAGGTCGTATTATAACTCCTGGGTTATAAGGTGAATGAAGGTAAATTTTCTTTACCTTCAATCTGAACCTATTGTCATCGATTTGATTCCAACTCATAGTGATCCTGTAGGAGAAAGTAGAGCTGTCCCTTTCATTGCTGAGATTTTAAATCTTTACAGGAGTAAACAGTCTCATCTTTCTCCCACAGAGTGGCTGGTGACACCGTCGTGAGCTAGTGAGCGGCTCAGTGCATAACTACTATACCACTGGAGTTCCTTCTGATCTAAACTCACTTCTGAGTACTTCATGACCCATTCTACAGGAAGTGCCTGGATTCCTTTACGGCTGATAGTGAGCTTCTCCTGTGTCTCTTCCCACAGATGTTGTAGTTGCTACTAGGTGTCTTCAAATCAGTTCCAACCTACAGTGACCGTATTCACAACAGAGCAAACACTGCACAGTCCTGAGCCTTCCTCACAATTGTCTCTACGCCTGAGCCCATAGCTACAACCACTCTGTCACTTCACCTCATTGAAGGCCTTCCTTGGTTTTGCTGCCCCTCCACTTTACCAACCATGCTGTCCTTCTTCAGGGACTGGTCTCTCGTGACAAGCTGTCCAAAGTATGTACGAGGAAGTCTTTCCATCCCTGCCTTGATGGAGTGCTCTGGCCTTCCTTCTCTTCCAAAAGAGGTTGGTTTGTCCTTACTTTCAATATTCTCTTCCAGCACCACAATTCAAACACACCTATTCTATTTCAGTCTTTCTTATTCAATGTCTAACTTTCACATACATGTGATGCAATGGAAAATACCATGGTTTGTGTCCGGTGCAGCTTAGTCCTCAAAGTAAAATCCTTGCTTTCAATACTCTAAAGAGATCTGTGCAGCAGATTTACCCGATGCAACTCATCTTTTGATCTCTTAACTGGTACTTCCATGTGCATTGATTGTGGATCCAAGCAAGATGAAACCCTTGACAACATCAATCTTTCCTCCATTTATCACGATGTTACCTAGTAGTGCAGTTGTGAACATTTTGGTCTTCCTTACCTTGAGTTGCAATCCACACTGAAGGCTACAATCCTTGATCTTCATCAGCAAGGTCTTCAATTCCTCCTCATTTTAGCAAGCAAGGATGTGTCATCTGCAAATAGTGAATTGTTAATAAGTCTTCCTCTGTTGCCAATGCCCCTTTCTTCTTCATATAATCCATTGAGCAGGTATGTGAGAGGATACAGCACTGACGCACACATCTCCTGATTTTAAACCGTGCACTATGCCCTTTTCTATTGTTTGCATAGCTGCCACTTGATTCATGTACAAGCTCCTCATGAGCACAGTGAAGGGTTCTGGAATTGCCATTCCTCTCCAGGGTCATCCATATTTTATTATGGCCCACACAATCAAATGCCTTTGCATAGCCAATGAAACACAAGTCAACATCTGTCTGATATTGTCTGCTTTGAGGGAAGATCCATCAGCAATGACATCCTTTGTTCCATGTCCTCTTCTGAATCTGGTCTGAATTTCTAGAAGTTCCTTGTCAATGGTCTCTGATGAAGTGAATTTTTTTTACTATAGCTCTTAAGCCCAAGTCTCTGCTACGTCGCCTAGTGATTGGGTAGAACTATGAAAACAGGGTACATATAACACGAATACAGTGCGTAGGTCAGTTTTCATTACCGACATCCTGGTTATATGGACAAGCCATCTTTGAACCTGCAGCAGGAGCAGCAGAGAAACCCTCAGTACTTTAGAAGGACATGTCTAAGACCTTTGCCTGAAGTAGTGGAAGCTGTATCCGGGATGCTCGCACAAAGCCTCAGATGAGCAGTACTGAGACTCTCAGATGCCTTTCCTCATCTGGCCCAAGACTATGGATCTGTGACATAAAGCAATAGACTGGCTCATGGGCCACGGGACCATGTGGCTGAAAGTCTGAGCACCCGAGGGAGACGTAGCTGCTGACTAAAGCGACTTACTGCTGTGGCCCCATGACTGAGTCCCGATTGCTTTGTGATCATATTTTAACTTATCTAATAAATCCCCTAATGGTGAGTACTGCCTGTGAGTTTTATGTAGTCATTGCAATGAATTATCAAACTGATCATAGATGTAGAGGGTGTGGGAAGAGAAGTTGGTGTCAGAATAGGTAAGCAGGGCACTAAAAGAGCCAGAGGAAGTTAGATACGTCCACTTCCATGTGATTTGCCACACGTGTTAGTCTATTTCAAGTTACTAAAGTCTAGGATGTTTTTAAATCATTTTATTGGAGGCTCATACAAATCTCATCACAATCCAAATATACATCATTGTGTAAAGCATATTTATACATTCCTTGCCCTCATCATTCTCAAAACATTTGCCTCCACTTAAGCCCTTGGAATCAGCTCCTCATTTTCCCCACTCTCTCCTCGCTCCCCCCTCCCTCATGGACCCTTGATAATTTATTAATTATTATTTTGTCATATCTTACACTGTCCAAAATCTCCCTTCACCCACTTTTGTGTTGTCTGTCCTCCAGGGAGGAGGTTATATGTAGATCCTTGTACCAAGTTCCCCCTTTACACTCCACCCTTCCTTCATCCTCCCAGTATCGCCACTCTCACCACTGGTCTTGAAGGGATCATCAGTCCTGGATTCCCTGTGTTTCCAGTTTCTATCTGTACCAGTGTATATTCTCTGGTCTAGCCTGATTTGTAAAGTAGAATTAGGATCATGATAGTGGGGGTGGGGGTGGAGGAAACATTTAGGAACTAGAGGAAATTTGTATGTTTCATCTTTGCTATACTGCACCCTGACTGGCTCGTCTCTTCCCTGCGACCCTTCCATAAGGGGATGTCCAATTGCCTATATATGGGCTTTGGATCTCCACTATGCACTCCCCTTCATTCACAATGATATGATTTTTTTTGTTCTGATGATGCCTGATACCTGATCCCTTCGACATCTTGTGATCACACAGGCTGGAGTGCTTCTTCCATGTGGGCTTTGTTGCTTCTGAGCTAGATGGCCACTCATTTACCTTCAAGCCTTTAAGACACCAGATGCTATATATTTTGATAGCCGGGCACCATCAACTTTCTTCATCACATTTGCTTATGTACCTGCTTTGTCTTCAGCGATTATGTCAGGAAGGTGAGCATCACAAAATGCCAGATTGTTAGAACACACTGTCTTGTGTTGAGGGAGTACTGGAGTAGTGGCCCAAAGTCCATCTGCTACCTTAATACCAAACCTATACAGATATGCACATAGATCTATTTCCACATCCACATATATAAATATATTTACATATGTACATGACTTTATTTAGACCTATATATATATATATATATATATATATATATATATATATATATATACCCTTTGCCTCCTAGCTCTTTCCTCCATTTCCTTTTTCTTTCCTTTTGTCCCACTATCATGTTCAGCCTTCATTTGGGTTTCAGTAATTCTTCTCAGTTACATTACCCTTTTTTCATGCCGTACCAGGCCTCCTACACCCTCCTCACCACTGATTTAGATCACTTGTTTTTCTCTTGTCCCTGGGTTTGTTAACACCACTTCCTTTCCCCCCACCTCCCCTCTCCCATGTCCTCCCAGAGCTGTTGGTCCCATTGTATTCTCCTCCGGATTGTTCATTCAGCCTATCTTATTTAGACAGACCTGCAGAGATAATAACATGCACAAAAACAAGAAAGAGCAAAACCAAGCAACAAAATAAAACAAAACCACCAACAAGCCAATGACACACACAAAAAACTCAACAACAAGAAAGAAAAGCTTGTAGTTAGTTCAAGGACTGTTTGTTGACATTTAAGATTGTTTTTCGGTGAGTCTGATGGGGTGCTAAGCCCTGGTCCCAAAGTCTATTTTTGGTATTCCCTGGGGACTTTGTTGCTTTGTTCCCCTTGCTGTTTTGTTCCATGCGAGCCTAGGATATTGATCCTTCACCCTTCCATTTCATTTTTTATAACTTCAAATTTTCCTAGATTCATACTTTGTACACTCCAAGTTCTGACTTTTAATAGATATTTGCAGTTGTTTCTTCTCATTTAGAGGCTTGTCCCAGCAGCAAATGAAGGTCTCACGGACTTCCTCCATGTTCCTCTTGTGGTCACTCCACTGTAAGGAAGCAGCTCTTCCTCGGTTGTATTCTGAGTGCCTTCCAACCCGAGGGGCTCATCTTCTTGCACTCTATCTAACAATGTTATGTTACAGTCCATAAGGTTTTCGGCAATATTTTATAATGTTCCTATTGCTACTCATAAGGTTTTCATTGGCTAATCACTCAGAAGTGGACAGAGTATTCTGTGTTCCCAGACTCTTCTTCCTCTGTAAGCTCTATGGAAACCCATTCACCTTGGGTGACTTGCTGGAATTAAAAATATGACTGAAAGAGATTCCATCATCAGAACAACATACAAGGCACCCCAGTAGACAACATGACAGACAAGTAGTGTTGGGGCACCAATACAAATATGGATAATTGAGCTCACCTAGCTACATAATCAACTCACAGGATAAAGTAAATTATGATGCAGTGAGAATGAATTGGAATAGCAGACCTCAGAATTTAAACCTAACATGAGAATGATGATGAAAATCAAGATAATGAACTGAGAGATACATCAGGAATTGGAAGGAGCTGAAAGATCTAAGAATAGGTATTATAAGAGTTAATGACTAATAAATTAGAGAAAATTAATAGAATAATTTAATCAGGAAATTTTATTTGTGAATTAATGCTTGTGGTAGTTACATAATCTGTTGTCAATTCAACAGGATTCAGAGCAAAGGGGTGGAGTCTAGTCTCGCAATCATGTTGTAGCTTAATGACCTCATTTGGAGGCACTAAGAGATAAGCAATTGCTGGAGGCAGGAGGCAGACTCAGTCCCTGTGAGACATTCTTGTTGACAAGCCACATGGAGACCCCTGCCAACACTGAAATGCTTACACTGCCGCTGGATCCACAAGACTTTAGACCCACTGACCTGTGATCATCTTGAATTTGGCACCATGTGTTTCATGAGTCTGAAGAGGAATTTATAGATTGGTATAGGACACATGGGCTAATATCAAACCTATGGACTTGATCTGGACTGGGTTAGGATGTTTTCTCAATATTGAACTGCTTTTTTATATAAAAGACTTTCTTATACACAAATTTGAATGCTCTGGATTTGTTTCTCTAGACAACCCAGACTAACATAATGCTTATGGGGTGGGCCCAATATAGGGGAAAGTACTGACTAAAGTAAATTATTGGGATAAAAAAGATTGTTGTGTGCTATCATTTGATTCCGACTCATACCTTAGGCATGATGAATGAAATACTGCCCAGTCCTACACCATCTTCACAATGGTAGCTATAATTGAGCTCATTGTTGCAGCCAGTGTGTCAAGTTAAAATTCTTTGAATTTTTCATTGACTCTGTAATTTACTAAGCAAAATGTTCTTCTCTGGGACTGGTCTTCCCTGATAACCTATTCAAAGTACATGAGCCAAAGTCTTGTCATCTTCATTCACTTTAAGGTGAAGAATAAAGAAGGTAATTGAGAAGATCAGTGACTTGAAAATGCAATGACAGTGGTCTGTCTTCCATAAGCCAAAAAGATACATTGCCCTTGAGCCAACCACAATTCACTGAGAACATATTAGACAAGATAGAACTGCCCGTTACGTTTCTGAAACTATACATTTTTATTGTAGCAAAAAGGGGCATCTCTATACCATAGAGAGGGAGGTGGATTTGAAGTAATGGCCTTGTTGTTTACAGCCCAATGCATATCCCAATGCACGACACCACCCGGGCTCTTTATGCCTTCCGCATAGATTATAAGTCACATGGTATTATGGAGCTCCATTGATTCAAAGGAGCCCTGGTGGCACATTTATTAAAGCTCTAGTTTGATAACCTAAAGCTTATCTGTTCAAAGTCACCAACCACTCAATGAAGAAAAGATGTGCAAGTCTGCTTCTATAAATATTACAGGTATAGTGATACTGCTATATAGGCATTGGATTACTAACCACAAGGTCAGTGGTTCAAACCCAGCAGCCACTCATGGAAGAAGGATGAAGCTGTTTGTATTTATGCAGATTTACATTCTCTGAATTCATATGAGAGCAACATATTTGTTTTCTGGTTTTAGTTAGTGGAATAGGTCATTCCTCCTCATTCCAGTATTCTCTGGTACCCCAGACACACCTCTCAGAATGTCTAGCATGCAAAGGTTTGAAAAAAACCACTGGCTAAACTTAGTAAATGGTCTTCATTTTTAAAAGATTAATTATTTTTTAATATTTTTGTACTTATGTTAAACCACACAATTGTACAATGGAGAACACAATCTGTTATGGGAAATACCTCTTAATTCCATATGTAAATCTACAAATCCATAAATCCACTGTAAATTAGTTTATGTATCCTCACTGTTGAACCATTATTTCAGCATCAAATGACAGTGGCTTCTTGTAGCCCACTAAACTGCTCCTTTACCCAGTGCTAGAAGTGCTCGTGGTCGCATGCCTTTCACTCCTTACTTATAATACTGCATCCCCTAGCGGGAAAGAAATGACGCGATATCTATCAACCACCATCCTCACACGCGTACTAAATAAGAGGGGAGACAGAAACTCCAGAAAGCTCTTTTCATTTGAAAAGGCATAGGAAGTTAAATTTTACATGATTTTCTTCTAAAGACATTTATATTCTCATTATTAAAGAAGCAAAGTCATATACTAAGGGTCCAGTTTGTGAAAAGAAAGGGAAAAAAAAAAACAGCCCAAACAGAAACAAGACAAATATCTGCTTCTGAATTGCTAGCAAAGGGGGAAGCGAGGTTAAGTACCAAGCAGTTTCCAGGAAAGATTCATAGAACTAATTCAGCTTGTTCTACTTTGGCAGGGAAAACACTCAGGTCCCTGTGACCATACCAATAGTCGGGAAAGAAGAGGAAGTTCTAGTCCCCAGTGTCAGGTCACACATATGCCAGGTGAGACTAGCTTTTTATTTTTTTTTTCGAGGTTCGTTATCTTCTCTCTGAGTTTCCCCTTAGACCTTTGTTCCTTTCTTTTCCTTATTCAATGTCCCAGGTTTGGACATTTTACTGCTCATTAGCATCTAAATTAAAGAGTAAGAATTGAGGTGAAGTTGAGATGCATAAGAAGATCTGAGGAGAGTAGCAGCAGGCTCAGGTGGTGATTCAGAGGTGCCAATCATTTTCTTCCTACCCTCACCTTCCTTCCCTGGAAGACTGCTCCACTTTCTCTTTGTTGAGATCCCCACTGAGTAGGCTGGGGCCCATGTGACCTAGCCTGTTGACTTCCTCTGATTGGAGGGAGCTAATAGTTGACCCTAGCAAACCAATTAGGATTCCTTCCTGGGGTTTCTTAGTTGTACTGCTGATACAGAATCTGTTTTCTTTTAGAACCGTGACTGGAGAAGATGCATAGAATTGTGGTTGATACTTAGAGCTCACATCCTGGAGCCAAACTAGAGGAAGAGAAGAATGGAGGCAGGCGTGGGCAGAGGAGTAAAGTTCAGGAGTCTGCAGGCCTAGGGGAAGAAACAAGGCACACTGAACTCTTGACTTTCTAGCCCCTGGCCACACTGCCTGACCTTGGTTGAGTCCTTACCCTGCAGCCTTCCAAAGAGCCACATGCACCATCTTGTATTGTAAGTCAGCAGACTGAGTTCTATAACTCTGGCCAAGTACCAGAATAATGATGTTGCTGCTCAGGAAAATGAAGGGTCACTAGAAATGTTACTCTATGTGGGTGGAAGTATTTAATATAAAAGAGCATGGCGGCTCTGAGAAGACTGAGTAGTTGAAATGTGTCCGTACGTTTGATGAATAAAGCTGATACTCTCAGCACAATAAAGCTTTAGTTTTGATTGCGTCATAGACTGCAGCTTTCACTTGGGAAAATTTAAATTACATAATGGAAGGAAATAACACTTGAAAGGCACACAAGAGAGAAAAGATGGGAGAACTCATGCAGATCTATCCACAAAGAGAGTGACAAGAGAAGGAGGGTGGCATCCTCACCACTGACCATGACCCGGATCCTTGAGGCAAAGACTCCAAATGGTAAATTGCCTCTGGGGACAAAAGAAAATGCAATCTGCCTGTCTTGTAAAGCTCAAAACTTAAAACCAAGCTCACTGCCATGGACTTGACGCCGATGAATAGCAACTATGCAGGACAAGGTATAACTGTAAGCTTCCAAGACTGTAACTCTCACCCTTCACAGTCGTAGGAACTCTGTCCTCCTATAGAGCAGCTGCTGGTTAACAGCTCAACGCAGAATCACTACGCCATACCCCGATTATTCCTCTCACCAGTCACCACCACCACGGAGTTCTAGAAATCCCCATTCTCCTAGCCCCACACCACCACCATCACCATTACCATCAACCCATTCTTAATAGAAATCTTACCAAATATCTGGGTCTTGGCTTCTATACATCCTAGCTATATACTAAAATGCTGAAGGGTCCTAATATGTGAATAATATCTGTCAATGGAAAACATCTCAGCACATTAGCATGGTATAAAATGTCTCGTGTGATCTAGCTCTTGCGTACCTATATACTATGATGCGGGTGGGTCCTAATATGTGAATAATATCTGTTGATGGAAAACGTCTCAGCACATTAGCATGGCATAAAGTTCCCCTTGTGACCTGGCTCTTGTTTACATTTCAAGTCTTATTTCATGGCAATCCTTTACATTCTGGCCTTGTTCTACTTGATCTTAGTTACCATAATTCAACATCCTCCCCATTTCCCCCAATGCACATACCATATAATCTACCTGCTGGATGCTCTATCCTTTTAGTTCATTGACTAGACTAGACAATTAAGACTAGTTACCTTTGAGCCAGAATGACAAGTGGAGGTCTCATGTGTGTCAGAGTAGAACTGTACTTTACTGGATTTTCAAAGCCTAATTTTTTCATAAAATTGCCAGGTCTTTTTGTCAAGGCACCTTTAGTAGACTTGATCTCCAACTTTTCTCTTAGTAGCTGAATGAGCTCATTATTTTCACTATCCAGGGATTCCACTTGACTGTTAAACCAAATACACAATCCATGACCATCTAGTCCATTTCGGTGTGTAGTAAACACACAGGACAGTGTACACTTGCTCCATAGGGTTTCCAAGACTAAATCTTTACAGCCACAGCCAGTCTCATCTTTCCTCCTAGGAGTAGCTGGTGGATTCAAACTGCTGACATTACTGTTAGCAGGCCAGTGCTTAACCCATTGTGACATCAAGGATCCTACATGACTATTAGATACATTTAAAAATCCATTCAAATTCACTCCCTATGGAAATGTTCATGACTTATCTTCTTTCCTTCATTTCAAAATTTCTTATTCAGAAAAAATTAATGGCTTTGCTCTTTGTCTCGTCAGTAATGTCTAGTCTGTAATATACAATTAATATAAGTAGGATTTATAGATAAGTGCATTAATTTTATCAATATGTTTTTCATAATGATAACTGATGCTGAACAAGTTCACTTGGGGCCTTTTATTTAATAGGATTAAATTTACCTGAAAATTGGTTCAGTCTGATGTTAAAGTTGACTTATTTTATTGGGTTATTTTTAAAGATATCATAGCATATTAATGATATTTATTTCCTTCATAATCCAACTATTCATCTGAACTTAGTCTAGAGGAAGTGGTCTCCCTGCACAAATGAAATATAATAGTTTTTAAATGTTAATGCTATTTTAATAAGTAAAGATAACAATTCTATGAAAGACAAGAAATCTATTCACTAGCTTGATAATTATAACATTTTAATTAGCAACAAAAGTAAAAAGCCATGGCCTGGTTTGATCGTGCTCAGAGGATGCCGTTATTCCGTCAGAGAGGCAGTTTGATTGTATTAATGTATCCTGTCAGGTGCCTACAGCCCAAGTCATTACCAAGTTTGCTAGCCGTGGGAAAAGCTGCTCATCGTGCATAAGAACTTTCTCACAAGGAAGACTCCCAGGTGGAGGATTCTAGCCTGCGATGCAAAGTGGTGTAATTTTGCTCAAGTTGGCCTTCAGATGGAGCCCATTCATGGATTTTAGCACCCATGAAATTGGAGAAGTAAGTATACCTTGAAAATGGTTTTATTTCTTTTAGCAAACAGGATAGTACTTTTCTTGCTTTGCTGCTTCTTGAAAGTTTTTGGATCTTCAAATAGCATTAAAAGCTAGAGAATGGAAAACAAAAACTGCAAGCAATTGCCCAGCTAATGCGTACCTCAGATGCAAAGTCGGGGAAAGTAGAACATCTTCAAAGAGTGCAATCAATGAGACAGGAGGGATAAAAATTCAATTATCGACCAAGGCAAATTGGTGAAACAAATTGCCATCAACCACATCTGGCTTAGGAACCTATTTGCTGTTTTCAATTTTGAGTCCCCAAAGTAAAAAAATAATAATTATCACAACACTCGCCAAATATTTCACCAGATTTGGCCATGACTTCTATTTAGAAGTTTAAATCTATTTAGAATGCTCAAATTCACAATTCATTTGTATATGGTCATATGTATCATTTGAGGACTTCAAATAAATCTTCTTCTTAACCTAATTATCCTATAAGTATAAATTTAAATCATTTTAGAATAACATTTCCAAAGGATATTTGTGAAATGCCCAGGAAACATAAAAGTAAATTTGAAAACAGGATTTCAGGGTCAAAACTTTATAAAGCCCTGGATATGCAAAGGTAAAGAGGTTCCTTTACTGTTGCATATCTTAGAGAGTTTACTAGACCAAGATGCATTGTGAATTTCAATGAAGGAAATGGCTCTCCAAATTCATTTGGCCATTGAATCCTTTTTCCAGAAGTATCACAAGGGACTAGTGTTCTACAACATATCCCTAATCAAAGCTGCATTTATGTGACCAAATAGGAATAAAAAGCACCCCATCTTTATGGTTCTTCACTGGGTTTCCTTCTGTATTTCTGAGGTGTTTTGTCTTACTTCACTTGCAGCTGGAGTATTCTGTGATGATCCGGGAGCGCCTACCTCGCTTTGATGTCAAGAGACTTCTATCCACGTTGTCAGCCCATTTCGTGTGAGGATAAATAAAATCAGTTCATGCCTACGCTGTTCCCCTCTCCTTTTCATTTTTCCTATCTCTCTCTTATAAGATACCATCTTTCCCTTCCTCCAAGTTAGGCTTGTCCTTCCTCTCACCTGTTATTTCACCGCTTCCCATTCCTGGTAGCCACCAAGGTCTGTTTCTTCTGGTATGAAAATGTCTATCTTGATTTGTTTTACACCAGTGGTCTGATGACAATATTTGTTCTTTTGTGATTGACTAACTTCGCTCAGAATATATCCTTCAAATCTCAAACCCATCCAGTCATGCCAAGAGGTGGGTCAGAGTTTTATCATTATTCTTTCATGCTGTATAGTATTCCATTATGTGTACATACCAAAGAGTATTTATCCATTCATCGATATGTGGACATTTGGGTTTTTATATCTTCTTGCTATTGTGAATAGTGCGGTGATCAACATGGTGTAGACATATCTTTTCGTGTGATAGTCTTTATTCATTTAGGGTGTACATAAAATAGAGGGATGGCTGAGTCATATGGTGTCTATGTTTCTAAATGTTTGTGGGATCATCATACTGATGTCCATGGTGGTTGCCCAGTGCCACTAGCAATGGATGAGATTTCCAGCTCTTCAAACCCTCTCAAACATTTGTTGTTTCCGGGGGAGTTTTCGCTTGCTTGCTTGCTTGATTTTATTTTTTAACTTTACTGCCAACGTCAGTGGAAGGTGGTATCTCATCGTTGCTTTGATTTGTATCTTTCGAATGGCTAGTGATCATCAGTGTTTCTTCATGTGTGTTGGCTTTCTGCATATCTTCTTTAGTGAATTGTCAGTTTGTGCCCTCTGCCAGTTTTAATTGGAATATTTATTTTCCTTGTTGATTTTTTTTCAGTTCCCTACAGATTTTAGAGATTAGTGCTTTGTCCAATATATCAGTTTCCCTCTTTGTGGGTTCCCTTTTTACTGTTCTGATAAATTCTCTTACTACCCATGAGTGTTTTATTTTTTAGGAAGTTTCAGTCTTATGCATTGTCTTATTTTTTATTCTGTTATATAATGTGTTTATACTATGTACCAGAGCTGCTACTTTGTCCTGATTTTCTCATTGATAATTTTGATAGTTCTACCATCTACGTTTAGTTATTTAACCCACCTTGAGTACATTTTTGTATCTGGAAAGGAATTTCTATTTCATTCTTTTGCAAATGAAAATCCAAATTTGCCAGAACCAATTGTTCAAGAGACTATTTGTTCCCGATTTAACGTATCCTGGAATTTTTCAGAAATGAGTTTTCTGTAGTTCTGAGTTCTGGTTCTGTTCCATTAGTAAACATTTCTATAGCTCTTCAAGTACCAGGTTGCTTTGTCGATTGTGGCAGTGCAGTATGTTTTTCAGAGGGTGAAATGAAAAGCCTTTTTATTCTTCTTAAGTGTTCTTTTGCTTATCCGGGGACTATTTTCTCTCCGTATATGGGGCAGAACTGCGTGGAACTTATAGATTGTTTGGGGGAGTATTGACATTTCCACCATGCTTCCTGACCATGAACATGAAAGATTCTCCCATTTATGTAGGTCTCTTTCGGTTTCCTGTAGTGGGTTTTGTAGTGTTCTTTGTACAGAGATATTTATTTCTCTGATTAACTTTATTCCTAAGTATTTAATCTTATGGATGGCTGTTAACATGAATTATGGTTTTGGTTTTATTTCTTTTTTAATTCCTTTTTGGAGCCCTTTTCATAACAATACAGGAATCTTATTAATTTTTAATGTTGATTTTGTACCCTACCACACTGCTGAATATTTCAATTGTTTCTAGTAATTTTATTGTTGACTCTGTAGGGAGTTATACACATAAATTCATATAATCTACAAATAGATGTCTACTCCTTCTTTGCCAATTTGGATTTCTTTTCTTATCTAAAAGCTCTGGCTAAGACTTCCAAAACAATATTGAACAATAGTCAAGATAAAGGACATCCTTTTCTAGTTCCTTGTTTCCAAGGAAAATGTCTTCAGTTTCTTCCCATTGAGCAAGATGAAGATTATCAGTTTTACATATACGGCCTTAATTAGGTTGAGGGACTTCACCTCTATTTCTACTTTGTTGAATGCTTTTATCAGGAATGGGCTTTGAATTTTGTCAAATGAGTGTCTTTTGTCAAATGTCTTTTCTGCATCAAATGATATGATAATGTATTTCCCCCCTTTATTGCATTTATAAGATGGATTACAATGATTTTTCCTGATGTTGAAAACATGTTTTCATTCTTGCATATATAGGATGAATCCTAGTTGATTATGCTGACTTAAAAATATTTTGTTGGATTCTATTGGGTAGATGTTCATAATTTTTGCATCTACCTTCACACAAGGGTCTCTTCATTTTTATACTCTGGTTATGCCTTTGCTTAATTTTGGTATCAGGATTATGTACGCTTCATAAAATTAATTTAAAAATTTACCATCCTTTTAATACTCTGGAGTAGCTCATTCTCTGATTAGTACAAATCCCTGACAAAGGCTTAAGGTCTTGGACTTTATTTTTTTGCTGGCAGCTTTTCAATAACCTGATTATTTGGGATCTTTTATGGGTCGTTGAGGTTTCCTACTTCAGTCTGTGTTAGTTAAGGGAGGCAAGGTGTTTCCAGAAATTTACAGTTCCTCTAGACGTTCAATCTTTGGGGAGTACAATTCTTCACAAGATTGTGTTATTAACATTTCTTATATATATTTGTATTTCTGTAGGTTTTATTGGGATGTCTCCCATTTCATTCTCATTTGTCATATTTGCATCTTTTTGTTGTTGTTGTTAAATTTGCCAGTGATTTGTCACTTAAAAAAATCCTTTGAAAGAACAAACTTCTTGTCTTGGTGATTCTATCATGTTTCTGTTTTTGGCTTCTGCTCTAATCTTTATTTATTTTCCTGGTGGCTGAAGATTTAATTTGCTGTCCTTTCCTAATTGTTGAAGATGCTTGGTGAGGGTGTTGCTTTGTAGGCTCTTTCTTCTTTTTGGATGTACTTATTGCTATAAGTTGACCTCTGAGTATTTCTTTTGCTGTCTCCCAATGATTTGGAAATGTTCTTTCAATCTCTTTTGTTTCACAGAATTTTCATTTTCACTCTTTATCTCTTCAGTTACCCAGTAGTTTTTAAGCAGAGTGGTGTTCAACTCCCATGTAGTTTATTTGTAATTTTATAGTGCTGTGACCTGGAAAATAGTTTGCAATATCTCGATGTTTAAACATTTATTCGGGCTCACTTTTAGCCCCAACACATGGTCTTTCTGGAGAATGGTCCAAGGCAGCTAGGAAAGGATGTGCCTTGCACTGTTGTTTGGAGGAGTATGTTAAATATGTCTAAGAGGTCAAGTTGATTGGTTGTATTGTTTACTTCTTCTATGTCTTTATTCAAGTTTCTTTCCAATTATCTGTCCTTCCATGAGAGTGGTATATTGAAGTGTGCTGCTCTCATTGTAGTATTGTCTATTTCTTCTTGGCCCTCTAAGCGTTTCATTAATGTATTGTGAGAGTCTGCCGTTGTGTGCATGATCTATGGTTATTTCTGCTTATTCAGTTGTTTCTAGAATCATTGTATGATGCCTTTCTTAGATTCTCATGATGGTGCCTTGAAGTTTATTATTATTAATATTAGCTTGATAATTTTGTGCAGCCTTTGATTTTTAGTCTACTTTTGTGTTTATGTCTAAGATGAGTTTCTTTTAAGCAGCATATTGATGAAGCCTGCTTTCATGTCCATGCATGACCATCTCTCTCTCTTGACAGACACATTTAATACATTTATATTCAGTGTCATTCATAAGTATAATTTATTGCCGTCATTTTCCTGTGTGTTATTCATTTTGTGCGTGTAATTTTTTTCTGTTGTTGGGTGGTGGTTATTGTTGCTGTTGCTTGTTATGCTGTGCAATTTTTGTGCTGTTTGTTTGTGAGTTTTCTTTTTTTCCCTTTTTGTTATTTTATTGTTTACTAGGTCTTTCTAATATTCTTCTTTTTTATTTTCAGGAGGCTTTTCTATTTTCTTAGAGGTTACCTTGTTATGTATTATTTCCTTCTGAAGTTTGAAACAATCTGCTCTCTTGAAAACTACTTCTCCCCTGTTTGAGTGTTGTTTGTTTGTTTCATCTACACTATCCCCTCTATTTATTTTGCAAATATTTTTCATTGTGGAATGATGTCTCTAGCTCTATATTTTCAGTATGCTTTCTAGGCATACTGATATCTAGGCAGTGTTGTCTTGTATGTTTAGCTCAACTTGATGTCTTCTATTGTTGATCCTCTGTCAAAGAACCCCCTGTGTGGTAGTTACCTAATCTGGTGTCAATTTGAGGATTAAGAGCGAAGTGGTCAATAAGGCCTCTGTGTGGGCAGGGCCTTCTCCTGAGAATTCTGGGAATTCCTGGATTTCCTCCTTGGAGGCAGGAGAGAGAATCTCTCTCTTGGCTCACTTCCTGCAAGACATCCCTGGTCTTCCATGTGGAGCTACACTGATGCAGCCCTGGAAACTGGAGGAGCCACATGGAAACCCCTGCCAGCGCTGAGATGCTTCTGCCACCACTGATTTTGCATCCACTGACCTGTGATCATCCTGCATTCTGTGTCATTGCATGTGTCTCATGGGTCTGAAGAGGACTTTATAGATTGGTATCAGATATGTGGGCTAATATTGAACTTACAGGCTTGCACTGGACTGAGTTATGATGTTTTCTCAATGTTCAACTGCTCTTATATAGAAACCTCTTTCTTACACATATATGCATATCTATGAATTTGTTTCTCTGGTCTATCCAGATTAACACATATGGTGCCTTGGGAGAGGTGTAGTGGAGAAACAAATCATAAAGATGGAGAGTGGGGGTTTGTTTGATCTCTCCCTCATGGTAGTGCTTCTTCTTTGGCTAGCCAGACATCAGAGATGTCCATGAATTTTACTGGGTTTTCTGGAAAGAATAGGGGAAGTTAAAGTTTTGATTATTTTGTTTGGTTGTTATCTTGAGTTGGTCCTGTGTGAAATGACAAAAATGAATGTTGTTCATGTATATTTTGAGCTCAGGGGTAAATGTTGCCATTTGAATTTCTCAGAAACCATGCTGCCTAGAGAAAATGGCTGACAGAAGGTCAACATGGCTGATGGAGATCCTGGATCATGTTTGATGCTCTCAGAGACCTAATCCCATATTTTGTGTAAATAGAATAGTTTAGATAAGGATTTAGATAAGCTAGAGAAGGATTGAACTTGACTGTTTTAAGCATTGAGTTTAGTGTCTGATTCTACTTTGTTTATACTGATTTCTTCTGTGTATATTATTGTTGATATACGGATTTATAGAAATGATTATGGGAAGTATGAAAATAGAGAACTTGTAAACCCACTTGCCTTGAGGGATTAATTTGATCTTTATATCCGTTTAGGACATACCTACAAAACAAAACAATCTCTAAAGAGTGTAGCCCCACCCAGTGCTTTGGAGTACATAGGGCATTCAAAAGTGAAGGGGCATGCCTAGGAGCTGTTGACAGATGGAAGAAAAATGGAGCTCTTTGGATTTGATGTTTGAACCCCAGTGGCTTTTGTCAGAAGCTGGAAAATATCTGGAACTATGAAGAAAACTCCTTCCTAGGACTGAACTTTAAAGGAAGTCTGAAATGCTTGCTAGGTGACCAACCACCTGGATCCACTTGTGGAGTGGAAGTGGGAGAAATGCAGCAATAGAGAGAAAGGTTGAGTCTGGCCACTGAGACACGTGTGCCTACTTTACAGGAACTAGAGGAGAAGATGAGAGCAGGTTGATTGGTCTGAAGTTCATGACTTAGCACGAGGGGGCTAGGCTTGTTGAGAATTTATGATGGGCCCATGGTCTAAAGGCAAGGCAACCAATGGGCACCCTGGTGAGGTGAAGTGAGGCAGCCCACATTGAGTTGACCAAACCCAACTAGATGAAGAGAAGATTTTTGAGTGTGTGAACTGGTGCATGTTGTTGCTGACTTTATGGATGGCCTATCCTGATTTGGTTTTGCTTATGGATGTGGATTTCACAAGGTTCCATCTGCAAGGAAGATTCTTCACATCAAAGAATACGATTGTCTCTTCAGAGCAATGGGTTGATGTAAGTGGGAAGTGTAGAAATTGGTTACCCAAATTGGGAGGATAAAGGCATGATGTGATTGGCGTACAAACTTTTATAGGTGATGGAACATATTCATAGGAGTATAGGATTAAGGTGCAAGTGTTACTTAACTGCAATTGTTAGGCATAGGATATTTTTGTTTTGTTCACTTATAGAATGTTATTTTTAAATTGGGGTGGCACATTTTTAATTGTATTCATTTTACTTTTATCCTATTAGGGTCAGATCTGATTCTATCATTGCTTGTTTGAAAATTATATATAGTTAAAGAGTTATGTGTCGCATTGACAAGTGGTGATCTGTGGTAGTTACCTAATCTGGTGTCAATTTGAGGGTTAAGAGTGTAGGGGTGGAGTATTGCCAGTTAATCTGGAGACAGCCAATGAGGCCTTTGTTGGGGCATGGCCTTCTCCTGAGAATTCTAGGGACTCATGGATTTCTTCCTTGGAGGCAGGAGAGAGATTCTCTCTCTTGGCTCACTTCCTGAAAGACATCCCTGAGGAGAGCCACATGGATGTACCCTGATGCAGCCCTGGAAACTGGAGGAGCCCCATGGATACCCCTTCCAGCACTGAGATGCTTCTATCGCCACTGACTGTACCTACTGCTCTATGACTGCCCTACACTCGGTGTCATTGCATGCATTTTGTGAGTCTGAAGAGGACTTTATAGATTGGTATCAGACATATAGGCAGATATCAGGCTTATGGGCTTGGAATGGTCTAGCTTGGGTTTTTTTCTCAATATTCAACTGCTCTTAAATATATGTGCTCTTACACACATATGTGTGCTTATGGATTTGTTTCTCTAGTCTACCCTGACTAACACACCCTGAATTAGGCTGCATTATCTAGAGAAACAAAACAAGTGAAAATCACAGTATTTTATATCAAGGAAGCAACCTGAGTCCAATTCAAATGTATGTGCCTGATGCTAACTGGAGGCTGCTTCAGACTCATGCTGTGCAGCACCCATGCAGAGGGGACAGTCAAGAGACCACAGATGGGTGAATGATAGGTCTGTGTATCCACGGTCAGCAGGAGCAGGCATGAAGCTGATCGCTCCCAGGGTCACCAGGTGAAATGGGGTACCAGCCTCAGAAGCTGGATCCAGGATCTAAGAAGCAGGAGGAAATGGGACAAGGGGGAGACCAGTTTCCCACAGCATCTCTCATATAATAAGCCATATCCCCAAAGAGACATCATTATGAGATGGGATTCCATCTTACCTTCCTGCAGGTGTGCCCATGTTTACATAAAACCTGTTACGCTCCCTTAGTAGTTGGTCGAACTTTGATCTTATTTTTAAACAGTTATCCGTATCTAGAAATAGGAGCCCTGGTGATATAGAATTATGCGTTGGGCTGCTAACGACAATGTCAGCAATTCAAAACCACCAGGTTGCTCCTCTGGAGAGAGATGGAACTTTCCAACCCTGTAATGAGGTACACTCTGAAACTCACTGTGACAGTTCTGCACTGTTCTATAGGAACACCGTGAATCAGCATAGACTCAATGACTGTGATTTTGTTTGTTAGTTATCTGGAAATACCTAATTTCTCATATTTGTGGGATAATTTTGTGGCTATAAACTTCTTTGTTGGCAATTTTCTTTCCTTCTTTATTGTAAAGAAAAATTTTCCCAAGCCACTTTATTAGGAACAAACCTCAGACATCATACCATTCCATAGTTCAATTACATCAAGCAGTATTGTACAATTGCTATGCAAATCAGTTTCAATACATTTGCTTCCTTTTTCAACTCCTTTAACTCCCACTTACACCCCCCCACACACACACACCTTACCACTATATCCCCAAATCCCAGGAACCCTTACTGTAGTTATTTTGTCTATCGGTTCATTAATCCTGCGTTTAATATACTGAAAAACATAAAACATTAAAACCAGATCAAGCCCAAAGAGTATTAGTGGCGAGGTGAACTAACCAGATTTGAACTGTTCAGGTCAGCTGTATTCTTTTTATCTGCTATGGTCGTCTAGCTAATATTCGCAGTCTGATAACCAGTTTATGCCCATCCCTCAGTTATGGGAAGAGGCAAATTGTTGCAGACTTATTCCTGTGTAAACCCAGCAAACATATTTTGGGCTTCCACTGTCATTCATAGCTGCAAACCAGAATCCGATCCTATACGCTCTGATACTATCCCCTCCTTCACCTTTGGATTATATAATTTACGGTCTTTGGGTCATGGATGCTGTTGTTCTTCCATATGGACTTAGCTGACATCTCACTGAAATGGCTGCTTGAATGAAAACAAGTCTTAAAGACTCCAGACGCTAGTTTACCTTAGAGACAGGCACTAGCTAACTGCCTCACCATACTTTACTGCAGCACTCATATCTGTTTGGTTTCCTTCGCCAAGTCAAGCAAATATCGAGCAGGGACATGTTGTAAGAACTTACTTCTTAGATTGGAAGATTGAAGCTAGGATTAAGTACAATTCAAAAAAACCATTCCTGAATCTAGGTTTTTTCATCTGCATCTGGCTCACCTTAAAGAGACCCTTGTTAATTTACAGTTAAGAATCTTCTCAATCATCTCCCTGGAGCATAAGAACCGTCTGTTGCCAATTTTACTTCTTTCAGAGTTTTCTATATGCCATACAATTGCCTGGGTTCCTTTGTGACTATTTTGAGTTCTTTCAGGTTCCTAGGGGATTATTTTTGCTTTGTTGCAATGCTTCTTCCAGAAGATCTTGAACTTGTGTGTATGTGTGTGTTAATTTTGTTGCTTCCTGTTCTGAAATGCCTACTTTCATATGCTATTTCTCCTGACAGTGCCCAACATCACTCATACTTTCTTGGGTATAATTTTTAATTCGTTTTTTCTGGATTATTTTCATAAATTGGTATTGAGATAAGCTCATTAATCCAGCCTTCCATTGATTTGATTCTACTTTCCTCTTTTGATGTAGTATCTATTTCTAATACCTTATTACTGATATTCTGGATTTCGATTTGCTGCTTTTGCACAGTTTTCCATTTATTTGTTATATTGCTCTTTTTAGTATTTTCCTGAATTTCTTCCCTTTTTTTTTTTTTAAGCTTACATAAGAACTAGAGGAATGACTTGTATTTCCCCGGTGTTGTACTGCACCTTGGTTGAATCATCCCTTCCTTGTAACCCTTTTGTGGAGGGATATCCAATTTTCTACAGATGGGCTTTGGGTCTCTACTTGAACACCCCTCATTGACATCAATATAGTTGTTTTGGGGGGATCTTTTGATACCTGATGCCTAATCCCATCAACACCTCATGATCACACAGGCTACTGTGCCTCTTTGATGCGGGCTTATTTGCTTCTCTGCTAGATGGCTACTTGTTTAACTTCAAATTTTTAAGACCCTAGACCCTATAACTTTTGAGAGCCAGGCACCATCCATTCTCCTCACCACATTTGCTTATCCACCCATTTTGTCTTCAGCAATCATGTCAGGAAGGTGAGTATCACAGAGTGCCAGGTTACTAAAACAAAGTGTTCTTGTGTTAAGGGAGACTGAGCAGAGACCCAAAGTCCATCTGCTATTTCCCTTAGAAGTGAGAGAGGTGGAATGCACAGTAATAGTGAGTCAAAGTTAAGGTGGCATGGATCATTTGAAGGCATTGCTTAAACAACTGATTTAATTGAGAAACAGACAAACTCAAAATTAAACAAATAAAACATCCAAAAAGTCATCTCTCTTTTGGTAATGTTTACATGGTCTTATGAAAAGATGCTCAGAAAGGAAAGAAAGTTGGCACATTATAGACACACATAAACCCAATGACCAACCCCAAAGAGAACCATTATCACCATATCTAATTATCTTTATATTTTATTTTTCCTATGCAGATGTAATTTATGAAAAGTTATATAAAGAAATGTATTTGCATATTAATTGATATGTACTGATTACTTTTTAAATGTTTCTTAAGCAATTCAAAATTATTGCTACATTTTTAATATCCATATAATAGTCCATCAAGTGGATAACAACTTAATAATTAGGTTACTAGATATTTAGATCTGATCTAATAGCTTGCCCTTGAAAATAATACTCATTTAAGCATATTCATTCCTAAAATTTTTCTATACCAAAGGCTGTTTCCTTAGGATTCACTCTCAGATTGAAATTAATATGCTAAAAAATAACAACACCTTAAGACTTTTTATATTTATTTGAAATAACATTTTCTATATTACTGTACAGTGTGTATAACTTTACTCCATCACTTTTGCGAGTGGGTTCTTATTTTGCTTTAATTGTTTTATTTGAGCCAAATATTTGATGCTACCAAAGCTAGTGAACTTAAGAATAACCAAGTTGCTACAAACCTTTGAGTTTTTCATTCCCCTGTTTGACTGGGAGTATCTGCCCCTTTGACTACGGAGCTGCCCCTGCAGACTGCGTTTCTCCACTTCCCAGAAAAACATTGTACTTCAGATAACATTGTTCTGGGTGCTGTTGTTCAAATACCCTTGATGATCTATCAAGCGACCAGTTTTCTTTTGCAACATTTTTCTGGTAACAGAAATGTTCATACTTATTAGAAAAAATATGGGAAAATATAGAGAAATATAAAGGAGAAATGCTCAAGAAGTTGAAGTGTCATCCTCCAGTCAATAATCTTTTACTATCTTTGGTGTATTTGCTTCGGAATTGGAACACACAACTCTACCTACACTCACATACTATTATCGATAGAACCATACCACTGGAATCCTGAAATTTCCAGATAACACTACACTATGAGACTTTTTTCAGGTCATTAAATACATTCTGAAAATAGAAATTTCCAATCCATATGATATCCCACAGTATGAGTATTCCATGATTTATTGAACAGTTCTGTTGTTAGGCATTTAACCTTTTTTCTTTTTCATTTTCCATGGATTTGCATATTAAAAGGTATCATAAAGGTCCATGTACATTAATCTTTTTACTTGATTTTGATTATCACCTAAGGATAAATTCTTACATGAAAATTTATGAAGCCAAAATTTAAGAAAAATTGAAAAAGGCTTTCAGTACATGTTTGAACATTTATATCAATTTATGTTCCTTCATCAGTTGATATAGGGCCAAGAGATAATATAGATGACAAAAGGGAGGGGATGACTATAGAAATTTAACTATATTTTTATTAATACCTCACAACACATTTTGGAGAATACTTTATTTTAATAACTAAGTAGATAGACAAACTGTGTAGATTTCATCTTTTTAAATTACTGGTTGTACATGAAGCAATTTGTAGCACTGATTTTTTATCAATTTTAATTTCTTTAATATTTAAAAATAATATTATACCATAAATGGCTCTCATATACATATTTGTTTGGTTTGGTTTTAATTTTGAATATAATTAAAGATAGAAAAAAGCATAGTATTATACTACTTTTCTTCCATTAAATTTTTTCATTGAATTTCTTCAAAAGAGTCCATAGACTAGAATTATTTTGATCTTCATGAAGAAAATTACACCACTTAGTATAGTCATTTATAACAGTACATTGGGCATACTTTTGAAAGGTCTGTAATATTTTTAACAGCTCTAGGCTGATATGTGTATAGATGAATTTTTACTTTAATAAGGAAATGGTTTTACTTCTTAAAGTAATTGTTAGCAGGATTCTACTATTTACTTAGAGTAACATTGAATGGCATAGTTTGACTCTTTTTTTAAAAAACATAGAATAAACACCTTTAATACGTGTGCTAAGATGGGAAGATTTATTTCCCTTTTTGAGCTTTGATTTTCCTCAGATAAAACTCCAGCTCTATTTTTTATTTCATACCTAAAATATGTCTTCCATGTGCCAGTACAGTCTATGGAACTACAGTAAAAACAGAGAAGTTCTCCAGATGAAAATTCAGAAAACAAATAAAAGACCCAATTATATTAAACAACATACAAAAATAAGTGGTTTCGTTGTATAAAACAACAAAGAAAGAGGAAATGGAAAGACTTGTATTTTTTTGTTTTTCTTTTCAGGGTAGATTGTCAAACTAAATATTTCAATATGTGTGAGTTCTTCATTTTAATACTGTGTTTTATAATTTTGTAAATATTTTGATGTATGTGTTTATCCTTCTTAGAGTAGTCCATGGATCAAATATTCCATATGACCTCACTTATTTTAGACCTAATACCCTCATTACCACTGTACAAAATATTATGAAAATTTAAATAGTGTATGTTTTAGCAAAGCAAATAGTTCATTGTGGTTTCTTAAGTAAATTCACAGCTAGAATAAAAATATGAAATTCCTGAATAGTATGGCCAGTGTATAATTTTGGGAAAGGAAATAGGAAAGTTCCAAGATTCTCATTAAAGACGGAGTTAGGTTTTTTTGAAGCAATGGGATCCATAAGATCTACATAGAGACACAGATATGGTCTGTGTCCACATTCATGATAATATAGAGGTACTTACAAGTTGAAATTTGATCTTCCAATCATTAGGAACATACTATTTTTATACAAAATGCAGATACCTAGGCCCTGTGTGAATTAAAGACTCATGTATTAATATTGCAAGAGTCCTATAAATGTCCAGTTTTATATCCCCAATGTGAACAGAAAGATTGATTCCCTAAATCAGTGGTTCACAACCTTCCTAATGCTGTGACACTTTCATACAGTTCTTTATGTTGTGGTGATCCCAACCATAAAATTAATTTCATTGTAATTTTGCTACTGTTATGAATTGTCATGTAAATATCTGATATGCAGGATGTATTTTGATTGTTACAAATTGAACATAATTAAAGCATAGTGATTAATCACAAAAACAATATGTAATTAATATTTTAAAATAATTTCTGAAAAATTATTTCTAATGACAAATAAATGAAATTTTGTCTTGAAGCATGGTGTAACATGGGTAATAGTCTTAATATAACAACAGTAAACTACATTGCTGCATTTTGCTACAGTATGCATAAAAAGTCAACGTCAATGTGAAGGTTGAGATAGCTTCTTTCTCACCACATCAGAAATTCTCAGGGCAGTCTTTGTAAGAGCACATTGAAGATCATTTTCCACAGTGAGTCTACTTCTGTATGTGGGCTTGATAACCAACAAGCTGGAAACCCCTGTTTCACAAAGGTATGTTGTTGGAAACGGAAGAAGAAGGCACAACACAGTCTCAGATAGAACAGGATTTCTGAACAATGACTGCAAACACTGGACCCAGAATCTTGTAACTGGCATTGTAGAGAGATCAGTTCTCACTGCATCGCTGTTAATAAGTTCAATGAACTCCTCTTGTGCTGTCTCAGGAATATCTTCAACTTTGACTGTGAATGGGCTTCTGGCAAGTGCAACTGGGGTGTCAGGTAGATCTGGAAAGTACGATGAAATTTCATCTGCAACATGTGCAAGTGTTATTTCACAGAAATTATCATCCTAATCCTTTTGTCTGGTTCAATGTCATGTTCCTCAAACAAAGCAGATAAGGTAGGCAGCATGTAAATTTTATTTTCATCTTTTTTTTTGCCATAGCTGAAGTTTCATTTGGAATGATCAGGTCTTTTCAGACAAGTCGAGACATGTTTCATTTGGTCCTTGCAGTGAACAATTTAACTCATTCAAGATGGCAAAGATATCAACCAAGTAAGCTATTTTCTGCAGTTCACTCTTATCGCTAAAAAATGCTTCAAACTGTGGTCTTGCTTTCTGATTAAAAAACGTTTTGAGTTCATAATGAAGCTCAAAAACACATTTTAAAATTTTTCCTCTCGACAACCATCTCACTTGAGTGTGAAATAGCAGAGCATTATTCGGCGCATCCGACGCATTGCACAATTGGGAAAATGGTTGACCATTTAAAGTGCTCACCTTTACAAAATTGACAAAAACTTATGATGCTTTTCATTATTTCTTGCAACTCTGTGACAGCATCTTCATTGCTAATATTTGCTGAGGAATCCTACAGTGAATTCTGGTGACTTTTGGTGATTCATTCAGTACCAAACATTGAATTGCAGATCGATATCCTAGCATAGCTGGAGCACGCTCTGTGAAAACACCACAAACACCTTTTCCCAAGATACCTTCTGTTCTTTCAGAAATGAACCAAGTGTGTCAAATGCATCATGTGGAGCAGTTGTCATTTCAAGACATTTGCAAAAAAAAAAAAAAGAAACTCATCTTTAAAGTCACCATCATTAATTTACCTCATGTAAACTAGTAACTGTGAACAGTTTGCAACATCTGTAGATTCATCAAGCTGGATGCTAAATATTGGAAGTGGAGCAGATTTAATTTCCTGAATTATCTGATCAAGAATATCAGCATACATGTCATCTATTCTTCTGTGGGCAGTGTCTTTAGATAAAGAAACTGCACTCAATTTTGTAACATATTAATCTCCAATCATAATTCGCACAACGTCTTTGGCCACTGGCAACAGTAAATCCTCAGCAATGGTGTGAGGTTTCATAGCTCTGGCGATTCTGAGTGCCACCAAATATGAAGCTTCAATGACTGCTACGTTTTGTTTGTGGTACTTGCCACCAGTGTCAAGTCTGGCTTTCTGGAGTCCATCAGCTTTGCTTCTAAAATAGTTGGTATCCTTGCTGGCAAAGCTTGGATGCTTGCTATCAAAATGGCGTTTTAGTTTGTTTGGCTTCAAGACTGGACTGATAGAACTTCACAACAAATAACACATTGTGGTTTCTCAATTCCTGCTTTAATTATTGAGGTAGCACCATATTAAAAAATATCTTCACTGTATTTTCTGTTCTTAAGGTTCTTCTCTATATGATCCATTGTCATGGAATGGTTTGATAATGAAAATAATATATAACAATAGCTTTAATAATACAAAAGGTGATACATGGCATAATTCAGTCAATACAGTTCGCTAAAGTTTCCTATGATTTACTATTGTGTTTTTTTTTTTACATAACTGTTACTATCACAAGGGGGCAGTATTCACATCATCCACAGCTGAATATAAAAAGACCAGATTAAGTTCCCATGGTGCATATATAATTTTCTCAGTAGTTGATGATTTTATACTACATGATTTTACATTTACCCAGTAATTATAATTCATGAAGTGTCATTTTACCTCCAATATTGCTGCTTTCAACACAGTAGCTGCTTTTAACAGAGTAGCTGCTTTCAACACAGCAGCTGCTTTCTATACAGTAGCTGCTCTTTATACAGGTACTGGTATGTGGGTGTATCTTCATGTGGGCGGACCCGCCTGGAGATGGATGGAGGAGCGGTGCCTTGGTTCCTAAGACCATTGAAAATATGTGTTTTCTGGTGGTCTTAGAGACCCCTGTGAAAGGTCAATTGATTCCCAAAGGGATCGCACCCCACAGCTGAGAGCTACTGTCCTAAATGAACACCACTACTTACGATTATGTTGAGCATATTAATAGGATTGAAAATTACAAACATTAGAAAAACATAAGGCTTCAGAGTCCAAGCAAATTTAGGCTGAGTTAAAGAAATTGGGAATCTACTCAATTCCAAATTGATCTAACAAGGAGATTTTTTTTGTCTCTTTCTAGCTAAGTAGATCAAGCAGGCAGATTGTTTAGAGCAAAATAAGGAAGACTTACAAAAGACCAAATATATTTCCTTAAATTATATAAGCATTAAGATTTTCTGAGTTCAAAATTAGTTAAAAATTGGTCATGATTTTCTTTGTTCATTTTTTTATAGTGGTAAAATGGAGGCCTTCTCAGTAACCAACAACCTACCTCTCTCTTGTGTTTTCCAAAGTAAAATGCCTTCTGCTTACTTGATTTTGTGCTTATCAATAGTAGATTGAGCAGATTCTCTTAAACTTGATTTTATGGAAAATTTCCAATCTTACTCATAACCCAAACAGCAAGAAGTGTAATGAGTGTGATTAGGCTTTAAAGCCTAAATAGGCTACATCTCTCCTTACCTTAAATGTTTTGTCCCTCTTAACAGCAGACAATTTATATAAATGATGTAACAGTCTAGGTGCTCCAATGGTTCAAACTTTAGAAGCTCAGTGGGCCAAAGGTTCCCATTTATAGCTGTACCTGACTTGAGAAGTTTTTTAAAAAGGTGATACATACTCAGCCTTCGAGATTCTCCTTTATATAGTATGAGGTAGATAGGTATATGAGTTTTCAAGTGTGAGTGTGTGTGCTAAGCAATCTAGTTCCCTTGTTAATTCTAATAATGTAGGTTGTTAGAAACTATTGGTTTACACTAGAGCTGTATTTATATGCATGAAAACACAGGTAGTGAATAGAAAAATGTTATTTCTGGATAGCCTTGTCTCAAGGGCCTTTAGAAGCCTGTTTTGTTTCGTTCAGTAGCAATCTCGAGGAGACCCTGTTTTATACCCTTCTCTCAAAGTAAGATAAGTCGTACTAAAATCAGTGACAGTTTCATCTTTGTGCTGTTGAGCAAGAGCCCTGGTGGCGCAGTGGGCTGCCATCACCATGCTAGCAATTCAAGCCCACCAAGCGCTCTGCGGGAGAAAGGCGTGGCTTTCTGCTCCAGGAAAGAGTTGCAGCCACCCGAACCCCCATCTTGCAATGACCCACCAAAATGACCAACACCAAGTGAAAGAGGAGGGGCACCTTCTCCGTGTCCCCCTGGCCTTTCAGGAAGCCCGGTGTCATTCTGCTGGCTATATACATGCGAATCGACAAGAAAGGTGATTGTGTGGATGTCAAGGGCACGGGCACCCTTCAGATGGGAATACCGCACAAATGTTACCCCGACAAAACCCAGCTGTAGGCACGGTTCTGAACAGACTAGTTGAGGGCAAGATCCTCACCCAGAGAATGAATGTTCACAGGGAACACAATAGGTAAGCCTGCCGGGACAGCCTCCTGAAGCCCGTGAGAGAAAATGACCAGGAAAGAGCCAGCTGGGGCAAAGTCTGCAGCCTTCTCCCTCCAGAGAGACCCACTTTGTGCAGACCATCGGGATGGAGCCCTAGCTGCGGGAGCCCCCGCCCGAGGAGGTCACACAATGAAGGGGTCCCGGGCGAGCGTGGGAGCGTTCAGAGATGCCCTCTTGGAAGCCCAAAGATCAGTGTTCACACCGACAGCATCACTGTCCATGCGAATCGACCGGTGGCAAGGTGTTTGGTTTGTAGTGTCGACAGTAGGTCACAGTAGATGTTGTTGTTGCCCACCCCCAAGAGTATTATTGGCATATAATTCACATATGACACAATGTAACAGTTCACTCACATCTAGAAGAGTTCTGCAATCATGACCACAGTCAGTTTGGGGACATTTCATTCATTTTCACACTCGCCATTATTAGCTCCCGATTAACAGAGTCTGAAATCCCAAAGGTGAACTGTTTGGCACTAGGACAAAGGAAAACCATTTAAAATAAATCCACACAGTGTCTCTCTCCCGGCCACCACCTACCTTCCCGTTCTACCTGCCGTTTCTCCACCCCGCACTCACCTGGCTTCACATTTACTTGTACCGGCATCCAGCTAACAAGGTCAAGAACGTAGGGTCTACCCTCTCAACTAACACAAAGAGCTGACTGCTGACACACTGTCTGGGTTTTTACTTGTCAAAGATTCCAACAATGAGGGACAAAAACTTTCAAAGAATATTATTCTACACTCCTATTAAGTACTTTTGCTCCGGGCCTGGAGGACTGGACCCCAAAGAGATGATTGCTCCCTGCACAAAGCCGACAAGCCAGAGGTATTTGAAGCCATAAATAACGCTTTGGGAGTGAAAGTATGTTGGATTTACCAGCAAATAAATCATCCCATGCATTGCCATACAGTTTCCAGCTGCCTGCAGTAGTTAGCCATGAGCAAAGTACTAAAAAAAAGTGAAAGGATTGAAACAAAATTCTTTACCATTAGTTGATCCAAAATGTGTGTTTGTTTTGTTTGTTTAACTCCTCTGAAATGAATGGTCCACCAATCTAGCTTCACTTACAAGAATATTTGATCCCGAAGTGTCATGAAAATAAGCAGAAGGGGTCGCTCTTATGAGCAAAGCCTTAGCTTTAGAAAGGTTGAAGTAGCAAACTATCCCATTTGGTCCACAAGACATCGTTTCAGAACACAGGATCATGTTCATGTTGGTTTCCCTCAGGAGACTTAAAAATCCCCCCTTACATAGTACTTTTAATGAAATAGGCAGTGGGGAAATAAAAGAATGACCAGTCAATTTCTAAATATCAAACAAAACAGAAAATGCCTAACCCTTGTGAGGGGGTGGGGATTCTGCTTTTCATATAAAGATCTAGAAAAAACGTGTGCCGCAGAGGCACGTGTCTTCAAGCTCAAATGCACTGGCTTTAGGAGCTTGAAAATAATTGTTCCATCATTTTTAAATGATCCCCAAATAATTAATCGATTCAGTAATAGAAAATAAGCTTAAAAGATTTCATTTGAAGAATGCAATTTTCTTCCTCCTCATTATTATTATTATTTGAATCCCTGGGTGGTACAAACAGATAACATACTTGGCTGCTAGCCCAAAATGGGAGATTTTAGTCTATTCAGAAACACTTCAGGGGGAAAAAAAAGCCTGATGATACTCCAACTATCATCCCTCACAAACCCGATAGAGCATAGTTCCAGGCTGGCACCCATGGTGCTGCCTTCAGTAGGGAATGCCTTGCAACAGCTGGTTGTGTTTATGATATTATTATTTAATTGCTTGGATTATATTTTTCCTCTTCGGTTTTTAATTAAATGTATTCACCTTTGTGCATAGATTTTACCTTGTACTTATTAAGAAATATTATCATAGGGCCAAAGCTGAAAGACTGAAAGTCAAAAGGTTCAAGGTCATCAGGGTTTCTCTCTAGTCCAGCATCCCAGTGGCAATGAGGTCATCTTTTTGTTTGCATCATTTTGGTTACCTCACTTTTCCTATTCTGATTTTCAGAACAACCTCCCAAGGGAGTTTGGAGAACAAAATAACATAACATGTAAGAGAGAATTTTTAAATTAAAGAACTATAATTCCCAAACCACGATCCAAAGAAAAGTATCCCTATGAAATGGTCTTTCAAAGAAAACATAGGAGTCGAATTTTGAAAACACTAGGAGATTGACCATTTCTATTCAGATTTTTAAAGTCTTGAGAAGCCTCTATTGAATGATATGTATAAATGTTTTAAGTTCATATGTAATAGTAAAAATTTGAATAGGTCTTTTTTGACTCTGAATATCTTGCTACTTAGATATATTGTGGGGTACAATTTAGAATATATTGTGAATTAGATTTTAAAAATAGGATTAGGCTTTATTTGAAGACAATGTCACGATACACAGTAAATATATCAAGGATTTTGTTTTACTTGGGTGCACAGTTAATGCTCATGGACACAGTAGTCAAGAACCAAAGGTATTTCACCTTGGGCAAATTGGCTACACACGGCTTTTATAAAGAGTTTGAGATCACAAATAACACTTTAAAGACAAAGATATGCCAGACCCAAGCCATGGTATTTTTAATTCCTCATAAGCATATGTAAACTGGTCAATAAATAAGGAAGACTGAAGAATTTATCTAATTGAATTATGGCACTTGCAAAGAATATTGGAAGTATAGTAGACTGTCAAAAGGACAAAGTTGTCTTGAAAGAAGTACAATCAGAATGCTCCTTTAACGCAAGGATAGCCAGACTTTATCTCAGGTGCTTTAAACATGCTATCAGCTGAGATCAATCCATTTGAAAAGACATCATGCATGGTAGAGTAGGTAATCAAAAAGGGGAAATGCCCTCACCTTAGGGAGATGGATGGACACAGTGACTGCATCGGTGAGCTCAAACACAAGAATGCGTTGAGGATGGCACAGGGTAGGACAGTTTCGTTTTGTTGTACGTAAGGTCACGGGGAGTCAGGATGAACTGGACAGCACCTAGCAACACAATTTGAAGCAAACTTAAATGTCAGATAAATCTAAAATAAATGTAAACTGATTGGTTACAACAGAAATAAGTCCCAAAATTAAATGCTCAGATTTTAAGCAAATTCTCGGTTTAAGGGATATTTTTATTTTGTTATTCTTCATATATTCATTGGTATCAATAATTATGGGCTGTTGAACTTTCCTCATTTTGTTCTAAACAAGAACACTTTATTATTTCTTATAACAGAAAATAATAGATCAAATTGTCCTCTAATTTTTTTAAGCCTCTGACCATTTTCTCTACGTCTATCTCCAATCCAAACACTGATTTCTACAAGGAAAGATATGTTCTTAGGATACTCCTGCCATCTTTCCATTCCTTTATAAACTCAACTTCTGAAGGGCCAGAGAGATGGATCTGACTGGTAAATATAGAACAACCAGGCATGTTTAATGCAGTCCCACCCTTCTTTCACTTTGTAGTAGGCTTCCTTAAAGAGTATAAATTCTCTATCTTGCTCAAAATCTTTCTCCAGCAGTCTGCTCAAAGACAATGGGATACTGCCCCAGACAGTTGGATTAAGTCCTGATCATGCTGGTAGATAACACACCCATTTGGGTCTTACAATAAATCGCATCCATGTCCAGTGTCTGGCAATACAACAATTGCCATTTTGACCTCCCAATCTAGACTTCACTTTACTGCTCATATTAAGAAGACTCTGTGTAGGGGGAAAAAAAAGTGTTAATTTTGGGGGGTTTCCTAGCAACCTCAGCTATCTACATCAAGTTCTTAAGAAATCCAAAGCCAAAATGTTTCATTAAAATTCTCTATGTGCTTCAAAGAACATGCCCACTAATGAAATATCCTTTGGAGAAAACTTTAACTTCACCCTGGCTTGAAGATTTTAAGTTGTATGTTCAAGGTGTTTTAGACAAATTAGAAAAGTTCTGAAAAAATACGTAAGGCAAACCTCACTAAGTTTTTTTTTCTATAGAAATATATATATTTACAAAACCCCATTGCTATCACGTTGATCCAGACTCTGAGAGACCCTGGACAGGGTCGCTGCGGCTCTAAATAGGCGTGGGAGTAGACAGCCTTCTCTCCCTCTGGCAGCGTGACTAGGGACTTTGAAGCACTCTCCCCCACTCTCCACCGCCAACCAGCAGTGCCACCATGCTTAGGATGAGCCACAACAATGCTTGCCCTCTTTCACAACCAATCGTAAATACCTTTCAAGCTTTCTAGTTAGGATTAAAGCTTCTGGAAAATGGTAACCATCTTTTATGCTGCCTTCATGCCCATGTTTCCCTAGAAACCCCCTTCTTGGTTGTCCTTTTGAAGTTTCACTCCCCCAACTCTTCAACAAACATCTAAACCTGTGCTTCAGGGTATAGTTGGAAGTAGCTATGTTTATAGTAATAAATATTTCTACATCTGAATTATAAAATGTGCTTTATGTAATATATCATATTATTATATGTAATGTATCATAGGATATGATTATATTTACCAAATGACATAAATTACTTTTATCACTATGATTGTACTTTTACTACTATAAAACATACATCTTATTACTCATAGTCTATATAGTCTTAGTATAATACCTATAACATGCTTCCTCACTGAATGTTAAATAATGTTGTATACATATAACTGAAATATAGAATTCAATGTTTGAAAACAAAGAGTTTAATTGAATGAGAAATCAATAAGATGCAGTAAAGAGAGAAAAATTAGGCAGAGCAAAGTGAACAGTGGTTGAGAAAGAGACTATCAAGTAGAAATTACCATCATGCATGAAGCTTACTAGTACATCACTAAGTAATTACTTGTATATGAAAACGCATATGATTTTTAGAAGATGGGTTTTTTTGTGTGGCTTATTTATTTGAAATTAAAAAAGGAAGTACTAAAACAATAGCCTCGTTCTCATAGCATTAAATATGATTGTGTTATTTGAAACATCCTGTCTTTCTAGTATCAAACTCTGCTGTGTGTATTTCTACTTGTACATATCTACAAGGGATAGAATAAGTAGTTACAAGTCAAAATTCTACATCTTGTTAATCTTCATTATGTCTATTGGGTATACAGATATTATATTATGACATCTTGATTCTGAATAATAGCATAGGTAAAATATGAATGTATTTTTAAAAGATAATGATTCAAACACTACTGTATAACACTACAGTATCTAGGTCATGAGAGTCAAATAATTTATATTCATTATTTAAAGTAAATAGTTTGTATCACATTTAAATCTAAATTCTGTGGTTCTCTATTTATAACTTATTTTACACAATTTACCAACAAAATATAAATTATATATTCAGTGATATAGGGATATTTTTGTTGGGCTCCTAGAAAACCAGTAACAAAAATGTGTTTTATTCCCCAGGGTATTTAATCTCCAAGTGCCAGGCCCAGGTTGGTGTCCTGACTGCGTGAATAACAACATGGAAGCATATGAGGTGCAACATGTGGGAGGTCAACTGCCCTGCACATGTTAGTAAAACATGAATGATGATTGTCTCTGTAGATCTAGAGAAATTATTACTAGGAATACAAAATAAGACATCTTGGGATAGTTTTTGGGACCCAATATGCATTCAGTAAATGCTTCTTTCCATTTCAATTCAGGTATCAAGTTGTAAATTTACTATCTATGAAAATTAATGATTTATATTTCCTATGAAAGTATCCTTATAGGACACTTCTGGAGGGCAAAGGAATAAGTTAAATTAAATTTTAGATAGAAAGTGGTGAGCACTAAAAAAAAGAACAATTGAAGAACATCAGCAACAAATAAGAATTACATAAATCTTCATAGGTATTTTCTTGGATCTTCAGATGAATTCAAAACTGCTAATACTAAGATTGGTATGGGGGGAGTACAGAGTGGAGACCCAAAGCCCATTTATCGGCCACTGGAGATCCCCTTGCAGAGGGGTCTAGGGGAGGAGGTGAGTCAGTCAGGGTGCGATGTAGAACCAATGAAGAATACAGCTTTCCTCCAGTTCCTAAATGCTTCCTCCCCACCCCAACAACTACCATGATCCGAATTCTACCTTGCAAGTCTGGTTAGAGCAGAGGATGTACACTGGTGCAGATAGGAGCTGAAGGCACAGGGAATCCAGGGCAGAGGATACCTTCAGGACCAGGGGTGTGAGAGGCATTATTGGGAGGGTAGAGGGTGAGTGGGTTGGAAAGAGGGAACCAATTACAAGGATCTACATGTGATCTCCTCCCTGGGGACAGACAACAGAAAAGGGGGTGAAGGCAGACATCGGACAGGGCAAGACATGACAAAATAATAATTTATAAATTACCATGGGCTCATGAGGGAGGAGGGAGCGGGGAGGGAGGGGGCAAAAAGAGGACCTGATGCAAAGGGCTTAAGTGGACAGCAAATGCTTTGAAAATGATGAGGGCAAAGAATGTACAGATGTGCTTTACACAATTGCTATATGTATGGATTGTGATAAGAGTTGTATGAGTCCCTAATAAAATGTTTAAATAAATTTTAAAAACCAGAGATTGGTATTCCATAAGATGAAGTAAAGAACAATAAGTGGAGAACCGTCAGCTAATATGAGCCTAGGAAATGTTCAAATTCCTACAGCCAGAAACTCCAGAAGAGTCATGTTGCAATAGTAGAGTGAAAGTAGCCTAATGGAAAACGTGGTTTACCCCCCTGCCATCAACTTGACCGTCACCCAGAGACCCTAGGCAGGGCAGAGGAGACTCTCCCTGTAACTGCTGAGACTGCAGATCTTTAAATGAGCAGTTAACTTCATCTTCCTCCCTCAAAGTAGTTAGTGGCTCAGACCTTGCAAACAGAAGCCCGGTGCTTAACCACCCCACCACCAGGCTCCTAATGGTACTCTGTATCCACCTTAATACACCTAAAAGCAAGCAGTGGAAAGATATTGATTGTCCCCCACATAAATTAACTAGCTAACAAAATTAATCCCAATGTTCATTTAAGTAAGAGGGAAAAAATTTAATGTCAGCATTGAGTCAATAATGAGCACACATGCCAAAAGCATTAAAATGTGACCCATAATTAGAACTATTGGTCAATATAAGCATACCTAATTAATGATAGATAATTTGACAACAGATAAATGATGATACAAAACCATTTTACTAAATGTTTATTGCATTGAATTTATCCAAGAAGGGAAGCATAAATATTGTGACAGTTCTGGAATGTGAAATCAGACTGATAAGCCCAGGTCTGTGTCCTGATTTCATCTAAACTTTTGCTTTTGTCCCTACCAACTGTCAACCCCTTAGACAGACATAAACAAAAACTCAAAACCAGATTCACTGACATTGATTTGACTTTCACTAAGTTGATTCTACCTCCCACTGGCCCTACTGGGCAGAGTAGAACCATCTCCTTCAATTTCCAAGACTTAAATCTTTTACTGGACTAGAAAGCTCATCATTCTCCAGCATTGGGAGTGGTACATTCGAACTCCAGTACTGACCTTGTAGTTAGTAGGCCAGTGCTTAGTCCACTACACCACCAGGTCTCTAAGACAGACTTCAGTACATAAAAAATATTTTCTCCATGGCTAAGCTAAAAATATAGAAAGAATGTTTCCAAATTTCCAAATGTAGGGTCTTGGTAGGATCTTCACTCAAGGTACTTTCAGAAATATCCTCAGCATCTCTCAGAGAACAATTTAAAATACTATGTAGTGGCCACCTGGCAAATCCCCTTAGTCATATTTTTTAACTAGCCAGTCCTATTCGCCCACAATCATGGGTCCAATTACTCACAGTGAATTACCCCTGCAATCAAGCTCCCCAACCTCCAGCTTCCATAATCTTGCAAATTCCAGTAAAAATGTTGTTATTTTATTTCTTAATTTTACCTCATAAATACACTTCTCTTACTCCACCATTTTGGAGCACTTGATTTTACTTTGTGAGATCAGACATGTTTATACTTCAAACTGTTTTTAACTTTGAATAAATCACTTTGCTTCTATTTTGAGAGTAGTTATTTTTATTCATTGACAGTATAATGAGAAAAGGAAAAGATATAGGAAAGTGGAAAGTCTAGAGTTGACAAATGTAATATCTGAAATGAGAAGTTCCCTAGTAAGTTTAAAAGATTAGTCACTGCGGAAGAAAAATGAGTGAACTACGATGCATAACAATAGAAACTACCAAATAAAAACACAAAGATTAAAAAGGTTTAAGAAGAATAAATGGACCTTTGGTGGACCCTGGAATAATATCAAACAGTGTAACTAAAGTATAATTTTATTTCCAAGAAAAAAGAAGAGAGATCCAGAATGAGATTTATTTAATTAAATGCCAAAACTTTTCTAAATTTGATAAAAATGCAAACTCACAGATGCAAGAATCTCAACAAATCCCAAGTAGATTATATGTACACCAAGTTAATTAAATTGATAAAAATGCTAAAGAAAGAATGTTAAAAGCAGTCAATGGTGGGAGGGGAGTGGGGGCAGAGAGGCAAACATAAACAAACAAGCCCACACAGATAAAGACAACATAGAGAATGACTTCTCAAAACTCTGCAAAAGCCATGCTGCAATCGAATGGCATTTTATAGTGCATGAGGAAGAGCAAAGGAATAAAACAAATGATCAACCTCACAATCAGAGAGAAAGGAAGAGAGCAGAGCACAGCCAGTGTCCTCTCTTTTCCCAGCCTCAGCACTTACAGGAACAAACCCTCCTGTTTTAAATAGCTTGCTCCTACTAGGTGTACCTCAGCTGCAGTAGTTAGTCTCTGATTCCAAGTTTCCAATATTTTATAACAATGATGGTTTGTTTCATTTCATTTTTCAGATTCTCAAAATGATGCATTCTTGAGGAACGCTGTTGTCAGTGTGAGCTAAGCTTCAGGCTTTAGGTCACGATTTTGAAGAAGAGTTCGGTGAGAAGCTTAACAGGACAATGGTTGTCTTTAGGTCAGAAGGATGAGGTAATGATCAGGAAGGATATGGATGGGTAGTGCTTTCTGGGTGCTGTAATGGGTTGTGGCTACAGGAGTGTTTGTTCTATATTCTATTTAACTGATAAGTGTATGAATTGAACACTTGTCTATGTGTTAGCTTTCACCAAAATGAAAAAAGGGATAAAAATTGTATACTTGGCTTTGGGGAAAAGAAAGAAGTAAGCCATGATTCCTCTACCAGAAAACCAAAACAACTTTAAGACCCCAGACGCTGTATCTTTTGATAGCCGGGCACCATCAACTTTCTTTGCCACATTTGCTTATGCACCCATTTATCTTCAGTGATCATATCAGGGAGGTGAGCACCCAATAATGATTTTTTGTTCTTTGATGCCTGATAACCGATCCCTTCAGAACCTCGTGATCACACGGCACCTAGTGATCACACAGGCTGGTGTGCTTCTTCCATGTGGGCTTTGCTGCTTCTGAGGTACATGGCCACTTGTTTACCTTCAAACCTTTAAGACCCCAGACACTATCTCTTTTGATAGCTGGCTCCTTCAACTTTCTTCCCCACATTTACTTATTCACCAGCTTTGTCTTCAGCGCTTGTGTCAGGAAGGAGAGCATCATGGAATGCCAATTTAATAGAAGAAAGTATTCCTACACTGAGGGAGTGCTTGAATGGAGGCCCAATGTCTATCTGCTACTTTAATACTAAACCTAGAAATATATGCACATAGATCTATTTCCCCATCCTCGTATATAAATATATTTGCATATGTACATGCCTTTATTTAGACCTCTATAAATGCCCTTTGCCTCCTAGCTCTTTCCACTACTTCCTTTGACTTTCCTATTGTCCCACTATCATGCTTAGACTTCATTTGGGTTTCAGTAATTCCTCTTGGTTACATTACCCTGATCACTCCCTACCAGGCCTCCTACATCTGCCACACAACCGATTTGGATCACTTGTGTTCCCTTGTCCCTAGGTTTGCTGACACTACATTTCCCACAACCTCCCCCTCTCCCTTGTCCCCCAGAAGTGTCACTTCCATTGTTTTCTCCTCCAGAGTGTTCACCCAGCCTATCTTATTTAGACAGACCTGCAGAGATAATAACATGCACAAAAACAAGACAGAGCAAAACCAAACAACAATATACAACAAAACAAAAACAACAACAGACCAATGACACACAAAAAAACACAAGAAAGAGAAGCATGTAGTTAGTTCAAGGACTGTTTGTTGGCCTTTAGGAGTGTTTTCCAGTCCAGTCTGTTGGGGCACCACACCCTGGCCCCAAAGTCTACCTTCAGCATTCCCTGGGGACCTCAACCGCTCTGTTCCTTGCTGTTCTGTTGCACCCCCTTAGTGTTTTGCCTTGGTGTGGTGGGATCAGATTGGGCACAATTCTCACACTGTGTCACCATTGTTGTCCCCTGTAGAACTATGGGTCAGTGAGGGACGTCATGGCTCATAGTGGGGCCGGCCATGTGGTCCTCTTTGTGGACTGGCTGCTCTAATTGGGAACATCGTCTTCAAGGCCTGGTGGGCCAGGATGTGCTCCACTCTCTCCTCTTCCCCCTTCATCTGCTCCCATGTACTCCAATCAGATATGTCCTTCTCCTGGAGCTGTAGATTCAATGCAGTCCTCTGAAATAAACACTTCTGGTGGGAGGGGCAGGCAGGTGTCCACATAGTAGTTGGGATTGGGGCCAGCCTCTCTATCAAAATATATAGCATCTGGAGGCTTAAAGGCTTGAAGGTGAACAAGCGGCCATCTAGCTCAAAAACAACAAAGCCCACATGGAAGAAGCACATCAGCCTGTGTGATCACAAGGCATCAGGCATCCTCAGAATAAAAAAATCATTTCATTGTGGATGAAGGCAGGGTATGTGGAGTGGAGACCAAAGTCCATTTGTAAGCCACTGGACATCCCCTTACAGAAGGGTTTCTGGGAGGTCACCAGCCAGTCAGGATGCGACGTAGTCACGATGAAACATACAACTTCCCTGTAGTTCCTAAATTCTTCCTCCTCCCCCACTATCATGATCCCAATTCTACCTTGAAAGTCTGGCTAGACCAGAGGATGTACATTGGTGCAGATAGGAGTTGAAGGCACAGGGAATCCAGGGTGGATGATCCCTTCAGGAACAGTGGTGTGAGTGGCGATACTGGGAGGGTAGAGGGAGAGTGGGTTGGAAAGGGGGAACTGATTACAAGGATCTACATGTGACCTCCTCCCTGGGGGACGGACAACAGAAGAGTGGGTGAGGGGAGACGTCAGACAGGGTAAGATATGACAAAATAATAATTTATAAATTATCAAGGGTACATGAGGGAGGAGGAGTGGGGAATAAATGAGGAGCTGATGCCAGGGACTTAGGTGGAGAGCAAATGTTTTGAGAATGATGAGGGCAATGAATGTACAAATGTGCTTTACACAATTGATGTATGTGTAGATTGTGATAAGAGTTGTATGAGCTCCAAATAAAATGATTTAAAAAAACAAAAAACCAAACAACTTTGTGTTGGAGGTCAAACAGACAGAATCCTTATGAGCAGTGAGGATGGTGAGACCTCATCTCTCATCTTATCTAAAGAGATCAGTCCCTCGCAAAGAACACTGTGCGTGGCAGCGCGTCCGTGCAGCAGAGCAGGGTCTTTGGGGGTGTGGTGTGCCACAGAGGTGGCGACACGAACTCCAAAATCCCAGCAGCAGTACGAGGGCCACTGAACCCGAGAATGGAAGTACAGGAATACACAGATGGGTACACAGTGTCCCTGTGAATCAGAACTGACTGGAGGGCATGTAATGAAAACAACAAATAATAATAATTGTTTCTGTGATTCGAAAAGCAGCACACAAAGAAACAAACAACATCCAGCAGAACACACTTCCTTTTCAAGTACGTATCGGTCAACCTCTAGGATGGGCTATCTGCTGACCCATAAAATAAATCTCAACAAATTTAGAGAGAATAAAATCCTGTAAATATATTTTCAGATTGATTAAAAATCAATAAGAAAATTGGTTCCTGAAAACTATTTAAACAGTAAACAATAAATGCTAAATAAACAATGGGCCAATAGGGAAAAATGGCGAGGAAAATCGTAAATACATTGAGCTAAAAAATGAATTCAATTCATATCAAGATGTATAGACATAAAGATCATAAAATAGCATATAAAGATAAACTCTATATAGATAATCAGTTAATTGTTTTTACAAAATGGCCAAGATTATTCAAAAGAAGAAGGGTAATCATTTCAACAAATTCTGTGGAAACCTTAAATTCCTTCACACAGAACTTAAAGCTAACTCCAAACATGTGATAGACTAAAACCAAAAAGCTAAACTCTAACACTTTGGGAGAAAAAAACACAGACAAAGATTTCTTAGAACATGCATGCATATACAAACACAGGTCCCGAGCCACAAAAGAAAAAAATTCTCAATTGAACGTTGCCATTTTATAGGATTATTTTTAAAAAAGAAAGAAAAAGCAAGGTGAAACTGAGGAAAATTATTTGCAGTACATATATCAAGCAAAATATTGATAACCAGAATGTATTAAAAATCTCCTGTCATTCAATGAAGAACTCCTTCCCCCCAAAATCAAAGTCATTTCCACCTAGCGACCTTGCACTGCAGGTAACGGCGGAACTTCCCCTGTTGTTTCCTAGGCAGGACCTTCTTACTAGAGTAGACTCCTCACCTTTCTCGCACAGAGTGGCCCACGGTCTCGAACGGCAGATCTCGGGGTGAGCATCTCAACTCGTAGCCACTATGCCAGTAGAAATCCTAAAGAAATTCTACCACCCAATAATTTTTGTATGAGCAGGCATTTTAATAACTAAATTACAAAATAATATAGCCAAATAGCATATGAAAAGACAATCAAATAAAATAGCATATCTATTAGAACGATTAGACAGACTGGCAAGACCTAGTGTTGGAGGGGACGTGGGGTAACAGTAGCTCTCATAGACTACTGGTAAGAATTTAAAGTATGTAAAACTAATTTATGGGCCAGTTTGTCTATTTCTTAAAGGTAAATGTAGCTTTAACATATAATTCTGAATCTCTGCTTTTTAGGTATTTACAGTAAGGAGAGCCATTTACCCTAATAGAAATACTTGTTAAAAAATAATCATAGAAATTGTATTGATAATACACAAAAATTGGAAGCATCTCAAATATCTGTCAACAGGTGAGTGGGTAACTACTAGCATGTCTATTCAATGGACTACTGCGGAGCAAGAAAAAAGTGCAGGCTATTTATTCACAGAGTGCACAGATATGTCTCAAAAACACAAAGCTGAAAAAAGTAACACACAAAAAGAGCGCATGGGTTCCTTTTATATGAAATTTTAAAGTAAGAAAAACTATAAAGTGAGAAGGCAGATTGGACATTGTGCGGTATTGACTACAAAAAGGCATGAGGTAATCTAGTTAGAATGATGGAGGTGTTTTCTACCTTAATGAAGTCAGAAATAGTGAGAAACAATAGTTTTGCGATCTGTATTGGTTATCACATGCGTTCTTCCAGAAGCTTTCCCTGAGATAAGGACTTGAAGGAAAGATGTCTATGCTGGAGGTGATTCCAGGAGACACCAGTAACAGAGTGGAGAGGTGAAGCAGGGGAAACAGGGAAGCTGTCCAGTAAATGGTGGCTATGGAATCTGGTGAACCCATGTAAAACACACAGGAAGGGTACCCCCTGGAGAAGCAGTGGTTGGGGGCGTTCTGGCTCTCGTTGGTCCTGTCCCTGGGCTCTTGGGAAGTGTTGGTGGCTAAGCACTCCAGTCAGCTGCACTAGCAAAGCAGGCTCTGGTGGCTGGAGAAAGGCTTTAGGGAAAGGCATGCAGGTGCTAGCATGCTGCAAGATGAATCGATGTTGACTGAAGGGCAGACTGCAACTGGGACATAGAGTAAGCCTTCTCGGTGTCTACAGCAGCATGACTGGAGTAGGACACCCAGTCATCCAAAGAGCACTGTTAGGAAAGACGGGCTTGAACATTAATATGTTTATTTCTACTTGTTATCATAACTAACGTATCTTTTATCATTGGAAAGATGTAAGTACCAGTAAAGGACCACGCTTTTAAAAATCAGGATTACGCTGCTCAAATATACTAGGAAATATAAACGTTCACTGAATGTAGTAATCATCAAATTAAATACACATCGATGTCAAGCGAAGAAAAAAATAAAGGCATGATTTTTAAAACTAAACCATTCTAATTATTCATCCTGCAATGGTCTTTATTTGGCATAGCACTACATCCACCCCAGAATCATTCACTGGCAGCAATATATTTAGAGATAAATATAGAATTGAAGAGACACTGAACTGTTATAACCATCAAAGTATTATTCTGCAATAGAACACTAAATGTTATCCCAGAGGCCTATGAGAGTTAATATAAATTCCCACATATGAAATGAAACAATTAAACTTCTTATTGTGGTGTTTTTATAACAAGGACATGAGGAAAGTCAGCGCCAATCTATAGCTATAACTGACTATTCAACTACCATATATACTTTATTTAAATTTCTAAACGAATATTTAATTATACAAATTTAATCTTCCAACATAACACTTTGGAATCAATTGTCCCTCTATAATATGCATTAAATGTATTGGCCAGGGCACAAAGACATATCCAATTACAAAATCATTTCATTTTCTTTAGCTGTATGAATTATTATAGTCTTTCCATTATGTAATTTGTAGACTTTTCCCCCTGCTTTTCAAAGTTCTCACTGAAATCAAGAACTCTGAATCAGTTCATTTTGAAATTAGCAGATAATTTTAAGTTAAAGTATACTCCAAATATATTTCCAGACCTATAGAGAAGGGTATATTTCTAATTTGATCAACTTTTTATCAAAAGTTTAAAATTTTGTAAAATAATAACTTTTTGTATCTACATGAATAATCATTATTGAAATCAGAAAGGTTTAAATATTAATTTCTTAAGTTGTGGCAATTTTAATTTTTAAAAATAATTTTACTGGGGGCTCATACAATTCTTATCATAATCCATACATATATCCATTGTGTCAAGAACATATGTACATTTCTCACCATCATCATTCTCAAAACATTTGCCTTCTATTTGAGCCCTTAATATCAGCTGCTCATTTCCCCCTCCATCCTCACTGCCCCCTACCTCATGAACCCTTCATCATTCATAAATTATTATTATTTTATCATATGTTGCACTGTCTGATGTCTCCCCCTGCCTTCTTCTCTGCTTTCCATGACCCAGGGAGGAGGCCATACATAGATTTTTGTAATCAGTTCCCCACTTCTACTCCACATTCCCTCCACCCTCCAGGCAACGCCACTATCACCACTGGTCCTGAAGGAGTCATCTGTCCTCAATTCCCTGTGTTTCCAGTTGCTATCTGTACCAATGTACATCTTCTGGTCTAGACAGATTTGTAAGGTAGAACTGGGATCATGATAGCGGGGGGGAGGAAGCATTGAAGAACTAGAGGAAAGTTATATGTTTCAATAAGGGTGTGTCCAGTTGCCTACCGATGGGTTTTGAGTCTCCACTCTGCACTCACCCACATTTACAATGATATTATTTTTAGTTCTTTGATATCTGATAACTGGTCCCTTCTACAACTCATGGTCAGTCAGGCTGGTGTGCTTCTTTTATGTGGGCTTTGTTGCTTCTCAGCTAGATGGCTGCTTGTTTATCTTCAAGCCTTTAAGACCCCAGATGCTATATCTTTTGATAGCCAGGTACCATTAGATTTCTTCACATTTGCTTATGTACACATTTTTCTTGGCAATTTTACTTTTAAGAAATGCATACACTTTAAGTAATATTCTCTATCATCTTTCCAAAGCCCATTGGCAAATATTTTTGGCCTATCAGCTCATAATTTCTGATCACCTAATTTCATGATGCTTAAACTCTTTTATTTTTAAACTCTTTTTAAAAATATGATAGAAAATAGAATCTCTCTCCCAAAAAACCTTGTTTGCTGAAAGTGAAGAGGACTTGAAGTGCTTGCAGATAAAGATCAAGGATTGCAGCCTTCTGTGTGGATTACAACTTGATATAATTTCTTTTTAATTCTCACAACTGGACCAGTAGGTAACATGATAAATGGAGAGAAGATTGAACTTGTTGACGATTTTGCCTTGCTTGGATCCACAATCAATGCTTATGGAGGCAGCAGTCAAGAGATCAAATGATGTGTTCTACTGGGCAAATATTCTGAACAAGAGCTTGTTAAAGTGTTGAAAAGCAAGGATATTACTTTGAGGACTAAAGTGTACCTGACTCGGCCCATGATATTTTCAATTGCCTCCTGGGTATGTGAAAGTTAGATATTGAATAAGGAAGACCAAAGAAGAATCCATGCATATGAATTGTGGTGGTGATGAAGAATATTGAAAGTACCATTTAAAATATTTAAAGACTGACAAAAGAACAATAAAATCTGTCTTGGAAGGAGTACAGCCAGAATGCTCCTTAGAGGCAAGGACAAAGGGACGTCATATCACTTTCTTTGGACATGTTTTCAGGACAGAACAGCCCCTGGAGAAAGATGTTACGCTTGATAAAGTAGAGGAGCAATGAGAAAGAGGAAGATTCAGGAGAAAATGGATTAACACACTGACTGAAACAATGGGATCAAACAAAACAGAAATTGTGCAGGATCAGGTAGTGTTTACTTCTGTTGTACACTATGCGTCGAAATCGACTCGATGGCACCAGACAGCCACTGTCAACAAAACAGAATCTAGAATGCATGTTGCAGAACTATGGGAATTTCACAGATTCTATTAAATCATTGCAGATTTCAACATAGATGGGATTTCATAGACTTGAAATTTGACAAGGGGAAATTTATCTATTAATTTTTCTATTTGCTTATTCCTTATAATTTATATGTTATTTTCTCTGAAATTTTCAACTATGGATCCATAGTATGTTCTGCACTATATGATAGTGTTCTTTCTAGAACTCAGAGCATCCTGCATTAGTTGAGTGTGAGACTACTGGCTACAGACTAGCAGTTCAAACACACCAGCCACTCCCTGGGTGGGGGGGGTGGGGGAGGGAGATTCAATCTACTCTTGTGAAAAGGATTGACAGTCTCAAAAACTCAATTAAAGTCAGTATTAGTTGGAATTTTTGCTAGATGATAGATACATAGATAGATGATAGAGACAGATCTTTAAAAATGAATTAATTGACACCTACAATCAAATATAATGCTTTGAAGAGCAATAAAATAAAAATCAAAATGAACTCAAAGACAACATAGGGGTTTTCAAAACATATCCTCTACCATCGGTTCCTAAAACATGGACTATGCTGGGGAGTTAATAGAGACCCCAAAGCGTCTACATACCTGATGTGACCAGCTAATTTCAGAGCAGGTTTTAAAGAATGTTTGCCTGTATAAAGCATCTATCTTTGTATTTTTGATGCAGAAATCATCAAAAGAAGGTGGAACGAATACAGCAGCACTGTACCAAAAGAATTAGTTGGCATTCAGTCATTTCAACGGGTAGCACATGGGCAAGAACAAATGGACAAATAAGATGTTCAAGTGACACTGAAAGCATTAGTCAAAAACATGGCTCCAGGAATTGATTAAATACCAACTGACATGTTTCAACAAGCTAATGAAGCACTCACTCTATTCCAAGAAATTTTGAAGACAGTTACTTGGCCAACTGACTAGAAGAACTCCATATTGGTATCCATTCCAAAGAAAGATGACCCAATAGAATGTTCAAATTATAGATGACCCAATAGAATGTTCAAACAATATCATTAGTAGCACATGCAAGTAAAAGTATGCTGAAGATCATCCAACAATGGTTTCCTCAGTATATGGATAAGGAATGGCTAGAGGTTCACACGGTTTCAGACAGAAGCTGATCTGGAACAAGAGGTCTGATTGATGATGAAAGATGGATTTTGGTTCAAAGGAGAGAATACCAGAAAGGTGTTTACTTCTGTTCTATTGACTATCTGAAGGCATTCGACTGCATAGATCATAGCAAGTATGAGTAGCCTTGGGAAGAATGGGAACCCCAGAACACCTCACTGTGCTCAGAAGAAGCCTGCACATAAATAAAGAGGCAGTTGTGCAAGCATAACAAAGGAACACTCCATGATTTAAAACCACAAAGGTGTGTATCAGGGCTCTATCCTCCCACCATAGTTCTTCAATCTGTATGCTGAAGAAATGATCCGCGGAATTGGATTCCATGAAGAAGAATGTGGCATCAGGATCGAAGGGAGGTTATTGATAATCTGTGATATGCAGATGATGCCACTTTGCTTGCTGAAAGGAAGAGGACTGGAAGCACATACTGATGAAGATCAATGACTATAGCCCCCAGTAGGATTGCAACTCAGTGTAAAGACAACCAAAATCCTCGCAACTGAACCAATAGTAACATCATGATAAATGGAGAAAGATTGACGTTGACGAGGATTTTGTCTTGCTTGCATCCAGTCAATGCTCATGGAAGCAGCAGACAAGAGATCAAGCAATGGATTTTTCTGGGCAAATATGCCACACAAGACCTCTTTAAAGTGTTGAAAAGCAAGGCTGTTACTTTGAGGATTAAGGTGCACCCGCCCCATGCCGTGCTACATGTGCATTTAAAAGGTGGACATTGATTAAGGAAAGACAAAGAAGAATCCACACATTTGAATTTTGGTGCTGGTGAAGAATACATACAGGACCAAGAACTAACAAAAGAACAATCAAATAATAATCTTGGAAGATATACAGTCGGAATTCTCATTAGAGGCAAGGATTAGGAGACTTCATCTCACATACTTTGGAAGTGTTGTCAGGAGAGCCAGTCCGTGGAGAAGGACATCAAGCGTTGTGAAGTAGTGGGGCAGCAAACAAAGAGAATATCTTAGTCAAGATGGGTTGATACACGGAAGAATAATTGTGAGCATGGCATAACAGCTGGCAATGTGCATAGGTCATCCCTGAGTCAGTCCAACTGGATGGCACCCAACAACTAGAGCAGCATCAGAGTCTGTATGGATCCCTGGGTCTTACAAATGGTTAAATACTCAGTTATCAACCAAAGTATTTGTGGCTAGGTATTACCCGGAAATTCCTTCATGATAATACCTGGTAATCTACTTCCCAAAACCCAGTCATTGAAACTCTGCGGAGGGTACTTGGACTGTGACATGAATGGGTTCCTGGGGTTGGAATAAGTACTAAAATAGAATCTGCTTTGGGTTTGTTTGTTGGCTTGTTTGAATTTGGATACAAAAGCTAAATATATTATTTAAAATATATTATTAAAATATGAAGAAGTCTTGTTTCCCCTTTTTAATACATCATAATCATTTCTTGACTTCATTTGTATTATATACCCAGAATGTAGCCATATTTTTTACTGCCAGCTATGCTACTATTGTGGTCTAAATGTGACCCTCCATCATGTATCACCTGCATTATAATAGTGGTGTCATACCTAGCCTCTGCTTTCCATCCTTTCTCTCTTAGGTTCCCTTCTCCACAATGTAGTCAGACGGCCTTTTGAAATATAGACCATATCAAATCATCCCTCTCCTTAAAGCCTTACAAAGAATGTCTTTTTCATTCTTAGGTACAGTCAAAACGTGACCTTCTTTTTTAGTGCATTGAAGGGTCTGCCAGACATTACTCTCCATTAGTCTCTTTGGTCTTCTTTGACTGATTCAAAGCACATACAGCCATATCCTACTTCGAACATTCGTGGTTGCCGGTCCCTATGCAATGAGCCATGGTGGCATGATGGGTTAAGTGTTGAGTTGCTAATCGCAAGATATGCAGCTTGAAACCACCAGCTTCTCTGGAGGGGAAAGATAAGCTTTCTAATCCTGTAAAGAGTTACAGTCTAGGTGCAGTTCTATCCTATCCTATCATCCCTCTACGAATCAGAATTGACTCAATGGCAGTACTTGAAAAACGTATCCCCTATTCAAGAAATAGTCTTCCCTTAACATCCACTTTAGGAGAAAGACTGAAGTTTTCAAGGATTTGATTTTACTTGGATCCTCGATCACTACTCATGGAAGCAGGAGTCAGGAAATCAAATAACTTGCATTGGGCTAGTGTGCTACAAAAGGACTCTTCAAAGTTAAATATCAAAATGTCCTTGAAGAGTATGATGTGCCTGATCGAATCCATGATATTTTTATTACATCATAAGCATGAGAAAGCTGGACAATGAATCAAAAAGAGTTGACAAAAAGTGATGTATTAGAATTATAGTGTTGGGGAAGAATATTGATGATACCATGATTGCCAGAATGATGAATACATCTATCTTGGCAGAAAGACAGCAAGAACGCTCCTTAGAAGTGAGGGTGGCAAGCCTTTGTCTCATATACTTTTGATATGTTATCAGGATGCCCGGTATCTAGAAAAGGACATGATACTCACAGGGTCAGCAAAAGAGAGACATTCTCTCAATGAGATGAATTAGTACTGTAGCTGCAGCAATTGTCACAACCATGGCAACAATTGTGGGGATGGCTTAAGGCCAGGCAGTATTTCATTTTGCTGTACATCGAGACAGAACCAAGGACACCGAACAACAATATCCATGTGAGTAGACCCTTCAAATGGCGTCATTAGTAGATTCACTTTCCTGACCTGGTATAGATGATACAGACATAGCAGCAATAACCAATCAACCTCCAACCTTTCCTTCATTTCTTTTCAAAGTATCTATAATTATCTTTCCCAACTAGATCCGAACCTCCCTGAGGACAGAAACTTTGTTGATCACTGCTATACACTAAGTCCTGTACTAGTGCATGTCACATAGTAAACTCTCATGCCATTGAGTAGATGCTGTATCATAGTTACCCTATAGGACAGGATATGTCTACCCCTGTGAGTTCCTGAGACTGTGACTCTTTACGTGAGTAGACAGCCCCATGGTTTTGAACTGGTGCCCTTGCATTTAGCAGCCCAATGTGTAACTACTAGGCATAATAAGCATCAATGGACATATTTCAAATGATTAAATATATACCCTGCAAGTAGATTAGGTTAATATTTCAATACTGCCTCTTCTAGACATCTTCCACACCCAAGTCAAAGGTCCTGGAGGCCATATGTGGAGACAGGGATTCTTGGGACTTCTAACAAACCCTGACTCTTGTTAAGGTGCATTACTTTATAAATACGTAGGTGGAATTTTTAGGGGAGAATGAGGAAAGTGTAGTTATGGTGCAATGGAAACAGTACTGTGCTTGTATCCTGATTGATTAGCTCTAGTTCTATTCTCACTACAAGACAAGAGTTGAAAAGATTTCCTAAATTGTTTCTTTAGTGGGCCAGTGTTTGACTCTAAGTTCTACATTTATCCACAAACTGTAAAAATTTGATTGTAAATGGGGAAAAAGAGAAGAGTGATTGAAAGCATGAATTGAATACATTATTTGCCCTCTATCTCCTTCATACCTCTATAATTTTCCCTTGAATCCAAAACCATTGTTTGCAAAGGTGGTTGAAGCCGATAGAAAATTAAAGATTTCTACTGAACAGAAGGCATCATAAAGGTAACAAACTCTACTCTTCACTTCACTAAGTGACTTTGTCCTTCAGTAAGTGTATCACAAAATCAAATGGCTGTTTTACAATTGGGTTAGCACCATACCTTCCACAAAATAGAAAAATTATAAATGCTGGCCAATGAATGAAAAAATATATTCATATGCTAATTTAAAGTCACATAATCAATGGTGGAAGAAATGCAATTTTACTTTTCTATAACTTAATTTTTATCTTAAATTTAAATTCTACCATACAGAGGAGGAATATTAAATTCTCAATTCCTTAAGTTCAACTTTAGTTCATTCAGGGTTTCTCCCAAACTATTCATAATTTGCATAAAATGTTTAAAGGGCTTATGTAATGCTTGGAAATGCATGCTATTTTCAACTGCTTCATATGCATGTGAAAGTGGAGAATGAATAAGAAACCCTGGAGAAGAAATGATGAATTTGAAGTACGATGTTGTCAAAGAATATTGAAAGTACTATGGACTAGCAGAAAAACAAACATATCTGTCCTGAAAGCAGTACAGCTATCATGTTACTTCGAAGCAAGGATGGTGAAGCCTTATCTCCCCTAGCTGGACATATGACCAGGAGAGACCAGCCCACTGAGAGGAGCATCCTGCGTTGTAAACTACATGGCCAGTGAAATCTAGGAATGTTTTTAATTCTCTTTTACAGAGAGCTGTCCATAAATTGCTATGAATCACAACTGACTTGATGGGCATTTCAACAACACTTGTTGGAAACCAGTGGCGTATGGATTTCATGTGTCACCAGGCCACATGCACTTCCCCAAAGGGCATGTCTCATCCAGTCTCCAGTAGTACGGTACATCTTACAGATTTCTCCTGCATGCATAAGCTTTGTGCCAACCTCAATGACTCATGCATATGCTGGGCTCCATCAAGCTCGTGCCACTCTGGACACAGCAGTGCTCTCATGGCAAACTTTACACCTGTCCTGATGGCCTGCCTACTCTCAACAGTCATCATAAGGTTACTGCAGCTTGCTGGTTTCCTCGCATTTCAATTAGGAGCAAGAAATTTCTGTTTCCAGACATTCAAGTACTAAGAGCTCAAAGCTCTTTATTAGACACTGGAGCACTTGCACTCTTACCAACCTTAAGGACAAACTCTAATTCTGAGTGGGGGTAACGTGAGGAAGAGCTGGAACTCTCAGACCTTTACTTACAGGTATTTACTTTTTACAACAAAATCTAATATATTCTAGGTAGAATGTGTGTCCTGATGGTTTAGGAGTATTATTTTTAATATACACAATTCATGCTAAAAGGAAACAGAACAATAAACAAAAGAAGTTTTTAGGTTAAAATCATAAACTCTGATTTTCTTTCCACTCATTAAAAATATTTTTTCTTTGTATATATTTGATCTTCCAAGACATCAATTCTGTCTTTTTTTTCCTGCTATTTTTTGATATGCATACAAAGACAATGTTGGTTGATGTATATTTATGGACGTTTATAGTATCGATGGGAAGTTTATTCATAACCATTCTAAAGTAATAGTTAAGAAATAAAGATCCCTTCTGATATTTACTTGAATTTAGCTTTGTAACATTTTAATATACCTATTCCAGTTTTATGTTTATATGTGCTTACTTTACATATATTTTGCCCAGCATTTCCTTCTCTTGTTTATAATCTTGTTTACACCAGACAATTACTTTCGATTTTGTGAGTGACCCCAGAAGACAGCACCCTCGTAGAGTCTTCTACCTGGAACTCCCCCTGCCCACACTAGAAGCCAATCAGATGCGTGACCTGAATTATCTGTGCTCCAGGAATAGTTTATATTTCCCTTCCCACTTTTTCACCCCTTGAGAATTCGCAGAACTTGGCACAGCAGTGAGTCCCTGAGGTCCCCTCACCCCTCACCCAATGACCCATCAGGATAAGGGAGTTTCCCCTCCCAACCACCTCCCAATTAAAACCCCCTTTTCACCTAGTGCCCGCAGGCCCTATCCCTCTCAGAGCCCTGAGAATCTAGTGTGGAGTCAAGGCAGCTCTGAATCTCTACAGCTCCACCCTTTCATATGATCCATCCTTACCCTCCTTGCAAAAGTTCAGCTATGATGGTCCCCAAGTAGAAACTACTTGCTCACTTGACCAGGTTTACCCAGACCCTAACAGATAGGAACCCCACCCTAGTAAACCAGATATGCAACCTGAACTCTGGAGGCTTCAGGAGTATTTTGTTTGTTTGTTTCCTTTATATAATAAAGCAAAAACACATGAAAAAAAAAACAGGAAAAACACAAAACTCTTAAGCCCCTGTATGCAGTGTACCAGTGAGTCCCATGGCCTCCCCACCCCCAGCTTGGCAGTTTGCCAGTGCTGGAACGTCCCTGTTCCTGACATCAACCTGATTAGAAGGCACTCTTCAAGGTGAGTCTCCATTCCTATAGTATATTTCCACCCAGGGCCCCAGCCAGGAGGGCAGAGAGTGAGGCATGGTAAAGAATGCAGGTACTGTCCTTTTATCTACCAGGGGCGCTCCCTCCCTTAGAGCAGGTACGCTGTGTGACGCCAAACTAAAGGCCCTCTGCTATAAACACAGTGACACTGATTTACTGCACATTCCCTATATTGAAACGGGCCCATAAATGAATCTGGTAGATTACTAAACATACTTTCCACCTACCCCAACCACCTCTACCTCAAGACCCTGCCACCCCTTTCTCAGTGAGAGACACTTTCACAATAAACTAACAAGTATTAGCATACCTCTTAAAATCCCCCCTGCCAATTTATGGACAACACTATATTTAACAAGAAGACTACCTATGAACAACACTGCCACTGAAGCCCCACTCTCGAGTTCTTAACTCCTATTTGTGCCATACACCACACCCAACTTTATCACTCCCTCCTCAACTCAACACGATCTTCCTCTCCTAGCCCAAAGAGCAAACCAACTCCCATCCCCTTACAAAACCCAGAACCCTGCACACCATTTACAGCTGGAACACTATGTACCACAAACAACAACCAATAGCAATAACCTCAAAAAATCCAAGTAAACAAAAGTCAATAACTATATATAACCCAAACCCAATGGAATATAAAGAAAAAGAAACCCTTGAACTGCCTGGAAGAAAACACAGGAGAATGAAATTTCTGGCTGTACAAGAGATTTGAGATCAATCTTAAAAACCACGGAAGAGATTGAGATACTGGGAAGCTCACACTCAAAATAAACCCAGAAACTAAGCAATGAGACAGCAGAAATAAAATATATGGTACAAGAATTGAACAGTAGAATGGAAGAAAAGGAAAATTGAACCAGTGAACTTGAAAACCACTATGGCAAAGGAGAGAAACTATCAAACAAAAATGCAAAAGAATCTGAAGAAAGACTGAGGATAATGTGGGATGCCAGGGAGAAACAATATACATCTCATTGGAATCCTGGCCCAGGAAGAAGAAACAAGTCTACAGATAAACTAGTAAGGGGAGTCATGGAAGAATGTTTCCCTAATATCACAAAGGAGATGATAAACATCCAGACAGCAGAGAGAATACCAAATAGATTAGCCCCCAAACCAACCAAAAGAAAAAAAAAACTTCAAAGCACATAGTAGTCAAATTATCCAACTTCAAGGAAAAGGAGAGAATCCTGAGTGCAGATAGAGAGAGAAAAGTCACCCACAGAGATAAACCAAGTCATCTACAAAGGTCAACAAATAATAACCTCAGGCCTCTCCAGAAACCATGCAAGGAAGAAGAAAGTGGAGACCTTACGACAAATTTGAAAGGCAAAACTTGTCAACCAAGAATCCTATATCCAGCAAAGCTAGCCATTAAATATGAAGGAGAAATAAAAGTATCCCCAAACAAGGAAATTTTAAAAGAATTCAAAAAACAAACCCAGCATTACCAAAAACAATATTGACCAGATCTCTATGCACCAACATGAGACCACCAAAGTATCAAACACCACCTGGAAGTTCAACAGTATCCAAAACAATACAGATCTAGAGGGGAAATGAAGACATGAATACATTCCCCACCTCCCCATCCCCCCTAAAGGGAAAGAAAATACCTAACACAAATAAAATGAGATGATAGCAACTAAACAACATTTAGAATTAATAATATTGACCATCAGTGAACTAAATACCCCAATGAAATACAAAGAGTAGCATACTGGATTAAGACACAAGATCCATCAATCTGCTGCCCTCAAGGGACACACCTCAAACTCACAGACAAAAACAGACTGGGAGTCAAAGGATATTGGGGAAAAAATTGGCAAATTAATGGCAGTCCAAAAAAAGCAGGAGTGGCAATATTAATCTCCAACAAAAGAGACATCAAAATAAATGACATAATGAGAGGCAAGAATGGACATTGCCTAAGGACCAAAGGATTAATAGACCAAGAACACGTAGTCATAGCAAACATATATGCCCCCAATAAAATACCCTTAAAAACATTAACAAGTCCTCAAAGAGATGAAAAGAGAAGTCACCAGAGTGACAATAATAGTAGGAAACTTCACTACATGACTCAAGGAAAGACGGATCAACAGGAAAGAAATCAATAAAAGAAACTGAAGAGCTGAAAAACAAAATCTAACAACGTAACCTCCTAGATATTTACAGCATTCTCCAAACAACAGCAATAAAATAAAATAAATAGATGTTCTTCTCCAACACACATGGCTCATCTTCTAAAACAGACCACACACTAAGCCATGAAGCTAGCCCTAACAGGCTGTTCAGGCAGCTTGGTAAAGTGCTTGTTTGCTGCCAATGAACCATGCACACTCCTGAAGCTCACTTTGGCAGAGATGTCCTCAAGTCAGCTGAGATCAGATTTTTGAGAGGGAGAGGGGAGGATGATTGCTGAGTAGCAGCCATGAAGAGGTAAGACGGAGTCCCCCCAGGTTGGGAGACATTCCTATCAGAGTAATGAAGGATACTAATGGGAAAGTCAAGTCAGGAGGAGGAAAAGGGAATATACACGTCTGGAAGAAGACAAATACACATATTTTGGTAGAAAAAGGGGAGCTCCCAATCAATCTTGTAGTGTGGCAAAAAATTATTAAGAATATATTCAAGGACACTAAGGGGGGAGCATGTCTGATAATATGTGCCTAATAAGCCACATTGGTCTGAGTTTCTATACGCCGCTGCAGACCAGGCCGTGTTCCATATAATACAGGGACTTTGAATCTTGGCTTTTCAAGGTACACAACTTGCTCCAAAGACTATATCAGAGGGATTCTATGAGAAAACCCCACTGGGTGAACTAAACTCTACCTTAATCATACCTATAATCTGAGGACTTCAGACTGAAATTACATCGTGTGTGAAGAAGCAGAAGACTGCTATCCCAAGAGTACTGAACTGTCTATAGGTGGACTAACGTTTACTTACTACTTCAACCCTACATATTGTATTAAGATACTATTCTGGGAGACCTGTGTCTAACATTGTCAGTGAATATTCTTGTAAGTTTAACCTGACCACTAACACCCATTGTTTGTGCAAATTGCATCCATTCACATAGGATTTATTCTGTGTTAGTGAATAATCCATGGATTGTGGTATATAGTTAGCCTACCCTTGTTCAATTTCTCTTTCTCAATAGGGTTTAAAAATTAGTGCCATGGACTAATCAATGACACTATAAATAGGAGGTTCTTAGGCTCCACTAAGAGGATCCATACAATATTTGTTTGCCATGAATTAACAAGGATGTCTCTAAGGTGAGCCAGAGGCAGATAAATTGCATAAATTGTGGAGTAAATTTTAAGTTCACACTTAATCTTAGCTTCATTCTAAAGACAATTAGTTTTCATGACATGGATTTGCTTGATACTCATCATGAGAAGCAAAAACAGAAGATATGGGCGCTATTGCAAAGTGTGGTGAAGGAATTAGATGCTGCCTGGCTATCAGATAATGTGCAGGGGCTTAAAGTTCCAAATAAGCCACCATCTAACTGTGGCATCAACTAAATCCACATGGAAGAAACATACCAACATCCATGATCTGAGGATTATAAATTATATAATACAAATCCAAAAGAGGAAATATTTTCAGAGCTTAAATGGCGAGATCCTGATTTGCAGAAGGTTATGGATAGCAGTGGAGCCCAAAATACATTTGCAGGATCTACACAGGGAATAAGCCTATGGTGACTTCCCGGTAACCACAACCGAAAGATGGGAATAACCTGGTTATCAGAAAGAGTATCGGAAGGATAACCACAGGAGATTAAAGTGATAAATCTGATTTCAATGGTTAAAACTTGTCATTTGATCTCCCCCCCCCCCAATATACTTTGGGCTTGATCTGTTTTTTAATATTATCTATTTTTTTTTTCATATTGAAGCTTATCTCTTGTATTTTGTCATTGTGGGTAGCCTTCTTGAATCATTGCTAAGTGTTCTTCTATGATTTTTGGTATAAGAAACCAAAGATAGGTGAGCCTATATATCCAACCACTATAATAAAGGTTTCTGCGGGTATGGTGGAGTAGGCAGGAGTATAGGAGAGCTTATAATAAGTAGTTCAAGAAGGAAGCAAACTTTTTGAACTGATTTTGGTAGCAATCGTTCAATACTGCTTGATATGATTGAACTATGGAATGGAATGATGATTGGATTCATTCCTAATAAAATGGTTTGGAAAATAAAATAAATAAAACATAAATTGCTTTTCTAATAGCTTGAAAGACAAACTCCAATTCTGAGAAGGAATTGAGGAAGAGCAGAACTTTTCTCAACCAACAAGGGACATTTTACACTCATCCTTTGATGTTTTGGAATTCATTTAGAGTTTAATACTGTAAATATTTCTGGTTTAAATACAAAATTAATTTTAAGATTAAATAAATTCCATTTTCCCTAAAAATTGGGAGACAATTAAAAAGTGGACAGTTGGTCCAGTTACTTATGAATAATGAGACCTTATAAAATATCTATAAAATTGTAGAACTCATTCTAATTAAACCGATGGAGGATGATTTGTCTTCACACAAAATATCTCATAAAGAATTTTAATTTGGACCATAAGCAAGTCTTGAGTTCATGGGTAGGAAAACTAGAAAGAATACTAGTATCACGGTTGTAATGAGACATTCGGATAAAAACCAAGGATCCATTGTGAATACTGTAGTCCTTATTAAGTATAAAGTTTGCTCTTTAAGAAGCTGGAGCAAATACAGTAAGAAAAATCTGTGTGTGTGTGTGTGTGTGTGTGTGTGTGTGTGTGAAGTGTGGCAAGCAAGAAATATGAAACAGTAAAAGAGAGTATTGCTTAATCCTGCCAAACTCCCTCATTAGTTTAAATTTTATGCGAACACCCTCATTTTATTGCTGTTTGTTTGGCTTCTAAGAGAAAACCCAATTCAAAATCCACAGCTGAAGAAAGCAAGCCATGTTACTAATTGACATAAAAACAATTGACCGAAGATCCCCGTAAACTTACTTGACTATATTTTGATGGAAGACTGAAATCACATTGCAGCAAGTTTCCTAAGCAAATGATATTAGCATTATTCCCTTAAAGTTTTCTAGGAAAGAACTGGGTGATGCAGAATTCCATTATAGCTGTTCATTGCTAATTTACTACTTTCATCCATCTCAAACACAAAGATACCTTTGGAAAAATAAGACATGATATCACACACACACACACACACACACACACACACACACACGATCTGGGAAGGACAATGACTTCTACAATGTCTTCCTAGAGTGGGCAAGCTCACTGCAGTTGGTTTGGGGCCAGGACTGGAAGTTACCAGAGGCTGAAAGATCCTGAACAAGTGTAAGAAACACAGCTAATTGATAATGATAAATGGATTGAATGACTTCATCTCTTTTCCACACAATGAAACTTGCTGTGGTTATATTGAAAGTATTGATTTTGTGCCTCATCCTTTTCCATGAAAATTAATCTAGAGTAAAAAGTGACAGTGAAACCAGCAGGCTCTGGAGATGTTAGGTCTACCACTTAAGAGATATACTACTTTAGGCCAGTTAAAGAATATCTCAGAGCATCAATCTCCTCACTGCAACATGGGCATGATGCGAGCACCTACCTCATGGCTCTGCGATGCTTAAAGGTGTGAATCCATGTGACACACTCGGGAAATGGTGTAGCCCTCACTCTCTCAGGGTGAGGGTGTGAACCTTTCACCCTACTTAGAGGATGTCACTTCCCTGTACTTTTGATTTTATGAAATGCCAAAAAAAAGGTTAATTTGGGGGGGGAAACGAAATTTTAGAAAATTGACAGATGAAGTTTGGCAGAAACAGGAACAAGATTATATATTTTATTTTGAAAACAACTTACTCAGTGATATCTTTACACTAATTTTCTTGTAGTATGTCTTTAAATAATCATGATCACCATGGCCACAGTTACCCCTGTGTTTGAATGAGGGAGTCCGATGAGGAAAGAGCGGGAAAGTTCTAGTTGTCCCATTGGAGTGCTGACATGCATTTAGGAATTGGAAAGCCGCTGCATGCCATGAGCAGGTAAACAGAACTATAAATCTAATGCATTGGTGGGACACTGGAGGAAGCTATTCTGGGCCTGCAATGACAATGACAAACTCCTGCAGACCTTGATGGATGGTCTATCAGCCTTCTTCAGCCAATACAGTTTGGAACTGTAGAGCCACTTCCCAGTTCATCAGTGACAAAAGGTATATTCCCACAAATGCAAATTTTAAACAAGTTAACGTGCCATTGGAGTGCGATGGTGGCTCAGTGGAAGACTTTTCACGTCCCATGTGTGACCCAGGTTCATTTCTGGCCACTGCACCTCAAGGGACGCCACCAGCAGGGTGCGAGTGGAGATTTGTTTGGGCTGTGATTCTGAAGCGTTTTCAGCAGAGCTCCAGAAGAAGCACTAGGATGAAAGGCATGGTGATTTACTTCCAAACAGAAGCCAGCGAAAACCCCCGGGTCCCAAGAGCTCAGTGGGTTGTGTATAGGACAGTTCTGACCAACGAGTGGACAGCTAGTGGCCACAGCAAATTGTTATTGGTTAAAGTTGGGACTAATGGTCAGTTAGTTATGACACTAAGCAGCCCCTAGGTTTAGTCTAATAGTCCCCTAGACTGTTTCTCTTGACCTTGCTCACAGTACAAATGGAAAGTAGAACTCCCTCATTAACGAGTTTCATTCCATGCTAGTAAAAGAAAAGTAACAGTAAAAATATTTCTAATATAGGATATAAAACTATTGACACATTTAATTTTCAATTAAGAAATATTATTTTCCTTTCCTTTTCTTTTATTTTCTGCTACAAAAGGAAGCTTTATTATTTCCATTTGGTCCCGGTTTAGGGGAGGGGCTCCAGGGCGGTGGCACGGCGACTGGCTCTGGGGCAGTTTCAGGCTCAGGGACTAGAGCCTTCAGGCCGGCCAGCCTGAAGCAGTAGGTCAGGTGGTCGCCCATCTTCTGGAGGAGTTTCACCTCCTCGTCCAGGAAGTGGTTCTCCAGAAAGTCACCGAGATGAGGGTCAGTGAGTGGACCCCACGCATGCAGGTGCTGAAGGGCCTCTTGGAGGGTTTTCTCCAGGGCCAGCACAGTTCCATGGAATCCAGGGTCTGCCACACTCACCTTGGGCCAGCTCTGTGCATCCTGCATCCTGCAAGATCGCGTACCAAGTGCTGGTGCTGCATTTCTCCTAAATACAGTGAAGGGAATATGAGACTGGAATGGGCTTCTTAATTTGGCTTCATTAGTTAATTCTTAATAGTCTTGATATTCCCAACACCAAATTTGTTATGTAGCTCTTCTTGTTATTTTTCAAGTACAAGAAAAGTATGCTATACAAATTAATGTTCATAAATAATACTGAGTAGATAAACCAACCCCATCTAGAAAAGGCAAATCTGACGTTGAAGCCCTCCACCGCCATCTCCGTTTCCTTGAGTCATTGTAGCAGATCAAAAACTTCAGCCATATTTTGTTATTATCTTAACTTACTTTTAAAGGAAAAAACAGTAATTTCCCCTCAAGCCCCTTATTAAATAAATGTTGTATTTAGGAACAATCACAAAATATAATTATTTTGGGATACTTCAATTTTTGCTTACATTCATGAAGTTGCTTTTCCAGAATTTTTGAGTAATTAATGTTCTAAAACATGTATATGTGTGTGTGTTATGTAGTATTCTACCACTGTTTCCAAAATTAGAGATTGAATCTCTTATACTGTTTTGGCTGGAAAACTAACCATTTTGAATGTAAAACTACGAGGCGAGCAGGTGGTGCAATCCTGAGCCACCTGACTGTGGAACAAAAGATGCACCAGATTCTCGTTGGGAAAGAAGAGAGGCAGTCTGCTACTGAGGCAGATTTACCGACTTGAAAATCCTATGGGGGAGTTCTATGTTGCCTTCATGGGTTGCTGCAAATTCAAGAGGACTCTAAGGCAGTGGGCTTGGGTTTGATACAAACTTACAAACAAGAGATGCTAAGCTATGACAGTATGCCCACACATTCTTCTTCCAGACCATTGAAATCACCATCTTACACAAGTACATATTGAAATTCAACTTTAAGTGTTTTATTTTTATGTACATTTCCTTTTTATCCAGAAATAAAGTATCTAAATACAGACAGACTGTAATGTATTATATGTATAGCTTTCAACAATACTTGAGCTGAATAAATGCTTTGTACATTAAGTTTGTCTTTTTAATGGAGTTCACAGCTACATTGATAAAATGGATTCCTCATGTCCTTGTTTTCTTTTTTAACCAATAACAAGCAGATAGACAAGTACAAGTTAATATTAATAAGCAGCTCAAATAACACTTGGTTAAACTATGTACAATACAAACCATTCATACAAATGAAGAAGACTAGGATATTGGATTTGTTACAATATGAGTAGTAAAGATCAGACAGACACTTCTAACTTACATAGTGTCTGCCAGGTATTTCCATTCTTATACAATGATCAGAACTTGCCTTAGGCCGCCTCAGCTGGTCTCAACTTCACAAAAGTCCAGTGATTGGTGATGAATCCCAATGTCTGCCCACATGTACATTCCAAATGTTTGCTCATCTTTACTGCGAAAGGGCTCCCTCCATAGAAAACAAGAGCCATCTTGCATTACCTTGAATGTGACTACTGTATGCTGGAAAGAAGTTACTACACTTTGTTGTGTTCATAAAATAAAGAATACAGAGCTCTAAAGACACATTTTTTTCCATTTTAACAAGCATATACTCCTACAGTAGTATTACCAGGACAGCTACTCCAAGCGGTAGGAATGCATGAGAGGGGATTAGTGATTGGCATGTACTCAAGGCTATAAAAGAGATTCCCATAACAGCAAGTGTTAGAAAGCATTCTCTGTCTAGTTAATCCTTTTGCTTGATGATAGTTTATCCTGAATCATTATGAGTCAGACAAGGAAAGCCCTCTCAACAGGAATCATGATAGATGCGAGCCGAAATGTGTATGAGTGTGTGTGTTTGTGTGCGTCTGTGGGAGAGAACATGTCTTCAAGCGGGGCTTCCAGCTGGAGGGTGATTGACAGCTAGGCTGAGGGATGAAGCTAACCGGGCAGAAATGACATCAGCTTGTTTTCCACTAGCATGTCGGCAGCCAGCTGACGAGAGCAGCAGTGTAGACACATTCCAGGCAACAGATGTAATCTTTCTCCGCGAGGTAACAGCCCTGTCACGTGACCTTTGATTCCTCCGGCTCCAGTCTCACCCCTGCGTCCGTGCTCATCCCGAGGGGAAGTAGGGTGTGTCGCTGTGGTAGTTGTAGTCCGGGCACACTTTCTGGACGAGTTTGTAGTCGGTGCTATAAAAGGAAATGTAAATACAGATCACCTTAAAGGGCTTGGAGCAGAGCCAGGACACGTGACTTTGGGTCTGCTCCTGGTAACAGGTTTTGGAGGGGTCGTAGTTGCAGAGCGTGTTCTTGGTAGCCTTGTCAACCTTTTCGTACTCAATGCGACAGTTGAAAGACTTGGAGTCTTTGGCATCAATCACGGTTTGTTGTGCCAAGTCGAATTCCACTATTTTCGTCGGCGGCACCAAGCTGACCGACACATTCCCTTGACCAGTGGAGTTATGCCTGAAATAGACACTAAACGTCCCATTGCCATGATCTACGATCTTCCCAGTTATCAACAGGTTCAGCTTCACTGTTTTGATGTTGGAATGAAAATCACCCCAGCCAAACATTTTCTTGAACTTGCCCGTCTTAACAATGGGCCTTCTCTTGGCCCTGGGCCGAGGCTCTTGCAGGTCTGTGGAGTTCCTCAGCCAATCCCAGAGGTCTTGCTCAGAATAAGGTTCTGGGGTGTCGTATCGCAGGTCCAAATCGGTATCATTTTCTTTGCCACGAAAAGTCTGTGACAGGAGTCGGCTGATAGACAAGTCTTTGCTGCTTTCTGTCCATATGTGCTTTAGTGTGGATTTGCTGCTTCCTGATTTTAGAAGTTCTGACTTTCCACCATTTGTTAAATTGGCACATGTGACCTGAAAACAGAACAGAAAAAAAAAATGACATTTACAAGTGTGCATCGGAGGACACCCAGCACAGAGGTACTTCTAAATCCTGCCTCAGAGGACGGAAATGAAATCATGATGCTCTTTTAAACGTCTTCAGCATCTGGTGAGTACTTATGAAAAACTAACCATATAGCACCTCTAGTTTTCTTTCACCATGGGGGAGGGATTTATGCTTATATAAAACTTACTAACCACCACCCAAATATCTATATAAAAATTGGCTATCATGAGGAAGAAAAAATCATAATACATGAACAAATAAAGCATATTGAATTAAAATATAAGCTGAACAAATTAATTATTCCTTAGCACCAGAATCCAAACACTTTCGGGACCAAATTTTACAAACCACTTGGTCTTTTAAACAGCACAAATACCATAAACTTTTTTTCATTCCTAAAAAAATGCCAAGGTCCAATAGACTTTTGGGTTTTCCTTATCACAATCATATTTTTAAAATTAGGTTTCCAAAGAGACTCTAGTATATGTTAACTGGTCAAAATAAATTAAAATAAACACCAAGAAATTACATAAACAACACATTTATTAGACTCTACTATATGCAAGGCACATTTTGTATAAGATTTTGTTCTGGATTCTGTCTCCTTGCCCAGAAAAAGGTCTATAAACAGAAGCATCTGACGTTCAATGTCCAGACAACATGAATTCTGTGACATATGTCCAGAGAGATCATTGCAATTTGCATTATGAGAGTCTCACCCAGGAACTGATCTCCTGGGTTGGCCGTCTTATCTCTCTGAGTAGAAGTCCTCTAGCCTAGAGCAGCAATGGAGAGGAGCCAGTATCCATACCTCTTCACTGGCCTAGAGTTAAGCTGATAACATCCAGTTCTGACACAGAGGCATCAAAGAGAGGTGGAAATCCTAGCACAGCTAAATACCCATGAGAATCAAACTTGCCAATACAGATCAACCCTGTACAATTTGAACAGACGGTTCTAGGGTAAGGCTGTTGAAGACAGTCCCCAGGCGTCTTATTAAAAAAGCCAAGAAGCTCAATAAGCCACCATACCAAGGCCCCTGGAGAAGCAGTTCTGAGTTCTGTCCCACATAGAAACCTAGTTATCTCTCAGCAGTCTCACTGGACCCTCCAGTCCGCCCCCCAAACTGTTTTCAAAATCAAAGGTCACTCCTGGAAGGTGGTCATTGTTGTTGTTTTCTAGCCCAGGAGTAAATACAGCGACGTGCTAGGGGCTCCTTCTTTTTTTTAAATACTTTTGCTGGGGGCTCTTACATCTCTTATCACAATCCATACATTCATCCAGTGTGTCAAGCACATTTGCACATAAGCTGCCATCATGATTTTCAAAGCATTCTCTTCCCACTTGAGCCCCTGATATCAGCTACCCATTTCTTCCCCGTCCCTCCCCCAGCCACACTCCCTCATGAACCATTTATAAGTTATAGATTATTATTTCCATATCTTACATCATCCTCCATTGCCCCTCACCTACTTTCCCATTGTTCTTCCCCCTGGGAGGGGGCTATAGGTTTATCCTTGTGATCAATCTCCCCTTTTTCCCTCCACCCTCCCCTCATCCTCCTACTATCTCTACTCTCATTGTTGGCCCTGAGGGATTTATCTATCCTGGATTCCCTGTGTTTCGGGCTCTTATCTGTGGCAGTGTACACGCTCTGGTCTAATCTGATTTGTAAGGTAGAATTGAGGTCATGATAGTGGGGTGAAGGAAGCACCAAAGAACTAGAGGAAAGTCGTGTGTTCCATCGGTGCTACACTGCACCCTGACTGGCTCATCTCTTCCCTGTGACTCCTCTGTGAGGAGATGTCCAATGGTCTACAGATGAGCTTTGGGTCTCCACTCTATGCCCGTCCCTCCAAATCATTCACATTGGGTATGATTTTGTCTGGGTCTCAGATGCCTGATACTTGATCCCATTGATACCCCATGATCACACAAGCTGGCGTGCTTCTTTCATGTGGGATTTGTTGCTTCTCAGCCAAATGGCTGCTTATCTTCAAACCTTTAAGACCCCAGACACTATAGCTTTTGAGAGAGGGGCACCATCAGCTTTCTTCACCACATTTGCTTATGTACCTATTTTGTCTTCAGCGATTGTGTCAGGAAGGTGAGGATTGCAGGATTGCTAGAACAAAGTGTTCTTATGGTGAGGGAGTACTCAAGTTGAGGCCCAATGTCCATCTGTAACCTTAATTCTTAACATATAGATATGAGTACATAGTTCTATTCCCTTCTCATTATATATACACACATACATACACACACACACACACATGTACATGCTTGTACTTAGACTTCTATAAATGTCCTCTCTCTCCTGGTTATTTCCTCTGTTTCCTTTTACTTTCCTCTTGTCCCACCATCATGTTCGGCCTTCATTCAGGATTAGTATTTCCTCGCAGCCATATCGCCCTTGATTAAGCCCCACTAGGCATCCTATTCCCTTCTCTCCATAATCAACTGAGAACGGCTTGCTGGGGTACAGCCCTGGTCTGTGCATTCTTTGATTTAGCCACTTGAGCTGTAAGGACTCCAAAACAGGTCCTCGGGAACAAGAACATGAGTTAGAGGGATCAACCTTCTTTCTCAAACTTTACACTTACCCTCTCTCTAAATTTCCTCCAGCATTGAAGCTAATGTGTGGGGACAGTTTTCGGTGATCAGGACCACGAGATGCCACTGGTCTTGAGCGGGTAGAGAAAGGGGGCCTGGTGGCACAGTGGCTGCGTGTGCGGCCCGACCCACAGTCGGCTGTGAAACCGCCAGCTGCTCCGCAGGAGAAAGACGGGCTTTCTACTCCTCTCCACAGTTACCGTTCCAGCAACACACAAGTGCAGTTCGACCCTACGCTGCCTCAGAGGGCCACCATGAGTCCGCAGTGACTAAGCAGCAAGGAAAGTGAGTTCTTAGAGAAAAGCCTCCTGGTGGTATGGCGGTTACACGTTGGGCTGCTAGCCACAAAGTCAGCTATTCGAAACCACCAACGATTCTATGGGAGAAAGATACAGCTTTCTACTCGCATAGAGTTACAATCTTGGAAACCCACAGGCACGGTTCTAACCCATCCTGTAGAGTCACTCTGCATTGAAATGGACTCTGGCAATGAGTTTTGTTTTGTTTGGATTGGGTGGTGAGGCCTGAGATACCACTAAACCCCACATGTTACACAGGCCTGGGCCTACAACCAAGCATGATTTCATTCCAAATGTCAATAATAGTAGAGCTTAGCCTCAAATGCATCATTGCAAAGAAGAGAAGGGGGCTTTTTCATAGGTTGATCTACTGTGACTGCAGCCTGAAGAGTCAAGGTGGCATTGCCACACCGGATATGCTACCAGAAAGGACTTGCTGGCGATTCCAGGCTGCTACCCTGACACAGTGGCTGCAACAATGGACTCAAACCCAACAGCAACTAAGAAGATGGCACAGGTCCAGGCAGTGTTTTGTTCTGTTGTATATGAGGTCACTATGAATTGGTGGCCCAAGCAAACACAACTGCCACCCTGGAATTCACTGAGATTCCTCCAGGCAAGAAGGATGTCTTCACAGAAATAGTCAGAGAGCTCCTGGGTGAAGAAGTTAAAGATAAGAAGGAAACAAAGGCCAAGGGCAGAACAGACTTGAGGAAGGGACTGAGGATCAGAAAGAATAGACCGATTGTTATGGGGCACAGTATCTGTATGGAAAGCATAGACCCCCTCTTGCACACTGGGAACTTTTTAGCATGCCCCTTACCCAAAATGAACATGTGTCAGACTGGCAGGTAGAGGGCCCGCCTCTGATCTTGGAGGAAGGGTGGGATTTTAGAGGGTGGCTTTGCTGCCAAATTTGCTGCCAAATTTCTCTGAATTCAATACACTTCCCCTTCCTTCTGCTCAACCCATACGTGCTTAGCGCGCCTCTCCTGCCCCCACGCTTTTCCTGTTTCTATGTTCTCTTTGAGCCAACGGCACTTTCCAGGATCACACTGGTGCAATCTTAATAACTGAGAGCTACAAAATGGTTGCTCTAACCAAAGCAATTCTGTCTTTTTACAAGGACAGAATCTTAAGTCTCACAGGATGAAAGTCAGAGGAAAACATTCCTTGGAGAGGTGGTTTGTACATAGGAATGTATGGGTTTTCTTAAGGGAGCAACATTTAGTCTCCCACCTATCAGAGCTGCCTGGTAATAAAGCCAGTCCTCAACGGGAAAATTTTTACTCTAATATCAAAAGTGTCACCCTTAACAGTTCCACAGCCAAAGTTATTTTCATTAAAACTACAAAACTAACAGAAACAATTAAAATTTCCTTCCTAATTCACTGGAGGAAACACATTTCAAACTATGTTATTTTCCTATAGCACAGAGTATAATATGAACTTAAAAACAAACTCTAGTTGGTAAAAGGAGTGCACACAGTTTGAGTTGTAGTTTGCTTGCTTTTGTGTTTGAGCGAAATCTAGCTTCTCAAACATTCAAATCTGTACCAGCCAACGTTTATCAAATGGTGTCTTTATCACAGCTCCTATATTTTATTCCTTAATATGAAAGAACCACATTCACATCCGCTTCTCGGATCCTTGTGGAAACATATCAATGGCTTCCCATTCTTGGAGGGTAGGAAGGAGAGACACAAGCAAATATTTGATAACTTCTCAGTCCTCACATCAGAATCAACACGATGACCTAACCCAGGGCCTGTGCTGAGCTGCACCCATGATGCACAGGCTGATGAAGCAGCACTAACGCCGCTCCACGGAAGACAAGGAAAAGGAGCTTACAGTGCCCTGTAGCAGGAGCACACGGGGAGTGGGCGAGAGAACTGTGCAAGTGGGGGATGACTCCAATGGGGAAGGACCAGTGATTCAAAAAGACACTCAAGTAGGGAGGCAGAGATGCTTCTGAATTTCAGGCAGAACAGAAATTCTTTAGTCCCAAACTACACTTGCCACAGTTATATTGAATATGAGTTCTGGAGTGACAGTGCCCAAATACCAGGCCAGTCTGTAAGCCCGAAGGTCGTTATGCCGTGAGCAAGCTTCTTATCTGGAGACTCTGCGAACCATGCTCACAGCTCTACAGGGAGGTGACCCTTCTTTTGAAGCATGCAGGGCAGCACCCGGAGGGTCAGGAGTGCTCCCAATCAGCTCAGGGACAAAGAGTTTTCAGTGAGCTATGCACATCCCCAGACTTTAGATTTTACCCCCACTGGTAACTTTTTATGTAAATAAATAACATCATATTTGAGAGCTGAAAGCATTTTTGTAAGACAATTTCCCTTTAACATAACAAAGTATCCCAAATAAGCAATTTAAAAAGTAATCATACATGTATTAAAGTGTTGCTTTGAAAATCTAAAAATATGGTAGGTTGGGAAGATAGCAAACCTCCAGTTATAAAGGATGAGCACAAGGTCAGCCATTAAAAAGCTTAGCTACCAGATGCAATAAGGTTATTGCCTCCAGTGGTGTGATGGGCAAAGCTGCCATGGTCTGCCCGCCAGTCACCAGTTTGGTGGCTGAATCATAGCAGGTTTCAGCCACAGTCATCACGATGTTCTTCAACACTCTCGGTTCTTCTGCCCTGCCTTCGCTTTCCCTCTCAGCGGTCTATGTTACGAGGGAGGAGGGCAACAGCCGAAAGAGAGTATCAGCCAAGAATGGTCAGAAAGGGTATCTAGAAAAGCCCCCAGGTCTTTTCAGTGTAAACATCCGTCATTCATTTCATGAACTCAATAGCTACACGCTGAGGTGCTCCTACTATTGAACTAAGCAATCAAAATATCAAGGTCAATAAAATTGGATCTGAGTCTTGATTTGAAGAGGTTCATAGTCAAATCAAATAGCGTTCTTGGTCAGCACCAGGTATAACTTTGAGTCCTGCTCAAAGGTGAAATGCAGACCCTACGTAACAGATTCCGTGCCCCTCAGATCTGAACAGTCTAAGATGCTTCAGACTGCAACAAACAGCGAATGGGCCAGAGGATTCTTCTGCGCATAAGGACACTGCTCCGCAATGCTCAGAGCCAGGGAAGGGTGCGTTAGTTGTGTAGGAATGGGACAAAGAGCCCTTCGGGGATAACGAACGTTTAAGTACCTGGCGGAAGAGAAACTAAAGAAGAAAATCCAAAGGTGGTTTATCTGCACAAGGTAAGATGAGTTGTGAAGGTGCTACCAAGATATTTAAAACGCGATGAGCACTTGAAACCCGGAGCTTTTGAAATCTACAAGGAAGGACCCCTAAAGACCCTTTGTTGTGGGCATACAGGCGTGATAACACAAGTGGCAACGACTATTAGGTCATGAGATGAGGTGGCAAGATAAAAACCTGCCAGCTTCTAATGACCCCAATTTCAAAATAGAGAATAATTGCCCACAAGCCATAATAAAGTATTCTCTGTGCTATTGCAACAAACACACCAAAAATAATTTACGATGTCCATAGTTGGGAATATCCATCTCAAAGGGGCTGACTCACAGAACCAATGATACCAAGTCCACAAATTGTATTTAGTGGCTAGTTGTGGTGTTAGAAACAGTGAGAATGAGAAGAATCTTAGCAGGCTTCAACATATGCATTTTAAAGGGCACATTTCTTTTGGAAGCATATGAAAACGAGCACAGAGAACTTTCAACAAACACAGGGGTGCGAGCTTAACATGAGGAGAGCAGGTGTGTGCAGGGCAGGTGACGGGGAGAAAAACCACCGCTGGGTGAGGGGCACGGGTGCCCAGGAAGAGTCATCAGGCTTTGCCCTAGCTCCTCCTTTATATGCCCCTGGGGAGTGCATGACCCCTGCATTCTCTAATATCTTTCCAGTGTGGCTTAATATCGTAACATAATACATTCGCTTTTAAGATAACTTGAGAAAAAAACATCACTTTGGTAAAATGAAGCATTTCTCCAACTCAGTCCTACCTCAGCTATGCTTCTGGACTTATATTTTATATTATTTTATATAAATATTCACTCGTTTATACATACAAGCTCCAACCTGAGGTCTTTCTAGAGATCTGCTGACCTCTTTTTTCAAATGAACAAGATGCCTAGAAGTATGTATGGCATGAAATGTGTGGACACTTGAAGCCAAACCAAAGCACACAAATGCTCCCTCATTTAATAAATAACTAGTAAAAATGACCTTGCTGTATGAGTGTAGGTACATTCAAGCAGTTTTGTGACTTACTAGGTTTTTTTATATATGTTGCATAAAAGTAATTACTATAAGTTAAGGAATGAGCATGAGTGACAGAGGGGGTATAAGGTGCACTGCCTTCTTCAGGGTTGGCTGTTTGAACGCACTGGCTTCTCTTTAGGAGAAAAATGAGGCTTTCTGCTCCCATCAAGGTTTATAGCCTCAGAAACAGGGTGCAGTTCACTCTGTCCTACAGGGTCACAATTGAGGCCTGCTTGACAGCAGTGGGATGTAGAGCGGTGAAGAGTACATTACACTTCATATGCCGCAATTAGCATTTTACGTGTGGCATTGCATTTACTATGAACACACACTTTAATATTGGCACTATTTGCTTCATCTAAGGGAGAGGGACTTCTCAGCTACTCCGTAGGGCATATCCATAATTTATTTATTTTTAATTATTTTAATAATGCAGCTCCAGATACAGTCATGCTTATCCGCACATTGGGACCAAAGAGGAGTCTGTAGAATACAAAAGAAAGAGCCTGCCTCACTCATCGACTCCTGCTCTCATGAATCCCCTCCCCTTCCCACCTGGTGCAGAGTTCCTAAGTGTCTCCTCGGGAAAACATTGCAATGTGAAAATACCTTATAGACGATCACTCTGCGAATGACTGTGTACTTTTCCAGATAAAGCATGTTGGAGCTGCATCCTTCTGGGGCTTTCAGGTACACCATGCTTCATTTAAACAGGGATCCAGAATCTATTGTATGAATGGACCACACTTCCACTGTCGGTGCCCTTTTCTATAGAACTCGAAGCATTTCATTATTTCACAGCCACTTTGCCTCCAGTGGTTTTTGCCTGTTTGTTTGTTTGACTTTAACTCTCTAAGTTTATCCTTCTCCTCTTTTGCATTCGATTGTCAATTTTTTAGGCTTGATTCTTCTGGAACTAGCACGTGGGTGATAAACTGAGTTCTTCTAGCCTAAGAATGTGTTTATGGGCAATAGACATGAATGGTGCCTGGTCTGGGACAAAATATTCACTAATCCATTTTATTTTATTCTTTTATACCCAAATATTTTCTGGTTTTCTCTATATACTAGGCTCTCTAAAATCTCAAAAGTTGGTAATGGATGTGACCATCTTTTTTCTAGCCCTTAAAAAAACATTTGAAAGGTATCCAAGTATGTCTAGATGTGCCAGGTTCTTTCTCAGAAAACCTCCCCAAGCAGATTCTAGAGCGTGTATGGGAAGTTGTTACTATAACTTGGCGTGGAAGAGGATGCCTAGCACCGAGCAGGAGGCCAATAAATTCCCTCTATAGTATATCCCCTCACTTACAGCCATTTCAATTGTGCAGATCCAGTGGTTCTTTGGTCACCCCCGGATGTTCAGGGCCATAATGGTCTCCGATATTTCTTTGGTACAAACTTATAGTGTGCACACCATTGACAATACCTGGGATGCCTGCATTTTACATGATAAGCCAGAGGAAATGGGTTAGAGTTCTAATACATCAAAAATGCATCATTTCCTTCTGGTACAAAGCAGCGTTCCAGGAACAGCAATGCTGCCTCAACAGTAAAAAGGGCAGAAAAGGAACGCCAGGCCTGTCCCTCACTTAACCCAGGAGGTGCGGTGAAGCCCAATAGCACAGCAGCAAAGAGCAGGCGCTGTGGTCAGAGAGCACAGCTCTGAATCGACATTCAGCTATGTGCTCACGAATGACCCTCCAGAGCCAGTTTCTCCCATTAGATATAGAAAGTTGAGTTGTCATCAAGGTGAAGTAAAATATTTTGATATGTAGCATGGATGCCCAGGTCTGGCACACAGCGTGGGCTCAGCACATGGGCGATAGGGTCCTCAGTTAGGTCATATTCACATAACCAAGGGGGAAAGGGAAAGCAAGGTTTTAGAAGACACACTTTTATTCCTGTCTTCTGACTGGAGACATGTTATCCTCCGAATGGTCCCAAACAAAACACAAACAAACAAAATCCTGAGATGGAGATTGGCATCAAATCTCAACTCTGACCCTGTCTTGGGGTAGGTGGTGGAGTGTCTGATCCTGGTGCAATTGCATCCTCACAAAAGTGAGCAGGCGTCCACCCTTGACCTAGTAATAAGGACCCTTGACCTAGTAATAAGGAGGGGATGTTCTGATGCGGCTGCACAGCCCATGCCATCTCAAGAGCTGGAAACAGTATGCGGTTACGCACCTGAGAAATCCAGAAATGGCGAAGCAGCGTGCCCGGACGTTCTCGTGCTCCCACAGAGCAGGGTGTCAAGCTCAACTAAAACGCAGCCATTCGGTACAGCAGGCAAGACGCGTGGCCCCGTCACATTGACAAATTTTATTAAATTTATATTTTGAAGTGAGGATTCAGGAGTATGGATAGGATAATTGAAACACTACATAATTGCTTTTATTTAAACATTTATTTTATTTAATGTATTTATAAAACTAAAATTATTCTTTTTTACCCCAAACTGGCCAGTGCTTTCCTGCTACTAGTTTTCATTTACCTCTTAGGTTGTGACTGGAAAATATAACAAAATAACTAATAAAAAACACAAAATGTTGGACAGCTGACAAACATGATACACAATCGTAATGGCTTCCCTCAATGTTAACTAGCGCTGCCGCTAGGTATGATTCATAACAGCACAACCCAGAGTGCTCTTTCTAACCTTTTCACTCTTGGGATCTGTTTACATGACATGACACTGAGAGTGGCAGACACATCGCTTCCAAATGTTGATGGAACTGAGTCAGCACGTTTATACACATTCACAGGCCCCCAGGAAAGGCACTGGGCCACGTGTAGGCTCGTCTTCAGTAGTTAAAGGGTTAATGAGGGAATTGTGTGTACGGTCTTGCCTCAATCTCCCCTAAGTGCTATTTTCTTCATAACATTTTTTTCTATTTTTGTTTTATTTCAGAGCATTGTGGACCACAAAAAAAAATTACCTCGGGGACCACATGTGGCCCGCAGGCCACCAGTTTGACACCCCTGCCTAGAAAATGAAGAGCCCAGGGTGCCAACTTCTGCATTATTGCATTTAAGATTGGTTCTAATTCTCTGGTAATTTAGTGCCTCTTAAGTTTGTATAACCATAGTAACCAGCTTTCCCCTAGATTTCTTCTCTAGTGTGTGTGTGCTCATAAACATTAGTTTGAAAATGTTCTTGGTTCTTTAAGCTTGAGTGAAAAACAGGCTTTGTGAGGAAGCCTGAAACATGGTCTTTACTGCTGAGAACTTAAACGGGACTGTCAGCAAACTGGACCAACAGTAATCACGGCAAGGTTAGTAACCTAAAGCCCCAGCTGATTGCTGGGAGAAAGATGCATTTTTTTGCTCCAGTGAAGGTGCACAGCCTTGGCAACCCAAGGTAGGGGTGCTGTGAGCCGCAGAGCAGCTCACACAAGTGGAGGAAGGGATGAGGTGCAAGAGATGGTTAGGAACGCTCCCCGGGCAGCTTGAGAAGACAAAGCAACGTGTTACAGTGACGTGTGTAACACCGAACGTTGAAAACCACAATGAAAGGGCACATTCGGCACCTGCCAACCTGAAGGTGCTGGAGGAACCCGGAGGCTCGCATTCAAGCCTTGCATTGCTATATTAAAAGCCTCTTTGGGAAATACACAAAGCATCAAAAGAATATGGAAGGGCTAAACAGAGCCCCCATATCAAAAAGAACTGTTCAGCATTCATTCATTTTAAGAGATAGCATATCATCAAGAACCGATGGTACTGAAAGCATTCACCAAGAACAAAGCTCCCTACATTGGCAGAAGGCCAATGGAACTGTTTCCACATGCTTTATGTCAGGAAGGTGGAATTCAGGCAACTGAGCCCCATAATGCAAAATCCCCGAAGATGTTGGCAATATAGTTCCTTCACGCTCTTATAAAACTTCTAGGGACTAGGCATTTCCATCTTCCTGACAGAAAACAAATCCAACAGAGGTCAGTAATGCTAGAGTAAGAGTTTTGTAAACATTTTAGATATTGAGTAAATAAATTTCTAGATCAAGCGTTGGCCAGAACAACAAATGGTAAAACTCCATGTCCTGTAGTGTGATTATAAGCATAGTTTAAGAAAACGCAACTCACACGATGAAGGAGCTTCATAGAAAATGACATCTATGGGGGAATAGCCTCCTTCAAAATGCTGAAACCAATTGCTGTTTTTTTTGTTGTTGTTGTTGTTTTTTTAAGTCTTCCCATGGAAGGTTAGCACGCATTCCCTGGCCTCCTGTTCCTTCTTTGCTAAGATCACTAGAGCTGGTAAAGGCACTCCCCCTCAGTCACCGCCATCTGCGGACCATGCCAGAGGCAACGATTTTTCATGAATCTAGGAGAGATTTTGCTTTGGTCTGCACTGGTCCCCTTCCCGATGTCCGGTTCTGAAAGCGTGCTGTATGGAATCTCGCATTAAAGAGTCACAAGCTGAGGAAAGAGGATAATAGGTAGAGAGACCTCTTAAGGAATGTTCATTAGATATAAAATTACCTCGAGTATAAAACATGGCTTAGCTCTTTGTAGTTACTGCAGGGAATTACTTTAAAGGACGAGGTTAACCCAAAGTTAATGTTACAGGAGCAGCCAGACAGGTCATGACGAGACTGGATAAGCAAAGTGGAAAAATGACTGAGGGTGCTCTCTGAGAACCGTCAATCAAGAGGATGGATGGAAAGGTGTGCTTCACTAAAGCTCTGAGGTCCCCTCCACTGTCCCACCTTTGGTAGTTGGCTTAGCGGCAGCTCCCTCCCAGTGCAGGCCTGTGAGTGAGGAGCAGAGACTGCGATGCTGCCTGGCCCCATCCTCACAGCAGCGCGCCATCTCGCTATCTCCATCTTGTTGGCTGACGCTCTACTTTACTAAGCACGATGTCCTCCAGAGATTGGTCCTTTTTGATAGCATGTCCAAAGTAAGCAAGATGAAGTCAACAACCCTCACTTCACTGCCACACATCTTCTCACGTATAAAGAGCCTTCTGACTATCCTTGCTCTTATATTTGTTATTGCATCTGGTAATCTATGGTATATATAATATATCCCTGACTGTAAAATTTCCTCCCCTATATCTCCCTAAACTCAGATTTCAGTTTCAAAGAACTGGGCATACACTGGTTGCCACTAGGGGGCACAGCTAGGACGTTTGACAATGGTCTCTGTGTGTGGTGCTGAAAGTCCAGTCCTTGTGTGTTCTAAAGGTTCCAGTCCTCCTTTGAAGAGACAAAGGGATCCTGGATCCTGATGCAATCCCTGGGAGCCACCTCTTCTTGGAGCTTCAGAGACCAGTAAGGATTTACCATTGGTTGGGAACTACCCTCAAACATCAGCAACTGACGAAGCTTTTGTGGACTTGGAAGTAGTTGGGGATACGATACTTGAATTTAGCTCTTGGAAGACAGTCTAGGTCAAAACGAGGTGTCTGTGACTCCAATCTCATCAGTTTCAGAATTCAAGCCACTTCATTCCTTTCTTCCAACTTCATGGCTTTCCATATGTGGCCTTCCTTCCTGGAGTCCTTTCTACCAATTCTCGTTTCTGCTAATTCCTAATCCTCCTTATAGATCAGATTACACTTCTTTGCAAAGGAATTGTTGGTGACCTGAGCATAGTTATTTCTTGTTCTTTCACACATGTAATAGCACTTGGAACAGTGTATGTGGGGTGGGGGTGGGGGGGTGTTCCTATCATAGACTGTCATCTTCCTGTGGAGCGAGCCCATGCCTTGCCAGGCACAGTATTCTGTTTACTATCCACTACACGTTGCCAGGATAAATGCATGTGTAAGTGGAGTGCTTAACTACACACAATGACATTCCTCTGCCGTTAAGCTCTCCCCGTAAGCAGATAAACAGCTCACTTCTGGCATTGATAAACGTGTTTATATTGCAACCTCTCATGGAAGCTTTGTGCAGTTTTGTAGGCATGCACAGGGGTGTAAGAGAAATGGTAGGCTTTTCCTCATAAAATCCACGTGGCTGCTACGGCTATTATAACCAATCAAGGAGGTTACATCAACACCCCCCCCAAGAAAAAAAACCCCAACAATGATCTTTTATTTAAATTGAAGCAAAACTGAATAAGAACAAAAGTGTCTATGTGAACATAAAACGATTTTGAAGGATTGGCAAATAGCACAGGTGCTTAATTTAACAGTAGGTATGGTGTCTTGGGTGGCTAGAAAATCATTGTCATTCTCTGAATTATCTTCCGTGACTTTGCAGAAATGTCCTCTTAGAAAGGGCTGCACTATACAAGTGGCTATTTGTACTGACAAATAATTGTTACTTTGAAACGAGCAGTTAGACCCACATCCCCTTCTTTCTTTGCATACACGCACGTTTTCCTGGGATATGCATTAGGCTTTTATACATGGGAAGCAATGCCGCCGATCTTAAGGGAGTGTTTGTAAAGGTGCAAAATTGAGCTTTCAAAGTATCCATTAACAGCACACATTAAAACATTATCAAATATACAAGTCTTGGAGGCACTTTTGACATTTAACTATGGCTGATAAAGGGTAAATAAACATATTATGACTGTCACAGTTTTGCCATGAAAACCCATGACTGCTGAGTTGCAATCACAGAACATCAGAAACCAGAAGTGGCCTTTGAAATCCCTCGTAACTTAAAACGCTGAGACCCAGAGAGTAACCCGCATGGGGTTAGGGGAGCTGCAACTGCGCGAAGGCATTGAATGTATCCCGTCCACTTTTCTTGTGGCCTTGGTTTTCCCCTTATTGAGAGCTGACCTTTCACATCCCTTTCTGAGTTTACCAAAGCACGCAAAATAAGCTAATGCAATTTTTCTAAGTGGCGTGCCTGCAAAATCATCTCTCAATGTTGTAGAAGGGAGATTCCATGAAAATCTGGCACCATTTTCTTACTCGAAAACAAAGAAGCACTAGACTAGCAGCCACCGCTCGAGGGCCCTGAGCTGACAACGGAGGCCACTCTGTGCTCATCTCTTCCCACACATAAGTTTGCAAGATGGCTATTCGGGGGCAGAAAGAACAAAAACGGGCGAGTCATAGGTGTTACAAAATATGCGGCCGTGCCCTTCAGGCTTTGACTGGGAACCAGTTTGCATTTGTTTCCAAAAATCTTGTTAGTCCCTATGTTCAAATAATCCATTTCTATGAAAAAGAGAAAAATGAAGACAAACTGTGTCTGACTCTGTCACAACCAAAATAAATATATGAATCCCTCAGGAGGCATTTATTAAGGGGCTCTGATAAAGTGAATATCCAAATTTTACCTCAAGCGAGAAGCAATTTTAACCACGTAAAATCTGAGAAAACCCGCTCACTACAGGTTACTTACATCAGGGTCTTTGCCCTGTGACGTCTAAAGGCCCGAGTACTGGGACCTCCCTCTTCCTACAGGCCTTGAACGCCCGCGCTGATCCACAGGGCGCATGAGAGTAAATGCAGAGAAGCTTCAGCTGGCTGTGTCCTGCACATCCTATCAGAACTGGCGGTGGGGTTTGGGATGGGTAGGAGCGGGATGTACCCAGTTTGAAAAGGCACATTTCAATGCACCTTGGATTTGATTCGATGGAAATAGTGATTTCATAGTATCAAGAAATATTAAGGAAAAGCATGAGATGCCTATAGTTTTCTCCAAGCAGGGAGCGGTTATAAACAGTCGAGATATGTATTCTTCAGTGACGCTATCTTTCCTTATGTGAGCTTCGTTCCTTGCAGAGACTGCAAAGAAGATCTCTCTATCTTAGGTCAAATGGTAGCATATTTGTTCACATGCTGCTTTATTACTCTCTCATTCTCATAGGGATGTACATGTTTATATAGAACTGTTGACGGTTGTTTTGTTTTGTTTTTCCTGCCCTGTTTTGTGATTGACCCTAAAAAATAACTCCATGGAGTAGTTCCTAATGAAAATTATAAACTCTTATATAATTGCTATATAGCCATCAAAATCATGAATTTCAAACTTGATTCACTAATTATTATCAGTAGCCTATATTCAAATGCCCGCTGTCCCAATATTATCTTAAGTTTTTTTTAAATTATTCTTGATTCTGGATCTAAGATGTTACTCAGATTTTATGACTCAAGTAGGAATAATTCTTAACAGGGTTAGTGTGATTGTCAAAACTAATTGTAGATGTAACTGAATGACTGAAGTTAATTCTTCATGTATGAAAGGCATAATGTCGAAAGGAGCCAGAGGAAGGCCTATGGTGAAATGACATTGCCCAAATGGCTCTTATATCCACCCACTTTGCAATTCTCACCCATAACTCCCACCTACTCACTGGGTGGAAGCATCTGAATAAGGTGTAGGGGACTCTATGGTGGGGGGTTGTCAGTCTTGCCATTGTGCTGGGTATACAAACCAGCCATCTCAGCACCAGGAAGAGGAATTCCATGACCACGCACCAAGAAGAGCTCCTAGCAGAGCATGTTCAATAGCCCTACCTGAAATGGCAGTGCCAGCAGAACCAACAGAGCCTGTGGCTCTGAGAGCATGAGACAGAGCAGTGGCAGGTTCCTGGCCCACGGAGGCAGAAGCCAAGGGACCACATGGCTCAGAGGTTGAGCAAAGGCACTGCAGATGAAAGAAATGTATCCTTAATATGTTGCTACCTTTCAGCTTCTCTAATGAGACTCCCATGAAAGTGAGTTGGTCTTTGAGTTCCGTGTGGCCAATCCAATGGATTATCAAATTCAGTAGAAAAGTAGGATGTGGTGGGTGGGTTCATTGGTGTCCGAATATGGCAAAGGATGATGGAGGGTCGAGGCAAGTTTTGCCGCTCTGCATTGTGTCAATCCGATCAGGGCTGGCGTGGAGCTGGAGTCTCCTTGGGTAGCCAGGAGATGTGGCCACGCTACACCATTTACATCACATTGCATTGCATTTAGCTATCATTACTCTTCAAGTCCCTTTTTTGCTATTTGCTGTCCTTTACATTTTTTAAGACTGAGCCCTGGTGGTGCTACGTGGTGTTTGACTGTTAACCACAAGGTTGGCAGTTCACACTCGCCAACTGCTCCTAAAGAGAGAACAGAGGTTATCTGCTCCCATAAAAATTTATACTCCATAGAACCCATATATAGTAACTGTGAGTTGGAATCAACTCAATAGCAGTTGGTCTGTTTTGTTTTATAGGTTAGTTATTTGAAAAAATGTCCATTGGTTTGGATTGAGAACTGTAAATCGTTTCATAATGAAATTCTAGAGCTTTAGTTTGATGTGTACTAGTTCATTTGAGCATGTAAAAAGCAACATTAGTAGTAGTTAAAGATAAAATGATATTTTAAACTAGAATTTATACCGTGTGTGTCCCTCTTGATACATCAACATAGATGTGAGTGAATGAATCCCCAACAACTTTCCTGGGATTTAGATTAAACGCCATTAACATGAAGCCATCATAGAGACGGCCATAGATCCCAAGATGCCATCGCAGGTTCGGATCTGGCTTTGTTCTGACTTGAACATCAGATTTATTGCACTTTCACCCCAATAAAGGCGCACATGCAGCTGGAATCATCTCGTCCCCAAGAAGCTGGCGAGCGGAGCAAGCCATTCCTCATGCTCCACCAGAAGATGGGCCACTGCATTCCAGAAAGTGCTTCCTGGTCAAGCCAAATTTAATTCCAAAGCCATCATCTTTTGAAACTCATTTTCCCATTCTAAATTAACTGGTCCTGTAGGGATTTCCATAACCTAAGGTCATGTGAAGGAAAAACAAAAAAACAAACAAAAACCAGTGCACCATACTATACAGCCACAGTTGTCAAAACCGCATGGTATTAGTACAATGACAGATACTCAGACCAATGGAAAAGAGCTGAAAACCCAGAAATAAAATCATCAGCATACAAACAACTGCTCTTTGAGAAGGGTCCCAAAAATATCCAATGGGAAGCAGATGCCCTCTTTAACAAGTAGTGCTGGAAAAAATGGATATCTACCTGCAGAAAAATGAAACAAGACCCTTATCTCACTCCATGCACAAGAATAAGCTCAAGGTGTATCACAGACCTTGAAGTTAAACCCCAAAGTATTTGGCCATCAATGAGGGAATTGGGACCAACTTGAGAACTTTGATGCAGGGAATATATAGACTATCAAATATAGGGAAGGGCACACACACAGAGGAGGCACAACTTGACAAATGGAATATACTGAAGATAAAACACCTGTGTACATTGAAAGAATTCACCGAGAGAGTCAAAAGAGATGCCACAGACTTGAAAAACATCTTTAGCAATGACACATCAGACAAAGGCCTTATTACTAAAATCTAGAATACTCTGCAAGCTTCCAGAAAGAAAGAAAAAAACACTAATTGCCCAATGAGGCGGTGGGCAAAGGACCTGAACAGAAGTTTCACAGTGGAAGAAATTCGAATGGCCAATCAACATATGAGGAAATGTTCCCGATCTTTAGCCATAAGAGAAATGCAAATTAAAACAACAAAGAGGCACCACCTAACACCCTCAAAGATAGCCCAATTCAAAAAATCAGAAAGCAACAAGTGTTGGAGGGGCTGTGGGGAGACAGAAACTCTAATCCACTGATGGTGAACTTGTATGTACAGCCACTATGGAAATCAATCTGGCGATGTCTAAAACAGATGAAATCGAGTTACCATAGGACCCAGCCATTCCTCTACTGTGCATATACCCAAAAGAGGCAAAAACCAACCACAGGTAGACATCTGTGGTCCAATGTTCATTGCAGAGCAGTTCACAATCGCAAGGAGTTGGAAACAACCCAAATTTCCATCAACTGATGATTGGATTAAAAAAGCTGTGTTACATACATACAATGGAGTACTACGCATTGCTAAAGAGCCATGATGAATGTATGAAGCACATCATTGCATCAGAAGGACTGGAGGAAATCATGCTAAGAGAAGTAAGCCAAGCACAAAGGACAAGTATAACATGAGTCCGCTGAGGTAAGCTTTTAAAAATAAAATGGAAAAGGAGCATAGGGAAAAAGCTACTGTATAGAAACACTCCAGGGGTGAGGACCAAGTAGAATGGCAGAGGCTAGACCAAATTCAGGGATACATATGGTAGCCAACTACAAAGGATGGGAGGAAAGGAGAAAAATTAAAAAGAAATGGGTAGCAGGGGTCACAGGGCACTAACCCATCCAAGGGGAGGGTATTGTTTATATCTCCACAGGGAAAGAGGGACCAGACTTCAACACAGTGCTCTAAGATGTGAATGCAACATGCTGGCGTGGAGTAAGGAATCAGCAGAGAGGTCTTGGGGACCGGCCCCAATCCCAACTACGTGAACACCTGCCCCTCCCAGAAGAATTTATTCCAGAGTACCACACTGAATCTGCAGCCCCAGGAGAGGGACATGTCTGATCAGAGCACACAGGAGCAAATGAAGGGGGAAGAAGAGAGAGTGGAGCACATCCTGGCCCACCAAGCCTTGAGGACGATATTCCCACTCAGAGCAGCCAGTGCACATAGAGGACCACATAGCCTGCCCCACTCTGAGACACAACATCCCTCACTGACCCAGAGCCCAACAGGGGACAAAACTGGAGCCACAGTGTGGGAATTGTGGCCAATCTGATCCCACCACACCAAAGCAAAACACTAAGGGTGTACAGAAGAGCAAAGGAATCAGAGCAACAGAGTTCTCAGAGAATACCAAAAATAGACTTTGAGATCAGGGCTTGGCGCCCCAACAGACTCGACTGAAAAACACTCCTAAAGGCCAACAAACAGTCGAACTAACTACAAGCTTTTCTTTCTTGTTGTTGTGTTTAGTTTTGTTCTTTGTCATTGCTTGTTGTTGTTTGGTTTTCTTTTGTTGCTTGGTTTTTCTCTGTCTTGTTTTTGTGCATGTTATTATCTCCACAGGCCTGTTTAAATAAGAGGCTGGATGAACAATTTGGAGGAGTAAACAATGGGACTGACAGTTCTGGGGGACATGGGAGAGGGGGAGTAGGGGGAAAGGTAGTAGTGTTAACAAACCCAGGGCCAAGGGAACAACAAGTGATCCAAATCGGTGGTGAGGATGTTATAGGAGGCCTGGTAGGGTGTGATTAAGGGCAATGTAACTGAGAGGAAGTACTATAACCCAAATGAAGGCTGAACATGATAGTGAGACAAGAGGAAGGTAAAAGGAAATAGGGGAAGAGCTAGGAGGTAAAGGGCATTTATAGAAGTCTAAATACAGGCATGCACATATGTAAATATATTTATATATGAGGATGTGGAAATAGATTTATGTGTACATATGTATAGATTTAGTATTAAGGTAGCAGATGGACATTGGGCCTCCACTCAAGTACTCCCTCAATGTAAAAACACTTTGTTCTATTAAACTGGCATTCCATAATGCTCACCTTCCTGACTCAATCACTGATTTAAAAAAAAGTGGGTGCATAAGCAAATGTGATCAAGAAAGCTGATGGTGCCCAGCTATCAAAAGATATAGGGCCTGGGGTCTTAAAGGATTGAAGGCAAACAAGCAGCCATCTAGCTCAGAAGCAACAAAGCCCACATGGAAGAAGGACACCAGCCTGCGTGTTCATGAGATGCTGAAGGGGTCAGTTATCAAGCATCAAAGAACAAAAAATCATATCATTGTGTGCTAACATCCATGATATGGTCGCTGAAGACAAATGGGTGCATAAGCAAATGTGGCGAAGAAAGCTGAGGGTGGCCGGCTAGCAAAAGATATAGCATCTGGGTCTTAAAGGCTTGAAGATAAACAAGCGGCCATCTAGCTCAGAAGCAACAAAGCCCACATGGAAGAAGCACACCAGCCTGTGCGATTACGAGATGTCGAAGGGATCAGGTATCAGGCATCATCATAACAAAAAATTATATCATTGTGAATGAGGGGGAGTGCGGGATGGAGACCCAAGGCACATCTGTAGGCAACTGGACATCCCCTTGTGGAAGGGTCATGGGGAGGAGATGAGTCAGTCAGGGTGCAGTGTAGCAATGATGAAACATACAACTCTCTTTTAGTTTCTAAATCCCTCCTCCCCACCCACTATCATGATCTCAATTCTACCTTACAAGTCTGGCTAGATCAGAGGATGTACACTGGTACAGTTGGGAACTGGAAACACAGGGAATCCTGGGTGGTTGACCCCTTCAGGACCAGTGGTGAGAGTGGCAATACTGAGAGGGTGGAGGGAGGGCAGGGTGGAAATGGGGAACCGATCACAAGGATCTACATGTGTCCTCCTCCCTGGAGGACGTACAATAGAAAAGTGGGTGAAGGGAGATGTTGGACAGTGAAAGATATGACAAAATAATAATTTATAAATTATCAAGGGCTCATGAGATAGCGGGGAGTGGGGAAGGAGGGGAAAATGAGGAAGTGATGCCAGGGGCTTAACTGGAGAGCAAATGTTTTGAGAATGATGAGGGCAATGAATGTACAAATGTTCTTTCCATGATGTATGTATGTATGGATTGTGATAAGAGTTGTATGAGCCCATAATAAAATGATTTAAAAACAAAATAAAACAGTGCACACTCCCAGTAATACAGTGGAAGAGCATGGAGTCTAGAGCCAGGCGGCAACTCATTGTCCTACCCCTGGTATCTGTCTACCTGCCGATTGCTCAAGCCGTTTGGCCACCAGAACATGGTTATCTTTTTAAATGGTTACACTCCAAGCATTATATTGTGTTTTTAGTAACATTATAACTTCAACAAAGAAACCTCTTCAACGGTTTAAGGAAGCTAGCTTTTGTTGTGTTGTCTCTGTTGCTTTCTTTTCTTGTTCTTAAATGGTCAGGAGGGAAATCACACCACCCAATGCCCCCTCCCCACCCCCTTCAGCAGTTGTATAGCCAAGCCTTGATGGTTCTGATCCATGCTTTGCAGAGCATCCCATTAGAGTTCAGGAGAAGCCCTTATTTTCTATTATGTCAACGACACCTTCGCTGGCCCGGAGCCATCATCAGCTCCCAGAGCGCTGAACCATGAAGCAATATCGCTGTAACCAGCCCAAATAGGCCATGACCTGACAGGCTGCAAAGCCGCCATCATCTCCTATTAAGTCTGCAATCTGCACTTTGCATATTTAAAAAAACTACTCAGAGGCGCTATGGAGGTATATTTGCCAAATGAATAATTAGATTTTTAGGGGACTATAAAGGGGACCAAACTGCTTTCTACTCTGCCAAAAACAAAGTCAATTCAGATTTTATTTGCTCTCCTCCCATGTTTTTATCCTTGCTCTCTGGCATTCAGATAAAAAATATTTCAGTTTCAGATAAATAGACTTCTGCTGCACAATTTATTATACAAAACAACGTCTGGGTTGTTGTTAAGTGGGCGCCAAAACCTTCTGGGCTGTGCAGGCTGCGGCTGTTTTTGCCTACAGCTGGCGAGGCCCCTGTGGATGGCACAGCCCCTAATGCTTGCTTTCTTGGGATTACAGAGAGGCTTGTATAAAATATAAAGGGCTGAATGGGTCACTTAAACTGCCAAAGATCAAAAGAGATTCTGATTTGTGGTTGAACATTTACGTGCGGTTGTTGCTGTTTTGTCTTTGTGGACACCCCCTCTGCCCCTCCCCACCGATTCTCTGAAAATATCTAAGTAACTCATTGCCTACAGCTTTAATAACAGAGATGCAAGTGACTTTAGAAACATTTGAAATTGGATTGAAATACAATTGTAGAAAATATCCTACTAACTCTTATCCCCAGTTTTCCATCTTAAGGATGATTTTCAACTAAACTCTTGAAGCTCAGAACCTATGATATCATTGAACATGTTTTCCTTTCACCAGATTGTGACTCTGGACAATTTGCAACTCTTCTTTTCTGCAGGGGATTAAACTTTCAGGGAATAAATTAACCTGGGTTAAAATGTCTAGCAGAGGTTTCAGATGAGTGCTTTATTCAAGTAGCACAGAGCCATGTTAAGTATGAAATGAAACTCTAGTTAGGTAAATACCCTTCGTCAAGAAGCTCCTGCGCAGGTGCTGCACTGCTCTAAGCCCCCTTTATTAATATCAGTCAGCAATCTCCAACGCAGGTGCATCAAGAATTTTAAATGCAATTAAAGTTGAGCTACAAGGCCACACAACCACGTTTTAATCAAAAGCCCAATTCAACCCTGCTCACCAAATAATACGCACAAAGAAAGATCTCTTTCACCTTAAGTATAACTATATACAGTATAAACTCAAATATAAGCTGAACCAAACATCAGCTGAGGCACCTAATTTTACCACAAAAACTGCATTAAAATTGTGCTGAAAAACTCAGCTTATACACGAGTACATATAGGGGAAAAAATCTAGTTTGAGAGAGGGTAAAATGCATTTTTTTAAATGCAAAGAAAGAGCAGTGCTATATCACAAGGAGTGTTATGAGAATCTAGAGAAATGTGTGTGTATGTGTGGGGGGGTATATATACATTTATGTATGCATATATATGAACATACGTACACAGTGCTTTGTATATGAACACAAAAACTTGCCTCGTTCCTCTGTACATACACACATACTTATCTACACGTGGGTTTGTTACATGCAAATATATACATATATAAACATGTATAGCTGGGAGGGTGGAGGGTGAGTGGGCTGGAAAGGGGGAGCTGATTACAAGGATCCACATATGACCTCCTCCCTGGGAGATGGACAGCAGAGAATGCGGGGGAAGGGAGATCCCAGATAGGGCAAGATATGACAAAATAACAATCTATAAATTATCAAGGGCTCATGAGGAAGGGGGCAGCGGGGAGGGAGGGGGAAAAAAAGAGGACCTGATGCAGAGGGCTTAAGTGGAAAGCAAATGCTTTGAGAGTGATTAGGGCAAAGAATGTACAGATGTGCTTTATACAATTGATGTATGTATATGTGTGGATTGTGATAAGAGTTGTATGAGCCCCTAATAAAATGTAAAAAAAGAAAAGGAAAAAAAAGAAAATGATTAGGGCAAAGAATGTGCAGATGTGCTTTATACAATTGATGTATGTATATGTATGGATTGTGACAAGAGTTGTATGAGCCCCTGATAAAATGTAAAAAAACATGTATATACACATATATACATACACACACATTCTACACACCAGATCTATTACTTAGGGTTTTCTATTTAACGTTGTTAAAGAAATCTCAGTTGATTTTTGACTCATAATATGCTATAAGATAGAGTAGAACTCCCCCTATGGGTTTCTATGACTGTAACTCTTTACAAAAATCAGAACATCTCATTTTTCTCTCGTAGAGAAGCTCATGGTTTTGAACTGTTGACCTTATGTTTAGCAGCCCACTATACTACCAGGGCTTCCAGGACCCAAATACAGTCAAGACATGAAGTGAGACATGAATGTTGAAAAAAAAAGCAATGCATTTACTATTATTGCACCAAATTGCATACATGGGTAGGGGGGAGGACAAAGAGTTTGTGGGAAAATTCAGTTGTTTTGAATTCCATTCTCCAACAAATTTTTGAACCCCTTTTTGTATTAAGAGAGAACTAGCGCCCTCCGAATAGAGGCATATGTATGGTTGCTTTTCCAACAACATCCTTCCCAACACCTTATAGCACAGAAAGTGAAGACATCTTCAATCTGGATAGTTCATCAAATAATCCAAAAGTTAGAAACCAAAAGTATTGTACGAACAGCCCCTAACAATTGATTCAACTATCAAGCATCAGAAATCTTATAGATACTTTTAAAGTAATTTTAAAAGCTCATACTCTATCCATTCCAGATGATATTGAGAAATGTCCTGCAGAGCATGGCTTACTAAAGATCAGTCATTCCGTGCATTGAAGGGTTTCATCAATTCCAGAACTACTCTGCTCCAGGAAATGTGGATGATAAACCTGCCTTTCCATTTAGTCCATGATCGCTTATGAGTATAGTGGGCAAGGAACCATTTCTATTAGTATTATTTACTTGTTCCCTAAAAGGAGGACTAGAAGAGAGGACATGAATGCGCCTGGAGTCATCCTTAATTTAAGGAAGGGACACCATACTGCCAACGTCATTATTCTATGATCCTCTGTCAGCCTACAAAGGTAGGAAGATGATTGTTGCTTGGTATTTCTTGGGGTGCAATTCAAAGTGATTAAGTACTGCACAACAGGAGGATGGGTACTGAAGTACCAGAGTGGAATTTCAGAATTCCCCTACTGTCCTAGTCAACCTTCTAGAGGCTCGGCATTGGATGAGGGGGGCTGAGTGAATAAATAATCCTGCAGGAAAGGCTGGAGAGGTCAGAGTTGTCAATTTAGCAACAGTGTCCTCCAGTGGCTTGGGGGGGTGGGGTGGGAGGCGGGTTGGCTGACCAATTCGTGTACGCTCATTTTTATTGTAAGCAACCCTAGTGGTGCAGCCATTATGTGTTGGGCTATTAACCACAAGTCAGCAGTTTGAAACCCCCAGCTGCTCCGCAGAAAAAGGACAAAGCCTTCTCCTCCTGTAAAGAGGTCCAGTCTTGGAACCCTTAGGGACAATTCTACTCTGTCCTGCAGGATCACGATGAGTGGGCATGGACTCAATAGCAGTAGGTTTTTATCTTAACACTTGCTCATACTAGCTAAATATCTCCCTGTTCTATTACTCATTTTATTCTCACCTTTTCTCAGCATACTTGTGTTGTCGTTGCTAGTTGCCATAGAGCAGCGGATCTCAACCTGTGGGTCACAACCCCTTTGGGGGGGGCGAATGACCCTTTCATGGGGGTTGCTCGACTCATAATAGTAGCAAAATCACTGTTATGAAGTTGCAACAAAAATAATTTTATGGTTGGAGGGTCACCATGTCATGAGGGTCACGGCATTAGGAAGGTTGAGAACCGTTGCCATAGAGAAACATAGAGCTATGACATGAACTCCAAAAGTCAAAGAAGAAGCAACAAGAAGACTACGGAAATATGCTTCCACATTTCCCCAAATCCCTTAATTTTTATTTTGATATCTTTGAGTTATTGCTCTCTGATATGATTAGTTGGATCACATTCTATTCTACTTAAAGTTAGAAATGTACTTATAAATTTTTAAGCTTACCTTTTCATGAGCCTATGAACCAATGTTGGTGTTGTTCTTTTTGTAGTTTTGGTTTTGGCCTAGTTCATTCATCCTAATCCAAGTGGTCAGAGTTTACGGAAACTCTTCCCCAGCACTCTTTCACACAAAGAATCATGAATGGGAGGTGCATCAGGAATCAGCTTGAAGGGAGGATGTCATGGGAGGGCTTCCTGAGGTTGCGGGTGTATTGTATGGAGAAAATGAAGCTGAAATTCATCTCATCACAAATTGCTTTAAGTTCCATGCTTGCTACTCATTGCCATTTACAGTCTACCATAACACATAGTGATCCCAAGTCGACAGAGTAGGAGTAATCCACAGACATCCCCAGGCTGAGTGCCCTCTATGAAGCAAATTCTCTGACTTCTCTTCCAGTTCATAGCTGGTGGGTCAAACTGCCAACCTACTAGTTAGTAATCAAGAGTAAAAACCGTTAAAGAAAAATTGATGTGCATTGTCATCTATAGATGCCAGCTCCTTCTCCCTGCCTGCTCGCTCTCTTTCACCTTAGCCACGCGAACCCCCCTGATGCTCAAGAAGCACAAGGCACAAGCTTTGCATGCATTTATCAGTCATGCTCTAGGCACCCACCCCTAAACTTTCTCATCAGCACTGCAAGTCCTACTAATCGCTCCAATTCAGAAACACATTCCCTTTTAATCCTCACCTGAGACTTCTGCTAGCTGCCCCACACCTATACCGAATTCCGGCAAAATACAAGTTTGCCACTTTCCTTACTTGGAAGGGTTTCGTGAAGACTCTTATGTAATAGGTGCTACCTTCGTTTTCAGCATTCTGATGCTCCCAAATCACGAGTCTATTCATCCTTCCTTCATCCAAATAAATGGCTTTGGATTTAGGGATCAATCATTTTGGTATATTTGTTCGCTCATAACTAATTTTAGCAACTGAAAAGGGGACCTGGCTGATAGAGAACCATGAAAGTCAGAGAACTCTAGGTTCAAGGTCTGCTTCTGCCATTTACTAAGAAGACTGAGGGAGACAGTTGACTTCTCCTCAGCTTTAGTTGACTTCCAAGGCTCAGGTCATTTTTAAAATCAGGAATACAAACCACATATCCCATGGGATGATGAAAGAATTAAATGAAGCAATGTTTGGAAAGTGCCAGGTATAAAATAATGATTTATTTCACAATTTGTATTATCAAGTTGTTTCTTAGGTTTAAGAATAATTTCAATTTATGGCCTTCCTCTGTGCACTGCAACTCAGCAAGTACACAGATTTCTCATCTAAGTTTTTTGTATCTTCTCCAGGCACACAGGGAGGAATTCAATATTGATGGACTATACTAATATTGACTGAGTCCTTGAAGGAATTTGAACTGCTCATTTGACCAAGCAGTTGATTTACTTGGATGACTTGGAGAGCCATGAAAATGTAGCAAAATTAAATCTGGTAAGACTATAATAGCTGCTGCTACAAAGGTTTATTATCTAGATGAGAGAGTTAATATATACTTAATTCAGGGAAACAACCTTGTAAAAATACTGATTATATTGCCTAAAGAGAGAGAGAAAGAATTGAATCTGAAATTAAGCATACTGAATTTAACATTCAGAAACCCACATTTAATTGTGTTCACTGTTAACTTCAACGTAGAGATGTTTGAATCCAATATCTCGTGAGCAATAAGAATGCTATGGTCCCACTATCTCATATTCGGTGAATAAGTTTCTGCATCTCAGCTCTCTTGGCAGGAAGATGACGCTTTCTACTCCTGTAAAGAATTACAGTCTTCACAATCCACAGGTGCAGTTATACCCTGTCCTTTGGGGTCACTATGAGTCAGAATTGACTCAATGGCAGTGAGTGAGTCTTATCTCTCAGTAGCCAAAGAATGATAACTTTGAGTTTCACGGAAGCAAAAATAAATTCAAAATCATGAAGAAGAATTTCTGGTTATAAAGCTTAAGGAAAGGCAGATAATGTAAGTATAAACATCACATAATTAGATGACAGTCTAACTAGTCTCCCTTATCTCTACTCTAACTTGCACACTGTAACCATACAGTCATCCAAAAAAGTTTCAACATGTCAATCACCTACTCTATAGCCAATCTCTATAGAATATTCCTTAGACTGCCATTCAAGTTCTATTACAATCAGGCTCCATGATATCTTTCTAATTTTGTTCCCTAACATTCATTAATTCACACCGTCAATCCTTTCCAACCCGTGCCTACTTCCTTCTTGAATTTAAAATCATTTTTCATTCTGAAACCCTTTCTGCCCTCCCCTGGGTGCATGTTGATGCACATGTGCACACACACACAGCATGTACCCAAACGTACACACATGGACACATTCCTGCTTATGTGTTTCCCCCTACGCTCCTTTTCAATGGTGCACGCTGTTGGTGTCCAACCTATGATCTGACCTTTCACCACACAGCAGGCCTGACCACACTGCTCTTCCTCTCTCTGAAGGATCCTAAGCGTCCTTGGCACCACTTCTTCTGACTTGCAACATGGCATTGTTTTCAGGAAGAATTAACTATATTAAGTAAATATGTAGCAAATTTTCCAATATATTATGAGCTTCTGAAAGGAAAACACAGTAATTCATGCTGCTACATTCATCTGAACCTCCATGCACACCTCAGCAATAGGACCATAAAAGGACATAGTACTTCTTTCATGAAAAGTCATATTATTTGAACCATCAATAAATATGTCTAATCTATTAAAGTGATGTTGTTGCTATTGAGTTGATTCCAAATAATGACCCCCAAACCAGAGCAGAAATGCTAATAGGGTTTCCTAAACCTATTTCCTAAATCCTCAGGGAAGCAGATTGCCAAACCCTTTCTCCAGAGATGCAGCTGGTGTATTTGAACCACCTCCCATTCAGGTAGCTAAAGCTTCACAATTGCTGTACTAGGCACCAGGTAACACTTGGCTGATTCCAAAGAGAAAACAAAGAAAAGACAAGGGAACAAACATACCAACACCTGGAGGACACCGGGGTCTAATTAATGAGTATGCCAATAAAATCTTTGTATTCATTGCCAGAAGTGTTTGGTATCTAGGTCACTTGCATGCTTTCATTATTTGGAAATGATTCATCCCTCAGTTTGTTTGTTTGTCATTTTTTTATTGGGTACACTCCTGGAAAAATCACTTGAAAGTTATTTTGCTCTATCAAAATTTAAAACTGCTGAATACGGAGGTCTAGCAACAGGACGCAGGAAGGAAATGGCTCTATTTTGCATGGACTGCAGTATCCTTACATTATTACAGAACTACAGCGTTAGGCGTGCTCCCTTCAATAGCCATGAAGGCAAACCTGAAAAGATTTATGTGCATGACAGTTGATCACACTTGGCCTCCAATGCCATTTGATTAACAGGTTTCCCCTTGAGCCCATGTTACTGAAAATAGCTCAAGGTTTAATGCCCCAATCCTAGGAAAATATACTTTTCTTAAATGCAAAATGAGAGAGAGAGAATGAACCTCACACATGAGTAATCCCCTCTCCCTTTAAAAAGAGATCAGACTAAAAGACAAAAATCGACCTCAAGATTTGCAGCTGGACAAGGAGGCCTGTGGACCGGAGCTGCCTGCAGACACTTCACCAGCAGGCACTTGGCGCTCTTAATGAGAATCGGGTTGAGTGGTGTGGTGGCAGGAAGCTGCCCACCTGTCTATGGGACACGATCCGTTGCGCTACTGATCTTCTCCTCATCGGGAGCTCCAACACCCCCATGAAGTCTCCCAGTTGTTCTGAAGACCAATACTGATGCTAGAAAAGGTTTGAAAAATGCTTCTACAGCCGCTGCCTAATGACTCCATTCTGTTCATAGGGCAAAGGAGATTCTTCTCTGACCCCTGCTGTGATTAATTTATGCCCTGAAGCATGAGATTTGATTACCGCTCTCTCGGCGTGTATAACTTGTGAGCCTTATTACTGGTCATAAAATTATTCAGCCACCGTCGTTGGCTCAATGGCCTCCTGAGGCAGTTCAACTCTTTGGTTGCCTGCTGGTAAGAACAGATAGCTGAGCGTAGCTCTGAATTTACCTGCTACCTCTTTTTATCAGGACGTACACACTGGATGTAAGTGATTCTGCATTCCTAGACGATTATTGCACCGGTGCAGAAAATAAAGCACTAGAAAAAGAATTTGTCTATAAAATACTTAAAAGACTGCTATTCACCAGTGATCTCATGAAATGGGATGTTTTAATTGAACTGAATGTTCTGATTTAGTCGGAAGCCTTTTGGGTTTTCCACTCTTGTTTAAAATCTTTATAAAGCACATTAGTCCATGTTTCTGGCTCAATCGGTACAGGAGAGTGTGCTGAGTGTAATTAATCCTTCTCTGATAAACGTAACCCCCAGAGTGCCTCAAGATCCGCCATACTGAACGTTAATTATGATGCGCTGGAAGCGAGGGGTGGAGGACGGCCTACGTTTGCTGTTCGCATCATGCAACCAACTCCGGAAGTATTTGAGCTGTTTAGTTCTCTTTTCTTTCTTTAAACTTTATTCCGCAGAGAATTTGAGGTCTAAATGATATGCTAAACTGAGCAGTCGACAATAGCAGCAAGTCAAAATTCAGTCTGGGGGACAAAGGAAAAGATGAGAGACAAGGAATACGTGTTTAAACTGCCACGGAGGCAGCTGCTCCACTGGTCCAGACGTCATAGGACAGGGTAGAGCTGGCCCTGTGCGTCTCTGAGACTGCGGCTCTCTCCGGGAGTAGAAATCTTCCTCCTGCACAACAGCTGGTTTTGAACCACGGGCCTTGCCGTTAGCAACCCATGACAGTGACCACAGCACTACAAGAACGCCTTAGACAAAAACAGACGTACTTTCAAAAAGACCCACCGTATAAGGTACACAGCAGGTGCATAAGTGGCTAAAATGTGACCAAAGCAGAGGAAAACAGGATCAACACAGAAATGTAAGATCCTCAAAGAATTTAAAACCACCACCGCAGAAAGAAACAAACAAAACTGCTCGAAGCCAATGGGTTCCAAGGAAAACCGAGTCCCGGACACGGGGGAGACCCCAGTTCCAATCCCAGCCAGCACTCTGCCCGTGCCGCTGCCGCCCGTCGGCCAGAGGCTTCCGTGCTGCATCCATGGTGAGCAGGTTTCACTCGGAAACCAAACTCACTGCTGTAAAGCTGATTTCAATTCAGAGAAAACCAACAGGGCAGAAGAGAGAATTGCCCCTATGTATTTTGGAGACTGAATATTTACAGACAGAGAGCCTCATCTTTCTCCTTTAGAGCAAATGGTGGATTTGAACTGGTAACATTGTGATACACTACACCACAGGGGCTCCCCGGTATGCTCCTGACATAAGTTTAATTCAGCAAATGCATTCTATAAAGGTGATCCCATGAGGTGGGATTCCAGGCACATAAATCTCTGAAAGCCCACTTTGGTCAAGGGTAAAATGTAAAACACCTAGAGCAGAGAAAGGTTAGCAATGTACCTTTTAAGCATTGGGCCTACATGTTGGTTGAATGAATGAAGTAACAGCCTTCAAATTTAGTCATCTTTCTGAGTGAAGAAGAGGATGGAGACTTCTTTACAGAGTATAACTTGATTCTCTGTCGCTATTTAAATTATAGGGCAAATCCTTCATAATGGCATGTTATAAATATTTTCAGTTAAAAATTAATCTCATTTAAAATTTGCATATTCATATATAAATGGATATTAAATTATTTTAAGATTTATGCTTTTTAACCAAGTAGAGTTTTAAACATTGATCATTTTCAAAAGAAAACACAGCTTTCATCCATGATATTTAAGCAATTATTCTAAACCATATGAAAATGAAGAATAAGAAAGGAAGTTTTTACAAGTTAATTGTTCTTATGATGTAACTTATTTCTTTATTCACGTAGGGTAAGGAAGAGTGAAATTACATGTTAAAGAGTTCTCTTTTTAGAAAAGAAAAAAACGGAGTCTTAGGGAGGCTAAGTGACTTTTTCAAGGTCAAAGAGCTAACATACCTCAGTGTTCAACTGTTGACTGTGAGGCCAATCGATGCTCATTCCTCACAGGTCACGCTGTTTTCTTCCTAGTGCCTTTAATGTTATAATTCTTCAAATTACCAAACCCCATATCATTGTTAATACGTTTAGCAATTAAAATAAAAAACGGAGAAGGGGAGGCCAAGTACATTCACTCACTGAATGTATATTGAGAATCAACAACACGGTAGTCATTGACTTGTGAGCAAGAGCAGAAGATGCAATAATGGAAAACAGGGTCAACCTCTCACAGGACACAGAGCTTAGTAACAACAGACATGTACTTATCAGCTGAACTGATAACACAGCCTGTGTCGTACTGGGTTATGAGTGCTTAAGAAGTATGGTCGGAAATAAAAGGAGATAATATTCCAAATGGGTCCTGAATGCGGGGAATACTTTGGCTAGGTGGGCCACAGTGACTAGGTCTGACAGGACAAAAATGTAGGAAACCTGTGGTAAGGAATGCCACGGAAGTGCCATGTAAATCACTGGAAGTGTGGAGAGGCAGGCATGACATGCTGGAGACACAGAAGAGAATCAATGATGCACTGAGGTTTCGAACTTAAATCACAAGAAAATCCCTAATATGGTTATTAATCATTATACTATTTTAATACATATCATTTATGTAATTGAAGGAGTCTAATTGCCCTGTGTTATAGCAGTTATGGGCTCTGTGGCAAACAGAGAGGTCTGGGGTTCAAATCCCTCAGTTACTCCGACTGAGTGAGATGCAGCAGACTGCTTCTGTACAGATTCACACCACCTTGGAAACCCCGCAGAGCAGTTCCACTTTGTCCTGAAGGATTGCCGGGTGGGAATTGACTGCTCGTCCACTGGTTTGTTTCGTTTGAGGGTAGCCAAAGTTCCCCCAGGGGTAGCCCCCCCTCTCCAGCCTGGAGTGGGGACATGTGGCGGGCACAGCAGAGGTCTTCACTGTAGTCAGTTTGCTTACGGGAGACTGGCAGCAAGCAGACCATTCTTTGCCTCAGGACGTCCATGTGGACAGGCATGAGAGTGACTGTGTGGCAGATGCCCTTTGTTGGACATTTACATAGAACACAAGCATCTCCACACCTGAATCACTCCATGATAACCTTGCACATATCAGAAACAAGTTATCTGCCTCCACACTCAACTAATTAAAAGAAATTCTCTGCATGGCTTAATTAAGCACTGAGATAGTGTAGCTGATACAATAGAAATAAATGTAATAGATGTGTAGAAAAATTTGCTTGTGCCTTCTGGACCTGATTAAGACTGATTATCATGTATATTTTTCCATGAATGATAAATTGGTGCTGCCTATGCCCAACTGAAGGCTGAGTTCATGAGAACAGCTAAAATCACACGGTCGCTTCAGATCCTAGCTTCAGGCATTCCACCTCTTCAAAAGCCTTCATTGCTTTCCAAAAACGGTTTCCCAAAAGAGGCTAGTTATATGCAGAAATGGACATTGATTTGCTCTGAATACTATGATCTTTCCACAAGGGTTTGGGGGGAAAATCCACCAGCATCTTTATTTGCCAGATACATCAAATAATTATTAGGCTCAAAATTATTACCTGAAAAATTATTACCTACAGTTTTTCTTGATCTATGAATTCTTATAAAGAATCAGTAAATGGATTGAAACAGAAATCTGAAATGTGGTATATGCAGCCTCACAAGTCCAAATAAGCCAAATGTCCCTAAGATCTTGAGGAGTAAATTAAAAGCAGAAAGCAGAAGTGTTGACATAGCCCAGGGACAAGTCTATGAAAACACACTGTTGATTGAATTGGCGGAAAGCACGCTGCTTCTGGTAATCCTTGCAAGTTGTCTTGGAGACAAGGGTGTTTCCAGATCAACAGCTGTGCAGCAGTCCCAAAGGGCTGCGTTTCAATAAAGATACCACATCTGGACCTACAGCTGCAATTGGAATCGTCATCTGATTAGGTTTAAGATCATCCACAGTCATTCTCTAAAATAAATCCCCCCTCTTCAAGGGTTAAACAAGCAAACTAAATGGCCAAGAAATGAAAATCACCATCCCTGTATAGTTTAAGTATCTGGTGGTATAACTATTAATACGCAACTTCTCTAAGGATGCAGTTGTGCTTTGGATATTCCATCCTGTGAGGGAATAAACGTTTCAAATGTAGATGGCCCTTTTTCTCAGAAGAATCTTTACTTCATGAAGTATGTATAAAAGCTGCTATGTAAGTTGATTCCAATTACACATTAGATTTGGGGTAATGTATAATACTGGGGTCCATAGATCCATTAAGATAATCTTTATCTAACACTCTGTTTGTGACTTCAAGCTTGAGACCTCATTGAGGTTCAACATTTCCATGAACCTGAGAGTGAATGCACTCATTACAGTTGTCCCAGCCCTTTGCATTTGACCAGTGCGTCCCTCACTTTGGTGGCTGAGTGTGATTTGGGATCCTTATAAATTAACATAAATTTATACATAATATTCAATGATCCTTAAATGATCGGGACATTTACCTTTCCTTAGTGTGATAGTTACATAATCTGGTGTCAATGTGGGGCTTGAGAGGATTAAGAGTGAAGGAATAGAGTCTAGTCCAGGCATCCTCAAACTATGGCCAGCGGGCCACATGCAGCCCGCCGAGGGCATTTATCCAGTCTGCCCGGTGTTTTCGCCCCATTTGTTTTTCACTTCAAAATAAGATATGTGCAGTGTGGAGGAATTTTTTCATAGCTTTGTGTCTTTTTTTAAACTTTGGTCCAGCCCTCTAATGGGTCTGAGAGACAGTGTACAGGCCTCCTGTTTTAAAAGTTTGAGGATTCCTTGGGATTGTCAATCAACATATAACCAATGAGCCCTCTGTGTGGGCATGGCCTTCTCCTGAGAATTCTGAGAACTCCAAAATTTCCTCAATGGAGGCAGGAAACACACACACTCTCTCTCTGCTTACTCCCTGGGAGACATTGCAGCTGACAAGTCATGTGGAATTCCACTAGTACCCTGAGCTGGACAAGCCACATAGACCTACCCTGAGGCAAACAGCCTCTGAAGCCAGAGAAGCCATGTAGTGACCTCTGCCAGTGCTGAGATGCTTATAACGCCACGGGATCCAAAGACTTTCTACCCACTGGTCTGTGATCCTCCTGCATTCAGTGTCATTGCAGGTGTTTCATGAGTCTGAATAGGACTTTATCGATTGCTATTGGTCAAATGTGTTGGACAGGGTTCTCTAGAGAGACAAACCAGGTTGCCAGTAATTATATATAAATATATTTATAAAGATAGATATATAATACACGAAGTGAACCGTTAAATTTTATACAGATAGATAATGCAAGAAATTAACAGTTAAATTATAAAGCAGTGAGACATGAGCAGTCCTTTAAGGCTTGAGAGCCGCCAGTTGCCAGTCCTCTTCTGTAGAGAGAGCTGGGCTATATATATCCAGGCAGCAAACAGCAAGGTAGGTCCCCAACTGTCATCAACTGTCAGTCCCCAGCTCCAGAGATGAACATTCCATTCAGTCTTATGGGCTTGGACAAACTGGGTTGGGATGCTTTCTGAAGTACAAAATACCCTTTATATAAAAACCCTCTCTTATACACATATGTGTTTCTATGGGTTTGTTTCTCTAGTCTACCTGGACTATCACACTTAGTATAGATACACCCTAGTAAGTAGCCACAGGGCCTTTGGGGAAAAGCTAACAGGAAGATTAACAATATTCTTATGGAAGTGTTGCAGGATCACCGCTCCAAATGATTTGGTTTCCCGTTCAGTGAAGGGGTTCTAGCTGAGTGAACTGTCCTAGCCTGGGAACTTGGTGAGAGAGCATAACCCTCCACTTTGGTGATTTAAGTTTATGACCATCATACTTAGAAATTTGTCGCTTTATTTTTAACCTTTTATTATGACTTAGTAGGGGTGGTATATTTCAGACCATCATTTTAAATTTCACAATTTCTCAAGCGTCTTCATGCTTGCCCTATGCCCCTAAGTTGACACCTATGTACCTTTGAACCTATTATTTCTCCTTCCTCTCTTCCTCTCCCTCCCACCCCTGCTAACTATCAAAATCAGCTTCTTTTGTATGAAAATTCCCCTTGATTATTTTCATGACAGTGATATCATACGGTATCTGTCCTTCAAGGAACATAAACAGATAATTTACAAAGAAGGCAGCCAATACGCATATAAAGAAATACTGTGATCACTCGTCATCCCAGCAATGCAATCAAAACAGCAATGACATAGCACCTCCCTCTAGAATTGATAGCAGAGTTTCAAAAGGCAAAGGTTTTTGTATTTTTCAAAGTTAAGCAATATTTTACTGAAATTCCCATCTCTTTTGCTATATTAATAGCACAGAAATTATTTACAGCCCAACTTACTCAGATCTATAAATACTCGTGATCAATTTAACCCTGTGGCTCTTAGCTTGACCCTAGATGTTAAGCACTGCTACTTGGATCCTGCCCCCAGAATTCCCACATCTTCAGTCAACCCAGGGAGCCCAACGCAGCAGCAGGATTTCACACTGACATCTCTGGCTAAGAGAGGGAAACGATTATAGTGGAGTTCTACACATTAGTATATTCTCAAATGCTTAAATCAAAGCAATGCCCTGTCGACTCTCTGTGGAAATAGAGTGTGTATGAATAACCATAGTGATAAGATGATGAAGTATGCAGGCCCCATGGAATAATTTTACTCAAAAGTTACATTGTATCCGCATATGTCCTTGACCCCTTCCCCAATATCAGGCCACAGGAGTTCTATCAACCCCATTCATTGTAGGCCATTCTTGAGTGGCTAGACATTGAGCCGTTAACCACAACATCAGCAGTGTGGAACCAGTAACGGCCCCAGGGAAGAAGACAAGGCTTTCTACTCTGATAAAGCATTATAGCCGTGGAAGCCACTGGGCAGTTCCACCTTGTCCTGTACAGTTGCTCTGGGTCAGCACTGATTCTATGGCCGTGGATGTAGCTTGGCTTTGATTATTGAGTCAAAATATCAACTAACTATGCAAACATGTAGAACCACTTCCACTTGCACAAATTAAAACATTGACTCAAACTTTAATACTAAGTTAATCAAATCAATACATTCAGCATTATCTAGTTGTACATTTCCCTCCTTAGTCCAAAATTACAAGAACTTATTCAATGGAAATTTTTAAAACCTTAGAATCATTTGGAATATAAATCATCTCATCTGGGACCATACTTTGTACTTCTTCCCTAGGAGGATTCTAAGACCTGACCAAATGATAAATCCAAAGGCAACAGAAGCCATTGAAGTGAAAATTAGGAAAAAGGGACATTCTTTAGATAGCATGTACCCAGGTGAAGCAATTACATGAATATCAAGCAAGAGGAGAGGAGTGTGGTTTTATGTTTGCTTTTTTAAGACTGTCCTTGAAGCAACGAGAAACAAGAGAATCCGAGGGCTACCATGAAAGCTCTTCAGTTCCCTGACAGTGACTTGAATCAAGAGCTTAAATTCATGAAGCTAGCCTTTTATTTCTTTAAGTGCTCCAGTGAAATAGTAGAAAGACATCTTAGCCCATAGTCCTTGCAGTCACCATCATTATCATGACAGGCAAATGCAGAAATCACTTGCTCCCTAAACCATGCTTCAGTAAATGCATTACATCAATTAATCACAGGTAACACTTCATTTTGATGTCATAATGTACCACAAGGCAAGAAGAAAAATCACCCATCTTAAGCCAAATGTATAGCAAAACCCACCCCAGAATATACAGTCTTTGAAAGTATCACATCTGGGATCACTTCTGGTCTAGGAAAACCAACACTAAACAAGGTATTTTAATAGAGAGCATATCATATGGAGAATTGGTTTCATGAGTATTAAAAAAAATGAACAAAAACCTCACTGCCATCAAGTCAATTCTGACTCATAGAGACTCTATAGGAGAGGGTATAACTGCCCCTGTGGGTTTCTGAGACAGTAACTCTTTCAGGGAGCAGAAAGCCCTGTCTTTCTCCATGGTGACACTGGTGGTTTCAAACTGAACTTGTTCATGACAGCTCAGTGCGTAATCACTACACTACTAAAGCAGAAAGGGAACATTAATATGACCCAAAGATATAATTATGCAAAAGCATTATAAGGTTCAATTAATAGTTGTGGGGTATTAGGCTTATCGGAATCTGGAAGTTCAAAGAAGGGTCTAGATTCAGACCTCAGAGAAGAGGCACTGCTTGCTGATGTCTCTGAGGAGATACGGTGAGGCTAGTCCAGGGAGACCAAAAACGTTAGGTGATCATCAAAGCCAACTTCCATTGACAGGATGAAAAACGGTTGCAAGTGATAGACTTACAAGTTAACCAAGCAAAAAGACAAGGATAAAAGTCTCTCCTCCCCTCTTAACATCTCAGTCACCTTCTAGTGGTCCCCAAGTGTTAGTCCTGTCTCACAAGAAGCCTGCTAACTAAGGAGAATGGGACTGGGGAGTCCTGGACCAGCAGCACAGACAGAGGAAGGAACAGTGGCTTGAAAGCCAAGAGGCAATAGATTGCTAACCAGGATCTTTTTGAGACGAAGAAAACATCATCTATGAAAAAAATGTCATGGGTTAGGAATAGGTTTTCATCTCAGCCTCATCTGTAACTAGATCTAAGAATTTAAGAGGTAATTTCACTTTTCTGAGCATCAGTTTCACTTGTAAAAAATAACTCAAACAAAATCTCCCAGGCTTTCCTCACAGGAGGTATAATGTAGGTAGAAGCACTTTGAATAAGTATATAGTACAATATAATCATATGCTTGTTCCACTATTATTATCCATCCTAAATGGAGCCAGAAAAATAATAGATGAAGAAAACTCACAGATAATCTTAAAAGCATCTTTCAGATGTTTCTTTTTTTTTTTTTTAAACTTCTTTCAATCCCACCAATCTCTGCAAGGCACACAAAACCATCTTAGTAAGCCCAGCGCCTAGTCTCCGTTAAGTAAGGCAACAAGCAATAATGAGAATCCGAGGACAGTAGTTAGGGGAATGAAGAGCTATCAGAAATTTAGTGGATTCTGCCAAAGAAGGCCAGTTTGAATCACTGACACAAAGCCACTTACTATTTACACAGTACATTGTGTTAGTCTGATCTTTCAGGTATCAAAAAATACCAGAGTAGCTGATGTTAAAAAAACACATTAATTTATCCTAGTAATGGTTCTTCACTTGTTTGTCTTTTACATCAGGAACATGAGTATGTATTTGAGAAGGATTTAAGATATAAATAAAAATATCTCCTTTAATAACTTTATAAGTAAGGGAAGCACAAGAATAAATAATGAAGACCATTGCCTTAGCGAGCTTTGTCAGAAATGTTGAGTAATGCAGACCAACATGATGGAACCTACTATCATTATAAAATATGAGTTTGCCTGAATTAGACTGAAGAATCTCTCTAAAAGTATGTGAGCAATCATTCATTCTAAGAACCTTCATTTCATCAGTTCTATGGCTGCATAATATGCGGAAGAACTCATATAACAACATGGATGATTCCCACACACATAAGTGGTAAAATGCAGTAAGAGCCACTAACTAGTTTTATCTGACGTCTCTAATAAAAGATTCCCAAATCTGACATTTAAATGACGTCTCCAAACCTTAAATCAGTTTTTCTATTTAGAAAGTCGTGAAAGGGCAGCAAGTAAAAGGCAGCTGCACGGCCAGGACAGAGACGCATGAAAGGCCCCAGCAGATCGGGGAGACAATAAGAAGCTCTGTGCTGCTGGAGGTCAGAAGGCAAGAGTGGGGAGAGGGATGGCACTGGAGATGGATCAGGGCCAATGAAGGGAGGGATGTGTTCCAATGCTAAGGCATCTGGACTCGATTCTGGGAGAAGCAGTGTTCCAGGACATCTGGAACAACGAAGTGAAATTATTGGACTTACTAATTTTATCACGATAGTTTGATAGTTTAGCATTTGCATCTCCTTGGAAAGAAAGCAGAAACAAGGGGCAGTATTGCAATTGTCCATGTGTGGTAGAATTAGAACTGAAATGCTAAAGTTGTGAAAGTGCAAAAAAAGAAAAATCGAATCTGGAGCTATTCTGTTTAGACAATTAATAGGATCTACATATCAATCAAAGGAAAGCAAGCTGATTTTCTTGAGATCGGGAGATGATGAAGTGAAAGAGGTAGAAGAGCAGTGAGGATTTTTTTTCATTGATACACAGTCACTTGTTGTTTCACGAGCAGGATATTTTATGTGACATAGACATGTGATTTGGACGTGGTATGGACAGGCCGGCATTAGATGAAGGAGTTCCTTGCCCACGTCTCTCTTCAAGTCGAAACTGTATATGCGTCAAAGTCGTTAGGCACGGTTCATCTCTAGCATCAGTTAGTCAAATGTTTGCCTTAGTATAGAGTGTTCAATCAAGGTTCAATTAATGTGCAAAATACTTTATGAAATATGGCATGGTATAATTTGGACATTGTGCGAACACTATTGTAGTGTGGTCCTGATTTTTCTACAACATCTCATCTACGTCCATGTCATAACAGCCATCAGCAATTCCTTCATATCTGACATAGGCCCCTCTTGCATTTTCATTTGTCTTGCAACTTTCCCTGGAGCTGGCCTCCCAACAGCTTCAAGGATTTTCCCTGTGCTTTCTCAGACCATCATGATCGTCGAGCATGACTTGCCCAAATCATGAGCAGTTCACTGATTTCCCACCTTTGTGTTGTTGAATGACTTGTATGTCACTTCACACCACTACTTCTCCTTTGCCCTTTAGCTGCTCTCCCTGGGAGTGGCTCTGCTGCATTGGAACCAGTAAGCACGCCATCGTAATATTGTAGAAAGAAAATTAAAATAACACCACTATGAGATGCTCAGTACGCAAGACAGGATGCTATCACCTACTTATCGAAATGTATACTTCTATACTGTAAACGTTTTAGATGCAAAGTCCAGCACATATGCATATGTAATTCAGTCATTCAGGTATGTGTTATGACTAGCAACACATACATACATACATATAATATATATAATGGGTTATAGAATGCTCTGAAGTGAAATTACTTGGCATGGCTCTTTTATCTGTATTCTTAGTAATTCCCAACAAATGGCTGGTGGGACCATGCAAACAATAAGGTCTAGAAAAATCTAGCTCAGGAAGTGATCAGTTTTGCAATATTCCTGGGCATAAAAATAAACCATCTCGGAACCCAGAACAGAGAATTACAAGACTATCAAGAAAGAGGAGTCATTGTACAAGTGAATAATTCAGGTCCTGTGATATGGAGATAACCTACATGGACCAAATATTCCTCTCTCAACAGGGCTTTAAAAAGTTAGTGCTGGGCTATTCAAAGTCCGTGTTAATGGGAGATCATCACATGGAACGATCAGTAAGACTCTCGAACATGAATTAACAAGGAGGTTTTGAAAGGGACGCAAAGACAGACTCAAATGACAATGACAACATAGATCCAGGAATGGGTTTGGGGCTCGCACTGAATCCTAGATTCAATTTAAGAACAATTAGTTCTTACATCATGGCCCTGCTCGGTACTCACCCTCAGGATGGGAGCACACAAGATATGGGTGCTATAGCAAAATATGGTGAAGCAATTAGATAGTGCCCAGCAACTAGATGAAATAACATCTGGGCTCCGGATAGGGCAAGATATGACTAAATAACAATGTATAAATTACCAAGGGCACATGAGGGAGGGGGGAGTGGGGAGTGAGGGGAGAAAAAAAAAGAGGACCTGATGCAAAGGGCTTAAGTGGAGAGCAAATGCTTTGAGAATGATTGGGGCAGGGAATGTGCGGATGTGCTTTATACAATTGATGTATGTATATGTATGGATTGTGATAAGAGTTGTATGAGCCCCTAATAAAATGTTTTTTAAAAAAAGAAATAACATCTGGTGTCTAAAGGCTTGTCTCCAAAAAAGCAGCCATTTAAGTGAGATGCCAACTATGTCCACCTGGAAGAAGCACACCATCATCAGTCACCAAAGGACTGTAAATCATATAATCCGAAGTCCAAGGAAGCAATAGTATCAGAGCCTAAATTGTGAGACTCCTGTTTGCAAAAGGTGATGGATGACAGTGGGGGTCCAAGATACATTTGTGGGAACTACATAGGAAATAAGCCTCTGGTGATTTCACTCTCTCCATAATAGAGGGATGGGAGGAAAAGGTTACTAAACAGAGTGCATTGGAGAGATGACTACAGAAGGTCAAAAGCATAAACCTGACTTGAACGGTCAAAACCTTGCCAGTTGATTCTGCCTCTGATGCATGTTAGGCCTGATCTGGCTTTCAACATTGTCCGTATTTTTTTTCGTTTGTTCATTTTGGATATTCTCTCATGTTATATCATTGGAGTCAGTGTCTTGAATGTGTATTATATGTTTTTCTGAATTTGAAACCCAGTATTGAAGAACCTAGAGAGAGAGCAAGTAGAATAAGAATTTCTGGGGTGGGGAGGGAGGTCAGTGGTGGGGTGGGGGTGGGGGTGGGTAAAAGAGAGCTGATGTCAAATCCAGGAAGGTAAAGAATGTTTTGAAAATGATTGTGGTAGCATTTATGTAAGGCTGCTTGATGTGCTGGAACTGTGGAATGATACAATATCTGTATTAGCTCTCAATTGAAAAGGAAATAAAAAGAAAGAAAAGTCCCCAGTGGGCTACAAGCAAGATCCATGCCTGACGTGCTGGAGGTAGCAGGGGCACAAGATGCTGCAGCATTGAGACCCTGAGACAAAGCAAGATGATGAGGCCAAGAGGCAATAGCTCAGAGCCCTGTGAGAGGAGGCGGCAGAGGACCTCTGCAGAGTACTGAAACACAACGGGGTTACTTTGAGGGGGAAGGGGCCCTATGCCATGATACTTTCAATCACCTCAAATGCATGTGTCGGTTGGCATTCAATAAGGAAGACAGAAGAAAATTTGATGCATCTGAATGATGGGGTCGGTGAAGCCTATTGAAAGTATAGACTGCAGAAAGGGCCAACAACTGTGTCTTGGAAGAAGTATAATCAGATTGCTCCTTTGAGGCACGGCTGGCGAGACTGTATCTCACGGAATTTGGACATGTTGTCAGGAGAGACCAGTCCCAGGAGAAGAACATCATGTTTGGGAAAATGGAGTAGCGGCAAAAAAGAAGATGTTCTACAAGATGGATGGACACAATGGCTGGGTCAATGCATTCAAATCTAAGAAGAGTTTGAGTTTAGCACAGGATGGGGCAGTGTTTCGCTCTGCTACACAAGGGGTCGCTGTGAGTGGGAACTGACTGCGTAGCATCTCCTGTACCATTACGTGCTACTGTAGGATTGAAGAAAAATTGAGGCATTTACATTATGGTGCTGGGGAACAATAGCCAACATACCATGGACTACTGAATTAACAAACATCTGTCGGAGAAGAAGTATAGCCAGGATGTTCCTTACAAGCAAGGATGGTGCTTCATATCCTTTGGAAATGGTATCAGGAAAGGCCATTCCCCGGAAAAGAACCTCATCCTTGGTAAAGTAGACAGACAGTAAAATTAGAATATGGATTGACACGGGGCTACAAAAATGCACTCAAACTTAAGAATAATTATAAGGACAACATAGGATCAGATGATGGTCCATTATGCTTTGCATAGAGCCATTGTGTACCAGAACTGAATAATCAGCACTTAACAACATCATATGTCTGACAGCACAATAGATTTATATAAAAGACCCATGAGATACACATTTTGTATGTGAGAAGGTGTGTTGGACTAATTGGATTTTCTGGACCCTGCTTTAACTGTATGGGACCACAAATATATGTGGTTGGATATTATGCATCATAGAGGCTATATGTAGATTTGTGAGCCACAAAGTTTACACTAGAATTACTAAGTTCTGCCAGTAAACCACCCAAACAAGCAAACAAGCATGTGCATTATTGTGTTAGCCCCAGTTAACTAGAGAAACAAATTCATAGACACTCATATGTGTATAAGAAAGAACTTTATATAACAGAGCAATTTAGTTCTGAGAAAACATCCCAAACCAGTCCAGATCAAGTCCATAAACCTGATATTGTCCAATACCAATATATAAATTCCAATACCAATATAGAAATTCCTCTTCAGACTCACGCAACACATGCAATGGTTCTGAGTTCAGGAAGATCACAGGCCACTGAGTAGAAAGTCTTGTGGATACCATGGTGGTGGAAGCATCTCAACACCGGCAGGGGTCTCCACCTGACTGCGCCAGGGCTCCAGCATAGCTCCATGTGCCTTGTCAAAGGAATGGCATGCAGGGAGTGTGTGTCCCACCTCCAGCCAGCTATTTATCTCTGTGGTACCTTAAACAAGGTCATCAATCTGTGACCTGATTGACAGGCTAGACCTCACTGTTTAGTCTCAAATTAATAGCAGATTATGTAACTACCTCAAATATGTAAACAAGTAAGTGTGATGGTGAATTTCATACAATTTCCACATTACAAAATATTATTCTTGTTTTCATGTTTTGAACCCTCTAAAGAAAAAGCAGGCAGTAAAAGTCAGATTTGGCACACAGAGAAAGAAACTGGAGAAGGGGCGGGGTTCAGGTTTTTCAAGGTGAGTTAAAGCACGTTGGGCCATCCAGGTGAAACTGAGGAAGGCAGCTCTCCAGAGCAGGATTTTACGGCAAAGAGCTGGTCCCAAATGCTGTCACAACACTCTCCATGGTCCTCAAGAACCCAAACGGGGAGACAGGCAAACACCACAGAAAGCGGAAAGACCATGTTGAACCTTAATGCTAATTCTAAACAACCTTTTAATTTAAGATAAAGAAATACATGAAAATTTATATTACCAAGCCCAGACACTTATCTCTGTAATAGGCAGTTAGAAGTCAAGGCCACAGAGGTAAAGCATTTATGACAGGACTTTCAAAAGTAATGAGAGATGATAGAGTATAGGAGCAGTCCAAGAAGCAAATAATGTTTCATCTTTTATGGGTGAAAGATAGGAATGAAGCCTGATTTAATTTTAAAAAAGGAACTTCATTTGTTAGCTGTCAAACGCCGATGCAAAAGATAAATAGAAGTAATAGAAACCTCATTCTTAGGCAATATGTAACACTACTCCACAACATTGTGATTGTTAAATAACATTCAAACTACTCCTAAATGATCCTAAGAAGGAATATTTTACAATTTAATTTGGGAAAGAAAGGATGATCGTTTCTCAGGCGCCTCACTGGAGCGATCTTTCACCACGTGCTGCGCTGCCCGGCCTTCCAGAAGCAGGGCAGTGGATTAGAAATTTATCTTCAGGTTTACCCATTTATTTGGTTCAGGAACAGTATCTTTGGTTCACACTGGATTTTTAACAGATGAAATATTTCCTAAACTGAGTAATTTGATTCTGTGCAGATAGGAACCACAGGCAGTGCAATTAATTTCTTTTATATCTTCAATGCAGTAAGTGGATCTTTCTCTTTTTTTTTTTTATCCATAAGACAAAGCCAGGCACAAATCACCATGAAGAGCAAGGTGCAACATGAAGATTAAGAAATCTCCTGTGATGCTGTGGAACCGAACCATTCATTGCCATCCAATGAAAGTGAAATGTAAAATCAATCTCTTAATGCCATGGCAATATCGCAGGCAAAGTGGTTCAAACAGAAGGAGACAGGTTTAGTGTTTTCAATTCTATTTCTCACATCAACTAAAACCCCATCAAAATCTCCTTTGATGTAGTGACAAAAGTTTGTTGATATTCCCTCACGACTTCTATTCTTAACTGTTGCAAATTCTTACAATGTTACAAATTAAAACTCTTTGGAGCCAGTCCCTAGAACGAAGGCTCACCAAACTGTCATATCTATTCAAAATTACTTCTGAACGAGAATTACTGCCAAGTTAATTCCTTCTCAGCTATTCTTCTGCACAATAATAATATCGTTGGTACTTGACAAGATAAAACATTGACACTTAAAAGAACATTTCACTAGTTGAATGTCTGCAGAGGGAAAAATTAAAGATAAAAACTGAACAGCTTTTCTAGTAAACAATTACTAATATTAAAATTTTAACAAGAACTGCGTGTATACTTTTTATTTGTAATAATAATAAATAAAGCATTTACATAACCAGATACTAGGGAAGCTTACAATGAGAAAGATAATTATAAACAGACAAATAGAAATCTGTTCACATTTAAATTAGAAGTCATGACAAAGCCTAGGCTTTTCTACTGCACATTTCAACAACTTTGCATATTTTTAAAAATTATTAATCAGAATTAATTCTTCATAAAGTATTGTTGTGCACCATCAAGTCCACTTCAACGCATAGCCATCCTATAGGACCGAGTAGAACTGCCCCGTAGGGTTTCGTAGACTGACATCATTAAGGAAGTACATTGTTAGGATTATTTTTCCATCAGAGCCACTGGATAAGGTTGAAGCTATAGATTAGCAGACAAGCATTTAACTACTGGGCTTCCTCAATTTTTACATGTAATGAATCATTCCATTAAAACAATTACCTATTTACCCTTTACATTTATTTTTTAAATATTATTTTTATCAATAAGTTACTTGAATTGACAACTTTCTTTTATTACCACTAGAGATACTACTTTCAAATAATTGCACTTGACTATTTTAAAGTGTATATATACACATATATTTAAAAAAACAAAGTAGCAAAATGTCACCCTGAAAACTACAGTATGCCTGGTCCAAGTCAACATATTTCAATCACTCTAGATGCACGCAAAAGCTGGATAATGAATGAGCAACACCAAAGGAAAAATTGATGCCTGTGAATTATGACGTTACGGAAGAATATTAAACAGATTGCATGAAGAAGAATCAAATCTGTCTTGGAAGACGATAGCCCAAATGCTTCTTAGACAGTAGTACAAATGTCTCACATACGTTAGATACGTTATCAGAAGGTACCAGTTCCTGGGAGAAAAGGCTATGCTTGTTAGAGATTCAGACAAGAAGAAAAAGACACGCAACCAGATAAACTGATCCAGTGACGGCAACAACGGTCTGAAACAGCACTGGTGATGAGGACGGTGCCAGACTGGGTAGTTCTGTAGCACAGCCACTATGAGGACCAATCCGACGGACTTCATCACAATTGGGTCAAGCACTTACGCGAACGTGCATAAAGTTCTGAAAGTAAATATGTACATTAACTGGTATGATATAGTGACCTTCAGAGACAGTCTGAATTGGATTCAAAACCAACCTCTTCACACGATTAACCTTGTGACTGTGGGCAAATTGCACTGGTGTTAGTAGTAACCTAAACTTTCCTGCTCCCATCCCTACAAAACCAGTCACTATGACTTTATCGTGGTTGTCTCTGCGTCTTTTATGTAACAATCATTTACTACTCCAAAATGGAATTCGGAGATGTTGCAACCATATGCACTCTCCAAAATCACTATGCAAGCAAGTAAAAAAACATATTGCTACAAACTTGTGATGGCCATTACTAAACAAACATATCAACAGGGGACACGGTTCGGTCTGTTTACTGCTGAAGGCACCGTTCCCATCTCTAACTCTTTCTAGAACTCAGCGCATTTTGATCAACACCAGCTCAAAATGGAAATGCTGCCAACCTGAGTGGATTCAGACCATGTTTCTTTTCAATGTCCTTGAGTCTGAAAGGGCAAGATCTGGATTTGAGATGGACGAGTTGAGGTTTCCCAACAAAATTCTCCACAGACTATCTATAATTATCTTAAAAACTACAAGTCAGGTCATGTGGCAAACACAGCTGGCATAGTTTCCTACTTAGGATATAACTCAAAATCTTGGCACTACTCTGCTCAAGGACTGTGAAATCTTATTCCTCGCCTCATCATTGAACTTCCTTCCCTCTTATCCACCTGGCCCTCTTATTGGTTAAGTCATGAATCAACTCATTTGCCACCTTCGGGCCTTTGCGCAATCTTGAATCTATGACTGACTAGGTGGGACATACTTGTTCGCCTGTTTGACTTCTATCATTCTGGTGGCCTTTTAGATCCCACATTCCCAACGAGGTCTTCCCCAACCTCTCATGTGTGAAAGAGTTGCCAACTTATTCACTTTCACAATATCTTATTTAATCCACTGTAGAATGTATCATTATGTGATGTTTTCTTGAATATATAGTTATTAATTATTGCCCATCCTTTCCTCATACTGTAAAATTAATGAAAGAAAGAACTTTGTTGGAATTAGTCATACGTCTGTGCCCACGACCTGAATAGTCAATATTTAAATTCTACATTGAATAAATTCTTCTTAAATGAATGTTTCAGCACCTCCCTCCCTAAAGAAACAAATTTGGCATCATAACTTTCAAACCAAAGAAAACTTTACTAACAGTTTGCTGACAGCTGCAATTAAAGTCACAGTAAAATATGGCATACTTCCATTAAAAATTTTATGGGGTAATACTGATTAATCAATATGCTTATATTGAAATAAGCAAAAGATATGAACTAGAGTACACTTTGTACATAAGTTTTAACATAAAATAAGACTTCTGTGAAGCCTCATACTTTTAACAGTTGTTGCTACAGATTATTACTCCAGGTGCTCAGATAAAAAGCTATAGTTGTTTCAGCTTTAAGGAGTACATTTATAGAATATCAGAATTAAGAAGCAAAAAAAAAGCTCCATAAATAACAATTGGGCTCCAGAGTTGAGAATTAGTTGATATTTAATGCTCTGATTAAAAAATACCACTAGATATGAGCCCAAATAAAATTATTTTTAAAAATTAAAAAATAAAAAGGAAACCAGAAAAAATAACACCACTAGAGAGGCAAGCAGGATTTCCTCATTCTTGAGTAATTATCAATGTTCTGAATCTTAACATTCATGAAGTTTTAGTTGTTTTACTTTGCTCTGCCTTATAAAAACTTTCAGGTATTCCTGGTTCCTGTGAGTTACATACAGTTCATACTAAGTAAGACCCAAAATGCCTAGTGTACTAGAATCAAGCTAGAGGGCCAGGCCAAGAAATATCCAAACTTCCTCAACAGGGAAAGCCAAAGTGTTCTCATATGTACCCCACCACAAGGTAACTAAGAGCTAAGAGTCAGAAAAGTGCATCTGATGATAACAATCTGATATGTAAGAGATTAAGCAACCTTGAATAAGTGCTTATGCCTGCAGTAAATTGTGACTTCTCTTAATGATAACAGGTAGGAGAAAATAATTAATAATAATAATAACTACAACTCTGGTAAACCAGGCCTGACATTGAAAGGTAGTTCAATCACTAACTGTGTGACTTTGATCATGTGCATGAGCTCACTTTCACCATCTGAGACATGGAAATAATAACGACTAGTGACTAAGGGAGTTAGAAGGGTTACATAAGGTGGTATAAATAAAAGACCTAGCACCCAACAGGTTCTTCAATTACAGTAATCATGGTTACTGCAGTATATACACAGCCTTACAAAAATAAAAGGTATCCTATTTTTATTCTATATTTAATATAGAAGAGCATAGAGTTTAATATGAACAATGAATATTTTATGCTTTTTCTAAAGATAACTAGTTTAATAAAAATTGATACTATATTTCTGCCAGATATACAAAATTATTCTCAGTGCTTTAAAAGTTTCAACTAAATCATACCAGATTTTAAAAGTTAAAATATATTTACCTAAAGATTTTTTAACTGGATTGATTAAGCAAAATAATCCTAAATTCTCCTCTGATGTTCTCATTTTTAACTTAACACACAATCTTCTAATTTCTTCAGCTTTTTTCACATGTATGCCTATATGAAGTTAGTAACTGATTGAAGACAGAGATTATTGCATAAGACTGCTTTATATAAATTTCTAGTTACATCTCAGAGAAGGAATAATTTAAGACAGATGATGAGATATGGTTTTAGAGGCTTAACTCTTGCAAATTAAACATTATAAATTCCTCAGCTCTTTTCCTATTATAGTATTTTTTGTTAATCAACTGAATTGAGAATCAAATATCTCCCAATGAAGAAAACAGGTAAGCATAACCTGTTTAATCAGAAATGAAGTAGTCAAGATTCAAAGTTGGTAAGTTTCTGAACTGTAACCTGATGCTAGGGTCACATTTAGATTGAAGTTCGGAAGGTGCTTCTCTTCCACTGGACAGATCAAAAGAAAGTCACTGGCCTCGTCATCCCCCTGCTTCCTCCAGCCTCTCCTGCACTACGTTCTTTTGGGACACAGAAAGTTCATTTGGCCAAAGGAAGGATAAATCATATGGAAGCCCGGGGACAAGGCCAAGACTGAGTCACTTGTACTTATTAGCACATGAATCCCCTCAACCACCCGGATCCTGAGCCTGGATGTAAAAGCACTCATGAATGCTTTTCAATGTAACACTCGGCTTGTGGGAATGATTCAAAGAAATTCCTCTGATCTGACATAACACGGTCCAGGACAGGCTGGGTCATCATGAAGGGTCCTAGCCATCAGGGCTTGCTGTTGGACTCATTTGGGATTTGGTGAAACTTTGTTTTTTCAGATAACGTTGGTGTTAGGTTCTGTCAAGTCAGTTCCAACTCCTAGCCACCGTATGTACAAGACACTGAAACACTGATCCATCACCGTCCTCACAATTCATGCTAGGTTTGAGCCCACTGTTGCAGCCACTGTGTCGATGCATCGCATTAAAATCTCCCTCTTTTCCTTTGCCCCTCGACTTTACAAAGCTGGGGGTCTTTGCCAGGCACCTGCTTCTCATGCTTGCATGTCCGAAGTACTTGAGGCAAAGTCTCACTATCCTTGAATCTAAGAAGCATTCTGGCTGTACTTCTTCCAAGAAAGGTTTGTTGATCATAGATACTTTGCATGTGATTTTTAAGTGAATCATTGTCCACAGAGCAATTAATAGTCTAAAGATATATGGCTCCAATTACATATGACTAATAGAAACCATAATTTGGGTGACCATATGATCTATTAATAAAATTGGGATACTTTTAAGAAAGAAAGGGGTATATATTAATAATTATGTTGAACTGAGAGGAAAAAATAATTCAATTATCTTGTGTGAGAAAAAAGAAAAGTATGTTAAACATATACTTTAAGCAAATTCAAATATTCAAACCTTGAATATTGCGATGAATGAGATGTAAGAGTTAAAGAAAAGAATATAGTATTTATTGATTACCAGTCAAACTTTAAACAATATAACAATAATAATAATAGATGTAGTATGGGGAACATATGGGAAAACAAACTGTTTACATATATATTTGTATCAGTTTTAGAGAAGGCAACCAAAGTCCAATTTTAAGTCTTTGGGCAAAGACATTTATATTAGATGGGGTGGAGGGAGGCAGACCTTGGAGCCAAACACTGCACCAACTAACTGAAATTTTTTCCCAACTCCATTAAGATCTAAGCATGACATGTCCATTTCACAATTGAGAGAACTGAGACTCAGAGACTGTGTCCTGTCCAAGGGTACACATATAATTTAGATCTCTGTTTAAAACTCATGCCTGCTGGAGTCTAAAAGTCAATCTTCTTACTATCAAAATTTCATAGATGTAGTGATTTATTTTCTTGTTTTTCTCTGGGAGGAATGGTGGAAGAAACTCTGAGACCCCTTTTTCCTCCTGTTTTGGACTTTAGTTCTGTTCAGGCTCCATTTGCACTGTAAACTTTCCCCTCACTGCCCTTTGTTCCCCCTTCTCTCAGAGCTCCTTCTAAATATTTTATCAAGATGTCAAGCCTGGCCCTGTCAGAAACCTCCGCTCAGTTTCCCAAATCCATGCCGGGCGTCATTTTCAGGCTGCGTTTTGTCTAGGGGTGATTTGTTCAAATCACCTTCTGCTTTCTGGTCAAATCCATTCCGCATGGGTCATTTCATCCCCAAATCAACTTCTCCACAGTATTCCTTCCCGCTAAGATGTGCCCTTCTTTTAACTTGGCTTGAGAAATTAGCATCCCTCTTTTCTAAACAGCACGACAATCTATAAATTACATCGTATACCCAAATGTTGCAGGGAGGTTAGCTAACACAAAACATGCAGTAAAATATAAGCAGACTGAGAGGTACATGGACAAAATGTTCCACAGAATTAATGTGAGAAAATCGAGTTAGTGCTGTTCTCTATGGCAGGTAAGAAAATAAAAAAACTAATAAAAGAAAAGTTAGCCTTTTAAAGAGAATATTTAAATCTCTCTTAAGCTCTTACTGGCAATTTATTTTCCCTATTAATAAGAAATAATTTTAAAAAGAAATAATTCTCATCATTGACTATATGATCGATTGTACTCATATAATTGATTATTCGGTTCATATAGGCTATGTTCTAAAGTCAAACTTTTCTACAAAGCAAGCTTGACTTTGCCCCTTCTCCCCATATTGTCACTCCCACCTTAGGGTTCCTACCCCTGCACCTTGGTGCCAAGCCTCCATTCCGCTCTTCTTCCCTGGGTGCAATTCTACGCCCAGTAGCCAGAGGGAACTTTTAAGTATACGTACCAGATCATGTCACTTCCCTATGGAAAGCCTTTCCATTACTTCTCATAGGATTTAAAGTAAAATCTAAATCCCTTCCTTGGCTTACCCAAGAGATTCTCCTAGGCCTTTCCAACAGTCTTACACTGATCTCTCCCTTTCCATTCCTGCCCCCTAACCTCCCTGTGTCTGGAATGACCCACGCTGGTGCTGACACCAGAATTTCGGTCCTATCTATTCCTATTGACCAGAACACTGTCCCCCAGGTTGTTGCTTTCTGATACTCCTTGTTATTTTACACTTCATATAAAAGGTCACCCCTTCCCTAAGTCCTTTTTTAACCTAGAGTAAGAGCACCCTGTTACTCTCTAGCATTGCTATCTGGCCACAGCACTGTGATGGGGGTGGGGTGGTGATACATATTTTCTAGTCATTGCTCATTGGCCGTCTCCCTTTTTCAAATGTAAACTGTACCAGATTAGAGAATGTACACATCTTACTCACCATAGCATCTCACATACTCAGAAGGATATCTGGTGCATCACAGAACTCAAAGTATGTACTAAATAAATTTTAAAATTAGACAATTTATGATGTTTTCTTTTAGTTTTATAGGATAAAGTAGTTATTATATCTCAATTTCTTATCCCCAATTTTTTAAAAGTAGAAATGATAGCAAAAATATTCCCGATTACATTACATATGAATTTTCAAAAGCATGGATATCAAGGTAAAAGTCTTGCTTCTGACTTGTGGGGTGATCTCAAAGAGGTCCAGGCAGAACTCACTGGGAGGTTGGTGAGTATTTCCTCTGTATGAATTAAATCCTAGCTTCCAGTCGGGTGGGAAAACACTAGGGCTGAGGGAGCCATATGTCACCTCAAAAAGAGTCACAGTCAAGTGGCTCTATGGCTTGGTAACTAAAAGAAAATCTCCAAGGACAGGGGTAAGTCTCTCCTTGAGGAGACCTGACTCAAATGCACTGATGGCAAAGGAGCAGTGCGGGATACTGCGCCGAGGGCAAGACACCCATCCATAGAAAAGCATTTGGCTGTGTGGATCCCAACACCTCATGGACAACATTGAGAAGAATACAAATCCCAGAACACTGCATTGTGCTCATGTGGATTTGCAATCATTCAAAGAGACAAGGGACGGCTGTTGGGTTTGAAATCAGGAGAGGCGTGCTCCAGGGTTGCAGCCTTGCGTCGGATTTAGTCAGTGTGCATGCTAAGCAAATCGTCCATGAATCCGGACTACCTGAAGAAGAACGTGCCGGCAGGACTGGAGGGAAGCTGATCAACAGCCTGCACTATGCAGATGGCACAACCTTGCTTGCTGAAAATGTAGAGGACTTGACGCCTTTGCCGATAAAGATCAATGTTTTTTATAAAGATCAACTCGATTTAAAGAAAACCCAGGTGCAAGGGCACTGGGCCCGCCACGCCGACCTGCAGCCATGGAGCAGGCACCTCCCGGAGTGGAGGCCCTGGAGCTGCTGGGCCACACAGACGACAGAAAATGATTTTTGGTTGAAGAAGATAGAAATCAACGTTTCTGAAGCAGAAAAATGAACGGGAAGAAATGGCATGAACATGCCAGAGGCATATACTGCTTACGTCGTTGAAGCAGGTCAGTTGCCCAGAGTGATGGCCAGAGTGCCCTGATGGACTCTCTTTGGAGGAGCTACAGAGAATTGGAGTTGTTGAGAAACTACCTGCTAGTGTTCCATCCCCATGTTGGTGCGCCACCTCTACCAGAGAAAGGGCAGAGTTTGGGGGGCATAAACTGTCTGATGACAACATGGGCTCAGACTTTGTGGAAAGACGATGCATTGGTTTAGAAGACTTCTTCTCGAGGCTTGCGTCACACCCCATCCTGTGTCGCTGAGACAAGGTCTTCTATTTGTTTTTGACGCAGGGAGAAGACTGTGAATTAAACTGGGTTTCAGCTCGAGGCAGACTCCGGGTTAAAAGCGCTTCATGCAACATTCAGAGTGAAAACCCCAGATAGGAGGTTCACTGAACTGCAACACTGCAGTGATGAACTGCGGTCTGTCCTTGTCCATCTTCGTGGAGTCCGCGCTAGACTGGCAGACCGACTCGATGGCGTATATGGAGCACATGGGAATGACGGACGAGTTTAGTGGGTGGAGTGCCATTGACAAAGAAATGGTGATGGAGGACATGGATGTGCATGCATCTTCTACGGACAATATTTCGGAAGATGAAGAACATCATGCAGATCAGTTAAAAGAGTATCTTTTTTATGCGCAAGCACTGCAGGCTGTGTGCAGGAAGCATAAACTCTTGCAGTGAGATTTGGAAATGGCTGTTCAGGACTTGTCTTCCAAGAAGCAGCCATGTGAGGAGCTGGTTACTGGGACTGTGAGAACCTTCTCTTTGAAGGGAATGGCTGCCAAGCTCTTGGGTCAAGAAACTCCAGAGCAGAGAGGAGTCAGGATCAAGGTGCTAGAAGAACAGATAAGTGAAGGAGAACAACTGAAGTCAAAAATCATTGGGCTGATATTGAGTGCTTCAAAGAACAAAAGAACCATAATTTGAAGGAGGCCCTAATCAGCTATACGGTCATGCAGATCAGCACGTGCAAAAAGGTTGGTGAAAGCGCTCAGAAGCGCGGGCAGATCGCTTTGAAACCAGATTCTCATATTTAGACAAAGGACTATCTTCATCTTTAAAGCCTGGCCTTCTCCCGTTCTTGAATGTAACCCAATTTCTTTAATTAATTTTAAGAGAAGTGTTAAAACTCAAAAAAGAGAAAACCCAGATGCTCATAACTGGACCAAACCCACGCCATGTGAGCAGTAGATGAGAACACTGAAGAACTGATGCATGTGAATGATGGTGGTGGTGAAGGACAGTGACAGTCCCGCGGATTGCCAGAACAACAAACGAATCTATCTTACAAGAAGTACCACCAGAATGTTCCTCGGAAGTGAGGATGCTGAGACTCCATCTCGTGTACTTTGGACATGTTATCAGAAGCACCAATCCCGGGAAAGGGACATCATATTTGGTAATGTAGCAGGTCAGTGAATGGGAAGGCGGCCCACAATGAGATGGACTAAGGATGGACCCAACATTGTGAGGATAGCACAGTGTTTCGTTCCATTGTATGTGGCGTCAGAGTGTGTCAAATCCAAAGGGAGGGCACCTGAAAGCAACAAGGAAATACAACTTGGATATTTATAAACCGAATTATTTATTCTCCAAGCCTGTGATAAAAAATTCCAATAATGACATGCAAAAGAGAGAAATCACTCGTGAGAAATCCTCACAATTAGGTTTTCCTTTGTTCCAAATTTACTTCTTTGCATTTGATCACATTCACATTTCTTAACTCTAATGCAATTACTCTTTAGGTTTTTTTGTACCTATAAGCATCTAGAGGATGCTGGTGGTACAGCAAGCCAAGAACTGGGATGCTAACAGCAAGGTTGGTGGTTCAAACTCATGAGCCACTCCCAGACGAGAAAGCTGATGCTGTCCGCTCTCATAAAGATGGACAACCCGATGGAGGAGCACCACTCTGCCTCCTAGGGTTCTTTTACATTGGCATCAGTTGCTGCGTTGTGGCTCAGTTTGCGTTGTGGCTCAACTAGCCTAAAGTACGCCTGACACAATGGTGAAAGTATTTATTTGCTAACCAAGAGGCTTTCAGTTCACATCTATCAGCTGCTCCATGAGAGAGAAATGAGGCAGTCTGCTCGCATAGAGATTCAGCCTGAGAAACTAGGGAACAGTTCTACTCTGCCCTACAGGGTAACTGTGAATCAGAATGCAGTCACGGCAGTGGTGGTAGTAATCAGTGTATGCTGAAATGTTTGCTGCCACTGCTTAATTCCCTGTATTCATTAGTATTTTGTCATTTCTTGTCTGAGTTACCGATAACGACAATTAAAACCACTCCTGTTTAGCCACCAGTATTTACACAGACTAACCATATTAATTACAGGTGTCTTTCAAAACAAAGCAGCTACCATATATATCCGAGTATATGTCAACCCAAATATCAGTCGAGGCACCCAATTTTAACCACAAAAACTGCATTAAAAATGTGCTGAAAAACCTCGATTTAAACTCAACTATATACCGTAAATGAAGTAATTGGTTTTAAGATGTAAAAAGATAGACAAGACATGGACAGAGAAGACCAAATACCCCAACAACTTCCTCGGGCACAGTGAGCACAGACCCTTTGCTGAGAAATAGTAGACCCTCTCTTTCCTCTACTGCCCCCCGTGTGCACATGAGATTTCCAAGCCGGAGGAGACTCCTGAACAACATAATCAGGCCTTAGGTTTAAAGAAAATCTAAATCCTTAGCCCTGTTCTGGCAGATTTTAGCAAGGGACTCAGTAATAATTACCAAGTTTGCAAAGCCTGCCACCAGGGGATGAGTCTAGATGGCTGTATTAAAATAATCCAATCTTCTGTCTCAAAATACCCACATTACTGTATTACAAAGAGAAGGAATCAGAGAAAAATGGTGAAGTAGCAGTGAAGGAAATTCACATTCACACGTTTATTATGCTCTGCTAATACGGGGAGAGTAAGCACTGATTTTCCCTGGGACAGTTCTGTTTTGTGTCTGTCTGCTCTCTGAGAATAATTATGAATAATAATCTATTTCATTCTCAAGTGTTATAATTTACATAATAAATTATAGGGTCAACCTGAATGTTAGGCAGCAAAAATATGCTTGTGATAGATGTATTGACTCATAAATATGCTCTTTTCTATTCTACCCAGCCCTTTTTTCTTCTGAGTGAATTTGACCCATCACAGGCCTTAGCAGAAGTAGGAAGATGAGTCACATGATATCAGGGCAAATAACTTCTGGTCTCACTTGCTTGGCTATGGGTTAACTCCACCACTCTACCCAAACCAAGGCTCCAAATGACCTCTCCTTCGAACCATGGCACTTGCCCCCTTGCTCTTTCCTATGATGCATAGTAAAGTCTGCTCGCTGGTGCTAGTCTCAGGGGATTCCTAATACGTTGCAGCTTTCCTCCAACCTTATCTATTCTGTACCTTAATAAAATAGTTTTATGTCATTTCACTTAAGAGAAGAACATAAGCAATAACTTCACATTTTGATATTTTAAACAAATATTTCTATGCTTTTATTGCAGTACTTTTCCACTTACCCTCCTATATGTGTGGATCCCCAGATAGGATACGGGGAATGGTAGTTATGTATAGGGCTGTGATCTGCATGGTCAGCAGTTAAAAACCATCAGCAAGTCCATGGGAGAAAGAAGGGGCTTTCTACTCCAGTAAACAGTTACAGTCTGAGAAACCCACAGGGAGTCACCGTGAGTCAGTGTTGCCTCAGTGGCAGTGGGAATTTCATACACGTGTAGTGTAGGAGTAGAATCTACAAAAGACCGACTTATACAATGGGAAAAAATACCCATTTTACTTGTGAAAGAATTGAGGCTCAGAAAATATGCTTTATGTTTTCAGGTAATACGTGAATTCAGATAATAACTTAAAAGGAGATGTGAACTTATGTATTAGTATCTCTAAATCTATGAGTTTTTTTCCAATATCATGTGGGTCAACCCATATACTCTTCCTATATTAGATAATGAAGGACACAATAAACTCTTAGAATGCCAACCAAAGGTAAATTTATTCTGCAAGTATTTCTTGAGCAATGTGCTTAGTAGAGAAAGAAATAGAAGCTATCAAAATAAAAGTTATAGGAAACACAAGGAACTAGGAACATTAAGCAATTATCAGTTTTAAAATATGAGAATGCACAAGTATTTTCAAAGTACGTTCCCACTGTTGCAGTTAGATGGCAATCTGGAAGAAGCAAGCACCGTGTTCCAGCTCATTCTACAGGCTTCCTCCACTGCAGAGACGCCTGTATCCTGACAAAGCCTCTGAAAGTTTAACTATATCCATTTAGGTACTTTAATACAGCATACTAAGATGCCAGAATCTATGTCACCGGCATTTCAAATGCCAGCAGAGTCACCCAAAGGGAACATGTTTCAGCAGAGCATCCAGACTAGCAACACACTACAACGCTGGAACAGGCTGTCCATTGATGAGAAATTAGCCTTAGGAACAGCGTTTCAACATTGTCAAACACTGAGTGCTTCAAGAATCGAATCAGCACCCAGTAGAGACAGTGTCAGCAGATAAGCCGTCTGGTAGGGATGCAGTAAAACATGATGATAGAGGGAGACCTCAACCACAATCATGCGTATGGAACAAAGTCTGTGGGAGTAAAGCCTTCAATACCCTTGTTCGCTGATGGGGCACGACTCAAAATGAGAAGAATCTGTTGAAAACATCAATGAATAAATAAAACTTAGGATATATGAAGTATGAATCTAACAATACTGGAAGTTGTCAAAATTGAAATGAAACACAAAAATCAGCATTTGAGACATTTTTTTAGCTGAAATGGACTGTTATTGGCCCATTTGAATCAGAAAATCATATGGGTTACTATGCCAGGAAGGATCAATTGAAGAAGTGTGTTACATTCACTGTCAAAAAAGACATTTCAAAATTTATCTTCAATAGAATACTGTCTGTGATAGGATAACATCTGTCAAAGTTCAAGGAAATCTAATCAATACAAGTATCATTCCAATGGATGCACCAATCACTAAAGCTATTGTTAGGTGCCATCCAGTCACTCCAGACTGGACCCATTGTGACCCTGGGCACACCAAAAGAAAACACTGCCCGGTCCTTTGCTGTGCTCACAATTGTTCCTGTGTTTAAGCCCATCTCCAGGGACTGGGCTCTCTTGACAACATGTCCAAAGGTATGTAAGATCCTTTCACACAGAGTACTCTGGCCGTATTTCTTCCAAGACAGACAGGTTTCTCCTTTCAGCAGGCCATATTACTTTCCAGCACCACAATTCAAATGCGTCAGACTTCCATCTTTGTTACTTATGCCCGACTTTCATTTGCATATGAGGCCAATGGAAATACCATCACTCTTAGGTCAGGCCTTAGTCCTCCAAGTAACATCCTCACTTTTGAACAATCTAAAGAGGTCTTTCTTGTGTGGCAGATTTCTACTAAAGCAAATGATGAAGGAATTGAAGAATTATACCAACATCTAGAGTATGAAATTGATCAAACATGCAATTAAGATGCATTGATAATTACGGGAAATTGGAATACAAATGCTGGAAACAAAGATGAAGTAACTGTAGTTTGAAAGTCTTGTTTTGGCGATAGATATGATGCTGGAGATCACTTGATAGAATTTTGCAAGATTCATGAATTCTTCATAGCAAATACCATTTTTTTCAACAACACAGATGGTGATTATACACGTGCACTTCTCCTGATGGAATACACAGAAATCAAATTAACTATAGCTGTGGGAAGAGGCAGCGGAGAAATTCAGTATGGGCAACGAAAGCAAGAACAGGGGCTGACTGTGGAACAGATAATCAATTGTTCCTATGTAGGTTTAGGTTGAAGCTGAAGAAAATTAAAACAAATCCACCAGAGTCAAAGTATAACCTTAAGTCTACCCTACATGAATTCCAAAACATCTCAAGAACAGATCTGATGCACTGAACACTAATGATAGGAAACTGATGAGCGGTGGGATGACATCCAGCGCACTGCACGTGAAGACAGCAAAAGGCCATTAAAAAGGCTGGAAAAAAGGAAACATCAAGTGGATGTCTGAAGAGACTCCGAAATTGATCTTCAACATAGTGTAGCTGAGGCAAATGGAAGAAATGATTACGTAAAAGAGCGGAACAGAACATTTAAAGGTCAACTCCGGAAGACAAAGTAAAGCTTTATATGTGAAAAGACCTAAAGTTAGAAATCAAAAAGGCAGAATATGCTCAGCATATCTTAAACTGAAAGAACTCAAGAAAAAAAAATTCAAACCCTGAGTTGTAGTCTTAAAAGAGTATCGGCAAAATATTGAGTGACGCAGGATTCATCCAAAAAATGATAGAATATACAAGCACTGTACCAAGAACTAGTCCACATTGCACCATTTTAAGAGATAACATATGTGGAAGAACCAATAGTGCTGAAGGAAGTTGTCCAAGCTGCACTGAAAGAATTAGCCCAAAACAAGGCTCCAGGCATAGATCGATAGCAATTGAAATGTTTCAACAAACCCATGAAGCACTGGAAGTCTGCGCCAGGAAGATTGGAAGGCAGCTTCCTGGCCAACTGATTGAAAGAGATTCATATCTGTACCCATGCTAAAGAAAGATGATCCAACCTCATGTTTAAATTAAAGAATAATATCATTAATATCACATGCCAGCAAAATTTCACTGAAGACCATCAGACAATGGTTACAAGCAGTATGTTGACAGAGAGCTGCCAGCGGTTCAGGCCAGATACAAAAGAGGACATGGAACAAGGAATATCATTGTTGATGTCAGATGGATTGGGGCTGGGAGAAAACACCCAGAAAGATGTTTACTTGTGCTTTATGACTAAAAAGAGGCAATTGACTGTGTGTACTATACAAAACTGTGGACAGCCTTGAGAAGAAGGGGAATTCCAGAACCCTTCTTTGCGCTTATGCAGAACTTGCACATCGATTACGAGGCAGTTGTGCAAACCGAACAAGGGGATTCTGCCTGGTTTAAAATCAGGAAAGATGTGTGTCGGGGTTGTGTCCTCTCACCATACTGATTCCATCTGTATGCAGAGCAAGTAACCAGAGAAGCTGGCTTACCTGAAGAAGAATGAATGTGGCATCAAGATTGGAGAAAGGCTTATTGACAATCTACAAAATGCAGCTGACACAGCTTGCTTTGTGGAAAGCTAGGATGATCTGAAAGGCTTGCTGACGAACATCAAGGACGGCAGCCTTCAACACGGACTGCAGCTCACTGGAAGGAAAGCCACAATCCTCACATGATGCCAATAAGTGGCATGATCATCGAAGAAGATACCAAAATTGTTTTGCTTAGATCCTCAATAAATACACAAGGAAAGCAGCAGCCAAGAGATAAAATATGTTGCATTGGGTAAACCTGCACAAGACTCCGTTAAAGTGTTGAAAAGCAAAGATGTTACTTTGAGGAGTAAGGAGTACCTGGCCCAGGCCATGGTATTTTGAATATCCTCATATGCTTGTGAACGTTAGACATTAAAGAGCAAAGTTGGGGGGAGAATTTATGCATTTGAATTATGGTGCTGGAGAAGACTATTGAAAGTACCAGGGACAGCCAAAAGAACAAACACATCTGTGTTGAAAGAAGTACAGCCAAAATGCTCCTTGAACACAAGGATGACCAAGACTTGGGCTCATGAACTTCAGAGAGGGTGTTAGGAGAGACTAGTCACTAGGAAAGGACATCAGGCTTGGAGGAAAGTCCACCGCAATCGATGTGGTTTGAGATTCTCCCTGGAGTCACTGTGGTGGCGACCTGTCTGCTCACATCCACATATTTACTAATGGGGCAAGGAGAAGAAAGTTGTCTCTTTTCAGTACCAGTGGAGTTTGATGGAAAGAGATTGGCGTGTCTCTGAGGTGAATCATTACTACATATCAAAGGGTTTGGAGAACATTGACTATGGAAGCATTTTTCTGACTGGTGAACAAACGACTGTATACAGTTCATCTCCACCAGCTACAGAAGCAGATGCAACATATTACGCAGTGTGTTATATAGCAATGAATAAAAGTTACATTACAAAGATAAAAAGAAAGAAAGAAAAGGACATCATGCTTGGGAATGTAGAGACAATGAAAAAGAGGACGGCCCTTGACAAGATGGATTGGCCTGGTGGCTGCAACACTCAAACCTAAGAACAACCGTGTGCATGCTGCCGGACCCAGTGCTGTTTCGTTGTGTAGACAGGAGTGCTAGGAGTCCATGGCACTGAAACAGCATAGGATACCCAAACAGCACTTCATCCGATCTTTGGCCTATTGAGCTGTTAATCAATGACGTTTGGCCATATAATTTCTGAATGAGACTTCTATGTTCTACTGGATACCCTAGTGGCACTCTAGTGATTTACGCACTCTCCTGCCACCTGAAGCATGAGTGGTTCAAACCCACGTGCTGCTCTGAGGCAATTCTACCCTAGCCTATTGCGTCGCTATGAGTTGGAATAGACTCTTGGTTATGAATTTGATTTTTACTTTTTGGGTCTATTGGGAACTTTTAGATATAAGATAGCTATGGAATAGTTTGAGCTAAGGTGAAAGAATCCATGAAATGAGAGGGAAACAGCAATTAAACACATTATGGTGATTGAAAGCATGAAAATATGAGATCACCATTTACCAAGACACATAGAAGAGTACATAGGAACCAGTGCTGGATTATCTGCCAAAGGGTACCTCTTTCATTCATGGTGGCCTCAGGTACAACAGAAAAAAGTGCTGCCCAAGACTGAGCCTTCCCAACCATCAGTGAAGGATGGAAGTTTGTGAGTCATGGGGTTTTTATTGGCTGATGTTAGAAGTAGACTAGTAGACCTTTTTTTTTTTTAAGTCCATCTTAGTTTGAAAGCTCTGCAGAAAGCCTTTCAGCATCATGGCAACCACGGCCAGCCTCCAGTCACAGTTGGGTGGCTGTGTGTGAAGTACCTTGGGCATAATGATACCCAGATCTCCAAAAAGAAGGACAAGAATTCTACCCTGAGCCAACAAAACTCCAATGCTCCAAAATTGAATTAACCATTGTTAAGCAAAGGAATGCATTCCATACAGCAAGCAGTTTCATGATTTCAATTGGTGTTACTAAATAATTTACAACTCCGTATATCAAGTTCCTAACTAATGATGAGTTTTGCCCACATTGAGAACATCAGACAACAGAACATCCATCAACTCCATTTCCTATTCATTTCTATGATACCCTTTTATACACAAAACTCTGCCGAAATAGAGGCTTTTGTCTAAAATTTAAAGAAGTACTGTATATACTTGTGTATAAGCTGAGTTTTTTTAGCACAAAAACTGGGGTTCGGCTTATACATGGGTCAGTGGTACCCCAGCGAGGTCTAACATCTCGTAGGTGATTGCCATTCCTCCACCGTTCATTCAAAGCCCCGCTGACACTGCAGGGCTTTGAATGTTTGTTTCCTCACATCCAACCAATCAGAGCCGTCCTATGACGTGGACGGCTCCAATTCGCAGAAGCACCCAAAGTGATTCACTTATGCAGGCAGTTGAACTGGTAAGGATGTTTCGGTGGCTGCGCTCCATCTCTCCCCTCTGGTCTCTGTGTTAATTCACATCCTGCATTTCCCACCCTAGGCTTATACACGAGTCAATCAGTTGTTCTGGTTTCCAAGGTAATAATTAGGTACCTCGGCTTATACTCGGGTCAGCTTATATTTGAGTATATACAGTAGGTCATAACAGGTGCCTCATAGTCAGGACATTTAGTCAGGAACCAAATCCTCTATCAAAGATGATTTACTTCACTTGAAATAAAAAAAGGCTGATCACCCAAGATTCTCTCATTTGACATCAAATAAACTATATATGGTTTGCACTATCTAGAAGAGGATGAACCATATAGCCTCATGGTGTTGATTCCAGAGATGTAGCGAAAAAGACAAATAATAAGTGCATGTATTAAACATGATTAAAAGCTCATTTCTAGAAAGGAATAATGTTCCGAATGTGTCCTCAGAAAGGTAATTGCATCAATAACAATGAGACCAAAACCAAAAACCACACTCACTGCACAGAGGAAATGACGATTGGTAGCAGCCCTATAGTACAGGGTAGCACCGTTTCTGTGAGTTTCTGGGGCAGTACATCTTTATGGGAATAGAAAGCCCTGTATTTCTTCAATGGAAGGTCCAGTGGTTTCAAACTGCTGACTTTAAAGATAACAACCAAACTCATAACGACTACCCCACCAGGACTCCTTAATAATAATGACACTAGTTCATATGTATCCAATAGTTACCCTCTGCCAGCACCCAACCAGATTATATACATCCACACAAATCTCCATTTAAAAATCACCTCCAGGTTATTAACTGTATTTCACAAATGAGAAAATGGATGGTAAGTGTTGTTTCTTAACTTGCCCAAGGTCACTTGTCTCCTAAGTGATGATACCAACACTAGAACCCATTCTTCTGTGAATCTGTGTCCACACAGTTTGAGGGGAAGAAGTGTCCAGAGGCCTCAGACGAAAAGAAAGAAGAAGCATCTTTTGATGACTATAAAACTGATAAAGTAATGTTTCAATATTACATCTTCCCCAATCAAATGCCTGCATGTTGACTTTTCACAAGTTAAATATCAAATGAGAGGAAGGATAATAATTCCAGGTGGAAACTTGGTCTTACTCCATATTAAAAGACTCGATGAAAATACTTCTGAAAGGCCTGTCTCCTTACTTTGACACTACACTTCCTTGACATCCTTCCCTCCCTGTTTTCCTCTTATGGACAGAAAAGCCTCACTCAGCCTCATCACTTCACTGGGCAGGACCACATCCTTTAAAATCCAGGCCTAGTCTTAACTCCTAAAATTCCAACTGTTAATCCCATCTCATCATCACTTAATCCCATCTGATTAACAACTGTGAATCCCATCTCATACCTGCTGGGTATCCCAGGCCCTCAGAGGCTACGCAGTGATGAACCACATAGCCACACACTGTGAAATCCACATAAAGGATTAGTGCTCTGAGCAATAACCTTACAAGCGACATCACTTGCAATCCAAGGCAGCGGCTTTTCTTTTTTTCTTTAATGACACTGAGACCTTTATTTAGCACTTCTTAAACTGCATCTTATCGACAGTGATTTACTTTGTCATCATGAAAAATGTGTCATGAACACAATTGATAGGCAGCGCAATGAATGTAATCTCTGTACAATCCTACAGGGTCTCTAGGAATCAACATGGACCCCAGAGCAGAGTTGGTCTTTGGGGCTTTGTTTACCATAATGTGTGAGACAGTAAATGAAGAATGCCGTAAATAAAAAGCCGATGTCCGTAACAAGACTTCAAGTTAACTATAAACTGACACTAATGGGGGGAAAAATCTAGATTCAAGTTACATAGACCATCCCTGACACACCTTTCAATTTTTTTTAAAATGTTGGTCTCTCCTTTTCCTTGATTTAATAGTATTTACACCAAAGGCAGCCAAAATAATGCCATTTGTCTCTTTGCTGTCACTTCCTGGAGCAGGAATGCAATCTGACATAAGCAAACACATGAAAGCCATCTTTTCTTCCTCCCTGTGCGGTGACCTTCTCTCCAGCCAGACCTCTCCATTAAACCTACAAAATACCCTGTCACTTTCTAATATCATTTCAGAAAGTCATAGCAAAGTGTACCAAATACACCTTTTGTTTTGTATATTATTTGCATTTAATTTGCTTATGCCTAAACAGACTGTGATTTTGATGAGTACAAATCTAATTTAAATTTTCCTGAACAGCCACAGTGAAATGATAACTCTGCTTTCTGAATTTTGACAGCAGTACAGAATTTTCATTAGCTGTAAGGAGAAAACATCAAACACTTGAGGAAGGGAACATATTCTAAATGCAAACTAGAAGCAGGAAGCTTGTAGTTATAAAATATCAGACACATTTGCTAATGCTAAGGTCAAACCTAACAAGGAGCTCTGGAAATATCTAGTCAAACACTTAATCAAAAAAGGCACCTTTTGATTGGGATGGGAGAGGATAAGGAGCACATTTTTATCTTGAAAGAACAGGGGAATTCCTTTCCACCTTACACATAAGCATTTGGATAATAACTCCCCTGGCTTCGAGTATTGAAATCTCTTAAAAGGAACTAACCTAACACGGTAAGGCAACGCATCACCAGTTAATTAAGCCCTTGTGTTAATTAAGCCCTAGTAGCACAGTGGACTGCTGACCACAAGAACATAGGTTGGTCTGCTAACCTCAAGGTCAGTGGTTTGGACCCACCAGCCCCTCCACAAAAGAAAGATGAGATTTTTTTTATTCCAGTAAAAAATTATGATAGTCCCTAAAGCCCTAGGAAGCCGTTTCTTCCAATATGTATATCCTCTTAAAACCTCGGAAGGGCTAAAATTAAGACTTAATGAGATCAGAGTATGACCTTAGTAAAAGCATTTAAAAAATGCAAAAGAAAAGCGGACCTCACCTTTAGCATCCCACCATCATATATCAAAGACCAGTGTCAGTACGGGGAAACACAAACGCATCCTCCTGGGGCTCACAGTTAACAGCAAAGTGCCTCACAAACAGAAATTAAACAAACCCAGAAATGGCATGATCTGTAGAGTGTAACTTCCTGAAAAGTGAAACCTTTGAGCCTCGCTACACGCCACTCAGCATCACTCATCCACACCATCTTTTCAGTTCATTCCCAGAGATCCCCTTCACATGCCCAGAACATTAATTTGTTCATCAGTCTCTAAACATGTTTACATATGTTGTTTAAACTCCCTGTGTCTGAAATGTCATGCCCCCACCAATTTTGCCTTCCCAAACCTACCCAATCATTAGTTTACAATTCAGGAACTATCTCTATAAATCTGAAGCATATGAGAAATAAGCTCTCTTACTCTAAATTCTTATGGCAGCCATAATTTTCTAACACAATGTTTCTAGTTTCTCGGACATTATATATTTCTAATCATCTCTATTAGTCTCTAAATTCCCTGCGGGTGAGAGTTTGCATAATAACGCAGTGTCTATGACATCTTACTAACTCACTGATACTGAGGCCATTCTGACTCCTGAAAAACACTGTAGAACTCCTGATGACAGGGTAGAGCTGCCTCTATGGGTTTCTGAGACTATAACTCTTTGTGCAGAATGGAAAGTCTCATCTGTATTCTGTCCTAAACAGAGTATGTCAATTAACACGTATTGAATGAATGAATGAATGAATGGATGGATGAAAGGCATGTTAGAATGCTCTATAAAAGAAGATAGGCCAAGGAAAAGTGGTTCATTTGATTTCTGGTTCACAATCTCTTTGTAATGAAAGAGCATTGAGGATGTGGAGCTATGGTGGTCAAATGCAGAGAGGATGGTCTACGCCATTGCAGAGTTTTACTAGAAGAGTGTAAACTGCACTTAGGCATGTTCTGCTGCCTAGTATTATTGCAGTCTTCCAACCCATCCCCATCTGTGAATCCTAACTCCTAATGATGAACAATATAGAATAACAGATCTTGGGAAGTTTGGAGGGTGTCTCAGACCTTCTCACTTCTGGGAACTGAGGGCAGAGAATGATTCCCTCAGCTGGACAGTAAATGAATCCAGATCTCACCCACTGAAATCACAGTCTGGTTTTGCTCTGACAGGTTGCCTCCTAGCACACCCATCTTCTCTAGTGTCAGGAAATATACCCATTGCATTCTAATGACTTGAACTATAAAGAGCTTAATAATGTGTGCATTCCTTTAAATGGTATATTTTGTGCTACACTTCTGAAGAAGCATCACTCATTAATTATGAAGTACTGCAATGATTTCCTCTGACTGGTGGTCAATACTGCTAATTATTCATGCCCAGAACTTAGTCAATGGGTACTGCTTTCCATTAAGCACTGAGGGTGTGAGATAATGTTTCAATTTTGATCTGTATGTTGATCCTACGGGTGCTTGTTTCAAGGGTAATTTTTCCCCTGATGACATCAGACTGGGAGAGGAAAGCCGTGCCTCTTGTTTTTATGGCTTTTATCTAGACCCAGAAACTGTCTTCCAGTGGAAGTGGTCTTTTGTAAGCATTCCAGAGACTTTGTTAAACATCAACTACAATTTAATTGCTGTGTCAGTACTATGAAGAATGTCCACAGGATTCTTTTTCTTGTTTTAAACAGTTTTTAATTGTGAATAAGGTGGGGGTGGGGTGGGGGTTACATTTCAGATGATCAGTTTTGTATTCAGCTGTTTAGTTTACCTCTCAACCCCCAAGTAGCTTACCCGAATCCTCCTTTTGATTTCCCTTCTCCCTCTTGTGGATTACATTTTGCCCTCCACCCAAGTTAACACCTGTCAATCCTCTGGGCTATTCTTTTTAGAAACACACAGAACAGTTCCGGACCCCAAAAGTCAAAATACACTTTCTAACCACTTTGGGAATCTGATCCATTGGTGAGGGGCTTCTTATACATATTACGTTTAGTAAGCATTACTCCATAGACCTAGTAGTAGACCGAATTCTTTTCACATCTGCGCATGATCACTCTCGTGTTTCATACACTATTCAGTTTACAAGTTCTACTTTCTCATGTTCCCACCAAACCTGCCTCTGGGGACATTTACTAGACCCACATAAGAAGGAAGCCAAAGAGTAGAACAGACATTTTCAATGGGGAGCTTGTGAAGACAACGCCAAATATAATAGTGAAATGTGCACAGAGCTAGAATTAGAAAATCAAAGGGGAAGAATATGCTACTCATATCATAAACTTTAATAGCAAAAAAAATTCAAAGATTCTCTGGGAAAAATATTTAATGATGCACGAAACATTAAAAAAAAGATGGGAAGGAATACACAGAGTCACTGTACCAAAAATAACTTGTCAACATTCCACCATTTCAGGAGGTGGCCTATGAGCTGGGGGGGGGGAAGTTCCAGCTTCACTAAAGTAGCCAAAAGCAAGGATCCAGGAATTGACTGAATGCCAAATGAAATGTGTCAATAAAATGATGAAGCACTGAAAGCACAGACTGGTCTTTGCCAGGAAATCTGGCAGACAGCTGGTTAGCTAACTGAATGGAAGAGATCTATCTTTGTACCCCTTCCAAAGAAAGATGAGCCAACAGATGCTCAAACTACAGAACAATATCATTAAGTCACATGCAAGTAAAACTTTGCTCAAGATCTTCTAACAACTGTTGCAGCAGTATATCGCCAGGGAGCTGCCAGAAGTTCACGTTGGATTCAGAAGAGGGAAGAGAGCAAGGGACAGCCTTGCTCATGTCAAATGAATGTTTGATCAGAGCATGGAATATCAAAACAATGTTTCCTTGTACTTTATTGATTATACCAAGGCATTTAACTGTGTGGATTATAACAAACTATAGATAACTGGATAGCCTGGAGAAGAATGGGAATTCCAAAACACTTCATTTTGCTGCTGGGAACTTGTACATGAATCAAGAGGCTTTATGATAGAAATGGAACAAGGAAATCCTACATGGTTCAAAATCAGGAAAGGCATGTGTCACAGCTGTAACCTCTTCCCGTACTTACTCAGTCTGGATACTGAGGAAATCGTCAGAAAAGCTGGGTTATATGAAGAAGAGTGTGGCATCGGGATGGGAGGACTGTTATTAACTACCTGAAATACACAGAGGACCCACGCTTGCTTGCTGGAAGTAGGAGAGATAGAAGCACTTGCTGGGAGACCATGGATTGCCACCTTTGTGTGGATTACAACGCAATGTAAAGAAGACCAAAATCTTCACACGTGCACCGAAAGGTAACCTCGTGATAAACGAAGACAAGATCGAGGCTGTCAGGGATTTTGTCTTGCTTGGATCCACAATCAATGCTCATGGAAGCAGCAGTCAAGAAATCAAAGGATGCGTTACTTTGATCTTGCAAAGGTCGATCTGCTGCACAAGACTCGTTAGAGTATTACACAGCAAGGAAGCTACTGTGAGGACTGAATTACTCCTGACCCAAGCCATGGTATTCTCAAATGCCTCACATGCAGCTGAAGGTCGGGCAGTGAACAAAGAAGCATGGTTGACTTTGCATCCATTGTGGTGCTGAGAAGAAGACTGAAAGTACCAGGGGCTGCTGAAAGAACAAAGCTATCTTTCTTGGAAGAAGTAAGACCTCAGTGCTCCTTGGACGCAAGATAGCCGGACTTGGTCTTACATATTCCGGACATGCTGTCAGAAAAGACTAGTCGCTGAAGAAGGACGGCAGTGAATGATGGAAGGTCCTCAAGGAGATGGACTGACTCACACCACAGCTTCAACAGTGGGCTCAAGCAGAGGAACAAGTCGGAGGATGACACAGGACTAGCAGTGTTTTGTTCTGCTGTCCATAAAGTCACTATGGTCTGCACCGACTCTATGGGACTTAACTAACAACAGCAACAGCATGTAATGGGGCCGTTCCACTCTGTCTCTATGAGTTTGAAATCACTTGACGTCACTCAGCAACAACATGTTTTGTTTAGGCCTTGGGCTCTGATCTCTGCCTTGTCCCAGAGCACTGCATGCTCACACTCTGTCTTAACTGCTTGCCCTATTAATGAGGCAGACTCACCCATTAATATTGCTGGAAGTGATCGATAGCCAGGACCCACCCAGACTGCCCTTCAATTGGCCCGCTCACCCATGACTTTCCGTTTCTTCCTCTCCTCCTCTCCCTGATGTTTTGAGACCTGCCGCATGCTTTCCTCTGGATTTTACATTTTATCTGGCCTCTCAACTTCCATATTTCTAGAAAGGAAGCATACCCATGATGTGTGTCTCTGCTCTATACACATTTGCTATATTAGCTCCGACATCCGCCAGGTATTCGAGGAAATGGTAAAAAGGATTGTGTGGCCCAGAGGCCAATACCTCCATGTCATCTAGGATCCGTGTGACACAATAATGGTGTGTCCTAAGGAGAACTATTTCCTCGAAGTAATAATCATAAAATGTTTTGTGTATTAACAGATCCCAAATAGAATTTTTCATACATTTAATAAACCAAAAGCAAACTCATTGCCATAGTGCTAATACTGAGTCATTTTGACCCTCTGTGGGTTTCCAAATCTGTAACTGGTTACAGGAGTAGAAAACCCAGTCTTTCTCCTGTGGAGCTGCTCATGGTTTCGAACTGCTGACCATGTGGATCACAGACCAGTGAGTAACCACTACACCACCAGGGCTCCTCACATTTAATATAATGAAGTAAAAGTCCTGAAATACAATCTATCAACTTGGAAGAGATGTATCTCCTACCATAAATCCCTCCACAAGCACAAATCCCCCTCTAAAGTCCTGTGATCTCCTTGTCTGGCCAGGAAGCCACGTGGCCTACCTACAGCACATAGGCAGACAGTGGTACTCTTTAACCTCACAGGCTTTGCCCACTCCCTATAGTTTTATGATAGTCTACAGGGGCTTCAGAGAGCTCAGAAATCAAATCCAAAAAACATTATCTTCTAACCCATGCTTCCATGAACCCTTCTGAAGCTCTCTCATCTGTTAAAACAAGTCATACATATGTCTTAACAAATGGAAAATGCCTTTGACCTCTAGGAAGTTGAAGAACTCTCCATTTCTGATAGGACGGCTCAAAGACCCAAATGCCATTTTCTTTGGTTTAAATTTTTTAAGGATCCTATACTTAATTCTAAGTTGAAATTTGGCACGTGCGCGTCCCGTATCACCTTGGGCAGAAAGTCAGTGCTGATTCCTAAAAGCGAAAAGCTCTGAAGGGAGACCTGCAAGTACAAAGGCTGGGTCTTCATCGTTATTACAGCGGCTCTGGAAGTAAACGACTCGGGAAAACACTCAATTCTCTCGTGAATATCTCTCTCTCTCTCTCTATCTAATAACAGTGGGTGGGACAAGGCAGCAGCATCTATGACAAGCTCTAGGGCTGTGTGCCTCTGAGCCACACACATTACCTCTCTGAACCTCAGTCCTTGTCTGTGAAATATGTTGAACTAGGTGTTACCTATAGGCTGTCTCAAAATATTTGGAAGGTTTCCGAAAGCTTCAGGTCTCGATGCTGCTTCCCAGCGCTAACCTTCTGCTAATAGAAACTCCCCTCCTGGGTTATGTGAGCACTGCTTCAGCACTTCTCTGCCTACGACGGATGCTGATGGCAGGTGTTTGCTACCTGCCACCTCATTAGCAGTGGCAGCCCCAGGTGTCATCTCCCTATCAATAACTCTCGCAGTGACCCCTCGTCCGAGGTGAATTCCCTGCTTTGATTATTTCATCATAATGCTACCGTGTTCCTCCCTCACGAAGTCTCCTGACCAGGTCGTCCACTTTAGAAACGCACATGCCCATCTCCCGACTTCCCGCAGAAGCATATTGGTGTTTTGTTTGCAAATGGCACCCCCTCATCAACCCAGTTTAAGCCGAGCCTTGGTGTAGACAACATAGCATTTGCTCTCAGTCATTTGGGAAACAATCTGTAAAACATGAGATTGTTTTTTGCTCAGAGCAATCTGCCATTGTGGATTATATAGCTTTGGAGACTAGACTTCATGTCTGTATGACTTTAGCTCTGCCTGACCTTTCATCCGACCTCACACGGTTCAAGTAGCTTCCACACTCGCTGCCCTTCTGCATGTGTTACCCGTTCCACCTGAAATAAACTATCCCTTTCCTCTGTTCCCTGCCCAGCCCAGCCTTATCGTGTTTAATGCCGCGTCACCGTCCTAGGACCTGTCCTAGGACCTGACGCACCATATATGTTCAATTCAGCTTTGAAATGGATTTGACTTCTTTTGTGCACTGTCATCAAGTGAAATTTCTTAATACGGATCTTCTATCCATGTGTCTATATTTCCAACCAAACGGTTGGATGGGACTGTGTCAAACTAATAGATGGGATTGGTCGATTTTAGTTTCTCCTCCTGTGGCTGTAAGAGAGATCTATCTATGAGGCCAGAATTCCCATACATCAGAAGAAAAGTCCATTCGGAATCTCTGTCTCAAGTGGCAGAGGCTGAGATCAGAAGAGCAGAGATCATGGCACAGAGATTAGAAGGCTGGGCAAAGGAATGAGTGGACACCAGAGGCCACATCAAGGAAACCATGAAACAGAGCAGAGGAGCAGCCCCCGAGCTCTGGGACTAGGAAGCTTCCTGGTCTATGGAGGCAGAGACAGAGACCTACTCACTTGGAGTCTGCTGAAACCAGAGAGAGACTTGGCTGCTGGCTGAGTAGAGGTATGGGCTGTGAACCAGGGCCGGTATCCTTAGTGTTTTACTGATCCTGCCTTGTGACAGCATATTAACATCCTTCAATAATGCCCATAATTGTGAGTATTGTCGGTGATTTCTGTGTGGTCCCTGGTGAGGACTTGAACCCAGCGTAGTAAGTGTCCTGTGAAAATGGTTCCTGTCAGGATAGGTGAAGAGGGATGGAGCATGGACGCATACTTGGCCCCTGCCTCCTCCTGGCAGTAGGGAAGCCAGGGGAGGTCGTCTCTGGCCCACACATCATTCATGGCACACTCTTATAAAACACATTGCTGTCAAGTACATTTCAATTCATAATGAGCCTGTAGGACACAGCACAATGGCCCCAGAGGACTTCCAAGGCTATCATTTTGGCAGAACTAGATTGCCACATCTTTCCCCTGTGGCAGTGCTGGTGTTTTTGAACTTCTGGCCTTTCTGTTAGCAGCTGAGAACTTAACCACCGTGGCATCAAGGCTCCTTGTGCAGTTCTACACATAAGCAAAGCCACAAATTCACACCAAATACAAGGTTGTGGAACTGGTGATAATATTCCTACCATGACTGAAGACTATCCTCTGTTATAAAAATCACAGCTCTAACATGCCCATCTCCTGTGCGAAAGATCAGGAAAGGAGACTCTCCTCCACTCAAAGGACTCAGGTGAACTAGCATCTTGGTGACGAGAGCAAGCACCTGGTGAGGAAGTTTACTGCGGAGATCCCACGTCCCTGCTTGTGTAAACTTCCTCATGCTCCAGGCCTTAGCAGATCCTTGGGCTGTTAGAAAATACATATGTTCTGTAAGAAACAGACCCTAGGAGTTCCTTGGGCTCTTCAACAATAAAACACGGATTCTAGGATTGCAGGAAAGTGTCTTCTTCACAGAGAGCTTGAAACAAAAGCCATTCCCTTCTTCCTATTGAGCTGATCACCTCACACTCCCCCAGCCCCCCAGCCCCGCATTCTTGAGTTCACTCTTCCTAATGCTCTCTCTTTCAGTAGGAGCATCAACATTTGAACATGCCTAGGTTTCCTAATGCTAAAGATTATGTTTTACAATCTACTATTATCTAGGGGTGTGCTGTGTCATGATGATGCATTGGGCTGCTAACTGCAAGGTCGGCCGTTTGAAACCAGCAGGAGCTCCCAGGAGAAAGACGGGGTTTTCTACTCCCAGAAAGAGTTACAGTTTGCAAACTCACGGGGGCAGGCCTCCCTGTCCGACAGGGTTGCGTTCAGTGGGCATCAACTCAATGGCAGTGAGTTTTGGTTTGGTTATTAGGCATTAATTCGCAGGACAACCATTTGGTAGTCCTCGTGTAATCTAATCACCTTGACAGCCTCAGACTTTGAATCAAAAGTACATTTCAAATAGTCATTTCATAAATTTGAAATAAGTATTTATTAACTTATAGCCTGGAAAAGGTATGCTTTCATTATCAATAGGTATAACTTTGTGCCTAGATCATTTATTTTTTGTTTCATAGTTTTATATTAAATATATTTTTTTTCAAATACAAGACAGTCTATCTTTGGAAAGAATGGGGAGATAGGTCTGTTGCTTCCTTTTTATTTCATATTTATGGGATGGCGTCCATATGGCCCGGAGACTTTTTCAGACTCCACATTCTCATACCTTGATCATCTGCTTTTGTGCTATCATAGTTCCTCTTCTTCTCTCTGGGGAAAGCTGTGTCTGTTGCTGGCATCTGTCCCCGAATTTCCCTGCAAATGTCTTAGCAACTAATTCATTTAATGTCTACTGTTCCTATTAACAGCCAAGCACTTTCTCTTTGGTATGTCATTTCTTAACTGTATTTCAAAGTACCTTCCCATTAAATATCTATACACTTTCTATGTTCACCTTCTGAAAACCTCATTTAAATGGAAGCCAACCAACACATTTGCTCTCAAACAAGCCAAGGAGCCTAGTACTTTCTGATTTTTTTTTTTTTTTACAGTTTCACTTTTCTTCCCCCCTTCCAAATTCTGGCCATTATCAAACTGGCTTAAATATAGCTCAGGGAATTCCTGTAAAATTTGCCCTTCACAACTCTACTCCTAGTGTCCTTGGGTCTCAATGCCAGATTAGGAAGAAATAAAGAACACCCATAAACTAACTTTCTGCTCTGTATTCAGACAACTCTTGGTATATCAGACAGCACCAAGGACAGTTACTTACATTCAACTGTTATCGTGCTTTCAAAAGACTAGCTGTTAGGTGAAGGTCTTAAAATAAATAAAATAAAGAGATCAAACATTTATTCAGTAAAATACATTTGTGTCAGGCTAGTGCTACTGAATTGGCCTATCTACGTTCAAGATTAAAAGTGAATTTATAAAAACGGAGGAGCTGATCCCAAGGGCTCAATGGAAAGTAAATGTCTAGAAAAAAGGATGGAATACATGTAGGAATATGTTGGATACAATTGATGTAATGTTTGTAACAAGAGTTTTAAGAACCCCTAATAAAATGAACCCCTAATAAAGTGAATTTATAATCAGAAGGTTTTTTTCACCTTTAGTCATTTTGTTTATTTGTTAGTTTGTTTCCAATTCTGGATTAATTATGAGACCTAAAACAACAGTAGTGTACACTTCAGGGCTAATTAATATACTTTCTCTCTGGCCCTTAAGTCTCACATTACAAAGAACCCCTTCTTTTCTAGGAATTTAGAAGGATTCAGAATTTTCTCCAGCTATCCATGAATTTCCCTAGACTTAGCTTTTGCTAAGCAGAGAGATACATTAAAGAAATACACTCCAATAATATAAAAACAAAAAGACCTTCTTGTCCAAAAAGTCATTTCTAACATTTCCCCACAAGTTAAAACAAAATCACAGTTGTGTCGGTAAAAAGGAATTTGGTCATACGAAGGGACTGACTAAACATGGAACCAAATACTAAAGGTAATAATTACTATATATATTAAGGATTTCCTTAGCCTATTAGGTCATCACTGTCTAATAAAACTATACTCTGAACCATATGTGGAATTTTAAATTGGCTGATAGTCAGATTTCTAAAGTTTAAAACAAGGTGATTATATTAATTGTTAAATGTATACAATGTTTTAAGGAGCCCTGATCAGGCGATCTTTAAGCACTTGGCTGATAAGAGGAAGGTGGGTGATCGGGACTCCTAAAGATTACAGCCTAGAAAGCACATTCTACTCTATCCTGTAGGGTCGCTGTGAGTTGAAATTGATTTGGCAACATGCAACATTCTTGGTATCATTTTAAAGATGAAATGATTAAGGCAGAAAGAAACTAAGTAACTATCTTACCCAATTGTACACGAAATACACAGTAGAAACTAGGTCTCTCGGACTACAAAGTTCCTGTTCTCCCTCTGCTACATACAAAATCAGAGAAATTTAGGCTACTCCAGCTTTGTTCTAGTCACACCTTATGCATACACACTCAGTCCAAAAATATCTAGTGAGCCCAATAGGAAAAAGTTAAGGCTTCTCTGTCATTAATTTGGATTGGAAAAATTCTTCAGGCAACATTTCATTCTGAACTGCCTACACTGGTAGGGCCTGGGTTATAAGATACCCCTTGAAATGCTTGCCTCTGTTTCTAGGTCAATTGTTCCTGATGAGCATCCATACCTTACATGAGTGATGCGTGGAGCCTCATTAGTTGCCTCCCTTCTGAGACAGGTCTCCAGAGAGCATGGCTCACCCTTTGGTACATGCTGTTCGCTGTCAGCATGGCTTACCAAAAGCTGACAAGAGCTGGCTTCATTAACGTAGCCACAGCCCACCCCTCTGCCACTATGGTCACACTTTTCCAGTGCATCTACCAATCGGTTCCTTGTCTTCCTATCATCTCAGACCCTCTGCTTTGGTCAAAGGGCAGAGCCTTGGATTGCTTGTTTACATCTCTTTCTGCCTCAAGATATTTGCTGCCCTGCCTGGAACCTAAGCAGTTCTCCACCTAAAATCACCTTTGCTGCCTAATATAGATTATTCAGAAGCATGAACTTTCTTTTTAAAAGTGATACATTTTCTGAACCTCACAAAATATAGCTCAAGAGCCAAGAGTGGCACGGTAGTAAAGTTCTCAGGAAATGAGTCTACTTTGATAGCAACGAACTGACACAATAAAGAGCCAAAGTCACCTATCGACTCAGTGTGTGACTTAGGCAAGCCGCAGAGCTTTTCTGGGTTTTACTATCCCATATTCACAATAGAAATATTAATATCTGCCTTATAGAATTATAGTGAGAAAAAGGTTTCATTGTATTTTTCTGTTTATTTCGATGCATGTGTTTGTGGTATGTAAATGTTGACTGTATACCCCCCCTAACACCCCCCCCAAGGGGAGGACTACCAGAAAAGTGGGTAAAGGGAGACAAGGGACAGTGTAAGATATAAAATAACAGTAATAATTGATCAAGGATTCACGAGGGTAGGAGGGTGGGAGGGGGAGAAAAAGAGGAGCTTATACCAAGGGGTCAAGTAGAAAGAAAATGTTTTAGAAATGATGATGGCAACATGTGTACAAATATGCTTGACACAATTGATAATATGTAATGTTATAAGAGCTGTAAGAGGCCCCAATAAAATGATTTAAAACTAAACAAAACAAAAACAATGTTGGCTTAATCGATGTCCATAAAACAATTCTGAGAAGGTAACCAATTGTAATTGATACCAAGAAGCACTAGCTCTGCTTATAAACTACTCCTAATGATAATAATAATTTTAAAAAACCAACCCAGTACTATCAAGTTAATTCTGAGACTTGGCCCCCTCCAGGACAGAACACATTTGCACAGGGTTTCCCAGGCTATCTTCTTTGCAGACCCAGACTAGTACATCTTTCTCCCTTGCCGTGACTGGTGGGTTTGAACCACTAACCTGTCAGTTAGCAACTAAATCCTTAATCAGTCAACCAAGACTCTATGATAAGAATAGTACCATCTTAGAGGACTGTATGGATTGTGATAAGATTTGTATGAACCCCCAATAAAAGTATTTTTAAAAACCTCATCAGATCAAAACAGAATAGTATCATCTAGTAAATACTGAATACTTAATATTTGTCAATTACCATTGTAATCCTTTTGTAGATATTAACTTAGTTAATTATCACATATATTGCCTGCACGCACACACACAGACCCCCCCCACACACACTTAAGTATACTTTATCAGCCCATTATTATCCTAAATTTGCATATGGCTCTATTAACAGGAAACAGTCAAGTAGCTTGCTTAAGGTAACGCAGCTACTCTAAGACGAGACCTGGAAAGCAAATACAGGTAGGCAGGCTCCAGAGCAATGTTCTTGAACTCCAGGCCATCTGTACAGTCTCAACATGGAAAATACGAAATATAAACTGCATCTGAGACTGTGCTTCCACAAAAATCATACCAACTCGATCTATGTTTTCATTTAAGAAGGTGACCCAGATTTTATTTCCCACAGAATAAAACTACCAGAATTACCCATCAACAAGTCATATGGTGAATTTAATATTAACCGTGGTTTTCATTTGACTTAACAGGACTTAACTCAATTGAAACTGATTATGGTAATTTTTAAACTTTTATATTTATCTTTCTTCTCTTTGTGATTATGCTTCATTTTCTATCCCTTTAATTGAACTTAAAATTTTAATTAGGTAGTATTACATTGACATAATCTACAAAGCTGTTTATTGAGAACTCATGAGGGAGCCCTGGTGGGATCAGGAGCTGCATGTTGAGCAAGGCCAGAAGTGTGGACACACCAGCATCTTTGCGGAAGAAAGATGAGGCTTTCTACTCCCGTAAAGCTTTACAGTCTCAGCAGCTCACAGGGGGCTCTACTCTCTGCTTCAGGGTCTCTATGAGTTGGAATCTACTCATTGGCAGTAAGGTGGGCTTTTTAAAATTATACTGAGGTATTTTCCAGATTATTATTTAAATTTATAACAACACCATCAAGTTAATTTCAACTTACAGCAACTCTGTGTAGCAGAGTAAAGCTGTCCCCTGCAGAGTTTTCTAGGCTACAACCTATATGTGTGTAGATAGTCAGCTCCTTCTCCCACGGAGACTGCAAACCTTTCAGTTAGCACCTAAGTGCTTCACTGTGGCACCACTAGTGTCCCTTGAGAAGTAGGGACCACGCCATTGTTTGTGGATGATAAAGTCCATGTGACACGATGCCCAGATGCCCATGCAGGTCTCACCCTACCACACTTTGTAACGGGGGGGGGGGGTGGGATGGGGTGGGGAGAAACCACACAGCTGGAAAGTAGGGACCCTGGGACCAGAAGGACAGATTCAAAGAGGGAAAAAGTCCCTCAGTTGGAAAGGGCCAAAAGGGCCCTTTTGTGACTGACAGAAGTTGGCACATAAGGTTGGTTTTCATTAAACGACTTAGATCGCCTCTACAAAACATTTTACCTTCCCTGACTTTGGACCTCAATGTTTGGTTCTTCAAAATACAGAAATCTTGCAATAATTGCCTCAGCCATCACAGATAGTCAGCAGTGTAGCTGGAGATTAGGAAGTCACCAAGCAAGAGGACTCGGAATTCCTCTTTCAAGCTCTTTTCTAAAGAGACAGCCACATGTTTACATTTATGACGTCCTCCATCCTGAAATGTCCTATTCAGAAATGTGGAAAGAATGAACAAGATTCCTGCGAAACTTTAAGGCAGTGCCAGGACCCGAACCCAATGTTTCTCCGGAATGAGAGTTTTTTCGGAACTAAGCTTTCTCTAAAACATTAGAGCTATGCAAACTGAGACCGACATGACCGCAGATTCCATCGCGGAAGCACTTCTTCTCTATGGAAAGAACTTCATTAAGATGACTCCAGAAATATAAATAGCCATTCTGTTCTTAAAGACCTTAATGGGAGGTAATTATATGACCTTCCAAGCTACCTCATTCCAGTGCTCAATAACCTGTCTTTGCTGAAACCGGGTAAAAGCACCGGTGTTTTCATTTTTCAGGCTGGCGAATATATGAGAGTCTCTGAAGTCAACGTGGACTGGCAATGAAAAAAAGAAAAAGAACTCTAGAATGTTAAGGCAGAAATTTATCCAAGAAGCTATCAACAGCCTAATACAGTGGGGTGCTTAATATGAGAGAAAATCCCTAATCAGACATATGGTCTTCTCCACGTGACAGTAGTTTCCTATCATCATCATCCCTCTGTTTCCTTTCTCACATAGAAATCAAACTATTTTATTTAAGCCCTACCAACTCACATACTTTGCATATGTAATTTCTTTAATAGCTTTATGCAGAAATATTCTTGTCATACTATGGAGCTGGAAAATGTACGCTCTTGATTCTAGCTGGCAGGTGCATGTGTGTGAAATACTCAGCTTGACTTTGTCTCTAGATGGCGATCAGGCAAATGTTAAGAGCATACTCATGAGAGAGCATGTCCCAGGCAGATTCACCATGTCAGAGGACCTCCTCTTGGGTTCCACCTAGCCCACTGTTCCTGACCTCCAGGATGAGTAAGAAACATCTCAGAATGGTGCACATAGTGAAAGACCTTCTGGGCCAAAAGACCACAGGAAAGCAGACCACCAAGGTAGCCCCCTTATCCCCATGATCTTTACAGACAAAACTTTCTGTGAAGGAGTTAGCTCAAGTATCAATGTTCGCATTGCTTTTGATCTGTGACTTGATATGTATTGGATGCCGTTAGCCAATTAACCTATTTTAACGAGTACCTTCGGGGTCTTTTTTTTCCCCTTTTGACAGAGACTTTGAGCAACATAAAAGTTCCAAGTTAGTCAAAGTCATCAGTTCTAGAGAGTTTCAAAGCTGTGAAAATAGGAAGGTTAAGCAAACCCAGAGGTGCCTTGAAAAAAACATGTTTTGAGAATGATGAGGGCAATGAATGTACAGATGGGCTTTACACAATTGATGTATGTATGGATTGTGATGAGTTGTATGAGCCCCTAATAAAATGATTAAAAATATATTATTTTTTTAAAGTGAAAAAGAAAAAAAGCATTTGGAGATCACTTCAGAAAACCCAGCCATTGAAAGCCCCGTGGAACACAATCTATCTCTGACAGTCACAGGGTCGCTGTAAGAAGCTATTCAACTGTAACTTCGTTTTCTGTTTTGCTTTTTACCACTTCTACTGAAAGGGTAGAACATGAATTTCAGCAGGATAACATGAAAAAGAAGCAGTGAAAAGGGAAGATGAGCACTATTGAGCTTACAAGAGAAAGTTTTCCATTTGTTTGACTTGGACAATGTTTGTACCATTCAGAGGAATCTGAAGTTTAATCTGACAGTTTTAAAAGTCTGAATTTTAATTAGTTGAACTGCATTCTATAAGAGTGAGTACATTCACTTTGGTTGTAAACATTGGTTTTAGGTACAAATGTTTATTAAGAAGAGAGGCACTATAATTTGTGAGACACTAAGACTGAAAATGTAGATTTGGGAGTATTAACTTTCCCAGAAAAGAGATAGGGAAATGACTTTGATGAATACCTGTATTTCATAGGGAGATGGAAAAATTGAAGTGCAAGTGAAAAAAGAGGAACAAAGGCCCTTTTGATCATCTCAATGTTCATCTCCAAAGATGCAGAAAACTATTCCAAATGGCAAACAAAAGAGCCATAGGGTTGGATCACTAAGAATTGGTTTACGAGGCTGATCTTTTGAGAGCAATTCTAATGTTTGATTATACATAAAACCAAAAGAAATCTCCTAAATGCCCATGGTGGTGGTGGGTGGTGGGTGGTGGTGGTGGTGGTTGGGTGTCAGGGAGTCATTCTGACCCATAGGAACCCTATGCACAACAGAAGCAAACCCTAAGCAAAACAGAAGCCTGGTCCTGCTACATCCTCACAATTGTTCCCGTGCCGTTATTACAGCCACTGTGTAATCCATGTTGAAGCCTGCCATCTTTGATCTTAATCAGCAAGCACTTCAGTTCCTCCTCACTTTCAGCAAGCCAGTTTGCATTATCTGTATATTGAAAGTTGGTTATAAGCCTTCCTCCCATCCTGATGCCGCATTCTTCTGCATATAAACCCGCTTCTTGTTCTTTGCTCAGCATGCAGATTGAATAAGCATGGTGATAGGATGCAACCCTGACCCACACCTTTCCTGATTTTCAGTGATACAAGATTCCATTATTCTGTTTGCACAATTGCCTCTTTATCTGTATACAAGTTCAGCATGCACACAATGAAGTGTTCTGTAATTACCATTCTTCTCAAGCCTATTTAAAGTTTGTTATGATCCACATACTTGAATGCCATGGCACAGTCAATAAAACACAATAAACATCATCTAACATTCACGGTAATATCCTTTGTTCTACTGTTCTACGTCTTCTGAATCCAATCTGAACTGGTGGCAGCTATTGTTGACTGATCTTCAGCAAAATTGTACTTGCATGTGATTTCAGTGATATTGTTCTATAACTTGAGTATTCTGTTGGGTCACCTTTCTTCCAAATGGGTGCAACTCTTCTAGTCAGCTGGCCAAATAGCTGTCTTCCAAATTTCCTGGCATAGATAAGTGCTTAATCAGCTTGTTGAAACATTTCAATTGGTACTCCATCACTTCTTCAAGCTTGTTTTTGACTAATGCTTTCATTGCAGCTTGGATTTCATCCTTCAGCACCACTGGTTCATGCTCATATGCTCCCTCCTGAAATGGTAGATTATTGACTAGTTCTTTTTGGTACAGAGATTCTGTGCATCCTCTCAATCTCTTTTTTTAATGTATCCTGCAACATTCAATATTTTTCCCACAGAATTTTTCAAGATCATAATTCAAAGATTGAATTTTTTTCTTCAGTTTCTTCAGTTTAAGATACCCCGGGCATGTGAATGCCTAGTGATTGGAAATCAGTTAATCCAATAATTTTATATGACATAATGCAAAGCAATAATTTAAAACCATGCTTTATTAGTTTTATTATTCTTTAGCATTTATTATTTATAGGTGCTACACTACCTGGTAAAGATAAAATATGGATAACATGAGTGGTTTTATTTATAAATGGCTTCACTTAACTTTTTTGTTGAATCTTAAAAGTATTTAAAAATTACACAAATTAGTTAACATTTATGTAACAGCACTGACAGCAATAAAAAAAACAGAAATAAAAAATTGTCTACAGTGGGGTGTAGACAATACTGCATTATGAAATAGATTTAAAATATTAGTTGCAGTTTAGTGGAAAGAATATTAAAGTTGAAGTCTAATAATCATGATTTAAGCCCTAACTCAGAATTACTCTCACTTTAATTTTAGGCAAGTAGCTTCACTCTCCAATTTTTCCAATTATGAAGAGACATACAATAACATCCACCTATCACAAAGATCTGGTGGATAATTGGAAATCCTCCTTTCACAAATCTAAAAGCATGCATATAATTGAAAAATTAAACTTTTCACAATTGGTGTTTAAGAAATAAAATCATTAACTCTACTGGAAGTTATCACAGTTCATTCTTATTCAATAAGCATATTTCCAAAGTTAGAATTTTTGTAATAATTATTACCTGAATTTAAAACTATATCAGAAAAGGTAAACAGTTGTTAGTCTTGAGTGTGTATGAGAATCAGATCCACAATAGGTCATAGCAGTAATGGTTACAAGACTTTAGAACAGAGTTGAAGCTAAACATGGAAGCAAATACAGAGTATCTTACGTCATACTCAAACTCTTGAGCTTATTTTTTTTCTGTTGAAACACACACTCTCACTGCTATGGAGTCAATGCAGACTCATGGCGACCTTAGAGGCCCAGGCAGAACTGCCCCTGTAGGTGTTCAAGACTGTCACTGTATGGGAATTAGTCGTTTTGAACTGTTGACTTGTGATTGCAGCCCAATACAAACCACTACTCCACCAGGGCTCCTTTTGGTTGAAAGATACTTGTGAAGTTTTTACATTTCAATTTACTTATTATTCAATTTCCAAAGTTAGGTTACTTTCTTACTTTTGTGCCTATTTTATACAAAACCTGTATATTTTGCTTAAATTTTAGATTGTATCATTCTATAAATCATCATACTTTATGGTTCATGATTGGAAACCATACACAAAGGCTCATTTTAGTTTGAGGACTGAAATATTTATCATTTTGGAAATTAAAATTTTAGCAATATATCCTTGAAGAATTTTAATATGGAATTTATTATTTCTTATCTTTGCTATATATTTGGGCTATAATAAACTGAAGCCTTGAATTAAATATATACTTTGGGTGAGTTTTTGCTTACTTTAGAATGTCTTTTTTATGCTCCCTCCCTTATTGATGAATTATTTTTCTAGAAAGTTATTAGATTCAATTCAGTTGAGTTATTTTGATATATCTGAGTTTCATAAACCATTTTGTTATGTCAGAATCAGTTCACGCAGTAGACGGTTGCTTTAATATTGGAACCGCATGTATGAAAAGGTGTCCTTTATATCTTTTTAAAATAAATCTTTTTATTGGGGCTCATAACTCAATTCCCATCTGTGGACAGCTGGACATCCCTTGCAGAGGGGTAGTGGGGAGGAGATGAGTCACTCAGGGTTCAGTGTAGCAACAATGAAACTCAAAACCTTCCTCTAGTTCTTGAACGCTTCCTCCCCTCCCAATTATCATGACCCCAATTCTGCCTTGCGGACCTGGTTATACCAGAGGATGTACAGCGGTGCAGTAGGGATCTGGAAACACAGGGAATCTAGGACAGATGAACCCCTCAGGACCAGCGGTGGGAGTGGCGAGACCAGGAGGGAAGGCGGTGTAGAAAGGGAGACCCGATCTTGGAGATCTATGTGTAACCTCCTCTCTGGGAGATGGGCAATGGGAAGGTGGGTGAGGGGAGACGCCGGGGAGTGTAAGATGGGATAAAATGATTATTTATAAACTACTAAGGGAGCAGGGGGAAGTGGAGAGCGGGGAGGGAGAGGGAGGGAAGAAAAGGAAAGCGAGCTGATTCCAGGAACCCAAGTAGAAGACGAATTTTGAGAATGATGAGGGCAACGAATGTATAAGGGTGCTTTGCTCAACTGATGTATGTATGGACTGTGATAAGAGTTGTATATCTTATGCTCAATTCCAAACGTTTTCCATCAAGTTTGTTTCATGCACTTCCAATCTGCTGTACGAGCTCTCTTTACAGTGTTAAGAAGCAAAGATGTCACTCTGAAGACTGAAGTACAACTGTCCCAAGTCATAATATCTTCAATGACCTCATATGCATGTGAAAGCTGAAAAATGAGTAAGAAAGACCAAAGAAGGATTTATGGTTTGGAATTAGGGCATCGGTAAAGAATATTAAATGTGGACTGCCGGAGAAACTAACAAGCCTGTCTTGAAAATAAGGGCAGAGTGCCCCGTAAGCATGAGACCGTATAACTTCACCTCTTGGTACTTCGGGCTCCTTCTTAGGAGAGATCGATCCCTGGAGAGGGAATCCGACTCAGAGGGAGAGTGAGGAAGGAAGGAGGCAGATGGGTTGACAGAGTGGCCGCTAGGGTGAGATCAAACAGAGAAACGGTTTTCAAAATAGTGCAGTGTGAGCAGGGCTTTGTTTCACTGTACGGAGGGTCTGGTCCCGAGGACTTAAAATCAAGGTGACATCACCTAAAACTAACAATGAAAATATCAAATGTATGAATAGATTTGTGTATGAAATGATTGATGGATATTCCGAAGGTAGAAATGAAGACACTTCAATATTCAGAATAGTCTTGCTGTGACTACGTGTCACGCAGGCATGATTCAGAAAGGAAGCAATCACGCGCTGTCCTTTTCTATGGCTCTAAGCAGTTTCCTTAATCAAGAGATTACCTGAGGAAAGATCATGCCATCTAAGAGTAAATGTAATGGTTTTCATCATTTTTTAAAATAGAGAATGATATACGACTTGTGTCCTTTGGCTTTCAAGAAAATGATGTTTCTTTCCATTGCAAAATTAACCATTTGCAAGCTGATTATGTTCGACATATGGAGAGTGCATAGGAAAAGCTACACCAAAATACTGTCCACATATGCAGTCAGCTAATTGCAACTCATCCCTAGTTAGAGCCATTCGTTAGCATTTATGAAATCGTAGGTGCCAAACTCCTTGACACAGAAAGAAACGTGGATAACATGCCTGGTTATCCTTGTCAATCCTTTCACTTAACCTTGAAGATTAACCTTAAACAGGTTCCTACGGTATGTTAAAAATGTTTGACTACTTGCAAACCTATTACTGGAAAGGTTGTGAATTTTTTCCTTATCTGATACTGCTGCTTCAACCATACCTAAATATTTTACGATTATTCTTCTGCCAGAGAAGCCTTCGATTGTTATTATTGAAAAGGATTTCTGTTCCACTGAGCGCCTCTGCTGCTGTCCAATTCATTTCAAATTTATATTTCCTGCCTTCCGGTGCCCCCAAAATGAGATTTTGATTTGTGTCTCCATCTAAAATGTTGAACAAATTTGGCATTTTGATTTTTTCTTTTAATTCAGAGCTACTTCAATGTTGGGGGTGGGGGTGGGGGTGGGTGTTGTTTTTAACTGTGAACGGTAATTGTGTTAATTACAATCATTATACATTCCTCCTTTCACAAATTTGTTTATGTAGCTAAAAAAGTAGAGGTTTATTCTGAGCCCCAGTTCAACCTCTTATTGGTTTTGTGACCCTGGGACTCTGAGATCTCCATGTCCTTGTCTGTAAACTTTTAAAAATGAATTAAAACCTGGTAGACAGGATGGTTTAGACGATTAAAATGAGATAATGCCTATAAAATACTTTCACAAGACCGGCACATAGTAACATCACCAAACATTCTACTGTTATCACTGCTGCTGCTAGGTGCAATTTGAAATAATAATGTAGGAAAAAGGAATCATAATATTTTTTAACCTAGGGCTATACCATTCCTATGGGTTCCCCAAATATTCCTGGTGGTGCTGAGGGATAAGTGTTGTGCTGCTAACCGCAAGGTGGGTCGTTCAAATCTCTGGGCCATTTCATGGGAGAAAAATGAAGTTGTGTGCTGCCTTAAGAGTTTACCATCTTGGAAACCCTAAGATTCGGTTTACTCTGTCCCAAAGGGTGATTATGAGTTGGAACTGACTCAATGCAATGGCTTTGTTTCCTTAATGTGTCCCCCAAACACCTCCTCTCATCTTGTCCCCCCCTTGCGGAATAGGTTGTAGACTGTCCCCCACCTACAGGTCTACCCAGTCGCTAGCATTCCTCTTCCACTGGGTGATGGGTGCTATCTGCGGCTGAGTCAGCAAATCAGTGCATGTCAGACCTAATGATACTCATCTATTCAAAAGGTTAAAGGACAGTTTCTCTTCGTGACATTTAATAGAGGAGTTAAGAAATATTAACCCTAAATATTTAGAGCATCCAATGTGCTCTGAATATTAATATTCCCTAGACTAATAATCTGACTGAAGATCCCTTTATCTAAACTCAGTTCCTGTCAACTGCAGAACTATTGACATCACACTAAACTCTCGGGGTCCTCCGGAACCTGCCAAATGGGGATCCAAATTCGAGGGCCGCAAAACCACCTGTCATGTGACTCCGAGTCCATAAAACCATCCCATCGGCCAGTCTATTCTATTGACACATTCCTATAAGAAAAAAATATACACTATTTTGTCAGCTATCCTTGCATCATTCCTCTGTAAATCAGTGTTCCAATATGAAGGTGCTGACACAGATTTTGCCCATGGAATTCATCATGTCTTTTAGATGCTTAAAAATGAGTCCACTCTGTCTCAAATATTCTTACACAATGCATATTGTTTTATACTACAGTGATTTGAAATCTCTCTCTATGTGAACCATACTGTTTTATTTTCTCATGCACGTAAGTTATACCAAAGGCTCCCGGGTGGCCCAGTGGTTAAGTGCTCAGATTCTAACCGCCAAGTTGGCAGTCTGAGCCATTAGCAGCTTCGGGAGAGAGAGAGAAGTCGATCTGCTCCCATCAGATGTACAGCCTTGGAAACTGCGGGGCAGTTCTAGTTCTACTCTGTACTCTCGGGTCACTTTGAGTCAGAGTTCACTCAGCAGCAGTGGATGTGGTTTTTGCTGTGTTTAATCTTGAGTTTTATTCTAAATTTTTAGACTTTTATGTTTTCATCTTGGACAGAAAGACCACAGACAATGTTATGAAATAACTGAGTTTTACTGAGTGCTATTTTTATAACTAAAGCTGGGATATAGGAGTAGAATGGATTTAAATGAATGTTTCAATCTTGTTGGTATAGCGTACAAATCAACAATATAAATAAGGGGCATATTTTCAAGATGTTTCAATGTGACTAGATGTAGTCTACATTTTCCAAATGTCAGAATCAGCTTATGACCAGCAAGCAGCGCAAGGCAGTGAGAGTCTCTTTGGTGCCAAGTGTTGTACATCACACTAGACTTATTGTCAATGTGGCTGCAAAGCATTCGAGGTGATAACAGTTCCTGTGAAGTATGAACACTATCACACACCAACTGAACATGTGTTCACGAGGCAAACTTTCATTGAGCACGTACTACAGCGAAGATACTATGGTGAGCACTGAGAGGAAAAATCTAAGGAAAACATTCTTGCCTTTTTGCTGCTAGTGGCTACTGACTGTGCCTTCGTTCACGGTGACTTTATGTAACAGAACACCATACGATTGGGTCTTATGCAATCCTCCATGATCTGTGATACGTTTGACTCCATTGTTTGAGGAAACTGTGGCAATCCATAAGACATATTATCAGAAACTACTAGTTTAAGCACTTGAATGATACCCAAATATACGAATATTAAGGCTAATTTGATTTAAAATTTAAATGCAAAATTTTAATGATAAACCCATTATAAATACTGTCCTACTTTAAAAACCATCTACTATTTTCAAAGTGAGTGTGTAGTAAAATTAATGTTCAATTTTAGCATTTTACTAAATTTGATTTTACCTACAAAAACTGCTTGCCCAACATTCCCATGGTTATTGTTGGGGCCAGACATTTCGTGTTGCTGAGCTTATGCTATTGAAGTTATCCTTGATTTTTTTCCCATGCCACACTTCTGTCAATAAAGGATAACTAGTGTTAAATGAAAGGTCAGCAGTTCAAACCCATCAGCCTCTCCTGTGGAAAAAGATTTACAGCCTCATAAACCCAACAGGGGGAGTTCTACATTGTCCTATAGGGTGAAGCTGAGTCAAAATATATTTTTTGCCAATGAATTTTTTTTTGAAATGTGCTCCAGTCATCGACTTCATTTTGGGCTGCCATGATCTGATCTGGGGGGATCCCCTTATCCCCTGCTCCTCCATCCTGCCCCGTGACAGCATGGAGAAACTGGTGACTTTCCTAACTTCGCCTTTTCTCAAGAAAAGTTTGGACTCTTTGTATAAGGAACTGTCCTACAAATCACTGCTGAAGTGCAGACAGAGGCTACCCAAAGCAAACAATGTGTCTTCTAGGTCACTTCCAGTCTGTCCTCCACCACGAAGCTTTTGCTGACTGTTCCTTTCCATGATGATTTTTCTCACATTGGAATTCATAGTTGTTTACCTGACTATCGCTTTGGCATTTATACAACTCAATGGATTTGTACTGTTGTTTTACTATATTAAATATTTTATTTAAACAGTAGTTACCAATTTAAAAATTTGTCTGCGTGAGGAGCCCAGGTGGTTTATTGGATTAAGGCTGGGTCAGCAGTTAGAACCCACTTCAAGGTCAGCACCTAGAGCCCACAAGCCACCCCAATGGAGAAAACAAACAATCAAGTTGTCTCCCCCTGGACAGATTTACAGCATTGGAAACCCCAAGAAAAGGGCAGTTTTATATTGTCTTACAGGGTCGCTGCAGTTGGAGTCAATTCAATGACAGAGTGTGTGTGTGTGTGTTTCAGTCATCTAAATGGTTAGATGCTTTTATCAAGAAAGGACTGCTAAATCGTAGGTGCTATAAGACTAAGAAATGGATGAAACACAATTCCTGCCCTGAAGTAGCTAAGCCCCTATGGTAGCACAGAGATTTATGCTTGGGGCTGCTAACCATAAGGTCAACGGTTCAAAATCACCAGTGTCTCCATGGGGGAAAGGTTGCCCCATGAAGAAAGCTAGTCTCAGAAACACCGATGCCAGAAGTCTGGTTTCGGAGGACCATATTAATCACATAAAATTTTGGCAAATCTTACACTGCAAGTCATAATTGGAATGAAGACCAAAATACAAAACAGTTTAAAGCATGTTAATGAAAAAATACAGACGCATGGGCAACATGTTAATAAAAGTTAATGAGGCAGTTTCTATAAAGCTATTTACTCAAGGTCTAGGGCATATTTGGAGTTGAATAAACAAACTATTTTATTGATTATTTTATCTGAAATACCAATGATCCTACTATGTGTTTTGTAATGTAAAAGCAAATGACACTTCTTGATCTCTTTATCAATCATCCTTACTCATCTTATTGTTGAGTGTTAACAGGAATAAGCCAAGTGATTTAGCCTTTCCTCTGTTTCCTGCTTATATATAAACATCTGCCTTATAGAAGCAATCTGAATGTAAACTGAAATTTAAACCAATGATATAATAGGTGTCACTTAAATGAAGCTCATTCATTCATTAAAGTTGTAACTTAGATCGCATTTGTTACAGCAAATTGTAATGCACTGGAGACACTAAATTAAATGTCTCCCAATCTTATATGGTTCAATGTCATTGGGGAAAGAGCAAAATAAAATATGCAAAACTATAATTGTGTTTACAATCAAAACATGCACAGAGACTCCAAGTGCGGGTGTGAATTCTGCTGGAGATCACGACAAGCTTCCCAAAGGTAACAGTGGAGCAGGGACTTTCACAGTGAACGGCATTTCCCATGTGCAAAAGGGGAGGGGGAGTTCTAGGCAAAGGCGAGAGTCTGGACCAAGAGACATATTTTGTACGGCAGCCATGGAATCCCCTTCTCTCGTTGACCAGCCTATCATCTTTTCTCTAAACAGGTCACGCTTTCAATCAAAACAGCCCCATTTTATGATGAAAATATCTTAATAGGGGATCAGATTAGACCTTCACCTATACATGCTATTTTCATATGCTCAGAAAACGATCAATTTTTAGGAGGGGGGGGAAAGTCAGTCTTGCCTTCTTTCTGACAAGCTGACTCTGATTTTGCAGTAGGTCCTGCGCATCACTAAGATGTCTTTCCCTGGGACGTTTTATACAGTCTGCCCTCACGTTCCTTCTGCCTTAGAGGATTAGCCTCAATGCTCAGGAATAATCTGTTCAAATCATTCAACATCTTTTGCCCTGAGACTCTTCCATCCTTTCCTCCCACTTTGAATGCCCAAATCCCCAAGCTCAGAAAGACAGAAGGAAGCTGTCATGGATGTAAGTGAGAATTGTCTTCCACCTGGAGCATCGTTCCCAACACACAAAGTCTGTGCCTCTCCAAAGAGACAGTTTGAACAGAAATCAGAAATTGAAGAAGATGGGACTTCTATTGCTATAGTTACTATCATATGCTTTAGGGGCTTCTTGCCACTTAGATGGAGGCTCAGACCCATGCTTTCATCCATCACTGGGGATATCGAGGGAGCGAATCCTGAGCTGATTCTCCCTTCCACCTGAATCCCTCAGATGTGACACTGTATATTAATGAATTTGTATTTGTACCTTCCTTAAATAAATGAGAATTTTAATGGTATCAGTCCAATTGTGTATTTAAGTTTCTTAAACAAAATATGTTTTAATGGTATAAATAAATATGAAAATAAAATAATCAGATTCATTCTGTGGCCTTTACAAAAATATTTCAGAACAGTTTAGTTGGTCTTCATCTCTTTGCCATTAACTCCACCTAAAAACCTTTCCTGGATTACAAATGCCAGTCAGAACTTGACCCTATGAAATGTTTGTAACAGACTCACTTCTAAGGATATGAGTTTGTTTTTAGGAAAACAATGTGTTTGGACACCAATTCTGAATTTTTTTTCCCCAGAAGAGCTGGTAGAAGAAATCAAGAATCTCCATGGCAACTTGAAGATTTTGTCCATAGTAAAAGGTTTAGACTGCTGCTGTCCTCCTGGGTAGGCCTGCTGGTGGTTAAAGAGCTCTGCTGCTCGCCAAGAAGGGGGTGTTTCAATCCCACCAGCTGCTCCATGGGAGAAAGACATGGCAACCTCTTCTGTAAGGATGACAACTTTGAAAACTCCTTGGATCTCCTGCCAGCTCCTGCTATGAACTGGCATTTGATTTGGGGTCCTGCTGGCTGTCAATCTTTATCACAGAGATGTTCAGAGCAAGAGAGAAGAAAGATGGACATAGACACGACCAGGCATTCCAAATGTCACCAGAATGAATCCAAACAAATGATCTGTTATACTGAAGTACCACTTTCAATCCACATATTTTTCTAATGATAATCATCATGCTTTGCTATGTAAAAATGTCTATCTGGGGAAAGATCCAGGAATTCCTTTAATTATAAGCAATAGGGACAATAAAATGAATGAGGTCCAATGGCCTATCATCTTCTTTCTGATAAAACGAATAATCGCCTGATGAATGATCAGTTCTTGAATTGACTGTGACAGTTCAGAAAACTCCTCAAAGAGATGTGCTGCCTTTCTGCAGCTAAAATGGGACCAGCCTCCAGAATTGAGGACAAATCAAGCTGATGTGCATGTTATAGGCTTCGGATATTTAAAAACTCACAGAGTTGATTCCAACATCTGGTGACCCTACAGGCGAGGGTAGAATCGCCCCTGTAGGTTTCAAGACCATCCCTCTACAGGAACAGAAAGCCCATCCGGCTCCCCGGGAGAAGCTGGTGGTTCCCAAGCCTTCCTTTAGCAGCCCAAAGATTAACCACTAACCCCCGGCTTCCTCTGGTTTTTGGTATAGTTGATTCTTATTTGAAAATCTTATAATAAATACTTAAGGGAAGAGTCAGAATCTGAGAGAGTGCATGTATATATGTATATTTCATATGCATATATGAAAAGTGTTTTAATTCTTTTAATTCTTTTTTACCAGAATCTTAAAAAGTATTTCATCATAGCACAATGGTTCTTTGTACAGAGCTGGTAAGAACTATAGAAATCATCTAGTTAAACTCTTTGTTTTATAGTTAAGGATATAGGGCAATGCCACCCAGGGATAAGATTATCTTCTTAGGGAAACACTAGAGTATGAACTGGCTTTGAAAATACTAGCACCAAAGTAATTACTCAAATGTAACTATCTTATAATGGTCATATAAAATATATTGCAGCTCTTATAAACTGAAATGTGTTCACTTTGGGGGTATTTATTGAGATGAAAAGGTGACTCTGAAATCCACAAAAAAATAATAAATTCCAGTTATATTTTAGAGTTCGACAAGAACACTGGTATTCTACACTACCAAAGTTTGCAAGCAAAGGCACAGAAAAGAAAGGCTTACTCTTATAGCTTATGGTTGAAACACAGGGGACACACAGAGGTCGTTTGCCCCTCAACTGAGTAGAAAGGATAATCTATGAATAACTAAAAGTTCATTGTGATCATGGGGGAGAGTTCACCTAAAGAAAAGTGGGCTAAGCTTTGGATTACTAACACAAAGTCAGCAGTCTGAAATCGCTATTCAGCTGCTCCAATGGAGAATAAATGAAGTTTTCTACCGCCAGAAAGATTTCTAGTCCCAGAAACATACAAGTTCAGTTCCAACGTGTCCTACGCGAGTCAGAATTGACTTGATGGCAGTGAGTGAGTGCATGAGTGAGTGAGTGTTCTAGAAAATAAGTTCTATACGGGCAGAACTAGTTTGGGCTTACATCCATAGAACACACAACAAAGTGAAACGCTGCCCAGCGGTGGGTCATTCTCACAGTTCCTATCTGTGAGCAGTCACTGCATCAATCCCACTCACTGAGCACTTTTCCCCACTAACCCTCAGTTTACTAAGCATGGTGTCCTTTTGCAGGGACTGGTCTCTCCTGATAATATGTCCAAAGAACATGATGTAAATTCTCACCCTCCTCACATTTAAGGATAATTCTGGTTATACTTCCTCAAAGACAGATTAATTTGTTCTTCTGGAAACCCATGGTATATACAATATTCTTAGCCAACATCATAATTCAAATGCATCAATTCTTTTGCAGTCTTCTGTATTCATTGTCAAGCTTGTCCATGTATATGAGATGATCAAAAATGCCATGGCTTGATCCAAGTGCACCTTAGTCCTCAAAATGAAATCTTGGCTCTTTAAAGAGGCCATGTGCAAAAGCTGTTCCAATGTAATGCATATGATCTCTTGATGGCGATTTTCAGGAGCACTGATTGTGCATCCAAATAAATGAAATCCTTATCTACACTCTATTTATCATAATGTTGTTTTTCGCTTCAGTTGTCAGGACTTACGCTTTCTTTACATTGAGTACACATTCACACTGAAGGCTGTAGTCATCCATTTCCTCAGTAAGTATTTCAAGTCCTCTGGACGTTTAACCTAAAAGATTTTGTAATTGATGTACTCAGATTGTTAGTGAGCCTCTCCCCAATCCCAATGCCAACTTCTCCAGGTAGTCAAGTTTTTAGATTAGTTGCTTAGCATTCGCATTGAATAAGTACAGTAGAAGGACACAACCCTGACACTCACCTCTCCTCATATTAAGCTGTGTAGTATCCCCTTATTGTATTTAAGCAGCTTTTTTCCCTGTGTACAGATTCTGCTGAACGCAATTAAGTATTCTGATATTCCCATACTTCACAATGTAATCCATAGTTTGCTATAATTCATGCAGTTCAATGTCTTCGCAGACTCAGCAAAACCCCAACTAAATACCTTTCTGGTGGTCTTTTCTTTCAGCCAAGATCCATCTGATGCCAGAGACAATCTGCCTGCCCAAGAACGCTTCTGACTTCAGCTGGGATTGCTGACATCACTTTGTCAGTACATTTCTGTAGTCATTTTCCAGTTTTCGTCACCGGATATTACTTGCATGTGATATTGAGAATGTTCAATAATTCCCACATCCTGTTGGATCACCTTTCTTTAAAATGGCACAAATATGGATCTGTTCCAATCAATTGGCCAGACAGCTGATTTTCAAGTTTTCTTGAATAGAACAGTGACTGCTTCCAGTGTTGCCTCCATTTGTAGACACGTTTCTGCTGGTCTTCTGCCGACTCCTGGAGCCTCGCTTTCCACTAATGCCTTCACTGCAGCTTGGAGTTCTTCTTTCAGTATCATTGGTTCTTGATCATAGACTACCTCTTGTGTGTTTGAATGCCCACCAATTCTTGTAGGTAAAAGGACAGTATATATTTCTTCTGTCCTTTTTGGTACTTCCTATATTATTCCACATTTTGTTAAAGAATCCAATAACATTTCAACTCAAGGTTTCCGTTTTGGGGTTGTTTCTTTTTTCTGTCCTCTCAGTTTTGAGATAGCATGTTCTTCACTTTTGGCTTTCTAACCCTAAATTTTAGACATTATATTTTAATACTTTGTCTCCTCAAATGATTTTTTGAAATTTCTGTTCAGCTCTTTAACATGGTCATTGTCCTCTTTACTTTAGCTATGCTGAGTTCAAGAGAAAGCTTCAGCATCTCCTCTAACATGCAGTTCAGTCTTTTCTTTCTTTTTCATCATTTCTAAATGATTTTTTGCTGTCTCCCCGTAGGAGGCAATTGATGCTATTGCATGATTTTCTGGCCTTTGGTCATTAGTGTGCAATGTATGCAATCTGCTCTTAAGAGGACGTCTAAATTCAGGTAGCATGTACTCGAAATTGAATTTTGGCTCTCTGTAATTATAATAAACATTTTTTCATAGGCTCAGTATATACATGTGACTATCGCTATACGAGTAAAACAAAATGTTCCTTTTGAAATTTTGGGTGCATTCTTTTTCTTTCTTTTTTGTCTTTTTAATGGCCTTTTGCTTTCCCATGAATGCTGTTCTTAATGCCATCCCATAACTAATCTGGTTTTCTGTCTTTAGTATTCAATGTATCAAATCTATTCTTTGGATAGTCTCTAATTCAGCTGTGATATACTCTTTGAGATAGTATTTCGCCTCTCAGGGTATTATAATTTTTTTCAGCTTCAACTTGAACTTCCACAGGAGTATTGGTGGTATGTTCAACAATTAGCCCCTAATTTGTATTCTAACTGATGATATTGAGTTTCTCCATCGTATCTTTCCACAAACATAATCAAAATTCCCCGGTATATACTCAGCAAGATCCACGTCCATGTCAGTGTTGTCGTTAGCTGCCATCAAGTCATTTCAGACTCAAAGCAAATGTACAACGGATCAAGCACTGCCCGCCACCGAGTCGGCCTCATAATGACCCCCCGGCCTGAGCCCACTGTTGTAATCCCTCCGTCCGTCCAGGTGACCAGGGCCTTCCTCTTTATCGCTGCCCCTCCACTTTACCAAGCATGCTGTCCTTCTCCAGGGACTGGTCTCTCCTGACAACATGGACAAAGTATGTAAGATGAAGTCTTGCCCTACTGGACTGCACGGAGCATTCTGGATGCACTTTTCCAAGACAGATCCATCTGTCCTTTTCACAGTACCTTCAACAATCTTCTCCAGCCACGATTCAAATGCATTGATTCCTCTCCAGTCCTCCTTATTCAATGCCCAACTTCCACATGCAGATGGCACAAAGGAGAAGACCATGACTGTGTCAGGTGCACCTCAGTCCTCACAGTAACACCCACGCTTTTCAGTGCTGTAAAGAGGTCTTGTGCAACAGATTTACCTAAGGCAGCTGGTCTTGTAGACTCTTGGCTGCTGCTTCCTTGAGTACTGATTGGATCCAAGCAAGACAAAAATCCTGGACAACTTCAAACTTTTCTCCATTTACCACGATGTTACCTATTGGTCCAGTTGTGAGGATTTGTTCTTGTTTACAAAGAGTTGCAATCCATCCTGCAGGCTGCAATCCTTGCTCATCAGCAAGTGTGCTTCAAGTGCTCCTCACTTTCAGCAAGCAAGGTGGCATTATCTGCATATCACAGGTTGTTGATAAGCCTTCCTCCAATCCTGATACCTCATTCTTTCACAGAACCCAGCTTATCTGAATATTTGCTCAGCATACAAATTGAATATGGTGAGAGGATACAACCCTGATTCTCACATTAGCTGATTTTAAACCATGCAAGATTCCTCTTCTGTTTGTTTAACTGCCTCTTCATCTATGTACAAGCTCCAAAGAGCACAAAGAACTGCTCGAGGATTCCCATTCTTCTTCAGGTTATCCACAGTTGGTTATGATCCACACGGTAGAATGTCTTGGCAGGGTCGATAAACACAAGTAAACATCGTTGTGGTAGGTGCAGCTTTGGGCCATGATCCATGGGACATCAGCAATGAGATCCTTGGTTCTATGTTTTTGTTTTCCATGGCCAACTGACAAGAAAAGGTCCAGATTTGTACTCATTCCAAAGAAAGGTGACCCAACAGGGGACGCAAACTCTAGAACAATGTCATTCACATAGCACGCAAACAAAAATCTTCTGAAGAGTGTCCCACAATTGCAGCAGCACGTTGACAAGGGGCTGCCTGAGGGGATGCTGCAAAGATTCCTGACCCTCGCTGTTACCCTATGCTGAATAATAGTACAACACACTCACAACAGGCGAAGCCTGGTGCAGCAGTGCTTCGATCCTCAGCTTCTAACAGAAAGATGGCATTCCAAATCCCCCGCTGTTCAGCTGGAGAAAGATGCTACAGATCCTACCATAATGGTTACGGGCCTGGAAACCCGACTGTGTCCTGTAGGATTGTTATGCGTTAGAATCAACTGGAAGACAAGAGTTTGGGGTCTGGGTCTTAACGAAACTAAGACAAGTCCCCCTAGAGCCATAGGCTGCATTTTTTTAAAAAGAGAGAGAAATAGAGATGGTTAAATTTACTTTAGTCATAAATTATCCAACATATGAATTTTTAAAATTATATTGAAAAACACTTTTAGCATGCTGATAAAGATCAGAGATTTTCAAACTTGAAATCGTTTTAAAATATTTTTCTTCAAATATAAGAATAGATGGTCAAGTAAATATGAATTTAAAATGATAAACCAAAGTTTAATGTTTATAGTTACCAAAAAGGCTTAGAGGAGTTTTAGTTAATGACTTAAAGTTGTAGTATTCCAAATTCAATCTCACTGGTAAATAAATCTTTAATGGTAAGTTTCCGATATTTCAACCATGCCCTTTAATTTAGCTCATTTTCTTCACAATTGAATTCCTAGTTTACAGGCTTAATTAGCACATTGCATGTCCTATTAAGTATGAACATCTGCTGCTTTAGTCCAGTTTAAAGACTTCAACCATTGTCTTAACTATAGTTTTATTTCCTTCTTTCCCCTCCTTCTAATAAAACAGAAAATATCTTAAAATTATGTAAATGCTGTCAGAAGCAGAACCGATGGCTAGATAGGAAAGCTGTTATGTTGTAGATACAAATATTTATTAATGGTAAAGAAGAGTTGGTAGGCATCATTGTATAATAAATTGATTCACAAGTATCTTGAAAGGTCAATATTCCAAAGAGAGGCTACATAGATATATTTTCACACCTCTTCTTGGAGGTAGGTAAGGCAGACATTGGTAAATGAAACACATATGGAAATTAATTGCTTTTCCTCAGTGACCAAGATAATAACAAAACTCAGAATACCTACCTTCCTGATTAGTGTTTATTGAAAGAGGTTGTGTTTTAAATCACAAGCCTCCTTTTAAAATTTATTAAAACCATGTACACCAGAAACTTGTCAAATTGAACTAGAAGATAATTGTTCTTTTGATATAAATGAAAAATCACCTAATACGTCTTCACATATCCTTAAACAATCTTGAAAAATTTTAACGTTTCATATTTTCAGAAAATAGTTTTAGAAAAAGATGAATCATAGAAATTTCTAATAACAAAAAAACAGAAATATTCTGATCAGAAGATACTAGATAATAATTATTTTATGTTACCCCCAAATTAAAATTTTTTTAAATAAAAATAAAATGTTCACTGCTTCTTCTTGCCTTAGCTGGTCCCCAAATGCCAGAAACAAAACTCCTGAGTAATAAAGATAACAAACACATCCTCCCAACAAGATATATGGCCCACCTCCAAATATCATCGTGGAATCTAGAGAGCTTAACAAAGCTGGAACGCTCCTTTCTCCCAAAGAGCTACAAGCTCACAAAGAGGGTAAATTGGGAAATAAATCCCACCCTCTGGAAGAAGGTGGCAAGGGAATATCATGCTCTGGTCTGGTGTTGAAAATGTATGTGTATGTGTGCGTCCTCTCCTGTGTGCATGTGCACACATGCAGGTGTGAAGACGCACAGTGGGTTTCAAGTACACAAAGTAAGTAGATTGAGTATGAATTCTACAATAAGGGGGGAAACGATGTTAAAATAATTAAACACTAAAATGCAAAGAAATATCTGATTTATAAAAAACACATTACAAATAGAAAGCAAAAATTAAGAGCACAGAAATGAATTCAAATATATTAGAACGCTCATTGAATGTGAATAAGTTGTTTCAAGAAGGATGTATATAAAGATTGAAAATAAAAGGGCAATATATGTAGGCCAATTAAATTCTATCAAAAAGAAAAAGTACCATCAAGAAATAGAAGGCATCTATTAAGACTTTGTTCTGCATTCTGCGTGATATTATAGCAAGGAAAACAAGACAAAAAAATTAAATAAGATATACCTATCTAGGAAAGAAAGAAAGAAATTGTCATTATCCAACTAAAGATATGCAGTCCAAAATAATATAAAAGCAAATTATAATAATTACAAGAGAGATTGATGGATATGAATGAGAATAATGTACAAAATAAATTAATGAGTTCATTTTATGATATGTAAATATTATAAATATTTGATCAAAGACATTAAATAACACCAAGTTCAAGGATAATCATTCTTATCCAGTAGATTCAGACTCGCAGAGACGTTATAGGCAAAGTAGAAATGCCTCAAAGTTTTCACGGTTGTATGTAAACCTTTCCAGGAGCAGCCTGCCCCATCATTTTCCATGGAGTGGCTGCTGGGTTGAAACCATCTACCTTCCCTTAGCAGCTGACCACTTAAGCACTCTCCCACCAGGGACCTTTCCTTTTCATGGATAGGAAGATTATCTTAAAAATATGACAATTATTGAAACAATAAATGAAGTAATGCATGTCAAAAGTAGAATGCTGACTGAGTTAGTCTTCAAATATCTTGACAATTTGATAATAAGGGAAGATATACTTTCTTTGTAGACATTAGCATGTATCATAAAAATAGAATTACCAATTTAGGATTAGAAACAGGATGGCAAAAGGATAAATGAGAAAAAAAACCCTTGACTAACAAATACATGTAAACCTAATAGATGACGTGCACAGCAGTACAAGAATAATAGTACAAAGACGTTTATATGAGTGGCGAAGGACACATAAAATTACATAGCTCCCTGTTACCATAAAGAAAAGAGGAACAAAATTGATTGAGTTTTTGGAAGAAAACATAAGAGATGATTTTAAGAATTCTAGAGAGAAAGACTTAACACACATACACACAAAATGCAAATATGAAGAAAAAGGCGGGTGAAGTTAAAAAGACAACTCAAAAGAAGATGTTTATTTGCATTATGTGTAATGCTCATTACTTGTCCTAAAAGAACTGATATCTGAAATATATGTAGACTTTTATCTAAAATAAATCAATGAAAACAACAAAAAACTCAATGAAAATGTACTAAGGATTCAAGAAAGTTTTCATGAAAGAAGACATTTGAATGCTCGTTTCCATGTGAAAAGTTCCTCAACCTCATTAGTCATATGCGACCTGCAAATTAAAAAACAACGAAATGCAATCTACACCAAAATGTATGTGTAGAAATGTAAGTGGTTAGAATGTTGCCTTAGGCATATAACCCTGCAAAGTTCAGCAAACTTGTGAGAATGTAATTGGTGAAAACTGTTCAGAAAAATTTTAAAAAATAAATTAAAGTTATGTCCATCCCATGATCCATCTCCCCCACTTGTACCTAAATAAACTAGATGGGTGAATTATGATATACTTATGAATTAGTAAAAATATAACAATGAGTTATAGTCATGTATTTAATTTTAAAAATGTGAATACTGATATTTATGTATTAATTTATTCATTTATTGTTCTTGTTTGAGATGAACTTAGTTATCACGAAAGACTCCAAGTCCATTTCAATTTTACTAGTCAGATATTTATGAACAAGATAATAGCCACTATTTGTTAAGGAGAATATCCTATATCTGAAAAAATGTTAAATAATCAGTATTGCATCTATTAGGGGTGACTCTCCTACCAAAATGTTAAGTCAAGTGGCTGACAAACTGCAAAATAATTCATATCATGCACATCTAATTCAGAAATATGAAAATCCAATAAATATGTTGTTTACAGGTGCAAATGTATGCACATCTGTGGTGGTTCCATGATGTTTTTATCATTCCGGAATCTTGGGCTGAATTCCCAGCCTATGCACCTCATGCATAATGCTCATCTGTGGAGGCTTGCCTGTTGCTATAATGCTAAACAGCTTTAATTGCAGCTATTGAACCAAGACTAGGAACATCTTCCCTGGTGGTCTATTTCCAAAACTCTAGGAAAGCCCCACAGATAACAAAGGTCCCATGGACAACCTACCACAGAGATGGCCCAAGATTGAGCAGTTTTGTTCCTTTGCGCATGGGTCACCAGGAGTCAGTCAGGGCAGGCCCGATTCAATCATATCTGGCCACCACCACACCCGAGGAAGTAAAATGTACCTGTAGCGAGGGGACATCTTGCACAGTTCACCATTTGAGGATATACTAGGCAGTAATGTACATAAAACATACTATAGTAGCTATATCAAAATTATGTAGTGAGACAGTAATTACATTATTTCTTACATCTATAAAGTGTAGGTATTTTATATGCATGCGAAAATGTTATATTTTTAAAGATAAGATCAATTCATGACAACAGGTTGAGTATACAGTTTCTTCCCTCAATCCTATTTCCCTGCTACTGAGTCCATTCTGACTCAAAGCAACCTACAGAACACAGTAAACAAGGGGTCCTCACTGTTTCCACATAATCAGCCCGTGGAGCCATCGGTGAACTTGAAGCACCAACTGTATGGTTAATAGACGAGCACTTTAACCACTATACCACCAGGGCTTCTTTCTAATCCCATTAGATGGCAAGACATGTTGCTGTTAGGTGCCGAAAAGTGGATTTCAACTCTCAGTGATCCGTATAACAGAACAAAGCACTGCGAGGTCCTGCACCAACCTCACCATCCTTCTCATGTTTGCGCCCAACAGCGCAGCCAGTGTGTCAATCCACCTTGCCAGGGGCTTTCTGCTTTTCCACTGGCCCTCTACTTTATCAAGCATGATGCCCTTCCCCAGGGGCTTGTCTCGCCTGACAACGTGTCCAAAGTACGCGACACAAAGTGTCACCATCTTTGCCTTTAAGGAGCATCTGGCTGTCCTTCTTCTGAGACAGATGAGCTTGTTCTTTTGGCAGTCCAAGGTAATTTCAATATTCTTCACTAGCACCGTGATTCAAATGCAGCAATTCTGCCATGTCTTCCTGATTCCTTGTCCAACTATCCATAAGGTTTTCCGCAGCTCACTCCCCTGAAGCTAACAGCCTAGTCCTTCTTTGTAATCTGTTCTTAGTCTGGAAGTTCTGCAGAATCCTGTTCCCTTTGGACGATCTTACTAGTATTTGAAAACACCAGTGATGGAGTTTCCAACATCATAGCAATTCACAAGCTACCACAGCATGACAAACTGACAGGCAAGTGATGGGGCAACATATATATATATATATATGAATATATATGGTGTGTATCTATATGGTATATACATATATGTGTGTGTATATATACTTCAGCAGTTAGTGCTATCATGCAGAAGAAGGAAGCCAAAACCAAAGAAAAGTGCAATTTCTAGAAGCTTGAACTGACAGAAAACCAGTGAAAAAACTCCAACCCAAAGTAGCCCTGAGAGGAAGCCGCCGCGCAAAGGTGAGAGTCTTTCTTGCCGGAGGAACTCGGCAGACACGCCAAGCTCAGAGTCAGCAAATTGAAAGCGCAGAGCAATCATGAGGGCAATTAATTTCAGGACCGTCAGTCAAACAGCAAGTGCTGTGCCAGTGTCGGTCCTCTGGCTTCGGACAAAAATACAGAGAGCCAGAACCAATGGCATGGACTTCTCAGGAAATCCACCAGAATTACTTTCCAAAATAGAATTCTTCTGTGAGCATACATGATTACTAGCAGAGAAAATGTGATAAAAGACCAAAGGCACTAAGGAAACACTATTGGTATTACTGTTAATGAAAGTTATATTCTACTTAAAGTCCGATACTTTGTAAAACCTAGTGTTCAAAGTTAAAATTCTTCATTACATAAGGAAATTTTGTCAAAAGTATCACTACTGTGGGGGCGCATTAATATCTGTTTATGCAAAAATGACCATGTAATGAAGTACTCAGGAGTATAAATTTATTCCCCGTAAATAATAATTTAAGCTTAAAATAAGGTAGGGAAATGTTCATAGGCACTATAACTTGAATATTCTCTCAAATATGTGTTGGATTAATTATAAAATAGGACCCTAAGAACATTTCAATGCATCCACACAATTGAAATTTAAGTGGACAAGCCAAATTCTCTAATTAGTAACAAAAGGCTGCCCAGAAAAAATCGCTTCCAAAATAATTTAGAAAAAAATAAACATCAATTACTAATAACAAGTCATTGTAAATTAGTGTGTTAATCTGGGTTATCCAGAGAAACAAAAAAAATCAGTTTCACTTATATACATATAAGAAAGAACTTCCTACCACGAATAATTTTATGTCAAGATGTCCCAGTACCATCCTACTAAGCCGTAGGTCCAGTGCTAGCCGGAGCCTTTTCAGATGCCGAAAGGTGACGTGGAAATCAGAGAGCTGACAAGACCCGTGGGTACAGAAGAATGTGGATCCAAGGTTGGTGGGAATATGGCGAGGTACTGATACCTACAGGGTCAGTGGCCCATATAGGGCCATCCCTGGAGGCAGACATGGAATCCAAGTGAACAGGAGAACAAAGCGCAAGGGAGAATGAAGTTCTCATTGTGTCCGTTATAAAAACGCCACATCCCAATGAGACATAGCCAGGCTGCCGCCTGAGGGACAGGTCAGATTGCACATCTACCTCTAGATAGGGGCCACTGGATTTGCATAAAATCTAACCACCATAGTTAGGATTGGAAGAAACCTGTAGATGGAAAAGGTAGGTATTCCAGACACCCACCTTAAAATTAGGTATGTTTTTATTAAATTTAATAAAAAAAACAGATTCTGCTTTTATAGGGCCTATTTCCCATTGTTCTGAGTAGCCTAACCAGTAAAGGAAGACACAAAATAAATGAAATATGACCAAAAAAGGAATGAGTTACAAAAAAGGAAAGACTTAAAAATGCCATTATTTGTAGATACTGTTGCTTATATGAAATACATAAAATATCAACAAAAAACTTGTAGAATAAAACCATTTTAGTAAAAAATAAGTGGTAACAATAAGTGTAATAAAAATAATAAAACAACTGAGACAACCTATAAAATATTTAGCATCAGGTCTTAAATAGCAACACTGGAAGGTCAGAAAGATCCTTAAATTTCATAGAGAATTATGATTTCCAAATTTCCTAATTAAATATTAATCCCAGCTCAATTACCAACCAAGCATGGCATTAGAATAAAGATTTTTGTCTTGCATAAGACTCAAAATGTGTAACTGTTTAAAAAAGTGTACCTCTTATCCTTCTTTTTATGGAAGCCATTTCTGAGAGTCCTTCCAAAGAATGGAATAACCGCACAATAAAAGGATTCGAGTAAAAAGAAAACAAATTCCCAAAAAGATGGCAAAGAAAAGTCCAAAGAAGCTCAGAGTTGCACTATGGACTTAGGAATGTAAATAATAAAAAATAAGTGCATGTTTGTCCTTACTGGAAGGAGTTTCATATATTTTATTTTGATTAAAGATTCATAGGAGAAAAGCAGAGAAAAAGGAAGTATTAACTCAATAAATAAAGGTTTGTATGAAAGTCAACACATGATTTCCATGTATACTATCATGTGTGTGAAAAAAATTACAGTCAATAATTTACTTTAATGATGAATTAAGAAGGAACTGGAGTGAGCGGTGTTATAAGGGAACCGAATTCTCATCACTCAGAGTAGAAAGTAAACACCATAAATAACATCTAAAAATGACAGTACAAGCTGAGGAAACAGCTAGAACTCTTCAGAGTGACTTCCTCTAAGGAGTGTGAGCTGGGACGGGGTAATATTGTTCCAGGGATAGAGTGATACATGTTTACAATGTGGGTCTATGGTGAGGAAGCCCCAACCACTAGCATATGTCCACTTCTGTGAAACAAATACTCTCACTGTGACCAATTTAGAACAGTGACAAATCTTTCTGAACAGTATTGGCAAAAGACCTACCAAACTGACTTTAGCATTCGTTAAACTATGTATACACATTATTTGGAAAAAATAAATAAATAATTGCCAATGACAACCAAGATAAGACACAATTTTAGCTGCCAAATTGACAAAAAAATTATTAATCATTTTATTGGGGGCTCCTACAACTCTTATCACAATCTATACATGCATCAATTGTGTAAAGCACATATGTACATTCATTGCCCTCATCATTCTCAAAACACGTGCTCTCCACTTAAGCCCTTGGCATCAGCTCATTTTCCCCCTCCCTCTCTGCTCCCCCCTCCCCTCCTGAACCCTTCATAATTTATAAATTATTTTATCATATCTTATACTGTCTGACATCTCCCTTCACCCACTTTTCTGCCATCTAGCCCCAGGGAGGAAGTTATATGTAGATCCTTGTAATCGGTTTCCCCTTTCCACCCCACCCTCACGGTATTGCCCCTCCTACCACTCGTCCTGAATTCTGTGTTTTCAGTACCTATCTGTACCAGTGTACATCCCCTGGTTTAGCCAGATTTGCCAGGCAGAATTGGGACCATGATAGTGGTGGGGGAGGAAACATTTAAGAACTGGAGGAAAGTTCTATGTTTTATCGTTGCTACCCTGCACCTGAACTGGCTCGTCTACTCCTGTGACCCTTCCATAAGGGGATGTCCAGTTGCCTACAGTTGGACTTTGGGCCCCCCAAACCACACACACACCCTCATTCACGATGATACGGTTTTTTTTAATATATGAGAAACTGCCATTTTCTTGAAGCACTGGGAGCAAATGCACTGCGACGGAGTGGCTTCCAACTCTAAGCTCCCTGTATGGCAGAGTAGAACTGTACCCAAGGGTTCCCCACCAAACTGTAAATCTTTAAGGGATTAAAAAACCTCATCTTTCTTCTGCTTAGCAGCTGGTGGTTCCTAATTGCTGGCCTTTTGGTGCTTAGCCCAGCGTGTAGCCCATGGTGACACTAGGGTGGGATCAGATGCATGGGCTGCACTGCCAAGCACAAGGTCAGCAGCTAGGCACCAGCGGCAGCTACACCAGAGAGCTACCTTTTCAGAAACCCCACCTACTTTGCCCTACAGGGTCCTTCTGAGTCTGAATCAACTCCACAGGAGTGAGTTTGATTTGGTTTGGGCTGGAAGCAATGTCAACTGGCACAATCTTTTTGAAGAACAACTTAGCAATGCCTATGTAAAGCAATCACTCATGCTTTTTGATCAATCTGACAAAGGTTATGTCATTTGAAAGGGAGGAGGACTTGAAGCATTTGCTGATGAAGATCAAGGACTTGGGCCTTTAGAATAGATTACAACCCAATGGAAAGAAAGCCCAAATCCTCACAACCAGACCAGTAGAGGTCACATCAAGCAAGGTAAAGAAAGCAACGGTTGATATTGTCAAGAAGATATCACCGTGCGTGGATCCTCAATCAATGCTCATGGAAACAGCAGTCAGGATATCACACAATGAATGGCATTGAGTAAATCTGCTACACAAGAGCCATATAGGTGTTGGAGAGCAAGGATGTTACTTTGAGGACTGAGATGTGCCTGCCCCAAGCCCTGGTGTTTTCAATCATCTCATAGGCGCGTGGCAGTAGGACTGGAGGTAACAAAGAGAGAGGAAGAGGTGATGCATCTGAATTATGGTGTTGGTGAAGAATATTGAAAGTACAATAGGCTGTCAAAAGGACAGACCAATCTGCTTTGGAAGGTACAGCCACAATGCTCCTTAAAGACAAGGATGGCAAGATTTCATCTCATAGCCTTTGGACATGTTGTCAGGAGAGACCAGTACCAGGAGAAGGACATCATGCTTGGATGAAGCAGCAGGTCAGGGGGAAAAGGAAGTGTTATAAAATTGATTGACCCAGTGACTGGGTCGATGGGTTCAAACATAAGAGCAATTTTAAGGATGGCACAGTATCAGGAAGTGTTTTGTTCTGTTGTACAAAAGTTTGCTCTGAGTCGGAAATGACTTGATGGGACCTAATAACAGCTCATAGAAAAGAAGAATGCTCCATCTTTCCCCCATGGAGCGGCTCCAACTGCTGACATGGTGGTGAGCAAGCCCAGTGTATAACCATTATGCCACCAGGGCTCAACCAGACCAATACTCTTGTATATTTATTCTGTGTCCTTTTATCCATCATATTTTGCTTTGACCAAGTGGTGCTGACTTCATCCTAATTTGCTATTCCCTACCCACCATGAAAACTAACGTGTCTGCTCTGTAGAAAGAGATTTCCCCTCCCTTTTCCTCTTACCTCTAGTAGTCCCAAAGAATGTTACTTTTTGTATGCCTACCTATTCTTGTTTTTTTATAATAGGAAGATCCTATGGTATTTTTCTGTGATTGACTTATTTCACTCAGCATAATGCCTTCCAAATTCATCAACACTATAGTATATTTTTTAGATTGTAGTATTCTCTATAGCTAAATAATATTTTATTATGTATACTAGTGTATACCAAAGTTTATTTACCCATTCACCAGTAAATAAGAAGTTAGGTTGTCTACAACTTTTTGCTTCCGTGAATCCATAACAGCCATGGACCTAGGTGTGCATCTATATCGGTCTGTGTCACTAAGTTTAGCTACCCAGGGCATTTTCTTACAGGTAGCATTGCTGAATCACAGGGCAGTTTTGTTTTTCGCTTTTGCAAGGAGGCACCATCCTGTTTTCCATAGTGGTGGAGCCAGTTCCCAGTCCCACCAGCAGTGACACAGTGTTCTAATCTCCCTGCACTCTACATTTGCTGCTTCCTGCTTCTTCTCCTTGTCCTTCTTCTCTGCTCAATGCCATGTTGAAGTGTCTCACTGCAGTTTTGATTAGTATCTCCCAGATGCACCCTTAATGTGTTTGCTGGATGCTTGCATGTCTTGCTTGGGGAAATGTCTGTTCATGCCTTTTGCTCATTTTTAATTGGTTGTTTTTCTTCCTGCTGTTGAAGTTTTCTGTATATTTAGTGATTTGATCCTTATAAGATGTATCATTCACAATGGTTTAAAGAGTTTTTATATGACCTTATAAAGGAAAGGCAATATCAATTCCATCATTAATTAGTGACTCACTCACTCACTCACTCACTCACTCACTGCCGACAAGTGGGTACTGGCTCACAGTGACTGCTTTGTGTGATTCTGAGACTTTAACTGTTGACGGGATTAGGAAGTCCCATCTTTCTCCCAAGGAGAGGATGATGGATTCAACCCGCCGACCATGCAGCTCACAGTGCAACAAGTCACCACGACACCACTGGAAATATTATTTTTGATATCTATGAAAGATTTTAAAGCAATTATGTCACTAATTTTACATACGGGTAAAATTAACTAACAAAAGAAAATGTTAGTAACTACAATTATTGACTGCTTTCTCTACATTGAAAACTATACTAAACATTTTATATATATATACTGGAAACTATGCTAAGCAAATTATATATACAATTATATCCATAAGTTTATATATAACATATATATGCATATAGTTTTATATATAACTTGTTTCCATATATCTGAAGTATTAGTTATATTGGAATATTAAATGCATATAATATGCATATATATATACACATATACTCAATTTGGAGCAAGGTATAAGCTAGAACTGTCCATCTTCAAAGATTTCAACCACTATGGAATAATCATAAAATATGAGCAAATTATCCCATGAAGATTTATGATACTATGAAATTTTATTATACAATTAGCCATATGAATCATTGTTAAAATCATACTCTTAAAGTGCTACATGGGATAATCATTCAATAAATTAATGTGCACGCCATTGTTTAGACACAATAAAATATTTTTTAATGTACCTTCTCTTAAGAATCCTTCAACTACTGATTATCTAGCAAAAATAACTACATGAAAAAATGATAGTCAACCAATTCCTAAATAAAGCATTGATCCATTCTCCCTATTCTCCTTCCATTGCAATGTACAAATCCTTAATATAATAATTTACACAAGCCCTAGGTTCAGTGATACTTATTTAAATAAGAATAGCATCAGGAGTGGCTAATATGCAAACCTGAAGCACATTTCTGGCACCAGGAGGACTCTCATTCTCTCCAGTGATTACTGGTCCACAGTGAAAATGAACAGCAACAGACTGGTGGTCCCTCTGCTTTTACTGATATGCCCAAGACAATGTGCCAGGCAGTGCCAAATCAGGTTTCTAACTGTCAGGCATGGTTGCCGAGGTGTTTGTTCGCTTTTATTAGTCCATTGTAGATGTTGGCTCTCTTCCCGGATTTTCTGCTTTGTTTTCCTCGTTTGAGTTTGTTTGTACCATCTGCTCTGTGAGATCAGCATTCTCTTCTCCGCGTTCTCCATCTCCATCGCTCCAAGTTGGAGTTTGGGGTGTTTAACTGTTTTTTTTTGTTTTGTTTGGGTTTGGGTTTTAGTTTTTTGCTCTCTGAAGTAAAGATCACCTGCACCTCATTCATTTTTATATACAATTTTCCAATTTTCTGCAGCAGACTTCTCATTCTTGTGGGGAGTTTGTTCTAATTAACTTGATAATCTGAACTGGGATTTCAGTTGTATGTATAAGCTGTGTTTGTTCAATGCATTTTTAAACCCAAGACCACAGTTAAAATAGATTCTCTGGATTTGTCTTAAATCCTGTCACTGGAGTCCTTCCTAACAATATATTTACTCGGATAACTTATTTATTTTTTATCTGAAGCTACACATCCAATAGAAAAACTACTCTCTATGTGAGCAACACATTCAATGGAGTTTAAAACATATGTAGTATTGTGAGTTGGTTCTATAATTTAATAAGCACCAAAGGGATTCAAATGAAAAGACAGCAGATACCATATCTAAAGGGGGAAAAAAATCTGTGAGAGCCTGTCATGATAGCCAAGGACAATTTAGCTTCAGCAGGCCAGAGAAAAAGGAAAATTCAGTACCTGTACTAGGTAACCGAAGAGATATGAGCGAATGGCTTCAAGAGAACGTAGCTGCGCCAAAGGGGACAAACAAGCAATAAACGGCTGCCATCAAGTTAATAGGAACTCATGGCGACTTCATGTGGTTCACAGTGGTTTTGTGGAGCGACCTCTGAGAAGGAGACAGCCCTTCTTTCTTCCAAGGCACTTCTGTGTGGGTTGGAACTGAGAACCTTTCACTTGGCAGAGACTGCATAATCATTTGTGACACCCAAGATCTCCAGGCATAAACAAAAGTGCCGCAAAGGCCTTGTTTTGTAGGTAGCTCTGACCTCAGGAATGCAGACAGAAGAACTGTGGTCAGTGCCGGAGCTCACTGTCCAGAAGGAAAGGGAAGACCACAGAAGGATCCAGAGTAGGATGGCAGTCTCATGTGGAAGGCTCCCAGGGAGTGGAAGCCAGGGAAGTTCCGTTACAAACGCAGCACTGAGTGGAATTATGTTAATGACAAATAAAGCAATGATGCTACTGTGGGAGCTTAAGAACCATGTTAGCAAAGTGACCTTCAACCATTGCTCGCATGCTAACATCTCACTTCCTAGCCTTGGATTCTAAGTGCAGTGGTCCTTCAGTCCAAACCAAAAGAAGATGACTCAGAAAACCAAACTAGGACTAGAATCTATAGAGACACGGCGTTGAAGATATGAACCACAACTAGAACGTATGTAGACCACAAGCCATCGCTTGCTATCCCGTGCCCAGGGAAGATCTCAAACTCCCGACACACTCATTTTCCAAGTGAGTCCATATAGGGTCTAGCCCAGTCTTAAGCCTACACTTGAAATCATGATGACTAATTGATAGGAATGGACGTTCAAATAGACTCCAAGTCACTTGGCTACACCTTTCTCTTTTCAGTCCAGTGTTGTTAGATTTTCATGGAAATTTTTAAAGGAATGGAGTTATCTGAGGAAGGCATATGCTTGGAACTCCTTCACCAATTAATATGGCGAGACGGTGGCTTGGAAACATCAGAGGCAGGTGCTATGGGAATTCTGCTGACCGAGGAACATTTGTGCAGGCCCAAACAGCATTTTTCAGATCTTATCAGGAAGACAGTCCTACCGACACATTTCTTTAAATATTCCCACCGTGTCCTGAGTTAAACTTTTGTTTAAAGGGAACACGGACAAACACAGGGAGCTTTTCCCTTACATTTACTCAGCTATCCCAGAGGGCTGTTGCAGGAGCTCAGCGATGGAGTGAAAGAGTCTCCCGAGTCTGTAAGCTCAAACACAATCCTTTTCAGGGTGGAAATGAAGCTGGGCACAATTAGGCAGAAAATGATATCTTTAAAGGGGAAAAGAAAGTCTGTGCAGGCTGCAGTCCAAGTTCATGAGAAAAATCAAAGGAAGGAGAGAAGAAAAGCCTTCCCCTTAGATAGAGAGCATGACCTTCATCTGGGGTAGTAGTAAGAAGCATTGTTTTTAAGCAGTATATTTTGGTAATTGCTGTCTCATAGAACACCATTCCTAGTCTATTTAGAGAAGGTAAAGTGAATACATTTTTTGAGACTTGATCAGTGTATATATTCTGAATTCTCTGGAGCCAAACTTTAAAAAAATTATTTTTAAAACAAAAATCATTCTATCCATTGATGAAAGACTTAAATGATTCAAAAACAAAGCAGTGGAATCAAATATGACTTCAATAGAACGTTATTTTTATTAATATTTTTCTCTTTCTATTTCTAAACAATGAACACAATTAGACCCAGTTTTTTTCCATTACTCTACAAAATTCAGGTAGGCAGTTCTTTATGAAAATTTCCTATCTTGATTTATCTTCACTTTTTTCAATGACCATGATGTTGCCCTTATATGAAGGACTTCAAGAAGTTCATGGGAAAATGAATTAATAAGAATGTAATTTTTCCACAAACTTTTTAAAGGCCCCTCAGATTTAATCGCAGTATTGATCATGAAACCCCAGAAACCAAGAACTAAGATTTTGTACAGTTTAACAGAGTAATTCAAATAATGCCCAAGAGAGTAAAGGTATTTATAACATCAAAAGAGAAAGGTACAAAAAGAGATTTAAAAGAAACTCTAAAGTTCTTTTGAGCTCAATAGCTGTCCGACTAAATAAAATGTGATGTGAGATTTTTAGGGCAAAAGGCAGCAAAGACTATTGTGCATTAGTTCTTAAAGCATTGTGCCTTCGGGCTAAACTGCTTGCTAATGGCTGTCAATCCTACAACCTTTGAAGAAGTACATATAGCACTTGGGCACCAAGCTTACGTCAGCCTTGTGACAGAGCATTTCTTTTGTTTGTAAGATGTGTTCAGCTCTTGGACAACTGCCTGCAAGTTGATTGACTGCTTCAGTCAGATAAGACTCTAGACCACTCTTAACAAAAGTAATTACAGATTTCTACTTTAACATATTCCCAAATTCATAACTTCACCCTCAAAGTATTGTTTGTGCTTCCAGTAATGTGTTGATGTTTGGGAAGAGTCATTTACACACGTGATGGAAAGTTGTATAGAAATCATTTAGGTATTCGAGTACTTAGAAACTTCTGATGGAGTTGGAAGTTTGTTCTGAAATTTTCAGAGATTGGGACCAGAAATGAATTCTTTGTGTCTGTATACTTTCCTATTAGGTAAGCAGACAGATATAATCCCTATCGTTTTCTGGGCTATTTCCATCTTAAAGCAAATCACATAGTGAAGTGAAGTGAAGCTGCTTTCTTTGGAAAGAAATCTTCTAGCCAATCTCTATAATGCAGATAACCACAGAAGAAAGATTCCACTCCAAAGATTTTCATTCCTATTACTTTGTAAATTAATGCAGCTGTGGCCATATCATGGGCATGCAACACGCAGACACGTGTGATAACAAAGCAAAACAAACTCTATCATTATGCAGGAAATTAAAAAATAGAAGTTATCATGAGATGGATGTCAGCCCAACTTTACTGTCAACGTTCAAATGATCAGAAATACCCTTTAGCTGAAGAGAGGTGACCCATAATAGGGAGAGGTTCCTACTGATAGGGTCTCTCTGCCAAGGGCTTGATAGTAAATAAATAAACCAGGCCCAGGAGTCAAGAACCTTCAGAAATATCACAGGAGGGCAGGGGAGGCACTTTATTACCCCAAGTCTCTTCCTTCTATGGAATAAGTCTGATCATCTGACAAAGGAGGACTGAAAGAGTGACTGTCAAGTGTGCGTACACAAAGGTCCGCTTAGTGAGCCTTATTAAAACAGAACTGCCATCAACTGGAATCGGACGCATAACCCAGGGCCCCTGAGTGCATTCGAGGCACACAGTCCCTGTAGGAGGTTTCAGAGGCTAGAAACCTTTATGTGAAGCAGATCACCTCTTCTTTTTAAAAAATTTAAAAATATTTTTATCGTGACCCCCTCCTCATAGCCTTTTCTTTATCCCACGGGGAAGCTGGTGGGCTTGAACCTCCAACTTTGCAGTTAGAAATCTTCAGTTCTTATGGACAATTGGCTAACAATTTATTCTGACAAATAATTGGAGATGACATAATGTCCTATTAAATGACTTTCTAAGTATTCCCCAAATTAGATATTCATAAATTAATTTACTAGGGATTACAGAGACTGATATTCATAACTCTACTGAGATTCTAATATCGCACAACACAAGCAGGTAATACGCATGTGTTTGCACAGGCCCATAATATTAGAGAAAGAACCTTTGCTGTAAGAGCATTATCTAGGATATCTAGAATATTTAGACTTTCACTTGCTGTTATATTTAATTTTATGTTTATTTGTTTGTTTGCTTGTCTCAAGATAATTTATTGGGGGCTCTTACAGCTCTGTAACAATCCATACATCAATTGTATCAAGCATTTGCACAAATGTTGCCTTCATCATTTTCTAAACATTCACTTTCTATTTGAGCCCTTTTATCAGTTCCTCTTTTTTCCCTCCATCATGACCCCCATCATGACTTCCCACCCTCATGACTCCTTGATAAATTATAAATTATTACTATTTTCATATCTCTGTTATTCTTACTTTAAATGATCTAGTTAGATCAGCATTATGATGATGACTCGATCTCATGAGGATTTTTGGGTCTCATGTGTCCTCGTGTTATTTTTCTCCGGTCACAGCACTACCTTTGAAGTTCAGGAGAGGTTGAAGCGCACAGATGCATCCTGGATGATTTTAGTCAGCACAAGTCCTGTAAAGAGACTTTCACATGCTTACTCACTGCCACCGGGAGCTCACAGGACAGGTGAAGCCGGCCCTGGGGGTTCTGAGAGCGTAACTCGTTACAGGAGTGGAGGCTCGTCTCATACTCGCAGAGCAGCCGTGGTCTCCAAAGGCTTCCCTTGCAGTTAGCAGCCCCGTGCGTAACCGAGCTTGCCACGGGGGTTAGTTACCCCACTCCCCAGTCAAGACCCTAAAGTCATTTCACTCATCTCTTACAGACAAGGCTACAAGGAGTGTAGAAATGAGGCCATGTGTAAACAGACCCACGATACTGATTTACAGACTTGTATGTGAACAAGCCAACAGTGGAACCCAAGTCCACCCATACAGAAGTCAATAGCAAATTTAATCGAATAAATGACCAAACAGATCATTAGATAAGAAGTGAGTTGTGTTATATTTTAAGTCTTACTTCAAACTAAAATTCTTTGGATTAGTCATAAACCTATATTCCTTATTTGGTATATTTTACAGAAAGTGGTTAATTAGAAGACAAAATTATTCAGCTCCGTGTAAATGTCCACTCCCCAGCCACCAGTCTCTGGAGAGAAAAGGAAATATGAGACAATTTCAATCTCAGTCAACTGATGGCAGATCCCAGAATGGCTGATAAAAAGTTGGCATTTCAGAGTTCTTGGCTTTGTGCATATTGTAGATTTCATAATAGTTCAGTAAAGAATGTCTTATAAGCAACAAGTGAATGTGTCCTTTGGGAGACCAGGAGAACATGCGCATGTGCAGGATGAAAACTGCAAAACCCATCTTGGTCAAAAAGATGTTTGAAATAAAGGATAAATAAATTAAATTAAATTTATGGGTCTCAGATTCACATTCTAACGCCAATTGCAGCACTCCTGGTGAACCTATGGTTAAACTACTCAGATGCTAAGCAGAAGTTCAGCAATTCAAAGCCACCAGTCAGTGTACAGGAGAAAGATGGCAGTCTGCCGGATGTAAATCTTACAAGATTTATAGCCTCATAAACCATATGAGGTAATTCTACCCTGTCCTACAGAATCGCTGTCCACTGAAATTACTCTAAGGCAGTTGGTTTGGCTTTGATTTTAAAACCAGTTACAAAGTGTAGCTTTATTCTAATAAGGGAAAATTAAAGAAAGCAGTTGAATTAAGATAAGTGAAATTTATAATATCCAATAATCCACAGCCTGCTGAATGTGAATTATTAGCACTATGGTGATGAAAAAATGTTAAAATGTCTTTAGTGACAAGCTCATGGACTATGAGTAATAGTGCAACAAATCAAAGCAATTTCAAAAATAAGAAAAATAAGAAGTAATATAAATTATATTAGTGATTACGTATAGAAAAATCTTAGCATTTGTACTTTCAAGTAATAAAAATGAAGTTAAAGTATACACAATTGTCAAGCATTTGACACTCTTTGGTTCATTCATATTACAGTGAAAAAGAGACTTGGGGAAAAACTCAAGATTAATAAACAATTAGTTAAATCTTGTAAATTAGATTGAGCATATTTATTTTCCTTATAAGCTGAGGCTTTACTGAGAACTTTGATTAGTATTATTATTTGTAGGGTTATAAAATATTTTCATAAATGTCATGCCATGTTGTCTGTAATTTTGTTTGCATTCCAACCACTGGCGTATAGTTGATTCTGAGTCCTGGTGACTCCACTGGACAGAGTGGAGCTGTCCCATGTGGTTTCTAAAACTGTAAATCTTTACAGATCAGACTGCGACATCTTTCTCCTTTGGAGTGACTGCTGGGTTCAAATGACCAACTTTTGGGTCAGAATCCCAATGCTTAGCCCACTGCCCCTGTGAGGGTCTCTTTCTGTTTGACATAGTTCCTCAAAATATCTGTTTATGGTGGGCTGCTTGCCCTTTCCTCCACCCGTGGGGTGCCCACTGAGATGTACTAGACTGGGAACAATGCCCAGAATAAGCCCAGCATACAGCATAAAATAATTTGAGTATAAAGAATAGTTAAGACACTGTACAATTGGCTAATTTGGCTAAATTTCGTAGCACGTCTTAGTGAAAATAGCATTTGATATAAAATCTCTTCATTAGCTCTAAAATGTTATCCTCTGATTGTATGATAATAGTATATCAGTATTATAATAATATATCAGTATGACACTATATCAAAATGATAATAATATTATATCAGTATCAGTATGATGCTGCAAAAATATCATCAGTAGTTCTTGCCACATGAATTGGTAAAGTATATATATATTCTAAGAACTAGGAGTGAAATGTGGGGAAAGACAATATTTACCAGCCTACCCCTATTAGCTTTCTTAATACAGCACATATAAATCCGGCAAAAGGATACATAAACAAAGCCATCAGATAGGATATTCAAGCCAAAAATATCTAATTCTCAAAGAGGAGAAGAGCTGTAGGGCCTAAATTATCTACCGTCACTGCCTACACTGATAAATGCAACAGATAATTCCTAAACCCTCCACTTCACTTTGTCTGTGTAGCTACACTGTGTTTCGAGTCACACACAAGGCTTTAAATTGACTCATTTATAATATACTGCAGATAGAACTTCCATTTATTACTGAGGGTGGCTTGCACTGTATCATAACTTTAGCTTTGGACAGCAATGGGAACATTTTTCACCCAGTGGACTCTATTTTATAGGCAATACAATGTAGTTATTACCTACCAGTATAAAGAGCAATCTCAGTAATTTCAATGAATAATCCACATAGCAGCTTATATTAGTATTTTAACACAACAAAGTTAAGATGAGTTTTCATTAGTCTTAACTCCTCACTAAAACCTAGCTGAAGATTTTAAATAAAGATATCTCCTCCAACTCCACATAGGTCACTGAATGCTTCATATCAGCAAGTATTCATTATGGCTTCTACCAATTCCACTGACTTAGCAAATGCTAATCGGTTATGATTTTCAAAGTTGGTCTCAGTCCAACAAATAAACTCTCTAGGAATAATCTATCCTATTTTAAATGTGTATGCACTATAATTTAAATTTGTACTAATTTAAAAACTGCGAACTTTGGGACTATAAAAGGAATATGTAGTATTCAGGCAAAATGTTCAAGAAGAGAAAACAACAGACATGCTGAGTTGTGGAGAGACGGGAGCCCTCCTACACTGTTGGTGGGTATTTAAAACGGTGAAATCATTGTGGAGAACAGTAAGGGGGTTCATTAGAAAGTCTGAAATGAAAACTACCGGCAATCTCACTCCCGGACATAACACACATGCATGTGTACATGCCCTAGAGAAATAAGGCATACAGACAGATCACAATAGAAAAAAGATTGAAAAAAAATTCAAGTGTTCATCAATTAATGGATGAATCAATAACCAAGTTATGGGACATATACACAATAGAATACGAAATCAAACTAAAGAATGTTGATGTATCTGTGAAACACCATATAATATGAAAAAACCTAGAGGATATTTTGCCTGAGTAAAATTAATCCCCAAAAGACAAATATTGTATGAAACCACTGCTACAAAAATCCAAGGGAAGGAATGCCCAGAGAAAGACTCGTTCCTGGAAGGTTAGCAGAGGGGAGAGGGGCAGGGCGAGTCAAGTACTAACACAGGATAGACACATATTAACTTGGATGAAGGAAATGGATTGTACAGTAAGGGGGATCAAAGAAACAAACGGTGCCATGAGTGATTCCGGCTCAGAAAGACCTCCCTGTGGGTTTCTGAGCTGTAACTATTTACATATGTAGGACGTCCCATCTTTCTTCCCGAGCAGCTGGTGGGTTCGAACTGCAGCCCATGAGGATCTCAGTCTGTTTTACTACCACAACCACCAGTGCTCCTTCATAACAGGGAATAACAGTACAAATTGATCAAGGTACAGTCAGACACTGGGAGGAACAAAAGAGAAAAAGACAGCAAAAGTGCTTTCTTTTACATACATACGCCAGAACCAACAGTACCAGCAATATTCTGTGAGTGAATACAGATAGCTACACTGAATAGCAATGGGAAGAAGAATGAGACTGAGCCTGTGAGTAGGTTTAGTGGAGGATATTTCTACATATTATTGTATATTACTGCTAATGCATCCACCATAGGACCTATAGGGGGCAAAGTTATAAAGGGACTGTGTCCATCAGTAAACACCTGGAAGATCCTGAAGTCAATGGGCATAGCATAGGCCGCAAAGACAAAGTTCTACATCCCACTTGGGTTGGTAGTGACCGGGCTCTCAAAATCTCAGAGTATCCCTAAACGTGTCACTATTTGTCTCACTTAGTCCAGAGCAAAGAGGTGTGAAGAATGCAAAGACACATGGAAACAATCAATCCCCCGAATAGCAGTTGACGTAAACATCTGTCCCTGAAACCAGAAGAAGCAGAGGGTGTCTAGTTACCACTCTTCACTTCCCTTGAGTCAGCGCTATTCATAGCAACGCCCCAGGGGTTTCCCAGAGGACGACTGTTTACAAGAGTAGAAAGCCGGAGCTGCTGGTGGTTTGGAACTGCCGACCTTGAGGATCACAGCCCAAAGGGAAGCCACTACACAGACTGCTTAAAAGGGAACCCATTACACGGTCCTGGATAGAATGGGAAGAAAAAAACATGGAATAAAGCTGAAAGTCATTTAAAAAACAAACAAACAAAAACCAACTGGACACTGGTCAATCCCCAAGCCTTTAGACCTTAAGGTCTGGAACTAAATTCTCCCCTTGACTCTGTTTTCAGCCAGGTAGTAGGCAGGTCTGTCAATATGAGCAAGAAGCCCTAGTGGTCTAGAGGGTTATGCATTGGATTACTAACTGCAAGGTTAGCAGTTCAAACCCACAAGGTTTTGTTCCTACAAAGATTATGATCCTCAGAAACCCTAGATGGCAGTGCTCCTGAGTCTAGGGTCACACGGAATGTGAATTGACTCATTAGTCGTGGTTTATACTGGTAGTGGGTTATACGGTGAAGAATAGCACCACAGAAGTGTGTGCTCCTGAATATAATCAACCACACGAGACCAAAAGGGTAGCTTTTGCCTGGTGATTAAGCTCAGGAGGGTTGGGGAGAAGGGTAAAGGAGACAGTACTGGCCAGGGAAATGAGGAGAGCACTCTTACATTGTGCTCTGCAGGTATTGCAGTCAATGAGACAACACAGAATATGGAGGAAGTGTTGAGTCAGAAACCAATTTATTCTGTAAACTTTCACCTAAATCTCAAATAATTCTTAAAAAGCAAATACAAAAGAATGCATAAATAGTGAATGTTGCATACTATTTTGTTTCCATATTGAATTTTCATTATTATCTGATTAAAATTACTCCTGAGAAGATAAAATTCTGCAAAAGCTTAAATAATGTTTTATAAATCCTTTTACTTATGCAATAGTATTTCTGAAATGAAAGTAAGTTTAGCGATACATTTTTATGATGATGATCAGGATTTGCTTTTATTCATTCCTTAATTATTCTCCTTCTTTCTAAAAGCAACACCAAGCTATTAGAATGGTTTACTAGATTTATCTTAAATTTTGCCAAGAATGAGAATGCATGTGGCCTTGACCAAGCTCATTAGCCTAATGATACTGAGATAGATGAGCTTTCGTCATCCTACCCCCCATGGGGCCTGGCCTCCAGGGAAAAGGCAGCCGTCATGAAATAACCTCATCCACTGACAAGTGCACCGCAGTCTGTGCCAGTGCACGGCATCAACCCTGTCTGCTCCCGTTGCACAGTTGAGTTACACACTCAAGTTCTGTGTTTACCCAGAAAAGCTTCATATATCAGCCTTTCCCACCCCTCGCAAGAGCATACTTGAGATTTTTCTGAAAATGTGCTCAGCATTGTCCTTGGTATGTGAATAGAATCTTTTATGGCCTACAGTTTTCTTTTACAGAGAGAAACAAGCCTTGTTTTATTTCAGAGGAAAGAAAAGCTATAATCTAAGCAATAATTTTTTAAATCCTTTTATCAGAATTCTTTTTGCCACTTTCCTCTTTAAAGTTTTTGTTTGGGTTCTGTTGTTGTTTCTATGACTCCACTAGCGGGAAATTGTCCAGGAAGGAGGAAGGCAGTGCCCCAAGGTACTCTAACAGGTTCAACCATTACGAACCAGACACTGTGTAAAATTCCAGCAAAACCTTGTCTGAAGAGGCAGAACAGCTACCTTTGTGACACCTTAGTCATATTTTTACTTACACATCATCATCTCATTTCGCTATGGAAACCTTTCCAGGAAATAGCAGGAGGCGACCAAGCCAGCCACCTAGTCTCCCTTTTCTTTCCCTACTTTCATTCACTAAAAAACAAAAACAAAACATTATTTCCACTACAATTAAATAAAGAATCACTTCGTAACACTCTATTGATTCCAGATGTCCTGATCTTGCTTCATTTTGACTTAGGCAATTATTCTTATATATATATATATATATCCAAGGTACCCTGCCCAGTCTAGACATCTCTTCTCTCCAATCCTTCTCTTTTTACAATAACACTTTATACCCATGCAGTGCCTTTTATCCAAAGATCTCACAGTGGTTCTTTTACTCTAATATGCCTTTATATTCTCTAGAGAACCAAAGAAGCTTTTAAAAAAATTTTTATTGTAGCTCTATCTTTCTTTTATGGGGTGAAATCTGGTCCGGTTGCTAAGAAGCATAGATTTGAATACACTGTCTAGCAGCTTTTACCCTTCCGCTTTTAAAAATGGTTATTCTTTTTAATCCATTGAAGTGCATTTGACTATCATTTTAAAAAATCTCCTTTTAAAAGTAAAAATGCAACTCTCTGGAAACCAATGAATCTCATTGCCACGGTATGGTAGGTTCTCCTGCTTCAAGATCTATAATCATTTCTTCAGTGTCAGTAATAAAATGCTTCAGTAACCTCTCCCAGCCCCTTGGCAATCTGCCTACTGGTGTCAAACCATTCTCCCCTACAATCCTTCTACTCAAAGAGCCAAGAGTGATGGGGCTGCCATGGAAATTTGGAATACTGAAGTCCAGGAAGTTTTCCCCTTGTTCTATATGAGATTAATCTCTCAAGAGGATATAATACATCATTAAAACTATTATTTTATTACCAATTTCCCCTAGTCTATTTTCCCCTCCTATGTAGACTTTTAAAAATCTATGTAGTTCTCTTATTTCTAGAATAAAAGATGGATTATTTTCCTATCACATTTATCTAATGAACATTCCAGGGGTACTCTCCCCAAGGTTACACACAAGTCCTTGGTTATCCAAATAACTGTTGTTGGACACCAAAATACACAGGCTATTTGCATAAATCTGAAGTTTTGTTTCACCTTCTAAGTAGGCCAATTCCATGAGCATGTATTAATTATGTATTATATGCTAAGCACTAGGCTAAGTATTCGGAATCCCATTCTTGTATTCAAAGAGGCCATCGGCTAATGGAGACGCCAGGGACAGAAGCAGAAATATAAACAGAGGCGTTAGCTGCACAGCAGAGGCGTTCACCAGGGAATTCGAGAATGTGCACAAGAGCCCTTTCCCTGATTGGGAACGAAAGATGAGCTGGAATCAAAGAAGAAAACAAATCGGATAGAGACCTAAAAGATAAGACTGGGGCATCGTGGGGTGAAAGAACAGTATCCCCCAAATAAAGGAAGTACAAAGAATGGCAAGGAGATGGGAAACGCCACACTGCAAGAAGGCGCTAGTTGTGAGCCCTTATTAAAGCCTAAAGTCGAATTAGAAAAGGTCAATAGGAGTCGTGGACAACGTGGGCATAAATTAGCTCACCAAGCCACATACATGCGACATTTCGAACTCACCAAAATAGATTTTTTAAAAACACATAGGTTTTGTCTAACTCAAATTCTCAAACTTGTGTAAACTAACAACAGAAAATAGTAACAGAGTGTGCTACAAAGCATTGCAAAGGTGGGAAACTCAGAGATTCCCCCAGGGCAGTCATAGGGTCTAAACCGGATGGCAAGTACATGTGGAGTAGGTACAGTATTAGAAGTTACAGAAGATGTTCTAGGAGAAAAGGACATTGTATCACAATGCCTGTATTCTTTTGAAATGGAAGAGCAGTGAAATCCACCAAGTCGTAGGTCCCGGTAGAGACTCAGGCCCACTGGGCATGCCCAACAGTCCTGTGCCATAGGCAACATGACACAGGTGCCAGCACTTCCCTCACCAAAAGTTCTCCGTCTTCCCAATGCAAGGTCAAAAGCTTACCCATTTGTTTGCCAAGGAAATTTGGGATGCTTAAAAAGAAAGTAGTCCGTTGGCTGACAAAGAAGAGTGACTCCCCCTTACATAAGAAATGCCAGCATCTTCCCTTCTGTATATTAAATCAACAAACAGAAACATGGTTCCTTTACATTACAGATAAGATCACTGTTTCAAAGCCAAAAAAAAAAAGAAAATTACGTAACTAATTGAAAGTCATCGGGAAAATCAGTCATCTTGAGATTAGAGCCCAGGGCTCTGACTCATTGCTTAAAACTCTTCATTATGTCACTGATTTAATGGAATGCTGTGGGTTAATCTACAATTGCACTTTGCCAACATCCCTCACAAAAATCTTTAGCTTGACATTGATCTAAGATAACAGATGATGCCTGAATCATAAGGAGGATTGCAGACTTTTTAAATTTCGTTTTGTGATAACAAAGATCTGAAAGCTTTGTTAAGAAAACTGGTGATGAGCCAGGCTCTGCTCAGACTGCTGGTAAATGTTCTGAGAAATAGGGAATCGCAGAGTTGCAGGGAGTTGGTAGATTTCTAACGGAACACTGGCCTCTTCCGATGGTCTGTAATTCGTATATTTTATAGCCTACTTGAGACTGTGTTCCACAGCATTTCTTTTAGTCACTGAGAGCGTTGGCAGTGGTTAATTGCCCAGCAAAGACATTTTTCATTCCAAGTTTGTCATTTAAGCTGGATGGAACTGTCTCCACAATTCTTTTCTGCATATTTGGACCTAATATGGATGTACAAAAGTTTATAATGGAGTAGGAAAAAGCTAGTTTGAATGGGTCTTCCCCCAAACTCCTAACATAAATAGCCATGAATACATAGGTAACCCATTATAAGAAGGGACTTCCTCAGGTCTCAAATCAGTCCCCGATTTTGAAAAAAATAAAATAAACCTAGTTTTGCTATGCGGCCAAGTTAAAGTTTTTATCTCAAGAGGTTGTGTGGATAAGACTATTAATCATGAATAGGGATATGTAGAATGTGAGAGTAAGGAGAGATATTAGGCATTTTTAGTTTAACCAGTTGATATGAATGGAAATTGAGCCTCAGGGAGAACTCTTTCACGGATTAAAACCATGCACAAATCCAGATGTGCCATATATCCCAGTTGCACGCAGGAGCTCCACTGGCTCCTTCTCTTCTTCATGCTAACCTGTGCTTTCCCAGCGGATCTCACAACAACATCCTCTCAAACCCTCATTCTCAATTAAATATAAGCTCTTAACCACTGATCTCAAATGACTTTTTGTCACTACTCATGTTCCTTGACTGCTACATATTTAGTTTTTGGTTTTACTTTGATGACTATTCACTCCATTGTAATTGATTTTTTTTTTTACAAAAACAAACAAACAACAAACTGGTCTGCCAACTGTATGCCGTGAACCCTCTGAAATTCTTCACACAGCACCAAATCCTTTTCTAGCTATCTCGGCCTGCTCTGTCTGCTTTGCGGACATCAATGTTTTCTTCCCAACATCTCAATATGGATATTTCTAAAGGTTTTTCTTGGTTGTCCTTTTGGATAAATATTCACCCAATGTCTTGACTTCAACAACTCTTAGCCATTGTTTTCTGTACTGCATGGCTTAAATGGCTTCTCTAGCCCAAATTTCCTCAGTGCCTTGACTATTGCCCTACCCAGCATTTGTTCAACTGAAATCTTATAGTTACGTAAGTTAAACTAACGTCTTCTGAAACAGAATCATTTCTGTCTCTTCATTTCTGTCTCGATTCAATATGTGTCCACAGCCAATCAACCTGGCCCTAATGTTGAGACTCAGGCTTAAGAGACTCGGCTGATACTGTAGGTTAGCAAATCACCCAGTGCTACCAATTATCCTGCACAGCTGTTCCTTCTTTTCCACTCCTATTGCTTTGGCTTTAGGCTCCAAAAGCCTGACCTGTTTCTGGCCCAATTAGTATAATTAAAATCTTCAAACATACCCAAGAAAATGCAAATAATAGCACAGTGCTTACCTGTATATCCACCAATGAGCAGCAGCCTGTAGCATTATATCACATTTGTTTGTCCTGCATCCGTATTGGAATCTGAAAGTCCTTGTGGTTCGGTGGGTTGGAGGTTGGGCTGCTAACTGAAGGATAAGCCGTTCACAGCCACCAGTCACTCCGTGGGAGAAAGATGAGGCTAACCGCCTGTAGTGCTTTACAGGCTCAGAAACACTGAGGCAGAATGAACTCATTGGGAATAGGTTTGGTTGGGTTTCGATCTGGATTTAGTTGCAGGGACAGAGATATGACTTGGAGCAGGGATTGGATACAATTATAAATAGGAATAGATAAGACATAGATTTACATGTGGATGTGCCTAGTTACTTTTGTGTTGTGTCCAACTTGTGTTGAATGTTTACATATCAGAGTAGAAATGTGTTTCATAGGGTTCTTATAACTGATTTTTTTCAGAAGTGGATCATCAGACTTTTGATTATCAGTTAATGGTATTATCCATTGGAACATTCCAGGACTTCATACGTCAACATATATATCCATACACCTACACAAGTACATATATTTTGATAACAAATTAAAAGAGTCAGATATCATGACACTTCTCAGCATAAATCTAGTAAGAAAATTCTCCTACATTGGTACAAGACCATTATCACAAACTAAAAATGAACAATGAGCCATTATATGTAAAATCCAGTGCACATTCAGAGATCCCCAGTGGTATTCCAAATTGCATTTATTGCTTAAGCCAGACCAAATAACGCCCCCAAATCCACTTAATTCAATCATATTATTTCACATGCTGTTATTTCTCTGTAAGCTCCACTTTGTTCTCTGCCTTCCATGGCACTATGCTCCATTTTAGAGAATGCCAGATAACTGGATATTTTTCTCATTGTTTCCTCGCATTGTCATTTAGCGCTTTTCTCTTTCACCAATGACCAGTGCAGATCTCGCCCATCCCAACCATTTTCTCAGTGCACTTCTGGGGCTCCTTGAAGCGTCTCGGTCTAATCTACTCTCCTGTCTTCATTGCCTGCTCAAACGTCTTTCTTTCAGCATGAGGTCTGGACGTCTTAGTTTTCTTTGAAGCTTCCTCAAGCTTGCCTTGACCTAATACTAGTTTTCTCCCTTATCATTCTCCTTGGTTTCAGACATATTGCATCCAAAAGCACACCAAGAACTTGATTTGTTATAAAATTTTTCATGTTTTAATGTTTTGTCCTTCAATCACACTAGCATAGAGATCATCCAAGTACATGTTATAATGACATATAATTTTATCTAAGTATTAAATAAATATTCATTTGATAGAACGACAAATTAGGCAACAAATTAGCAGATACACAAAATATACAAATTTATAGTTTGCAAAAGACTGGTCTATCAAATCATCATTAGTAGCCAATAGTTTGAGTTTGCCATACAAGTTAATAATAAATTACAAATTTCCATTTATCAAGCTAAATGATTGACTACAAAATATATCCAAAGCTTACTCCTTAGGACCTGTTAAATGGCACTTTATGTGGCCAAGTAGGTTTATTGCAAATGTGATTAAGCAAAAATTCTTGCGATGGGGAGATGATGGTGGATTGCCCAATTGGATTCTAACTGCAACCATCTTTATCTTTAAAAGAGTCAGCCACTGGAGGCGGGGTGGGGGAAACACTTTAACACACACAGAGCAGAGAGATCTGATGGTTCTTGATTGGAAAATTAAAATGATGTAGCCACAATCTGAGGGATGCTGGCGTCCACCAGAAGGTGGTAAAAGCAAGAACTGAAAACATCTGAGCTATTTCCCCTGTATCTTACATCTCTGCTGCAATTCATCCTGTGTACTCACTACCTTCCTCCAACATGTTTCTTTCTAGGCTCTGAACACTTTCTGAACTGTGCCTCCATTCTTGGAGGGGCCTTTCTCGTGGGGCTCACCCAGGTCCCCAACCTCTGACTCCAGCCGGTCTCGCTCATGTACATTGCCCCTTCCTGTCTACAGAGCCAGCTTCCTTCTCCTTGGACCTCCTGCACTGCGGGACCTACTGCAGTATCTCAATCACATTACGTTATACAGAGTTTCTTCTACTGACTTTACCTTTCCAAAATAATGTTACCTTTTTTACAAGATAAATTATTAAACATTAAGGGTCAAATGATATTTTGTGCCCTAGATGGGCTTAGCGGCATAACAGTTATGTTTAATAAAAATTAACTAAACACACAAATTTCTAGAAATGTAGAAATTAGGTGAAACATTACATACAATAGTATGTATTCCTTAGTTATGATTCATCTTTTCAAAGCTGTATTAGTCTGGGTACTTTAGAGAAACAAATACACAGAAACTCATATATAAGAGAGAGTTTTATATAAAGGTTATGTGTGCATGAGGAAAACATGTCAACCCAGTGTTTGCCCAACCCAAAAGTCCAACGTTAACCCATATGTCCAACACCAATCCACAAAGTCCTCCTCCATCTCAAAAACAGACTCAATGATGCCAACTGCAGGAGGAAAGCCGAGTCAGTGAATGTGTAAGCATTTCAGCACTGGCAGGGGTCTCCATATGGCTACTCCAGCACCCATGGCTGCATTGGGGTAGGTCCATGTGGCTTCTTCTCAGGGACATCTTGCAGGAAGTGAGTCTTGCCAGCTAAAGCAGGGAACTGGCTAAGGCAGCTGCACCCTGGTCCGACCATCAGAAAGTAAGAGACCCGAGAACTCCAAAGGCGAGGCTCATTGAGCCATTTATCTCTCCGCCCTTACTAACTACCTCAAAAGATAAAAAGAAGAAACACACTAACATTGAATTGATCAGATCAAATTGGAAGATTCATTTCTAAATCTCTCCTGTCTCCACCAGGCATTAAAAATGACAAATCAGAGTTTTAACTCTTTGTGGAAGAGCTCTATTATTTTTTTGACCCCCCAAAAATAATTCGATTCCTGTATTTCAATTTTTTAAATGGTAATTTTGTCTTAGTTTCTCTGTATTGATCTGTTCTCCTCAGTTCCAGTATTGGCTTCAATCTCAAGCTACACAAGAGGCAAGATAGAGGCAGCGGCTCTTGCCTGCGTGATTCCAAGTTCAGTTTCAGCCTCATAGGATCCTGTTGCTTCCCACTGAATACCAGGGTGACCCCTGAAGCAATAATCATCACGGCCAGATGAGCAACTGAAAGACTTACTTAGGTCCACACTGTCCACTACGATGGGGGTGGAAGTGTTTTCTTAGACTCCCACAGGCTGAGAGAAGAAGAGTGATGCTTTAAAGGAAAATCAGAGAAGATGGATCTAAAGAAATTTGAATGGGTACTTGTGAAAGTATTTCTAGAATTCACAACATGCTCTCCCCATAGCAATATTTCAAGAATTACTCATTCAACCACTTAATGTCTGCCATAAGGTGAAATTCAACTCATGGCAACCTGATGGGACAACAGAGCAAAACTGCCCAGTGACTTATCACAACTGTGCATGTTTGAATTCATCCTTTGGCAATTGTTCCAAGCAAGCAGAGGGTTTCCTTTACCCTCAGAGCTCTGCAACAAAGCCCTTCCAAGGCGGTGTGCAAAGCGAGTGAGTCAGACAACAGTATCATTGTGATCTATGAAATTTTAACTGGCAAATTTCTGAAAGTACGTGATCATAGTCTATCTGAGTCTGGAAACTCTGCTGAATCTTGTCCATCTTGACTAACTCTGTTGTTATTTAAAATACTGCTACACATGTAACATCAAACATCGCATTAGCATGCAAGCACCTCTGTACAAGTTGACAACTAGATGTTGTCCTGTGCATAATAGGATATTTCATGGTGTCACCAGATGCCAGAAGTAGCCCATTTTAACCACCACCACAACAAAATATCCCCAGACATTGCCAAATATCTTCTGGGGATAAAATAGCCCTGGTTGAAAACCACCACTTCTATCAAACCAACCACTTTTCTCTGATCTACTATATCCACTGGCGCAAGCTGTCATGATCTCTTAATGTAAAACTATCATAAACTACAAGTGGATACATTTATATCCACTCTGCTCCCTTCCAGTCTGATAGCCATACCACAACCACCCTGTGCGTTGGGGTTTTCTCCCATGGTTCTATTCCCTCACACATGATTTAGTAGTCTTCATTTGTTTTTAGAAGAAGCTCCTTAACTACATGACTTGGCCTTTACCTATCTTTCATTCTGTTACTCCACACTCTTGTGCTCACTGGAAAGAACAAGACTTTGTTCGCCTAACTCCTGCCTAGTGGAATATTTCCGTGGCCTCAAATGCTTTGCGCATGCCTCTCTGTTCTAAATACTTTCCCCCCCATCTATCTTTTCCTGTTCTTCATTCCTCAGCTATCGAACAAATGCCTAGTGCTTGCCGAATATTTGTTACGTATGTGATGTAACGTCAGCATCAACACAAATCCTTGACTTCAAGAAGCTTGACCCAGGAAGTTCAGATGAGGAGGGGAAATAAAAAATGTAGCAAACAAGTAAAGTTATAAAATGTCAGATGGCGATGAGCACAGTGTAAGGGCAATGGGAAGTGCTGATACAGTTTATAGGCTTTCTATCTTTATACAAGGCTCTCACTAAAAGCTCGTGCTGATAAGGTGAGGGGGTGTGGGGTCACTGAGAAGCAGTGTTTTGGGCAAGTAAGGTAGCAAGATCAAAGACTGAGGTGGAGTCTCCCTGTGCACTGGGAAAGGAATGGCGGGAGACAGGGTCAAAGGCAGCAGAAGGTAAGGACAATGAGATTTATTCCTAGTGAAATGTAAAATCATGATAAGAGAGTTTGGGGCACACATTTAATAAATGACATCTTACTTTTTGTTCTAATGGGGTTACTTTGTTTTGTTTTTCATATAATAAACTATAGGGGGATAATGACCAAATTAGGGAGAGTGAAATGCATTGCTTCGATTTAACCCTTATATATCTTTAATATACATATTTCATTTCCTCTCAGAAATATTCTCCACTTTGCTATGCTCTTATATCCCATGCGTTTATCACGTATGCAGTGATTGGAATCCTTGGATTCCATTTATTCATGTCATTTCTGATTTGTGTTTGCCTCCCTCACTGGTCTGTGAGCTTCACCAGGAAACACCAAACAAAACATACTTTCTTCTTTTGATTTCTCTCTCTTCCAACCTCCTCTTCCTCATCCTAGTCCTCTTTTGTAGATTAGTGGAAAGGTTACATTTCACACTTTCAGCTATGATTTCAACAGTTCAAACCACTCATCAACCTCCCGCTCCGTGTTCTAACTGACCTACCCTGTCCCGTTTTCTCCTTTCCCGCCCATGGGATCCATCTTCCTTTACTCCCAGATCTATCTGTCAACCTTCTAGCCCCCTGGTTCCGCTTCCCACCTTCTCTCCCTCCCAAGGGAGCCTCTAATGTGTGTGCCCTTTGGTGTGTCAATCTGTGCCTTGATACATATCCTTATACTGGTGAGCTCCTACAATATGTATCCTTTTGCTGTTAACTAACTTCACTCAGAAGCATGTTCTCTAGGTCTATTCAGTTATGAGACGCTTAGTGTTTTCATCGTTGTTTTATAGCTACCTGTAGGATGACACTGTGTATGTAATACACAAAAGATAAAACCCCCAATTGTCTTTAACTATGTGACTGATTATAATTGAGCTGCTGCCAATACCTTGCTGTTGTGAACAGTGCTCCAAGGACCGGGAAGTGCACATTCCTGTTCATGGTCTGTCTCTCAGTTCGGGCTTATTCCTAGCAGAAGTATGGCTGGGTCCTCTGGGATTTCTGTGGCCAGTTGTTTTAGGTGGCATCATATCACATTCAAGAATGATTGTACCTATTTACAGATCCAGCAGCAGGATTAGAGCATGGCAATCCCTTCAAACCCTCTTCCAATATTTACTGTTTTGGGGTGTATTTTTGTGTGTTTGTTCTTATTTAAGCTGTCATTGTCTGTGGAAGGTGATATCTCATCACTGCGGTTGATACGCATCTCCTGAGTGGCTAGTGGCCATAAACTCACTGCCTTCTAATCAATTCTGAGTCATAATGGCTCTATAGGACAGAGGAGAACTTCTCCATAGAATGTCTAGGGCTGTAAATCTGGAGGTATCAAAGTACATCACGCATTTGCTGCTCGATATATGCTGACAAAGAGAAGGAATAATGGCAGAAAGAGAAAGAAAGGAGGAAAAAAGAGGAGAATGGAGAAGCGAGAGAGGGAGGGATGAGGGAGGAAAGCCCAGAAAAGATTGACACCACGCATCGTCATTTGGAGCAAGCCGTCACATTTGTTTAGCAAAGGATGCAGGAAGGGTTATGGTTGGGCTACCATCCAAAGAAAGTGTGTTTATCAAGACACAGCAGTATTAAGCCAAACCAAACTCATTGCTACCATGCCAAAGTTGACTCGTGGCAATCCTATAAGTCAGGCTAGACCTGCTCCTGTGGGTTTCCCATACTGAAACTCTTTGGGGAATAGAAGGCCCTGTCTTTCTCCAAGGAGCAGCTGATGGTCTCAAGCTACTGACCATTCAGATCACAGGCCAACTCGTAACCGCTCTGCCAGCAGGGGTCTCTTGACTAAACTCAAATGTAGTATAGCAACAATAGCTAACACGTACTGAGCATTACACTAAGTACTTCAGCTAAATTATCTCCTTGAATCCTCTCAACAACCTTAAGAGTCTGCAGTCCTACACTCTTCAGATGAGGAAATGTACAGAGTGATCAGTTACACAGCCAATAAACTGCAGCGCTGAGAGTTTGGACTCTTGTGTATAACTGCCATGCGCCACCTACACTGGACAGTCCATAGCAATTGTCCTTAGCTCCTGCAGCCCCACTCTCACGAAGCCACCGTGTCAATCAAACAGCAGGTGAATTTCTGTGACAAATCTAGTGTGTACATTTCCCCCAACAGAAACAATTCCCGTCAGTGCCATACAGTTTCTGCTTGAAATTTTAATGAGGCACAACCAGTAAAAAGGGAGAAGGCAAGAAAATGAAAATTCAGAGTCACCTAAGAGTAGAATATAAGTAATAGCATTTGCTGCAGTATGAAAGTACAAAATAGAATCTTTAATCTCCAACACCATTTAATAGACCTTGGTTTGGTTAAGTGGGACAAGGAATATAATTTAATGTCACTTTGAGATAAAGAATAATTCTTATTTCAGGATGCTCAATAAGAACAATAACTTTCACAAAATTAATCTTTCTTTTTGATAAATCTTTAGAGGGAAACAGGAAAAAAACTAATTTAAGGCTATCCATCGGAATTCTTTCATCGCAGCAGCATAATAAAATATGAAATTTCTAAATTATTTATGGAAACTTTCATCATTTACATCTTTCTACTGAATTTCAATTTTTGTAAGGAAGAATTTATCTTCTACCTATTAAAAATGTATACTTGTATGTTTGTGTATACATAATTTTAAAAAACACAAAGGTATATACATAGGAGGGGCAGTGACTTATTTAAGGTGGCTCTTCTAGTCAATGTGTCTTAACCCTCCCCAAAGGACCTTGTCCTGCATAGGTCTGAGAAGAAGGTGGGAGGAGACACTGATAGGATTCACCCACAGGTAGATTTTTCTGGAATGCCAACTGGTAGTGTGTACAATGAGCTCCCAGAGCCGCAGGAGGAGGGATCTGATTAACAGCAAGAGTCCAGCGTGGAAAGTGACCTCTGGACCCCCACTCCACAAGCCAGTTTCCTCCACAAAAGCACTGTTGTATTTGCTCAGTAGTGTTGGAAGGCCATCACTCTATTCATGCCTTGGATCCTGGCTCCATGCCCTTCTCCTGATGTTACAGCTCGCGGCAGTTACATAATCTCCTGTCAACTTGAATGAAGGGGTGGAGTCTAACCTGTCAATCAGGTCATAGCCAATGAGGCTTCTGTGTGGGCATGGCCTTCTCCTGAGGATTCTGCGAAATCCTCTCTTCCTCCTTCAAGGCTGGACATACTCTCTGCTTCCTCTTTCTACTGACATGCTGCATGTACCTATGCTGAAGGAGCCAGAATCCTGGAGATGGAGGAGACCTGTGGAGACCCACGCCAGCAATGAGATACTTCCACTGCCACTGGATCCACAAGACTTTCCATCCACTGGCCAGTGATCTTCCATTATGTTGTGTGAATCTCAAGAGGAATTTATGGACTGGGGTCGGACATATGGCTAATGTCAGACTTGATCTGAACTGGGCTGGGATGTTTTCTTAATAGACAATTACTCTTTCATATAAAGTTCTCTCTTACACATAAATGAGTATCTATGATTTGTTTCTCTAGTCTACTCAACTAACAGATAGCTGTTTTCTGGATCCAGGAAGGTCACAGTGGAGTAGGGTCCCTCTGAGCACTTACTTGGGAAGTTGAGCTTGCTGACCCACAGAAGCGAAGCTGAGTGCCTTCAGGTTGAGGCTCACTGGAATGGGGTGCCTTAATTCAGGGAACTTTATTCAGGGACCTAGATTAGCTGACTCAAGGAGCTTGAGCTGAGTGCCTTTGGGTCAAGGCTTATAGTGGATTGGTGTGGCCCTTAAGGCATTTTGTTAGCAGGCCAGAAAGAACTTGGCAACATGCCCCAATGAACAATTTACCTGTGAGCATCTCTCACTGGCATTACAACTTGTTAACTTCCTTAATAAAATCTTTAGTCATAAATTTTGTCAGTGAGTTCTGTGTAGCCATTACAATGGATATTAAATCCTAAGAAACAAATATAAAACATTAAGCTATCGCATAGATTATGTCAACATGTATTTATCAGTGTATGTATGTATGTTTATAGGTCTACGTCCATGAGTACTGTGTTAGTCTGGGTTGACTAGAGAAACAAATTCATCAACACTCAGATGTGTATAAAAGAGCAATTTTATATTAAAAAACATCACAGTCCAGATCAAGTCCATAAGTCTGAGATTAGCCCACATAAATGATACAAGTCCATAAATTCCTCTTTAGACTCGGGCAGCCATGTAATGATGCCAAACACAGGAAAATCACAGGCCAGTGGGTAGAAAGTCTTGTAGATCCAGTGGCAGTGGAAGTATCTCAAGCTTGGCATGGGTCTCCCAGTGGTTCCTCCAGCTCTAGGGCTCTGGCTCCATTAGTATGTCTCCATGTGGCTTGTCAACAGAAATGTCTCTCGGGGAGAGTGTGTGTCCCACCTCCAGGTAGGAAGACAGGAATTCCCAGAATCCCCAAAAGAAGGCCATACCCACACAGAGGCACCTTTGGCTATGACCTGATTGACAGGCTAGACTACACCCCTTCACTCTAGATGACAGGAGATCATGTAACAGCCACAGGTATGTATCTGTATGTGTGTTTCTTCTCTTAAACATGATAAGGAAAATCTGGTTCCATGTTTGTTGTTTTAACTTTGTACTGTTTAATTAAAAGTTTACAAAGAAACTAGTTTTCCAGTAAGCAATTCTTACAGAAATCATTCTGTGACATCGGTTGCAACTCCCGCGGTGTCAGCACTCTCTTGTTGTCCTTTCTGGCCTCCCTTCTTCCCTGCTTCCAGCATCCCTACACCTTTCTGCTATTTCATCGTTAGTTTGGGCGCAGATGTCATCCTTTTGATCTCCTATAGTTGATTCTTCTAAGAAGCAAATTCTTCCTGGATATTACTATTTATTTAATAGACCATTATTTTTGTTTTTCTTTTTAAAATCTTCATTGCTATTTGAATGCAAATTTTCAAAGAAAATTGACATTCCATTCAACAATTCATACCCGTTTTGTTGTGTGCCTTTAATCACAATTCCCATGATGTAACTGCAATCTATCCACTTCTTCCCAGTGTTATTGTGTCTGTTTCTCTTCACTCCTACCCATGGCTGCCTTCTGAGCTTACCCCTACCCAGAGCTTGATTGTTCCTGATCTTATTGTTCATGATAAAGATCTCTTTATAGTTCTTTTCTGAAGGTTGAGACATGGGAGTTGAGTTGTTTGCCAATAGTTCAATGGGAATAATAACGTTCACTAAACACATCTCTCTGTTGGATAAACCTTTACAGGGAACAAAAGGCAGCTTAAAGTTCTACTTCGGAATTGCTGTCCCACGGATGGGGAACTGAGTGCCTTGGGCTCAAAAGTGATCAGGGCCCATGATCTCAGAGTTCCACCAGTCTGTGTTAGGTCAGATCACCTGGTACTTTGATGGTGTTGAATTGACTCTACAGTTTTTGTCTCACATTATCCAACGGGTTTTCTATTTTGATTCCTTTCAGAGTGATCAGCTGGGGTAGCTAGACACCATTCTCGTTCTCTTGCTCTTAGCGTTTTGGAGGCTGATGTTCACTTTGCTCTTTAGTCCTTTGGACTAATTGTTTCTATGAGTCCTTGATTTTCTACTTTGCCCGGAGGGGGAGAAACCAATAGTTGTGCCTTAGGTGACTGGTGGTACATGTTTAATACCACAGTTGCTACTCATCAAAGTCGTTTAAAGAACACTGCCAGTTGACCTTGACATATCCTGAGACTATAGTCCCAAGCCTCCAGACCTGGCAACTCATTCCTCAAGTTGTTCAATGATGACTATGAGGTTTACCTACATCACATCTCCATTCACTGTATGAGAAATATGGATGTGTTTAAAACACACACAAATACATTCGTATAAATATCTGCCAAATTTTTATATGTGACCATGAATGTAGTCCTTTCCCCCTACTCATTCCTGTTTCTATTGTCTGCCTCCTTCTGTACCTACTTGTACATTAATGTTTGTTATTACTGATAGTGCAAGATTCTGTATGTAAAAGTACTTGCCTTTGTTAGCTGTAACTCTTTGTCCCTCTTTGTTCTTTTTCCTTAGTGCTATTGTACTGATCGACTCTTACTGCTGCACATTGCCTTCCTCTTCACCGAGTTAATATGTGTCTATTATCTAGGTATCGATTTTCTCTCTGATCCACTCCCATGCCTGGTAAACATCAAAGAATTATTTTGTGCTTGTGACTTTTTATAATAGTAGACTCATGAAATATTTATCCCTTTGTAATTAACTTATTTCACTTAGCATAATAGCCGCTAGGTTCATCCATGCTATGAGCTGTTTTGCAGATTCATTATTGTTCTTTAGCATTGCATTGTACCTAATTATGCATATGTATCCTAGTTTTTAAATACATGATTCTATGGATGGACATTTAAGTTGTTTTCATCTTTTGTTACTATGAATAATGTAATGAGCATTTAACTAGGATGCTTACATATATAATTTTATAATATTATCTAGGATGATATATATTATGTATCACACATGCAATATATCATCCTATGTATGACATAATATGTAGAATAATCTGTTTTTATTCCTCTACAGACATTAAGGAGCCCTGGTTCGTAGAGTGTCTAGCTAGTGTCTATATAGTTTATAGAGTGTCAGTGGAGTCCATTTGAGTTACACACACATACACGCACACCTAACAGGAATTCTGATGATATAGTTAGTTGCAAGTTGGTCAGCAATGCGAAGCTACCTGCAGAGGGAGAAATGAAATGTTCTACCCCTGTAAATATTTACAGTCTGCCCCACAGGGGCAGTTTTACTCTGTCCCATAGTGTTGAAAGGAGATGCACTCGGTGGCAGTGAGTTTGGGTTTTCTTTTTTATATGTCATATGTATATATTATTTACTGCCTTGCATCTTTCTTGTGTCCAGAACTCAGTGGTTATTTTCACCATTAGCAGGAATACCTTTACATAGTCAGTTTTAATTATTGGAGTTCTGTTTTAAGGTGTCTCTTTCTTCAGCCAGATAAGCTCCATTTTAAATGTTAGCAAACCCAGGAACTCCAAAGCCTTCACACAGAGTCTACTGTCCTGGGCTTTCCTGGCTCATTGCAGCAGAGAGAAGCTCTGCGCTCACAGGATCTGCAAACATCTGGAGGAAAATAATGTGATAATTAGGAGGCAACGTGGGTTCATTGAAAACAAATCGTGCCAAACTCACTTAATTTCTTTCTTTGATTCATATAACAAGCTGAATGAGAACACAGTGGGTATTTTTATTGTAGTGAAACACTTGACGTAACTTCCTAATAGTCTTAAAAGACCCAGGAAAGATGCAGATGAGGAAAAATGACTCATCGATGTATGATACGCTTATCATTGTGTTATCGTTCCGGAATATATGTCCCTTTCATAGACAAAAGTAAATCTGACAGAACAAAACAATAGTAGTTGTAGGGCTGAGATTATAGGTAAGTTTTCTATAACATGTGTGCAAGTATATGATGTTATGTCTGTGTGTATAATTCATATACGTGATGGATAGGTATGTGTACATAAGTGCTTACATGTGCACATTTTTCAAAATTTTCTAATGAATATAAAAGACCAAACTATATGTTTCATTGTTGAAAGAAAACTACCAAAATTACTTTTAAAAAATCTAATCCCTTAATTACCTTTTGATTACCTTAAAAACTGTGAAAGCAATATATAGCCAATGTCAAAAGTTTAAAATCTCTCATGGTCGTATAGTGAAAAAAATAAAATTACTCAATAGGATTTACTGTAATATACTCAACCATAACTAGATAATGGTTGCGTGTTCATTTTCTACTATATAATCTCTATCTCTCTATATATATATAGACACATATGCATGTGTCTATATATGTATCACTATCAATATCTATCTATGGATAGAGATACATGATACAAGAAAAGGAAATGTGTCTGGTAAAGCGTAATCTCACACAAATCCAAGGTAGTCATGGCATAAAATTACAACCCTGGTTATATATATGTAGATTTCAATGTCTATAGCTACTGGTAAAAAACACACACTTATCTCTAATTGGGCAACATGCTGATCATTATTATAATTCATTGAAAAAATTAATTTGTGTTCCCAAATCACATCCTATTTAACAAAGCATTTTCATATTGGCCTATAATCCCATGGTGCATAATTGAGACCTAACTTCAAGTAAAAAGGAACCAAAGCTGCATTTTTCAATACTTTTGTCTAATATCAGTAATAGTGGTGAGTGGACAAATTCTTGCCAAGAGAGTTGACCTCTGTGTCTCTTTTTATTTACAGAGCAAGGTTAATGATACCAGGCTAGAAAAAGGATTTAATAAATGGATGTAATTTACTGTGTCAGTGGAAGCCTAACAAAATAAGTAGTGATGTAATATCAAACATTTCTAACAATAAAGACAGAATCTTTTTAATATTTTATTTGAATTGTACTAGAAAAAGACACCTCCCCCCCCCAAATTGCCATTCCTTAGAACTGATTAGGTTCTCTTCTAGTCTAAGAGATATAAATGCTTGTCTCTTCATTCTATCCCTGGTGGCACAGTGGATTACATGGTAGCTGCGAACCACAAGGCCAGCAGTTCAAAACCACTAGCCATTCCATGGGAGAAGGGTGAGGTTTTCTACTCCCATAAAGAACTAAAGTCTCAAAAGCAAGAGGGGAAGTTCTCGTCTGTCCTATAAAATTGCTATGAGTCACAACGACTCAAAGACAGCGATGTTAGTGTTAGTCTTCGCTCTTGGCAAAATTGGGCAAGTCAGTATTTTTATAGATCTTGTGTCGTTGTATTGGACGTTCTGTAAAATGACAGTAAAATCATATTTCTCTTTAGTGGCCCACTAGCCCATACTCACTTTTCAGGAATGTGTTTGAGAGAATGAGAGAGAAGCAAGGACATAGACAGACACACACACGCACACACACGCACACACACACACACACACACACACACATCTATTATTACCAGCTTCTCTGAGCTACTTGTTCGGTGATAGAAGAATTGGAAAGAACAAACTGCTGGAACCTAGAACTAGGAGGATTAAACGGAGGGGGTGAAGGCAGAAATGAGGGGAGGAAAGAGGGGAAATGAAAGAAGTGGGGAGAAGAAAACACAGAAAATAAACTGTGAACATGGCTTCCAAAATGAAGTTCACATATTTATGTATTTTTCTTTGTAACACCCTGGACAGCCAGAGAAACAATTCTAGATATTCTTTAATATCTTACAAGAAATCTAAAATATTATCATCTAAATGCATCAGAAATCACTTTTCTTTCCAGGGTTACATGTGTCTTAGCCATACATAGCCCAAAATAATCAGTTAACAGAGGAGAACATTACAAAATAGAGCTTTACATATGACTATAAACCTAGGATTTCCGTATTTACAAATAATAAATCTGTGTTAAAATATGGGTATGGCATGGTGGTCGAGATGCATTTACTTTGTTAACCATTTCTGAACCGTGCACTTGATTCAAATTCAGTGATATTACAGATCTGAGCTCTTGACTCTGACATCGGAGCGTGGTGGCTGAGAACTCCCTACTGCGATTCTTTCACCTGCTTCATACTAGCAGTGATCCCCAATCCAACCATCTCTGCCCTCCTTCCTCAGTCAAGATGCTGCTGGACATTCGTTTTTCAGCTCTTTGGTCTCTCACAGGTCATTTGTATACAACGGTTGTCCCTTCCATGTCCTCTGTCTAGTAGTTGACTATATCCAAGTGTCTATCGTGTTGGTCTAGAGCCATGCCCCCCAGTATTTCAAATGAAAGCAAGATCAACTGTGGTGAACAGGTTTTAGCAATTTCCACATTGAGCCATTTTAAAAAGAAAGACTTGGTGAACTACTAAGGATTGTTAGTCAATGTAAACCTAATGGGTCACAGCAGAACCCAATCAGACTTGCTTGCTTTGGACGCGTCCCCAGGAGGAATTACTCACTGGAGGAAGAGATGTTTGGTGAGGGAGAGGGTCGCCAAGGCTTGGAATACCCTAGGTAGAATGGATAAGTGTAATAGCTCCAAGAGTGGCTATTTGGATGATGCAGGATCTAATGGTATTTTCTTGTACCAAAGTCAGTCTGTTCCATGGCCACGGCAACTTTATTAATGTCTCAAAGATGAAATAATCCTGAGAAATTATTTGTAAATTGTAAGGAAGTTAAAATAAATGGAGGGAGGGGGATGTTGATATTTGTATGGAAAGGCATAGGCATGTGAATGCTTAGCGAATTCAGCCTTCTTGTCCCACTATGGAGCCTGCGTTGGGACTCCCCCTGTTTGTGTTAGTTCACAGAAATCCGCGCAGTCCCTACAAGGTTCAAAAGGATATATTTATGACTTCCCTTAATCGAAGTCTTCTCTCTTAATGGTAAGCATGAAACAGCAACCAAAAGTGTCTCCAAAAATATTATAAATGGCAGATACTTCTGTTAGTAATTTTCCATTTAAAATAAAATGTTATGAATCCTTTATAGCCACATGTTACCAAGCAAATAAATCAAAATTAAAGTTCAAAGCGCTAAGCATGTCCAACAGCAGTACTTGTAAATCAAACAAGTAAAATTCAATAATGCAATACCTTCTCCACCAAGGGATTTGAAAATCTGAATGGCAAAAATAATCATTCTCATTTATTTTAACCACAAAAGAAAGCTTTTCCTCTACCGAGTATGAAAGGAGACAGTCATCTTACTTTTGCCATGTAACTGTAAAATCCAAAATAACTGTAAAATTGTAATAACTGCAAAATCAGAAAATTACAATCTGTTATTTTCTTAGGGAAAGTAGGGGCAAGAATTTGGTAAGAAAATTATAATCTCATGCTGAGATCATTCTTTGGTGAGATAAAATCACAAGGCCACTGAAATGCAAGCACACAGTGATGAATGATACAGGTGGCGAGGGTTTCCTCTTGGGATACGAGTTCAAAATGACATAGCAAACACAAAAAGAGGAAAAACGGCATATAATAATTATAGAAATATTAAAATTCAATAGATTAAAAATGACAAAAGCAGTCAACAATAAGTTTGCCTTTTTTTCAGTGGATCTCAAAGTACTTCCCAGCCATAATCTCAATAACTATTTTATCCGCTCTCAGAGCATCTGTTTACATAACCCCACCTTCTTGTCATTGAAGCCAACTCATTGTCAGTTACTGACGTTTGACTCCGTCCTTCTCCTGCCCATTGAGGCTCTCCTAGGCTTGTCAATCTTACAGATTTTTCTTTCTACAATGGGTAAAAAATGACTATGAGCACTCATGATTTATGCTGCCTGCTGTAGTTTTACAGAGCAGAAGACGAGAATCATCTACAATGCTGATTTCCTTTGGACTGCTTATTTTTTGGGGGGTTTATTGTGGGTTTCTAAGCGTTTCCTTAGTTAACTAGCTTAGCTGGTAGAAATCAATTTGCAAAAGATGAGAAAATTTAGCATCCATTACATATACACGCAAGTGTATACATATTTATACATGTATGTAGGTGTGTATGCATAAAGACATATGTCTACATGCAGGTCCTGAGGGCCGCTGATGGGGGCGATTTGGCATAAGAATCTCTCAAATTCTATCCTGTGCTAAGAACTCTGCCCTTCAGTGGAAAAGTGCATAAGCTAGATAGTGGCTTCTACTCATTTATGTCTTTGAATTTAATATGTAGTTCAGATAATAATGATGGTATATATGAATTATTAATCGTTTGACTATATATTAAATCCTAATATATACCCGGTTCTCCTTCTATACATATAGAAATCATTAACACTTACAATGGCTCACTTGTCAATTTTTAAAATTTCTTATAATAACTATCGTCCATGTCACATCAAAAGCAGAATCGCCTTTTCAGTTCATTTATCTGAAGTCTGTGTGGCTGGTGGGCAAAAGGCATGTGGGTGTGTCTCACCTCTGGTTCCACAAGAGAGAAATGAGAATCAAACTCAAAAACAGCACAAGGCCCGTTCCTTCGAGACTGAAGTCAGGCATGCCTCCACCCTTCCTCACTAAGTCGGCCACCAACTGTCCCTGCCAAGTCACTCCTTGTTTCTGCTAGGCTAGGTAATTCACTGCAGTGGCCACAGAGAACTCAAAGACCATACTCGGGAGTTTGAGGCTTATTAGGAAAGTTAACAGGTTACAATTCAGGATCAGAATAGCTCCTTTCCCCTCAGGTAAGTATTTTCTTAAATTTCCTTCTTTCACATCTATGTCCTCCCTCACCCCTTCTCTCCTGCATCTCCATCCTGAGATCTAACTGAACTGATGACGAGATTGTGCGAGGGAAGGCCACTGTGACTTCGGGATCTTCTATTTAATTACCTCTGAGAACACCTGACTGAATCCTCCTCCCATCCAAATCTGGTGTCCCAGAGAGGCATATCCGATATAACAACCACAGCAAACAAGGGAGCCTAAAGAAATATTCCCAAAGTGCAAAGTGGAGAGTCTCCACTGAGCCCGTTCCCGGGAGGGGGAATACGGAACATGAAAGGGAAAGAGCCAGGGCGTTTGCCAAGCTCACCTGGATTTGTCCCTTCTCGGGCAGTTCTCCGAAAGGAGTGGCAGGAACAGTCTGCTGTGTTGATAACCAAGGGCAAAATGTAGCCAGTAGTAATTATGCTGATAGCATGATCACCTAATGAAGTTCATTAGTCTAGTTGCTAGAAACAGGGATGTATTGACTTTCTTTATTTGCCATTGGTAAATGAGTATAGAGAAACACCATCCAAGCAAAGTATGACACAGGATGCATTTTTTCGGCATCTCATCAGTCTTAATTAATAGAGCTTCTAACTCATTTGAGCTAAAATTATCCCTCGCATGTGAAATTTAGACATCTATTTATGTAATAATACATATAAGAACTGTATTAAGGGTAGACCAATTACCATTACTAAATTTAAATGATCCTATATGACTTCTTCCCATTGCCAAGGTAGGTTCAAAAACCTGAGCTTTATTGAGACTGATTACATTCTTAAGCTTCTTAGTCTCAGGACAAATCAGAAACAAAGCCCCACATAAAATGGCCGAGTACAATATGCCCTAGGATTATTAAGTTTACTAAGAACAGAATATCTCCAAAAAGCACCAGATGATTTGTAAATGTTAAACGTAATGTGCTCCTTTCCTGAAGTCTAAAATTACCTGGGAAAAAGAAAATAAAGATCTTTCCCCCCCCCCCCCAAAATCTCAAGAAACGACCTGTTCCCGGTATTTAGTCTCAGCTTCCTGCCTACTCCCCTGCCCTTTTAGGTTCTTCAAATACTGTCACTGGGTCTCACTTCATAATTTGCATGAGCCATTTTATATCTATCCGCTGACTTGATAGGAAATACACCTAGATTTGAGCCCAGAACTCTGTCAGTGTGGCAGACCCAGTTCACTTAAGAAGATTTTGAAAGGCAGAGTGTGAAAGCCGCAGTCTTATACCTTTGCCAGCTACATAAAAAGGGGGGGGGCAGTTTCTCAAAAACATGCCTTAGTTTCCAATGCCTGGCAGGGATTTTAAGCTGTGCTTGTTCCAGACTGTTTTCTTGATCCCCATTATGCTGTTAGCTCAGCAGAGGAAAGAGACAGTTTAAAAAATGTCACAGTGGGAAGTGCTTTAATACTGAGTGGTAAATCCCCAGAGGCAAATGCAAAATATATCCACATTGTTAGCAGCGCCTTTGAAGCAGGCACAAGATTGTGAAATAAGTGACTTGGGCTTCTTTCCTTTGGCGGAAGTTGTTTGTGGTCTGGGATGACTTGGGGTGGTGAAAAAGAGAAGCTGTGTCCACAATACATAATGATTACATATATTTTTATCTCATCACTAACCTTCCCTGCCATCTTCTACCTGTGTATTCTAAATTAGTCTAAATTAAAATGTATACAAAACAGTGATGCCAAATTGTGTATCAAACAGCTCAAGAGGGAGATTTTTCTGTTGCGCCAGTGCTTAATAGGGTTGACTGTAGGTCATTGTCCCCAACCCTGCCCTGCAGGCAATCACCTAGAACCATTTTTACATATTAGAGACAGGAAGAATGATGAATATTCAAATAGTATCTAATTAATTTTTGAGAATGGCAGCGCGTCTGTCTTTTAAGGGGAAAATAGCTTCCTTTTGTTCATTATATTAGAGAAAATAACAAAGATATTCCAAACCAGTCTCCAGAGATCAAAATCAAAAATGTGTGCTTTGGTAAAGCTGGAAATAAAAATATTAAGATCTTCTGCCACTTAGAAACATTCATTTCTTCTACTGTTTGATGCTTTTTCTTCCTAATCGCGTTTGATTTTTATTGTCCCCACTCTAAAGGACATATCTATTTTCAAAAATGCTTAGGTTTTCGGTATCCATTGCAACTCCTTTGTAGGCAAAATTAGTATTTTGATCTCTGACGCTGAACATCTGCAAACCAAATTTATATGCATGATAATGACACACAATCATAAAGGATGTGAAATAATCTGTCTGTGTTACAACAGATGTCAATTTTGGTTGCTTGTTATTACTAAAAGGGGAAATGGAGCTCTACTCGGTGACAAGAAATGCTGCTTCTAATCCTTAGCAACAAATGCACCTAGAATGTGTGCACAAGTGGCACTCTGCCTGCATCTCCATCACTGCTTTGATTGTTGGAAATGCATCTGGTCCCTTTGAGTATATTTACTGTGATTACCCAGTTCAAGCCTTTTCACACTATTGTATGTGTCATCAAATGACAGTAATGAAAATAACTGCAGCCCATTATTATAGGTTTCAGGACTTTGCCATCTGTTGAGTATTAGCCTTTGCCATTCCCCAACTGGTATTCCAGTGAGCCAAAATTATACAGAATCTGCCCCCATGATCCTGCATTTTCATGCCACCGTTCATTCCCTGCACACCCAGAATAAGGCATTCCTTCAACAATACTATCAGGAGTCAAGTGGTTGAAAACAAAACAAAATGAACTCAATCAATGATGCTATTTCAAATCTGAAAGCATAAGGGGACAAGGGATGTCACTGATGCTGTGAGAAAGATCTTGGCTGGATAACACACACACACACACACAAAGTCTACCTGTATTTTATTGACAACGCAAAGGCAATCAACTGAGTGAAGCATAACAAATTGTGCACAGCACTGCAAAGAATAGAAATATTCCAGAGCACAAACTGTGCTCATGTGGAACCTGAACATAGACCAAGAGGTGGTCCTGCAAACAGAATAAGGGGATCCTGCGTGGTTTAACATCAGGAAAAGTATGTGTCATGGTGGTAGCCTTTCACCATATGTATGTAGTCTGTTGGCTGAGCACGTGATCTGAGAAAGTGGACTGTAGTAGAAAACCACAGCAATTAAAATACTGAAATGCAAATGACACAACTGTATTTTCTGGAAGTGAAAAGGACTTGAAGTAATTGCTGATGGAGAACAAGAAGTATGCCCTGCATTATAGATACTAGTTCAACATTAAAAAAAAAAAACCCTCACAGTAGGCAACCAATAAGCAACATCAGTATAAAAGGGGTCGTCTTCCCGTTATCAAGGATACACCATCAATACCCTTAGAAGCTGCAAAGCATATTTCACTGGGCAAGTCTCCTGCCAAAGGCCTCTTTGAAGTCCTACAGCCAAAGAGGTCACTTTGAGGACACAGGTGTCGCTGAATCTTCCATCACCTCGCGGACATCGAAAAGCTGGATAATGAATAGGAAGACTTAAGGACAATTAGTGCCTTGAATTACTGTGCTTCTGGAGAACATGAACTACAGCCTGGACTGTCCTTGAGGACATAGAGCCTGCACACTACCTGGGAGCGAGGATGGCAAGAGTTCACCACGTGGACTTTGGGGACGTTCTCCGGAGGCCATGATGGCAAACTTAACAGAGTGGAGAGTCTGCACCAGAGGGGAGACTCATAGGAGGGCTGGCATGGGGCCTACAACAGTGGGCTCAAAGAGCACAGGAACATGAAGCCACCGTGAAGGTGGCCAGGGACCGGGCTGGGTTTCACTTCGCTTTACGGATGACTATTAAGATTCAGCACCAGCTGAAAGTCACCTAACAACAGCAAAGTCTGAGGACAAAGTTCTAGAAATATAGCTGGCATATAGTACACAATTCCAGTAATTAGCAGCGACAAATAAGGTAATATCTAAGTATCAATTACAAATATGTTCGGAATGGCCGGCATTGCCAATGATTGCATGGGAATATAAGTATGTACGTTACAATTTCCAGGTGTAAATTATTTGGAAGTATTGAAAAGTGGAAACAGGATCAGACTACTCAGTAGAATATCAGCATTTTGACCAGTCACAACATTTTCAGGAATATGTATTCACAAATGCCAAGACTGATATTTAATATGACTATTGATAGATTATCTCTATTGGACTCGGGTTATAACAGCTTATTTTGTTTTAGAAAAGGATTCAATATAAAGTTTAAAATACAGATAAGGTATAATAGCATGTGATAAAATAGTAGAGACTTCTAAAATGCAAAGGAAAAGAAAGATAGAATCATGAAGCTCAAACTTTGACCAAAAATTATCATTGTCAATATTATTTATGAGAGTTCCTTTTGCAGAAGTCAAAAAAAATGGATGGGATCAAAGAAGTGGCCTCTGTAACAAGGACAGAAGGAAGAATATACACGTACAAAGCAAAAACAGGGCAACTGAAGAGAAGAAGCAAGTGAAGCTGTGTTTTCTAATTGAAGCTTCATCCACCCCATTTAGACTTTCCAGAGTGTCCAGTTCAAAGTATCCTGACGTATACTCAAAAAGTATTTGTGGAAACCAAGAGAAAATTAAAGGAGGAGGCTACATCGGAAACGGTTGGTTATAGAGAATGCCTACTAAGTGTGTGTGTGTGTATAAAGACATGATTTTTAAACATTTGAATCTATATTTTTTCTTAAAATATGAAACAGTAAAAAAAATATGAAACCGTATTTAGTCTGTTCTATCCAGTCTTGACTTAGAAAATGTCACCAACATTCAGGGAGTCATAAAGCCCAGTATTTACAAAAGAATGCGAGCCAACACTTTCCATTTTGTCTGTTATAACTGCTGTGTGCTTACAGAGGATCAGTGAAAAAGAGGGAGACCTTCAATGCGATGGAAGGACTGACGCAGTGACTTCCACAATAGGTTCAAATGTAACACCTGGGAGCACAGGAGACGATGGGACAAGGTTTTGTTCTGTTGCACGTGGGGCTGCTATGAATTAAAACCAAATGAAGGCACCTCACAACCACAGCTCGCACTGATGTTAATACAAAGTAGCTGAAAATCTCTCTTCACGGCATCTGTCCCATGAAAGAGTAATGATTTGGGATATTTCTTTTAAAGAATGAAAAAGAACATATTTCAACAAAATGTGTGATGTTCCTCAAATAAAATTGAATATTTTCTCATGTTCAGTTAAGCGATAAGAAAATGAATTAGGATAGAATAATGAATAACAAAAAATTAAACATACATGGTATTTTTCTTAATTCAAAGAAAAACGCAATAAACAAAGGAAGTGAGGCTGGGGGAAATGTAGACAGTGGTGCAGCATAACATGCATTCTTTCCTTCACAATATCAGAAAGAGTAGTAAAGTAGATACCTTTCGGGTTATTTAGAGAACCTTCTGACAAATAATTTTCAAAAGGTAAACTTGGGTAGAAAAATGTAAGTATGATAGATATCACCATGAATAGCATGAAATGTCAGCAAATGGCAATAAAACCCAAAATGATGAAGGCAGACTTGATGACACAATTATTGATCCAATTGTAACGATGCTGTGGCCAGCTGAGCAAAAAAGAAAAACACATAAATAGTACCAGCAATGATGTCTCAGGCATTAAGTGGCTACTGAGGTCACCAAGAATGCTATGTTTAATGCTTCCTGAAATAATATTTACTTACTGCATTTCCATGTCAAATGCTTTATACTTCTGAAAGTGCCAAATGGGCATAGTTCCTCTGAAGGTGTCCCAAATAGTTTGCGCATGTGCCAAACACACTTTGGTGGGTGGCCCATGCAATTAAGCCAGTATTTTTTAAGTTTAATTATGGCCCGGATATTATACTAGAAGAAAAGAGAGATGGCAGGGTAATTTAGATTCAAGTATCATTCAGCTTATATTGTTATCAGAACCAACACCTAAGAAGGGGGATGTGCACCTGCATGTACCCTGCCTTTATATATTTTATGGTAAGGTAAGGAAACTGACATTAAGTCAGTCATCACAACAAGTGATAATTAGCAGTCAATGTAAGACATGAAAAAAATTATAAATTATCAAGGATTCATGAGGGAGGGAAGGAAGGAGGTTGGGGAAGGAGGAAGGATGGCAGAGGAAGGGAGGGGGAAAATGAGCCAATAGCAGGGGCTCTAATAGAAAGAAAAGGTTTTGAAAATGATGATGGCAGCAAATGTACAAATGTACTTGACACAATGGGTGGATGGATGTATTGTGATAAGAGTTGTATGAGCCCCCGATAAAATGTTTTTTTCAAATGACAGTCTCTTCTCTCTGGGTATAAATCTGATAGAGAAAACAGGCAAGTACATATAGATCTAATGTCAACTTGATGGAGACATAAGTTTGTAGAGAATTGAGTTGTAAACAGAATGAAGCATTGATTCTATCTGAGAACATCAAAAGGCTCTGAAGAGTTTAGCTCATTCAGCAGGGTGGGAAGGAGTCCTGGATGCACAAGAGTTAAGCACTCAGCTACGAACCTAAAAGTCAGCAGTTTGAAGCCACCCAACAGCTCTGTGGAAGACAGACCTGGTCATGTGGATTTGCAACAAAAAGGAAACTTCTGTGGGGCAGTTCCACTTTGTCCTATTGAGTCACTATGAGTCACTGTGAGCTGGAAATGACTCCAGGGGACCCAAAAACAACAAGAGCAGCAGGAGATGACGGGGAAAACACACTTTATACAGAGGGACCAAAGACCAGTAAACGCATATTCTCAAACGGCACAGACCAGAAAGATGAATCAGAACAGATTTAAGGGGAACTTTAAAAGCCAACCCTACACGAGATATGTCAAGTAAAGATTCCTGAGGAAAAGAGTAATGTGGTCAGATCTTTAGTTCAGGTAAGAAACTTGGAAAACATTTGTGGACTATTGAGAAGTTATTTTAAATATAGAGACGTATGGATGAGAATATGCACCATAATATTAACAAAAGTGGCATTTTTGAATGATGAGATAAGTTATTTCCTTTTGCTTATTGGTATTTCTAAATGTTCTATAATTAATATAATGGTGTTGTACTTTCAAAGCCAGCTCTGAAGATTTGATATACTACATCTATCAATAATAAATATGCTATTTATTATTATTACATAAATATAAGAGGTTGGAGGCCAAGAAGAAAAAAAAACTCTGCAACCATAAAAGTATTTACCTCTCAGTATTGATTAAGCCAAAATGTAGCCGTTGGTCTTGGGTCAAAACTGTTACTGAAACTGACTTAAAGCCAAATATTTCCAGCAGCCAGCAAATGATGGCCCTTTCCCGGATACCTTGCACCCTGGCCCTAGAATAGCATTGTGGCTCCATGAGTTACAGGGAGAAGAACACAAGTCTGGAAGTGAAGGAGATCCACCTCCGGGAGCAGTAAGCACACCATAAGCAGAGGGGCACAAGGGCTTCCTGTGTCTCAGGGAACAAAGGCCTCAAGTGATATATTCCAGAGAGAACAGATGTCCTTCTTAAAGATTCAGCCCTCAGTCTTAGTCAAAGGCAACCCAGCTACCATGTGGCCAGGACAAGAATGGGCATCGCTTGATCTCCAAACGGAGAGAAAGAAAACGGAAAGAACTTCCGCATACTGAGAGCTAATATAGTAACTTCAAGGCCACCGCATGCACTGCGACTTCATTGCTATTATCTTGCTGGGTTCCACTTCCGTAATGCATTGGGAAATGATCTTTGAGCAAAATTAGTTCATTTTTTCTTTGCTTAGCCTGGTTACCCAGAGACCTAAAACAACCTATCCTCTAAACCTGCTTTCATCACAAAGAAGGTCCCTGGTATGGCAGCAGTTAATAGTGCTCCGCTGTTTTGGACCTACCAGGCCACTTAGCAGAAGAAAGATGCAGCAGGCGCTTCTGTAAACTTTTATAGTCTGGACACCTTGCACCAAACATGAACAATCTACTCTGTCCTATTGGGTTGTGTGTGGGTCTGGGTAAACCAGGGAAACAAATCCACAGAAATCCACATGTGTAAGAGAGAGTTTTATATAAAGGGTAAGTGTACATTAAGAAAGTCTCCCAACCCAGTGCTGTCCAAGCCCATACAGCCAACATTAGCCCATAGGTCAGACACCAATCCACAAAGTCCTCCGCCATCTCACAAAGCACATGAAATGGTGCTGACTGCAGGAGGAAAGCTGAATCAGTGAGCATGTATTTTAGCGCTGGCAGAGGTCTCCATGTGGCTGCTCCAGCACCCAGGGCTGGTCAGGGTAGGTCCATGTGGCTTCTCCTCAAGGATGTCTTGCAAGAAGTGAGCCTTGCAAGCTGAAGCAGGGAACTGGCTAGGGAAGCTGTAACGTGATCCAACTATCAGAGAGCAAGAGACCCGAGAACTAGAAAGGCAAGGCTCACCGAGCCATTTATCGCTCTGCCCTTCAATTAATCCCACATGTGTTTATCAGCCAGGTTGGCACAATAAACTTTAACTATCTCAGATCACTATGAGTAGAAACAGACTCAATAGCAGTGGGGTTTTGTTTGTTTTAGCTCGGATATATATGAAAGCATACACACTTCCCTCTGAAGGGAACAAAGTAGTCAATATATATTATGCAACAAAAATTAAATATTCTTTTCAAATCATCAGTTTTAGGTAAATAAGAGGGTAGGGTACAGTAGTTTAGTGAAGGCAAGCAGCTTAGTAAGTTAAAGGTTTGGGACTGGTTCATTATACCACATAACCCCCACATTTATTCTGGACAGAGGAACACTGGTGATGTAGTGGTTACATGTGGAGTTACAATCTATAAAGTCATCAGTTTGAAACCAGCAGGAAAAAGATGGGACTTTCTACTCTCACGGAGAGTTACAGTCTTGAAAACTCACAGGGGCAACTCTACCCGATCCTGCAGGGTTGCCATGAGTCCAATCAACTCAATAGTAGTGAGTGAGATTCTGGACAGTTGTGTTTGATTTATGTTCTGGCCACGAAGAAGTCGCTGTAGGTCCGGAGAACAGAGTCTAAGAGCCAGTTCTAAGTCACTACTCACAGCTGTTCTGCAAGGTAAATCCAGTAAAGGGCTTAGGCATGCAATTTGAAGACCTTTGGTCACATCTAAATGCAATGGAAAGAAGAGTCAACACCACAAAATGCCAAATGAGTCAGGCAAGGGAGCTGAAACATAAAGGCGGGGGTGGGATGGGGTGAGTGATCCTTGCAAAATCTCCTGAGATGGATTCCAAATTTCCAAATCAGATTTTTCCTGATTCCTCAGAGTTATTGATAGACACTTCCTGTTATCTACCATAAAGAACCAGTCTGGGAAAGAAACTAGTTTGGGTCCAGGCCAAGCACATGTATACCCAGCATCTTGCACCTGAACTTCACTCAGTAACTACATATGGAATGAATTAGTGATAGAAGTAAACAAGTAAGCTAAACTTTCATTGGAAGACCAAGATTTCATAAATGCATATGTATTTCTTCAATAAAGGATTTGAAAACTTTAGGAAATACCATCCATCACTGATATTCTATAATTCAACAACTTAATCTTCTCTGCCGGATTTCCTTACTCACCTAATCCTTTGCCACATCATTTCGCAAACACGTTGTAGTGCCAGACTCGTGGGAAATGCCCTTTCATTCCTTAATCTCCTGTTCAATTATTTGTTTAAGTAACAAAGTTCATTGAATAGATTTATGAGCATTATGCTAAAAATTCCACTTTACTAAAACACTTACATTAACCCCTCCATCCCCTCTACAAACTGCCCCCCACCCACCCATACAGGCAGGCGTTGGGGTAGGAAGGTGGTGATTTTGATGCCTTCAAGTAGCTTCTGACTCATAGGGTATCTGTGCAAGAGAGCCAAAAACCATTCCTGTGTCATCCTCACAATCTGCATCTGAGCCCATTGTTAGAGTCACTGTTCAGTCCATTTCCATAATGGCCTCCCTGCTTTTGCAGCCCTACTACTTCACCAAGCAGAAGATACTGTCCCAGCACGGGTCTCTCCTGATGAGACAGCCAAAGTAGGTGAGAACCACATTGGCCATCTTTACTGCACTGGTTGTTCTTCTTCTAAGTCAGATTCATTCATCCCAGGAGACTTTTGAGGATTCGATGCGAACCCCGTAATTCAAGTGCGCCTATTCTTGTCTGAGGGTACTCACTGTCCAACTTTCACATGCACACGAGGCCACTGAAAACATGGTGGCCTAGATGCGGTTCACCTGAGCCTTCAAAATGAGATCCCGGATCTTCAACAACTTAGGAGCTCTTGTGCAGATTTGTCCAATGAAGTACATCTTTTGATTTCTTGACAGCTGTCTCCATGAGCATTGATTTTGGACCCAAGCATAATTATTTCCATGGCAATTTCCATTTCTGATCCGTGTTTCTTGATGTTGTCTATTGCTCCAGTTGTGCGGATACCTGTTTATTTCACACTGCGTTGTAATACCCTAAAGGCTATATTCTTAGCAATTGTTTCAGGTCCTCCTTGCTTCATGGGAGTGCTTATGTACGTCTTTTCGTGTTATTCCTGGATCATATAGAATTTCTGTTCTCAGTGGCTTTCGTTAGTCACATATTACTTTCTATAGTGATTGCACAATTTACAGACCTACAAGCCATGTATGAAGATTCAAATCTCTCCAAAAACTCTCTAACATCTGTTTGGTTCGTGGGCCTTTGCTGTCAGTATTGGTGCGTGGTGGCGGCTCACAGTTGCTTCGGTTTGCATTTTCACGTGGCTAGCGTTCATAGCTTTGCTGGCCCTGTGGATGTCATCGCAGGTGAGCTGTTTGCATACTTTCTGTGCTCAGTTTCAATCAGACTTTTCTTTTGCTCATTGACATGTTGCAGCTTTCCATAGATTTTCGAGATTACTCCCTTATCCAGTGTGCCATTGTCAAAGATTTTTCCCTCCAATCCACGAGTTCTCGTTTTACTCTTTTAATAAAAGTCTTTTGTTGCCTGTGTCTTATTCTTATTATGCCCTAGCCCTGGCAGCATACTGGATACAAGTTGGTCTGAGATCCAAAAGGCTAGCAGTTTGAAACTACCAGCTGCTCTGGGAGAGAAAGACAGAGCTTTCTCAGAAATCCATAAAGGTAGTCCCACTCGGCCCTAGAGGGTCTATAGGCCCTACAGAGTCCCTGTGAGCGTCATGGACGCAATGGCAGTGAGTTTGGTTTGGTTTGGGCGGGGGTGGGGTGTGGAGGGTGGTTATTGTTATCTATTCTGTCATCTTTTGTGCATGTTTCCTTTGCTATATTTGATAGTGTGTCTATACCCTGAAATGGGTGAATTATTCCCTATCATCCCGCTGATGATGTCTATAGTTCTGAGATTTGCATTTAGGTCTCTACTCCATCTTGAGTTTGTTTGTTTATGTACAAAGGGTGAGGTATGGGGCCTGTCTCATCCTTTTACATGTGGAAATCCAACTTTGCAAGCACCGTTTCTTGAAGAGACGGTGACAGTTCCATTGAATGTTTTTTGGCCCTTTGTCAAAGATCAGTTGTCTGTAAGTAGATGTGAACTTGTTTCTGGGTTCTCTAGTCTATTCTACCAGTCTTGGTTTCTGAATGGAAATCTTGTTCTGTACCTTTCCTGAATATCCTGACAATGGTCACAGACATTTGAAGGCATTTTATTTGTAAACTACAAACAGATAAATACTAGAACTGAGAAATGGTACATGTGAGTCCCTAGAAAAGGGTTTTTCTGCTCACCTTCTACTTCCAGTATTACAAGAGGACAGGAAAACACACATAAATGCGCCATAGTTTGAAATGATGAAAAACAAATGCTTGGGTTCCAAAAGAGTTTGAAAGGAAACCATTCTGCTTCCACAGTAAGTGGTCCAGCATGCCACCAAGTCAATGATGGGAGGGCAGCAGAATGAACAGGTCCTCTTCTTTAATTATGACTCCCCTACCAAAGAATGGAACCATGCCTATTTCGCCCAGTACTCACCAAAGACAGGACTGGATTCTAAGTCATCTCATTAATTACTTATCAAGTGTTTTGGATCTCATCATTGAGAAGGGGTAAAATACAAAAAGAGAGCCATCTAGGGCTACTGGCTTCCTAATAATATCATCATATTAATACCACTCCTCCTAAATCCCTTTGAGGATAGCTGCTTAGACGCCGGAGAAAATGATTGAACAATTTCATGGTGACATTAAACGGCAGCTCATAATTGCCCTCATATGAATAGCAATGAAGATGGAGAGAATGGCATATGCTCTATACAGCGAGCATGGGCGCGATTCAAACCCGAATGCTTTTAACTCTGTCCAGGAAAGAACACACGAGAAAACGGCTTAATAATCATGCAAAGACGATTTGCTTTTCACGGCAAGCTGAAGGTTTTCCTATCCTCTGCTAATTGCTGATGCCGAAACACCAGGGCCACTCTCAGAAGCAGAATGTTTTGATTTGCATTGACTCAGGAATTGACCAATTTGGTATTGCCACTTGTTTCCTAAAAGGGCACTTCAATTGTCCAAATCAAAGTGTAATATTGTGCAATTTTCTGTATAATCAGCATTAACTGCCCCCTAAAAATGACTGGTCTTAAGAGTAGGCATCAGGTTGCTAAATAAGAAGGGGATCGATCACCCTTATCTGGCCCCTTTCTGTATATCCAGTACACGACTTTATGAGCAGAGCCAAAGGCATTTACTTCATTCATCTGGCTCTGATTCTTTCTTCTTAGCCAATTCTGAAGTTTGAACAAGCAAATAGAGAGAGACTGTTTGGTTTGGAATACTAGTTCCTTGGTATACTTGTCCACACTAAATAGATCACTCAGAACCCATATGTAGCATACCTGATTATTGAAATTTACATTAAAGTAAATTCTAGTCAAAAAATTCAAAATGTTACCAAGTGACTCATCCTAAAATTATATCACTTTATTTCAAACCCATTATTGCCCCCAAACCTGCTCTTGCTCTCGTATTCTAGTCTCTAACACAGTCGCTCCCACGTCCATCTAGTTGCCCACATCTGTGTTTGTATATTCCTCAGCTAATTTCCTTCACTGGACTTTTAATTGGTCTCCCGCCCACCATAACTGCCCACCACAAATCTGTCCACCTAGGCAATCTAACTAATGAACAAATCTGACCTTTAAAGTTAACACATCCTTTTACTCTGAAGGAAAAGTTGTTACCCATCCCTTTAACCCCATGCACTGGGCCCACCAGCCCTTCTACCCAATTTAACCTCTCCATGGCTGCACTAGTTGGAATGACACCGACACATGCTGTAGAGCCAGACTCATGCCCTTGCATAGGCTCCATGTAGCCTAGAATTGCCGTGTCCACTGTGCCCAGGTTGCTCACCGTGCCCTTTGTCTCCCGTACTTTGCATAGGTGTCTCTAACGCTGTGAACCACCCACCAACATGAGCTCACCACAATCTTAATAGCCAGTCCCTTCTCTGCATTGTTCTGCAATCTGTTCACAGCTCTTGGGTTATCATGTATCCTTTATGTGTTTCCCTTATGTCTCCCCTACTTGATGGTGAGCTCTTTGAAGTAAAGCAGGGATTAAAATCTTGGCTCTGGAGCCAGGTGAGCTGATAACACATCTTAGAACCACTATTTATCAGTTGTGTGACCTTGAGTAAGTTACTTAACCTCTCTGGGCCTCTATTTTATCAACTATAAAATGAGGATAATGACAATGTCTATTGTCACAAGTTATGGCATGGATTTAAAGTCCTGGTCTCTGTAAAGCTCTAGCATCGTTAATATTCAATACATGTAATTTGTTATATTGAAAGGTCAATGTCATTCATCTTTCAATCTCCAAATGACATGAGAGATATTTTAGGCATAACGGTTACACTGGACTGCGTACTCTACCTTCAGTTGATTCCAACAGGAAGGCTTCGGCAGTGGTCAAAGCTGGATTTTATGGACCATTTAGCAGGAACTATTCTTTCAAGATCCCTCCTACTGAAATGTTTTTCATTAACTCCTTCCACTAATGCTACTCTCTGTCTTTTCTGACTTGGATTCTTAAGCACACCCTTACTTTCTAGGGGTCATTTCTGCACCAACTTTGGACCTAAACCAAATCTGCGAGGTAAATCAGAATGCCCTAATGAAGCAGTGCTCAGTCTGTGGCTCACGACCCGTTTGGGGGTCGAACGACCCTTTCACAGGGTCGCCCAGTTCATACCAGTAGCAAAATTACACTTATGGAGTAGCAACGAAAATAATTTTAAGGTTGGGGGGGCAGTCACCACAACATGAGGGTCACAGAATTAAGGAAAGTTGAGAACCACTGTACTAATGAGTTCTCTTACTTATCCACTGCCTTCCAGTTAATTCCAATTCATAGTGACCCTTTATGAGGTGTCTGAAGCTTTAAATCTTTACAGGAGCTAAAAGCCTCTTTGTCCCAAGGATTGACTGGTGGATTCAAAGTGCTGACTTTGTGGTTAGCAGTCCGATCCATAAGCAACTACCACTATGGCTCCTTTACTGGCTTAGCAAGAACCAACCTCCAGATCGTGGCTTCACTGATCACCTTGGAATAAAGCACAATTTTCTTAATCATTAACTCCTCTTAATTTTAGATAATTATAAATAATAATAAAAGCATGTACACATTCGTAAATCCACACTGAAAAATATAGTATATACCTTCCTTAGGTATAGTTTGTGTGTAAGTCTGGATTGACTAGAGAAACAAATTGATAGATACACATATGTATATAAGACAGAGAGTTTTATATCAAAGAGTAATTGTATATTAAGAAAACATCCCGGTCTAGTCTAGATCAAGTCCATAAGTCTGATATTAGCCCATATGTCTGATACCAGTCTATAAATTCTTCTTCAGACTCACACCGCATATACAATGCAGGAAGATCACAGGCCAGTGAGTGGAAAATCTTGTGGATCCAGTGGTGCCGTAAGCATCTCAGTACTGATGAAGATCTCCATGTGCCACCTCCAGCTCCAGGGCTCTGGTTCCATCAGTGTATCTCCATATGTCTTATCAGTAGGAAGATGAAGCCAAGAGTGTGTGTGTCGGAGCCTCCAAATGCAATCACCAAGTTGTGACCTAATTGACAGGCTAAACTCAAACCCTATACTCTTATAATAGTCTCTAGTTAACTCCAGATTATGTAATTACCACAGCATGGTAAATTTAAATGCTAGTTTTTAAAAATAGCTTTTAGTGTCAGTATAACATTACGTTCATAAATTAACTCATACAAATAAGTACACCTAATATTGTTTTCATAATAACCTCTAAGACTAAATAAATAGGCTGTAAAATTGAACCACAAAATGGTTCTATGACCTAGTAAAATGTAATCATGAAGGATCTTTGTTGAATTTGCAACTTTTAAAATTTACCCAAAAAAAGCTCCACTGACAAAATCCATTATAGCAATGAATTAAAAGCTCAAGAGAGACTGGAACACATCCTGGCCCACCAAGCCTTGAGGATAATATTCCTGCTCAGAGCACCCAATCCACAGAGAAGACCATACAGGTGGCCCCACTATGAGACAGGACATCCCTCATTGACCCACAGCCCTACAAGGACAACACTGGAAACATAGTGTGAGAATTGCAGCCGATTTGATCCCACCACACTGAGGTAAAACACTAAGGGTGTACAACAGAACAGTAAGGGGAGCAGAGCAAAGAAGTCCCCAGGGAATACCAAAAATAGACTTTGGGGTCAGGACTTGGCACCCCATCACACTCCACCAGAAAACACTCCTAAAGGCCAACAAACAGTCTTCGAAGTAAATACAAGCTTTACTTTGTTGTTGTTGTTGTGTTTTTGTTTTGTTTTGTCATTGGCTTTTTGTTCTTGTTCTGTTTTCTTTTCTTTTGCTGCTTAGTTGTGCTCTGTCTTGCTTTTGTGCATGTTATTATCTCCCCAGGTCTGTCTAAATGAGACAGGCTGGATGAACAATGTGGAGGAGAAAAGAACAGAACTGACAGTTCCAGGGGACTGTTGGAGAGGGGGAGGTGGGGGAAAGGAAGTGGTACTAGCAAGCACAGGGACAAGGGAACAAGTGATCCAAATCAGTGGTGAGGAGTGTGTAGGGTGTGACCCAGGGTAATGTAACCGAGAGTAACTACTGAAACCCAAATGAAGGCTGAGCATGATAGTGGGCCAAGAGGAAAATAAAAGGAAATAAAGGAAAGATCTAGGAGGCAAGGGGCATTTATGGAGGTCTAAATAAAGGCATGTACATACTTAAATATATTTATATATGAGGATGGGGAAACAGATCTATGTGCATATATGTATAGACTTGGTATTAAGGTAGCAGATGGACATCGGGCCTCCACTCAAGTACTCCCTCAATGCAAGAACACTTCATTCTAGTAAACTGGAATTCCATGATGCTCATCTTCCCGACACAATCACTGAAGACAAAGCGAGTGCATAAGCAAATGTGGTGAAAAAAAAAAACTGAGGGAGCCCAGATATCAAAAGATATAGCATCTAGGGTCTTTAAGACTTGAAGGTAAACAGCGGCCATCAAGCTGAGAAGAAACAAAACCCACATGGAAGAAGCACACCAGCCTGTGTGTTCATGAGGTGCTGAAGGGATCAGTTAGCAGGTATCAAAAAACAAAAAAAATCATATCATTTTGTGCTCACCTCCCTGATAAGATCGCTGAAGACAAATGGGTACATAAGCAAAGGTGGTAAAGAAAGCTGATGGTGCCTGGCTAACAAAAGACATAGTGTCTGGGGTCTTAAAGGCTTGAAGGTTAACAAGTTGCCATCAAAGAAGAACAAAAAATCATATCATTATAAATGAGGGGGAGTGCGGAGTGGGGACCCAAATCCCATCTGTAGGCAACTGGACATCCCCTTATGAAAAGGTCTCAGGGAGTCAGGGTGCAGTGTAGCAACAATGAAACCTACAACTTTCCTCTAGTTCCTGAATGCTTCCTCCCCCACCAAACCACCCACCCTCTCCCGACTATCATGATCCCAATTCTACATTACAAATCTGGCTAGACCAGAGTTATACTCTGGTACAGATAGGAACTGGAAATACAGGGAATTCAGGACAGATGATCCCTTCAGGACCAGTGGTGAAAGTGGCAATACTTGGAGGGTAAAGAGTGGGTGGGGTAGAAAGGGGGAACCGATCACAAGGATCTACATATAACCTCCTCCCTGGGGGCCAGACACAGAAAAGTGGGTGAAGGGAGATTTGGACAGGGCAAGATATGACAAAATAATAATTTATAAATTATCAAGGGTTCATGAGGGAGAGGGGAGCGGGGAGGGAGCGGGAAAAATGAGGAGCTGATGCCAGGGGCCTAAGTGGAGAGCAAATGTTTTGAGAATGATGAGGGTAATGAATGTACAAATGTGCTTTACACAATTAATGTATGCATGGATTGTGATAAGAGTTGAATGAGCCCCCAATAAAATGATTTAAAGGGGACAAAAAAGCTTCTCAATTTGTGGGAACTTGCCACATTAGGAATTTAATTTCTATCAAATAGTTTTCAAACAAATGCCAAGTTTATTAAATCAATACCAAATGTAAATACTAGTTTATATTTATAGGATTTGTTTAATACAATTATACAAAGTAGTCTAAATTATGAAAGTAGTCTAAATAATATATTTTTAAAATTTTTATATAATTTCACCATATAATTTCCAGGAAAAAGTTGTATATGAAACTCATAAGTAGCTATCATTTTTCAGTTTTTCAGTTTGTGGTTGATAGACTTTGCTTAAACATCCATATCTTATCTCAAAGATGAATTATTATTTATAAGCCCAACTTCATTCTAAATGTATTTAAAGTTAATACACAAATTCTTTAAAATAAATTTGAATGTATTTGCCTGTATAGTGTGAAGAGGAATAGGAATCAACTCGAGAGGGAACAGGTTTTTGGCAAACTACATTGGCTCAAAATTTAATAAGCCTTAATTCTTAAAATCAAAGTCATATGTATCATGTATTTTTGTGTTATTTAGACCAAAGAGAATTTACGCCAGTGAGATTTTTTAACACCAATAATGTTTCCAGGGAAGAATATTATGATGTTGCAATTAAAAGTAAAACCAAATAATTCACTATAAATGACCTTGGAATTTTATTTAGCAATATAGGGACCTGTGTGACATAGTGGGTCATACATTGAGCTGCTACCGGCAACACTGGAAGTTCACACTCAGCAGTTACTCCAAGAGAAAAAGAGGAGGTGCGCAAGTTACACAATTTCATGTCAAATTTTTTTTTTAATGTCAACTTTTTAAAAGAGTGAAGGGGTGGAGTCTAGGCTGCCATTCAGATTGCAGCCTGCATGAAGAGTCCTTGTGGGTGTGGCCTTCTCCTGAGGATTCTAGGAACTTCCTCTCTTCCTCCCTGGAGGCAGGCCAAGCTCTCTCCGCTTCCCCTTCCTGTTGACAAGCCACATGGAGCCATGCTGATGGCGGCCAGAGCCCTGGAGATACGCCCACTGCCATTGGATGCACAGGACTTTCCACTCACCGGCCTGTGATCTTCCTGCATTCGACTTCATTACATGGGCTGTGTAAGTCTAAAGAGGAATTCATGGGCTAATATCAAACTTATGGGCTAATATCAAACTTAGGGACTTGATCTGGCCTGAGCTGGGATGTTTTATTAATGCATAATTACTTCTTGATATAAAGGTCTCTCTTACACACATGTGAATGTCTCTGGATTTGTCTCCCTACCTGGTCTAACACAGGCGGCTCTCTACTCCCATACAGGGTTTACTGCCTCAGACAGTCACAGAGGAAGCCCTACCTGGTCTTACACGGGCGCTGTGCGTCAGAATCTATTTGAGGACAATGCAATTGGTTCGCATTGGTGGAAGTTATCACATTGTAAATGCAGGCAGCTTTTAGTTAGGTTCAAGAACTCTTGAGTCTTACCTAAGCTTGCTTATCTTTTAACTCCTTTGCTTTCTTCATCACTAATTAATGGGAATACATCCTGAGTCTGAAGTAAATGTAGTGAGTTAATGCCCATAAAAATCTAATGAGACGTCCAAGCCTCCATAAGACAGTAGTTTGTTTAAACTTGAAAATACCACTTGGAAGAAGCCTTGATTATTTGAGGCCACCAGGACTGTAAAATTTCCCTTCACTGACCACAGTAAAGGTAATTTCCAAAGGAATAGAACTTGCCACCAACTCTCCTTAGAGACGATGCCAATGAGATCATATCCATTTCATTTCTCTTCCCCCATCAGTCTTCACTACAATTTTGTAGAAGCCAGCTACAGAGGCCAGAGCCCACTTTTTCTCTCTTTTTTCACAGACTTGCTCCATGAACAAGCAAAGAGGAGCATATTTTTAAGCTTAGATGGCTGCTTGATGGACACAGAGACTATGCATCCACACAGCTGATGTACACTGTCGTTAAGAAAATATGCAGACTCTGCTTCCTGACTTCTAAACAGGGCAATGTTAACTCCTTTTTCCAGCTGCTCAGTGTCGTTAGCCGCTCCAGCTGTGGCCCATTTTCAACAATGACATACTCTGCATGTCTGAAATACGCAAAACTTCGCAAGGCCCGTTCACACCCTACATGGAGTGAGCAGCAAGACATTGCCTCTTCCTGCAAATACTAGGAAATGAAAGAGAGACGTTTCCCAACTTCCATAGTGCCATCTTCTTATGATTACCCTCGTCGCTCATGCCAGTGTGGGTGGAGTGGTCGAGAAAAGTACAGGTGGCCTGTAAGCAGATCTGGATCGCCAAGAAATCCTACTTTCTGAAAATAAAAACTAATAAATAAAAGGAATGTCCTCAAGCAGTTGTCTTTGAATTGTATACCTACTCTATCATATTTAAGTTGATATCTCAAGCTTTTTATCATAAGCACAGGTGCTTGTAAGCATTAAGAATTCAAGCATGCTAGATAATGTGTATCAGCTTTAAATTTAGTTGTACCAAACCCTGAAGCCATATATTTAGGGTCTCTACTTATAGAAATCACCTTGTATAACCAATACAATAAATGGCAAAACCAGTTCTCATCGCTAAAGCAAGTAGCTGTTTTCTAAATATTAGTAAATCCCCATGAAACTATTTTCACATCTGAATTTTAATTTTAAGGAAAGCAGAAAATGAAAGGAAGAAACAGAAAGACAGCAAAACAGCTTCACCTACTGCCTACCCACCACTTACATTGGGATTAAACTCTCTGGAAGTTTTTCCCACTATTTACTCATTTTTTAAAAAGTTTTCATGTTTTTTGTTCACCTTTAACTGACTCCACAGGCACAGTTTTGAAAGAAAAAAAATTAAAGAAGTCCCCGTGGTTTAAAGAACTGGAGGGCAATTTAATCCACAAAGGAAGATAAATTGGATTGTTTGATGTTTATGAGATTTACATTTGAAAACTGATAATATGGTATTAGTTCTACAATGTGATATGAAAAATTGACCTAGAATTTAATTCATGTTCCTAATCAGTGTTCAGGGCTACATTTTTGGAGGCTAAATTATGTTGGCAATATAATTGATTGCAAGATGTTACCATATTTATTCAACCTGAATGCTGAGCAAATAAGCTGAGAAGCGGGATAATGTGATGAAGCAGAGGCAGGATCCATTTTGTTGAAAATGAAGAAGACTTGAGAGTAAAGACCAAGGACTACAGTCTTCAGTATGCATGATACCTCAACCTAAGGAATATAAAAATCCTCATAACTGAACAAAAAAGCAACATCATGTTAAATAGAGAAGTGGTTGAAGTTGTCAAGGATTTCATTCTACAGAGATCCGCAATCTATGTCCATGGAAGCTAAGAAATCAAACATATTAAATTGGATAAATCTACTGCACAAGAAAGACCTTTACAAAATGTTAAAAAGCAAAGATGCCACTTTGAGTACTAAGGTCCCTCAGACCCAAGCCATGGTATTTTCAAGCCATCATAAACATGTGAAAGATAAACAATGAATAATACAGAAAAAACAATGTGTTGGAATTGCAGTATTGGTGAAGACTCTTAGATGTAACATGGACTCCCAGAAGAAGGAACAAATCTGTTCTGAAAGGTGTACCACCAGAATGCTTCTTGGAGGGGAGGATGGTGAGGCTTCGTCTTCTACATTTGGACCATGTTCTCAGGAGAGACTAGTCCCTGGAGAAGAGCACACAAGGAAGCCCCGTAAGTAGATGGATTGGCACAGTGGGTGCAGTAATGGACTCGGATAGACGAACACTTGTGCAGGGAGCGCAGGGCCAGGCAGTGTATTATTGTGTGGTACTTAGGGTCTCAATGGGTTGACATTGATTGGGACAACCCCTGACAAAACAACAACTGTATTCAGGACACCCTTCCGGGCACTAGAGGAACTAAATTGTGTTTAAGTTAAAATTCTGACTCCGTGAGAAGCATGAGTACTTAGAGTCAAAATTACAATTCAGGGTCAACTTCCAAAATGACATGAGTACTATATACAATGGTTTAGGATTAAGGGAGAAATATTTATCTTTGCAAGAGATCTAAAGAAGGGCTTATTGTACGTTATTATGTTAAATTGGGATCTTGAAATCCAGCAGTGCCTTAAAAAGCAGCCAGCCAGATCAGAGCTTTTTAAGCTCAGCTTGAGAAAAAAAACAACAAAGAAAGAACCGAGAAACAACCATGGTAGTCAACAAAGGGAATGAGATGGTTGAAGTGTGAATTCCAGAACCAATATTTTTAAGTACAAATTCCAGATCCACCATGCACTAGTCTGTGTCATTGGGTATATCACTGTATCTCCATAATCCTCAGTTTCCTATCCAGCCACATGCGAGTAATGATACTGCCCATTGCAAGCCACTCTTGCAAAGATGAAAAATAATCTGAATACAGATTATTTGAAGACAATGATTATCCCTTAATTAGTACAAAAATGTGAGCTCTAATCATTTCATCTGATTTTACCTTAGCAGCATAGATGTGAAAAAAGGTCTCCTGTTTCCTCCATTCTGCTTCCTTTAGGCATTTCTGCACTAAGACGCTCCCTAGTAGCGTATTAAACATTCCTGAAACTGCATGAGCACTTTAGAGCTACTGGGGTGCCATTGTGTACACAGAAGCAATACCTAATTGAAAAGTAGCCTAATAGCCTTAGAAAGCTGCTGTAATTAAAAAAAATATCAAGTTAAAAATAGGAACACTTCAGAGAGTAGGAGAATGAGCTTCTAAGAGTTGTTCTGAAAATTTTCCCCAACACTCTTTAAAAAGAGCCAAATTTAGCCATAAATAAATGCATAAGTCCAAATTGCTCATTAGTTCACCAATATTGGAGTCAATTACTGTGAAACAGTTCTTTGATGGGGGTCAAGATTCGCTGCAAAAAGAAGGGAGACTTGTTAGAAGACATCAACTGGAAAAGATGCCCTCGGGGGAGATAGAACTTTTGCAAGAAAATAAAGGACTTTAGTTTCACAATTGTCACTAGGGCATGCTTGGGGAGGAGCTGCCTATACATGGCGAAGATGCTTGGGGAGGGGTTCACCACAGGCGAAGGGGCTGCTTCTACCACTGAATCGCCAGACCTGGCGAGCATTTCCTTTGGCAAGTGAGGCAACATCTAAAATAAACCTGCCCAGTCCATTGTCTTTATGGCTCAGATGCAGCCTTGAACAGGAGCTCTAGAATTGATTACTACAATGAAGAGACAGCTTTGGTCCATGGCCTGCAGAAGGGCACAGTTTTGCCTCTTTGTTTTGTTTCTTGAAGGAAGAAGCAAAGGGCTACACATGCAGTTATCTCCCTGAATCCACCTTCTTCTGTGTCTCTCTGTAACACCAGTTTTCCCAGTTGCCCCCAAACATTCAATTAGTGTCAAGGCCCAGTAGAGACCTACCACAGCCAACCTCCAATGACTATGAAAAGAAAGATGCAATGATGATAAGATGAAATCATGATTTTGCCTCAAACCAGGCCCCTATCACTTCATGTTCATCATGACAGTACCTTAGATCTGTCCACGAGAATGGGTGCTGTGATGGACATGTTCTGTCGTTGCACTGCCTGGTGTAATAGCTCTTGGCTATTGTACGGAACACTTGAAATGTCAGACTTAGGAACTCATTATTTTATTTTAATAAATTATAATAGACATATATAGTCAATGGCTTCTTATTACTGTTGCTGGAGGCCTAGACTTGACATCTGATCTGCTGTTCCTTTTCCAGAACATATTCTTTAACCTCCAGCCATGTCAGGCTCCATATGTAATTTAAAATTTTTAATACTTACTCACCAATTTCTCCACAGGTTAGACTTCTTTTTTTTCTATTCCTAACTCACTGACCTTTCCTGTCTGTCTGACTCACATTACTGTCTAATGTCTCAAACTAAAAAGTATGGAATTGAACATGTCACCCTTAACCTGCCTGGATTTGACAAATCCCTCAGAAACCACTCATCCACCATCCTGTGGCTTTACCAAGATTCTACTAGTACAGTTCTCACCTGTGTTCTCTGGGACACTGAGGAGCCTGGCTACTTTCTTTCTCTGGTCAGTAACATTTTAGGAGCCAATGTTTCTATTTCTCCTATATAAAATTACACTTTCCAAAATTTCTACTCAAAGACCTAACACCCAGTGGCTTAATTCAATGGAAAGTGGCCAGGCCCTGCCAACAGAGATAGTTCAGCTCCACCTCTGATTCCCAGATTGCTTCCAAGACTCTATTTTAGGCATCCATAGTCAGTTTATATTTTAAGATTAATCTATCTTTTGGATTATTCAGACAAAAGCAAAGTAAAAATATTTTAGAAGCTAAGTTCTAGTTTGTCAAAAGGTAAGTTTATTCAAGTGTGAAAGTAGGCAAATTTTATTCCACCAGGAATCTCTTTTTTCTGCACTTACAACACACTGCTTTATTCTTCAACAGAAAACTTGAAAAGCTTATATTTTCTCATGAATTTCTATATGATGCTAATTTAAGGGGATTTCAAAAAGATGGAAGCATGCATGTAAATAAATTAGACATATTTTTTAGCTTTGTAAATAAAAAAGCACTGAAGTACTCTGACTTTTCTGATCTTATATTAGCACTTTTTTACCCCATCCTTGTTTTAGGCCAAGTATATACTTTTGCAGACATGTAACTGAAAAAGGACAGCTACTCAGGCCCCATATTTAGGAATATTCAAGAAATAAAGGAATGCACAAAAACTGGAGTGGATTATGATTCACAGAGACCCTCGAAGGCAGAGTAGAACCATACCTTTGGCTATCCTAGATTTGAAAGCTTCATGGGAGCAGACAGCCCTATCTTTCTCCCACCAAGCAGTTCATGGGTTTCAAGTTCATCTGATTTTGAGGTAACAGCTCAACACATCCCCCACACCACCACCAGAGCTCCTTATATAAAGGATAGGTAGCCTCATTGCCATGAATGTACCATGTAACTCCATCCAAAATTTACTGGCCATCTGACACAAGCCACACCAATTGGTTTATTTGGAAATTGCTTTGAACTGATACTAATGGAAGAGAGTTTGCCCCACTCTGAGAACCATGAGATATTAAGCTGGAGACCCTGGCACCCCACTCCCCAGGCCCCCAGTAGATACATGGTCCTTTAAGCAAGAGGAAGCCAACATGAAGAGAACAACAGAGATCCACTCACCTGTCTCCTCCTGTCCCAGCTTCCGCTGTCCTTCCTGTTATGTAATACAAGTGCCAGTATAATTCCAGTAAAAAATCAACAACAGCATTGTTTTCCTGAATGAATTCAAGTTGCATTTCTATCCTTCAGTCCCTTAAGTGCATGGCTGTCAATCAGTACAATATATTTAATATGCTTAAAAAAGAAAATCCCTGAATAGATTATGGATTACAATTGGAATTATAGACACAAACTTGGGGAATTCAAAGTGAAGGATCCCATAGCAACAATACTCAAATAAATGTCATGTGTATATTAAGGTTCAAAAGAAACTTGGAGTGTGAAATATGACTAGACAGTACAAGGAAATAGCATATTAAATTCCATAACATATATACTCTTGATGGCACTTTTCAACTATTTACAACTAAAATATAATAACAAATGTAATTTAATACATATATGCTATTATCCCATTTTATGATAATATTTATATAGCAATGTGTCCCAACTATATTTATAATTATTATTACTAATTATTTAGCAATAAGCTAACCATCTGCATTTATATATTCTTTGAGAATCACCTAGAATATTTACCTAATGCCAACAGTTTTCTTTATTCTAAATTATATTTGCCTGGTATTTTATTTTTCCTTCATTGTTCTTACTGTTGGCTGATGTGGAGTCAGTCTGACTCAGAGCAGCCCTCTGTGCAAAGTAACCAAACACTGCCCACTCGTGGGGCCCCTTCACCACCGTGACTAGTATTTAGATCGTCGCGGTAGCCATGGCATTAATCCGTCTTGTTGAGAGTCTTCTCGATGACCCAGCTCATTTGTTCCTTTTACTCAAGCTTTCCATAGCACTCTTGCTAAAATTAAAATATTTCCCATCAATTTTATAATAATTTGTACGTCCATTATGTAATTTTTGAAATATGTCTGGAATTGTGATTTTGCATCTGCTCACTCACTGGTCGGTCTCCTAGAGAATCGAAACTTAGTTTATACACAATTTATCTTGTTGAATGCCTAGAATAAGGTGCCTTGATTGAACCATGGTTTCGGCAATAGATTGCAAAAAACCATGGTTTGGGCAGTAAGATTTGCCAGTTCAAACCTATCAACCACTCCATGGGGAAGAGATGAGGCTGCCTGCTCTGCTGAAGACTGACAGTTTCAGAAACCAAATGTCGGGTTTCTGTCACTCAGAGCAGACTCCAGGGTCATGGACTTGGTTTCTTTGCTTTTAATGCCTAGAATCGTGCCCTAAATATAAGGCAAATTTTGTCATGTGAGTTCTGACTCAGTGCAATCCTGTGCACAACAGAAAAAGATCACGCGAGTCTTAAATCATCCTCACAATGGATGCTATAGTTGACCTCATTATTGGATTCAATGTGTCAATCCGTCCAGTTAAGGGTCTTCCTCTGTTTGGCTGATCCTCTGCTTTACCAAACACTCTCTTCTTCTCCAGACAGGTGCCTCCTGACAACATCTTCAAAGTATGTGAAATGAAGTGGAGTCATCCTGGATTCTAAGGAGCATTCTCGGTGTCCTTCTTCCAAGAGAGAGATGTGTTTGTTCTCTGACAGTCCATGCTACTTTGGCCATTCTTTGCCAGCACCATAATCCAAATGTAACAGTTCTTCTGCCGCCTACCTTCTTCTTTGCTCAACTTTCACATGCATACAGGGCAATGGAAATACCACGACTTGGGCCTGGGGAATCCTAGTCCTCAGACTGACATGGTTGCTTTCCAACACTTTAAAAGGTCTTTGGCATCAGAGTTAGCTAATGCCATGGGCCATTTGATTTCTTTATCACTGCCTCCAAATGTGTTGATTATGTATTGAAGTCAAACATAATCCTGGACAACTTTTCATTGTTTTCAACATGATGTGGCTTATTGGTCCAGTTGGGGGACTTTTAGTGTCTTTATGAAGTATAATTCATACAGAAAGCTGTGGTAGTTTGTCTTCATCGGTAAACGCTCCAAATTCATCAAGCAAAGATGTGTGTGTATTTCAAAGGCTGTTAATGAATCCTCCTCCAGTAAGGGTGTGCTTTCCTTCACAGAGGCCAGCCTTTTGCATCATTTGCTCAGTATACACTTGAATAAGCATAATGAAAGGGTACAATCCGAACACTGATATGTCCTGATTTTAAACAATATAGTATCCCCTTGTTCGGGTTGAACAAGTTCTTCAAGGTCAACATATAGGTAGACTCTTTCTGCGTGAGCACAATTAAACATTCTGGAATTCCCATTCTGTACAATGTTATGCAGAGGCAATAGTACACAGGCAAACGTCTTTCTGGTATTCTCTGCTTTCAGAGTCATCCATTGATATCTCTGACCGTTTTCTTTAGATGGACTGCTGCAATCCTTTCCCACTTATCTTCCCCAATATTTTTCTTAGTGTGATATTAATGACATTGCTCAATGGCTGAGATTGCATTCTGTTGGATCCCTTTCTTTGGAATGTGCACACACATGTATCTCTTCCAGTGAGTAGGCCAAGCAGTTGTCGTCCACATTTCCTGGCTTAGACTAGTGAGTGCGTCCAGGATTGCATCAAAGAGTAGAAACACCTTCACTGGTGTTCCGTCAATTTCAAAAACCTGGTTTTTCCACCGGTGCCTTCAGGGGTAGGATGTCTTTCTTAACTCCCTTCAGTTTTTTATTATATGCTACCTGTCAAAATGATTGAATATCGACCAATTATGTTTTGATACAATGACTCTATGCATTCATTTCATCTTCTTTCTATGTGTCCTGTGTCAGTCAATATTTTCCCATGGAATATTTCAATATTGGGACCTGAGGCTTCAATGTTCCTTCATTTCTTTAAGCTTAGTGATGCTCAGTGTGATTTTCTCTTTTGGGTTTCTAACTGCAAATCTTCGCACATTGCATTAGAATTCTCTCCTTTGTCTTCTTAGCTGCCCTTTGAAAACTGTCCAGCTTTTCCACCTCCCCGCAATTTCATCGGTTTTACCTACTCAAGTGTCAAGGTCTCTCTGGACATCTCTTCTAAAACTTTCCCTTATTCTTTCATGGAATTAACATTCCTGACTCAAATAAGTAGAAATAGCTTACCAAAAATAGCTACTATTTAGATATATAAAACAAAAGACAAAAACAATCCAAACAAAGAACTTGGGCTGTTCTAAACTGGAACAAAATATACATTTTTAAGTGTTTAAAATGTCTACTTTTACACTAAGGCAAATCTATGAATTATTTCACAGTGTGTAATATTCTGCTCATTAGTCTCTTAGCCTGCCATTCTCATCCCTACAGCTTTTCCGCAACCCATTTTCTACCTTTTTAACTTCTCTCTCGGCTTCAAGATGAGATTTCTTCCTTGAACTCGACTATGACCATCTCATTATTCAAGGACTTCATTTCCCCTCTGATTCTATGAATCAATTCTAAATTCCAAGCTCTATTATCTAATCTCTGCTATCAGGAATCAGTTATTTCTTTGATGTCAGGAATCAGTTCTTAAGCTTTTCTGTGTCACAGCCTACCTCCACAATCTTCTTCCCTTTCACATCTAGCCTGGGTTTTTTTTCACAGTTCCACTCTTATCCAGTCAACTATGACGTGGTGTTCTCATAATAAAACGAATTCTACTTGCTGTGCCACTAATTCTCTATCCATATAAACCCAATAATCAAATCTATTCTGAGCAGCTGGTGGGTTGAAACCAATGACCTTGCAGTGAGAAATCCCTGTGTTCCCTACAGCATAAACTCTAGGCTAAGGCACTCCATAATAACTCTTTAAGAGAAATCTTTTCCTACAATAGTCTTCTTGAAGTGTTTTTCCAACTGTTCTCAGGAAAATTATTTGAATAATAGTAAGTTTTGTGAGTTTATCCAAGAATTTACCAAGTCAGATCAAGAAGGACCCATTCCAAAGCTCAAAAAAATCCTCCTAATAAAAATAAGGCACTGCCACAAATTGAAAATTGGCATGAAAAAGAATCTGAAAATGTTGCCAGGATTGGCAGTCTGCCTTCTCTGCCCAACCATTTAAAAAACTAACACCAACTAATTGCAAAAGCTCAGACATATGTGAAGCATGCCCATCCTTTTATTTCTAAAACATAAAGGAAGCTTCTTAAAATATAAGCAGCCCAAGCCAAGTAGTCATTGCCAGATTGAGGGAAGAGATGCAAATAAATTCATGAAACAGAAAACATTAAGCCTCTCAGATATGGACACTTGAATTCAAGAGTGCCCAAGCTGGGGGATGTTCTTCTGATCCCTAAAGCTTTTTCAACTAAGTCTGATTGTTCCATCAGGAGCAGTGGTTATAAATTCACCATGGGTGAGCATATCAAGTTACATTGAAAGAATTTACTCAGTAAGAAGGTATGTTATATGGACCACCTAGTTCATCACCACTAATGGAAGCTTGTGACAGAAATTCAAAAATGCAAGTGAATTTCCCCCTCGGGAAAAGCAATTATACTTCATTTGTATGTCACCAGTATAGATGTGTAGCTGTCAACAGGCTTGAATCATAGAAAGAAACCAATAAAAGATATTCATCTCTTATTTTAGATACATAAAAGGAGCTTACTGAAGTGTGATTATTCCAGATGACACATGCTACCAGGAATGGTAAGAAATGGGATTGTAGAGAAATTCTCACAGATTACAGGGTGCTCCCAAGAAGCCAAGAGACCAGAGAGCTCTGTCGAGACAAGGGCGGCAGATTTCATCTCACATCCTTTGGACCCGGCAGGAGAGGCCAGTCCATGGAGAAGGACAGCAAGCTTGATAAAGTGGAGGGGCGGGGACGAAGATGGAAGTCTTCAACGGGATGGACGACACTGCTGCAGCAACGGGCTCCGGCACAGAATCGGTTGTCGGTGTGCTGCAGCACGCGGCAGTGTCGCGCTCTGCCGTGCACAGGGTCTCTTGGGTCACAATTGACTTCGTGACACCTAACAGCAACAACACAGATGCTTACTAATGACAAAGAAGCCATAGAAATACCACCTGGGCCTCTACTCCAGACTCTGAATACTACTGGCACGCCTGATATAAAAAGGTAATCAACATGACAGGAGCCTGAGTGTCCACAAGTAATTTATTATCAGCTGCGAATCTACAGGCTGGAGATTTTAACCTATAGGCATCTCTATGAGGTGGGATCAACTCAGAGGCAATGCGTTTTTGTTCTGGTTGCTAGTGTTTGTGCTTCAGTCTGATTGCACATGAACTGGGATGATAATAGCACCTACTTCGTAGACTTGCTACTAATATTCATTGAGTAAACACATGGAAAGTCCACAGAAGGGGACCTGCTAGAGTAAGCTGTGCCTCCCCCGCCCCCCAAAAAAAGTTAGCTTAGTAATCATTTCTAGGAATTAGGAGACTTGGGTGTATTCGATTTCTTGTCTAATTCCACAGCTATTAGACAAGATCTTGTTGTAACTGTTCAAACAGCACACCCTTAGCCCCAGTAAATTTGAACAACTCTTTATGTTTTCCCATCTCTGAACAGGTACTTTGTGGCTAAGTCAGGTATCGAGAAAGAATAATTTCCCCTTCCATTTCCCCCTACTCTTCAAAGGAAAAGAAGCAGAGAGGAACTGGAGTCCCCATCATCCTGCTCCTTGTCACGTCTCAACTCTCGACCGTCCAACAAATGGCCTGAAGCACTGACCCTGCACTTGTTGCTCTGACCGCTCCTGAATGTGCTCTACTACTCCATTGGCTTCCTCGTACAGAGGAGGGGACGGGAGCCCCTTCAAAGGGGATTGTAAGCCCCTGTTCCATTGTTAGCAAACATATATTGACTGCAAATACTGGGCTAGGCACTGACTTTACTTCATTCAAATCCACACAATCCTATGATATCAGTATTATTACTACACACACTTTATATAGAGATAAGGATACTGAGGCGCAGAAAGGTCATGTAACATGCTCAAGGCTATGTGGCTAGCAAATGGCAGAGCCGGGGTTCAAACTCTGACACTCTGACTCCAAAGCTGCTAGATCCCTGGAAAGCAGTAAACCAAACTCACCCCCACCAAGTAGATGCAGACTCATGGCAAGTCTATAGGGCAGGCCAGAAGAGCCACCGTGCGTTTCGGAGGCTGTAACTCTTGACAGTAGAAAGCCCTGTCGTGATCCCTAAGGGTGACTGGTGACTTCGAACTGAGAACCTTTCATGTGGCAGCCCAACACATTTTTACAGCAATGCAGTAGGTGCTACATAAATGCCAGGTCACCCTGCCTACTCCGTGAAGTCCTACAAATTTGCTAGTTGGAAAACCAGTTAAAAGTCTGCAGGAGTCCTCATTACGTCCTGTGGTACGAGAGCGCCTCTAGCTTATGCCTGAACAGAGTCCTGAACATCATTTTCATGCTCTTCCTGGATTGGTCTCTACTGAGCCCACCAGAGGCACTTGTCACTATCTCCACAGCCTTCATCAGAAGCATCCTCGACCAACATCTGACTACCAAACGTCACCCAGACACACGAACTTACTTAGTACTTTACATGCATCATAACCATTGTCTTTCTACTGCAGCTATTTTCAAATGGATGTTCTCGGCTTGCAACTTTCTTTGTCCTGATTGTCCTGATTCACTTGTCCTGATTCACTGTTCTGCTTGTCCTGATTCACTGTTACATGCATGCTCATTCCTCGAAAAGATGATCTTCACGGCTTCCCTCCCTGTCAAGTAAGTGGGACGTCACTGTTTGGTCCTCCAGCTCCCTACAACTACCAGTTACGGCTCGCAGCACAGTGCAGGGTAATAGAACCGAAGCTCTGCCGGCACCCAGCATGTCATGCTTATTCTTGTTCTCGCCGCGCTTTTTACATGTGATGTGTCTCTCAGATGATCTAGTAAAGAAAGGGGGGAACGAAATACCAAAAAACAAACCGCACTCCCATCAAGGCAATTGTCGCTCAGTGCACAAAAAGAGAAAAACAAGCATATATGTTCTCTTCTTTCATCGGATCCCTTCTGTAGGATGGTAAACAATCGATTTTTAGAAGCGCTTGTGAATGTCATGGACGCCACTTTGGTCCTGAACACAACTCTTTTCCCTGCTCAGAGATTTGGCAGTTCCTTGGGGCGCAAATACATTGTTTAAAAAAGGACAGAGTGCATTGTTAGGTTTTAAAACAAACATTTTTTTGAACTTTCAGTCCTGTATATACTTGAGTATAAGCCAACCTGAAAATCAGCAAAGGCACCTAATTTTATCACAAAACTGCATTAAAAATGTGCTGAAAAACTCAGCTTATACACGAGCATAACAATCTTATCTGCCAGATTTTACATGTTAAAGTGTATCACGGATCGTCGGGTTGAAGCCTGTGAGAGAAGTTGCCCTAAGTGTCCTGAAAGGGATTTAATTTATTGAGAAGCCCAACTGGCCCTAGCCACACACAGCTACTTGTCCACCCCCACCACCCCCACCCCCCCCGACACACAGGAATGGAAAAAAGAACAAGGCAACACAAGTCTGCCACCATGACTGAACAGATTCAGTGAACTTCACTCAAATGCCAATCACTAGAATTCTGAACCATCCAGAGGTTTGGCTGGATCACTGCCCGTCAGCACTATACTGATATCTTTTTCTTCAGGCATTGCAACATTCAAAACTAAAAGGAAAATATGTTCAACTGCTGCCTCTTCAGCAGCTTTGCAATTTCCCAAGGATCAGCCCCTCTCCTATTCTCGGACCCTTAATCTCCAAGCAAAGTAATAGCTTCTCCTGCCTACGGAAGCAGTCTTTGCTTAGCAATTCAAGAATTCTTCGTTTCCTAATCGCTTTCTGCCAGGAATATATCAGTGAAGGCTGGATCCTGTGTGAGAATCCCTGTCTCCTCTCCTTTCCGCTCATCTCTCCAGGATTTACACACAATGGCCATATCCACTGCCTCTGAGTGAGTTCCAACTCACAGCTGCCTCGGAGGACAGAATGGAACTGCCCTTTCTGGGTGTCTGAGGCTATAAACCTTTATATCAGCAGAAAGCCTCCCGTTTCTCTCAGAGCAGCTGATGGATTTGAACTGTTCACCTGGTGCTTAGCAGCCCAACACAGAGCCCACTAAGCCACCCGGGCTCCTCCATGACAATACCAGCTGCTGATCATAATAAAACCAATCCTGTTGCCACCAAGTAGATGCAGACTCAAACAACCCTCTTTAAGGTTTCAGAAGTTAACTCATATTTACAGGTATCAGACTATCTTTCTCCTCATCTTTCTCCTGCCGAGAAGCTGGTGGATTTGAACCAGGGGTCTTACAGCTCGCAGTCCAACAGTTTCCCAACAGCTCTACCAGTTGAATCAGAATCTCCTCTACGGTCCATATTGTATCATCATTAGCTTCCACTTTCATCCACTCTGCACAATGTTGGGGAGCACCTTCATAGTTTTCTCTTCCATGATAGGTCATACCCCTAAATTGCCCCCTCTTTTTTTTTCTTGTAGTAGAAATGTGCCCCAAACACCTGGCCTAATTTGCGTTCTGTATGTAGGAAGCCATTACCTGTATGCTTTTCTTTCTGTGGACAAAAATGTCTGTGGAATGGAAGAGACTTTTCACAGCTTGCTCAACTCACTGATGTTGAAATAAAAACATGCCAGGATTTTCCTGTACGGATTTGGTTCCACTCTTGATGGATATGGAACTGAGACAGTCAATATTGAAAAACTGACTCCTTTTGAAAAACTGACTCCTTTCTAAACTCAAAACAAACAAAAAGAAACCCTCACTTCCATCAAGTCAGTTCTGACCCAGAGCAACCCTCCAGAACAGAGGAGACCTGACTCGGTGAATTTCTGACTCGGTAGCTTTGTGCAGGAATAGAAAACTTCTTTCTCCCTCAGCATAACTGGTCGGCTCCTACTCCTGACCTTGCCATTAGCAGCCCAACGAGTAGCCTGCTCTCCTGCCAGGGCTCCCAGTGTCCTTCCTGATAGTCCGAAAAGACTCCATGGGGTTTCAGCCCCGCCTGGAAGGCAAGGCTTTCTGGAGCCAGATGAGCCTTCACGATGTCTGATGGGCACTTTGTCCTCTAACAGGTCATCCGGCCTGGAACACAGGAGATGCTCTGACACGCAGATGTAATGACAATGTTGGCAAAAATGAAAGCGATTGGAAAACTGAAGTACATGATGAATTTTTAGTTTGAAAATATAGATTCCCTGGGAATTAGAACTAAAGACATGTTCCTGGATGAACCACGAATGAGTTAAAATGTTAGGTATATTTTTCCCTTTCCTTCACAGAATTTCAATTTCCTTTCTGTCTTTATATCAGGTGTTTTGTTAATCACTAGTTATCTGTCAAAGATTCTGTGGTTTAAAAAATAAAATAAAACCCAGTGCTATAAAAAGAACTGGGTGGGGACAAAATCTAAATTCAGGATCTAGTGCAGCCATGCACAATCTTGCCCTTCATTCCAAGTGGTTTTGTTTAACTCTTCCAAACATGTGAGTCCAGGGCTGGTTGACCCTGCCTCTCTCTCTCCCCTCACTTAACATCATCCATCCCCTTCGTTGTCCTACCCCATCCATACCAGATCTCTTTCAGTTTTTCAAATAAAGTTTCCTTTACCCTGAATCAGGCCTTTAATACATCCACAATGTGCTGCTTCACTTTCACCAACCACTCTGCTTCCTTTATAGAGCTTTCTCGATCTTCGAAGTCTCACGTACACTATGACTTCTCCAAAGAAGACTTTCTTAAGCTCCTGGTTACTTTGCCTTCCCCTTGATTTAGGTTCTAGTTCGTAGTAACTTGTATTAAGCATAATTCTTTAATAATGGATGTGCTTTTTCCTTAATCAGTGAAAACAGAGATATGGTCTCTCTTGACCTCTATGACCCAGTATCTCCTCTCTTATGGTTGATCTTCAATACATAAAATTAACTGACTCTATATAAGTAAAGTCTGTTTTCAGAGTTCTACACTTGTAATATATTGTGTGAAACCACTTTGCAAACTTCAAATATGTATTCCACATAGCTATAAAAAATCACCCTATTACCTTCTTGTATGTGACATGACTTCCAAAAAATTTCAAATTGTAGCTAAATATCTACTCACAGAAGTTCTCATTGACCTAGTCTTCTTTGCTACTGCTTGAAACATGACTGAGCTGTAAATATTAGCCTCCACCACAACAATGTAATATGAAAGTGGAACTAGCAGCAGAATTTACTGTAGCATAAATTATCTTTTAAGCACAAAATCCTACTGTCAACAAGTCGATTCAAACATATAGTAACCCAATATGAAAAGTAACTGAGAGGAATTACTAAAATGAAGGCTGAATAAAGGCTGAACATGGTAGTGGAACAGGAGGAAAGCATAAGAAAATAGAGGAAAGGGGTAGGAGGCAAAGGGCATACGTAGAAGCCTAAATACAGACATGTACATATGTAAATATATTTATGATTAGGGAGGAAATAGATGTATGTGCATATATTTATAGGGTTAGTAGTAGGGTAGCAGATGGACATTGGGCCTCCTTGCACTCACCCCCTCAAGACAAGAGCACCTTGCTCAGCTAAACAGTCATTTCATGACACCCACCTTTCCTACATGATCACTGAAGACAGATGGGTGCATAAGCAAACGTGGTAAAGAAAGCTGATGGTGCCCGACTATCAAAAGATATAGCATCTGGGATCTTAAAGGCTTGAAGCAAACAAGCAGCCATCTAGATCAGAAGCAACAAAGCTCACGTGGAAGCAGCACACCAATATGTATGATCATGAAGGGCTGAGAGGACCAGGTTTCAAGTACCAAAAGCAGGAGGAAAAATCATATCATTGTGAATGAGGGAGGCGCATGATGGGGACCCAATGCCCATCTGTAGACAACTGAACATCCCTTGCAGAGGGGTAGTGGGGAGGAGATGAGTCACTCAGGGGTCAGTGTAGCAATAATGAAGCTTACAACCTTCCTCTAGTTCTTAAACGCTCCCCCCCCCCACACACACACACACTATCATGATCCCAATTCTACCTTGCAAACCTGGTTAGACCAGAGGATGCACAGTGGTACAGTTGGGATCTGGAAACACAGGGAATCTAGGACAGATGAACCCCTCAGAACCAACGGGGACAGTGGCAATACCGGGAGGAAAGGGAGTGTAAAAAGGGGGAGCCAATCATGGGAATCTACATATAATCTCCTCTCTGGGGGATGGGCAACATAAAAGTGGGTGAGGGGAGATGCCAGACAGTGTAAGATAAAATAATAATATATCAATTGTTAAGGGTTCATGAGGGAGGGGGAAGCAGAAATGAGGGGTAGGGAAAAAAGGAAAATGAGGAGCTGATTCCAGGAAGCCAAGCAGAAGGGGAATTTTGAGAATGATGAGGGCAACGAATGTATAAGTGTGCTTTACACAATTGATGTATGTGTGGATTGTGATAAGAGTTGTATGAGCCCCAGTAAAATGATTTTAAAAAAGAGAAACGTATAAAACTCAAAACCATTGATATAGTGTTGATGTTAGCTCAGTCACCCTATCCGAGGTTTCCAGTGCTGTAAACCCTGACAGGAACAGAGAGACTCACCTTTCTCCCTGGGAGTGCCTACTGGGCTGAACAACTGTGTGGTTCACAGTCAAAGGCTTCCCCAAAGGCACCAACAGAGGTCCGTAAGTGACACTGCAGGCCAAAGTGACACTGCCCAAGAGGGGATCCAAGACGGCGGTCTCTACAGGCACAGACCGCAACTTCTTTCTCCAGCAGATCAGCCAGTGGGGTCTAACCACCACCCTTTCAGTTAACTGGCAAGCACTCCATCCACGACACTCTCAGTGTCCCTTATGTTATAGCAATAACCAATGTTTATTATCTCTCACAGTTACCGTGAGGCAGAAATGAGTGAGTTGCATGCCTATTCTTTCTGGATCAGAACCTCTTATGAAGTTCATTCAGCTGTTTACTGGAGTTGTTGTGATCTGAAGACGTAGATAAGGCTGGAATAGCCACTTCCAGGATATTAGTTAGTTAATATGTGTGGGCTAACAGTACTTAATATGTTTGGGTTACTACTATTAGGTAGAATATATGTTTGGGCTAACAGGCGAATATGTTAAGCTGAAGAGAAACAAAACCAGGGACACTTGTCTATGAATAATAACTTTATGTCACAAAGTATTTTATAAGAAGAAAGAGTCCCAGTCCAGTCCAAGTCAAGTCCATGGGTCTGAGGCTAGCTGGCACCCCTTCATACCCACACAAATGGTGGTGGTTAAAGCAGGAAGGTGAAGTAGGAAGCTGTTAAGACACAGGCTGGTGAGTGAAAGGTTGAGTGGATCCAAGGTCCAAATAACATAGCAGGATTCTGACAGCTCCCAAGGATGGCAGGCCACATTGGCTGCCCCAGAGCAAGACACAGAATCCAAGCAAGCAGGAAGGCGAAGAGGCACAAGAGAGAAGTTCTCAGTGTCTCTGCTATTAAAATGCTATACCCCCAAGAAGGTATCTCCAGGCTAAAACCTGACTGAGAGAGTGGACTCCACCCTTACCTCCACATCAAACCAACCCACACTCACTGCTATCAAGTAGGTGCTGATTCATAGTGACCAGAGTAGGGTAGGGGGTTACATATTAGGCTGCTAACCACGAGGTCAGCAGTTCAAAACCACTAGCCACACCTTGGGAAGCAACCAGAGCCTTTCAACTTCCATAAGGAGTTACATACAACCTCAGAAACCCACCGGGCAGCTCTACTCTGCACTGCAGTCACTAGGAGCGCGAGTACCTACCTTGCACAGGTGCCATCAAGCCGACACAAAGTCTAATCATCACAGAGCCCCAGACTCTCTCCACGCGGTCATTCCACAGAGGTGCTTACGCATCCTCACAACATTTGATTAGAGCAAGCAATTGAAGAAAAACAGATGAATTAGTGCCCTTAAAAACCAAGCTCTGATGTCACACACAATCATCTCTTTCACAACAAACTGATCAATGAGAACCCCACCCACCCACCCCCATTTCCATGTGGGAAGAGACCACAGAAGGGCATGAATGCCAGAATGTGAGGAACACGGCACGCCACCAAGGGTGACTTCCATAGGCTGTTAGTCTCTGTCCAGAGTGTACTAGCCCAGTGCCTTCTGCAGCATGTCTCTAAAGTAAATACTGAAGGTCTCTTGTGTCAAAATTGTACACTGCACCACTGAGCTAAAGTTGGCAGTTTGAACGCCCCTAGTTCTCCTGTCGACGACCAAGCAGCTTGCTTCAGTAACGATTATAACAAAGAAGGGCCTATGGGTCAGTTCCATTATGCCACTCGTGGGGTCACCAGGAACTGGAATGGACTAATCACAGCTGCTTTGTTGTTTGGTTTTTCATGTCTAGGATGATGGAGGATAGATAAAACAGTGGTCTAAAAATAGAGTCTATATGATTTCTAATGCTGCAACGGAAAACCAGAAAGAATATTGAAGGAGTTAATGATTATATATATATATATATACATATATATATATATATATATATATGTATATATATATATATACACATGCATCTCAATCACCATAGAAAAGATGATTGTCATTCTATTGGTTTGGGGAAAAGGTACAAAAATAGTAACTGATAGTGGAAAGGAGGTGTATCTAGATTTTCCTAACAGCTAAGAACAAAATTATTATTATATGGGTACTCTTCTTCTATATAAAATGAGAGGTTTAGAAACTGCCCAAGTGGGTTTTCTCTTTTGTTTTTGCACTGTCCTTGTTATGGAAATTTCTAATTTAGCTACCCTCTCAAATGTTATGCAAATATATTAAACAATTCTGGGGGGATTTGAGCTTTTAGAAGTCTTGACTAATACAAACACTACTGTAATTATCATTTCAAAGTTCTAATAATAACATCATTTGCATTTTCCTTGACTACGTTTTTTAAAGGTTTCTAAATATTTCAGTAAATATTTGTAAATTATGACCATGAAATGGTAATGGCCGTTCAAAATAAGGGAGCATTGCAGACTAAAACTGATTACTTTAATATTCAAGCTTACAGTTCACCCAAGACACATAGCACTGGTCTTACAAGGATTTGTGATCTAGTGAACCCAAGAGTAGGGCAGTACTTCAAAGAAGAGCAAACATCATTTATCTGCAGAGCAATGCAAAGGTCTGCACATTACCTTGCACTACCCCTCGGCCTCGGCTCCATTCCAGACCATTGCTACTTCTGAGAGTCATTCTCTACTTGCCTCTACCACCCGGAGCCCTCACCAGCCCACACAGGTCACCACGCACATACTCTAGCACTCTCATTCCCCAATCAGTACCTCCCTTTGCAACCACACTGACCTTTCTAAACTTAAAAAAAAAAAATTGATCATGCCGCCTGCTTAAAATCGTCTGTTCCGATAAAACTTGGGGCCAAATTTATGTTAATGGAAAGGAACCCCTCAGAACAAGGAGGGTGAGATTGGTGGCAGCTCTTAGAGAACGTCATCAGTGCCGTTTAATTGTACATGAAGAAATGATTGAATTGGTGAATTGTGTACCTTCTGCTGCGTACATTCTCAGCAACAACCAGACATTATCATGAGAACACCAACTCCACAGCACTGGTTTGCAATGTACATAAAAAATGCAGTTGAGCTAATATTCATAAGTGCTCAATAATGTAAAAACAAAAAACTTGTATTCAGACTTACATTATAGTTTCAATAGCAAGTAATTATAAAGTGGTGAATCCTCAAAAACGAAAACCAAAAATTTCACTGATAAGGACTAAAGATAAGTCATTAACATGTATTATCTGGTCCCAATCTAACTTTCCCACTTCAAATCATAGCAAGATACTTCTAATTATTTTTCAGTGCTTCATGGTCTCCTACCATTGTCAACTGTCATGTCTAGAATACCTTTCTTACATTCTTTTTCTATAAAATATTTTTATTGGGGGCTCTAACAGCTCTTATTGCAATTCATCCAGTGTGTCAAGCACATTTGTACATATGCTGCTATCATCAATTTCAAGGCATTTCTTTCTACCTGAACCCCTGATATCAGTTCCTCATTTTCCCTCCCTCTCCTACCCTTCCTCCCTCATGAACCCTTGATAAATTATAAATTACTATTTTTATATCTTATATCATCTTCTATCTCACTTGACCCACTTCTCTGTTACTTGTCCCCCTTGAAGGAGGTTATATGTCATTCTTGTGATCAATTCTCCCTTTCTCCCCCGCACCTTTCCCTTCCCCTCCTGGTATCTCTGTTCTTGTTATTGGTCCTGAGGCGTTTATGTGTCCTGGATTCCCTGTGTTGTGGCTCTTATCTGTGGCAGTGTGCATGTTCTGGTCTAGTCAGATTTGTAAGGTAGAATTGTGGTCATGACAGTGGAGGGGAGGAAGCATTAGAGAACTAGAGGAAAGTTGTATGTTTCTTCAGTGCTATACTGCACCCTGACTAGCTTGTCTTTTCTTGTGGGTCTCCACTCCATGCCACCCCTGCTCCATTCACATTGGTATGCTTTTCTTCTGGGTCTTAGATGCCTACTACCTGATCCCATCAACACCTCATGACCACGAAGGCTGGTGTGCTTCTTCCACTAGCAATTTGTTGCTTCTCAGCTAAGGGGCCTTGTTACATTCTTTCACCTTACACTTTTGTTAAGGGTGAGGATGTACTTTGCGAAGTAATAAGAGTGGTGGCTAAATAACAAGATACTTTTCAACAACATAACAATGCCTATACACAGGGATTTCCCCAGATGGAAGACACAGGAAGCAAACTGGCTAGATCTGTGTGCAAAGACTAGTGAGAAACTCAGTATCTTTAGCCAAAACAAGGCCAGGGCCTAACTGTGAAACACACCATCAATTGCTCATATGAAAGCTCTAATTTAAGTTGAAGAAAATTAATCAAGCCCAGGTAAGCCAACATATGACCTTGAGTATACCCTATCTTAATTTAGAGGAAATCTCAAGACCAAGATTGATGCATTGAACAGTAATGACAGAAGACCTGATAAGATGTGGAGTTAAATAAAAATGACCAAACACTAAGAATGAAGGGATCATTAAAAAGATAGGAAATAAAGGAAAGATCAAAGTGGATGTCAGAAAAGAATCTGAAATGATCTTACTCATAGAGTAACTAAAGTAAATGGGGAAAAAAAGATGACGTTAAAGCTGAAAAGAAAACTTCAAAGGACAACTGGAAAAGAAAAAGTATTATAATGAAAGGTGCATATACCTAAAGTTAGATAACCAAAATGAAGAACATCCTCAGCATGTCTCAAGCTTAAAGAACTAAAGAAAACATTGCAGCTATGTTCAAAGAGTCTATGAGCAAAATAGTGAACAATAGGGGAAACATCAAAAGATGATGGAAGGAATACACTGAATCACTGTACCAAAGTTATCTAGTTCACATTCAACAATCACAAGAGTTAGCATAAGATCAAGAACTCACAGTACTGAAGGAAGAAGTCCAAGCTGTACTGAAGACATTAGCAAAAAACAAGGATGCAGGAATTTCCAGAATACTAATTACAATTGAACTGCTTCATCAAGCTAAGGAGTACTGGAAACACGCATTCATCTAGGCCAAGAAATCCAAAAGACAGCTCCTTGGCCAACTGACTAGAAGAGATCAATAATCATACAAAGTCCAAAGAAAGGCGACCCAACAGAATGTGGAAATTATTAAACGATATCATTAACAGCACATGCTCCTAAAGTTTTGCTAAAGACAATTCAACCACACATTAGGCGGTACATTGACAGGGAGCAGCCAGAAATTCAAGGCAGACACAGGAGGAGATGCGGAATGAGGGATACCTTTGCCAACATCAGGTGAACTTTGGCTGAACGCAGAGAATACCAGAAATGTGTTTCCTTATGCTTTATTGACTCTACAATGACACTGAATTTCATGAATCATAACAAAGTATGGATAACACTGGGAAGAATGGAATTCCTGAAAACTCACTGTGCTGACTCAGAACCTGTACTTGGTATCACAGGAAAGCTTACAAAGAGAGCAAGGAAATACTGACTGGTTGAAAATCATGGAAGGTGTGTCTCAGGGTTGTATCTTTTCACCATACTTATCCAATATCTACACTGAGCAAAGAGTTTGGGAAACTAGACTATATGGCATCTGAATCAGAAGAAGGCTTATTAACAACCTGGGAGATGCAGATGACACAGCCTTGCTTGCTGAAGATCAGCAGCACTTGAAGCATTGCTGATAAAGATCAATGACTAAGGCCTTCAGTCTGAATTACAACTCAATGTACAGAAAACTAACATCATCACAATGGAGGTATGAGATAACATCAGGAGAAACGACTGTAGTTGTCAAGGATTTCATCTTGCTTGGATCCGCAATCAAAAGCTCATGGAAACAGCATTCAAAAAATCAATTAAATCTTTTCAAATGTATTTAAGAGTTACAATGTCACTTTGAAAGCTATAGCGTGCCTGACCAAAGCCATGGTGTATCCAATTGCCTCAAATGGGTGTGAAAATTGGACATTGAATAAGGAAGACTGAAGAAGAATGGTTACATTTGAATTACGGTGCTGGAGAAGGATAATGAACATACCATGGGCTTCCAGAAAAACCAAGCAACCAACCTTCTTTGATCGAAGTACAGCCAGGATGCTCCTTTGAACCAAGGATGGCAAGACTTTGTCTCATGCACTCTGGGCAGATAACGAGGAGAAATTTGTCCCTGGAGAAGGACATCATGCTCGGTAAAGTAGAACAACAACCTGAAACTGGAAGACTCTTGCTAAGAAGTATTGACACAGTGACGGTCACAATAGCCATTCTTCTCAAAGCAGTCACAACTGTAGGGATGGCACAGGGCCAAGCGGTGTTTCTTTCTGGTGTGCCAGAGTTACTATGAGTGGTACCTAACAACACAGGGAAACTGGAAAACATGACATAAAATCATATGATGGGAATAAGGCTTACTCCGATCATTCAAGTGAACTAAATACATCCATATCACAAACTAGGAGCCAGCAGAACTTATGTTCTTCATGTACAAGTGTTAACAACAGACATTAAAGAAGGGGGTGACAGCCTTGGATATAGGTATAGGCAATTTTATGAACTTCAACTCATTGGAAAAGAAATTTTGTGCTTCCTATTCATTTTAGAGAATTCCAAACATGAGCTCCAAAATTTCTATTAGGACAATCACACATAAAACAAAAGAATTCTAATGAGTTTTCTCCCAAAATACCCAGAGGTACAAATTCACATTAAGGATTAATGACCTGTCAGCTGGTTCTTAAAGGAGAGAAAAGACATTTGAGTTGTAGAAATGTAAAAATAAAAAGACTCAGAAGTAAGAAAACTTATCATTTCTTCCTTTTGTGTCATGAAGGAAGAATTGGCTTGATTTATTTGTTTCAAATTGGCCAAAAGAAAAATGGATTAAATAGGTTGCATTTTAAGCAAAAATTCATTCTGGGAAAACTTAGAAGGCCTAGTCAGAAATACTGTCTCAGTCACGAAAATGATACAGGATTAATGTCCTAGTAAAAAAAGAACATTAAAAAAGAATGGGTTTTTTTGATATTTACATGTCAGATGTAACAACATGTCCCCAATGATGACCGCTGTCATGTTGAAAGGAGTCCTGCCTTCTTCACCAGGCAGTGCGCTGGTGGGTGTCTAACACACTCCAGGAGCTATTTCAAACCATCAGTGCAATTGTGTCCCTGTTTTGTAGCGTCAGTTTCCTGATTCACCGACACTTGACGCCCGGCTCTGCCAGAGCAGTGCTATTTGAGGATTTGAGGTGCAGCAATGCAATGAAGCTCTTCCCCCCTTTGAATCGAGAAGTGGTATTATGACAGCAGGAGACAGAATCCAAAGGCTGAAAAGATCAAGTTGAATCTGAAACTTAGAACCTTCAATGTTTAAATAGACTCCAAATTTAGAAGCTTGCATTTCCCCAGCCCCTGAAGTACAGCCAATACAAAGGCTCCAGGAAAACAACCTAAGCAAGAGACCTGGGATGGTCACACAGGCAATGTTCACTCTTTCTCCTTGTTGGATGCATTCAGATGAGAGCCGTTTTCAGATTTCAGCTTTTCCCTTCCGAAAGAGACTGTGAGTTGTCCAGACTGAACAACGTTAGCCCAAATCTCTCTATCCTTGCTCCATGGAAACATGTATGTGAGGAAAGGAAATAAAATCACCCAGTGGTATAAAATAGATCTGGATATTTGAAAAAATTTTTTTTAATTTTTCACATAGCTGTTTAGCGTCGTACTTGTGGGTGGGGGGAGCATTACATCCTGATTTGATATAGAAGATACATATGTGAATAGCCTTCTTTTTTTAAAACATTTTTATTCTTCTAGTCTTGCTCTGAGCTGAGAATGGTTATAGGGCACATCATTAAACAAAAAGGTGCTAGAAACAACGTAGAGCCTCAATAAATTTTTATCACACTCGCAGTTCTGCCATCAGAGGACATAGTAAAATGTTTCCACTGTACAGCATTGACCTAGCATTTTCTTCATTCAAGGTGCTTTATACAGTCACTGACAGAAGTGTGTAAAAATCAATTTATGCTCAATAAGGTAAATGCCAGTGATATCTTTAAACATGAAGTGCAATGGCATAGTTTATTTCCAGACATTCAAATTTTGACAGTTGATGGCTTTAAATATTATTTGAGCATGATCTAAAAGTTCAGAGACATTTTAATAAGCTGTAATTAGCTGTAAAAAAGTTCTAAAGTCATGGCATTCTCCTGCTCAGTAGCCTTCCATGGCTCACAACTCCCTGCCAGGGGACAGCTCACTGCATTACATTGGCATTTAAGAGCTTTTGTAATCTGCTTCTACACCACCCATTTGAGCCTGCTTTCACCACCCTCCATCTTTCACACCCTGTGTGCCAAACAGATCCTGCTCTTCCCTGGTGCTGACTACATGCTACAGTCCCCTCGACAGTTTACAATCCCTTTCACCCGCACTTTCTGTTGCCTCTTCAAGTCTACATTGGGAAAACATACTCAGGAAGTAGCTTGGTAGCATGTATCAAGACCATTGATGATGATTTACACCTTTAATCCAGTAACTCTACCTCTAGGTCTTAGAAACAATAAGATATATGCACATTATATATGTATATCTGTGTGTAGGCATACACACATATGCACACATCTAATTTACTATAGTAACAACAATAACAAACAAAACCTGGAAGGCTTCTAAATATTCAAATGTAGAAGATTATGTTAAAAATATCATTCATCCATATAATGGATTCTGTTTAGCTGTTTAAGTGATGTTAACAGAGTATTAATGAGAAAGGGAAATGCTTAGGATACAAGTTAAGTGATGATAGAAAAATAGATATACATAATATGGTCTTATGTCAGAATTCATCATAGAAAAAGACTGAAAGGACAAACAGCACAATGATATACAATTCTAGATTTGGAGATATAAGGTAATTTTCCTTCCATTTTCATCTTCTCTAAAAATATCTGTGTATGCTCATTTACTAATTAAAATAAATAACATACTCAAAATATTTTTAATCCAGTATTTGAAGAAAAAATATGCTCAAATACTTCCCTCTGTGACACTGTCTCAAATGACTTTTAATGGAATTAATTCCTTAGTTCTCTGTGGTCTCACAATAATTTGTACTCATACCTACAACTATTTTTAATCACATTTTCTGCCTGACCTATTTGTTGAATTTAAATGGGGGAGGGGAAAACTAATATAGAATCTTTAAATAAAATTTCTCAAAAGAGATAAAATTGAAGAGGCTTTGTTATTATATTGGAAACTACATATACTATGGTCTCATTGTCAACACTGGCATGTTCTGTGTAAGTACATCTGCTTCAAGTCAGAGTCTCGGGAAGCATCAAGTCTGTCTCCACAGCTTTGCATCTATGCTTTGTTGGATAACTTATGCCTTAAGGATAGGCTGTCTACCCACTGCAGGAAGATTAAGGAACACGAGGTTAAAACACAAGCACAAGGGGGAAAAATCGTGAAATTATCCTCACCAAAAGGCTACTATTTCTTTCCCTCCCAAATGGATATTAAATGTTTATACAAATTAATGTTACAAATTTCAACATAATATTTTTCAAAATTCTCAGCTTTGCTTTTCTCCATTAATATTTGCAACAATTGGGGCATTGGATAGAGTTGCCAAGTCATCTAGTGAAATGTGAATATTAGACAAAAAGCGGGCTGGGGGTCAGAGGGAACGGGCAGTGTTTCAACATTGAAAAAGGAGATACCAAAAATTTACTTGCGTAATTCATAAATTCAAATTTAACTCAATTTACTAAAATGGGTTGGGGGTGGGAGCTCCTGACACATTGAGAGATTTCACGATCTGGCTAAATAACCTCTTAAATCTACCCTTGGGTAGCATTTCATCTTATCTCATCAGAGACTGTACGCTCAGATATGTGAATTCTCCACATCCTTCCAACTCAAAACAGACACACACACACACACACACACACACCCAGTTTTGATGCCAAGGAAGCACTAGCACTCCCAGACTTCTCCAAATCCCTGAGCCTGAACTCCTGCCAGGCAGGCCTATAAGAGAGAACCGCACACAAATTGCCAATCTCTGTGTCTTGCAGTTTACTTTCTATGCATTTCTACTTAAAGAGGACTTGGCGAGGTTTGACTTCTGAAGCTCCAAACTTTTGCCCGTGTAGTTTATGTACATTAGGAAAGGAATTTTGATTCACCTTCATTCTCTTTTCATAAACGCATTTTGCTGTGTTGAGTGTTACTGAGCTGTGGTAGCAGCCCGCGATTCAGTAGCTGAGCCATTTCTAAGAAGGATTGTGGGATTATCACCACGAGCCAGTTTGGAGCATTTTCTTGCACCCCTTTCTGCTGACTCCTCATCCCCTCCAGCCCCCACTTCCATGGCCCCAGGTAATTGTCGTTTCAGCATTGTCTTCAGAGACCCACCCATCCTGATTGCCTTCTTCAGAAAAACACCCAAAAGAAAGACAAAAAATTAAAAGGACCCAGCAACAATTATCAAACAAAAAAGAGAAAAACTTCAAACTAAAAGAAGGTGGCAAATATTTAAAATATTTCAAAATGGGTCAAAAGGGAGAACTGCCGCTGTGCGGTTCTGAAACGGCGGCTCTTTATGGGAGTAGAAAGCCTTGTCCCTCTGCCACAGCGCAGCTGCTGGTTTGGAACCGCTAACTTTCAGATAGCGGTCCAGTGCGCGATCTACTCTGCCATCAGGGCTCTTTCTGTTTCCTTTATTTTAAATCAATAAGGCATTGCACAGAGTCTTGTTCTACCCTTCAGTCCTCAAATGTCCCCCTTTTCCTTTATTCGCCGTCATTTCCATCCAGGGACCGTGAGAAGGAAAGCACAGGTTCATTTTCAATGCATCTTTTTCCTCCACAACCCTGACACCTTATCCGTTAAAGCTCTTCAGTTCCACCTCAAATGATGTGCATGCACTCATTCTTTCTTTCCATCCCTACTGACTCTGACTTATCCCAGGCCTTCCTGTATCTTATCAAAAGTGGCAATTTTCAAAAGTCGATGTGTCTATACATTGCCTGCCTGGTGGCATCATGAGTTATACCCATAAGAATTAGACTCTCTGAAACCCACACGAGAAATTCTACCCTGTTCATGAGTCAGAATCAACCTGATGTCAGTGAGTTTGGCTTTTGAGTATGTGCTTATCCATCACACAGATATTTGGTAAAAATGCAGGCTTTGAATCTTTAAGCAGGGCGGGGGCCCAAGAATGTGCATTGCCTGTAAGATCAGTGGTGATCTTGGAGCCACATTGACAGTAAGAAGACCCGAGAGGATGTGTGTTGCCTGCCAACAAGACTGCCTGCCATTCCATTTACCTGCCACTCTGCCGGTACGGTTCAGGGATATATATTTTTTTCCAACAAAATGCAGATCATCTAGTTTATACTAGCAATTTCTAGGCCTGTTATTCCCTCTGCAGGCTTTCGACGCACGTCTTAAACTCTAAACCTATTTTACTTCTTTCTGTTTCTCAAATTTTCCTTTCCCTTTGGGCCTTCGTACAATTAGTACCTTTACCTAAAATATCCTCAGAGTGATTTTCTTTGCCTGAGATGACCTCCTCTTCCTGGTCGAACTGAGATGCCATACTTCCTCTGCAGACCCTTCTATATTCTCCTCAGCGGCAACCCCAGAGCCTAGTATGATTATCTTCCCCTGTCTCAGTCTACTGTCTTCACATATTACTTGGCCCATGTACTGATTACAGCACTATACCGGGCTTTTTATGGACTAAGTGCTGTTCTGTGTATTTTCTAGGTAATCCTCAATATAATCCTATCATGTAAGTATTAGGCCCCCATTCTACTGACCATGACCCTACGGTGATTTGAACAGGCTCATACCCTTGTTAACACAGCCACCTTTCAAGCCAGATCCTCTGGTAGCAGAGTCCACCCTCGGACCACCACACACATCACCCCCTCAAACTGTCTCTCACTTCAGTTATCAGGTTGCACCCTAGGAAACTACTGGCATTTGACTCTTTAAAGTGACAAACCAGCAGTCTCTTATGATTTAACCTTATCAATAAGTTTAAAAAAATTCATGGCATGGCTCCATTCAATTCAGCACAGGTTCTGACCCATGACTGGACTCAATCAATCTCTGTCTCCTATGATTCACAGTTCATATTCAGATTTCCTAGATGATCTAAACATGTCTCCTTACACTTGACTTGGTCCAGTTAGGATCCTAACAATGTCTGTCCATTGCATTTGATTGTTATGCATATTGTTTCTTTTAAACGATGATGCCTTCCCCTTTTTTTCCCTGACACAAATTTATTGAAGAAGTGGTAGGTTGGTCTATAGGTTTAACTGGATTCAAGTTCAATTATTTTTAGCAAAAACATCCATAGATGATATTGTGTATAGTCTATGGCATCAATCAGAAACCACAGACTGCCTCATGGCCCCACAATGAGGGAAGTTAAGATTGATGTGTGGTTTCCATTAATTATCCTGCTCAACAGACTTTTATTTAAATAGTCCTAGAAGCCAATGGTGTCTGTGGCCAATGGCAATATTTTTAAAGTTTTAAAATGATCAGTTTTTCCATAATTCTATTCATTATGTTTGCATTTATTAGTTGGAATTCCTATTGTCTATCAGCAACCAGTAAAAACACAGTGGCATGAAGCATTGCATTCAAGACTTGCTTAGAAAGCTGGAACCATAGAAATTAGTTCTCCACATCAAGACAAGATAAAAATATCTCATGGAGCAGAGCTGACAAACACCTCAAGTGTTAGCAGAGTACTGGATTCCTCACAGGAAGTTATGGTATTGATTCAATAAATAAGATCCCATCTCAAGTAGAATTTGGATAAGACTAAGCTCTCTTTTCCCCTATGGAAGAGATAGTTGGTGACTGATTGTTGAGCAAAGCATCGCACTTAGCGAGCTCTACACACAGGAGAGAAGAAAAGGACCCTAGTTGGAAGGTCATAATGCTATGCACTTTTAAAAGATGAAAAAGCCTCCTTATTGCATTAATATATAACCTATTCTACAAGGCAGTCTTTTCTTTATGGATCAGTGTGATAGTTAGGTTTATTATGCCAACCTGGCCAACAGGAACACGTGAGATTAATCAGGTTGCAGTTTGATTGGAGGACAAAGAGATAAATGGCTTTGTAAGACCCACCCCATTCTCTCTTTCTCGCTAGTGGTCAAAGTGTGCTGGAGCATGCTGCTGCTGTAGCTAGTTCTCTGCTTCAACCTGTGAGCTACAGCTAGTTCTCTGCTTCAACCTGTGAGCTGTAGATAGTTCTCTGCTTCAACCTGTGAGCTACAGCTAGTTCTCTGCTTCAACCTGTGAGCTGTAGATAGTTCTCTGCTTCAACCTGTGAGCTACAGCTAGTTCTCTGCTTCAACCTGTGAGCTGTAGATAGTTCTCTGCTTCAACCTGTGAGCTACAGCTAGTTCTCTGCTTCAACCTGTGAGCTGTAGAGAGTTCTCTGCTTCAACCTGTGAGCTACAGCTAGTTCTCTGCTTCAACCTGTGAGCTGTAGATAGTTCTCTGCTTCAACCTGTGAGCTACAGCTAGTTCTCTGCTTCAACCTGTGAGCTGTAGAGAGTTCTCTGCTTCAACCTGTGAGCTACAGCTAGTTCTCTGCTTCAACCTGTGAGCTGTAGAGAGTTCTCTGCTTCAACCTGTGAGCTGTAGATAGTTCTCTGCTTCAACCTGTGAGCTGTAGATAGTTCTTTGCTTCAGCTTGTGAGCTGTAGAGTTCTCTGCTTCAACCTGTGAGCTGTAGATAATTCTCTGCTTCAACCTGTGAGCTGTAGATAGTTCTTTGCTTCAGCTTGTGAGCTGTACTACCTGTGGTCCAAGCCAGCCCATGGAACCTTCACCACGCTGCTGCTGTGTACATCGCTTGAGGTTGAGGCTGGTGGATCCTGTCACCTTGCATTGCTTGCATGCGATGTCCCATTTGGGCCTGCTTTGCTAAGCTCCCGATCGACTGACTGTTGGTGACCCGCCCTGCTGTTTGCTGTCTGTGAGCAGACTCTGCTTGCCTTGCTCGAAGGAGGACTCGACTCTCTGCTTCCTTGACCTTGGACCCAGCAGCCTGCATGAGTGGAAGGACTCCAGTACATTAACTGTTCCACGGAAGTGAGTTGAACTGAACCCTCTGTACTGCTGTGGACTAATTAGCTGTTATAAATCTATCCTCTTAAATATGGATATAATCATAAGTACCCTGGTTTTATCTCTCTAGAGAACCCTGCTTAACACAGTCAGCATAAGTTACTACGCTAGGTGATGGTAACATTTGCACAAACAGAGCATCACATTTTTAAAAATCATAACATCAGTGGGGGGAAAACATAGCTAATATACAGAATATGTTATCAGTTCTTATTTGCTCATTTATTATGTTAGCAAAAGATAGTAAGTCCCAAAGTTAAACATACAGCAAAAAATGTTAAATTCTCAGGTATCTGTGTCCTAGCCCAGTTACAGACATGACTGAAGTTGATGGGGTGGCACAGCTTTATAATATGACATTCACAGAACATTTCTAACGTTTATACACTCTGCTTTACTCGGCTATCTCTAAAGTGCTCGTGATGAGTATCAATTTCAGAGTTGTACATTTTACACATATTTGGAAGCAGTATGGGCACTGGATAAATGGCCTCTGCCTGCCACTGAGTAGACTGCAGCCCTACTTCCATACGCACATGCACATCAATGACACACATTCTTTCTTACAACTAGGAAGAAAGTGAACTCGTTTCGCACTGGACAGCATAAGGCTGTTCCTAGATTAAACTGCATATAATTTAGTTAAGTACTTAAGATAGGGCCCTGTTGGCATAAGTTCACTTAAACTGAGCAATGAGGAAGGACTGAAGGTTCTCCTAGATCTGAACCAAGTTTCAATCTATTAGGAACATCACACACCATGAAATCTCGCTAAAAGAAACCTAATTTCAGATAGCAACAGATATGAGAGAAATGCAGTAGCTCCAGTTCAAAGTCATTGAACACACAAGATAAAAAAAAATAGAGAGAATTCAAAAAGATTTGATGAAAAGCACATTAGAGTATTTTGTTTCATAGTTCAAAACTTTCTTTTAGTTTAAAAGTCATAGCTTCAAAATATAACCCAAATACAAATATTTACATTTAGAATAAAAGTGTCTTATCCTGCAACCCGCTCTCTTTTATATTTAAGTATCTGTACACATCATAATAGTAGTGAGCTCTGTACTGGGCTGCTAGCCAGAAGACCGGCAGTTTGAAACCACAAGTCACTCCTTGGAAGAGACTAAGCTGTTTGCTCCTGTACTGATTTTTATTTTTTTTAATCTCAGAAATCTAAAAGAACAGTTCTATCCTGTCTATAGGGTTTCTATGAGTCAGAGCTGACTTGATGGCAATGAGTTTGGTTTTTGTTTCATTGCTCAAAATAGTCCTATAGAGACAACCCAATTCTGTGCACACATATGAATTGCATGGGTGGGGCAGTAGGGATTTTGGCATTGGTACATATCAGGCAACAAGTGTCAGTCTTCGCAGGCCCTGCCTTCTCTTCCCCAGAAAAAAAATAGCCTGCTCATAATTCCTGGGCACAGCATTTACTCAAAGACTTGATGTGGGTGGCCAAGGAGGGAATATAACTAAAGGTAACTCACCCAAGCTTAGCAATTGACCCGTAAAAGGCTCTGGCTTAAAAAGAAATAAATAAAACTAAACAGCTTCTGAAAGACCTAAAACATTTTTGCCAGTTGTTTCAGAAAGCTCAAGTCATATGTTGAGTTGAAGCTATAAGATTCAGTCAAGCTGAAATTATGAGACAGGAGCCAATCAGTTAATTGAGGAAGGCGGTAGGTAGAAAGAGTTTAATGGGGATACCGAGGGAAGCAAAGCTTCTACCAGAGACGCCTGTGTGCGAGAGCAAATACAGCCAGTCACTAGCAAGGCTCAGATCCCTCATAATATCCCCACTTACATGCCGGGCCACATATGTCTTTTCTCTAAACAACCTTTTAGAGAAAATAACTTGGCTTAGTGATAGGTCTCTTGCAACCGAGGTTAACTAACAGGTTTATTTCAAAATGATTTCACGGTTATAAAAAGAGGGCATCGCAGTGCAATTCCATGCAGAAACTTCCAAAGGTTTCATTTGGGCAGGGCCCGGGTGAGCGGGTGGAAAGACAGTAGGGAGATTAAGAGATTTTGCTGTGGTCTCCTGGAGACTCATGAAATGCAATACTGGGAGACCGAAGTGGGTGATAATGAAGTAATAATGAATGGGGGCTGCCCACAGGGGAGGCCACATCTGGTGGCTTCCCTCCTCACGAAGAGTGGCCGGTGGGCCAAAGACAATGGAAATTCAAAGGAAAACCTTTTGAGATACACTAGGGATGTCCTATCCTTTAATCCAAAGGAATAAGACTAAAGTGGGACTTGTGGGAGAAGACTGGCCCACAAGAACAGTGTTGTATTTTATGATTCCACTTCTCATGAAGCTGTGATCTTAGAACAACCGTAAGGAAGACCGCACGGTGTCACGTTGGCCGTGGAGGACCGTTTCACAAGCCGGGGGTGATCAGACTGAGAAGCATTCTCAGTAACAGTTTCCAGTTTCATCATGACTGCTTTTTTTGTTCCCAAGCATAAGGGGAGTCTTGATTCCCACCTCCTAAGAAGATACCGTCCAGCAAATCAAAGGAGATCCCATAGAAAGAGTGTCCACGCCTTCCGGAACTGGCAGCTGAAGCATCAAATCAATAAAAACAAAATAAGTCGATGCCTCTTGCTTCTTCATTTACTTCCAGAAAAAACTGTTTTGAATCCTGTTTTCTGAAGAATATGGGCCTCACTTCCTTCCTAAGCCGAGGCAGCAATGAGCTAGCTCTATCTGCTGAGATTAGGAAAGGCAGCAGGGCATGCTCCTCTGGATTGAGTTCTGAAATAATAGGGGGGAAATCCACCTTAATTAATTTCCAGTCAGCAACGTGTTCAGGTGATGCTCATCCTTCTTGATTGTCTGTTCCCATCAGGAATTTGGAATCAATTTATTCCAGTGGGGAAGCTACAGTGTTTACTAACTGAAATGGCATCCATGATTCCTCGATTTTGAGATAGCCCTTCAACTAGGTGATGCCAACGTGGATCCCAGATGGTTGTTAAGCGCCCACAACTGACAAGCAGCACCGCGCTGGCAGCAGTGGGGAAGTGCTGAGAGCGAGCCATACCCCGAGCAGAGAGCCAAAGAAACCACATCTTCTGTACAGACATTCTCAGGCACCAGAGGCGTTCTATCTATATTAACAGAGCCATTTAGAATAAGCATGAAATTAATTTGTTGCTACACTGGTTTAAAATATTTACTTTTTTTGTTTTTGCAATTGGCTCGATTCTGTTTTGCTACAGGAGATTAGGGCGGAGAGCATACAATGAACAAGAAAAGACGACATGGTCTCTTTCAGAGCCCGCGTTAGCCAAGGTTACTGGTATTCCTGCCCAAGGATGAGCAAGTAGGCATAAAGCATGAGTTAAAGCTATAAAATTTGAGCCCTGGATGCAATGAAAGGATAAGAGACTCTTAATTTCATACAATAGGACTAAGATATCCATGGCCCTTATCTTTTGCACAACATCTACTCTGACCCTATTCCAACTGGCATTTGAAAAGTTCTGGCATTGACTAACTAAAGAAGCATCTCTTACTCATTTAGTTTGGGGCTCTTTTAGTCTTTTAAACTTAATGGCCCATCAATGTTTAACCAAGCTCTCTCCAGGATTTATAATTTGGGCAAGCCAGTTAACTGGGATTCCCCACATTTCTAAGGAATTTCTGTATGCTTTTCTGGGACAGCATGAGCTTGAATCCAGCTAAGGAGATAGAGCACGTACTAGGAACATTTGTGTCAACATATGAAATGAAGGAATTTCAAATGGTAGCCACTTCAAAATCAGAATCAATTAGAATCACCTAAGGCAGTTTTTACTATGTCCTGAAAATATTTTCCCTTTTTTCAACCATAAACTATATCTCAAAGTTTTGGGTTCCCCCCCCCCACACACACACACACCTTGATGTTCATTGTCACAAAAAGGCTGCCTAGAATTTTATAGAAATCAAGTTGTCTTCACCCTTTCTTAGTACATCAATGAAAATGATGGTCACAATATGTTATATACTCATAAGTCAGGTTATCTGGGTTCCAGGCACTATACATCTTTGCTTGGCCATGCTTTGGCTGTTTAACCAAATCCATTGCTTGGCTGTCAGAGGAGAACCAGGCCCCCTTGGGTTTCAATGGGTGGTTCCTTCAGAGGTGGATTGTTGGGCTCTTCTGAAGTGCTTCTGGGGGGACTTCAATCTCCAACACTTAGGTTAGAAGGCAACTGTGTTAACTGTTTGTACCACCCAGGGACTCCAAAGAGCTACCCAGGAGCACACATATGCAAAGCCTGGATGAAGGTCCCCTCTGAAAGACTCTTGAGAATCCAGACTCAATGACCAAAGATAACCTCTTTAAAATAAGGTTAATTTTTCCCTTTTTAATACATCCCTTTTTTTCCCTGCTAAAACAGGAGCCTGATGGTGTTGTGGGCCAAGGCCTGGGACTCACCAGCTGCTCTGTGAGAAGAAGATGAGGCAACCTGCTCTGGTCATAATCAACAGTTTCAGAAACCCTCGAACTGTGATTCTCAACCTGTGGGTCGCGACCCCTTTGGGGGTCGCCCAATTCATAACAGTAGCAAAATTACATTTATGAAGTAGCAACAAAAGTAATGTTATGGTTGGGGGGTCACCACATGGGGAAGGTTAAGAATCACTGCTCTTGAGTCAGGATCAACTTGAGGGCGATGGGTTTGGTTGGGTAACTAAGCAACATTACTTCATGAGAAAGCAGAGAAAGATTCCAAGGACCCATCATTTAGAATACGAGATCCCCGTTTTCTTGGTGACATATGAGAGCCAATTGGTTCCGTTTTGACCCTCAACACCTTCTTAACCCTTTTACAAACACAGAGTTAGAGGATTTAATTCAAACAACAAGCAAAGGATGGTGTATGCTGCTGGTTGAGATTCATAACTTGGTTAAATATCTACAGGAATCATTAAAAAGCATCATGCTGGAACTGTATTTTCATTTGGAAAGTATATTTTCTGTTTACAGCCGTGATGTTTACAGCACTTTTGAAAGCTGAAAAATGCATAAAGGAACAAAGGAAAATATATAAATTATCCACATTCTCACCATCCAGAGTAGCTAGAGGTATATCATTCCAATGTTTTGTGTATGTAGACATATGCATAGATATTTTTTTCAGATAAATAGTTTTAAACAAATTTGAGATCAACCTCGACTTACTATTTGTGCACCATGAGCATTGCCAATTACATTAAATATGACTCTAATACAATAGTATTAGCTTTTAAATTTCCAGTTAGCATTCTAGAATAGACCAAAATATTCATTCAAGGAAATCTATAAAAATCACTTTCAAAAACTGATGATTTATGGGAGAAATAAAAACTCATCATTTTGGTTCCCCCAAATTGAATCTGAAGTTACATAAACAAAGAGAAGTAAATTCATCAAATACTTTGAGGAAATGGACCAACCTTCTAAAGACATAAGATCAGGAGCCCCCTTTTATGGCACCTCTTTTTTTCTGGGGTGTGTATGTTCATGTCACGCAACTTCCTGACACAGACATTCAGCACGCATGGGTGGATGGCTTGTTCCTACAGGCTTTTAAGGACCCATATCCTCCACTTGGTCTTCCCAATTGCTCCATACTTTTCTTAGACAGGCTTTTGTAGCTCTTGGGAGACAGATCAAATATAAAACAACAACAATCAATAGGTAAATGCTAGAGCTGACCCTATGAGTTTCCAAGCCTAAAAATCCTTGTGAGAGTCCAAAGCCCATCTTTCCCCAAAAGAGAGGCTGGTGGTTTGAAACTGCTAACATTTCGCATCATAGCCCAACATGGTATTACCATAGTGTAGCATGAAACCACGATATTACCAGGACTCCTTAGAGGAAGTTCAGTGGCTAGAAACATAAAATAGATTTTGAGCAGGTCATTTAAAATTTCTCAAGATGGCAACAATGGATTCAGGGTGAGCTTCCCTTTGAGGACCTGGTCACCATGGGTTAAGCAATGGGCTGTAACTTGGAAGTTTGGACATTTGAACCCATAGCTTCTACTTGGGCGAAGATGAGGCAGGCTGCTCTGGGAACGTGCAGCTGTGGGAAACCTATGGAGTCGCTCGAGGGTGTCCTGTACAATCGCCGCTAGGAGCCAGAGTGGCCCAATGGCAGTGTGTTGAGTGCTTCAATTTCTTCACGTGCCAAACTTGGAAAAATATACCCTTCCTCACAGGATTGTTGTGAGGCCCCTATGTCAGTCTGTCAGCACTTAGAATTGCTCCAGGAACAGTGTAAGCCTCCAATTCTAAGCATTGCTACATGTACTGTAACCCTCATTGTTTACTCTTTTTTTGGCAATTGTATTTGTTCTCCCATTTTTACAGTTTTACTCTTTTCTGAAATTATATTGGTTGTTATTGAAATACTTTAATATTTCCCTGTCTGTTATTCTACATTTTCTTTCTCCTTCCTTCCTAGTAAGAATTCATGGGCCTTTACAAAATCTGATTATGCCCTCAAATAGGCAGGTCTTTTTACTGTCAGCTTGGAGTTAGAGAGTTGTCTAGCAAAAAAAAAAGCCTCAAAAGATTCCATCTGTGTATCTATCCTACTAACAGACTTCCTTCACCTTGGGACTCAACCCATTTTGTAATCTTGCTCATTTGTTTCCACCCTTGGGCTGAATATCTGAGGGCAGGGAAGACCTGTCTCTCAGGCAGCAGTTGAGTCAAACTTAACACCCACTACTACGTTCCCCAGTGCACTATTCTAATGGCTGAAAACAGCCCAGAGGAGGGGGCAGAGTCCACCGGCTCCCTGCTCTCTGCCACCAAGGGTTGTAGGAAGAGGTGAAGAGTCCCTGCCACGCCCTTAGGGGCAATTTCTGGAGCAGCTAGCTCCACAGGTGTGAGGCTTCTCCCTCACCCACCAAGTCTTCTTAGTGGAATTGTTTTTCTCTTTTAGAGGCTCAAAATACCAAAGCGCAAGGAAGCATCAAGTTGCAAGTGCCAGAGCCCAGTGGAGTCCCTGTGTGTGCATCTGTGTGTCCCACTGGGAGCGCATAGAGGATTCCCATCGTCATAATTGGTGCTGCTGCCCTTCGGCGTAGAATTGCATTACTCGAAAAAGCAGAGGGGTTGCTGTTATACTTATGATCATTAATATTTCAACCCGGAGGGGCCTATTTCCTAAGCCCTGGGAGAGGTAGCCGAGGTGAGCATGGTGAAGCACAGCCAAAATGCCATAACCTTGCAGCCAGATGTGTTATGAATAACAATCCATAGAAGGAAGAGGTTAACGAAAAAAGATGAAGAAGATAAAGAGAATGTGATTCCAGTGTTAAAAACCTTAGCAAATTGAGATTCTGTTTAAGTACGTGGGAGCTAAATGCCAAAGAAAAGCCCCCTGCCCTCAGCAGCTTGCTGCAAGTAGCTGCACATAATTCAACAACTCTGCCAGGAAAGTTACCCACAGAAGGTTGAGAAAAGCTCATCTAATAGATCAACTAATGGCCTGGAAGGAAGTTATAGAATCAGACATTTCATCTAGACTCCTCTCCCTCTCCCCCTTCCCTCTGACATTCCCTCGGGGCTCCATTGCCTTAGAAAAGGAACTTAGCTAATATGTTGCAGAAACGGTAATAAATATGTGCCAGCAAGCCACCATCGGAGGGCACAGCAGGAACTATGTGGATTCAAATAAGTGGCTGTTTCAGAAATGAGAGCATCCTGTGACCACAGAGGGTACTCCCTCGCCATACATCACATCCAACACAGTCATAAAGATCAGACCACCTTTCCCTAGAATTGGAACATGTTCTTTAGTGCATCCCTGTTCAGCTTCTCTGGTTTTCAAATGTCAGCAATCTTTGAGGTATCTGGTGCCAAGGAGTAAAGCAGGTCTGTAACTATCTTTAGTTTCACAGAATGAAGAGTATTGGGTCAGAGAAATCCAACTTCCTCTCTTGTAACTTTTTGATAATGCTAAACTTCTACATGGGCTATTATTTCTTTCTGGTGGCCTTACTAAATTATGTGTATAATGCTAAATGGATACCCAATGACTGTAAATGATTTATACAATGGGGCTTTTAAAAATCTGTGGAAAAATTCTATTATATTTTCATTCACTATTTACACAAACTTTTTGGTGCCCTCCTGTATTAATCATTCAAAATGAATCCTGTTTTGCACCTGAGGTATGTAAATACAGTCTATGGAGCCCTCGCTGTTGTCTTTAATAAACAAGTGCAAGTACCTACAACAGCAATGGCAAGTGCCTCCCATTCCCATTGCCCATGCCTTACGTCATGGCTTCTGGTGGATCTGCTGCAAAAAAAAAAAAAAACACCAAAAAACCAACTCATTAACTCTTTATAAAAAAGAACGATGACAATGGAGCCCTGGTGGTGTAGTGGTTATGTGTTGGGCTGCTAACTGCAAGGCCAGCAGTTTGAAATCACTAGCCACCCTGTGGGGAAAAAGATGACCAAGATATACCTGTTGCAGCCATAGGCTTTTTAATAGCCTCATATGCATGCAAAAGATGGGTAATAAAGACAAAGAAAACATAAGAAGAAAAGATGAGTTCAAACTTCCTCCTTCCAGGAGGATGACACGACTTCAGCTCCTTTGTCTTGGACAAGCCATCACAAAAAGGAATCTTTAAAGAAAATGAAAACACGGCAAATGTTCGGTAGGATGGATTGGCACCCGGTTGACGCAATGGACATAAACATACCTACTGTGGCACACAACTAGACAATGTGTTGTTCTGTTCTACAAGAGGTTGTCAGGAGTCATAGTCGACTCCATAGCAACTATCAACCACAACAGTACAACTCCGGGACCAATACCGATAGCCAATCCTCATCAGCTTTCACAAAAGCCTAACTGTGATGTCAGAAGATCGGTGCAACCAGAGAAGCCACTCAATGGATTAGCGTTGACGAGCAAGTTGAGATGCAGCCCAGTACCTCAGGCCCACATCGTGCTGGTGATATCATGGTGGTTCATTCGGTATGTCGTGAAATATGTTATTTCGGTGCCTCAAATTCACGTCTCTGTGGCATTTTCTTGTAGAAGGAATATGAAACAAAATTTGCACACCTAAATGTGATGTAGGTAGGGGCTCCACCTGGCTCCACTATTTTGCACCAACCCCAGCCCCATGCTCTGTCATCTGAAAGAAAAGAGGTGCTCATGCACTGCTGTACTTGACCTCTGAAAGTCTTCAAAGCTCAAAGAAGAGACAAAAGTCAGCATCCTACAGATGAGGCGGTAATTTACTACATCAGAAGGAATTGTGGAGAAAATGGAAACATTTATTTTCACTAAAATTTAGGATTCAACATAATGGATTTGTCTGATTTTTGTGAATTTTCATGAAAGCATCTAAGATAAATGCCTGATTTTCTAATCTAACAAAAATTACACTTTCAGATCTCATAAGACACATAAGAAGCAACAAAACTAAAAAAAGAATTTTTTAATCCAATGAACATTTTTAATGCTCAGATTGATGTTCTTCAATTAGATCAAAGTATTAGGGTGTTATCAATACTCTATTTTTTTTTGTTTTCCCAATGATTCATTATATATCACTAAAATCAAAACAAAATTAAAAAGTACTGTAGGAAAACAGACAAAGAACAAAAAAGAGGGCAGGTATTTCTGAAACAATTTAAAGGAAAAGCAGGCAGGAAAGCTAGGAAGTTCCAGTGGATTCTAACTACAAAATAACATGAATTCTGCCAAAAGCTGATGACAGTTAATTTTTTATGAGATATGGAAACATTATTATCTATCAGTAGCAGTCACATTAAAGAGAAGGGTTCAGTTTGTAGGTTCAAGGGACCTCTGTCAGAACCTAGCTCCGTTTGCAGCCATGTTCTAGGCTGCGTAGAGGTAAACCTCCATGCGCGAGAAGCCCTAGACGCCAGAAGAGCACATTGGAAGCACTGCGAAGAGAAAACACTTTAAATCCTAACCAAGTTTTGTTCAGCAGGAAATTTGTGATTGTTCCCCAGACCCCTGGGCATTATTAAAGATGTAATTAAAAGTCTCTTTCATCCTTAACTACTGTATTAACCTTTCTCCTAAGCCCTGGTTTCTCTATCCCTCTAAGTCTAGCAGGTCAAATGCCAACACAAAAACTTACTGCCAGAGAACCTAGGCGCCTCAGAAGGGACCCCTGTGCGTTTCTCAGAATGCAATGTTTACAGGAAAAAATCCCAGCTCTCTGGCAGATTTGCTGATGGTTTTGAACTGCCAAACATGCGGATTGCAGCCCAACTCTGAACCGCTACACTACCAGGGCTTCACAGCCACTTGAAAACCGCACTCTGGAAGAATTCAAATTCCTCCTCCATCACTTAGAGGGGTTCTTGCCTCCATGAAGACAATCTGATATTTGTTCTTAATATATTAATAATAATACCACAAGATAAACGTGTGCCTCATTCTAGTAAGTAAGAAATTAACCTCTCCAAAACCCAACTCATTGAAAGAACTTAGTGTAACTGTGTTGCTTAATTGTAAATTTTCAGATAAAAGTCTCTCGGAGGCTTTATTTAGAAAAGAAAACTTTAGGAAGGTCAGGGGAAGAATTGTAGTTCGAATCTTGTGAGGTCTTTGAAGTCGTCTGAGCTTGTATCTTTCTGGTAGGGCTGTGGGGGCGAGGGAGAGGACTGTCCTGCACTGAAGGGATTCGTGCCTTCGAAGCTCAGAGAGATTGGGAAACCCGGTCAGAAAGTGAAGAGGCAGCTTCCTAGATTGACTGTGTAGCGCCTTCACTCAGGGTTGACTCTGAAGAACGCCTTTGCACGAGGAGGGAACTACGGGGCCTCGCACGGACCCGATACCGAGAAGCGAACCAGGCAGCGTCTGTGGTCGCATGGGGGCTATTTGCTTGCTGGCTTCAGCGGGATTTGTCCTGCGTTTAGCGGGTGGCAGCTGCTTGAGAAGGAGGTGTTTTACTGCTCCGGTTCTGCGTGACACTCAAAATACCATTACAGGAAAAACGCTGGATAAACGCGATTACTGCCAGGTCTCCGACATGCGGGGCATTACTTTGTTCTTGCGACTATTAAAGGTGTTTGTCATTAGCGCTGTTCTACAACCCAGGAAAGTGGGCTCTGAGGAGGGGGAGTCAATAACTCACCCGAGACGACAAAGATTGCAAAAGAACAGCTGGAATTTGGAATACGACTAACTCGCCCCCCAAAGCCGGTCTGCGACACGCGTGTGCAATGCCTGCTTCCTTCTGAGGCTTGAAAGGAAGGTGCTGACTTACCTCCTTGTAAAATGTTTGAGAGTAAGACTTCCTTAGGAAAAAGAAAACTAATTTCATGCTCTTACATATTTTTTAAATACATGTTCTTTTAAGAATCTGATAAAAACCAATAGCACCCACAGAGAAACAATGTTGTGTAATATCCACAGAAGTTTCATGTGCCTCCAATTCAGGTTCTAGACAAAGAGCTGCGGTATTTCTTGTGCCTCTGTGCTGCCCTCTAGGCTCACCCTAGAGTCTCTGAACAGGGGACGGGAGTAGGGGTGTGCGGGGTCTTGGGCCCACTCTCTTGGACTCACAGTCTGCTTTTACTATTTGATGGCTGTGGTCTTCAGCACGGCACTTGACATCCTGGCATCTCCGTTTCTTCACAAGGAAAATGGGTATAATCATCATGTCCAACTCATTTTTTCTGAGATCAAAATGGAGTAGCCCTGCTAACTTAGTTTGTCACATGTTGGCGTGATAGTTACAAAGTCAGCAGTTCAAAACCACCAGCCATTCACGGCGGAAAGATGAGACTTGCTTCTCCTGAGAGTGACAGTCTCAGAAGTCACTGTGAGCCAGACACAACCAGAAGAAAGTGAGTTTGGTTTGCTTTGGCTATAACCATTGGCCTAGTCATCATGGTGGCACAGCGGGGTCTGGGGGCTGCTAACCACAGCTCGGCAGTTTGAACCCACCAGTGATTCTGCACGAGGAAGAAGAGGCTATGTACCCCCATAAAGACTTACAGTCTGATTCACCCAGAGGCAGTTCTGTTCTATCCTATTGGGTCTCTAGGAGTTGGAATCAACTCAACGGGAATGAATTCTGTTTTGATTATCAATATTAACCATGTAATTAAACCACACCACTGATTCAATGCTAACTCTTAGTGCCCCAGGAGAACAAAATAGAACAGTTCTTTAGGGTTTCTGAGACTTTAAATATTTACAGAGACAGACAGACTCATCTCTCTGCCTCAGAGCCCTGGTGGAATTCCAACTCCTGCCCTTCAAGTTACCAGTACAACATACAACCTACCACACCACCAGAATTCCTAGTATGGGAGAGTTCATGACAAAGGGATGTCCTTATTTACACTGTGGTTCTTTATTTAATTTCATGAGTAAAGCATCGTGTGACAGTTTTCCCAAAATGGCCAACACCATGTTCTTCTGCAATAGGACATGCCATTCTGCTACACAGAAGTGGAGAGTAGTTCCAGCAAAGTGATACAGTACAGGTTCAATGCATGATGCTGGTCTGTTAACTACAATTTTCTGTCTTTTGGAACGCTCTCTCTTGGAATTCCTCCATCACGCTTTGGGGAAGCCTGAGCAATCCCCGGTAGGGGTCTACCTGGTGAGAAACAACACTTGCAGCTGAATTCCTGGTAACAGCCAGACTCAACTGTCCAGGCAGGTGAGTGAGCAATATGAGATGCCTATCATCCAGGCTCAGTTGAGAAACATAACTCCACATGGGGAGAGCTGAGGGAATCTTCTCCAAACCCTGATTTCATGGGAGATTAGTATTTTGAGACAGTACATTCAGCCATAGTTTCTCATGTTACAAAAGATAACCAGAACACAGCATTATGTAATCAATATCTTCCCCTAATTTCTTTGATAGTCAACTTCTCTGAGCGGTTTCATCCCAACCGCGTTTCCGTCTGCTAAGGTCTATTGCGCAAACACGAATTGGGCATCTCGTGTCTGCCAGTCACTGTACTCACCTGCATGCAGACACACGGGAACACAGGAATACGGGAATGCAATGTTTATGTAAGCATGTTCCAACCCTCAAAATGGCAAGAATATTGCCGAGGAGAAGAGCTACTTGTATCCCAAAGTGGAATACAGACTGACCAAATATTTAGCCCCGGTGCTAGCTGAACTGCACCCATTTACTTGCTTGATGAACACACGAACGTTTACAGAGGCAGTTTGAGACCAGGATTGCATTGGTCACAAAATGTTTACCTAAGCCAGACTTTTAAAACAGAGTAGATACAAAGACGCAAAGTAGAGAATACATTTTGTAAATTAGGACAGGCGTAAGGAAATCCAAAGCTAGTCACAAACCAGTGGTAGATCATCCGCGTGAAGAAGACTAAGTCCCAACAGAGTCTCTTGCCAAGCACAGCAGAGGCAGGCGGCTGGGGCGGCAAGGACAAGGTGTCAATGGCACTCCACTCACGGTGGCCTGGTGTGCATTGGCCTTGGGGAAGTTCTTTTCTCAGTTTGGACGGATCCCTCTCTACAGTCCTCAAAGACAGCCGCCTGAAGAGGGACTTGGGTGTTTCTGTCACATGATGCTTGGTCTCTTTACAAATTGGCTTGCAGTGTTTTACTCAGCGATCTGTGTGGTTTCTTTGGAGGAACCAGGATCACTCAAAATCGAGTTGTATCTTCTGCCGGGTGTCTTTGTCAGGGGTGTCGAGGCGGATCCCTTACACATCCATCAAAGAGACATACTTCAAAATCGGAATGGAAAGCAAAGAGGCCATATCAGTAAAAGCTGCTCCTTGCTGATTCACAAATGCAGCCGCCAAGGGAGCGCTGGGCAGAAAAATCACTCCCACCAGACCTCAGTGAGTCCGCTGTGTCTGTGTGTCAGTGTTCCCCAGCTGGGGGACGTGTTCACTCCTGACCCTTCAAGCCCCCGCTCTTGGTACCAGGATATCTGGGTTTCCTGCTATCTTTCCATTCAAGACCTTTGTTTTGTTCGCTGAGGGCTGAGCCTTAACAGAAACAAAGCCAAGTGGGCAGCCCTGGCACATCACCTTCCCAAAGTCAAGTCTTCTGTACTGTCTATGTTGGAAGTTTAGATGGAAGAAGTATCCTGATATATCAGGGGGTTTAAAGGAAATCAGGGCAATTTCCCACTGATTATAATCTCCCTCCAGAATTTGAATGTGGTCAATTAAAAATACTCACTGGAATTATAAAAGCTAAGCAGCAACAATGGGCCAAACCTATGAGTAATGGCGAGGGCCAAAGCGGGCCGGGTTCCCTTCTGTGGGTGGAGGGTCACTATCGGGTGGAACTGACTCCATAGCATCTGACAGCAGCAACAAGGTCTTGAAAACTTTTAATTTTAAAATGTCTTCATATTCACTTTGCACACTGTTACAAAGCCTACTATTCTAATGCCCACCCTCTGTCATATTAGGAAAAGAGCCTTCCTGGTGAAAAGAGGTATTGAAAGAGATAAAGACATGGACTAAATCAGCCATTTTCTCACTCTCTTTTAATGTCAAGGCAGAAGCTCTCTACAGTATCGTTCCTCTCCTGAATATCACTTTGCCTTTTACGAACTATACAAATGAGAAAGGATGCGGGGTCATGTGACAAATGTAAACAGCACATACTAAGAGAACAGGGATGACTGTATGCATCACAATGCAGGCTACCAGGACTGCTGCTCCATAACTGCCCACACACGCCAACATACGAACAACCCCATAAGCAAAACACCCACGGCTTCAAACCCGAAAAGCACAACTGTGCTCACCCTGATGGATGCAAGTGGAATTTGTACCATATGGCCCTCATCTCTCTTCCTCTAATGAGTGCATCATCCCCAGGTTTGGGTCACATCTGTCTCGTCAGACTGAAGGCCTGCCCCTGGCTAGCACTCTGTCTTTAGACAATTCCAGTGTCATCCTACATGCCAAAGGCTAACACCTAAGCTATGACAATGTGTACATAGACATGTTTTCATTATTTGTTTTCTTCTTTTATAGCATGAGCTCCTGGGCTCCACATTCCACTGGGGGCAAGATCTTCACAAGTTTCACTCATACCCTAAGCATCTTAAGTGTCTTTTATGACTTTACAGATTAAAACCACATTACACTTATTCTTATGACCATTTAAGCTTTCTAGTGATTCAACATTAAACTCCAGAGTTAATTCAAATAACTTCTTCAAATAATGCCCTTAGATATGTAGCTGAAAAGCTTCCTCAGTGCCGTAGGAACTTCCAGCACCGAGTTAGAGAACTGAATGTTGACTGGAGTCAATACAAGGTTCCAACTAGGGAGGTTGGGACTTTCTGGTCCTTATCCAGCAAAACAACAGATTGGGATGATCATAACTCAGGATGGTTGATTCCCTTGTTTAAACAAATTTGCATAATAACTTAAATCCAGATAAGTTGCATATGTTGACTAATCTGGAATGAGACTGCTACATATATCTGAAACAAGTATCCTGAGAAAATGTACCAAGCCACAGACCGTAACTCTTCAAAATAACTCTGGGTTAGAATTAAATCCTGCATCTACACCGTATAACCTAAACAGCCATGAAACAAGCCCAAGCTTCAAGCCAAGACTGTAACAAACAATGTTTAATCTATCATATACTTATTCAGCAATAACAACATACCAGTCAATTTTCACTATATATTTAAATATAGAAATAGATTGTTTCTGATTTTCTAGTAAGTATAACATGCAAAAATAAAATGCTTATTGCCTCCCCGGGAGGAGAAATAATGAAACATTCTATTAAAAACTACCCAGTTTTCAAACTTTACACATGCTACTTTTAAAAATGAGAACACAATTCATTGGCCTAACAAAGTCCATTTTCCATTCAGTGCATTAAGAAACAAGAGCTATGTTTGTTTTTAATATTCTGCCTTTATCTATTCCAGCCAAACATAATCTGCACCATTTCCAAATGCAACTTCATCAAACCTGTCTTTCACTTTCACTGTCTCTAGCCATTTTTGATAGAACCTGTTTAGGTGGTGTGTGTGTGTGTGTGTGTGTGTGTGTGTGTGTGTGTGTGTATTGGGCTCTGCCATTTTGCAGTTACATTTAGTTTTCTGGGAACGTGACCTCAGAAGTTCTTTACAGAGGATGTCACTTACTCCTCGCCAGTGAGATCCTTATTTATGACCACTAGCACTCGTGGACAGAGGGGGAGTTTGTGTGAGTTTTGCTTTTTACAAAGTGAGAGACAAGTGGTAGAGATATTGTGTGAGAAGGACACAGTGTTTTCAACCAATAATATTCATACAAGCCTGGAAGCTGTTTGAAATCCCCGTGCCAGGCTCCGTTCTAGACCACTTGGCTTTTCAGTGTGTGACATGCAGGCACCAGTTTGTGTTAATTGTGGACTCTAACACATCTAGAGAAAGGTAGGAAAAACACAGTTGTAGAGCTGAATTCGCTTTTAGAAAGCTGACTCAGGTCAGCAAGACCCAGGTCAGGAAATAGAGCGCTGGCAGTAGGTCACCCCCACCCGACATGAGCCTATCTTCTGTCCCCACTGCCATCTCCCTACATCCTTCTCCTCTCTTGACTAACTTGGTTGAACATAGTGTCTTCCAGATTTGTCCATATCATGAGGTGGTTGAGAGGTTGATAATTATTTTTCAGAGATGCATAATATTCCCCTGTACCAGAGTGTGCTAAATCATTCCTCCCCAGATGGGCATTTTGATTGTTTTCATCATTTTGCTATTGTGGATAGAACTGTGATAAACAGAGATGTACATGTACTTGGGTTCCTTAAAGAAACTTATATACAAGGAAAATGCCAAATGTCATGGGAAAATAAATTAAAATTAATCAATGGTTTCCATGAACTTTTTTGAAGCCCTCATTTATTTGTGTGGGCATGGGGTGAGGGGTGAGGGGTGAGGGGTGGCCGGGGGGGGGGATAGAGTATACACTTATATACAGGGAATTTCCATTATCTTTTCATTCTATTTTTCTAGAAACAATTTGAAGCCTCATCAGATGGAGCTTCAATATATTTGTGGGAATTTGAAATGAAAAGATAATGAAATATACATAATTTTTTCCTCCATCATTCTGATTTGCTTAAAATGTATGACATAACCTTGTAGGCAAAGAGTAAACACACGCATTTTTCAATTAAGGGGAGCGGAATGGTGACATTGAGGGGATCGTGGGCATAGTACAATGTAGAAATCATGCAAAAATGAAAACAAAACAAATTGAATGTATTTCTACCCCCTCATATTCAGTAGATAAACTTGACGGCACACGCTGTATTTTTAAATTGTGGAACAGAATGCCCACTGCGGAGAGAAAATAGTTTAAGAAATCATAACCCTACGCTGCACAAGGTTAATGGTTTTTGAAATGCAAATGCCAGACAGATGGTCCCCATGTTACTTTGTATTTTCCCCATTTATGCACCCATCTTTATCTTTCACCTTGGCATCTGATTGCTTTGCTGTGGTGATGCCATTTAAAACTAGATGGAAGAAAATTATATTCTCCTAAGGAGTTCGTGGATTCATTTCTTTTAAGAGAAGAAGAGGAGGAGGAGGAGGAGGACACGGGGAGAGGTAGCTGGCCACTTTGATTTGAACAAAGTGCTACACAGAAACCTCTGGGTATAAATCGCATCAAGCCTCTATAATATGTGCCTGCTCTCGGTTCTTGCTGGGGCGACTGCATAGAAACACTATTTGTGTAATTGTCCACAGCAGTGCTCCCGGACCCAGGACCAATGCCCCCTGCAGGTTTTTACAAGTCACTCCTATCCTTACAGCGTGTGCCTTCCCCCTGCAGCTCACTGGAGCTAAGCCAAATGAAATTACTCTTCTCAGACTGGAGAAGACTCACATTAATTTGGGGGAAGCATAGAAAATTTGTGTAGCTAAGTGAACAAGTGCCCTTTGTTTAAGAGAACGAGACACCAGAGGGTGGAGGAAGGAAACGTTCAGAGAAAATGCACATCATCAAGGCTGTAGACCTATGAGACCAAATTGAAAGCTAATTTCGTGAACAGGGTCAAGGAAGCCAATAGACTGTTTAACCCAAAGGGGCTGTATTTAGGGAAAAGACATTTGAAAATATTTTAGGCCGCTCTGTTTTATTGCTGACAGGTTTTTTTCCCTCTTCTGAATTGCCATAATGCATTACAGAAATATAGAAGGCAATGGATTATACACTTACAATACGAATGAAGGCTCAGGAATGTTCCTGATATATATATACAAAACTTTTTTTCTATCTTATAAGGTTGAAATAAAGATAATTTTATCCAATGTATCACTTACTACATCTATATCCCAAAAGCAGGTTATTTGTTCAAATTAACTCTTTCCACTTGGCTCATAAAAAGCTGCGCCGAGCATCCTTCACTCAGTCACTGCCATTGGGTTCATTTCAAGACTGAGCAAGCCCACAGGCGGAGGAGAGCCGCACCTGTGAGTGGTCAGGGCTGGAAGTCTTTACAGCTACAGAGAGCGCCGTCTTTCTCCCTCAGAGCAGATCTCCTCATTAACAGTCAGACATATCACCGCCACACTGCCCGGGCTCCTTGTGCTGGGCACCAGTAAAGCAAATATCTGAGAGTCCTGCCAAGTTGTTTAATTACCGCTTAAAATGTTTTCTTTCAAACAAATCTTTTTTTTTTTTGGTCTAAATCTCCAACACGCTGATCATAAGCAACAAACAAGTGTTTAAAATAGAATATGTTAAACAAAGGATGTAAATAGACTTTGATAAGAAGCACAGAGATAAAAAATAAACATAAATATATAAATTGAATAAACTATTAATTTGGCCTGTGAAGTCAGCCAAGATTTTAAAAGGATAATGTTCGTGGAGACTTGGGGAAAACAGGCCTCCTTGGGCACAGCTGGTGGAACAAGTTTCTCACACATGCTAAAGTTTTATTTTAAACTGCACATTCTTTGAACACAATGCCTATCTTAACAATGACTATTCTAGAAAATAAATTCCAAAAGATTCATGTAGACATCTATTATTGAAAATAGGAAACATCTGTGAACAACCTACTTGTGCAACCATAGGAAAATGGCAAATAAGTTAGGGAACAATGTACTTTGGCTTACATACGATCCGCTAGTTCAGCCATGTTGCCAAATTCAGAACCTAAAAAATGTATACTTATTTAGAGAAGCATTCATGTTTTAACATTAAGTTAAATACAAGAGTCCAAATTATCACTGCATGGCATCACAACTGACACGGAGGAAAAAAATGTTAACAGATACATTTTAAACGCTGAGATTAAAAATGATTTTTATATTCCTCACTGGGTTGGTAATTTAGTTCATTCTGCATTGTCTATTCAAGAGATACTGTTTCTACTATATATTGATACTACACTTTCAAAATCAATGAAATACAAAAGCACTTCCTGTAGGAAACAGCTCGGAGCACCACTCCTGTATCTTTCCTCTACAAAAGGCTTCAGAGATTGAAAAAGAGTTGTGACTTAACCCTTTCACCGTGTATTTTTGGAATGTCACTGTTGAATATTCAATTACTCTCAGAATGCCATTTTAAAAGAATATATGTGTGTGTGCACACACCTGTGTACCAATTCTTCTTAAATGGAATTGCCTGTAATTTTCTTGCCATAAACCAGTAAGGCAGGTCCTTGCCACCTCCTTCACTGCCCCGAGCATTTATGTTCTGTCACTCCCCTCTGGATCACTCATTGTCTCCTAGTTATTTGTGTCATTAGAAAATCAAGCTCTCTAGCGGCTTTAGCTGAGAAATCGCGTCAGGTGTCGAGCTTGTGTCTGCTCTGGCCTTCACTGGCATCTCCAGACCACCTCAGGCAAGTTTTCAAACCACCTGTCGGCTGGTTCTCCTTGTTCAAAGGCTGCATGTGAAATCCCATTCTTCCTCATTGAGAAATAAAAAAGACATAAGTATCACCAACCATACACTTGTCTTCTCTTGCTTCAACATCACTGTCCAGTACTGAATGGACTTCTCAGAAAGCCAATAACAATTATGGGGAAAATTGAGAAAGGCCACCAGGTGGTGGTTATTACACAGACTTTAGAGTTGTTCTTCCTGGGGGTGAACCCAGTTTTAGCACTCACTAACTATAGGACCCAAAATACATGCCTAGTTGCTGTCTTTCTGATTCCACTTCTATAAAAACACAATGAATTACTTAATGGACACATATAACTATTTTAGTAGCATAAGTGGTCAATTATATTTGATCTTTTTTAAAAAAAAAAAAAAAAAGAAGAAGCCCTGCTGGCTTTGGGTTGCTAACTGCAAGGTCAGCAGTTCAAAACCGCTAGTGGAACCGAGTGAGAAACAAGAGGCTTTCTACGCCATTAAGGAGTGACTGTCTCAGAATTCCACTGGGCAGGTCTCCCCTCTCCTTTAAAGTCACTATGAATTGAATCGACGTGGTAGTAAATTTTATTATTAGAAAGTTCTATGTCTTGACTTTTTCCAAGGTTGAAAATATGTTCAGAAAATGCCTGGCTACCAAAAACAATACAGCTTACATTTGGGAGAGTTTGTTTATAGAAAGCTTATCATTAAACTGTTGCAATGTAGAGAGAGGAATAATCAATCTGTTGTCTTATTTATTCTTAGAGGCAATTTACTCTAAAGAGACTAGCATGTGTTGTGCTTGTTTATTGTGTGTAAAGTAATCATAACAACTGTCACTGCTGTGAAGGCCGTTCTGACTCACAGGGACCCTGGGACAGGGCAGACTTCCCCTGTGGGTTCCCGAGACTGTCACTGTTCCTGAGAGTAGAAAGCCTCATCCTTCTCCCGGGGCGCAGCTGCTAGTTTTAAACCAGAGACCTTAAGGTTGGCAGCGCAATCCATAACCACTATGCCACCATCAAACGGGTCCACCTCACGGCATCCCTCTGTAAAACAGATCCGAACGCCGTCTGCTCCTGTACCGTCCTCAGAATAGGTGCCGTGTTTCAGGCCATCGCTGCAGCCCCTGTGCCAGTCATCGCGTGGAGGGTCCTAAGTTTTTACCGTTGACCAAAGCAACTAAAAGCAAACTTATGACCTAGTCAATTCCGACCAGAGAGACACTACAGACCAAGCTAGAACTGCCCCTTTTGGGTTCCTAACCCTGTAACTATGTACAGGAGTGGAAAGCCTCATCTTTTTCACATGGAGCAGTTGGTGGTTTCAAACTGATGACGTTGAGGTTTGCATGCCAGCATATAACCCGCTCCGGGAGCAGGGCTCCTTCACTCAGAATAGAGCCTGGATAAAGGAGGGCCCCTCGAAAGCACGTTGGAGAGAGGTCCGTGAAGTTCAACTGCAGTTCACTAAGCAAGTTTAAAATAATTACTTTTCATTGTGCCTCACTTCAGCCACAAGTTAGCTGAGCGGATGTTAATGAAAATGAGCGGGGCCACTTGCGTTTAATGAAGTCTCATTTTGATGGGAAGCTCTGGTGGGATCTGGGATCACAACAGCAGTGAAATCCAGGTTCTGGATTCTTGGTCCATTAGGCAACATGACCTGCTCCTTCAGTATTCTTGTTTCCAAAGAGAGAAAGAGACAAACCTGCCTGAGTTTTTGTTTTTCCTTTTTTTTGTTAAGACACTGGAGAGTAAGTGGGTTTAATCTTCCAATGATTAATCAAAAAGTTCTCACAACAGTTTTCATTTCAAAATAAAAATTTCTGAGTGTGAGGCAGAGTGATCTAATGCTGCTTTGTCTTAGATGTTGATGAATTTTACTGAATAGAAAATCAAGCTTCGCAAATGTAACATGTGTGTGTTGATGTCAGGAAGATAATGTCAGAGACCGGGTATAATGAAAATAATTGTTACTATTTATTGAGCACTTGCTAATCACAATATTAATTCATGCAATCCCCAAAAGCACCACTTACTAGATGATGAAAATGTGTTAGCACAAGAGAATCAAGTGACCTACCCAAGAAAGAGCAGATTTTACCATGCCCCGGGGCTCTCTGCCACCAGAAGACACGCTCTCAAACCCTAGACAACAAGCAGCGGGTGACACTGGCATTCATGGAAGTCTTTCTCAGGTCAAAGGCAGCCTCAGAAGCACATAATGTAATTTGATTTGAAAAACACCAAAAGATCTTAACATCCCTCTCTTTCCCCTAACATTTTACCACCAGTTACTAGCCGTCTTAGACACTCACAGGTTGACTAAGTAAGAGGGTTTTGAAATCTCAAAGAAATAAACTAGTTTAGAGTATTAGTCTGAGTAGCCTAGAGAAACAAATTCATTGACACTCAGGTTTGTGTAAGAGAGAACTTTATATCAGAGTAAACTGTATATTAAAGAACAATCCCAGCCCAGTACAGATCAAGTCCACAAGTCCAATATTAGCCCATATGTCCAATACTAGTCCATGAATTCCTCATTAGACTCATGCAGCCATGCAATGATGCTGAATGGAGGAAGATCACAGGCCAAAGGGTGGAAAATCTCGTAGATTCAGTGGCGGAAGCATCTCAGTGCTGGTGTGGGTCTCCACAAGCCTCCTCCAGCTTCAGGGCTCTGGTTCCATCAGTGTGTCTCCATGTGGCTTGTCAATAGGAACATGAAGCAGGGTGCATGCCACACCTCCAGGGAGGAAGAGAGGTACTGCCAGAATGCCCAGGAGAAGGCCATGCCCACACAGAGGCACCATTGGCTCTGACCTGATTGACAGGCCAGACTCCACCCCTTCGCTCAAGTTAACAGGAGAGGCTAAAGGTTAGCCTTCACATTTTTATGGATTCCTTTAATCAGAGAATGGACCTCATGCAAATAAGTTGGAGTGAGAATGTTCTCTAGGGCCAAAAGAGTGCCCAGCATGAAACCTAAGCAACACCTGACTGTATCTGAAAGTCCTGGTCCTTGAGGAGTAGAGCAAAGTCCATGACTAGAACCAGTGCTTTTTCATACACTCCATTTAATTAAGATCGGGATATGATTTTTTTAAGTTGCTAAGTGCTTCATCTAGAAATTTGGGAAATAACACAGTTTCCATTTATTCATTCATTTATTATACACAAATTTGGTGCAGCTTCCAGGTGTCAGAAATTCAATTAGGGATTGAGGTAGACAGGAGTTTACTGATAAAGTCAGGAAGCATACACTTCAGGACAACTTAATGATGCCGATGAGGGCTGTATCCTGATGAGCGCTGCAAAGAGCTATCACTTCAGAAACTCATGGGGACACCTCTACCCTGGCCTATTGGGTCACTGCAACTTGGCATCGACTTGATGACGGTGAGGTGTTTTGTTTTGTTTTTTACCCAACTAAATGTTACCAATTGAAATCCACTTTCCTCTTAGGTGGATGAGAGCAATCCTTGCATTCACTTCAGTGCCACACAACACAAAGGAAAGTGTGCAACAGCACAAATCAGATGGAAAATAAAAATGGCCTTCATTGCAGTTCAAGTGTTTTGTTTAAATTTTAGAGAAAAACATACCTGAGGATACACAAGTTGGTGAAACTTTGGAAAAAAATATATAATGACCTGTTACCATGAGATTGTTCAAGGCCCCCAGTAGGACTGTAAGAACATATGATGTGTGCCCACACTCCCCTCCCAGTCCTTCCCTTCCCTACCCTACCCTACCCGTCAGCCCTTCCCTGAGAAGGAGCGCAGACAAGTACGTCGTTTTCATCAACATAATTACGCTCCATTATTGACTTTGGCCAGGAGCTAACTTGCATGCAAGCTTGACATATTCATATTAAGGGTTGGCAGTGGTTTTCATGGAATGAGCAAGTAGGATGCTATCAGTGGCATAAGCGTATATAAGCTCTTGCATGTTCATAAGCTTCTTAGATTCTAAGCAGTTGAAATATATAATTTGTACATTTTAATTCTGAAAATCATTAATATTATAATAGCTGAGCATTTCCCTTAACTATTAATTGACTCTTTGAGCAGAGCATTGCTCAGAGTAAGTACAGTCTCTCGTTTCAACCACACAGAAGGAAAGTCATTCAGAGAAGAGTATTTTATCCTATTTTAATTTGAACCATTGTGTACTGAAGTCCTCGGTCCATCCGTCTTCTAAACAAACTCATAATCTATGGAAAGGACAAGTTTCCCTAATGAAGTTTGCATTCCTGCTTGGAACATTTCCCTAGTATCATTTTCTGCTTTCTGCGACAAGAAATGGCATTTTAAGCAAACTAACTAAATGGAATTTTTACTATGACATACACTCCAAGCATGTACAGGCCCCATAACATAATGAGCTGATAAAGAACAATGTGTCCAAGGTCAAAACTGTGCTAGGAACAGAGCCAGAACTAGAACTCAGCCTTCTACTCTCCTCGTGTTATTTCGCTGCTACTCTTTGGTATAAAGCTTCCTCTAAATAGTGTTTCACTCCCTTTATGTTGAACTCTTTAAAACACTGGAGAGCTGTCTCTGTGAGATGCTATTCATCTATTAAAACTCTGGTTTATATTTCCTAGTTTGTGAGAGCAGAAATATGTTGCTTCCTTCCAAACAGCATCACAGATGAACAGATATACGTTGAGAAATTATTGTGTTATGGTCCAGCTTGACTAAAGTGGTCAAATAAGCTTCCCTAAGATTCTTCATTCAAGGAGGGAAAAAAAAGGATAAGACATAACATATAAAAAGGCATTTTTGTATATTTTCATTTCCAGAGGGTTTAGCTGCATAATTTTCTTGACTTTTGAAAGATCCACAAGATAAATGGTTCATGTCTAGAATATACATTGGTACATGATGAAAAGCACCCTTTATACTATAATATAATGTTCCACTTAAAGACATAATAGGCATTGTAGCACTGAAAAATAAAATAACAAAGAGCATGATAAAAACTCACATAAATAAAAAGCCATAAAAATCCATCTAAATCACACCATCATATGCCTTAGTACATTCTGCTTTATAATGTTGCTCTTCACTCTTAACTGAACTAGTCTTTTGTTTACAACATACTCATATGTTCTCTTTAGTGGCATCGTCAAATGCAAAGCCTCCTCCCATGCACAATTCTTGTTCTGTACATACCCTTGGTGAATATTCCCATGAATTAAGACCTTTGTCCTTGCTGCGTGCAGCAGAGGCTCTCAAAAGGGAGTGGCTTTGCCTCCTAGCAAACATTTGGCAGTCTCAGGAGACGTGGCTGATTGGCACCAGGTGGGGAGGGGCCGTTATAGGCAGAAATGCTCTCCATGACAAAATGTGTGAGCCCAAATCATCAAGACCAATCAAGCTCAAGGAACAAACATTGTGAAATGCTTGAAGTGATACAAAGTTTTCGTCACTTGACTAATTGCATGGACTAACACGCGTGCAAATATTAATGATTGCGTAGCTGTCTGGATTTCCTGTGAAAGGTTCGTAGGGTGCTAGCAAGAACAGCAAGCTCTCTCCATAGAGGAATGGATAAAGAAACTCTGGTACTGCACGCAATGATGAAAACCAGAAAACAATGAGGGTGCCACAAAGCACCTCACGACATGGATGAACCTGAAGAACACTATGCTGAGGGAAATTAGTCAAAAACACAAGGACACAAGTGGTATGAAGCCACTATTAGAAGAAAAAAACCAACACAAAGACTTGAAGCCCAGAGGTAACAGACTGGGGAGGGCATGGATGGGAAGATGAACAAAGACTAGAAGGCTGACAGATCGTGACTTAATTGAAAGGAAGGACAGGGATTCAGGAGGGAGAGGAGAAACCAGGGATGGGTGAGAGTATGGAATTCAGGGAGAGAAGGACTGGAAATCTTGACTGCTGAGTGGCTGGTTTGAAATGTAAATACCTGGTGCACAACAAGAAATTCATTGAAAAAATAAAGTGCATTCAGAATTTTAAAGAAAATAGAATACTAGGCTCTGCATACTAGACTTATATAGATGTAGCTCGCTCACTAATTAACTGTGTAAACTTAGGCAAGTCACTTAAATTCTCATTTCCTCAATTGCTACATCAAAAAAATGAGAGAACTAAGTTAAATTAATTCTAGAGTTCCCTTTCAGCTTTAAAATTCTATTATTCAAATAAAAAAATCACAAATTTAGAAAAAAAATTCAAAATTAAAAGATCTGGTTGTGAAATCATTAATGGGAAAAATTGTCTGAAGAATACATATGCTACCTGTTTACCACTGTTGTTCAAAAATATCACATTTATTGAACATTCACTACATATATAGTACTGTACATATTGTTGAAAGTATATAGAAGAAGGATTACACATATTGTGTCAACATATATGAACCAGACTAAAACCTTTAAGAGGTGTTTTCCCCCCCAAAGTGTAGTACGCAGACAAGCTGGATTATATGAAGAAAAATGCTGTATCTGGATTGAAGGAATTATTAACAACCTGCAAAATGTAGATAACACAATTTTGCTTGCTAAAAGTGAGGAGGCCTTGAATCACTTGCTGATGAGCATCAAAGATTGTAGCCTTCAGTATGAACTACAATTCAATATAAAGAAAAGCAAAATCCTCCCATTTGGACCAATAGGCAACATCAACATAAACAGAGAAAAGATTAAAGTTGTCAAGGAATTCCTCTTGCTTGTATTCACAATCAATGCTCATGGAAACAGCAGTTTAGAGATCAAGTAACACACTGCACTGGGTGAATCTGCTGCAACTCTTTTAAATGTTAGAAAGCAAGGAAGTTTCCTTGAGAAGTAAGGTGCACCTGGCCCAAGCCATGGTATTTTCAATTGCTCCAGATGCATGTGAAAGTTGGACAAAAGATAAGGAAGAATGAAGAAAAAGTGATTGAACTATGGTGTTGGCGAAGAATGTTGAAAATACCATGGGCTATCAAAAAACAAACAAATATGTCTTGGAAGAAATAGAGCGGAAAGCTCCTTAGAGGCAAGGATGGCATGATGTAATTCCACATACTTTGGACATGTTATCAGGAAAGACCAACCCTGGCGAAAGGCATCATGCTTGGTAAATTGAAGAGGCAGAGAAAAGAAGACCCTTGACAAGACAGATTGACTCTCAATTGCTGCAGCAGTGGGCCCAAACATAAAAATAATCGTGTGGATGGCCCAGGACTAGGAGAAGTTTTGTTCTGTTATACACAGGGCCGCGACTCCGCAACACCCAACAGCAGTATGCAGACCACAAAATCAAGGTGTTAGGTTCCTCAGTAAAGTACATATTAACTGAACTTTATATCAAGAAGAAACTTTACATCAAAAACACCTAGTCCCGTATAACTCAAGTTCATAGGTCTGAGGCTTGCTGGCGTCTCTTCAAACTCACATAGCTGTAGGCCAGTGACGCAGAAAGGTGAAGTGGGAAGCAGGGAGAACACAGGCCAGTGGGTGCAGAATTCAAGGGGTCCAAGGTTGTTGGAAACATGGGAGGGTGCCAACAGCTCTCAAGGTTGGGCAGCCCCTGGAGATAAGCAAAGTCCTAGCAAGCAGGAAGGCAAAGGGCCCAAGGAAGAACTTCTGTGTCTCTCACTCTTATAAAAAAGACCACACCCCAAGAAGGTGTTACCCAGCAACACTTGATTGACAGGTTGGGCTCTACCCCACCTCCACACAGTACCATCAAGTTGTCACAAACTTTAACTGTGTTGACTGCTATGAACTAGTATAGGTATTCGGGGAGAAGGATATTTCTGACTGGAATGAATAAGGTTTAGAAAGGAAATGGGAAAGATCTAGGGAAAATATGCAATGTGATGTCTCAACAAAGGTACATACATGGAAGGAGATGTAAATAACATCAATAGTCTCATCCCAAATTCAAATGCATTGACATCAAGTCTATTCTGACATATCTTCATCTTACTATGAGATTTCTCATACTGCAGGTGAATTTGAAATGCTGATCTTGAAAGGCAGTGCCCCAGGGTCCCTAACAGAGGCTTATAGTAGCTGTTTCTAATGAACATAAACAATAGATCAATTTAGCTGGATACGTATTTATGGTACCACCAATGTGAAAAATATCTGTTCCTCAATAGACATCCATTATAGGGGAAAAATAGCTCAACGTATTTAAATCAAATAAGAATATCCTGTGACTGAAATGTTTCCATTAAAAATAAAATTAAATCATCCCATGCATTAAGCCTTCTAGAGCTCATTCTCCTGACTCATTTAATTTTTCAAATGTACAAGCTTATTTGCCGAATAAGTCCTTTTTTCTATAATATTCATATTATTTTTCCTGGGTAGACTGATATGTAAAATGATATTTCTCTACTTGTGTTCTCTCAGAGGCAACTAGTAGTTGCATTCAGTGTGATTGATGGCATACCCAAAACTAAACACACTGCCATCAAGTCAACTGGGACTCCTGGCAAAGCTACATAGGGTATGGAGACTGTAAATCTTTACCAGAGAAGACAATATCGCCTATCTTATGCAAAGTGACTGGTGGATTTGAACCATCAACCTTGTGATTAGCAGCCCAACACCTAACCCACATCACCACCAAGTTTCCTTGGTTAATAGTATATAAAATGCACTGCCAACTCTATATAAGGTTTCTAAGATGGCAAATCATTATGGGAGCACACAACCTCATCTTTCTCCCATGGAATGACTGGTGGTTTTGAACCCCTGACCTTACAGTTAGTAACCCAGTGCCTAACCCACAGTTCCAGCAGAGCTCCTTGATTCCTGATAATAATAATAGTTTGTGGTTGTTAGGTGCTGTCGAGTTGGCTGCAACCCACAACAATCCTGTGCCCTCCTCACAATCATGGCTGCTTGTGTCCACTGTGGTAACCACATGTCTGTTTTCCTTTAAAAAATATTTGTGCCATGAAAAATACATGCTTGTCAAGACAAATAATAATACTGTCTAAAGTCTCACTTTATGAATACAAAGGACTGTATGGTATCGTTCTAAAGTGATTTTACCATAGTTTAGTGTCTTCAGCAACCAGGGGTGAAAATCTCTACCTGATATAGTGTTGCAATAAGAATAGAGAAATAAAAAAATAAATAATAAAATAAATAAATATATAAATATATAAATAAAAAGAATAGAGAAATAAAATGGATATAAATGGAAAACCTATCACATATGTGTACTAGTTAACATATATAATGGGCTTTTCCTTCTCAAATTAACAAGAAATTACAATAACAATTCTTCCTGCTATAGATGTCAGACTTTCATATGAAAGATTATGAATTGTCTTAATTCCAGAACTTTTTATCCCCTTAGCCACTGTGATGAAGTAAAATTTCTGAATATGGCTCTTCTATCCAGTCTTTGTAACTTCCACTGATTGACTATGTTCATGCAAATAGGGCATATGAAACCATAATAGAGTGTGGTCAGATTTTCCATTACACTGTGGGTATACCATATATACTCATGTATAAGCCGAGTTTTTCTGCACATTTTTAATGCAGATTTTGTGGTAAAATTAGGCACCTCGGCTGATATTCAGGTTGGCTTATACTCCAGTATATACGGTCAGGGCGCCATCTCAGAAGTAGGAAGAGAGGAATCCATCGAGAAAGAAGAGAAGAAGCCATCAGAGCTCATGCAAGATCCCTGCCTAAAATGACATCAGAGGCTGCAGATTAGAAACCCTGAAACAAAGCAGAATTGCTGCTTGAAGACCGTGAGACAGTGGTGGACTTTCAGGACCATGGACTGAAGCGGAGGTCACAGGCTGAGGTGCAGAGAGAGAGAGACGGAGCTACTGGTATAGCTAAGGGATTTTAAGAACTAAGACCATGTTTTCTGAACCTGACTTGTGGTAACCTATTAACTTACCTAATAAGCCCTCATGTTCATGGGCAGTTGTGAGTTCCTTGTGGTCTGTATAAGGGCATATTGAACCCAACTGAGAGGTAGTGTGTCGAGGAAGGGAGGGTTGGTATCAGAGCAGGGTAAAGAAGAATGGACAGTGGAAACATGGCTTACAAGGCGCCTTGGGCTGGATTCTCTCTCTTCCTGCTAAAGCCAGAGGAGATCAGACATGGCTTCCATACCACTACTTCAGCTACTGAGCAATTCTTACTATAAAGTACCTTAATGCATTCATATGATCTGGAAATAATTATTGGTGTGGAGGATTATGTCCTGTAACTTACAGTTTCCTTCTATCCAAAGGTTTCCAGGCTAGTAATAAATGGATTCCACTGTTATTCAAAAGATATAGCAGCTACTTTACTAGGAAATGCAATATTTCCAATGATTCTTTTATAACCATTAAAAGTAACAGAGCCCTTAAAAACTTGTGTTAATCATGTTTCTTTAATCACAAAATGCTGTTTTCATAATCGTTCTAAGGGACCTGTAGCTGTTGGAAATTTAGTGTGATTTCCATGTTCGATAACTGAGTAAATAATGAAAGGTGGAGAAATGCCATCTATCGTGTAAGTTTTTTCTATCCAAGAATGCACATATTGATTTTTAGGTGTTTTCCATGGCTTGACGGATATTGTTTTTCATTAAATTACTATATTTTGGCATCATGGAAACACAACATGTTGTTAACATTTGGTCAACATTAGAATTAAATTTTCTTGTTTATTTATTCTCAAGCTTAGGCCTCTGGTATCCCTAGGTTAATTTTCAAGGTCAGTGAACTGAGGCAAACTTCTAGCCCAGACTACAGAGAGAATTTTAAAATTCTCCTCTCTGGCCAGCTCCACCTTTTCCCCTTTGGCACCAAAATATTGATTAGCTTCTCTCTCTCTCTCTCTCTCTCCAGGAGTCCTGCGGAGGTGACAGGGTATGTTCCAGGGAGGGGGTGAGCAGCAGCCAGAAGAAATGCAAGAACAAAGCTGGGCGCTTCTATTTGCAATTAATTTGTATTTTAATGAAGAAGGCATGCCTTTTCTTCTGCTTACAAAAGCAATGCATTCATTGTGGGGAGAAATTAAAAGTACAAAAAATAGTCTTAAATAAGAATACAAAAATTATTCACAACTGCAGCAGCCAAAGCTAGCCACGTTGGTGTTGACTCAATTTTCCACTCATCAGGTTTCCTAAGCCATAATCTTTAAAGAAGCAAATGGCCAGCTCTTTCTCCTGCAAAGGCCCTGGGTACATTCGAACAGTCAACCTTTGGCTCAGCGCATAAGCCTTGTACTTTCAAGGTCTCCATAAACAGACCAAAATTTCAATTTGGCTTTTAAATGGTTTCTAACTCTTCATGAGGAGTCATACAACCCCGAACCAAGAAACCTATGCTATGTCTTCCGATATTTCATCTCCGGTTGATTTTTCTTAAATTATCCTTTCAAAACCACAGTGTTTCCATTTCTTAATTCTAGGAAGTAGATTCTTAGTTTAGAAGGCCTATCTGGAAATATTGACCCATGATCAGTAAAATGTACTGCTGACAGGATCTGCACAGGGACAACATACTAAATGGGCTCTGGGATTGGCTGGAAGATGATCGTAAGCAAGAGGACAACATACAAGTTTACTTTAGCTGTAAGAAAACATCTATCAGGTAAAGAATGTGGGAGATTTGCCTCTGCTTCAACACCACCACAGTCCCTGTGACCTAAAGCAGGTTAGTTCATTTCTCAAATGTATAAACCGGCATCATTGCAAGGCCTACCTGTCATGGGAAAAAGTTCATATATTTGAAACATTTAGAACAGTGCCCTTCAGAGAGTAAGTACCCAGTAAATCTTAGCTACTGGGGGTAGAAGTTGTGAAATATTTATCAAGCACTGAGCTAAATGTTTTACATACATTGCCTCATTGACTCCTACACTATCCTATAGAGGAGGATTAAATGAGAGTGTGCCCAGAACACTTTATCATTCACAAGCTTGAAATACAAATTTTGAAACTGAGATTTAGAGAGATTCATGATCTTGTCCACGGCCATAGAACTTGTGAATGATGGAGCCTGAATGCCCATCCAGGGCTTGTGGTTGCAAAAGGCGTCATTTCTAGCAGTCAGTATGGTCTGCAGACCACTGTGGGAGAATTAGAATCCGCTTTTGGACCCCAAGAAACTACAGGTTCAGCAAGTTCTCTGTTAGGGCCCGGATCAGAGTTCTTTGCTATGTGGTCACATGCACCAATTTTCCAGAAAACTTTAACTTCCAAACCTCAACTTAAGTGCAAAAAAAAAGCCTAAATTTTAATCACAGTCCTGTACAAAGCATGCTTTCTGAAAATACCAAAGAATAATCCTGCAGCAGGGACTGACTCGTGGAGGTGAAAAATGGGGACAAGCCTGTAATACGTACCTGCCTCCTTTCCGGACTGAAGGTGTCTGTTCGCATGGGATTGGTTTTTATCTCAGACTTGAAGGATTGATACATAGATTTAATTATATCATGTGTTGTCCCATCAATACTGCTTTGCAGCTATTTTACATTCAGCCTGGGTGCCAGATTGAATTAAATGGTTTTTTTAGAGCCTATAAAGCAGGAAAATATCTTTCCCTGGTTGGTATTTTTTACATATTGGTTACTAAGAGTCTGGAAGCTAAAGCCGGTTGTAAAGTTGACTTGCAAGGGAGGAAGCCAATGTGACTTTTACAGCTGTTCGTATTTTATGGAGCACAGAGCAGAATACTGGGTGCTGCTCCTAACTCGGACATCTCTGTAGCGGATGCTACTGAGGAAGCCAAGCAAAGCAGGTGGTATTGAGGACACCTCTGTTTGGGAAGCAATTAACCTGACTGCTCCTCAGGGAACAAAGACTCCTGAACCACTGATTCCCAATCTTTATCAGAAGATCCATCCATATGCAGTGATACACCTAATATGAAACATACAGAAAAACCAAAGACAGTTAGGCTCAAACATAAGAAAATTTGTGAGGGCAGCACTGGCCCAAGTGGTTTTGTTCTGTTGTGCATTGGGTTACTGTGAGTCAGAACCAACTGAACGGCACTTAACGACAATGACAACAGTGCACTAAAGGCTTCGAGTAATAGTAGACAAGCGTTGAAAAGGCTTGGCTGTTGAAGACAAGTTATCGTCACAGTTAAAGCATCCCATTCACCGTCTTGATTTAAGTCAAGCCTACTATAAGTCAAGCACTGTTCTATCAATGGAGGTTATGTCAGTGGGAGAAAAGGGATGTAGGAAAATAATCCGGTTCATTGAGCTCATATTCCACTGGGAAGATAGACACAACTGAAAAATAGTCTCTGGTCCCATAATGTGAATACCCAGTAGAGCCAGATTTGCCAATTCCAGAACTTAAGTCTTAGTGGTTATCAAGGCTAGGAGAGAGAGGGAGAAAGACACAATCTCTACACAGGGACCCTCTTGAAAGAGAAGACAAATCACTAGTAGCAGACAATATTAATGGTTGCAAAGCACGGCAAAAATAATGCCAACTTCACATGCTCTGTTCAGACAGAAATTGTTGAAATGGCAGATGTGCTGGGCTTTCATTTCTCAACCCACTGCCACAGGGTCAGCCCCGACTCAGAGAGATGCTACCGCCCCAGGTGTGTAGCGGTTACAAGGTGGGCTGCAATGCAGCTTTCTACTCCCTTAAACAGATAGTTTCAGAACCCCCCCCCCCCCCCGAAGGTTGCCATGAGTCAGCAATGACGCGGTGGCAGTGAGTCGAACTGCGCCCTGGGGCTCCCAAGGCTGCACATGCACACAGAAGCAGTCCGCCACACCCCTTTCTCCTTGAGAACAGTGGGTGGGTTCCAGCAGCGGACCCTATGCATACAGCTTTCAATCTTTTCAGTTAACAACCAAGCATTTAACCGCTGTACCATCAGGGGTCATATAGGCACGAGGCTTCAACGAATGCATGGAAACTTGAATAGCAAGTTGATGCATTTTGCACAACATTTTGACGCTTCCTCATATATATGCAACCATGTCTCTACATCAGTACTGTTTTAAAAAACAAACAAAATAATTATGCAAAGATGAATTGCTGGAGAGAGTTCTATTTTAGATAGGGTCGTGAGGGAAGGTAGGCCTGACAGGAGGTGACATACTGGAGATTATACCAAATAACTCACTTGGGAAGAAAGAGATTTTCAAGGTATAAGGATGGCAATACAATGTTGGGGTGTGTGTGTGCAAACTACGACTCCATTCAGAAAGGAAGAAGATAATATGTTCTTGGGTGGAACTGCACAAGTTAATTTGTTTTAACTCCACTTTATTCCTGTCTATGGTCTTCATACATCCAATAACTACAACTTATTGTATGCAATAATCGAAGGATTGTGCCATGATTGGAAAAATACTATCTCATAGATGTGAAGCACTTACTACATGGCAAGCACTAAGCTGAGCACTCTCTCTGCTTTAGGAGGGTGGTAGGCTAGAAGTCCTTATCCCCACGTTCCTGAAAAGAGATGAGAGTCTGGTGGTCTTAAGCCTAACGGCATGCCTCCGTTTAGTGCCAGAGCTATGACGAAAACCAGGTTTCCCAATTCCCACTCTGGTTCTTCTTATACTACAGCACCCACACCTGGATTAATCTTTTTTACTCTTCCTTTGGAACAAGAGATCATGAACATCCTAGAAGAAATATAGCTTATTGCTAACTGAACCTCACAAAGCCACCTAACGTAACCTCCTGCCTTCAGAGGAGCAAATTAGTATCACTTTCATTTATACATGAGGCTTTCACCAAAAGAGCTCAGTCAGCCCAGGAAACAGGCTAGCAACGTTACAGTGCAAAGCCAGCTATCTAAATAGCTGATCATGCTGGTCCCTAGAGTTCCTACGTGGAGCAAATGGTTCACACCCTTGCTGCTAACTGAAAGGTTAGAGGCTTGAGTCCCCTAAGTGGTACCTTGGAAAAAGACCAATGATCTAGTTATGAAAATACCCATTATTGAAAATCATGTGGAACACCGTGTTTACAGGGCCACGGTGGATCAGAATCAACTCAATGGTAACAGTTGTGTTTTCTGGTTAGAGACTGGCAGCTTATGAAAGTGGGTGAAGGGCATAATTTAGTGCCTATTTAGCTCCCCTCAAATCCCCTCAGGTCTCATGATGGTTCCATCCAAGCAAATCCCCACATAGGACTGCTACCACCCTCCCTACACCGCCCCTCCCTCCCTTCCCACTCCCCCAGAACAAGCCTCTGAAGGCATGTGGCATTCATCGGAATGGCTGTCCAACTTTATACGGTCTGATGAGGATCTCATGAGTCGACCTTTATCTCAACAATCTAGTTCATAGACACTTGAAGGAAGAACCTCAGTGTCATCTAGACCATCATCAACAGACGATCCTGCCCTAGACAGTTCACCTGAGAACACAGGGACCCAGACAGGAAAGGGTTTGGCTTATGGGTAGTTTACTTGAGAACCTGGCTTTCCTGCTGGCACAAAAGTTCTTTGGATTCTTCTACACTGATCTTTAGGTCTTAATATTGCAAAAGAAATGATTTCCAATATGAGTGATTTGGGACATTTGCTCTAAGAAGAGACATTTGGGAGGAGTTTTGAATTTTTGATGCCTCAGAACGCATCCCGTTTTGCAGTAATCTACCCTAGCCACCCATATAGTTAGTTCAGTTTCAACATGCTTATCATGACAATCAAGGGATTGACATCTGTAGCAACAGTCTCAACCATAGCAACAATTGTGAGGATGATGCAGGATCAGGCACTATTTCTTTAAATTGTACACAGAGTGCTTATGAGTCCAACCCACAACAGCAATCATGATGACTGGTTTTTCTCCACATCCAATTAAGGAAGACCCACAGCCAGTGCGGTCTCTAGTTTTATGATATTGGCTGTTGATACTGATAAAGACTGAGCTAAAATAAATAAGGATTGTCTTTCTGTAAATAATCAGATATATTTCATAAATAATCATTTCAAAGTGCTCTACAATGACCAACATCCCTTTCACATGATTACCATAATTAATATCATTTGAAAGGGACAAAGCTGTGACACACCGCAGGGAGGATCACAGAGTCAGTGGGTAGAATTAAGAGGACACAAACTAAATTCAAGTGACTCTCTGCTTGATATGCATTATTCTGGACTATCTTTTCTAATACAAGGAAATGAGCTAGTAATAAAAACTGCAACATTTATTGATCACTGTTTGTCAGACATGTCATAGCTCATTTAATCCTCACAACATCCCTACTAGCTAGTGATAGGTATTACCATAATAAAATACATGAGAAAATTGAAACATAGCAGTATTAAATAACTTGCCAAAAGTAATAATTTTAGCAAATGGCAAAGAAAAGACTTGAGCACAGATCGTCTGAACACGCTGTCCTGCTTAAGCACGTTACTTTACTGAGAGAAAAGCCCCTTTCTACCAGACTGAGTAATGGGCATTGCCAAGTATGACTTCTACTATGCCTCCTACTTCTGCTGTTCTGTTCAAGATTACCGTGATCTCAATTCTACCTTACAAATCCGGCTAGACCAGAGGATGCACACTGGAACAGATAGGAACTGGACACACAGGGAATCCAGGGCGGATGATCCCTTCAGGATCTGTGGTGAGAGTGGCAATACTGGGAGGGTAGAGGGAAGATGGGTTGAAAAGGGGGAACTGATTACAAGGGTCTACATATAACCTCTTCCCTGGGGAACAGACAACAGAAAAGTGGGTAAAGGGAGACATCAGACCGTGCAAGATATGACAAAATAATAATTTATAAATTATCAAGGATTCATGAGGGAGAGAGGAGCGGGGAGGGAGGGGGAAAATGAGTTGATGCCAGGGGCTTAAGTGGAGAGCAAATGTTTTGAGAATGATGGTGGCAATGAATGTACAAATGTGCTTTACACAATGGATGTATGTATGGATTGTGATGAGTTATATAAGCCCCTAATAAAATGATTTTTTTTTAAAGAACCGATTATTTCTCCCTTGATCTCCCTATATATACCATGTACACACCTTTGCCCCGGTTGTTTTGAATTGAGGGGATTCAATTCTAGGTAGGCAGAAATAAACCTTTAAGGGTTGGGCTTCTAACCAGAAGGTTGGCAGTTCAAACCCACTGACAATGATGAGGCGGTCTGGTCCCTTAAACTTTCCGACACTGGTGATCTTGTGAAACAGTTTTACAATGTGTCCTACAAGGTTATGATGAGTCATAATTGGCTTGATGGCAATTTGATTTTTGGTTAGCACCATGCTTGTAGATATGTTACCATAAATGGCGATAGGAATTTTTTAAGATAAATTGTTTTATTAGGGGCTCATACAACTCATCACAATCCATATATACATCCATTGTCTCAAGCACATTTGTGCATATGTTGCCATCATAGTTTTCAAAGCATTGCTTTCTACTTGAGCCCTTGGTATCAGTTCCTCATTTTCCCCCATCTCTCCTCCTCTCCCTTATGAACCCTTGATAATTTATCATTATTATTCTTTAATATCTTGCAATGTCTGATGTCTCTCTTTACCCCCTTGTCTGTTTTCCATCCCCCTGGGAGGGGATTGCATGTAGATCATTGTGATCGGTTCCCCCTTTCTCCCCTCACCTTACCCTTATCCTCCTGGCATGGCTACTCTTAATGTTGGTCCAGAGGAGTTTATCTGTCCTGTATTCCCTGTGTTTCCAGCTCTTATCTGTACCCATGTACATGCTCTGGTCTAGCCAGATTTGTAAGGTAGAATTAGGGTCATGATAGTGGTGGTGGGGGGACATTAAAAAAAAAACAGAAGAAAGCTGTGTGTTTCATCAGTGCTATACTGTACCCTGACTGGCATGTTTTCTCCCCACAACCCTTCTGTAAGGGGATGTCCAATTGCTTACAGATTGGCTTTAGGCCTCCACTCTGCACTCCCCTCACCCCCATTCACATTATGATTTCTTGCTCTTTGATGCCTGACACCTGATCCCATTGACATCTCATGATCATACAGGCTGGTGTGCTTCTGCTATATGGGCATTGTTGCTTCTGAACTAGATGAACACTTGTTTATCTTTAAGCCTTTAAGACCCCAGATGCTATATATTTTGGTAGCTGGGCATCATCAGCTTTCTTCACCACATTTGCTTAGGCACCCGCTCTGCCTTCAGCAATCAGACCAGGAAGATGAGCATCTCAGAATTCTGGATTATTAGAACAAAGTATTCTTGTGTTGAGGGAGTACTTGAGTAGGAGGCCCAATGTCCATCTGCCTAAAAGGGACTTTTATATACAGTGTATGTTAGATGCTTTCCTGTCAGCTCTAACTCACAGAGACCTATGTGAAACAATAAAATATTGCTAGGTCCTGTACCATCCTTACAATTGTAGCTACGTTGGAGCCACTGTGTTAATTCATCTCATTTGGAGGACTACCTTTCTTCCACTGACCCTCTACCAAGGGTCGCCATCAGCAAAAATAATGCCCTTCTCTAGACACTGAGCCTCCTAATCACATGTTCCAAGTTAGCAAGAGAAGTCTCCACATCCTCACTTTTAAGGAGCATTCTGGCTTTTCTTCTTCCAAGACAAATCCATTCATTCTTCTGACAAGCCATGGTTTATTTGATGCTCTGCCAATGCCATAATTCAAATGCATCACTTGTTCTTCCAGTTTCCTTCCACGTGACCTAGCTTTTGTAGTCACGGGGCAGTTGAATTGCCCTGGCTTAGCTTGGGTGTATGTTGGTCACTGTGGCATTTAGATTTTATGTCAGAATCTGTTGAACACCCGTGTGTGACCAAATCTACTAAACCTCTTTGAAAGTGTAGGCGTAGGGGAGTCCAGCCTGTCAATCAGGCCACAGCCTGATGATGCCTCCTTGTGGGTGTGGTCTCTTCTATAAGAAAGACAATGAGAAATTCTTGACTTTCATCCTTGCTGGAACTTTGACTCCAGAGGTGACCCCATGTGGGCCACTGACCCTGGGAGCCAATCTCTGAGCTGTCTGAGCCCTACCTGCCATGTTGGATCCATAGGGCTGTCTCAACAAAAAATTACCTCTTGGTATAAAGTTCTTTCCTACATGCCTATTACTAGTTTTGTTTCTCTTGACACACAGTCAAATAGCAATCAAAGTGATATGTTTGCTTTAAAGGTATTAAAGAGATCTGTGATAGTTGTATAATTTCATGTCAACTTTAAGATATAAAAAAATGTAGGGGTGATATTCAACCTGTCAATCACATCCTGTTGGTGCCTCCTTGTGGGTGTGGCCTTCCCATGAGGAGGGCCCTGGGAACATCCCCGTCTCTGTCTGCCTTCACTTTCCTGCTGCTGAATCACTCAGAGAGCTGCCACCACCACTGGATCCACAAGAGTTTGTAACCACCTGCCTTTGACCTTCCTGCTTTCTGCATCATTGCACGCAACTGCTGACTCTGAAGGACTTATGGACTATTAGCAGACTTGTGGACCTGAGTTAGACTGGGCTGGGACATCTTGATATATGAAGACGTCTTGATATAAAGTTCTTTATTACACATATATGAGTGTCACTGGATTTGCTTTTCTAGTCAACCAGGCCTAACACAAGATATTTTGTGCCACATTTGCCCAACGATACATGATTGCATCATTTCAATTCGTTGCTGTTGTTCACATGGGTACTGCTATTCCAGATAAAATAAAATTTGAAACAATTGCAGTTTTTCCTCTCTTATCTTTGGTCTCCAGGTGGCTCAAAAACTTTGCATTCAGCTCCTAACTGGAAGGTCAGTGGCTCAAATCTCCCCAGTGGAACTTTAGGGGGAAAAGGTCCAGTGATTTACTTCCTTAAGATTGAAGCCACTGAAAACCCCATTAACATGGTTCTATGCTACATGGGAGGTCGTGTCATAAGCTGTGGACAGAAACCTACAGCAACATGCTTTGTATTATGTCTCAGTGCCATCAACTCAATTCTGACTCATAGTGATGCTACAAGACACACAGTAGAACTGCCCTGTTTCCAAAACTGAAAATCTTTATGAAAATAGAAAGCCTCATCTTTCTCATGCTGAGCAGCTTGTGGTTTTGAACTGCCGAACTTGCAGTTAGCAGCACAACCTTTGAAGCCACTAGGGTTAACTTTAGAATAGGGGGGTTATCATGGATTATATGGGTGAACTGAATATAATAGCATGAGCCCTTCAAGACAAAGTTTTTTCTAGGTTGAGGGCAGAGATGGATGTCAGAGGAATGTAACAGAGAAATTCCAAGATGAGAAGAAATTAACATGCCATTGTTGGCTTGAAGATGAAAATAGCCACATTTCAAGGAAACTGGATTTGAATCTTACATCTGCAAGTAATTGAATTTTTCCAACAACCTGAACATGGAAGAGGGCCCAAACCTCAGAGCAGACCTAGAGCTCAGGTGATACCTTCATATTTAGCCTTAAGTTTCCAACCAACGACTTCAGTTACATCATGCGGGACTTCTGATCTCTACAGAAACCACGATAAATGAGTTTTGTTTTAAACTACTAAACTTGTGCCAATGTGATGTGGCAGTGATGGAAATCTCACACTCCTGCTGAGAGCTTCTCCACACTTGGTGTCATGAGTCCATTCCGACTCACAGTGACCCTGGGGGACACAGTAGCACTGCCCTTGTGAGATTCTGAGACTGCATGCAGCTCTTGACAAGAAGAGAAAGCCTGTCTTTCTCCCTGGGTGCAGTTTGGAACTTCGTGGGTAGCAGCCCGATGCAAAATTACCTCCTTTGTAAAGTCTTCCAAGCTCCGTTCCTATCCTTTGTTGAGTAAACTTCACAATTTTCCTACCTTGTATTTCTTTACAAGTCTCTGTCATATTTTAATTCCACTGCATGATGGCTTAAAACTCTATGCTCTGAGTCTTTCTCTAGACTGGATTGTGAGATGACAAGGGAGAGGTTTTGCTTACTTTTACCCCCAGATGGAAGCAGAATGCCCACAGCAAAGCACCATCTTTAAACGTTTGTTGGAAGAATTAATCTATCAGGGTAGAAAAAGAGGCAGCAGAAGAGTTATTATGTGTACTGTATATCAAATGGGTTACAAAAAACAGATATATCAGTATAAGAATAAAACTTAAAATATTAAACATGTGGGTAGGATCCACCCCTCCCCCATCAGTCACCAAGAGCAGTGCTTCACCTCATCAGCAAAGCAAACACCTTATGCCTTTCTGTTGTAAACCGGAACTGTTCCTTGAAGGAAAAATGAGAAGAGACCACTGAAAAGAGGAACATATTTTTCATATGCAAATAAGGCATCACTCCAGACAAAGAGTCTTAAAACAAAGGAGATTCAATATGGCTCATGCCTTGCACATGATCTGTGCACATTTCATGTTGAAACAAATCATGTGTCTGTGCAAGTTGTTTACTTGTGAGATGCAATCTGTTGGAAAAACAAAGGCATTTCGGCAGTCCAAAGTTATGCTTAAATCCCACCACATCCTCCTGAAATCTGTCCAGCCTGCAGCCTGAGCTGCAGAGGCGTCCCTGCCTGCTTCAGCTCCCCCGGAAGAGCAGTGGTCACAGCAGGCAGCCCGGGCTCTGTGGGTAAGGACACAATCTGTGCGGCTGTGTGGGGGGGCACCACCACAGGCCCCCAACCCCCCATGGCAGGGAAGGAAGGGCCCTTTGGAATAGAAGCTTTGGATCCCATCCGTTGCCTAGTCTCTGTTTTCTATAAATGAAACCGCTCCTTCATGCCACGCTCCTCTCACATTCAAAGCATCAGTTACTGTGCTCTTGGAGCTGGCTCAAAGAACCACTCTTGTGAGTTCTGTCAGCTACAAAGGGAAGACTAAACCAAAGAGACTGTACAGGAAAGCCTTTTCCCTAGGACACGCTTTGACAATGCACTTTTCACCAAACAATCAGGGAGAAATATTTAGCATGTCGTAGACCATTAATAGTAGATCAAAATCCATCTAGTCAATTCCCACATCTCATGCTTAGTCTTCTCCCTTGCTCTCTCACTAAAATGTGTGCTGACTTACCTGTATCCCTTCACCATATAAGTCACTATAGTTAGCTTTCTTAAGGATGAGGAAATTGTTTTGAACAATTTAGGTTGGGTACTAGATGGCTAAGCTATTTAGTGAAAAATGACACTACCACCACCACCACACCGCAAAACAAGGTGATTGATCCAACAAGTTCATTTCCCTCCTGTGGCATCCAGATACTCATCCGGAGGTACATAGATGTCTCCATTCAGAAGTATGGACCACCGATCTGGGTTTAAGATGTCCATCTGCATGCCCTCCTCTTCTGATTCTTGAGGCCTGACTTATCTTCTGAACAGACTTGCAAAAGCCATACTTTCCACTTTTCAAAGAAGACATAGGTTACTTTTAGTTAAACAGCAAGACCAGCTAACTTAGCTGAAGAGACGGTCTTGAACACAGCTCAGAGACCATCTGCGCCTCCCTGAGCATCACCAGATCCCTGCTGACATTATGGATGGACCAGAATGCACCAAAGAACATGAAATCAGAGACTCATGGTCTGCACATGAGATAACAAGTCTACAGATGGTTTGTGATAAAAAAGAATCTCACATGCCAATTAAAATAACCTTGACCATGAGAGTCAGCACAAAGCTGGTTCCTATGAGTCTAAGGAAAATGTATCCCCTTACCCCAATGACCACCATCTCCCACATTAACCATCGCCCCCACTGCACACCTTCTCCATTTAATTCAATATTTACTGGAGCAGTCACTGAGAATTTATGGAAGTAGCACACCACCAACAATGCTTTAATAACAAGGAAAGATATATCCAGAAACAAAGGTGCACCAAGGGCAAAGTTCAAGATCAGGCCTCATAATCTTACATGTCAAAGGATGCTCCTTATGCTTCCCTAAAACCAATGTTCATTCTCACCCATCAGAAAACTCTCAGAGAGGAAACTTAATGGCCTTACTTGGCTGGCTCAGCTATTGGCCATGGTCGCTCCTCTCAGCGCTTGGCGGGAGTTGGATCTAGACACTCTGCTGCCTTTGTCTGGGACTCCCTTCATCTCTGCTGCCCATTTCATGGCTATGTCCTCTCTCTTGCTTACAGCTCTACTCAGTCTGCGAGGGTCATGTTGCAGGGTCCCTTCTCCCCTCCGACACCGAGGCTCTCTTCCTATCGGAGGGTCCATGTTTGAGAGTTTTCATGGGCTCGCGCACATATTTCTTAATTAGAGCCAGACACCCTAAGCAATCCAGGTTAAGATCAGGCTGGCGACGGTAGCAAACCCAAGTAAAGGTCTATTATAGGGTGGGTCAAAAACCAACTAATCTTTGCATCTTATGTATAGAATAAGTCTACCAATCACTTGCAATATTGTGGTCCATTCAATACTCTTGGGAGTATTACAAATCCATGGCCGGAGAGACCATACAAAGAAACCCACTGCGCTGCATCTGTCAGCAGTGGCTCCAACCAGGTCAGTAGGAGAATCTCTGTGTGCTAAGAAACTGGCACTGACAATGGTTTGCCTTCTACCAGGGCAGAAAAGAGGGGTTGTTAGGGTTGATAATGACCAAATGGCGCATTATAGGGAAGTTCTATGAACTTCCTTTTTGGGAAATTACCTAACATGAATTCCTGATGAGTCATTAATAGCATTGTGATCCTAGCTGGTATCAAAGAAAAACAAAAATTAAAGAGATGGAGCCACATAAGAAGTTTATCTGTGTCTTCATTCTGCTGAGACACCTCTGCATTCATTGTCTCTCGAAAGCAATGAACGCCATGCTAAATTCCTCATACAACCCGTCTCATACCCGGGGCCTAGTGTCTTTACACATGAAACACATGCGTCAAAATGACCCTCTCTGCATTATTCCCATTGTACAGATGAGGAAACCAGAGTCCACAGCGGTTACTTGGTTTCCCCCCCAGGCACACCGCTAACAAGACAGAGCGGGTGTTGAAATCCAGGCCCACCTCCAACCTAAGCCCACTCTCTGTGTCTCACTGCCATGCTCACCAAGGGGCATCCAGCATGAACCGTAATGCCTCTGATGTGATAGAATCACATTGTCCTTCAAAAGTTCAAACAGCTTGGATTTACAGGTAAGAAGCAGCACTGAGTTCAGCTTTGACCATTTAAAGACGCTAAAGACTGAAGAAAGCAGGCTAAAGCTAATTGGTTAGTCTTCAGTGAGTAAATGAGTTTTCTGTATTCTAGGAGGAAATTAATTTAAGTGATGATGGAATAAAATTAACAATCAAAATATGGAGACTTAAATTGTAAGTCCCTTACTAGCATTGCCTGTGCTTTAAAAAAAAAAATAGTGATTGACGATGCAAATCCATGAACAAATCTCTTAAAGCATTGCCAACACAATAAAAATCAATAATGTACCCTCAAAATAATATTAAGTGCATAAAACAAATTAGGTTCTTTCTCTATAGGACTTTTAACAAAGTTGTGGCATAATTAGGCATCCCGTTTAAATACATAAACTAAATTATTTATAGGTCCAATCAATGTGCGATGAAAACAGTGCTGGTGCTGTCAAGCTATGTGTACTTCAGGAAAACTAGGGCCGTCGATTTCCAGTCAAAGATGGACTTAGACTCATGCTGACATGATCGATTTCACAAGAAGGAGTTTCCAGTTCCCCTGCTCATCCACTGCCTTCCAGGCAATTCTGACTCAGAACCACCCTGCACAGGGCTCCCACGGCTGTGTTTTTTCTCTTGGGTTAGTAATCCAACATTTGCTGGACAAGGCCACAGGTCTTTCTATCCCTCAGAGGTCCTTACTCTTTGTGTATCTATTGTTTGTCCTGCCATCTTCCAAGTAATAGATGCTGTCCTCTGCCCGAAATCCTAGAACTGCATTAACATTTGAAACACTTCTTGTTAATCCAGAACAGTAACTAAACAAGTTGCCATCAAGTTGACTCCGAGGCAGGGTGACCCTATCTGTGTGAAACAGAACAGAGCTCCGGGGAGTTTGCAATGACTGGGAGCTTTAAGGGAGTAGGTTGCCAGGCATTTCTTCTGTGGCAGCTCTAGGTAGATTCAAACTGCCAACTTCTCAGTTAGGAGCCCAGCACTTAATCATTCATACCACCCAGGGACTCCTGCTCATATGCATATTGGTTTATAGCTCCTAATAGTCCTCTAAGGATTTTTGTTTCTATTTTCTTCTTCTCTTCCAAACAGTTGTGTCCTCTGTAGTTACTCTTCCAGGCAAGCAGGCAGCCATGGACAGTCTTTGCCACAATGTCATTCCATTTCCTTCCTCTTAACCCATCCCTCCGCCTCTCCATGCTCTTCACAATCTTCATCTCACAAATACTTCAGGTTGATCAAAGAACACACTGAGCAAAAGCCAGTCCAGTAGCCTTCAAGTCACTTCTCCCCACTCTTCTCATCTCTCCGAGCTGGGGAAAGACATAGTCGTCACTTCCCATGTGGTGATTAGTCTTATGTCCTCTGGTCCATAATACAGAGTGTGTTCGAGCACGGCTGGAACAGGATGTGTACAGTTTAGGAAACATGAAGTCCAAATGCAGGCACCAGCTCCAGGGGAAAGCTTGCTGTCAGTCAGCTCTGGGCAAAGGTCTTTTCCTCCTTTCACCATCCGTGGGCTAATGTTCCTTTGAGATCTCCAGGGTCCCCTGGGCCTATGAGCTCAGGGACCCTTGGTTCCAAGGACACGCTCCAACTCCAGGTTTGCTTCTGAGTGGTAATGAGGTCTCTCCTCTCTCTCCCTGCTGGCTTCTCCATTATGTTTTTTTTTTCTTTTAAGATAAAAGGTGTGACTCATCTTCTTTAGAACTGCGACTCAAGGTATACCCCAAGCTAATACAGCTCATTCAATCAGGCCCAAATGGGAAACAGTCACATACGATGGGGAATGATGGTCTAGACAAAAGAAAACATGTATTTGGAAGACACATTCGATCCATGGCATTCTACACCTGTAAGACTCAAAAAACCCATGTCTTCGCCACTTGTGAAGCACATTCACTTCATCATAGCATCCCCAAAGTCTTACTCTCACGTTCTTAATCATCTAAATCAAATATTAGTAAGGCCTATCTTGGAGTAAAATTCCTCTTCATTTATGAACCTGTGAACCTATGACTCCAGATTACACGTTAGCTGTTTCCAAAGTCCAGTGGAAGCGTGGGCCTAGTATACAAATGGGTACAATTAGAGGGAAAGATGGGCTAGCAGGCACCAAGTATGCCCAGATTTCAGGAGAACAATTTACACTTGCTCTCAAGAATTGAAAAGAATCCTCTCTTCTCTGAGGCCATGCAGTCCATGGCCCTTCCCTCCAGGCTCTGGGTATTGGCAAAGTTCTCCGGATTCTGTGTGGCAGTCTTTGAGTATGGGGGGGGGGGCTCTGTGTAGCCCCATTCTTCTAGTCCCATTGAGTGGCAAACCCAGCCCCTGGGTCTCACAATCCCCATTTTTCTTCCCCTTGGAAATGGCATTCTTGACCCCTCACCTTGGGGCAGTGGTCCCAACCCACAGCCCTTGAACAGAATATGGTTGAAAACACGCTCCACTTCCTTTTGCAGCCTCCCCAGGAGTGTCTTTTACATCCCCATTTCTAGCACTATCCTGATGCCGGCTCCATGTGCATTCTCTGAGGCAGCAGAAACCTTTTTGTAGCTTTTCCACCTCCTTCTTAGCTCTCAGCAGTCGCCTTTGACATCCATAATTTTACCAGCAATCACTTGAAGGCAACTAAACTTTTACTACTAGGCACTTTTAAACTATTCCAGCCTCTACACATTACCAGTTCCGAGACCACTTCCTCATTTTAGGTATCTGATAGAGCAGCACCCCACTTCGAGTACCAAACTCCATCTTAGTTATCTAGTGGTGTGATGGTAGAACTATAGGACAAGTGAATGGCTTCACTGCCTAGAAGGCTTTAAGTCTGAATTCAGAGGGTTATATCTAAGGGAAGGCTTTGGTTCCTGTGGTGAGTCTGAAGTAAGACCCATTCCTCCCTTCAATATCTGGGGAGCAGTAGCCTTTGAAGTCCCCGTGTGTCTCCTGGGCCAAAGGTGCTCTCAGCTCAAGGGCCCCAGATACAAAGCATGTATTCTGCTCTCAGCCCCTAACTTCTGGTTGGCAATGAGGTCCTGCCTTTCTCTGCTCAGTTTCCTCTTATAAAATGTGTGACTCGTGTAAGGGTGTGACTTAGTACAAGTGGTATTTGAGTAAGGTTGGGACTTAAGTGAGTGACTTCAGTCACACCCTTTTATAAACCTGTAACTCAAGATCTACCCCACGCAAAATGAAAGAAAATTACATCAGATCACCAAATGGAGGGCTTCTACACAATACTAGGAATCATGGTCTAGCCAAGCTGACGTTTGTTTTTATAGGACACAATTCAATGTATGACATTGCATCATTATCTTATATTAACATTTAATTATCATTAGTTTGCTTAATATTCTAGGAATATATTAAAATAGTCCAGTTTATATGTGGTGTCTAATAAATTTGTATAAATTAACTGGAAAGGCTTTCAATAATCGATTTCCCACATTGACAAAGATCAATGAGGATTGCTGCAATATCTCACTTTGGTGGCTCAGACTGCCCAGTCACTTGCATTTGGTGATGCTGCACAGCAACAGCTGAAGTTCTGTGAGGTCCTGGCGTGACAGGAGAAAGCACAGAGGCAACAGCTCGGTTCTCCACTGCCTCTGCCTGTATAAGACCAACATCTCACCTACGAATGCATCAGTGAAGTCCCTACTGGCACAAACTTTTCAGCACTGCACTACGAGTCAAAAGACTAGTGGTGCACAGGTTGCCAAAGGCACCTGGGGACGATAATTCCAAACTCTTCGCCAGCCAGTCAGTTCCAACTCACAAAAACTCTCTATAGAGTTTCCAAGACTATAAATCTTGATGGGAAATGACAGCCTCATCTTTTGAGTTTCATAGCAGCTGGCGTGTTTGAACCACAGAGCTTGTGGTTATCAGCCCAGTGCTCATCCCACACCAGGTCCCGGCAATATGCTCCTAAAAGGCTGCAGCCTTGAAAGTCATATGGAGCAGTTCTGCTCTGCGCACATGGGTTCACTGTGGGCAACAAACACCATCAACGATGGTGTATGATTTGCTACAAGTAGTCACGTGGTCCCTCCCATCTAACTGCAAAGAAGCGTAGAAGCAGCACGGTAGTCTCCCAGGTGCCAGCATACAAGGACTGAGCACAGGTAAGCCCTGACAGTTTCTATCACGGTGAGTTTGCATTATGTCTCCCAAATAAACTATGGTGTCAATAAAGTTAATGAGATGAACCTGGTTGCTGGAGAGTGCCTGAGTTCTTCAGAACCTTAAATGCAAGGGAGCCACCAGCACACACTATCTCTGGAACATTCACACCGTTCCCAGCAGGGTGCCCAGTAGACATAGAATGGCCGTGAAGCCTTTCTCGGTGGATTGAATCTGAAGACTGACTGGGGAGACATGAGGTCTGATGCCATTCTGCGTCTTCCCGGCTCTTTGCCTCATCTTCTAGCTCCGGAAAGAAAGGTGCTGCTTACATGCTGACCGAATGTGGCAAAGGTGTCAGAGCTTCTTGTGGCTGGCTCAATCAACTGCATGGGAATGCCACAACAGTGAGAGTTCCCACGTCACTCGCTGCTTTGTCCTGTGGGAGTGAAGGACGTCCACAGTGATGGACAAAGCCCTGCTGAGGAGAAAATGAAGTGGCAAAACCTGGCAAGAAATATGTTTATGATACAAAACAACCCAAGAGCACATTTGCCCCTGAGCTGTCTTGAAAGCAAGAGGCTCTGAAGGGTTCAGAACTGAGACGCCATTATCCCCTTTAGCAGATGGGGAAGGTGATCCGGGAACGGTGATGTTTCCTGGTCCTGACAGCCACCTAGGAACAGCCAGAGAGAGCACCTGCAAGGCTGCAGGCTGCAGCGGTCCCTATTAAATTAGAAGATGTTCATTCGTCACTGACAGCTTTGGGGGGAAATGGATCAATAAGTACTTCCCTTTGGGTCACTTTCCTACTGTGTCGGATTTATATCTGCAAATGTTTAAAAGAGTTCCCATTTACCTGGGGTTTTATGACTTTGTTATAATTGCCAGCGCTGAGAGAAAGCTGCCTTCCGTCTGCCTTCCCCTCCTGCAGGGAGCAGTCCAGAAACCATGTCATCTCAATGATAGTACAAAAATACTTTGAAGGAAAACAAATGCTGCTTTTCGCCTCCTTTAAAAGAAATCATTGAATTGCCTGGAAAAAGTCAGAGTGTGACTTGCAAGAAAACACTCTTTCGTGGTCTCTAGCTTGGAGCAGGAGAGGACAGAGCACCACAATGGGTTTCCTGAGAGCCTCGTCCAGGTCAGCCTGAAAGACGGAGGGATGACTCGAGTCACGTAACACCATGCGGAAGTCACTTTTTCACACCAGATTTATTTTCCTTTTTTTTTTTGTTAATTTTGGGTTTTGCTCCTATTCCTTTATATAATAAATATTATTTTCTTAAATAATTATGCATGAGCATTATTTTGAAAACAGTAGGGGACTAGGTTGGCATGTTTTTCTGTAGCTCTTTGATAAAGTGACATTGAACTTTTGGGTGATTTTGTCCTCAGAAATTAACTTTTTCCCATGCTGATGCATGCTGACCAAAATGTACCTCTAAATGTGTGGATGTGGGTGTTCTTTTACTTTAGTGAAAATCATTAAGCTCGGGCTTTGTTTTATTCTTGTTTTGTTTTTTTTCTACTCTAACATCCTACATATACTACATCTATGTATGGAAAGGGGAGCAGAGAAGGGGGAAGCGAAGAAAGCACAGGAAAGGAAGAAATGTTTTGACGATTTGTATAGATAGTTATTGGCAAATCGATTTCATGACAAAAGCAGTGAGTGGGCTTTTTCTGTGTCACCACTGCTTCTTTGTGTAGTCTATTCCTTGAGCCTCCTTGGAGCTCGCTGGTTTAAATGCTTTCAGTTGTGTTCATAGCAAAAAATAAAATAGCATTTGTCATATTGGGAGTAGTTTTAGGAAATGCTGTAAAATCAAACAATGTGGAGAAACCATTTTTTTCTGCTGCATGAGTGAATTATAAAATAGACAATTCTGGATTAACTCTTTGGGAACTGTCTATATGTACACAAACACTTTTAATTAATGCTCGGGCAATTTATTTCAACACAAAAAGGTATGCTTTTTAATGGATTTAACAATTTCCTAAAATTTTCTTTACACCATTCATTTACTTCAGAAAGCACTCCCTTACAAAGTACACAAAAATAAATGTCTGCCTTGAAAAATAATAATTCTGAAAAGTAAATAAGCTTCATCATAGTACCCTGTTACCAACTCATAAAAAATATCTCCCTATATCATCACAAAAAGTCTACTATAAAACTGGTATTCTTGCCATTTTGAGGAAAATAAAAATAAGAGTTGAGGTAACTAAAAATCAATCAATTAACATGTCCTTCAACCATAATTCTGGACTCTAAGCCTGATGCCTTGGTCCCATTTCAGACAGAATTTACTGTTACAGGATTGAGGTGGGGCTAACAGCCTTCAGTGTGGATTACAACTCAATGTAAAGAAAACCAAAATCCTCACAACCGGACCAAGAGGTTTTTTCTCATGGGAAATGGAGAAATCATTGAAGGTATCAAAGATTTCATCCACAATCAATGTTCATGGAAACAGCAGTCAAAGTATCAAACGACATATTGCATTGGGTAAATCTGCTGCACAAACCTCTGTAAAGTGTGGAAAAGTAAAGATGTTACTTTGAAAACTAAGGGGCACCTAGCCCTAGCCATAGTGTTTTCAATGGTCTCGTGTACATGTGGAAGGTGGACATTAAATAAGGACAATCTAAGCAGAACTGCTGCATTTGAATTCCGGGGCTGGAGAAGAATACTGAAAAGTGCCAAGCCCTACCAAAAGAACAAACAAGTCTGTGGTGGAAGAGGTGTGGTCAGATTGCTCCTTGGAGGTAAAGACGGTGAGATGCAATCTCACACACTTTGGACATGCTGTCAAGAGAGATCATGCTTGGTAAAGGACCAGGGCAGTGAAAAAGACAACAACCTTCAACGAGATGGATTGACACAGTGGCTGCAATGATGGTCAAACAGAACAGTTACAAAGATAGCAGCAGACTGGTCAGTGTTTCCTTTAGTTGTACATACGGTCCCAATGAGTCAAAACTGACTCCATGGTACCCACATGCAACAAAAACCCGGACCTCAGGCAAGGTGTGAACACATCTATGTTTCCTCGAAGGCACCTTGAAGACAATTTACTAGGGGCTGTGATTTAAGACGCCATCCTCAGTTTTCCCTAGAATATGTTAGGCTGAAAGACAACCACACCTCCATCAAAGCCATTACTCAGCACAGTCAAGCCACTGGAGACCTGGTGAGAAACCCCAGGACCATTGGAAAGACCCAAGATCTCTGCATCAATGGCCTAGACCCCCAAGACCTGGGGCACTACAGAATGCAGCACAGAGTTTCCAAGGAGCAGCACCTGGACTCTCCATCTGGAACCTCCTCCTCAACTGGCTCAAGACTGTGGAACTGGGGGACAGAATGACAAGCAGGTTATTTTATTGGCCCATGCAGGCAAAGGTCACGGGACCGTGTTGCTGACGGACTGAGGAGAGGAGAGGAGAGGAGAGGAGAGGAGAGGAGAGGAGAGGAGAGGAGAGGAGAGGAGAGGAGAGGAGAGGAGAGGAGAGGGAGTGACTGCTGGATGAGGAGAGGTGTTGCTGTGGGCCAATGATTGTAGCTTTCCTGTTTGCTGCTCCTGACTCATGCTAACTTCCCTAATGCGCTCCTCCTCCCCCTAAATTGTGACTATTGTCTGTAAATTCGGTGTGGCTCTGTACTGAATTATCGAATCCAGCATAGAAAGAGAATGCCATGGGAGGAATGAATGGGGTAAGAATAAAGGCTGGAGAGGTAAGGTATTTCTGACCCCTTCCTTGTGGCAATAAGGAAACCAGTGGGAGCCAGAGATGGTCGTTCTTCCATGCCAGTTATTGCAGTCACCAGGAGAAGAAACGGGAAGAATTTAAGAACTTCCTCTATATTATTTCAATGAGAGACAATTAGGTTGAAGCAAACGGGGTGGGCCTTAGGAGTCCCTAGGTAGGACAAACAGTTAACACTCTCAACTGCAAACAGAAAGGTTGTCAGTTTGAGTCCTACCTAGCAGAAGCACAGTTGAAGAAAGGCCTGGAGATCAATTTCTGAAAAATTCTGCCACTGAAAATCCTGTGAAGCACAGTTCTCATCTGACACTCATGGAATTGACCTGAGGCTTTTAGTGTGGCTTCAAATTCCACACTCACCGGGCATGAGTAAAGAGCCACTCCTACCTGGGAAGGATTTGGGGGCAGGGGGTGGCGGTGGCACACAAATGTACATTGCACAAAGCCATCTCCAGTTTCACTATCAGTATTCTTTCCTCTTTGTTTTGTTTGTAATGCGTACGAGCTGGCACTGGTACATATGGAAACATCTTTGGGGAAAAATGAGAAGGTCTGCCCTGGTGACTATGAAGACATTTCCTTTTTTTTTAAAATCATATTATTGAGAACTCGTATATCTCTTATCACAATCCATACATCCAATCAATTTTGTCAAACACGTTTGTACACTGTTGCCATCATCATTCTCAAAACATTTTCTTTCTACTTGAGTCCTTGGTATCAGGATCCTCATTTTTCCCCTCCCTTCCGACCCCACCTTCTCCCTCACAAACCCTTGATAATTTATAAATTATTATTGTTTTGTCAGGTTTTACGCTAACGTCTCCCTTCACCCCCTTTTCTGTTGTCCATCCCCGAGGGAGGGGATTAGATGCAGATCCCTGTGATCAGTTCCCCCTTTACACCCCAGTAGCAATGTTGAAACATACAACATTCCTCTAGTTCCTAAATGCTTCCTCCCCCCGCTCCCTCGCCCCCCCTCACTCCCCCGGCCATCATGATCCCAGTTCTACCTTACAAATCCAGCTAGACCAGAGGATGTAGACTGGTACAGATAGGAACTGAAAACACAGGGAATCCAGGACGGGTAAACGCCTCGGGACCAGTGGTGAGAGTGGTGATAAGGGAGGGTGGAGGGAAGACACTGTCTAATGCTGCTTTTACCTTCTAGGAGGACATTCCAACATGTCTACAGATGTTTTCTATCCAACACCCACTTCCTTAAAAGCCTCTGCCTGTTGCCGCGGCGTCCATCCTGACTCACTAACCCTACAGGACTGAGTAAATCTCCCCCCCCCACCCCACCCCCGGGGTTCCCAAGTCTTACATCATTAGGGAAGCTGGAATACCACCTTTTTCTCCCCAGGGAGCAGCTTGTAGATACAAATCACTAACCTCCTGGTGAGCAGCTGAGCATTTACCCAACATGCCACCAGAATTCCTTAGCCAGCTCATTCCTAGGGATAATGCAAAAGAATTGGTTAAAGTGTTCCTAAAATATAAGAGAGTACAATTTCTTTTAATTACCTATCGATCCATAGCCTTTAATGAAAAGGAAAATTCGATCTCGTCAGATTTTTACACCGCAGTATGTACAAAGTGCTGTCTTCAGCTAGGGGAAAGCGTTCCCCAGACCTACAAAGTGCAACAAATAAAACCACTTAAATTCAGCACCTTAAAAAGCATTGCTCTCTCTCCCTGCCTTTTCACTGTGTTTGACAAGTATTATTACCATGATGAAAGGAACTGCTGCAGGCTAACAAACAAAGGTGGAACTTTCATATTCTAATATAATTCTGTTTACTGGAGCCCAGTCCCAGGCCGCTGGGCTGCAGCTGCAGCCTCTCCGGATGTCAAGGATCACCTTGGCAGCCCTTTCCCTGGGCGTGACTTACATGATCTCAAATAATTGCCCCAAACAGCCTCTAGGTAAAAGCCAAACTTTGGCATAAGAAGTATTAGAGTCTAAGAAGAACAAACATCTGCTCTCCTTCCACCCTGAGTCCTGCTCCACCAGCCCCAGGAAGCAGGAGCCCTGAGGTCAGGCACAGATAGAGGGTGGAGACCCTGTCTGGAAAGGCCCACTAGGCTGATGTCACATATTTGTAAAGAAACTGTAGGAACATTCCTTTATTCTTTGTGTGGAGATGTCTGCTTGGAGCTCAGAACCATGGTTTGAACAACATAACGTAAGCAAGGCTAGGATTTGGCAATATTTGGTCCCATTCCATATAATGGAGTCAGGAGTCGGAGTCCCGTCTGTGATAACGGGCAAGGACCGCTCCAGACTCTGCTTCTCCTTTCCTTCTGGGGAGCCAGGCTCCCACAGGAAGTGCCAGCCTGTATGCCGCCCCCACAATGACCTTCACACACACCCCGTTCTCCTTCCGCCCAGGTCTTCACACTGGCCCTTCCTTCTGCTCCCAGTCCACTCCTCATTCTGACCAACGCACTCCTGTTTGTAGCTGCACTTCCAATTTACAAAGCACTCTGGACATGAGAACTGACCCAAGGACTTCAACAAAGACCTCCAACCCAGTAAAGGCTGTAAGGATGGGGCAGGACCAGGCAGTGGTTTCTTGTTGTTTGAGGGCCACTGACCCAGAGCAGACATGCTTTATGAGCTATTTAATGACACACCTTATCTAACTCACCCCTACTCGACAGAGCTCTGATATCACAATGGCTAACCGGTTCCACTACTAATCAAAAGTTGGCAGTTTGAACTCCCCTAAGAGCTCTGGGGGGGTGCGAATGGTGGCTGGGGGCGGGCTGGGGGCAGGCCATCTGGTTCTGTAAATTCCAGTCAAGGTAACAGTCCAGGGACAGTTCTATTCTTTCCCATGATGTCACAATGGTTGAAAATCAACTTGATGACACCCAACAATAAGAGGTAGCCCTACACTGGCTCGTCATGGGGAAAGATCTGCCTTCCTTCCTTTCGATCTGCTCCTCTGTACCTGTCCCGGGGCCTTGGTCCTCCCTGAAGTTCTTCTTCTGGGCAACCTCCTCTAGGCAACTGGATACATACATAATCCCTGCAAGAGTAGCTTGGAGAAAGAAATTTCCCCACAGGGATTGCCCCTGAAGAAGAATACTCCTTGAAGACAAACCATTACTTTTATTAGACAATTTCATAAAACTCTCAGCAGGATCAAGATATTCTGAGACCCAAATAATACCTGAAGCATTTCAAACTTATTTTATATAAAGCAATTTCATTCCTAATCATCATCAAAAAAAGAGAAAACAATATTAAACACTCCCTGAAGTCTCACTGAAGTGCTTTTTGTTCTGTTTTTATTTTGTTCCCACACAGTGGACAACTGAACAAATGTTTTTGATTAACCAATGGGCTCATAATTGGTCATTTCTGATATCTCTTAGGTACAAGAAAACACTTAGCTAGTGGCATCAGATATTTAGTGACTATTAAAAAAATCCCAATTAGACTTACCATGAGAAAGCATGTGTGTGTGTGTGTGTGTGCGCACGCGTGTGCATGCACACACATCTGCACAGAGAGAGAGACGATCCAAAAGATATATAAGGGAAGAAGAAAATTAAGAAGACGCAGTTTGTTATGGAAGGGAAAGGGCTTCTAGAAAAGTCTTGAGAACTGGTGCGATTTGAGCAGCACCTTAAAGATCCCAGATAAGTAAGCACGCAGAACTTGTGGAAAACTGAGTTTCACATACAGACTCACACATACACACAGTGCATTGCCGATAAGTTGATTCCAACTCGCAGCAATTCTATAGGACAGGGTAGAGCTACGCTGTAGTTTTTGAAGCTGTAATTTTTTTCTTTTTAATTTTTAAGTCATTTTATTGGGGGCTCTTACAAATCTTATAACAATCCATCATTCAATTGTATTAAGCACACTTGTACATATGTTGCCATCATCATTTCCAAAATATTTTCTTTCTACTTGAGCCCTTGGTGTTAGCTTCTCTTTTTACCAATCCCTCCCCAACCCTCCCACCCTTGTGATCCCTTGATCAATTATATATTATTATTATGCCATGTCTTACACTGTCCATTGTCTCCCTTCACCCACCTTTCTGTTATTTGCCCCTTTGGGGGGGCTATATATCCAACCATATGATGGGGTCTCCCTTTCTCCCCCTTCCCCACACACCATCCCACTACCCTCATAATATTGCTACTCCCGTTACTGTTCCTGAGGGGTTTATCTGTCCTGAATTCCATATGTTGAGAGCTCTTATCTGTAGTAATGTGTGTCCTCCAGTCTAGGAGGATTTGTAAGGTAGAACTGGGTCATGGGAGTGGGGGCGGGGGAGCATTAAAGAACTAGAGGGATGATGTGTTTACTCCGTGCTATACTGCACCCAGGCTGAATTGTCCTTCCCTTGTAACCCTTCTGTGGGTGGATCTCCAAACGTCTACAGATGGGTTTGGGGTCTCCACTCCAACCTCCCTCTTTCACAACGACATAATTGTTTGTTTGGGATCTTTTGATGCCTGATACCTGCTCGGCAGACACCTCGTGATCACACGGGCGGGCTGGTGTGCTTCTTCCATGTGGGTTTATTTAATTTCCTGCTAGTGAAGCTGTAATTTTTACAGATGCAGACTGCCTCAAATTTCTCTCATGGAACAACTTCTGGGTTTGAACCACCAACCTTCTGAATAACAGCCCAAAGTTTAGCACACCGCATCACCAAATGTTTAGTGCCAAGAAAGCCTGGGAGAAAGACTGGCTGTGAGTCATCTGGTCTAACAAGAGCACCAGTGGTGACAGGTTCCGGTGGGTCGTGGAGGTGACAGTACTCAGGAGCACGGGGAGGATTTGGAGGGACATCAGACTAGAGAGTAGGCCATGGGCCACACAGAAGAAAAAAATGTGGCGTACTCAACTTTTCATGTCTTGTAGAGCACATGTGATCCATTCTGTGCTCCATATGTGAGTTTATTAACATCATTAAAATGCTCACTGCCTCAGTTCTCTCAACTGTTGATGGAGAAGGGTAACAACTGCACTAAACTCATGACCGTAAATGCGTATGAGGTCTTACCTAGAGCACTTTAGAATGCCTCTCTGCAAACAATATAAAGTCTCTGCATTGTGTTATTCCCAGAAAATGAAGCTAGCTTTTTCTATCGTATATACATTCTTCTTTCTCTGTGTGCTAATTAGCTAAAAATGATATATAGGCTTCCTTAATTCCAAAGAATGAAAGGCTTTTCTATAAACAATATCTGAATGAGGCCCTTCAACCAACTGTCCAAGTTTCCACCATTTAGCTGTGAAATGTAGCACCTCCCTAGGACTGCGAGGCAGGAGATAAAATATTACCCTTTGTAGCAGCATACAGAGCCATGTGCCCCGTGAGCTATCACTCAATAAATATTAATTGATGATGATGAGGCAGAATCACACAGATCAGTGGGAGTTCTGTAGATCTGTTCTCTTATTTATCCCACCTCCCACCTAGACATCCATCTGCCCAGAAACACAGACTTCGTGCCTCACTCAAAAATCAGTCCCCGTAGGAAACTTTTCCAGCTCAGCTAGACTAGAAATCCATTACAAAGGTCATTTTAGCCAGCTAGCGTTCGGCACACTACAAACCATCTCTCTCCCTTTGTCTCGCTCTCGCATGTGCGCACGCGCACACATCACGCTCAGCAATGCTGTTGATCCTGGCGTCTTTGGGATGGAGCTCAGAGACACTAAGTATGCAGCTGCTTTTGTGTAGGACAGGGGACATATGGGCCATATGAGCGCAACTGACCGTGAAACCCTCAGAAAATAAGACAGTAAAGGAAATTTCATTTCAAATGTGTAATCTGTGTGAAGGCATCTCAATTCAGCCACTCACTCGTATGGAGGAGGTGCCGGAAGGGGTGGGATGTGGGGCGCTGTGCAGACCTGATCCACCGGGCCCAACACCACTGGGAGGAGTTGGACATTCACAGAGGGCCTGTTTGCATCTAAGAGGAGCACAAGCTTGGCTCCTCTGACAAGCTGAGAGTCTAACACGACAGAGATCACAGATGCTACCATCTAAGACGCAGACCCAGGAGCTTTTCAAGCGTCCACAGCCATTCTCCAAGCAGGACAGCGGGGGACATGTCAGCCTCCTGAGAGTCTGGATTGTGCTTTTGGTCTATTTGCCTAAAGAAAGCCTGGTATGTAGACAAAAAGACTTGAGGCCGTATCCCGTGTTTAAGGTATCAGGAAAGAAAGAAGGGAGAGTGCCCAGTTGCTTGAGTACATTTTTGGAGGTTCGTTTATTTACTCTTTAACCTTAGAAAAGCTACTAGACTTCGCTGAGCCACTTTTAAAATTAGATATTAACATGTAATTTGTAGTTTTGAGTGATATTTTGATGGATTAATAAATATTTTGAGAGGAAAGGAAACTATGTGGGTGAAGCCGCACCATTTATTAAATCTAATAATATAAGAAACAGAACAAATTGAAAGCTAGCAAGATGTGGAGCAAGGTACAGACTAGTCTGGCAAACCTAATGGTATTTGTAGTTCTCTGTGAAAGCCTTAGCAGTAATCTCAAAGGAAATTCAACGGCTTCACCAAACTCTCCCCTACTTTCCTCGCCTTATTTCCCACCAGACCTCCCTGTTTCCAAATCATAATAAAACACCTGTAGCTACCCAAAGGTAAACAGCCCCTCACCTGAAACCTTTGAAGATAAATGCATTTAGTTTTCAGCATTCTTTGGAACTTATAAAGGCATTACAGTGCATGTGATATCTATAGTATAATATCCCACTAAGAAAAGAAGCTGCATGCTTTTATCAACCAATTGCTATCTCTGAAGCCAAAGTGTGAATAATTAAATAAATAGGGATACATGGAAGCTCTGTATAGCCTCACATCACTTCAGGCCACTTCAATTAAGTTATGAAAAACCTTCAGGGTTTAGAGCTTTGGGGAGTTCAGAATAAATCAGAATAGATAAAAAATATTGTTATCGAGTCAATGACAATTCGCTGCGACTCTATAAGATAGGGTGGAACTGTCCCCGTGAGACTGTTTATGGGAAGAGAAAGCCCCATCTTACTCCCAGAATTGTAGATAAGAGATTTTAAAAATTTGTATATCACTTAGATTCATCCATCTCTCTTTATATTCTGTCTCTTCCCACTAAAATGCATTTCTCCTGGTTTCACCTACCAGTAAAAATCCTAGGCCATGTTCAAGGTCAAGCTCAAGGAGCATCAATATCAAGAAGTCTCCCCTCTTTTCTCAATTAGGCCGTTCTCGTCTCCATGAATATCTGTGTCTTAGCTATTCTTACATTGACCATGTACACATATAACAACAATACCTTTTTCCAGGTTCTTTGGGTCAACTGTGTCAATCCATCTCCAGTTACTTAGTTAATTGTACCAACCTGGCCGATAAACACATATGGGGTTAATTGAAAGGTGGAAGGATAAATGGTTCCGTGAACCTCGCCTTTCTAGTTCTCCGGTCTCTTGCTTTCTGATGGTCGAACTAGGGTGCAGCTGCCTTACCCAGTTCCCCGCTTTAGCTGGCAAGACTCACTTCCTGCAAGACCTCCCTAAGGAGAAGACAGATGGACCTACCCTGATGCAGCCCTGGGTACTCGAGCAGCCGTGTGGAGACCCCTGGTCGTGCTGAGATGATTACACATTCTCTAAGCTTTCCTCCTGCAGTCGGCATCATTACCTCTGTTTTGTGAAATGGAGGAGGACTTTGTGGATTGGTGTTGGACATATGGGTTAATGGGTTGATGTTGGACTTGTGGGCTTGGGCAGCACTGGGTTGGGATGTTTTCTTGATGCACACATAGCCTTTATATAAAACTCTCTCTTATACATGAGTTTCTGTGGATTTGTTTCTCTAAAGTGCCCAGACTAACACACATCTTGTAGCTGGTCTTCCTTTTTCCCTCTGGCCTCCATTTGACCAAACACGATGTTCTTCTCCAGGGACTAGCACCTCCTGATAACATGCGTGAAGTACATTAGATGAAGTCTTGTCATCTCACATCTAAGGGGCATTCTGACATCACTACTCCCAAGACAGATTTGTTCCTTCTTCTGCATATCCATGGTATATTAAATATTCTTCTCCAATACCATAATCCAAAGTCGCTGGTGTTTCCTTGGGCTTTTGTTATTCATTGTCAGCTTTTGCGTGCACACGAGGTAATTGTAAATACTATGATTTGGATGCACTTCAGTCCTCAGAGTGACATCTTTTAACAAATTAAAGAAGTACTTTGCAGTAAATATGCCCAATGCAATGTTGTTTGGGTTTGTGAGTTCTGCTTCCATAGGCATTGATTGTAGAACCATGTAAAATGAAATCCTTCACATCTTCCATCTTTTCTCTGCTTATCGTGTTGGTTACTGGTCCAATTGTGAAGATTTTGTTTTCTTTATGTTGCGGTGTAATCCACGCTGTAAACTATAATCTTTGATTTTAATCACTGCGCACTTCAAATACTGCTCACTTTCAGCCAGCAAAGTTGTCTGATTTGCATACCACGGGTTCTTAATGACTCTTTCCCAAACCTTAATATAGAATTCTTCTCTGAATAGTCCAGCTTCTCAGATTCACTAACGAATACTTGCTGGTAAAGTATTAACCATGCCAAACTTTCTAACCTGTATGACTTGTAAGTGAAATTTAGTGGCTTCCGGACCATTGTTACATTTCTCTGTCTGTTTTCTACTTAACAGTCTGCCTGCCATGACGCACTGGACAACATGGCAAAGCTCCTCTCGTAGTCAGTGTACAAGCTTGCAGTTTGGAGAAAAACACCATATCATCACCTTGTCAACACTTTAAACCGAAGGTACTTGGCATAGGTTGCAATTCCTTAAAGATAACTATTAAATTTATTATCATTAATTTACTGATTTGCGGATACACAATCAACTTTGTAGTGTGAAGAAATGCAAATTTACATCTAAATTCTTTTACCCAATACTTTCAAAATAACTAGAAAAGGGACTGATTCAAAAATGGGTCACACATATCGCTAACAGACATTTGTCTTTCTCAGATTCTCCTCACCGCTGCATTGGAAGAGGAACAGGGCAATATTGACGGTCAGAGTCTTTAACCCCTCCTAAAGGAGACAGGTTCAAAAAGTTTGAGCACCACCAGCCTAAGGGAAAATAACATAGGTTTATTTACACGCTGGGATTTCACTGTTTGCCATGTACTGCACATTTAATAAATGTCAATTGACTGAAAGAATGGATACTTTAAAAATACTGTAAGAGGTCCCCCAAATAGAAGAGTTTTAACTCACACCCACCTCAGCCTCCACTGGATTAAGATTCTCCTATGAATCCTGGTGCTACTTAAAATACAGACCAAACTGCACTGTTCTCTTGGCTTCCCTTTAATACTATACTTGGAGCAGAGCCGTGGCAATTCCTTTGGCTCCTTCCTGTCATCTCCTGCAGAAGAGCCAGCTCATTTGGGCACTCAGGGGGCTAGTTTGGCAGCTGTCAAGCTCTGGATTATGCATCTTGAGCCCTGGCATCTGCAGCTGTAGTGAGAATCCTCTCCAGCGTCTGCCCTGGAGGGGTGCCAAGGTCCAGAGCTGCGGGGACAGGGTCACCCATTCCTGGGCTGTCAGAACCTGCTGGTGGCTACTTTCTTTGAGTCAACCTTGATAAAAGGAATTATGCCTTCAATCCTGTCCCCTGGTCCATGTCCCGTGGAAGCTGCCAGCACTAGCACTGAAATGGTGCCAGAATCTTCAGTAGGGCCTCCAAACCCGCTGTGTGAGAATCCGATGCTAAGAGTCTAATTCAGCACCAGAACAGAAACCTCTGCTAATGGCCATGCTACGTTGCTGCTGGTGGTCTACAGCCTACAGTTCTCTAGGGGCAGGGTAATGGTGGGGAGGCAGAAAGCTCTTTCTCAAAATCTTTGGCTACAAAGTACAGCTTCCCTTTGATTCTCCCATTAAGCTGTTCATCTCCAGTCCTCCTAGAGCCAAGGGGACATTTCCAGGTCTCTAGTGGAATGTGTCATCAGTCTACACCACGCACAACGGCCTCATACTTCAGAGAGGAGGTAGGGTGCCAAACCCAATGAACCTCAACCTGTTTATAGCACACATCTGAAATCAAAGCCAGAGCAATATGCGCAGGCAGCACTGTTTCCACACTTTGGGAAGGAAACGCAAAATTGCAGTTGGCAGTTTTTTCCATCTCAAGACGTGAGACATCCACACATAAGGAGGTAAACTAAACTCTTCAAGAATCACCCAGAAAGTCACAAAGGCTGGTAATACCACATGTTCATAAATGAAGATCAGGGTACCCCCTTATTATCATGCCTGTTTTCATTAGGGATTAAAATGTCCCTAGAATACTATACATAATGTAGTTCTTCTTCAAAAAAGCTTGTCTACAGTTTTAATTCATGTATGATTCTTTTTGTTCCAACTTAAACCAAGCTCCATTGTCCTAGTTAAAGCAGGACTTGCAAAGTGGATTGATCCCACGTCAGGAAGCAAATAAAATCAGTCCATTATGGGCACATTATGGGTATATATTTCCCAAGAGTCCATGACCAAAAGCAAGGAATTATACAAAAGAAGATTCCAAAGTTCAGACTTAAATGCATGAGAATGTTTGTGTGCCAAAAAGTAAATGTATACTGAGTGAAAATAGACCTCCATCTAGGAATAATAGAACCTTAATTTTTACAGTTTTATCATTTTGGCCCTATTTGGTAAATTATATAATTTAGTGTCAATTTGGGACTTGTTAGGATTAAGAGTCAAGGGGTGGAGTTTAGTCTGTCAATCAGATCATAGCCAATGAGACCTCTGTGTGGGCATGGCCTTCTCCTAAGAATTAAGGTAATTCATGGATTTCCTCCTTGGAGGTAGAAGACAGATCTCTCCTCCTCCTCCTCCTCCTCCTCCTCCTCCTCCTCCTCCTCCTCCTCCTCCTCCTCCTCCTCCTCTCTCTCTCTCTCTCTCTCTCTCTCTCTCTCTCTCTCTCTCTCTCTCTCTCTCTCTCTCTCTTTCTCTCCTCACCCCCTTGGAGACCCTCTACTAGTAAGGCTGACTCCCTGCGAGACATCGCTGAGGAGAAGCCACATGGACCTACCCTGATGCACCCCTGGGTGCTGGAGGGGCCACATGGTAACTCCTGACAGCTTTGAGATGCTTCTACCACCACTGACTTTGCACCCACTGGCCTGTGATCATCCTGCCTTTGGTGTCATTGCATGTCTTTCGTGAGTCTGAAGGACTTAGAGTCTGAGGACTTTAGAGATTGGGATTGGACATATGGGCTAATATCAGACTTCTGGACATGATCTGGACTGGGATGGGATGTTTACTCAATATTCAAGTGCTCTTGTATATAAAATTATTTCTTATACACATGTGTTTATGAATTTTTCTCTAGTCTACCTGATTTACACATCCTACAACAGAATAGTTAAAATAAATATTTGTGATAGGCATATAAATAAATATGCATGTTAACATATCCACATGTCATTTTCATTCTATTTTTACACTCTGGAGGGGTTTTCTGGGGGGGGGGTTGCTTTAAGAAACATACTATCTCAAGAAATGAAATCCACAACAATATTTTATTAAACCTCCCTATGTGAGGTTCTTCTTCCTTCTGTCCCTCCTTGCTACCCCTTCAACAACCCACTCCTCTCCTCTCCATGTTCCCGGCCCCAGAATCATGACAATCTTGTCTATGGTATGAAGCTACGCTTCCTCTTTTTTTTTGGATATCATTACATATAGCAATATTTTAAATGAGTATGCATTTATATTCCCCCAAAGGAATTAAGATTTGTTTCTGTTCCCATATGGCTCTCCTTAGATAAAATCAAATTTTAATATTTATTAATCATCAAACTTCAAAAATCTTCTAATGATAGCATTCCCTGTGGCACCATATTTTCAATAAGAATAATGCTAGAATGATATGTTCAGAATATATGAAAAAAACATTGGATTTCTTTAAAAGGACATGAGATCAGGATTAGAGGAAAAGTTATTAACAGCGTGTGACGTGCATATAACACAACCTTGCCTGCTGGAGAGTGAAGAGCTCTTCCTGATAAAGAATAAAGAGTACGGACTTCAGTAAGATTACACTCATGGTAAAAGAAACAACTGAACCAATAAGCAACATCGTGATAAATAGAAAAGATTGAAGCTGTCAAGGACTTCATTCTATCTGGATCCACAATCAATGCCCACGGAAGCAGCTTTTAAGAAGTCAGAATATTGAATTGGGTAAATCGGCTGCAAATGACCTCTTTAAAGAGGTTAAAAGTAAAAATGTCACTCTAGGGCAGGCATCCTCAAACTGCGGCCCGCGGAGGACATTTATCCGGCCCGCCGGGTGTTTTTACCCCATTTGTTTATTTACTCCAAAATAAGATATGTGCAGTGTGCATAGGAATTTGTTCATAGTTTTTATTTTAAACTATAGCCCGGCCCTCCAACGAGTCTGAGGGACAGTGAACTGCCTCCCTGTTTTAAAAGTCTGAGGATCCCTGCTCTAGGGTATACCTGGTTCAAGCCATAGTATTCTCAATCACCTCATAGGCATAGCCAAACTGGGCAATGAATAAGAAATAGCACAGAGGAGTTGATGTCTCTAAAAGTGTGGTGTTGGCAGAGAATATTCAACTGCCAGGAGAACAAACAGATCTGTGTTGGAAGACCCATGTCTGGATTTGAGCTCCGTATTTTGGGTGTGTTATCTGAAGGGAGTGGTCCCTAGAGGACATTATGTTTCATAGAAGGCCAACAACAAAAAAGGAAGACCCTGGATGACATAAATTGACACAGTGGCAGCAACACTGGGCTCGAGAACAGCACAGGGCTGTGCAGTGTTTCAGTCTATTGTGCATTGGATCAATAGGAGTCAGGATCAATTCACTAGCACCTAAGAAAAACAGCCACCCCTTCACCGGATCCCTTAGATGTGAATAACTCTCCATGCCACATGAAGGAACGTTGTCTAAAGTCGTACCTAACACATGCTCAGCATACTAGGGAACATCATAGGCAATCTACATCTTTTGATTGCTCACGACTAGTTAGTCTGAAACAATAAACATCTAAATAGAACCCTTCACTGCAGAATTTATAAGGAAGGATTTTTCACTAACTCTTTCCTGATGAAGTTTAAAAGAGCTGTCGTTAAGCAGATGCTTTAAGAAGAAATAAGCATTGCTAATTGTCAGCCACATGATAAGATGCTGTCACCATTCTTTCCATGTCTCATCACACAGAGGCATTCATGAGACGTCCCCACATTGGTTTTGCTTTCGTTGGGACATATGTTAACTGTTCCACTGATGTCAAGGAAGCCGGTGGTCAGAAACATCGAAGGAAACTGAGGTCACGCTGTATAAACCAGCCATGCCTAACTTCTGAAGTCCTCTCTTAAAGCTACCTGGCTCCCTCCGTGAAAAGCAGGAGTCTGCACATAGCAGACTTTTGCAAGGTTCACTACAAATCCCACACACAGAAAGAGAGAGGAGAATATAATAAGGAGGGGAAATTAGGCTTACTGTCATGTTCCTTAGGGTTTACTCCAATTACTCTAGAGTGGTTCTCAACCCTCCTAATGCTGTGACCCTTGAAGGCAGTTCCTCATGTGGTGGTGACCCCCAACCATTAAATTATTTTCATTGCTACTTCATAACTGTCATTTTGCTGCCTTATGAATCAGGCGACCCCTGTGAAAGTCCTTCAACCCCCGGGTTGAGAACCGCTACGCTGGAGGGTCACGGGAGCTCTTAGCTGCCATTGGACTAGGGCCTGGCTCCTGGCAATGCCATGCGACAACAGAACAAAATGCCACCGGACCCGGTGCCATCCCCGAGGCTGCTTGGGGATTGGACCTTTTGATCCACAGGGTTTTCACTTCCTGATTTCAGAGAGCTCCAGGCATTTCCAGCAAACCTGCTTGCCCTGCAAGTTCTCCTCAAACCTACTTTATGGCGAAGTAACATGAAAACACCCCATGACAGACACAGATGGGTGAGGGTAATGCATGACATGCATGTCAGGAAGCCTGCAAGGAAGGTGAGAATTCCTGCACCATGGAACCACCACCACTGCTCATCGAAGCTAGTCAGTGAAGATATGTGTCCTCCAATAAAAAGAGAACTAAAGGAAGAAAGACAGGCATACTTCATATCTGTCGCTTACTGCTCTCCGTGTTCTGCCGGAAGTGGCACCGTTTTCAGAAAATGAATGCGCTGCTCCAAAATAAGTTGTTTATCCTACACACCACAACATATTTATTAATGTGGAATTAAGCTACTTAAATTACACAAATGCCTTCCACAATTATGCCTTCCAAAATTAATTCCATTTGCACAATTTGCTATATTAAATCAGCATGACTCGGATTTTCCAATAACCCCGTGAAATCAACATTTTAATTTCTAAATAATATAGATGAGTAAATTATACAGTTCATCCTGGGCTGGCAAACAGTGGGCTCAGCAGACATTCACTAATGTATAATAATTTAATAAAGTTATCAGAATTATGCAAAGCATTGGAATTTTTGTTTAATAGTTACTTCAGGCCTAATTCAAGCTAATCTGGTCACCCAAAATGAGGGAAGAGCCACAAGTAAGGAACTGCGCTTACAAATCTCGTATATTTGGACTCTATTATAACAAACCGAGTTGTAAGAATAAGCTGTCCCTTGGATCATGAATCCACTTTCATTTTCTCTCCAATGATCCCCTCCTTCCCAAATGACCATGGGAATGTTAACTGCTTCTGGTTGATTCCTTTGTCTCCTTTTAAAAGATACTAAGTTCATCCTCTCATAAAGACCTGAGGCCCAAAGAAAAGCCTCAGACCCCTCAACTATATATTCCTTCCTGCAATGTCCCTTCATTGAACCTTGACCCTATGCAATGTGTGGGGCCACGACCTGGGTTACAAAAAGCAATAGGTGTCCCTTCTGCCCTCCATGCTCCACTGACACTCTAGAAATTCAGAAGAAACGTGCTGAGCAAATATAAGACCCTTTTAAATAATAACCCAAATCCAAGCACCCCGCTGCCAAGTCAAACCTGACTCAGCGTGATCCAGTAGGACAAGCAGAACTGCACCTGTGGGTTTCTGAGGCTGTAATTATTGACAGGAGTAGAAAACCTTGCCTTTCTCCTATGGAGTGGCTGGTGGTTTCGAACCTCCAACTTTGTGGTTAGCAGCCCAAATCATAACCCACTGCACTACAAGTGTTCTTCACTAATGTATATGCACTTTCTTTGAGTATGATTTCTACAGAATCCATAGTGCTCATCCAACGATAAAGAAATGTTTACAGTCTACCTGACCCCACTTCCACATGGAACTAAGAGGAGACTCTGGAGTCCTCACTGAATGAATGCTTTTCAAGTAGCAAGCACTGTTCAAAGCATCTTTCACATCTTTACAACATTTAATTCTGCTGATTATCCCATGACAGAAGTAGTATTATTAGCACTTCTATTTTATAGATGACAAAAGCCAAGCGCAGAGAGATAACTCAACAAGTCCAGGGCCACACAATTGAGTGGAATGATTGGAATACGTATCTTGGTTTACAATCCAAACCAGAATCCACAGAGCCGCTGGTTCTCTGTACCCTTCACAATAACATCTAGCCTTCCTCTCCGGCGAAATACACCTATAAGCATGCAGGCATGCATCAATGCATGATCCCATTTTACAGGTAGAGGGACAACTAAATTTACAATAATGAATAAATACACAACTTTTTTTGAGCTAAGTCAAAATTACTTGTTCCAGTGCAAAGAGTATCCGCCAAGATTGGCTCATAATTTCCTGGCAACTGTGTAAAGTTGAAATCAGAAATATGGAACACGCACCAGGTGAACAGTAATATGAGATCTCCTTAAATCAGCTTGGCAAAGCATAAAGATTCTTTTCAAAGAGTGCTCCTGGTTTTATCATTAATCAGCTTATCCCCCCTTTCCCCCTATTGACTGGCCGTCTACTTCAATAGAACACTCTGGCTGTTTTCAGAGCTTTCTCACTCAGCCTTTAAATTAGCTAACTGCCCAGCCACGAGGCAGGTAGCAATTTATGCCAAGCAAATCATGAGGCAGGAGGCGCAGAGCAAAGGCTGCTTGTTTTCCTCTGCTCTCCAGTGAGGAGGGGAGTGTGGCAAAGGCTTGTGGGCTGGTAAACTGTACCAATTTACAAGCCTGCCGTAATCTTTCTAAAGTCGTGCTCCCTGGAGGAGCTCTGGGGAGTGATTGAGCTTTCAGCTTCAATCAGAAAACATGGAAGATTATGAAACATGGGTTCCCATTTTAAATAGTAAATGCTTCCTTTTAGACCATTTGGGGGGCTACTAGAAGGAATCATGTTATAAGTGATTTTGAAGTAGGAGCTAAACAAAACATTAATTAATTTATCACTTGCCCAGTTTTACGATCAAAATAATAGCAATCACCAACAGTTGTGTAGCTCAGGACAGCTCAGTGTGTCCTTTTCATTGTCTCGAAGGCTTCTCCGAAGCATCAGCATATCACCCTGGCTCACACTGCCTGGGGGCAGGCCCTGTTCCATGTGCTTCCGCGTGCTTTCCTTGGGGGATCAAACTGCTGGTTCTTGAGCGTGGTCCAGCCCCTAGTGGATGACTCGCCCTCTAGCTGATGATGCACGTCCATCAGCCCTCCCATATTCAAATAGGATACTGTCGTGAGGGGCTGAAGAGGGTACTTTAGAACTACCTCTACAGGGCTTTCTTGGAGATACTAAATCTTTCAGCATCAGGGTAGGTTCAAATGGCTAACCTTTCAATTAGCTGCCACGTGCTTAACCACCGGGCCACCGAGCACCTTCCCTTCAAAGCAAACCCATAGCAAACCCAGCTGACTGCACCCACTCGCAGCCACGCACGCACGTCTCTTTCGGTTCAATCCAAGCATCATGGGAAATCATCTGTCATCTAAACTGGAGCAACCCCTTGTCCTTTTTGGTCTCCCCTGCCCGTCTCCCCGCCTTCATTGGGTTTTCATAGTGACCACTTGAAAGTTAAACTTAGTCACGCCACACACACGTTCATCAAAAACACAGGCACTGAAAGTCCAAGGATCAAACCTGACCCCAAATGTGGGGTCTGCAGCCTGTTCAAACCTTTCAGTGCCTCATGTACTCCATCATACCCTACCCCTGCCCTCCAGGATACCACCCCAGTTCACCTGTTAGCCCATGGAGAAAAGCTCACCAAACTTGGTGAAATTTTCCTAATTTCCTAGCAGAGACCTCCTGTCCCTCCCTAAGTCAGATACCTTTCTTACAACCTCTCATAAATAAGCCGCAAGTGGAGTGCACAAGGAAGGACTTGGCAGTTCCAGCCCACTCGGGGCTCCACAGGGGGACAGACCTCCTGGCAACCTGCTTTCATAAAGATTACAGCCTAGAAAACCCTCCTGGGGTCACTAAATTCAAACAGACTCGCTGACACCTAACAATGCCAACACACCCTCCTAGAGTCCTGTTCATTCCCCCTATTTTCTGTCTTCTGCAGAAGAGCTAGGTGGTGTGTCTGCCTTCACTCATTAATGCACAAGGGAGAAAATTCATGGAAAAAATGTAACTAACTACGTTATATCTCCAGTTTCTAGTGCAGCAAATGAGCAAGCAAAGATAGGCATGCCCGGCTATCAAAAAAGAATAGCATTCATTTTCAACAAAAGCAGCCATCGAAATGAGACATCCACATGCAGGAAGCACACCAACGTTCGTGATCCAAGGATTGTAAATTTACATAATCCAAATCCAAAGGAAGATATCGTACCAGAGCTTAAATTGTGAGATTCTGGTCTCCAGAAGGCTCTGGATGACAGTGCAAGCCCAAACACGTTTCCAGGACCCGAACAGGGAAGCAGCCTACAGTGATTTCCCTCTAACCTTAATTGAGGGATGGAAATAGCGTGGTGGCCTGACAAACAGTAGAGGAGATACAAACTACAGTGGATTCAAATGATAAATCTGACTCAAATAATTTAAACCTTGGCATTTGATCTCCCTTCAGATACATTTTGTGCTTGATCTGTTTTATGTTTTCTGTAGGTTGGTTTTTTTTTAACATCTTAGATGTGAGGATGGCAAGACTGTTGCATGCGTGCATTTTGGAGATGCAACAGGAGGGACCAGTTTTTTTTTATATTAGGGTTTATCTCTTCAGAGTGACATCTTTTAAGACCTTAAAAAGGGGAGGGGGTGCTTCAAAGTTGCCCAATGCAATATGTCATTTGAAGTTTGATCTGCTGCTTCCATGGATATTGATCATAGATCCAAGTAAATGCAATCCGTAACAGCTTCCATCATTTCTCTGTTCGACCTACTGTATGTTGGTCTAGCCATGGGAATTGTCGTCTTCTGTATGCAGAGTCATAATCTGCACTGAAGGCTGTCATTTTTTACCCTCATCAGTAAGTGCTTCAAGTATCTTCATTTTCAGCAAACAAGACTGTGTCGTCTGCATATAGCTGAGTGCTAGTTGGTCTTCCTCTAAACATGATGCCGCATCTTTTTCATACCGTCCACCAGTGACGAAGAGACATAAACATGTGCAGCGGAGGGACTATGATACTGTGTTCCTTATTCTGTACCCTTTTCAAGCAGTTTTAATGATAAATATGCCTAGATGAGTCTTGTATGACAAGAGAGATCTTGGAGTCTATTTTGGTATCCTCTTAGATACTTGAGAAATCTAGCAATCAGTAAATGAATAATACATGAACAAATTGAAAAATTTTAAAGGGAAGCCCTCTTCCAATGGCCATTCATTCCCAGGTTCTTGTCTCAGCCCTGGACATAGTGGCTGCCCCTAAAATTTCTCTTCCCTAATTCCTGAGCATTCTCTTCACTTTTTTACTAGCCAATTCTTCAGTATAGAAATGCCCTGTAATGAACTATTAATTCTTTCTATTATACTTCCATTAAGTTTCAGTAACCTAACTCCAGGTTACTGTTTCCTGGTTGAATTTTGACTGATATAAAGCAATTAATGTAATGGTATTTTTTAAAATAGCATTTTTTAACTTCAAAAAATGTGTTACTCTGGATTGACTAGAGAAACAAATTCATTGACACTCATATATGTGAAAGAGCGAACTTTATATCAAGAAGTGATTATGCATCAATAAAATATCTCAGCCCTGTCCAGATCAAGTCCATAATTTCTATATTTGCCCATATATCTGATACTAGTCCATCAATTCATTTTTAGACTCACACAACAGGTTCATTGATGTCAAATACAGGGAGATCACTGGTGGGTGGAAAGTCTTATGGATCCAGTGGCAGTGGAAGCATCTCTGGGGCTCTGGCTGCCATCGCAGTGGCTCCCTGTTGGCAGGAACACCAAGGTAGAGAGAGTGTGTCCCCCTCCAAGAAGGAAGAGAGGGAGTTCCCAGAATCCTCACGATGAGTCCATGCCCAGGAAGGAGACATCTCCAGACTGTGACCTGATTGACAGGCTAAACTGCACCCTTTCATGCTTTTATTATTATTATTTTATTAAGTGGACATGAGATTGTATAACTACCACAGGCTTGATACCTTTACACAACTCTTTGGCCGTACATAATTTTTAAGCAGAACAACAGTAAAATCATACTGTGCCTAACCGGATAAAACTAAAATGCAAACCAAAATGTTCCAGAACATTTCAATGTTCTATAAGTGAACAAAACAACCACAGTGCCAGTTATGTAATAAGCATATTTATAAGTGTTTCTTAGTCTTTTATCATAAGGTCCATAAAAAAAGAATAAGTACAGATTTAAATCTAACCTTGTATCATAGTATCTCCCATGGACTGGTATCCCTGAGAAAATAAAAATTTTCTATTTATTTACATATTTTTTCCATTCAATATGATTTATTGCAGTAAAATCCTTTGTCCATTGCACAGGTAAAGATCATACATTTACATGAAGTCAGTGATATTACTAAAATTAAATACTTACTAAATACATAGGTGTTTATTGTTTAAAATATTAGGTCAGATTAAACTAAAATTAAATATTAGATTCTAATTAACCTTCAGATTATCAACATGACCTTTTTTCATAAAAAGGTATTTATATTTAAATAACCTCTCAAATAATGCATTATACTTTTCAATATATTTTCCTATATATTCTTGGGGGTTCTATTCATAACCATATTTTATTGTAAATTATGCAACATAAATTATGTATGTAAATTTTGTGGGAAGGTCTTGTTGCTCTAATTTCTGAGATAAGAATACGAAAACTGGAAGCAGTTAAGTGATTGCTATGAACCCATCACCTCAGGTAGTGATCGACATGAGAATGGAGTTCCGATCTCCCTGCCACTGTAGTAAATCTCCAACAACAGTAATCAAGTTGTGTCCAATCTCAAATTCCACCTGAAATTAACTTTTTAAAAGATTCATACACACCAACTCTGAGCGTCTATATACTTACACTCTGATGCCCATCTCGACCACCTAGTATCCACATCCTTGGGATAAGACCTGCAATATGTCCCTGACACCTTTGCATTACGTCTCCAATGGAGGCTGATAGATCTCAGGTTTCGGCTATGTCAGTAACCTGAGGCCCGTCTCATAGCCTCTCTGGTTCTCAGCTTCTTCATCTATAAAATGTCAATGATGTATTACATCACTTAAAAGCTTTCTTCCTCCTCAAAAATTCTATAATCCCAAAATTAGTAAGCCATTCCCAATATTAATGTTTTTTTCTATACAGTGTAGGGTTGCATTAGACGCTACACTAAATTCCTACCAGTGCCTACCTGTTTAAATGATAATATCAGAAAGATGATTACAGAGTTTTGAGATTGCTTGGGAATGTAATTCATCAAAATCACCGTGGACTTTTTGTAAATTGAGGTGAGTATGTCTGTAAGAAAGCATTTACCATTTAAACCTTCTTTGCATGTACAGTTCAGTGGCATTAATTATGTGTAGAATATTGTTCAAACATCACCACTGCCTGCTTGCAAAATTCCCTATCACCCTTAGCAGAAGTTCAATATCCCCTAAGCAATGAATCCCATTTTCACTTCCTTCATGCCCACCCGTAACCACTGATAAACTTTCATCTCTATACACTTGCCTTTCTAGATATTTAATACAGCTAGAATCATACAATAGTTGTCTTTATGCTACTGGCCTTTCACTCAGCAACCCACTACTAAGTATGTATCCAGAAGAAGCAAATGAAGAAGCAGAGATACGTGTACACTGATGTTCAATGCAGCATTATTCTCAATGGCCAAAGGGTAGAAACAATCTAAATGTCCAGAAGCAGGGGAATGAATAAACAAAATATGGTACATATATTTAGACAAAAAGAATGAGAAAATGAAGTCCTGATACATGCTACATGAATGAACCAGATATATGGATGAACCCTGAAAACCATGGAATTTTTTTTAAAAAGAATAATTCGATTCACCAGATACATAGGTTCTGATCATTTAGATGGGACTGTAATTCTTCGGTTTTTAATATCTGGGTGCCTAAGATGTATAGCCAGATGGGAGAATCTCTGCTTCTGGGCATTCTGGTTCATTGTTTTATAGTCAGATCTTCTATAGCACATTCCTAGAGGAACTAATCATTTGCCATATCATTACTCAACTGTAAATTGCAGTTTCCCATTTTTGCCTTATGCACCTGAAAGGCCCACCTTCAGTTCACTGGTGAGCTCTGATAGGCACATTACATTGTGAAATTTAGATATGACAGAGCCTTAGTTCTGGAAGATCTAGATGACAGAAACCGGAATTGTGACAGCTGATATCTCAAAACTCTGACAGTGCAAACCAAAGACATATGCTGAAAACCCTAACTCACCAACGAGTCATTAAAGAACTTGATCATACGTCTCCTGATCCAAGTCATGCATTTTCAATCACCTCATATGCACATGAAAGTTGGACATTGAATAAGGAAGACTAAAAGATAATTTATTCCTTTTAATCGAGGTGCTGGCAAAGAATATTGAAAGTACCATGGACTACCAAAAGAACAAACAGATCTGTCTTGGAAGAAGTACAGCCAGAATGTTTCTTAGAGGCAAGAATGGCAAGACATTGTCTTACATGCTTTGAACATGTTATCAGGAGTGACCAGTCACTGGAAAAGAATACTATGCTTGGGAAAGTAAAGGGGCAGCAAAACATAAAGGAAGATGCTCAGAAGACGGATTCATGCCGTGGCTGCAACAATGGATGCAGGCGTGAGAACGATTGTGAAGATGGCAAAGGACCTGTTGGTATTTCACTATGTGACATTTAGTGTCCCTGATGGGGAACTGACTCAGGGGCACCTAACAACAATACAGCTCCTGATGCCACGAGCCAGATCTTGCATGACTAGGGCTGCCTCATCCACAATGCTTCCTTTGAACATTGTGTTGTACAGAAAAACTTATACTCCAATTCTGACTTGGAAGCTTACAAGGTAAAGTGTCCGCTACCTAATTCCTTAACCTTGGTCACACACCTGCAAAATCAAGAAGAACGGCTGGAGAGAGTCTACATTGAAATTGTCATCATCCTTGGTTTGTTGTTGTTGATGTTTCATTGTATATTGTTGCTTGATTTAGCTCTGTCTTGATTTTGTGCATGTTATTATCTTCGCAGGTCTGTCTAAATAAGACAGGCTGGATGAACAGTCTGCAGGAGAAAACAATGGGACCAACAGTTCTGGGGGGACATGGGAGAGAGGGAGGTGGGGGGAAAGGTAGTGGTGTTAACAAACTCAGGGACAAGGGAACAACAAGTGATCCAAATTGGTGGTGAGGAGGGTGTGGAAGGCTGGTAGGGTGTGATCAAGGGTAATGTAATCAAGAAGAATTACTGAAACTCAAATGAAGGCTGAGCATGATTGTGGGACAAGAGGAAAGTAAAAGGAGATAGAGGAAAGAGGTAAGAGGCAAAGGGCATTTATAGATGTCTAAATAAATGCACTTACATATGCAAATATATTTAAATATAAGGATGGGAAAATAGATCTATATGCATATATTTATAGGTTTAGTATTAAGGTAGCAGAAGGACATTGGGCCTCCACTCAAGCACTCCCTCAATGCAAGAATACTTTCTTCTATTAAATTGGCATTCTATACCTTCCTGACACAACTGCTGAAAACAAAGTAGGTAAATAAGCAAATGTGTGAAGAAAGTTGATGGTGCCCAGCTATCAAAAGATATAGCGTCTGGGGTCTTAAAGGCTTGAAGGTAAACAAGCAGTCATCTAGCTCAGAAGAAACAAAATCCATATGGAAGAAGCACACCAGCCTATGTGATCACAAGGAGCTGAAGGGTCAGCTATCAGGTATCAAATAACAAAAAATCATATCATGATGTGCTTACCGCCATGATACAATCACTGAAGACAAATAGGTGCATAAGCAAATGTGGTGAAGAAAGCTGATGGTGCCTGGCTATCCCTGTGAAATAACAAGGTGTCAAAGGGATCAGGTATCAGGCATCATCAGAACCAAAAATCTTATCATAGTGAATGAGGTGGGGAGTGCGGAGTGGAGACCCAAAACCCATTTGTAGGCCAATGGACATCCCCTTACAGAAGAGTCAGGCGAGAAGACAAGCCACTCAGGGTGCAATGTAGCAACAATGAAACATACAACTTTTTCTAGTTCCTAAATGCTTCCTCTTCCCCCACTATTATAATCCCAATTTACCTTACAAATCTGGCTAGACCAAAGGATGTACAACACTGGTACAGGTAGGAACTGGAAACACAGGGAATCCAGGGTGGGTAATCCCTTCAGGACCAGTAGTGAGAGTGGCAATAGTGGGACGGTAGAAGGAGGATGGGTTGGAAAGGGGGCACCAATTACAAGGATCTACATGTGACCTCCTCTCTGAAGGAAAGACAACAGAAAAGTAGGTGAAGGGAGATCTGGGACAGTGTAAGATATGACAAAACAATAATAATTTATAAATTATCAAGGGTTCATGAGGGAGGGGAGAGTGGGAAAGGAGGAGGAAAATGAGGTGCTGATGCCAGGGGTTCAGGTGGAGAGCATATGTTTTGGGAATGATGAGGGCAATGAATGTGCAAATGTGCTTGACACAATTGATGTATGTATGGATTGTGATAAGAGTTGTATGAGCCTCTACTGAAACAATTTTAAAAATGCTATCATCCTAAAAAATATTTGTGTTGTTCTATAAAAGTTGAGGTTAAGGAAGTAAAATCTGGTTCTTTTGCTCTGAGGATTGTAGACAAACCTTTAGCTGGTTCCAATAGTTACAGACACTGCTATTTTCATTTAGGTTAAACAGCAAACTCCCTTTAGAATTGTTTTATTGCAGATAGTACAGCATTAGGCAAACCATTGAAAACTATAGATAATACTGTGCCCTTCCCCTCCAACAACAAAAAAAGGGCATATTTGGAAACACTAGTAAATGCTAACATGCCTGTCACTGCTGTGAATTTTCAAGACACGGGAACCATTTCATCCAAATTAAGCCTCTGAATCACAGAGAAGTTAAATAACCTTTCCAAGGTCACATAGCTAAGAAATTTCAGGCTGGAATGCAAGCCAATGCTTGCGTTCTTAACCATCATGATAGTCTGTGAATCTCCCTAGCTCACATGAGCTTGAAAGACTCTTCAGCAGTAATTGATCTACAATCCATGAAGAAACCAGTGCCCGATGCATTGTTTGTACTATCAGGTGCTGGAAGATCGCAATTCATATGCCCGAAGGGAAAGGTTTAGATTTCTAAAGCAGAAGAGCCCACCACTTAAACCCATATTCCCAGAAAATTAAGTTTTAGTCATCGTTTTAAACTGTGCACATCCACTTGGCAAAACAAAACAAACCTTGCCTTATTTTGCCTTCTCTGTTTTCCAAAACCTTGACCCTGATGGCCTGGAAACCTCTGCCACTACAAATATCCTTGCGTAGCAATAATTGGATGGAGTCTTTCAAATGCACAAATATGTGCAAAGTATAAAGATATGTGTTCCAAATATAAGAATTCGCATGTTAATAAAGAAAATAAAAATGAGTTGACCTAATTTTCTTGATCATTGAATTAGCAGCAAACAAACTGCAGAGGATAACAAGAGATTTCAGCATCCATCTCTGGTTCCTTCTCGTGGCAGCGATCACTTTTAAACTGTGTGCAGTCCTGCCCTCCCCTGTAAAGTCGATGATGATGCAGGAATCCAGGGCTAGACCACCTGCACAGGCTCCTGCTCAGAAGCTCGCAACTAGGTCCTAGAAAGCAAGTGACCCAAAAGTGTCTTTGAGGGTGCTTTAGGCTCTATCCTAGCCCAGTAATAAAGGTGTACAACTTTTCTTGATCCGGCATAGTGGGTTTTCCTCTCACCATGGGTCCTGATCACAGAATTAGGGTACAGACCCTGAAGAGCTGCTATAGATGATTCACTCACCTGAGACTTTACCTTGTATATTTGTGTTAGTCTGAGTAAACTAGGGAAACAAATGCACAAAAACTCATATGTAAAAGAGAGAGTTTTCTCAAAGGGTAAGTATACATTAAGAAAGCATCCCAACCCTGGGCTGTCCAAGCCCATAGGTCCAACATTTGCCCATATGTCTGATACCAATCTACAAAGTCCTCCTCAGTCTCACAAAACACATACAATGATGCCGACTGCAGGAGGAAAGACGAATCAGTGAGCGTGTAAGCATCTCAGCGCTGGCAGCAGTCTCCACACGGGTGCACCAGCAGCCAGGCTGCATCAGGGTAGATCCATGCGGCTTCTCCTCAGGGGTGTCTTATAGGAAGTGAGCCTTGCCAGCTGTAGCAGGGAACTAGCTAAGGCCGCTGCACACTGGTCCAACCATCTTAAAGCAAAAGGTGAAGTTCACCAACCATTTATTTCTCTGTCCTTCAATTAATCCCACATGTGTTTATGGGCCAGGTTGGCACAATAAACCTTAACTATCTCAACAGTCTTTTTACTGCTTGTCTGGTAGCTCAAAGATTCACTCAACTGCAAATAACTTAAGCCAAATATAAGTCTCATTCTTGCTAATCTTCAAAACTAGACTGGGCTTTGGAGACTGGCAGGGTCAGTAAAGATCTTTGCTATTTCAATCCCTTGGTCCTTATTATCAAGTCTTGATCTTGGCCTGGGTACTTGATCAAAGTAGAGTCTTGGGAACTAACTTCCTGCTGAGAACCTCATGACTAAAGATTGTCATTGCTGTGGTCTTCTGAGCATGCCATCTGAGCTGCTTCTACTGAAAGGAGCATTCTAATTCTCAGTTTCTCTTTTGTAGTAGTGGGGGTGAGAGGGTTTCAATCCCCTTTGGTAAGAATGGCCTCTTCCTGCCTGATGTAAAAAGAGAAAAAGGAGCCTTTTTCCACTGGCTTGAAGATACTTCCCACTAGCTGTTACTGCTTCATCTCACCTTGATATGAGGTGGTGCGAGGCTCACAGTATATAGAATTCATTTCGTGAGTGCGGAGTATTTCTGATCCAAGCCGCTAGAATGGCAACTGCCAAGTAGGTTATACTAGCATTTTACACAAAACAGAATCCATTCATCTGATCAAAGCAAATCCTCAAAGAAGTCACTCATGCCCAACTATTACCTACTTGCCTCAACCTTAGAGACCTGTTTGTCCATGCCAACATTTCGGACTGACTCCACATGCTTCGTTTCCTGGTTCCAACGCCTATTCCTCTATGTCAGCTCTGAGCAGAATAACTTGGAGCATGCATATTCTTTGGAACCCCGCCCCCCCCCAAGGCCTTGTACATCCCAGCCACTCAAAATAATGTGTTCGTTGATTGACAGTTACATATTTCACTGAAATATGTAACACATAATCATCAGTATCTATAAAGGCATATTCCCACGCTACTATAACTGCCCAACTAGATATTTTCTAATAAAAACAAACAGCACGAGCAATGATTTTCTCTGAGCAATGGGCTTTCCACAAATGAAAATCTGAACAACGAAAAAGAGATAACCAGTCTCATCCTTCAATTCGTTTTGGTTCATAAATGTTATTAACCTCACCCAAAGTAGTGTCTGCATGATGGGCAGAAACATTTTCTCCCCTGTATTGGTTCTTAGTCTTGATACCAAATTGGTTAGTTGTAGAAACCGGTTGACAAGTATGATAATGAAAATTAAATGACCAGCAAACCTCAGGAACAGTGCCTTGAAAATGAACTTGAGGAGCATGTAAATGAAGTTATTTGTAATACTAGTAACTTACATACTTACAGTGCTTCAAAGTGTTGAGAGCATCCTCAAATACATGAGACCATTGGCACAATTTCTCATAAAGAAACCAGAACAAGGATGATCATCTCAGACTTATGGAAGAGGAAAGCTAAGTAACCATCCTACTGCCCTGAGGAAACAGTTTAAATCTTCTGTTGTTTGCAAAGCTCCTTTGCATTTATTATAAGGTTCGTTTGTCACTATATAATTATGGCTGAGCGAAAGAGGAGGGGGGAAACTACTTTTGTCTTGTGATACTATCAGGGCATTGTTCGAAGATTTGTGGTCTCAAATATTGGCACAATCACCTCAAGAACTTGAGACAGCTGAGCCTCACTGCCCAGAGGTTCTGATTCAGCAGGTTCTGAGCACAACCTGAGAAGTGGCATTTCTAACAAGTTCCCGGGTGATGCTGCTGCTGCTGCTCCAGTACAATATTTTGAGGACCATTCATGAAATATGCAAAGGACTAAGAGATAGCGTGAGCCTCCTAGCCTAGCCTTTGTAGTTCTCGCCAAATGACTGGGTGGGATCATGCAAACAGGATGGGTGAAATACGAATAGAGGAGATTGATCTACGTTGCCATTCCACTGAGAAAATAAATGAAGCTCTCAGAAGCAGGACGAAAGAGGAATGCCACAGCCATCAAGAGAGATGAGCCACCAGTGAAGCCCAGAAGAGAAGCTGGTCGTGGAGGCACCAGAGGAGTGGCACCGACCTCCACAGAGCTGTTGGTAGGCTTCCTGGCCCTGGAGCTGGAGAACAAGGGGCTACATGGCTGAGAGACTGAGGTCTGAGCCAACGTAGTTGAGACAAAATGTGGACAACAGAACTATTTCCTCAACATTGTGTAGCTTGTTAGCTTCCCAAATAATTCCCTGTATTGATGAGTATAGCCTGTTAGTTCTATGTGGCCACTGCAGTGGATTATTGACCCCAACAGAGAAACAGTGTGTCATGGGAGGGATACTTGATGTCAGAATAGGGTAACGGAAGTTCCAGGGTAGCAGGATGTCTGACCTCTGCTTTGCCGCAATCAGCCTCAGGGTGGTGTGAAAATGAGTCTGCCTTCACCCTGGTGTGGCCAGAGGAGATCATACATGGCGCTCGTGCCATTCCCTAAGACACCCTGGGTGTTACCAACTAAAATACTTGACTGTTCACCCAAACGTTACAGATTTTAGTTCACTCAGAAGCTCCGCGGCAGAAAGACCTGGCCAACTAATTAAAAGAAAAAAAGCCCTTGAAGCTCCTATGGAATACATTTCTACTCTGACATGCATGATGTTGCCATGACACAAAGTCAACACCACAGCACCTGGGTTTTATAAACTATTCAAGACCCAGCTTATTTTGTTTCTCCTATTAACCATTTCAAATGTATTCAGTGGCACAAACAAAACTGTAAGCAGGTGCCCTGGCTCTTCTGCTAATGGCAGGGTTATTTTAAATTGCAAATATCACCACTTTAAATTACAAACACGATCTGCATTGAAAAATTAGCATGTCCAGTTTATAATATTAATCTCAACTCTGCACCTACTTGATGTTAAAACATCTCCCCGCTTCCTCTTCAGTCCGTTTCGGCTGAGAGACAGAGATGGTAAAATTGGCCAGTTTCTGGGTTTCTCTGAAGTGCCCTTTCCTTCGCTGAAAATCCCCTTTGGTTGTTCAGCATGAACTTTTGGGGGAGAAAAATTAAAAAACCAATGTGTTTTATGTACTGATACCTGCTTTAATGAGCTTCACAAACTCAGTCTAAAAGGCTTCTGAAGCTGATCTCTAATACAGTGGTTCTCAACCTGTGGGCCGCGACCCCTTTGGGGGTTGAATGACCCTTTCACAGGGGTCACCAGATTCATAATAATAGCAAAATTACAGTGATGAAGTAGCAATGAAAATAATTTTATAGTTGGGGGGGGGTCACCACCACATGAGGAACTGTATGAAAGGGTCACAGCATGAGGAAGGTTGAGTCTAATAGGTGCTGTTGTGGGTTAGCTGGAGAATGCTAACACAATCCATCTGCTATGGACATGTCAAGTACATGCCACTTACCTTCTCCCCAGCCCCTAGAAGGTGTGTGTTCTTACAAGGCTACTCCAGAAGGCCCAGCTAGAGAGGCCGGTGAGTATTCCCCACCAACCCTCTCTCTCGTCATTCCACAGACTCTCAACCTGCCAGTCACTCTCGTGCTTCTACCACAGGCCTGGGTGAACCCTGGTCCTTCGGAGCTTCTCCCACTGGCAAGACACATGTAGCCAGTTCTCCCGATGCTCCTATAGAAACTGTCCTTCTGAAGCTGGAGACAAAGAGCTAATACTTTCCATCTTCGGGAAATTGAGCTTAGACCCACAAAATAATATACCTCTCCTCTACCAATATCTGCATCCATAATCTTGATTCATCTCCCCTCAACCTTATCATATTTCCAGAATGTCTGAGAGGTTGGAAGTGTGTAAAGTATGCACATACTCTATGAACTCAACTATGTAGAAATGCTTTGGAATTGTGTCACATGGTTGGTTTGACCATCTATTTTAACATCATTTGTTTAACTTTAGATATTTAATCTATGTTTGTGGTTATACATTCAGCTGCTAACCTCAAGGTAAGCAGCTCAAAACCAGCAGCCACTCCAAAACAGCTCCAGTCTCAGAGAACCACAAGGGCCGTGCTAACCTGCCCTGCAGGGTCACTATGAGTGGGCATTTCCTCAAAGGCCATGAGATCCCCCCTTTTACACATGAGGAAATAAAACTATGACCCTAATCAGAGACACAGAGTTGGGGGGGGGGGTACAGTTAGAACCTGGCTCCAGCGCTCACCTCAGCAGCACATATACTAAAATGAGAATGCGACTCTGGGATTTGGAACGAGGGCATTCTGGTACCATCACTCCAAAGTAATCCTGTGACAGCAAAACCCGAACCACTAAATCTGTGGGTTCACATATGTGGACTCGTGTAAGGTCTTAAACACCTAGAACCAGCAACAACTAATTCAGTGGATTTAAACTCAAAATAATTCCATCAGTTCAATATAACCAATTGATTTTCACTTTACAAAGATACACTATTCAAATGCTTGACTGCATTTTTATTATATTTTCAAGGTATCTGAGGACAAAATATACTCATAAACCAAAACCAAACCAAGCCATGATGAGGCCACGTGTTTCTGAGTAGAACTACGCTTCATCAAATCTTCAAAGGTTGTGGTCTTTCTGAAGCAGGTGCCAGACCTTTCTTGAAAGATGCTTTTAGGTGGATTCAATCAGCCAAGATTTAGTGACTAGCCAAACACTTAACTATTTATGCCACTCGGGAACTTTAAATATACTCATAATAACAGTTAAAATTGGAAAATTATGAAAGCAAACTTGTTTCCCTTGTATATCATCTTCATTCTGCACATATTATATCATTAAATAACTACGAGTGAGGAATTGTCAACTTTATTTTACAACTTTAGAAACTGAGACTCACACAGATGTCAAACAAGTTGGGACAATTGGCAGTTCCATGGTTATATTTGTCTGTCAACGTGGTGCATCTGAAAGAAGATACGGGCAGAGTTCAACCTAGCACAGCCTAGTGGTGCCCCTTGGGCCTGTGGCCTGTTGCTCAGATGCCCTGTGAGGAATCGGTCTCTCTTTGACAGTCACCTTCCTGATGGCTTGGTTGCTGGATCTACATGTTCATGTGGTTTGATAACCATGGGAATTGTTGGCACCCTGCCAGGTTTCTGCCAAACTTGGCCCTCCACCCTGTGATCTCCCACCTTCCTACTTCATTGGCTAGCAGATGCATGATTCCAAAGGGGCCTCCAGCTAGCATCTGACCCATGGACTTGAGTTAGACTGGGCTAACCATGTCTTACATATATTAGTGTCACTGGTTTGGTCTCTCTAGAGAACTCAGCCTCATACAGGCACATGCATGCGCATACACACAGAGACACACAGTTCATGATTGGCATGAAAAGCGAAAAATTAAATAAAGCATGTCAAAGTGTTGATCACCAGATTTAGCAAAGTCTGTGTGTTCAAACAATGTTACTTGCTGCTCCTCTTTACAGAAATAAATTATACGTATGTGTCTCCTAGACAGATTAAAGACAGGACTAAGGAAACCAAGGGTTATTATTAAAGTGTTACTAAAACAAAGCCCTACCTTGTGAGCCAGTGGACTCCAGGTTTAGTGAGGGCTTCCTCTACTCAAGACCAGGAAATGTCTGAGATGCACGGTGTGGGTCCATACTAATAGGAAAATAATCTAAAAATAAACCAACTGCTTCTTAAACTCTCATTCATTGAACTTTTGGATTCTCGTATTTGAGTACACAAAGTTGCAAAGCATGGTCCATTCCATGGACCTCATGTGGCAGGAATCGTGATGTTCCAGGCACCTCGAACTTGCAGAAAAATCTGTAAATTGCAGAGTTAGAGAGAGCATGCGGACAGGGAGATCACGTCAATGCACTTGTAAGTGTCTCATCCCACTAGAAGCAGCTTCTTCCAGACGTTTACTCTTTATTCAAAATGGGGACTTTGATTCCACTGAAAATTTTTCCTTAACCAAATAATCTTTATCATTGGGTATATATATAAGTGTTTGATTATATCACCGACCTCAATGAGCTAACAAGAGGCAATTAATTTTCTTCTAATCCTAAAAAGGGGACACTTACTTCAGGCCAAGGTAGAAAAACATATTATAGTCGTATAACAATGGAGGCATCTATATTCTTCAAGTTCCTGCTCCAGGTAAATTAGCATAAGAGCATCCGTTTATTTTAAGGAAATGTTCTTTCTTCAAACAGTACAAACTAATATTCTAGAAGATTGAGTTCCATGAGCAGAAATAAGCATCGTCAAAGTACAAGACATTTCATTAACTATAGGTTGCAATTTTTCATACAATGAAATACAGAATTTGAGCCCTACCTTTCATCCAGCAGGATTGAAAATGACGTGGAATGTGACACCCTTCCATCTAGGATAGCAACCATCTCTACATAATGTCCAAGGCAGAAAAATCCCATAACTTAACCTTGGTAGTGACTAAAGGATGCTAGTCCACAGGGCCACAACCACGTACTCGTGGAGTTGCCCATCTCCACAAACCTCTTTGGAGGAAGGGGGATGCGATTCTGCAGAATAGTGCAAAAATGAGTTAAGTTTGGTCTTTGAAAATGAACTTCCCATTCTCACGGACGCCAATAGATTGCATTTTAGAAGCGTATAAAGAAAATGCCTTTCCTGCTTTTTCTTCCTGTCTCTTTCACTTAGAACATTCTGGCTACAAAGGAAATAATCAATAAACAGAGCTTCCAGCCAAACTCAAAGGGATAAACTAGTAAATGCTAAGCTTTGGAGCATTAAGCGGACTCTTGGTGCAGTATCAGAACAATTTCCATGTCATTACCTCTTAACTTCTCCCTCGACCAATGGGACCGACTGGGAGGAACAGCATCAGCACTATTTCTGCTTTCCACTTTCAGGCATGACAACATAGCAGTAACATAACAATAGCAACAATGATGCCGCTTTCCATAGGAATAACATATTACAGTATCAGGGGGTTATTTACATACAAATTGATTGCATAGGCACCAAAAGGCAAAGACCTTCTGATTCACCATCACATCCACCCTTAACCTGTCAATATGCCTCATTAATTAGTACTTATTGAATTAAAATTTTGAAATTTTTTTAATCCTCATAAAATGACAATTTATTTTCCCCTGAAGTGGATGATTGAGTTAATTTCACAGTGATTAAAACTAAGACTCAGGGAGGAAGGTAACCAATGTACGCTGGCGGTGTCATACAACGATGTATTAAGTCCCAGAGTTAGAAACCCAGCCAAGGCCTTCAGAATCCAAAATTAGTATTCATCCCCTCACAGTGCTGCCAACCTTGATTGGAATTATATCACGAATAAGGTAAGGAACAGATGAACACATAGGAATGTAGCACTAATGTTCCCAAAGCAAGGATGAAAGACAACGTCTAACATCTAAGGTCAGATCACCATAAAAATGCAGTGAGAAGTCAAGTTCAAGAGATTGGTCATTATTAATCAAATTATAGATCAGCCCCAATAGCCACATATTGCCTTGCACTTGCACTCAGGAGACCCTTTTGTAAAACATTCACAGAAAGAGATCAATCTCTCTGGAGGTAAGTGGCATAAATTATGTTTCAACATATCCACCACGGGAGTTTTACTGTGTGTTGTATACAGTAATTGCATTTTATAGATGGCTCTGGAAAGCTTCAGTCCCCATTGATTTTGATCATAAACTAAAAGGCGACAAAAAGAAAAGAAGAGCGCTTTAGATGAAATAGTCGGTCAGCTGGAGCTGCAAAAGAAAATGAAAAAGTGGCATACTGCATGTGATCAAGTCATGTTTCTTGGGAAATGAATGTGGGTCTTGGAGTCCTTCCGTTAAGGAGACCTGAAAGCCGCTCTGAGAATCCCTGTTCCTCTACCAGTCAGTGGTGGGGCCTGGCAACAGGATCTAAGACGACAGGAAGCTGACCTACATTACAGGCCTCGTGAACTTCCCACAGTATGGAACCCATCGGAACGGCTTCTGAGCCATGGGAACTGAATAGTTGTGCTTTTGTTATGTCATTTAGCGTGTCTTTGGGATTTACAATCAAAATTAAACGGAGATTGTCTGGGATTATATGTTACTAACCTTTCTAATCCCCAGAAGCGTATTTTTCGAGCATTACTCTCCTGTTTGTCTCTCCTTTCTCCATGCCCTTCACAGCAAGTGGTTCTGAAGGGATGTTCATGCAGCAGAACAACTCTTTACCCTTTTTCAAGGCCAATTTTGCAATATGGGCAAAATAATTGGAAATGGAGTCCTGGAAATGCTGAAACCATCTGTCAGGGACTCAGTTAAGAAGATCCACACAGTTTCACGGCCAAAGATGGGGATAAATTATGCCTGGCTGGAAATGTCCAAAGGAAGTGGATTCCCATTCAAGCTTATTAGGATGAATTACAGAGTATTTGATTGTTCATCGCCCTAGTAAAGTCTTCCTTTCCAATGGCATTAGAACATCGGCTACACGGACGAGGGAGCAGGCGTGTGGTAACATTAGGCAGAGACAGGGAGATGTTTTTCCTGATGATACGTAATACCTAAATCAGGTGTCCCTAAAGAAACCACAAAATTCTTCTGTCGAAACGTCAGCAGTCCAATTTACATTCACAGACACATCCTGTGAAACGTTCCTGCGCATTTTGTAAAAATGACCCTGTTAATATTTAATCATAAACTCCAGAAGTACTTGGTTAATATTTATTCATGAAATGTATTTGGTCCAATATTAACGAGCTGGAGGGTGGGGCTGTTGTGATTAAATTATATAGCTTGGGATGTCAAGGTTTAGAAAACTTAAATACTTTGCCTCCTGCCTGCTTTAAATGTTTATTGCCATTATGAAACTATTGACATCTTACACAGAAAACAGAGTCTCACATTTTATAACACAGATTTTTATACTAGTAAACAGTAGTAGCCAAAATGTTCCCACAAATGTTGGAACTGATCTGAATCATCACACCCACGTGCCCTCGCTCCAAGGAGGCTAAGTGAAAATGAAAAACAGGGTCCTTTCTATAAATTGGAGTCACTGGGTGGTACAGTGAATGTGCTCAGCTGCCAACTGGTAGATTAGAGGTTTAAGTCTACCAGAGACACCTCAAGAGAAGTGCTTGGTAATCACGTCAGAGACATCAGCTACCGAACACTCTCTGGGCCATACATAATGAGTGGATTTTGAACTTGCACTTAATTCTGCTCCCGATCTAAGAACAATTCATTCTTAAGGCATGGCCCTGCTTGATTCTCACCCTCATGAAGAGATCACTGAAGACATTGGCACAAAGCGTGGTGAGGAAACCAGATGGTGTCTGGATATCAGAAAGCATGGCACCTAGAATCTTAAAGTCTTATCCTCTAGTAATCAGTCATCTAAGTGAGACATCAACTAAGTCCACGTGGAAGAAGCCCAAACAGCCAGTGTGATCCAAGGAGGGTAAGTAATCAAACTGAATCCTATGGAAAGAAAGATATCAGAGCTTATCCTAGGAAGACTCCGTTTGCAGGAGGCTATAGATGGCAGAGGAAACTGAAAATCCACTTGAGGGTGTACACGTGGATTATGCTTTGATGAATCCCCTCTGACCACAGTCGAGGGATCTGAATAGCCCGCGATCAGACAAAACCCTGTAAAGTCGCTTGTGGCAGATGGAGTTGGGTTAAAATGTAATACCTTATGATTTGGTCTCCCTTTTGACCCATTTGAAAGTTGCTTCAGTTGTTCTACAAAGTGATGGAGAAGCGCACCTGGTCTAGGGATGTGAGTAGTCTTCCGATCGTGTAGAGGGCATTGGAAGTGGATTATTGCAGATGCAGGTGAGTTATCATTTGATCTCCTTTCTGATCCATTTTAAATCTCTTCTAGTTTTTAATAGTTTCTACTTTCTTTTCCATTGAAGTTTTTCTGTTTTCTCTTGTTATTGTCATTGGGGTTTGTCATGTTGTTGTTGTTTGGTTTGGGTATGCTTTTCTGTATAGGCAACCCAGGATAGGTTAATATGTAGAGACAGTACCTGTATTTATAGTTAGGTATAGCAGTGGAGACTGGGGGAAATGGGAGCTAATAACAACAAATACAAGAAAGAAATTTTAAAATTGGCTGTGGGGATGATTGGACAACTCACTTTTAAATATCTTTGAACTATTGAATTGAATATGTGAATTATATGCCAATAATACTATCTTTTAAAATGGAAGAACAGGACTAGAGAATAAATTCACTAGTAGATTGAAAATACAGCCTACGGGTCACTGTTCTACTCTGACACACATAAGGTCCACATGAGTCGGAACAAACTAGACAGCCACATATTCTTCTGTGAAGCCAGGTGTGCTTGCAAAGAGGTATCCGCGAATCAGGTTTGGTGAACACAGTCTGCGTGTCCGTGATGACAAGCATAGTGTGTCTCCCTCCCCCTCAGCTGTCACTGAGACAGGAGAGTGTGTACATTGAAAAGTTGACCCAGCAATTTCTGCATTAGTACGACTCATGGAGCCTCCCAGTGCAACATTGGCCACAACACCATCCACGCAAATATTCAAAAGTTATTCCCAGTGAGGCCTGCGGGTGTTAGAGACACTACATGTGAGAAGAGTGCAAAGCACCCAAAGCACCTGACAAATAATGCACAGCTTGTTTCACTGCCTTTCTCCTCCCGCGTTACGGTGGCGAGTTGCTTGATTCACTATGACATGGCAACCACATTTCCTGGAATTGGGTCAGATGATCGAGAACGTCGTCAAAATTCAGACACGGTAGAATGAAGAAGGGTCCTCTTACACCTGGGAAGGCCGCTCCCCTTGCGGAGCACAGGAAATACACAGCAAGCAGCCGCCTCGACCTTGCCCGTGGAGTGGCAGATAGCACTGCGACTTCCTCCTCGCATTCCACCCTCTGACAATGGACCTACCGGTCACTTCAATGTCCTGAAGCAGGAATCCTGTATCCACCACCTATCCCTCCGATTTTCAAAGGTGAGAGAAAATCAATAAAATGCCTATGACTATTTAATTCCAATGATCCTCTGTGAGAAGCAATATCAAGAGATTAGGAAGACTGGTAAAGCAAAAGTCTCAAGAAAAAGCAAGACCCTCAATGAAACCCATGAACACGATGGATACAAAAATGGACTCGAACGTGGGAACGACTGTGAGGCTGGCTCAGGAATGGGTGGCATTTCCTTCTGCTGTGGGCAAGGTTGCTATGAGTGGGAACCAACCTGACCACACCTGATGGGGACAGCTCTCGATTCCACACTGGCATGCGTAACCCATCATGCTGAACAGAATGAGCTGCGCTCCTGGTTGCTGTTGCTTTTCTTGAGTTCGTACTGTCAGCGACACACGATGTGCACTGCAGGGACCAGCTCCGTGACGCAACCACCTCTGAGACACCGCCTGCCATCATCCCCGTTCCATAGATGAGACACCCAAGCTGGGGGGCATCAGATCACTTATCCCAGTTTCCACACTTAGGAGGTTGTTGACCAAGAGCCCTGGGGTGCAGTGGCTCATTGCTGGGCCGCTATTCCAAAAGTTGGTAGTTTAAGCTCACAAACCCCTCTGTTGGAGGAAGATGTGGCAGACTGCTTCAGTACAGTGTTAGATCCTTGAAACCAGATGAGGCAGTTCCATTATTCTGTCCTACGATGTGTGTAGGACCTGGATTAAACCCTTGACGGCAAAGGGTTTTAGGTGATTGACCGAGGTCCGATTCCTTTTGTGAAAGCAGCACTTCCCCTGCCAGCATTGAGACCACGTCAAAACTCTAAATTAGAAAGACAGACACAAAATAGAATCCCCGCTCTGTAACTTCTAAAAGCACCATGAAACATGCAAATCACTTAACTGGTCTCATTTTTTATGGCTTACCGAATGTTAATTATCATATGTGTTTTAAAAAAGAAGTCATTACTGTTTTTGCAGGTTGATACATAGGTAATACGTGATATATAAACTGATAGATCACATTATGGGGTACAGTGACATTAGGGTATATAATATTATACTCATAAGCAGCATAGAAGAAAAGGGAGACAAAGGTGAAAAAGAAAAACACAGCAGCATCTACTACAGAATACTATTTCCCAGGCAGCATCATTGTGAATTCTATAAATAAGATATGATTCCAAGCCAAACCCAAAGCCATAGAGTACATTCCAACGCACACACAACCTATATAGAGCTGTGGAGGCTGCAACCGTTTATAGGAGCAAAGCGCCTCATCTATCTCCCTCATGGCAGCACGTAAACTTGATCCTTTCACCTTACAGTTAGTAGCCTGACGATTAACAAGGCCACCGGGGCCCCTGGTATTTTTACCAGTACTAAAAAGAAGAAAGAGGAAAACATCAGACAGTGTAATATATGACAAAATAATAATTTATGAATGATGAAGAGTTCATGAGGTAGGGGCAGTGGGGAGGGAGGGGAAAATGAGCAGCAGATATTAAAGGCTCAAATAGAAGGCAAATGGTTTGAGAATGATGATGGCAACAAATATACATATGTTCTGGACACAATGGATGGATGTATGGACTGTGATAAGAATTGTATTATCCCCCAATAAAATGATTTAAAAATAAAATAAAAAGAAGAAAGAAACAAAGAACTGTGGAGGAGAAATTACTCATAAAAGACACCTTCCCCTAATGAGCTTCAATATCTAGGAGGAGAAGGTGATCAGACCCTAGCTCCATGAAGCTATAAATGATGATCCCTATAAGTCTTCTAATAGCCTTATTGTGTGTGTGTGTATGTTGAATATATTCTAGCTCATGTGAACTTAACATTTTTGCAGCTAAAAAAACTGTTACAGATGAGTGAATTAATTTTTGGATAATTGAATTAACTAAGTGAACAGGTGTTGAGAGAGGTACTGGGAACCAGTTTCTGATGTTAAAGTCTCCGTTCATGCTAATGCTCCAAACTGTCTTCAGCATCTTCAAGTCCCACTCCAGATGGGGAAGTCACCTTGGTTACTAAATTCTAAATGTTGTTTTCTAGGACTTCCATGTTACATAGTTACTTACTTGAGATTAAGCTGATGGGTGAAGTTAAACAAAACTAATTAGATGAAAAACGTCTTTAATATTTTCCAGGGTGATTAAACAGATCTTAATTCATAAGTAGTATTCTTTGTAAGGGAGCAAAGTTATAAAATGAGAAGCATTCTAGAAATGGGCCCACAGGGTGGGCATCCCAGAGATACCCCAGGATGCTACGATGAAATGAATGTCACAACAAAGTGAGGCATACCACATTTGGTTTCGTTTCCCAGCACATAAGTAATGGTTATGCTTACATTGTATCAGTGTATTACGTGCACAGCATTATGGAAAAGTCTGAAGTTTTGTGAGAATTAACCAAAACATGACCCAAAGACACAAGACAATCACACACTCTGGGGGGAATGGCACCATCAGATTTGTTTGCCGCAAGGTAGCCACCAACCTTTGATTTTTACAACCACATTATCTGCAAAGCGTCATCAAATGAGACTGGCCTGTAATGTTGCTGTTCAGTGCCTTCAAGTCAATTTCTATTCATAGAGATTCAATGTGGTTAAGCAGAAATGTTTTCATCTATAAAATGTTTAAGCTCACATAAAACAGCATAGATTATGTGATTAATAGAACTGTCCATGGAGTTCTCCTGACTATGGTCCTTACAGAGGTGAGCATCAGATCTTTGTCTTACTGAGTTGTGGGGTGAATGTGAGCAGTCAACTTTTGGGTGAGCAGGCAAGTTCGTAAGAATCTGTACCACCAGGGAACCTTTGCAATGGGTCTACCATCATACAGTGATGCCTTGTTAGCGTGTGTGCCACTGGAAGAAGAGAAAGAGAAGAAAGCTAGTATAATCCATGTAAGAGAAAGAGAAGAAAGTATCAATGGCACACCCACTACATGCGAGGCACTTTCCATGTTCATTAGTCACCAAAATTGATTGAGCAACCCTTGCTGTTAAGGACCCTGTCCTAAGTGGGCTGAGCGCAAAGCTGCTAACCGACAAGTTAGTAGTTCAAATCCACATCTACTCCAAGGAAGAAAAATGAAGTTTTCTGCTCAGATAAAAATTTACAGTCTCCAAAACTGTAACAAGTAGTTCTACCCTACCGTATTCCTACCAACTCCTGTGAGCTGGAATCAACCAAGTCAGCCCCCAACACGTGGCAATCCCATGTGTTCTATAGGGTTTCATTGGCTCTCAACTCTGCAGACGTCGGCCACTAGACCTTTCCTCCCCAGAGCCACTCAGTGGGTGAGAACCACCAACCTTGGGGTTCGTATTCAGGCACAGTTACACCATCCAGTGACCACACTCTCCAAAATCAGTTTTCCCAGAGATACAAAATCGTTCGGACTCATCTTCCTGATAAATTGGTTCCAAACAAAAGTTGTCTTTATGATTGCTGTTGATCAGCACCCTGGTGCCGTCTCTCACTCCTCGTGATCCTGGGCAAAAGGCCGCCCGGCCTGCATCCTCGCACAATGGCACATACCTGTGAACCCAGAGCTGCAGCCGCTGCGCCAATCGATTTCATTCCTGCAAGTCTTCCTCTTTTTCATGGGCTCTCTACTTTTTCCCACATGACGTCTGTCCTTCTTCAGGGATCGGCCTCTCCTGATAATCTTGTCCAAGTTCCATTCTCAGAGTCTTGGCATCCTCCCTCATAAATCTCATCAGATACGCACATTTAAATACCAAAAGCGTAACTCCTTTCCTAGGCATCTTATTCTAATAATCAGACTGCAAAAAGGGAAACCAGGTAGACTTCATTGACCTGTCACCCATGGCAATGCCAAGGAAACACCCATGATGTTTAGCCCACAAATGGTTCTGGCAGCTATTATTCTTGTTTTTATGACATTGATTTTGAGCTTATCAACCACAGCTGCCTCTCATTTTCACAGACAGGTCTAATCAATAGCTGAATCCAGAATGTTTTGTTCAGGAAAGTAATTTGCAGACACTGACTCCCATACCCTGTCTCCAAAGTATCATGTAAAATGAGTCTGAAGTTGAAAAGGTGTTTTCCTTTTTTAATACATTTTTCAATCATAAAAAAAGTTTGCCCAATGAGGAGCTAAGTATTTAGACCTACCCCACGTATGAAAAATAAACACACTTCTCGCTTAATGACTAACTTGTCATCTGACATTTCACATTACAATAGTTAAAAAAAATCCACTATCACACTGGCTGATGTCCACAACCAGAGGCAAGAGCAGTAGGTAGTACCAGAGGAGTACAGTCCTATCTCAAAGCAGCCAGGTGGAAGGAGGGCATTGGGAGGGCTTGGTGCCCAGGGCAGCACCAGCTAGAAAGGTAGACTCACATGGTCTCAGCAGGCCGAGTACACTGGCCTAGGAAGACTAGGGACTCACAGTGCTTTTCCCAGGAGGGTGACAAACACTGCCCATGCTTTGAAAGCAGACAAGCTCCTTGGTTGAGGCTGCCAACAGTTCCATGGCTGGGAGTTGAGTGTAGAGAAACAAGGCAGGGTGGATCCGGCTGTGCAAGAGGGCAGGGGTGGATCTGTGGATGCAGGAGAACAATGGCTGAGGCCACAAGCCTGTGCATGGGATGAAGGCTGGTGGACAAAGTGAACGAGAGAGGCCCTTTCAATCACAAGAGTCTCCCCAGGCTAGCCTGCGTGCAGGAGAAGCCAGGCTCTGCAAGCAACACCAGAAATGGTTGGAAAGGCCACCATGCAAGAGAAAGAGTTGGGGAAACAGAGCAGCTGCCTTCGTTTGTGATGGGGAGCAGCATGCTGGGAGAGCAGAGGAGGAGTCCTAGGAGGGGACCCTGCCTGGCAAGAGACACTCGAACGGAGAGGTCAAAGGAGAGCATCTAGAGTAGAGATGCAGGACGCAAATTGGCTCTCCAGGGTGCAGGAGGGACAGGTGCTTCAGACTGTCCAGGAAACATCTACAGGGAAGGGGGTTTCAGGAAGAATAGCTCCTGCTCAACCCAGGGGGCACACAATGCAGAGGTACAAGCCCAGGAGGAGATGAGGTGCTACCTCCATGGCTGAGAAGAGCACTGTGGCCAGGAGGACGTCAGAGGTCACTGCCCTATGGCAGCTTGTGGCCTGAAGGATCTTCTGTCACCTCCACCTGAGCATCATCCCCAGGCATCAAGAAAACTGTTTCTGCAGGGAGGCGGCAGAAAGGGACAGGTAAGGACATTTCTGTCATATTTGCATATTGATTCGGTCGGTCTTTGGAAGCTAGCCATGTCAATATGTGAAGAGTGGGTTACTGTACCCCTAGCCAATTACTATACCCCTACTGACTCCTGAAAGAGAATGGAACTGGGGAGGAACAGGGTTGCTATCTGAGAGGGGGTTATACATTGATTCTTGTGATTGATTCTCCCTTTCTCCCCCCACCCTCCCCTAGTCCTCCTATATTCTCTACTCTCATTGCTGTCTCGGGGTAAGTGGGGAAGGGGATTTTTTTCTTTTTTTAAATCATTTAATTGGGCTTTGTACAACTCTTATCACAATCTATACATATATCCATTGTGTCAAGCACATTTGTGCATTTGTTGCCATCATCATGCTCAAAACATTTGCTTTCTACTTGAGCCCTTGGTGTCAGCTCATTTTTCCCCTCCCTCCCTGCCCTCCTCCCTCACGAACCCTTGATAATTTATAAATTATTATTATTTTGTCACATCTTACACTGTCCGGTGTCTCCTCTCACCCACTTTTCCTGGATTACCTGTTTTTGGGGGGGCTCTTATCTGTAGCAGTGTGCATGTTCTAACCTAATCGAATTTGTAACGTAGAATTGAGGTCATGATAGTGGGGGGAAGGAAGCACCAAAGAACTAGAGGAAAGTTGTGTGTTTCATTGTTGCTACAATGCACCCTGACTGGCTCATCTCTTCCCTGTGACCCCTCTGTGAGGGAATGTCCAATTGTCTACAGATGGGCATTGGGTCTCCACTCCATGTCCCCCTACCTCATTCACCTTGGGTATGGTTTTGTTCTGGGTTTTAGATGCCTGACACCTGATCCCATCAACACATCATGATCACACAGGCTGGTGTGCTTCTTCCATGTGGGCTTTGTTGCTTCTCAGCTCAATGGCAGCTTGGTTAGCTTCAAGCCTTTAAGACCCCAGACGCTAAATCTTTTGATCACCGGGCACCATCAGTTTTCTTCACCACATTTACTTATGTACCCATTTTGAGAAGACATTTATGAAAAGCAAAAAGAAAATGTTCCTGTATACCTTCCTCTTCCTATCACTACTCCTAAAACATATTTTTCACTATTTTAAAGATAAAATATAATGATAAGTTTCCATATAGTTATGCATACATGTGGGAGCTTCAAAAGTTCATGAAAAATTCCATTATCTTTGCATTCTATTTTCCTACAAACTTTGAAGTCTTACTGTATAATTGTGAAGTTTTAAAAGAGGACGTCTCCTCTCATTTCATTGTCAATGTAACTCTTAGACTTAAAATAAACAAGTATAAATGTTTAAGTCTCTTTTCTCCTTGTGTTTGATAAAAAGGTCTAGCACTTTGTAGGAACCACACATGGAATCAACACAGGTTCCTCAGTTGTAGTTGTCCCTGCATCCCAAGACATTGGAATTCCCATCAACTCTTCTTGATGGTGTAGGCTTTAAAGAGCTACAGCAAATAAGGCAGATGAAATCTTTTAGATTTAATATTCAAATTAGTTTGTCATACCGATCCTTTTTTAAAAACTAGCAAAATCCTATGTCACAACCGAGGTATAAAGTTCCAGTTCTAATTTGCAGAGAGAGATGACAGCTATTGCACTTGTGTGAGGCACCTTGGTGGCATAGTGATGAGGATTGGGCTACTAGCCACAAGGTCAGCAGTTTGAACCCACCAGCAGCTCCACAGGAGAATGATGGGTCTTTAAATCCAGTAAAGAATTTAAGTCTCAGAAACCCACAGGGCCAGTTAGACACTATCTATCCTGTCCTACATCATGAGTTGGAATTGATTTGATTGCATTGAGTTTGGTGTGGTTTGGTGCTTATGTGAGACCCTCGAGGTTCAATATCATACTGTTACATAAGAGACACTAAACAAATTTCTATGAACCTGAATTTATTGCCGGGGGGAAATATGGGAAAGTCAAGACTGAATGAAACAGATGACTCCATAAACAAGGAGGTCCACAGACTGTAAGGGCCTTTGTTCTAATTCTCTACAGTCTATTGCTTTAAAAGAAAAAAAAAAAAGCAAAGGTATGGGCATGTTATTTAATTTAGCTCTTGGCTGTGCTTTCACAAGTATGACCACATATTTTGGAATTTCTACCATATAAAATTAAGTTGATCAAGACAATGATAGGTTAGTGTTCTTTGTTTGAAAGAAAACATAGGATGTCACTCCTCTCACCCCACCCCACAAAAATTCAAAAAAAAGAAAACATAGGATGTCAAAGCTTGAATGGATCCTTAGAACCGGTACTAAGTGCTAGGTAAGTGTGACTCAAGCCATGGTATCATAATCACCTCATATGTATGTGAAAACTGGAGAGGAATTGTGTTCCCAGATATCCCTGGGTGCCAGAGGGTATTCAAAGGGAAGAGGCCCAACAAGTAGGTCTTGATAAACCCCACTCATGCATGATAGGGCAACTTCTTTTATGTATTTCATTGATATATCAGGGTTTTGCCAGATTTCATGAGAAATATGGTTTCCAGTCATAAAAATAATGCTTAATCCAACATTCTAGACAATGCCCAAAATATTTTAAGGAATTAATGATGGGACAAAAATTAAAACCCAGATATTCTGATTCTCAATCTAGCCCTCATTCCACAGCACTACTGATACTAGCATACCGATCGTACTGTGCCATTGCCACTCATGCACTCAAATCAGCCCTGCCTCGTCGCTGCCGAGGGACAAGAGAAGGAAACACTGACCCACCCGGTGCCATTCTCACAGTGGCTGCTAATGTGAGCCCATTCTTGCAGCCACTGGGCTAATCCATCTTGTCGAAGGTCTTCCTCTTGTACCTCTTCCGAGACATATTTCTTCGTACTTCTGGCAGTGCATGGTACTTTCAAAATGCTTTCAAATGCACCGATTCTTCTCTGGTCTCCCTTATTTATTTCCAGTTTTCACATACCCATGAGATGATTAAAAATGTCATGGCTTGAGACAGGCGTGACGCCACGTGTGTCAGAGGAGAATTGTGTGCCATCAAGTTTACAATGGCAACAGATTGCAAGGTACCTGTGAGTGGACTCAATCCTCCAACCTTTTGGCTAGAGGCTGAGCACGTCACCAACCATTGATACACCCATGAACTCCCAGCAAGTAATACCCATTCCCATCAAGTCAGTTATTGCTTAGAGCGACCTTGCACAGAGTTTCCAAAGCTGTAAGCCTTTATTTTATTTCATTTTAAAAAATCATTTAATTGGGGGGCTCGTACAGCTTTCATTGCAATCTATACATCCATCCATGTGTCAAACACATTTGTACATGTGTTGCCATCATCATTTTCAAAACATTTGCTTTCTATTTCAGCCCTTGATATCAGCTCCTGATTTTCCCCTCCCCAACCCTCCATCCCTCATGAATCCATGCTATTTTTTTTCATGTCTTACACAGACCACTGCCTCCCTTCACCCACTTCCCTCTTGTCCACCCCCTTGGGTGGGGGTTATATGTAGATCATTGTGAGGGTTTCCTCGTTCTCCCACTCCCTCCACCCCACCTTTCCCTTACCCTCCTATTATCACTACTCTCATTATTGGTCCTGAGGGGTTTACCTGGCGTGGATTCCCTATGTTTCAAGCTCTTATCTGTACCAATTTACATACTCTGGTTGAACCGGATTTGTACTGTAGAAGTGAAGTCATGATAGTGGTGGGGAGGAAGCATTAAAGAACTAGAGGAAAGTGGTATGTTTCATTGGTATTATACTGCAGAAAAGAAATAGAGGAAATAACTAGGAGAAAAAGGACATTTGTAGAGATATACAGGCATGCACATATGTAAATATATTTATATACAATGATAGAGAAATAGATCTATATGCATATGTTTATATGTTAATTATTAAGGTAGCAGATGGACATTGGGCCTCTACTCAAGTACTCCCTCTGTGCAAGAACAATTTGTTCTAATAATCTGGCATTCCATGATGCTCACCTTCCCAACATGATCACTGAAGACAAAATGAATGCATAATCAAATGTGGCAAAGGAAGCTGATGGTGCCTGGCTATCAAAAGATATAGCATCTGGGGTCTTAAAGGCTTGGAGATAAACAATCAGCCAGCTAGCTGAGAAGCAACAAAGCCCACGAGGAAGAAGCACATCAGCCTGTGTGATCACAAGGTGTCAATGGGATCAGTTATGAGGCATCAAAGATCCAGAACAAAAACTCATATCGATGTGAATGAGGGGGAGCACAGAGTGGAGACCCAAAGCCCATCTGCAGACAATTGGACATCCCCTTACAGAAGGGTCTCAAGGAAGAGACGAGCCAGGCAAGGTGCAGTGTAGCACTGATGAGCATACAGCTGTACACCTGTATATGGGCAGAGCTTCACCTTTCAGCCATGGAGATGGCTGCTTGAGGTTGGCAGCCCCGCACATACTCGAGAGTGCCACCTGGGTGCCTCGGCACTCAGTAGTTAAAACAAAGCAGAAAGCAAGAACAAAGCAGAAATGTGCACTATGTGATGCTGATAACATATCAACATCCCATTAGGCAGTTTGCAAATTCCTCTGTACCCATTTATTCATTCTTGCATATGTACAACACGTTACAATGCACACACAGCAGATGTACTTATTCAAATTTTTCAAATGAAGAAAACAAAGGTTCAGAAAGAGCAAATGGTGTATACATCTATAGGTTAGTGCCAGAGTGAGAATAAGAATATAGTTCTGGTAATTCTTTCCAACAGTCCATTCATTATAATACTGGGGAATGCCATTTACCAGTCCCTTGAGGCACTAGACATCAGTCACTCAAGCACTACTTAGCAACGATAGCACACAGAATAGGCCTAGGCCCCGGTGGTATACAGTATTATCCTGCTAGCTATAAGGTTAGCAATTCAAAACCACCATCCACGTTTCAGGAGAAATAGGAGACTTTCTACGCCTATAAAGAGTCACAGTTTCAGAAATCCCCCAGGGTAGTTCTATAGCAGTGGTTCTCAACCTGTGGGTCATGACCCATTTTGGGGTCAAACTACCCTTTTTCACAGGGTTGCCCAATTCATAACAGTAGCAAAATTACAGTAATGAAGTAGCAATGAAAATAATTTATGGTTGGGGGGGGTCACCACAACATGAGGAACGGTATTAAAGGATTGCGGCATTAGAAACCACTGCTCTATCGGGTCTTATAGGGTAACTATGAATCAGAATCACCCTGATAGCAGCAAGTTTGTTTGTTTGTTTGCTTTTAACTCATTGAATACCCATGCTGGGAAGTGTTCAGAAGTTTAACCCAAATTTAGAGAAAATGGAGTGGTGATCATCAATAACATAAGGAATCTGCGCAGGTAGGAGAAATGAAGTCACACATGCAAAATCTGCACCACCCCCAGGGTCAAACGCAAGAACAAGACTGCAACACCAAAGACTTGCATCCCGATCCAGTAAAGAACCCTTGAAGCGCAAGTGGTTAGGCTTGGAGCTGCTGGCAGAAAGTTAGGGCTTCAAAACCACCCGTCACTGCTGAGACAGATGGGGCAGTATGCCTCTGTACAGATCGGCAGCCTGGGCCACCCTACGGGGCAGGGCTCCTCTGTGCTGTATTTTCACCATAGGCAGGAAGCTGTGTTCTGAACTGTGGGCTAGACTTGGGAAACCCAAGTAGAAACCAAAGTTCCCCCAAAGTCATATAAACAGTAAGGGGTTCCAGATACTTCCTTGGCCTAAATAGCTCCCTGATAAAAACGGGAATCACTGGGCCTGGCTAGAAGAGGTTGATCGTGTGGGAAATAGACTTTCGAAAGGGAAATGAAACCACGCTCATTTCACTGAGGCACAATCAGAAGGCTGTGTTTGGGCACTGCTGACAAGGGCCAGATTCCACAGGCTCATCCGGGAAAGCCAGCCAAGCTCACGGAAACACTCTCCCCTGCAATTGAGCCCCAGCTGTTCCAGCTGAGCCTGCTCTTTAGAGTGAAGCAAACTGGGGGGAAAGATGGAGTTCAGCAGTTTCACTCTGTTGGGCCAAAGCTTCTGCATAGTCCCAGCCCATGGATTTCGCTACATTGGCCAGATGCTCAGGGCCTCCCAAGCCAGTTTTACAGAGAGCTCTGTAAAATAGTCAACAAGACTCCGTGTGCATGAGGTCCAGGCCAAAAGGAAGAAGTCTAAAGGGGGCACTTGGTCCTGGTCAGCCTGTTTAGCCAGCAAGGAGCCTTGATATGCAAAACTCCCACAAGGCCCCCAAAGCTGAAGACATCAGCAATCATTTTTAAAGCAAGTTAAAGCACTGTTTTGTCGTGTTGGTGGTGTACGGTTATTTTTTCCCTTTATTGCATAAATAACCTCACATCCTGCTTACTCTGAATGCTAACTGCCACCGGGTAGATATCTCCAAACAACACACTCAAAAGCAATGCATACAAGCCCTTTCTTTCACCTCTGATCTCTGTTTTCAATTTTCAAGCAGGTATTTCATTCTTCAATACCACCAGCCCCTCAAAAAAATAAGATTGGTTACCCAGCTTCCTGACACCCCAGTGTCAGAAAGACCCCAACCACCAATAGATGTTTTTATGAGTGTCTTTCTTCTCACCCAAAATGCTCCTTAGCTCTCTAGTTAGCACAGCCACTAAGTCCACTGAGCTGTGTAAATACCCCCAGAAATGGGCTTCATGACCGAATGCAAATAAATTGCCTTCAGTTTCCTCAAGTCATCCTGACCTTGTTTCTGAAGAAGTGTATGCTACATCTGTCTTGCACTGAAGTAAAAGGAATTGACCAGTGTAATCATCGATGGGTAGGTACCTCTTTATATTTTAAGATGTTGACTGAAAAGGGAAACTGAATGGAGTTTCAGAAATCTCCATCAATGACCATGAAGGAGCCCAAACATCAGACACAACATTGTGTGTGTGTGTGTGTCTGTGTGTATGTGTGTGTGAACCTCATCCGTGAGCACTAATGCACAAATGAAACCTTGCTCCTTGAACCTCTCATGTCCAGTCTCTGTCAGTAATTGAAGTGTCTGGAAGAAAAGAGAATCAAACCATGAAATGAAAAAATAATTCCTATAAAAACACCCATCTTGACAACCACAAAATGTGTGCAAGATGATTGCAAACACTTAGTAAATCACTAGGGAATAAAAGATTCAATTTCCAAGATTGGTTGGGAGCTGGAGGACTTTCCTGTACACAATGCACAAGTCTTAGTTACTCATTTGTCTTTCACAATTCCCAGGTAGCAAAGTCCACCCAATGGATAGATGATAGATAGATGATAGATAGATAGATAGATAGATAGATAGATAGATAGATAGATAGATAGATAGATAGATAGATAGATAAAATAAAGATCAACTCTAACTTCTGGAAAGTACAGTTGCAGCCATTGTTTAAAGCTGTTCAGGGAGTGCTAAGGCATGAGAGAGCCACTTAGGACAGTGGGTTAGTCCACTGAGATTTATTACCCAGCTCCCTGACACCCAAGTGTTAGAAATTCACACTGATGAAAGCGAGCCCACGAGTCAAACTGTTTTCCCTAGGGGAAAATAAAATTCTGGATTTCCAAAGAAAATAATGTCTGTTTAGAAGCAGGTCTATTCTCTGGAGCAATGGCCATCCTCCCACATAAAGAGGGTGCTGCCCTCTAAGAGCTTCATAATGTTCGCTGTTGGTAAGATCTCAGACCAGGCATCATGTGAGCAGAGGAAGAATTGGAATTTACATGAGAGAAGAAATGAAAAGCATTTCATCTAGCTTCCGCCTTTTGTTCATTCTGAACTTTCTAAATGAAACAAAACATACACAGGCAGATAAAATGAGTCATTTAATGAGAGATCATAAGGTTAAAACTCTATCACCGCTACTTGAGTCCAGAAAGATAAACACCTTTGTCAACTACCTAAAAAGCCCCCCACCACATGCCCCATCAGCACCACTGAACTGCTTGTACAGAAACCACTTCTTCACATGGCTTTTTCGTTTACTCACACAGCGTACAGTTTGAGACATTAAAATCTAGTCTGAGCCACTTTATGATATAAACACTATTTCAGGTACAGATTTCCCAGCTGGGGTAGTTACATAATCTCATGTCAACTTGAAGATATATAAAAGTATAGGGCTGCAGTCTAGCCTGTCAATCAGGTCATTGCCAAATGATGACTCCTTGGAGGCATGAGGAGGATCCTGGAAACCTCTCCTCTCTCTCTGCCTTTACCTTCCTGCTAGTGAACCCTGGTTGTGGCCAGAGCCCTAGAGATGTGTCCACAGCCATCGGATCCACAAGACTTTGTGCCCACCAGCCTGTGATATCCCTGCATTCTGCACCATTGCATGTGGCTGGGTGAATCTGAAGAGGGACTTACGGACTTGAGTTGGACTAGGCTGGGACGTTTATAATTAATTCTTGATATAAAGCTCTTTTCTTACACATATATGAGTGTCACTGGACTTTTTTTCTCCAGTCAACCCAGCCTAATACACCAGGTGTCCCTCTCTTTGTCTTACAATAGAGCTGTTGAAGAACCTGGGTGACTTGCCTTGCAGAGATTCCCTCTGCTGACTAATGTAGGACACTGAAACATGCTCCCTGAGCAATAACAAAAACAAAATCCCTGCCACTGAGTCAATGCTGACTCATAGAGACCCAGTAGGGCAGGGTAGACCCCTGGTAACTCTACAAGAGTCTAAAGCCCTCACTGGTTCCGAAGCCCAACAGGTGACCACTAAGACACAGGGCTCCCCCTACAGGTCCCCACAAATTAGCAGCTGCATCAAAGATCGGCTTTCGGTTCCATTCTTTGCAGAGTAGAGTTTGTGTGGGGTTTCATCAGAAAGCATTTGTATGATTTTTTTAACGTAACTATTGACACTTTATTCATTCATTTTGGTTGATAAAATGATATTTTCATTTTATTGATGTATTTTCATGTACAAATTAAAATCCAAGGAGCCCTAGGTCACCCTGGGGGCTGCTAGAGGACAGAGGGTCAGAGAAAGAGAGGAAGACACTCAACAAGGTAAATGGCACAGTGACTGCAAGAGTCAGCTTTAAAGTAAAACAATTGTGGAGGATGATGCAGGACCTACTGTGTTTGCTTCTGTTACACAGAGGATCTTTATGAATCAGAACCAGCTAGATGGCATCTAACAGCAATATTGACAGAAGTCCTGGTGGCATAATGGGTTATGTATTGGGTTGCTAACTGCAAGATCATCAGTTCAAAACCACCAGGTGCCCTGCAGGAGAAAGATGAGGATCTCTACTCCCAAAAAGTGTTCCCATCTGAAATTCCCCAGCGCCGTTCTATCCTGTCATTTAGGGGTCAATATGAGTCAGAATCAATCCAATGGCAGTGATTTTGTTTTATGTTTGAATTAAAATAAAAGAGATGCTTGCTCTCATCTATTATTTGGCTTCCCAGTGGCATGTATTTAAGGCAGAAAAATGTTTTACTAGTTCCTTCTATTTGCCCATTTGCAAGATAATGAATTGGTTTCCTAAAATCTTCTGATCTGAAGATCATAAACTTTCACATTTACTTTTCTTTGTTTTATTTTGTCTTTGTTTTAGTTTCACTCAAATGAAAGTATTACCTTTTGCAGTGGAATTGGGAGTTCTTCAGGTGACTCCGGGTTTCTTTTGACACAGCAGTAGTTTTTGATAGCTTCCTACCCTGGGCTACGGTAAGAAGTTCCAGATGGGTATGAACTGTTGAATGTAAAAGTGATGCCTTGCTCTGATTTGATGGTGTACCTGTCCTGCTTCAGACATGGAAGCAGCCATGGCTCCAAGAATTCCTTCTTCTTCTTCTTGTTAGTTGATGTGGGTCAATTTTTGACTCAGAGCAGCCCGAAGTGGCAAAGGTCAAACTGAGCCGTGGGGTTCCCCAGGCTGAACTCTTTATAGCAGATCACCAGGTCGTTTCTCCTGGGTGAGTTCAAACCACCAGCCTTTGGGTTAATAGCCAAGTGCTAGTTACTGACCCACTGACCTCCTAACCTCTCTCAGTGGAGACTCCTATTTCAATAGCACCACTTGCCCGAGGGTCACGCGTCATTTCTAGGCATTTCCAGTGAGAGGACTTTGTAAACAGTGACACATACACATAAACAATGGCACACATGTCTTCTTCATCTGAAACATCCCCCAGCCATCATGCATTCATTCTTTCATTCATTCAATAGAATGGCCTTAAGCCACATGGGGATGATTCATGTTGTACTCCAACAAAATACTAAAGATGTCTCTAAATGAACCTTATACATAGAGAACCCATAGTTATATTAATGAATCTTAAGCTTTCACTGGATTGGAGATGTAACAGAAGAAGACTTCGTGCTTGCGACATGGTGCTGCCCAGTGTTTGCCTTCATGAGGAGACACTAAAGATATGAGTGCCATAGCAAAGTGTCATGAAATCAGATGGTGCCAAGTCATCCAGGAAAATAGCATCTGAGGGCTTAAAGGCTTATCTCAAAAGCAGCAGGCATCTAAGTAAGAAGGCAGCTAAGTCCACACCGAAGACGCACACGAGTCTATGTGGTACAGGATTGTAAATAATAGGATCCAACCAGAGGAGGGAATGGTACAGAGCCTATATTCTCATTGTCTGGTTTATGGAATGTTAGTCTCCTTAAAGGCAGCGCACCATCCTGTGCTCCATATGATCTCATAAAGGTAGCCTCCCTTAGCACCACGCCTGGCACCAGGAGGTGACTCCTATCCGAATCACTGATCTAAACCCAAGCACTAACATGCCATTATGTAAAGTTAGATTAATGTATTCAATAAAGCCTTGTGATAAATTAGGTATAATTACATATTACTTTTTAAATATCTATCCCTCTTTCCTGTGATACATTAACATGTGCTTCAAGGCACAAGAGTAGGAAGGAGAGAGAATGGATCCTGTTTTCCCAATAATCCTTACCTCACGAAAACGGACAGACCGCACAGCCGCAGCCTGACCCCTAGGAGAGGTGACCACAACCGTCAGGACTCTGCAGTCACATGCTGTCACCCTGTTCTAACTCCTGGTGACTCGAGAGAGCCCAGTAGCACTGCCTACCACAGTTTCCAAGACTGTGGTCTTTACAGAAATAGGGTGGATTTGAACTGCCGACCTTTCCTTTCAATTAGCAGCCAAACATTAAGCCATTGTGCAACCAAGTGTCTGTAACAAGACTCTCGTGATATAAAGAAAAAGTGAACACAGGATGTGCTTAAGTGCTTGACTGCAAACTGCACAGTTACCATTGACACCCCACCAACTGCCCCCAGAAAGAAATATCTAACCTTGAAAGTCCTATGTGTCAGTTCCATAAGGTTTTAGGAAGTCAAAGTTATGTTAACTGTAATGAACTTGGATTTTGAGATTCTTATTTTTACTTTAATAGCAAAAAGGTGGTCATATTTGAAGTTAGGTGGCCATCACAGTGATAAGACTCCTAGATGTTTGTTTTTTTTTATTTGAAATCCATTGGGAGGTGGTCGGGGGGAATGCCAGACATCTTTGACTTGCTCCTCCTGGAAACATTCAATCGTTCTGTTGTGAAATCCAAGGAGGCCAGCAGCACTGTGGGACCCGCTTTAGACTGCCAACAACCAAGCCAGAGGTTCAAGCCTGGCAGCTGCTGTATGTGGAAGAAAGGTTTGGCTGCCTGTTGCCGTAAAGAGTAATGGCCTGTGACACCCTAGATGATGTTGCCATGAGTCTGAATTGACCTGCTGGCAATGAGTTTGCGTTTTGTTGTTAAATTTGTAATGGAAGCAAGTCCAATAGACTCGTGACCCACACAAACATCAATATCCCCCTCCCTGGGAACAGAAGAATTAAATGGTGCCCGGCTATGACTGCTCTCAAAAGGATCAAGTTCAATGGTCATGGATTTGGTGGGAGAAAGCTGTATAACAAAACTCAAACTCATAAAGGAAAGCAGGCCTGCTGGCCAGAGATAGGTGGGGCCCTGACACGGTGGCCCTTAGTTCCCCTTCTCGTCTGGAGGAACTCAACCCTGTTGTAACATAATGACCACTAATGTCCAAGAGACAGCATTCTCCAACGACATGAGTTCAGAGGGTCAGTCAAGAAGGAGCAAAGGAAACAGAAGGCATGGAGAACATGCAGAGAAAGTGAGAGTGCAGGGTTATCCCTCCATTGTAAGGATAGCCATTGATTCAGATTTGCTCTGGAAAACTTCCCATAATTTACTATACAAAATTTGAAAATAACAAAATGCAATAGGCTTACTGTTTTTATTAACAAAATGCATGCCTTTTTAGCTAAGGTAGAAAATGCACTACAGCATAGAGTGGCATTTAAGAATGTCAGATCAGAGGAAGTTTAGTATAAACATATCAGGAGAAACTAACTCCAACGCCAGCAAATGTGTTCAATAATAATAAAATAAAAGCATCTACTATGACTCCTCAGAGGTGGGAAAACAAGTTCAGGTTTGAATAATATTAAAAGGGGACATGAACTTTGTCTGGGAACATATAAGAAATAATTTAGGGTAAGAGGGTATCATTGACAGAGAGAAAAAGGATAGATATGTGTTGGAAACAGGAAAAGACAGGTCAAAACCCAGGGTCATCCTAATTCAGAACCAATTTCAGAGTAACAAACAAATAACGGCAATGGAGCTGAAAGAATTGAAACACACACACACACACACACACACAGGAAAAGGAGATGAAAAGAAAGAACGGGGCTTTCTCCTACGAATGCCCCACACTGACACTAAGAACAGATACCAGTTAAGGGTGTGTGCACTTCCTTTAATGACATGCATGCTGGGGGAGGGTCCACAAATTCCTTAAAAGAAAATATCCAAATATTTACAGATTCAAAAAAAGGTCTATGGCTCCAACATGTTAAGAAACTTTTGGTTAAAAGACTAAATCTAATAACTTTTCAGGGACAATATTAAGAAAAAACAAAAGAACGTCTAATGAGGTGAAAATAAACACAACGGGAGAGAAAGAGGCAGGAGACCCAGGCTTCACACTCTCCATGTCAGATGGCCTCTGTACGCCCCAGCGAGCATCCCACAAGTAGGGGTGATGTCGTCCGAATTGGGATTTGCTGGGTGGCCCCACTGCTCGCTCTCACACCCAGGCCTCAGTCGCGCTCACTCTGCTCTGGGTGGGAGAAGATGTATGGAAGACGCAGCTTGGCGACCATGCCACCATGTATTCATGTTGAACTGCAGCGAAGAAGATCGAGGAAGGTTCAGGAAAGTGAGTTTGGAAAAAAGAAGAATGAAAAATGGTGCGTGGGTGAAGTAAGCTAGAAGAAAGTGGTAAGTGGTTAGAGCCGGGTTGGGTAAAACATTGTAAGGTGCTACACAACTACTACAGTCATGTTTCCTAAAACATGGAATGATCCGAGGAAATGTTCACATGTAATAAATTTCATAAGGTTAAAAATAACTCACAGAATATCAACCCACTTCTTTTAAATGTGTCTCAACAAAAAGCAGACAAAAGATTTACATGGTTCTATAAAGGCTCCCTAGAGGAGTCCTGGTAGAATAGATTATGAGTTGGGCTCATAAGTCAGCAGTTTGAAACAACCAGCCAGCTCCTCAGGAGAAAGATGAGGCTTTCCACCGCCAGTTCTGCCCTGTCCTCCATTGTCACTATGAGTTAGAATTGACACAATGGCAATCAGTTTGTTTTTGTTTGATTGGCACTCTGGATTAGGCACTGAGCTGCTCATTCAAACCTACCAGCCACTCCGAGGGAGAAGGACAGGCTGTCTGCTCCCATAGAGCTTTACAGCCTTGGTAGCCCAAAACAGGATCGTGGGCAGAAACAGCTTGATGGCAGTAGGTTTATACTTAGAAAGGAAGTCCCTGGATGGACAAATGGTTAAAGCTCTCAGCTGTTAAACAACATGATCAAAGGTTCAAGCCCAACCAAAGAGCCCTTGAAAGACCTGTCTTATCTACCTCTGAAACTCATTCAATGAAAATTCAGTAGCGAAGAGGTCCACACTGACACACACCGGGGGTCACTAGGAGATAGAATTGGTTTGATGGCAACTTTTGCTTTTGTTTATTGGTATAATTATACTGAGAGGTGTTTGTGAGAGAGGTGAGAGACATACGAAGGCCTAGAAAATGGGAAAATGTACAAGTATACCTTGTCTGGGCCTTGCAGATAATGAATTTTTTATATAAACTGAAGGTATATGGCAACCCTGGAACATGTAGGTGCCATCTTCCCAGCAGCCTTTCCCATTTCTCCCCGCTGTGTCACAGTATAGAGTACAGTGGCGTGTAGCATAGCTGTTATAAACACTGGCACACCGACAACCTCACCACTCACTGTGTTTCAATGCGCTCGTCATTGCCCTGGTTGGGACTAAACTAAAGCGTTCTGGACAAGGAAGAAGAGGATCAACAGAGGGTCGCATTTGTTCCTTTTTCCATGCAATGGGGTCATGCGTGGTTTTCTTTTAGACATTTTCCAGATTTATGAAAATATAAACTAATATTTTCCTATATTTGCCAGATTTATGAAAATAAAAACTAATAAAGATTAATAAAAACAGGAAGCTTTGCTATGTGTTCTTTTCTATATCCTTTCTACCAGCTCTTATCTAATGGAAATATGTGATCAAACCTGGGATTCCAAGACAAAGAGAAAATTAACACAATGCATGTGTGATCATCTTAATATGCTCTCCACACCCGATTCCCAATTCCAATCAAGTCGTCTCGTGTTCGTTTCCAATTGCAATAAGGAAAATAAACAGTGTGAAAGAGCATCAAACTCAGACATTGGAAGAGGCAACAGTTAACATTCATGAGGCCACCTTTTGCTGTTAATTAGCTCTCCACCAGTAGAAGCCTAGCTTTTTGATTCGGAAGAGTCACAGCCGGCCCTCACAGATTGGCTAATGAGCTGTCCACTCACTGGCAAGTCCGGCTATTCATCACGCCTCTGCGTAATTTAAAGGGGGCTCTGGATTCCTACAGCAGTTCAAGTGGAAAATGAAATCTGAGTAGCCTCTAAAGGGGAAATGACAACCTGCCTAGACTGGAAACGTCTGTTTTTTTGGAGTAGATTCAGCTAGACTAGTCAAATTGGGCTGCGAAGTTAACTAAATGGAAAGTCTATCGTTGCTGAGGTTTGACATCTTGCCTTCTCTCTAGAAAAGCAAAAGACTGAGGTGCCTACGTCAATTTGCTGTCCACTGCCTCAGTCAGAATGAGCTGAGAATCTAGTACATGATTGGAGGCTATAAGCTTGCTTGTGTAAAAGATGTAGCATCAAGTGAAGGAATTCTGAAAAGTAGCAATAAAGTTTGGAAGAGAGAAAAGACCTGGGAATTGGCAATACAGTCTAAGATTAAGAGATGTGACCCACAATCTATAAGAGAACACTGTTCTAAGTGGGCTTTCATCAGCATCTTCCCATGCACGTGCCTGTTTTAGATTTCAGGGGGGAGAAAAGGACACTGGAGCTCAGCAAAGTCAGCCGGCTACCACTCTGCCAAAAGTGCAGACAAACCATCAGAATGTGGAAATCAATAGCAGCGGGGAACAGGCTTCTTGTGCATTGATGATGGATAACACCGCCTGGGTGAAATGCATGGAAACAACTAACTTAGATGATTTGGCCGGCGTGGGTCAGCGACTTTCAAGCCTGAGTGGGAAACAGCTGCACTGCTGACGCATTGACAGTGCTAGGCACTTGGTGGGGCCATTTTCCTATAGCAAGGAATTAATCCAGGCACTCGGGTGTAGGCATCACTGCTGCTGGATCTGAAAATGAAATGCCCAAGACCCCAACAACGTGGAGATTGGTTTCAGGGTGTCTACCGCTCTGCACCAACTGAAATGTTTTCACGAGGAACTTGATCCTCAATTTGGGACTCTGCAGCAAGAGGTGGGCTGGCCAGGAACTAGCGCAGCCAGGGGTGTCACCAACTAGACACATGGAACCAAACTGCTGTGCTGCACAGGGACCTTCCCGCACGGTATCCGTGGGCATCCATCCTTCCTGCCTGGTTTCCTTTCCTTTGGGTCCAGGCCAAACTGTGTTCCCTGGTCAGCAGCCAAGCAGCAGCTAGAGGATTGCCCACTGGTTTTAAAGCTGTGTACTTAGCTTGTTCCAAGTTTCCGAAGGAGACGAGCTAGAAGACTCTCATCCTAAGGGATAGCCCAATGATATTTTATAAATACGTGTCAAGAATGGCCACACCCACACACGAGTTCATCCAAAGCACCTTCCGCGAACACTCGTGGTAATAATCCCAAAGTGTGGAAACACCATTGGGTGGCCACAGGAAGCATCTGAACTGGGAGAGCGGATCTCTTCCACACGTCGTTCTCTGCCTTTGGGATTCAAGGGCACCGTCTCACACTGAATTTAATCTGCTTTTTGTTTTCAACCACAAGGAGAGGTTTCAGTGAGCAAGTGCATGGGCTCTGTTGTTACACTATGGGAAACTGAAACAATGAAGCCGTGCGGCTTTTCCACACTTCAGGCACCCCTGGGAGAGTCAGGACAAGGGGCTAAAACCAAGTGTGTCTCCCTCTTTAAATCTAGATTTTTCTATTCTAGCCTTCTGCCTCCATTAAGCAAGCAGGAATCTATCGTGGCTAATGAGCCCATTCCCTTAGCAGCCCACTTTCACTCTTGATTAGGCTGAGAGGGTGATTTGTAGCCAAAGCGCCTCTGCCCTCACCTTCTGATTGTGTGCATCTCCCCTTCTGCTAACAGGGTGTTATGGGTGCCTTGTCTCAATCAAACTCTTGCCCAGCAGGCAGTTGGACCCCATGATGTAGCAGTTTCAGAAGCTGGTGGCTCTGACACTAGAGGGAGTGAAGCAGGTAGCCCAGCAAGGAGGAGCAGAGCCTTGTTCAGGCTCCAATAGAGACGCAGGGTGACTTTGGACGAACCGCCAACCCTCCATGGCTCATTTGTAAAACACAGATGCTCTCCTCTCCCGCACTGGGCGGTAGAGGAATCAAATAAAACTATGCATATGAAAGTACTTTGAAAAATGTGCACTATAAAAACACAGACTTTTCAAAGGACCTTAGAGATCATTTAGTGAAGGACCTTATTGCGCAGATGAGAAAACAGTTCTCACGTGATTAAAGGACTTGAACAAAGTCAAACGGAGGTAGAGCCACCACATCAGTCAAAGCACAATGGAGCAGAAGTCTCACCCCAATGAGTTTTTCATTCTTCTCAGCCCCAAAAGGACATACCTCGTTTGTCTAAATAAAAGATAATAATCAGAGAGTGGTGCCAGGAGTACATGAAAGTTACTTATTTCCATTACATCATAGCATAAAAAATCTGTTATTTTCCATCATATAACCACTTTGTAGCCTAACAAAAATAAATAACTAGTAATTACCCATCATTTTCTCTAAAAAATAAAAACAGTGCTATGATTAAGTGAAATAATATTTCCTACAAGATTACAGTCTACATACATTTTTTGGTAATCAGTTATTTTTGATAAGAATTAAAATATCTTATATCTTCTGGAAAGTAGCAACTATAAAATCTTTCAGTAATGAGAAATGTGAAATAGTAATAGGACATTTGGTTTCTTGAGAAAGGAAACCTCTCCGTAAAAGCTCTTCATCTGTTCTCCGTGGCACAAAAGAATAAATATAGGTAGCTCAAAAACAAATCAATTTAAAAGTGTGCCCTCCGATGCAGGAAGGCCATGGACGAATCTGCTCACCTATTGTTCCATGCCAAGCCAAGACCTGCTCTATTGTAAGAAGCAAAATGAGTCGCCAGGAGAAGTCTTCTGTCGCACTTACAACCCTTTCCAAAGCAATCACTGATTCAGCAATTCCTACCACAAAGAGCAAAACTAAGAAGTTGTGATTTTTAATATTCATTTCTCTCAACTCCATGTCCCTCCATCGCTCACCTAAACCACGGGCCAGTTAATGGTGTCCCTGTGACCCCAAAGTTTTAATGCTCACAAATCCTTTCCAAGTGAGAGTTTGGTCCACTTAAGAATTCCCTTAAGGACCAGGTATAAGGCATCATGCAAAAAAAAAAATATATATATATATATATATATACATACCATAGTGAATGAAGGGGGAAGTGCAGAGTGGAGACCCAAAGCCTATTTGTCGGCCACTGGAGAACCCCTCACAGAGGGGTTTAGGAGAGGAGATGGGTCAGTCAAGGTGCGATGTAGTACCGATGAAGAACACAGCTTTCCCCCAGGTCCTGGGTGCTTCCTCCCCCCAACTACCATGATCCGAATTCTGCCTTGCAGGACTCGATAGGGCAGAGGTTGTACACTGGTGCATATGGGAGCTGGAGGCACAGGGAATCCAGGGTGGATGATACCTTCAGGACCAGGGGTGTAAGGGGCGATACTGGGAGAGTAGAGGGTGAGTGGGTTGGAAAGGGGAACTGATTACAAGGATCTACATGTGACCTCCTCCCTGGGGGACAGAGAACAGAAAAGGGGGTGAAGGCAGACATCAGACAGGGCAAGATATGACAAAATAATAATTTATAAATTACCATGGGCTCATGAGGGAGGGGGCAAAAAAGAGGACCTGATGCAAAGGACTTAAGTGGAGAGCAAATGCTTTGAAAATGATGAGGGCAAAGAATGTACGGATGTGCTTTGTACAATTGATGTATGTGTGGATTGTGATAAGAGTTCTATGAGCCCCTAATAAAATGTTAAAAAAGAAAGAATTTTCCCTTAAATGCAGCATATATTGCTGACTGCTGCCTCATTGGCCTGAGATCCAACATAACAGTAGAAATTTAAACGTGACTGTGTCCTATTGCTTGTTCTCTTTAATACTCAAATGTTGAGCTTGGCAGTCCCATATAAATCATTCAGATCTAATTCGGATAAAACGAGGAATGCAGACTACTTCTGATCTTCAGATACAAACCCACTGGAAACTAAGTGCCACCATTCTCCATCTGACCTTGGTCTGATTGCCCAAAAAGGAAACTCAAGAAATCTAACTTCTTGCTCTTTTTTCCCCTGTCCTTGCCTTACCCTCTACGTACATGTCTGAATGAGAAGGTTTTATAAGGTTCCCTCCTCTTCGCTTATCATTTCTTCTCGTTAGTCAAGAACACCCCTCAGCCCACCCCACCCTCCTGCGTAGCAGACAGAGAAGGGCAAGGTTCGCCATTACTGGCATTGCATAAAGGTAGCACCATTGCAATGAGATTTTTATGGCAAGACATTAACAAGACATTTGGGGGAGGGGAAAACTTGATAAGAATTCATTCTAGAAATCTAATCTAAAACAAGACTGTGGACTGTGAACACTCATGTCCAACCCCTCACCATCCTCCGCTTGCAGATCTGCACCATCCCCACTGGCCCAGCCAGACATCAAGCCCCCCCCCCCGCCCCGGTCTATTTTGATCCATAACCTACATCGTTCCCTACGAAAAGTCCAAACGTTGACCCTAAAGTTCTAAAACTCAGAAGTGGCTCAGCTGTACATAAAACATAAGCTCTCTGAGAATTTTGGAAACAGCTACATCTGCAATCAAGTAAAATATTTCCATTCTGAAGAAATGCTAGTCTATTATCCTTGACCACATATCAAAAACTTCAACTACTTAAATCTTCCTTTTTCTTGGTTTATATGTATTAAAACCACTTAAATGAGCACCGAATTATTATAATCCACATTTCAGCTATCTTATAGATCAATGTAAGTTTCTATATCCAGCATCGCAAATACAGAAACATAGGCAGTATAAACAATCCAGAGGAGAAAACAACGGGACTGATGGTTCAGGGGGATATGGGAGTGGGAGAGGCAGGGGAAAAAGAAGCAGGTGTTAACAAACACAGGGACAAGGGAACAACAAGTGATCTAACATCAATGGCAAGGAGGATGTAGGAGGCCTGGTAGGCTTGATCAAGGACAAGGTAACCAAGAGGAATTACTGAAACGCAAATGAAGGCTAAACATGATAGTGGGGAAAGAGAAAAGTAAAAGGAAATAGAGGAAAGAACTAGGAGGCAAAGGGCATTTATAGAGGTCTAAATACAGGCACATACATAAGGAACTATACTTATATGTGACGACAGGAAAATAAATACATATACATGTATTTTTATAGGTTTAGTATTAAGGTAGCACATGAACATTGGGCCTCTACTCAAGTACTCCCTCAACACAAGAACACTTTGTTCTAATAGCTGGCATTCCATAATGCTCACCTTCCCGACACGATCACGGAAGACAAAGTGGGTATATATAAGCAAATGTGGTAAAGAAAGCAGATGGTGCCCGGTTATCAAAAGACATAGCATCTGAGGTCCTAAAGGCTAGGAGATAAACAAGCGGCATCCAGCTGAGAAGCAACAGAGCCCACACGGAATAAGCAAGTATAGAAACATGAATAAAACTTTAACGTTCTTAAAAAATCATTATTTGACTTGTTTAGTTTTCTAGAAATAGAAGGAAATAAGAGACTTTATTCTAGAAGAAACTAGAATTTAATAATTGAAAGTAATTTTATACTAATACAATTAGCATGGCTGCTCAAATTGACATGCTGAGATTATTGTGACAGTTTAACTACTGGAAGCAACACGACAAAGAAGTGACGGAAAAACATCTGGAGCAGACCCACTGCAAGCAACTCAGAAATTCAACCAGCAGATTGGAATCCTCTAAGGCAGCGGTTCTCAACCTGTGGGTTGGGACCCCTTTGGGGGTCAAATGACCAGTTCACTCACAAGGGTCACCTGATTCATCACAGTAGCAAAATTACAGTAGCTACAAAAATAATTTAATGGTTGGGGGGTCACCACAACATGAGGAACTGTATTAAAGCGTCGTGGCCTTAGGAAGGTTGAGAACTACTGCTATACGGCAAGTATTCTCTCAGAGACTTCCAGGAAGGTGAACAGCTGAGCCATGAAAAAGAATTCCAAGGCACAATTTCCTGATGAACAGTGAGTGAAAGTTTAAAAAAAAGACAAAGTAGCAGGACATGGGGTCAGCATCGCACTTGGGTTAGACAAGGTCAGGATCAAAAATCAAGCAGAAGCTCTTCATGGCAGCAAAGGGGATTATGAAAATAAATACAGATTGTGGTAAATGTGGCCTCGTATGGGAAGACACTTTCCAATATAATAAATAAGCTAAAAGGTAAATAGGCTGTAGATTTATGAAATGGTCTTAACCCTCTTCAGGCTTTTCTAACTCAATCAACACACGCCTTTCAAGAGAAACTCCAAGACAAGATCATTCTTACTTGGCTATTTGCTAAGACATTTGTCTGACTCACTTATGTTTAAGACGCTACATAACTTTTAGCATCCCTACATGTGGGTGGTGCTGTGGGTTATGTATTGGGCTGCTAACCCAAAGGCGGGTAGTTCTAACCCACCAGCCACTCTAAAGGAGGCAGGAGAAGCAGTCTGCGCCCTTAAAGATTTATAGCTGCAAGTGCCCTAGGAGGCAGTTCTAACAAGCAAATAAACAAACAAACCAATTTAAAAATTGATTCTAACTCATAGTGAGGGGTTTCTGGAACTGCAAGTCTTCCAGGGAGCAGATAGCCTCCTCTTTTTCAAATGGAATCGCTTATGGGTTTGAACCACCACCCACATCCTTAGCAGACTAAGGGTTAACCCATGGTGTCACCAGGACTTCTTATGGCTTCCCAGTGGTGGCTAAGTTGATAACTTCTTGATTTGACATCATTTTGTATCCCAAAATTATACTGTGGAAACATGTATGCTGATCGTTTGCTCTATAACCTAATTGGTTTATTTTAAACGTTGTGGTGAAACTGTATTAAAGCATATTACAAAATACCTGCCTTCCATTCTCTTTTCCTTTTTGTTTTCTCTACTTCATTTAAATAGAGCCTGACTGGGTCACATTTTTTTCTCCTTTTTACTTTTGTTCCATTTATCCTACAACTAAATGCTCAATAAACTTTATTAATTAACTGCATACAAATTATGGGCCTCCCTACAGAGTGCAATCAATAACAATGATAGTGTGAGATGCTGGAAAAACTTGGAATTGGCCTCAAAATAAATAGCAGTGCTCTATAATAAATTTCCTAGAAGAAAGTAGGTAGAATATTCAGTAACTTCTTTCTTCCAAGAAAATATCTACTCAAGATTTTGCTCTCTAAATCACAAAGTGCTAAATTGAGAATGTTGACTATCCTATCAGTAGTCATTCTATTAACCACCATGTCCTAATGGCAACCTAAGTTGTTGGACATCCGAACAATTCCAATGCAATGGTTCCTTAGCCATTACTGGTTGGATATGATTAAACTGTGAATTGTTGTTAACAGAGATCACGGTGATGGCTATCCTGCTGGGTATAAAATCAGTCATCTCAAAAGCAGAAGTGGGGGTGCTACTAAGCATCAAGAGAAAAAGCTAAGGACAGTATGTCTTTTGGATACTGAGAATCCTGCATACTGAACCTCCTTATCCAGGAGACAGCACTGACACCAGCAGATGGGTACAGAGCACCAGCAGGAGAACCAAAAACCAGAGCATGAGACAGAGTGGTAGACTTCCCACCCTACAGAGTAAGTTGAATTCTTTAGGAGTCAGGAGGCTAACCTGGAGAGCAGGGTGCCTCTGGGCATAATTGGGGGAGCCTAGCGGAGTACCTTTAGGCTGGGACTTAATAGTGTAGTGGCATGCCCTTTGGGCATTTACTGGCAGCTATAAAGGAAACTTGCACTTTTCCAGGCCAAGTAGCTGAGGATTAAAGAAAGGCCTTTCTGCAGGGATGGCAGGGAAAAGGTGTCCTAACTGTATGCTGAGCATTTCTCACCTGGATGGATGGTAGCCTAAATTCCCTAACACAGCCAATAATCATTAGCATCATCTATGAGTTCTGGGTGGCAATTACAATGAACTATAAAACCTAGGTGAAAAGGTGATAGGAGAGGTATGACTGGTGTCCGATTGGTAGGTTTGGAGGGTAAGACAGGAATAACCTTTGCCTTGTGGCAATCACCCTTGGGAGCCAGAGAAAGTCAGGTAAGCCTCAAAGCGGTTCCCTCAGTTGGCGAGAGATTCTGAAGATGCTAGTGCAATAGCTCCACATTTCCAACCGCCGGATGAAGTGTCCTGGCCCAGGTTGATGCCAGGCCCCTACTCTACCCCTCTGCTTATATAACTGCTGTCTCCAGCTCAGACTTTTAAAAGATTAACAACATAAAGAGTATAAGATAAAAGCAAGTCTTCAAGAAGATTAGGGAAGCTCAGGAAATGAGGGCCCTAAGGGGGGCTATCATAAAAGTCTAAGTTGAAAATATCTTAGAACAGACAGGAAGCTTCTGTAAATCATATGCCAATTATATGCAAATGTGCATGCTATGGTCTTCAGGAGAATTCTGTGAGAGGCCCCATCACCTGGTGCTTCTGTGGATCCTCATTTCACAGTATTTAACTATGAATACCCTTTCATAGACCAATAAAGTACATTGACCTTCTAAACCAGATCAGAAAAATCTAAAAGGTCCAAAATAATCACGTATTTCCATCTACAAAATCTTACTGTAAAATAGGATTTGTGGATTTCACAGGATTTGTAAGCAAATTATATACCTACTCAACAGTGTGCCATGCAGTAGACTAAGTGGTCTACATTTGTCCCATTCAGTTTACCCATCCTCCACACAGCCCTGGTGTAGAAGGCTAATAGCTCCATTTTGTGGAAACATTAGGAACTTTAAAAGATTCAGGAAACGGTCCAATCAAACAGTGAGCAGGGTGTCAAGCCCATGCTCATGTCAGCTCCACGTGCTGCAGACCCTGAGCTCCCTCCGCGCTACTCTTCCCCGCCACAGCTGGGAGGAAAAACTAAACAGACAATCTTCCAATCGCACGTCTCTGGGTATGCAAACCACTGGAATTCAACAACTAATGCAAAGGTTGGCCATCTGAACCCACCCCCCCACGCCCCGCCCAGTGACACTGCAGGAGAACCTGGGACCCTGTTTCTGTCGAGATTCGGTAAGAAAACGTGTGGAGCTCCTGGGCCTGGTAACACATGGGGTCCCTGTATGTCGGAACCAACTGGACCGCAATGGTTTTTTTAAGAACTCAGACGAGGCAGCGCCTTCATTTCTTCTAGGTCTAATATTCTGTTTCTTTTCCCCTTTTTATGGGTAGTATCATAGGAAATCAGATAAAAGAAGGTTTTTTGCCTGCCTCATCTTCCTTAATAATATATTAAAAAGTAAGACTATGTGAATTCATAATGTTCCCTCAAATCTTTATCTAGATGAGAGCCCAAAGAAAAATGAAACCCGAATAGATCAGAACTCCAGCCAATGCTGCAGACACCTTTATTCTCCTAGTCAAAGATGTCTACATTTTATTTTTCTGTTCATAAAACTTCATAATTAAAATTGCAAAGAGCAGCCTAATCTGTTCCCTCATTTTAGTGCCTCCATACATCACTGGCTCTGCTGACCTAATAAAAAGAGCTCATCTTTCCCGTATCAATGGATGTACCAAATCACTGATTAGCCAGGGTCCATTTTGTGTACAGACTCGCTTCGTGTTTAATATATCAACTCCATTAACTGCTTAATTCCATTTCCAAGATTTAACAAAGCAAATTCAAAACACCATTCAACAAACTTCCTGACAATATCAGGGTCCCCAGACTCGATTTTTCTTATCTCCTTAGTTCTTCTGTATTTTTAAACAACTTTTTAAGTCACTCAGGAAAGTGACCGAGGGCCAAGAGAAGACAGCAGTACCAAATCCCCTGTTCACGACTTCACACAGTTCACAGGTCATGTCACTAGTAGTGACCTGGGTGAGCTGAAGCAAGTGGAAGGAATCCCACTAAGCTTCTCTTCATACATCTAACAACAGCGCACTGAAATTGCCCTGTCTGCTGGATTGGAGGCTTTGGAGAGGATGTGACGGGGGAGGGGAGGTTTGCCTTCTTCAAGGCTGTAGGGAGAGCAGTCACTGGCTTTGTTAATAGCATGCCAACGCAGTCACTTCTGCTTGTGGGGCTGCTGAAATCCCCAGGAGAGGCACGTTGTGTGACGTGAAGCCAGCTATTGCTGAGCGAGGTCTAGGGAATAATTAGAAAGCAGGCATTTTGACTTTTAAATATTCTGCTGTCTTTAAGTGGTTTAAATAATTCCTAAGTATCAGTGCCGCCAGGGAGAGCCGAGTGTCAGGAGCAGAATGGATGTTGTTGCTAACAGCCAACAGCTGGAAAGGGACCGTGACAATGCCCCCTGCTTTGCAATACTTCCCCTGTGCCCTGTGCAACCAGCTTGGGAATCTCATAGCCAATATGGGAACCGAAAGCTCATCTATCTACTTGTCAGGAGCGCTGCAGGCATCCCAAGTACAAGCCTTCTCAGCTTGACCAGGGCTGAGCTGGACCATGACCTAAGGGAAAGCTGTTCAAGGGTACGAGGCCTTCTATGGTAATTAATCCTCTGGGAGGAGGCAAGATCCCCAATGTCACCTGAACATAAAAGACCAGCAAGGGCCACAATTCGAGTTTGTATGGGGAGAGGTTTATCAGGGTTGCGCTCGCTCACCATACTTATTCAAACTGTGCGCTGAGCAAACATTCAGAAAAGCCGTATGACAGGAAGAACAAAGCAGTATCGTGATTGTAGGAAGATTTATCAACCTGTGATATACAGACAATATAACTTTGCTGGCTGAAAGTGAGGAACACTTGAAGTATTTGCTGATGAAGATCAAGGATTGTAGCCTTCCATATGTATTACAACTCTATGTAAAAAAATATAAAAAACCAAAATCCTTACAATGTCACCAATAGTTAAGACCATGATGAAGGGAAACAAGGTTCAACTGGTCAAAGATTTCATCTTGCTTGGCTCCACAATCAATCCTCATGGCAACAGGAGGCAAGGGACCGAGGGTGCATCGCATTAGGTAAATCCGCTGCACAAGACCTGCCTAGAAAAGCAAGTAGGTTACTTTGAGGACTAAGGTCCTCCTGACCCAAGCCGTGGTGTTTTCCATTGCCTCGTATGCAAGTGGAAGTGGGAAATTGAGTAAATGTCCGAAGAAAAATCAGTGCATTTGAATTCTGGTGCTGGAGAAGAATATTGAACTTGTCATGGACTGCCAAAAGAACAAATGGATCGATTTTAGAAAAGGGTACAACCAGAATCCGCTTTAGAGGCAAGGATGATGAAACTTCATCTCATGTACTTTGGACATGTTATCAGGAGAGACGAGTTCGGGGAGAAGTACATTACGCTTGAAAATATGAGGGGCAACAAAAAAGAGGAAGGCCGTTCAGGAAATGGATCGACACAGCAGGTTCAAATGTAGGAACAGGTGGGCGGGTGGGTCTTCTGTTGCACATAGGCTCACGATGAGTCCGACCTCCGGGGTGGCACAGCAATAGATGCTTTGCAGAGATCACACCAAAAAGGTTACAGAGAAAAGTTGCATCAGAAAATTAAGTGCCTCTGCCAAGATAATCTTCTGGGAGCTTTCATTGGCTCTCACCAGTGCTTTTCTAGCACGCCAAGATCTCCCCGTGCAACTGTTGACTTTCCTCTTGGAGATTTCACGTGCCTTTGTGTGCTGTCCTCTCTGCTCTAAACACCACAGTCCTACTTAAATCTTCTCCTCTCATAGCTATTTCCACCTGTGTTGTTGTTGAAAATGTACAGAATGAAACAAACATCTATTCAAGTGTTTCCCTATATACAATTAATGACACTGAGTAATTCTCTGAGTTGTACAACCACTCTCGCCCCACTCATTTCAGAGGTTGCTCTCCCCCACATTGCATAAACTCATTCCCCCCTAACATTGCTATCCAATCTTCCAAGCTGCTGTTGTCATTTTGATCCATATAGGTACTTAACTTACTGTAATATTGAAGGCACAGAAGTTTACTATTTTAGGTAAACTATTTTTGGGTATGAAGAAGACTTTAGGGAATTTTTTGGTTTATATGTAACAGATTATCTCAGGGAAATAGTCTCAAATGATTCATCCAATCTTCATGGCTCCAGACGCTCTGGAGTCCACGTAACTCGGAGATCCTCTATCCATCTTTAAATTGGTGTCTATGCCACCTTCTCTTCCCTCTGCCCTACACAATACCACCAGAATAACTTCCCAACATACACGCTGATCATTTCCTTCAACTACTCAAAAAATGTCCAATCACTACAGAAATCTCCAACAGCTCAATGACAGCCTAACTCCATGACCCTCCAAGATATGTACATAGGAATCCTGGCCAGTATATTATGGCACTCTGATAAGAAATATATTTGATTATTTATTTCTGCTAGAGCAAGATATTTTCAAATGAGCTGCCAAGGGCCTTCTTCAAGATAAGAAAATGCAGTAAACTCTTTAAAAACCCTGGTTTCATTTTTGTTACTCTAGCTTTTAACAAATAAGAAATTGAAGCTCTGCAGCTTTCCCAAATCATATTAACAGAGATAGAGTTCAAATCTAGATTTGCTTAACTCCTATTTTAAAACAAAGCGAGTTATTTCCAGAGGTCTTATAGAAGTGCGAAGGATTAACTTAATATAAATAGAGATACTTCTGGCCACAGGCTTGTAAGAACACCTTTTGAAGAAATGATCTTTGAGTTACCTCTAAGGAATGTATAAGGCCTCAACAGACAAAAGGCAGGCATGGAAAAATAGCAGGAGCACTTTTAGAATGGCTGAGTTTCAGAAGATGTCTTGTGGTCACGCTGTGATAAAAAAAAGAGTGGAAGAATAAAACTGTGTTTTTAAGTCAAGTCTGAAGGATTTAAAATATATCCTGTGGGGAACACATAACTTGAAAAGGATGCATAATGGTTAATTTTCTTTTTTAGAAGGAAAATTATTAAAGACAGGAGGATATGTTCAAGAAGCAATGTATTAAAGCTTAGAAATTACAGAAGGCTCTACCACTGGAGTCAGGAAAATGGTCTAGGGAAAGCTAAGAAATAAGAAGGACTAGAGATAGATTACTAAGGATAAGTTAATAAAATCTGACAACTAATTAAATATGAAGGAGGAGGAAATGGCAGGAATAAGGTGTTGAGACATTTCCAATCTGATAATGCGGGATATGAAGGCGTCATTAAGCCTGAAAACAAAGGAGGAAGACGATGAGAACAATAGAAGAAATGTTTCCGGGAGGTATCATTTTGAATAAAGGAATGAATGAAAATAGGAGTCTAGAATTCCAGAGAAAGGCCCAACTTTTTTTGGGGGGGGGGGGAGACTGTATAACAGTAATATTTGTTGTTTTTAGGTACTATCAAGTCAATTCCAACTCAGAGACTCCATATGAATTTTGCCACAGGGTTTTCTGGGCTTAATCATTATGGAAGTCAACAGTCAAATATTTTTTCCCGTCTGGGTTTCAACTTCCAGCCTTTCAGTTAGCAGCTGAGTACTTAACCGTTGCACCACCAGACTCGTACATCAATAATAGTCAGTACTAGTTATCTATTCTCTGCAAGGCAGTGTGCAGGACCCTTCACATACACATTTATTCTTCAAAGGAACCCCGAGGAACACATATTATCATCCTCAGTTCACAGATAAGGAAAATGGAAGTTCAGAAAGCATACATGCCTAAGTCAGCAAATCATGTGAAAAGTCCACAGAAAAGGAAATACAGAAGACTTGGAACTCATGAAAAATGAGTGCCCTCCTCAATATTCAGTAAGTATATTCATTCGCCCTAATCTAAAAAGGATGTGTTCTTACAATGTGGCCCTCCTACATACTTGCTCCCATGAAGTGATTGCTGAAGAGATGGGTGATACAGCAAAGTGTGGTGGGGAAAAAAATGAAGGCGCCCAGTTATTAGAAAGACTTGGATTTAAAAAAATGACAAATAAGAAATTGAGGCTCTACTGTTCAAATCTAGATTTTTAACTCTTATTTTAAAACAAATCAAGTTATTAAAGATCTTAAAGGTTTGTTTTAAACAAACAGCCATCTAAGTGTGATATCAGGTAAGTCCAGGCAGAAGCAGCTCACCAGCTAGTGTGATCAAAGAATTACTAATAAAATCCAAGCTCAGAGGGGCAGACTGCAGTAGAGTTTTAATTATGGGCACCTGGTTCGAAGAAAGTAATGGGAGCCTCAGTGGCAAATTGGTTACATATGGTGCTGCTAATCTCAAGGGCAGCAGTTCAAAATCACTAGCTTCTTGCTAGAAAGACAAAGTTTTCTACTCTTGTATAGAATTATAGTGTTGGAAATTCATGGCCTATAAGGGTCACTATGATTCAGAATCAACTCAATGGTAGTGAGTTTTGAGATGGCTGACAATGAAAGGCCAATATACGTTTATAGAACCCACACATGAACTAAGCCTCCACTGAATTCCCTCCATCCATTGACAAAGGATGGGAATGGTCTTTCTACCAGACAGTGCAATGGAAAGGAGATTACTGAAGCTATAGCTGAAGTGAGTCCTATTAGTGTAGGGGTTATGTGTTGGCATGTGATTACAGGGTAGTCTGTTCAAAACCACCAGCAGCTCTGTGCGAGAAAGATAGATCTTTCTACTCCATAATCAGTTACAGTCTTACAAACCCACAAGGGGTCACTATGAATTAGTATTGACTAGATAGCAATGAGTTTTTTTTAATAGGTTAAAATTTAACATCTTACCATTCCTTTTTCTTTTTAAGGATAAAATTTAACATCTTACCATTCCTTTTTCTTTTTACCTTGTTCTAGCTTTTATTAATTCTTCTCTCCTGAAGACTAAAGTTTTCCTGAGTCTTATTCTGTTGTTGCTGTGTTATTTATTTTTAATGCTTCTCTTTATTTTACACACAGGAAGGTAAATATATAAAGGCAACAACTAGATTAATTGTTTCTTAGGGTTGTGAGAAGGGAGGTTGTGAGAAGGAAGTTAATAATAATGGATACAAGAATGAAGACAATGTTCTGAAATTGATTGTGGTAACAAATGCACACCACTTTTGATAAACCATTGTATTGTATGATGCATGAATTAAATGCCAATAAAACTTTTAAAAATTAAATAATGAAAAAAAGAATTTTCATCTAAGAACCTGTTAATGATCAAAAAGCTGGTGAGGTTAGATTCACGTATGCTCATTTGTAGATGTAAGATTGTGCAGTACATGAAAGTTAAGATGGATAACCCTTCAGAAACAGTAATACAAGTAATGGTTCCCTAAAGGTATGGGAAGAGAGGTGAGGAAAGGGAGGGAATGGAGAGCTGACAGTACTGATGACTGCATCACTCCTCTCGAGGAGACTGAAGTACAGATTGGCTGTGAATGGATTTATTGGTTCGTGTAAGATATGTCAATAAAACTATCAAAAAAAGCTGGAGAGGATGTGAAGACATGGCTTTCTCATACACTTTTAGTGGAGTTTGAAGCAGTCCCTTTGGATTTGGGAATATCTATCAATATACTAAATTTGTATTGCCTTAACCCAACAATTCCACTACCATTAACTTGCAATATAAGTATATTTACATAGGAAGCCAAAATAAATATAAATGGATAGTACTGTCTATACTTTCAAAAGATCAGAAAATGCATGTATAAATTCCCACTTAAGCTCCTGAACAGATAAACTATAATTTATCACACAAAGTAAAAATGCCGCTATGTGATTGCAAGGAGAAAATAAATAAATGCTTGTAAGGTATCATTCAGCGTTCACTCCAAGATGTTAAGTAACAAAGGATGTTTCCATATATAAAATATGCTTCCGTCTGTGTTTTAAAGAGATATGTTATTGTAATTCAGTGAATATTTATTATCTATCAAAATGCATTCTTTAACTAAATGTGCATTTGAATGCTGAGAATATAGCCATAAACATTAACAACTAATTAACACTATGATACACGAAAGTCAGTGCCTCAACACCATGTCGAACATATGCAAAGACAAATCCACTTATTCTTGTCGGGATGTCCAAGTACTTTATCTTCTTCCTCATTAATTATCACATGTACTAGTGGGTCATTTTTTTAAATCATTTTTTTGGGGACTCGTACAATTCTTATCCCAATCATTATATCCATCCATCATGTCAAGCACATTTGTGAATTTGTTGCCCTCATCATTCTCAAAACATTTGCTCATGTTTCAGCACTACAGAAAGCGATGTGGTCAAAGTCACTGACAAGCCAGCGTATCACCAGAGGAGGACTACAGGTATCGAAATCCTTAGTCCAGGATCACTCATTTTCCTTGACTCATTTTCTTAAAACACTTTTTCTAAGAGGAACCATGCCATGCTTCATTCTAAATTGCCCTTTCGCAGTTGTGACTTCTCTTATAGCCTCTGTTCCTACTAGAAAAGCAATTCTAGCAAAACAAGAATACCATCCTCTTAATCCATCTCAAATCACACATATTTCATAGTAGTATTTTATATACTATTATGTCCATCCTTAACTCAATGTTTATACTTCCTCCACATCGCAGGACCCAAGTCACTAGGAGGGCAAACACGCCACGCCTGCGCAGGAGTGCTTCTGGAAGGAAAAGAATGGCAAGGCTAACCATATGCACAGTCTCCCAAATATAAACTGCAAATGCAGTTTCACATCTCAAAACTCTGGCACACAAAGTTGTTTTCACTGTTGATGAAACTGTAATTATACTATTGAGTAATTTAATTAATTTTGTGTTTTATTACAGAAATCCACGATTCTGCCTAAATAGAGTTAAATTAATGGGATATAAATTAGTTTGCCACATCTCCAAGAATTTTTGTGAGAGACACTTAGATTTAGTTTGTAAAATCCAGTGAAGTATCCACATGATAAAAATTAATTATCCTTTTCTCTTATCACTTTGTCTAGAATTCAGGTAAAAATGAATAATTTTATGTCTTCATTAACCACTTTGCCAGGAAAACACTACATTTCTTAGATAAGCATTAAAGTATTAGACCAGAGAGATGACCCAAGATGTTCATTAAGTTCTTCTTGAAACAGTATCAAAGAAAAATCATGAATAAATCAAATTTAAAAGTTATCATATGGTAAAGAGGCTCTTTCATGTAACTGAAAGTTTATGGTTAAGAACAGCCCAAGATCACCTTGACTCAAGTACTCGCTCAACACAAGAACACTTTATTCTAATAATCCAGCACACAATCACTGAAGACAAAATGGGTGCATAAGCAAATGTGGTGAAGAAAGCAGATGGTGCCTGGCTATCAGAAGATATAGCATCTGGGATCTTAAGGGCTTGAAGATAAACAAGCAGCCATCTAGCTGAGAAACAACAAAGCCTACATGGAAGGAGCGCACCAGCCTGTATGATCATGAGGTGTCAATGGGATCAGGTATCAGGCATCTAAGATCCAGAACAAAATAATAACCGATGTGAATGGGAAGGGTGGGAGCATGGAGTGGAGACCCAAAGTCCATCTGTAGACAATTGGACATCCCCTCACAGAAGGGTCACAAAGAAGAGATGAGCCAGTCAGCGTGCAGCATAGCACCGATGAAACACACAACTTTCCTCTAGTTCTTTAATACTTCCTTCCCCCAATTACCATGACCTCAATTGTACCTTACAAATCGGACTACAACACAGAGAATCCAGGATAGATAAACCCCTCAGGGCCAACAATGAGAACAACGAAACCAGGAGATAAAGGGAAGGTGGGAGGAGAAGGGGGGAATCTATCACAAGGATCAATCTATAACCCCCACCTCCCAGGGGGATGAACAACAGAAAAGTGAATGAAGGACGACAGAGGATGATATAAGATATGAAAATAATAATCTATAACCTGTCAAAAATTCATGAGGGAGGGAGGGCAGGGGAGGGAGGGGAGAAATGAAGAGCAGATACCAAGGGCTCTCAAGTAGAAAGAAAATGCTTTGGAAATGATGAGGGCAGCATACGTGCAAATGTGCTTGAACACTGGATGACTGTATGGATTGTGATAGAGATGTAAGAGCCCCCAATAAAAGCATTAAAATAAAAAAGAATAACCCAAGACCATAATTACTTTTAACGTTTCGTTTAAGGGTACAAAGGATACTTTTTGCTTCTTCACCATTCTCCAAATTCCATTGCCATAACAGAGGGAATCTTTTCAAAAAGCTATATAAAGTGGTCTTTCTACCATTGTTATTGTTGGTGCAAATAGCATGCTTGACTGCTAACCAGAAGCGTGAGACCACCCAGAGGTACCTGAGACTAAAGACTGGTGAGCTCCTCTGAAAAGTTAGGTCTTGAAAAGCCTGTGGCACACCTGGTATTGGTGTCCTTGAGTCCGAATCAACTCTACAACAAATGGACAAATCTGCAACGTTTCACTAAATATTATAGTCTCTACCTCTCTCCCTTTCCTCTGCTCTCATCTCCTCTGCTCATTCACTCACTCACTCATTACAGTTTATCCTTTTAAACAATCTTGATACATAGCAAAGATGTCACTTTAAGGACTAAGGTACAAATGACCACCTATTTTCAATTGCCGCATATGCATATGAAACCTTGGCAATCAATAAAAAAGACTAAAATATTGACGAATATGAATTAGAATGTTGACAAAGAATTTTGAATATGCCATGGATTTCTAGAGAAAGATTAAATCTGTCTTGAGAAAACTCAGCCAGAAGGGTCTTCAGAAATAAAGATCGTGAGACTTCATCTCACATACTTCAAACATGTTACCAAGAATGACCCATCCCTGGAGAAGGACATTATGCGTAGTAGAGGGACAGTGAAAGAGAAAGATCCTCAACAAGATGGAAAGGCACAGTAGCTGCAACAAACAGCTCAAACATAAAACAATTGAGAGGAAGATATATAGGACCTACTGTGTTTTCTCCTGTTACACAGAGGATCTCTGTAAATCATAACCAACTTGATAGCACCTAACAACTACATTCACAGGAGCCCTGGTGGCACAGTGGGTTATTCATTGGACTGCTAAGTGCAAGGTGAACAGTTCAAAACCACCAGGCACTCCGGAGGAAAAATGTGAGACTTTCTATTCCCATAAAAAGTTATAGTCTCAGAAACTCACAGGGGCAGTTCTCCCCTGCCCTATGGGTTTCTGCAAGTCAGAATCACTTCACTGGCAGTGAGTGAGTTTTGAACATTAACAATAATTACTCTCCAAACCCACCAGCTCCTCCAGCCAAAAAAAAAAAAAATGGCCCAGCAACCTGTTCCCTTACAAAGTACCACCTAGAAAACTTCATAGGGAAGCTATACTCCGTGCTTAAAGCTCATTATGAGAATGCGTCAAAATTAACTATACAGCACACAACACAACCGTTGCCGAGTTGGGAAAATCCCACTGCCATCACTTTCCATCTGATCTGCCATCAAGTCAGTCAGCCCCCAACTCATGGCGGCCCCAGGCCCAATAGAACAAAATACTGCCAGTCCTGGGCCACCCCCGTGGGCAGCATGAAGACAAAGGTCTTCAATTCTTCATCTATTCTCCCCCCTCCACCTCCATTGCTCAAGCCAATGAGCCTTAGAGTAAAAGTTACTCCGTGTCCTCAGTAGCAGCACCTTTGTTCAGTTTCCCATCAGCACCGTTCCACAGACATGGGAGGCAGAGCAAGAGCAGAGTGCACGCAATCACACGGCACTGGAATGGCATAGGGCCACTGTACTGCTTTGTGAACTAGCACCTATTTTCATCATTTTTAAGTATAAAACTGTTAGTAAGATCTCAAGGAATTAAATAAAAACTTGAAGTTTTTTTTATATCATTTGAAATTCCGGGAACCTGGTTCTAGTATTTGACTCACTGCCTGACCTTACCTAATGAACGGCTCTAGGCCTTGGCCATTACATTATATCATTAAGAAATAGGTCTAAATAATTCTTAAATTACGTATTGCTTGAATTTTTAAATTATTCTCATCAATGACAACAAAGATGAAAAAGTGCCTACCTGGAAACACACTAAGTGAAACTAGCCTGTTTCGAGCCTTTGCCGGAAGGCTGAGCAACACAGGGTAAATGTGCAAGCGCATCAAGTGGCCCCTCACTGAGCATTCCGTGCAGGGAGAATGCCAAGGAAAATACAAGTGTGAACAATGAGTAGACTTCCAGGAGCTATGAGACCTAATGGACCAATAAAATTAGCCTGCCTGCTTTTCGGGTTTCTTTCCACTGTTTTTGAAAAAATTAAGAGCAATGTAGGGCAATGGCAAGCATCCTACCAATGGGGGAGAGAATGGTGTACAACTCGACTCTTGGTTGTTCAACTAGCTGTGTTAAGGATGTAGGTCTCCAGACTGAGTTCTCATGGTGGTCATGACTCTGCTGCAGAATCTGGAAAACTTTCTCCATCCGTGTCTCAAGTCTAACCCAGGATGACCAACCAAGACTGCATCTCTGAATCATTTCTCTCTTTCCTACCCCTTGCCACCTTGGTTAGAAAAAGACTGTGGAACTGCCTGAGGAAATAAAAATTACTTAGACCATTAAAATAGAGACTTAATTTCCATTCGCCTCAGTTGCCTGCTCTTGTAAAATGGTGGCTGAGCCAAGAGCGTTTCTCAGATGCCGTCAGAACTTAGGTGGAGAACCAAAGAGGCTGCCCCTCTTCCACAGCTAAGGAGTTTTCAAAGCCACTCTGAAGGGTGAAGGGCCTGTTGTTCCCACCGTGTGCTGTTGAAGAGCCCAGCTGCTCAGCATGAAGACTCAATTGAGCTTTATGAAAATAAGCTTCTCCGCCTTGGATGTGCAATTCAGTGTTTGGAAGTTACCGTCATTCTGACATCTCCAATACATAATATGGTTAGATTTTCAGAGCTACAGTTTTTATTGGGTAGTGGTCGGGATGGAGAGGTAGAACTAATTGGCAAAGAAATAAGGTAAAAATACAATTCAAAAGCAAATTCTGTTTTTCTTACAAGTGAATAAATGCAAGAAGACTAGTAGCATAGCTTAAATGATAAATTTCATAGAATCAGAATTTTGTTTCCTTTTACAACTATCTTAATATAGCTTTAAAATTTGGGTGAACAAAGTTGTGAGTAATAGAAAAATGACTAATTCTGGTTTGGGTTTCCTACCCAAAGTCAAATAGATTATTTTAAAAGTTGTATTTGTCAAGTCTGTGGCATTCCACTTTCACTGCGATACACTGATTCTCGATATGCCATGTCTGGCCTGTAAGAGAAGCAGATGTCATTCCAATAAGCCCTCTGTTTCCTTGAACCTGCAAGTCCATTCATCATTCTTGTCACACGCTGAGCAAATGCAGCCACTTGGACCAGACTCAAGGTCCCACAGCCTCTGTGAATTCTAAAGAGATGGGGAGATGATTCAAACTACAGCCACCTTGGAATTATGTAATATTGGTGAGCAATTACAGCATCTATTTATTACCTATTATCTCCAAGTCAGGGATAAATGATTTATTTAACCATATACTACCAGGATCAACCAGTATCATTTATCTCCCTTACAATTATTTCTCTCCCAGGTGTGTTTTTAGGCAAGATCTTCCTTGGCGATGTATCCACTTTCACTCTTATGTGGCTCCGTGGGCTAGCGAGGGGCAAAGTAGTAAAATCATGTGAATAAATCTTGTGTATCTTAATCACTCCAGCTGGCAATATGGCAGTCAATAGGCTTGAGTTTTAATTCCAACTCTTAAAATTCAATACTTAAAAGTAAGACATTTAAGTATCACTCAGTTTTACTGCTCATCAAGAGTTACCCATGCCTACCTTAGCCAGCCCCTTTCCCATTTCAGAGCAGAGATTACATGTAGAAAAGTACCTGATAACCTTATGAGAATAATAGGTATCTTTCCAAAGATTTCTATTCCTTTTTCACCCCCTGTAAGGGCTAGGAAATAAATGATTGGCAAAGAACTAGTCCTTAGGATTCATGAAAAGGAAGTCCTGCTAGTTCACCTTTGGTTTGAACACATGACAAGCACACCAGTGTGCATTGTAACATGTCACTTAGTATTGTATAGGCTGAAGCCTTCCAACAGCATCTCATCCTGAATATTGGCCCCAACCCAGTAGGAAGAAGGGACGGAGTGGATCCTGTAAGCAGCGGCAATTTTCTCCTAACTTTTGCCCACATATGGCTTGTGAATGTGAAAGTACCAGGCCTGGGACATTGCTCAAATTCTGCTCTTTCCGGGAAGCATCATTCTCTCTGGGCAGTAAGGACAACCCAAGACATGATAGGATGTGCAAAAAGGACGGCTGTTCCGGTTGTGAGCTGAAATGCCCGGGCTTGGAAATCAAGCCTTCCTTTCACCCTTCTGCTAAAGATGTGACAACCCTGATTTCCATGAAAGATCCACTCATTGCCTTTTCCAGAAATCACTCAGCAAGACACAACAGACATCAATAGCCTTCTCAAATGGGGTAGTACACAAGCTGATTAAGGTCTCTGGATGAGACTTTTGAAGTAGCAACGAGTTGATCTTTCATTTCAGGTACCTTCAAGGAGCTCTGGTGGCCTAGTGGTTACAAGTCAGGCTGCGAGGTTAGTAGTCTGAAACCACCAGCTTCTCCAAGAGAGAAAGATGGTGCTTTCTATTCCAGTAAAGAGTTACAGTCTCAGAGACTCACAAGAGCAGTTTTACTCTGTCCTATAGGGTCGCTATGGGTCATCATTGACACAAGAGCAGTGAGTGAGAGTCGAGCAAGAGCCAATCCAATGGTGTCATGGTGGCATACAGCTGGGGTGCTAGCTAACTGCAAGGTCAGCAGTTCGACTGCCACCTGCTCTGCCGGGGAAAGATGAGGCTTTCTGATCCTATAAAGATGCACAGTCTCAGAAGCCCCCACAGGGTCACTGTGTGTTGGAATCAATCCGTGGCAGTGAGATTTGGTTTGAGAGACAATTCAAAGAGCCCCGGGTGCCCCGTGGATAAAATGCTCAGCTGCAAAGGATAGATTGGTTCAAATGCACCAATGGCTCTGCAGGAGAAAGATGTGGTGGTCTGGCTCAGTAAAGTTACAGCTGTGAAATCCTGTGTGGAAGTTCTACTCTAGACTGTTCCAAGTTCTACAGTGTGTTTTATTTGTTGTTTTTTCTTTAAAGTCAATTCATTTTTTTTCAGCCTTATACAACTGCTCTGCAAACACATCTTTAGTCTCCTTTTGTTGACTTTACGTGTAAGAACACTAACCATATTGTTTGTGGAATAATTTGTTGATTTCCGTGAGATTCATAATGGCCGGTGGTAAGGTCACCCCTGATCACGTAAAGCACAAATACACAGCCTTTCTGACCATGCTTTCCTGCATGCGACTTAACTATTCAAAGGATAATATCAGGAGCCTAAGTTATACTTTTGGACTCTAGGTGTTTTGGTTGGTTTTGGGTTTTTTTAATGTCCTTGGATCCTTTGCATTTGCCAAAGGGAAAAAAATCTATATAATCTTTTTCTATCTCTGCTCATCTCTGAAACACAGCTCACCAAACACACAAATTTAATACAGTGCCTCCTTGGAAAGATGGCTATCTAGCTGTGTAATCTCCAAGAAGAGAGGGAAACACAGATCACAGAAAGCTACATATTACCCAACAGAGATGTGAACTTGGGTTCCAACGTTGGACTGCTGTGTAAGTGTCACCTTTCCCAGCACCAGGCACCATCACTGGTCCCTCCTCTGGAATCAAGTTCTCCTCCTCCCTCCCGATGTTTGAACTTTTGAACAAATCAGGGGCAGGAGGAGGAGGAAGATGTGGTAGTAATCAGCAAGAGGCACTAGTGACCCAAACATTTATCATCAGAAGGTCGCATACATCTCTTTGATGAGTGGCCTTACTTCTACCATTTTCCCAGTCATGAAACGCCAATGAAAGGGAAGCAGCAGAGGCTTGGAGCTGTGTGCAAGGGGAGTGTGGAAGGAAGTGCTCTGTACTAGCCTCTGTGGCAACTAAAATGGACCTTCCCCTGTAAAGCCTGAATGCCTACGGCACAGAGAATCATCTCTTGTTGTAGCCATAGTCCGTAGCGCCCTGGAAATCCTTCAGGTCCCAGAGACAGCTTTCTGGCCATTCACTTTCAAAATGCAATTGAACAAACTTTTAAAAACCATTAGGTGTAAAGCATAGGTTCGAAGAATGATGTCCTTGTGGAAATCACCAGTATCAATACCATTACCATCTTCACGGCAATCACAACTCACTTCAAGATATTGATCAGCTCCAGCAATTTAATAAATACAACACTTTGATGGTCTTAAAGCAAATGATTCTTTATAGCTCTTGATTAGGATAATATTTTCTTGTTTACAACCTTTAAGAAAAATACCACTGCAAAAATGCCCTGGTTTGGATCTGCTGTTATCGTGGTAACCAGTGAGGGATTTCCATAAACCCTTAAACAGTGTTGCTCACTGTGGGATTTGGAGGTTGTTTGTTTGTTCTCTGCTGATTAAAATGTTTAGGATAAATTTCAGATATTGAGTGACTAAAAGCCATATTCAGAGTTCAGCTCAACTGGCAAGGGAAATTATGATGGGTTTGGTGATATAGTAATATTGTTTCTGCACATTTTTAATGAGTTGATGTGGTAAAATTAGATGCCTCAGCTGATAGTCCGGTCAGCGTATACTCAAGTCTATACGGTAAGTGCAGAGTCTTGCCCTTGCTTTACGGTTCCTTCTCCCTCCTGCCCGTCTTCGCTTCAGTCTCTCCCTCTCTCCTCTTACATTTTCAGAAAGAACACAACATGGTTGGGGAAAAAATTGATGCTTTCCAACTTTGAAACCATTCTCCAGACTAGAGTGAAGTTTCTGGTGAGTAAACATACTAACTCTGCCCTTGCTGGAGGCCTCCAAAAAGTAGAGTGCTGGGATAAAATTCTTGCTCAAATTTTCCCTGAAAAACAAACTAGTCTAATGTATGCATCTCTTGAGCTGTATGAAAAATCATTAATCATGCCTACCAAGGAGTACCCGGTTTATGTTCACATGCGCATTTGTGAAGTGGCTCTACCATCAATGCCTTGTACCAACCATCTTCCAATCTCTTTAACATGCCTAAGCACCAATATCTATAGTTCTAAAAATTTGCAAAAACCATGACATGTCTGCCAGGTGCCTACTAGTAAAACCACTATTTTCAATAGAGTCATGGGCAATATGGGCAATGCTTTCTTCTTCCTCTTCTCACTGACCCTCAGATGGCTTAGCTTAGGGCCTGAGCTAACCACCTGAATTCCATGTCGTGAATGCCTCCTGAGTTGAAACCTGAATGTGTACCTTATTAATTCAAGATCACCATGAAATTAAATAACCTGTTAGAGAATCAAGAAGCATTAGTGAGATGATAGTCCATCAAGAACCAAGATAGTAAGATGGGGTGGGGGTGGGGGGTTCTCAGGATATCTAATTCAACCAATATAAAATGGAAATAGATAGTTTGGTAGGCCCACAGAAGTAACTGTTGGAAGTTTTATCAGCATCAAAAGGCACTTGGGAGAAAATGTGCCTCAACAAGATGAGATGGACTTGCCAGCACAGAACTCTGGGACAGAGTGAGTAGGACAGGATGATGTGTGTGAGCACCCTCGGGACAAAGAACTTTCACCTCTGCCTCGGGTTTCCCATGGCGTCTTAAGAAGTAACATCAGGTCTCCTTCTTTTCCCTCCACTATATTCGCACCAAACAACTTTTTGTTACTAACTGAACTCTCTAGATCCACGCTTTTGAATGTGAAAACGTTCTGAATAGTGTTCCAGGTGTTATCCTAGCAGAGAAAGGACTATCAAAATGGTATTCGGGTTAGAAGGAATCCACTTGTTGTCAAGTCTGGAAGCACTGACAGAGTGCAGTTCGTGAACCTGGGCAGTTTTACTAGGCGGATGCCACTCAACAGGGGGAGCCAGACCACGTGGTAAAATTGGGTAGCCAGCCAATTTTCTCCCTAGCAGATTTTAAAAGAGACAAGAATCTGGGGTATGGCCCAGGAAGCTGGCTATAGTGAGAAGATCACAATCCAGGAGGACTGTGAAGGGCTAATAGGAAAGGGGGTGTGGAGGAGAGAGACAAGGAAATGAATTTACTTCTTTATTTATGCAACAGACTTATTCAGTGCCAGAAATTTCTCAAAATATTGGGTCATAAGTGGCATGACCGTAGAATTTATCTCCCAAATCAGTATACTTTTTGAAAATAAGAAAGGTAATTTTGATAACTCCTCCGGGACAAAAAGTACTCCTATAAAACAGGACCATCCAAGGTAAACAGGGATGTAGTTTTACCTGATCGATATGAACTTGGTCACTAAATTTTCTTCACGCATCTACTCAGTGAGAGGACTAACACATTTCACTATCAAAAACAGTCTACAAACTTTTGAAGCATAGTGTTCTGTAGTTATTATTCAATAAACTAATCTTCCACAAACAGAAAAATCTTGGAATAATATAGGCCCTCTCATCGGAAGAACAGGAGTTCAAGGGTAGTAAGGAAAAGACACCTGCACTGCTGCTGCTAAAGCCATCTGTACATCGGAAATGGCCGACAGGTGCCTCTAGAAGAAGCAATCAAAAGCCATTAACGATCAAAGCCATTGCCATTAAATAGAAGGGTCTAGCAGAGTCTTATTATCCAAATCAAAATGAATGGAATTCAAATGGCCGCCTCTGTCAGAGAGGAGCTGTTTTTCCTTTCTGAATCCACTGACTGCGCCCTGTGACTGGGGGCTTCTGAACGCTGTTCCCGGGCTGATCAGCATGGGAAAGACTGAGCAAGGGCACATGCATGATCACTGCAAAGGCCCCGCCCCCAAGGTCTCTCAGAAGCACGCTCTCCCCTCGCTGCAGATTTTCAGCTGGACAACTTTTATGACTAAGGAAATGTATTCTGGGACGATTTGGCATTTTAAAAAGTTCAAAGTTGAAAGCACACATTCTATAAATAAATCTAAAAGGAAGTAATGAAAGGTGTATTTCTGATTTCTTATTTCACAAACTAGGAACTAGGCATAAAAATATTGGGTCATAAAATGCTTAAAAAGAAGATTACTAGAAACTAACAGAATACATTATTATCTATTGAGCCAATGATGGGTCAGATGGCATTTTGAATTCTGGTGGAGAATATGAATATGACCTTCATGTATACCATTTACAGAAAGCAATTTTATTTACATTTTTAAATCCACATAAAGGTGAAAGATGATACTGCTGCAAAATGGAACATTTAATTTTTGCCCCAAGGCATAACTAAGCGTTCCCAAGGTCAAATGTAGTACATAACTGAAATGAAGCCAGTTTCTTCTACACCCGACACAGCCCTCTCCCCTCACTCATCTCTCAACAAAGGTTTCTACTTGGGCAGCAGTATCTGGGATCAGAAACAAAACAAAAAAATCCTAAATCCATCCTAGTCTAATTTTACAGAATATTTATGGACATTGCTCTAATTTATGTTTACATCAGACATCCAGCTTAGGACAGGGCCTCTTCTGTTAAAATAGTTAAATGTTATAGTCTATTATTTTCTTTTTTATAGTTTTATTGTCATATACTTCACATATCACATGATTCAATTGTTCGATCATATTAATAAGAGTTGTGCAATCATCAGTACAATCCATTTCAGAACATTTCCTCCTCATACTTACTGGTGTCAGCTCCCCAATTCACCCCATTCTCCCTTGTCATAATCTATTTTTACTATATGGTATTAAACTAACTAGTTTTCTGTTTTGTTTTGTTTTTTAAGTTTCTTAGTTTGTACCATTTTCCAAGGCTTTTACTTTTAACAGGATGTAGATTTGTATCTGCCTTTTATCTCTGATAAGCTAGCTGTCAGCAAGACAGGACTTATGAGATAAACGCCATAGGAAAAACTGGAGCTTATAACGCATGCACATGTTCCTCACTTACAAATAAGCTCTCCTCTCCCCACCATCTTCTGCACAGACATGGCAAGTAATTCAAAACCATGTGTGTGATGTGTTAGAAAAGATACAGACGTGGTGGATCTTTTTAAACTGTGACGACAGTGCTTTATGTCCTACATACTACCTTACCCAGAGGCCCCGGGATCATTTTTCATATTTGTCAAGTCAATAGATGCAGACTTCCTAAAGAGACGGTGTCCCAAATATCATCAGCAGAAACTGGAGTCATAACCATCAGTACACGTGTCAACCTTGGACACCTCCCCTTTGATGGAGAGCTCCCCAAAAGTTCAAACTGCATCCAATAGAACTATCAAACCCGAACTATCAAACCAACAAAACTACCAATCCAGAACTATCAAACCAACCAATAGAACTATCAAACCAACAGCACTATCAAACCAGAACTATCAAACCAACCTATACAAGTATCAAACCAACACAACTATCAAACCAACCAATAGAACTATCAAACCAACAGAACCACCACCAATAATTTTATGCACAAATGAAGTTCACTCAGAGAGGGGTAAAAAAGAACTAATCTTCAAAGTTGAAAATTACAGTCATTAATATGACTCCTTCTCCCCCTCCATCGTATGCCTACATCTTCACACAAACATGTAGGTGCACACGCACACACACATACATATAACACTCACATTTATGTAATATAGTGCAGTGATTTGAGGCCCCGGCTCAAATATAAGATGGCTTGAGTTAGAATCTTGCCACTAACCAGACATTCCTACTCTCAATGCCTCAACTTCTTTATCAGTAAAGAGAGGTATTATGAATGGCAAAGCTAGGATGGGCATATGAATATATTCATATTAATAATACTCATAGTACCATACTCATAGTAATAGTGCCTAGCTCATAGACTGTTAAGAATATTGAAGGAAAAATGCCTTGCCCAAATCCTGCCACAGTGCCTAGGTATAAAGAGGGCAAAATGTTCTGTCCCTTGTAGTCATGCGCATAGCTTCTCCACTCTCATACCAAATCCAACACAGAAAACGGGGCTTCTATACGGGACACCCAGGCAGTGCCAACAAGAAACGGCCTACAAGAAGCATTATGAAAATGATACAATTATATAAAATCATATGAAAGGGATGTTGTGGCTCTCATCCCATCAAATTCTTCCATTGTAGTACGATGGACTTCAGCCTCTGTCCTTGGTTGAAGGTCCTTGAAGAGCCCTCTTTGTTACAAGATTTGAATATTGTACAAATCTTAAGATAATTCGAAGCAGTAAAAGAAAAGTAATGAAAAACAAATGCTACTCACAAAATGAGCCATGGTGGCAGATTGGGTTTCACTTTGGGCTTCTAACGACCAGGTCAGCAGCTTGAGACAATTAGCCACTCCAGTGGAGAAAGGTGTGAGTTTCTACTCCCAAAAGTTCCTCTGTCGCAGAAACTAACGCAGGCAGTTCTACCCTAACCTGTAAGGTCGCTATGCATTGGAATCAACTCTATGACAATGAGTTTGGGGGTTTGGGTTTTATTTTTAGGGGGGAGGTGTTTTTATTTTACCCATTAAGTAGTTGATATTTAAAATCAGATCTTTAATAAGTGTCCATAGCATCTGCAAATGGAAGCTAAAACAACACAGAGATTCTTCTTTCAATTAGGCAAACTGCGCATTAGGCCTGCGGATATCTTGTCTTTTAATTTCTACAAATAGTTGACTAGTGGTGTAGGGACAGTCATGCTCTCCTGACTTTTAATCATATTGGTCACTATCCACTGTAAATCCACATGATTTTCTGGGAAGCCTTTGACAACTGTGCATCTGTCCACGAGCTGCAAGAAGGAACAAAAGACAGAATGACTCCAAGCTGCAATTAGCCCTCTGGGGCATGCCTCTAAAGCTATGCTGAGAGAACCCGGAGCCTTGTCCAGAGCCTCTCTTTCTAAATGGTTCCGAGACTTTTGGTTTCCCTAGCAGTTTATAATTGCTGAGCATTCTTTCAGCTCCTTATAACATACTAACCCAGTAAAATTTTCAATAATAACTCTAAGGAGCCATCATCCATTCCACTTTACAGCTAAGGAAATTAAGGGTGTTGGAGGTTCAAAGGTTCGCCCAAGGTCACACAATTAGGAGAATGCCTTGTCCCTTTGTTCTCTGAACCAGTTCATCTCAATGCTGCTTCCCAGAAGAAATAAAGTGAAAGAGATCTGAGACACAGAGTTCCTGGGAGGATGAAAAAGAGATTGTTTTCACCTGAAATGAGGTCCTTATTAGAGCCACTAAATCCACAAATTTTCCCCCATCACTTTTATGTTTTCGGTGAATTAATTATTAACATTGGCAAGGGGCAATGATGTGACCCTCCTGGCTGGGAGCTGGGTGGTTTGGCCTTGGGAACATGACAGCTATACTTAAGTATGTGACTTTGCCTTTCAAGCCTGTCACTCTTTATATATATATATATATATATTCACCATATATATGGTGTACAGTACAAACCCATCTGGCCACACACAAATTAGAACCATTGTAATTGTGAAGAATCTCAGTCAAGAATTCAAGACAGGACTAAACATCTCAGGGCAAAACATTCATTTTGCATACTTCTACACTTCCGACCATCTATTCTCAGTCTGAGATCAGACCTGCAGACCCAAACATGGTGGCTCAGCTCACAGGCACTAATGCATGCGTTCGATACTGGCTGGAGACAGTCTGCCTCTTTTGTGCAACTGTTATAATTCTGACTTGTTAAATGCAAAGAAATAAGATTGAAACTCTAACCTGAGGTACTCATCATTCAATTATACATTTCTTATCAAAGAGGCAAAAACTCTGCCGTGTTCTGCAAAATCTCGACATCAATAACAATTAACTCTCACGTCCATATCAGAGAAATAGTACACTGATCTGTGAATAACGTCCTTGCACATGCAGTGGTCTGCATCTTTTTCTGCATTTAATTCTGGAAAACAATACATGGTTGTGCCTTGTTACAAGAAACTGTATTGCACATAACTAGAAAAGATCTATGAGTGAAGGTGTTTCATATTTTCAATCTCAAAATCTATGTAACCAGCCTTGCTACCAACGGCACAGCTGCTCCAACGACAAATCGCAACCCGCCGCTCAGCAAGTAGATGCAAGAATTAGCACTTTCCTTGAAAACTCCTCACACAAAACGTTCAGTGAGTCTCAATGAACTCAAGCCACAGCTTTAAGACTTATTATGTGCAACACGGGATGGAAATGTGGGCAGCCAGTTGGCAAGTCACAGCATTCTTTCTCTTTTACAAGATGTGTGAACACAGTTGTATTCTGGTCATTTGAGGGGAGGGATGCAAAATGTAGTATAATTATTCTGGATAACTTTGTTGTGGCATGGGGGAAAATATAACAGGCTTTGAAAATGTCACCATGCTTTCTAACACTGTATAATTCTCAATCCACTAATGCAAAGGGGGAAAGGGAGTTACATTCCCCATTAAAAATGAACAGTAAGAAAAAAGAAAGCCATAGTGGAGTTTGTGGCCGTTCTTAGAGACCCATAAACCGATGATGGAATAATTGAGAAAATGTAGTTTTTAACATATGTTTGGAGGAAGGAGAAAGAAGAAAGATGCCTAGTTTTTTTCCAATGTTTGTCTAACATTTAGGGAAAACATGGATATCATATAAACCCAATAAATATATTGTTGATCATTTAAAAAATAATAAAGCAATATTGATGATATTTTCCCCTTTCTTCTGCCCTCCTGCCTCCATTCCTTCCTTTCTGTTTTCCACATGTCATAACTCATCGATCTCTTCATAACATGGCAAATCATTTAGGTTTTTTAAATGTAGCATCCCTGAGTATGTTCTTAAATATTAAACAAAAACAAAAGGAAACACTGCTAGCAAGTCAATTCTGACTCATAAAGGCTCTATCGGAGTTCTCAGAATTTTGAGTCTGGGAATCATTAAGGAAGCAGACTCTCATTTTTATCCCCAGGAGTGGCTGGTGGGTTTGAACTGACAACCTTTTGGTTAGCAGCCCAATGCTTAACTCATTGCATCACCAGGACTCTTTCATAACTATTACCTGGGAACATTATGATTGACTTCAAAATTGGTCAGTCCCATAAAAGAAGAGGCAGCCTTCTGATTAGCAAATCAGCACACAACTTTCTATTACATCGTCAAACTCATTCAAAAACAATCAAATATTCACCAGACCATTTACAACTACTGATTGCACACCAAACCTGACTTTATATTCTTCCTATTTTAAATAGATACAATATTTTACAAGGACTTCAAACAGTAAGAGATTGTGAATGTAAAGCAGTCCATTAATTTTATATAAGCTGTTTTATATACCTGTGGGCCTCTAATAACATTCAGCTACAAGGTTACAAGGAGAGAAATCATTTTCTAAAGTTCAGTTGGAGAGGTTGAAGTATAAATACATGACTAAATTTCCAGCTATGGAGTCATTACTTTCTCTTTTCCAGAATGTGTTTCATTCTATAGCTGAAAATACTAGTATAAACAGAATAAAGTGCCAGGTCAAGTTCTAGATTTCCATTCAAGAAATGGTATTGCCAAACCCAATTTAGAATTTATCTCAAAGGCAAGAATTTTTTAAGACAACATAATTATTCCCCACAAATGTTTTCCATTGAATCTTGCAAAAAGGCATATGTATAGTTATATATCCAGATTGTCTTTGCTCAGGGTGTGTGTGTGTTTAATCTATAAGTGGAAAAACCCTTCCAAGTCAAGAAATTTTCTCCCAGCCTTTCTACTGCATTTTTTTCTGATAAGAACCCTACCTTAGAGAAGAAAAATTGTACCTCTTTCCTTTCTGTCAGTGATTTTTAATTTAATTAAAAGCCCTTCCAGTGTACAGCATAGTGTCTTTGTGTTGGCTCGAGATGGCTCCATTTTCCTACATATAAAAGTGTGATAAGTGATGGGTTCAGGGCAAGGGAGGAAGAAAAATGTGGGACCCTGCTGGTTTTTTGCAGTCCACTCTTTCTGCTCAAATTCCAGCATCAGACTGCAACTTATATAAAGCTTGGAATACATTTCTTCTGAGTGCTGGTGTTTTGTCCTCCAAGTTAATACAAGCTAACAAATGTCTGTTTCATTTTATTGGGATCTCCCATAAAAAAGCCAAGTCTGTAAGGCCTAGTCTCACAGTGACATTCCTTTAGACTTGAGAAAAGTAAATTAAAAGAACATTTCTGTTGTTATCAAAGCAAGCTTATTACTTCAACATAAACATGTCCTTAATTTTCCTTTCTCAGCATGCTACATAAATATAAATAAAAAGGGCTCTCCATTGGGTGTATGGTACATCTATCTCACAGAGTTTAATTACAGAACTTTAAAACTGAAAATGGTGGGAGGAATGGTGCTCTCCTGATAATGATTCAGCTGCCTCTTCTGACCCACAAAGGCACCAAGGTGAGGGCAATACACCAGGAAAGGTACGTTTCAAAAAGCAAAAACCCAAAGGGGAGGGGTTATCAATCAAGATCACATCAATACCCTCAAAACCAAAATCAAACTCATTTCCATCGAGTCAATTCCAAGCCATTGTGACCACAATTTTAATGTTCTTGTCATTCAAGTTATGCTAATTGTGATCTTTTTTTTACTTCAAGGAATTAAGCAGTATTAGTCCTCTCTTTGTTTTTAAGCCCTACACCCCATCTTTTCCGAAGTGATTGACTGGTGGAGAGGAAGAGGTATTTCTATTCTTCTAGATGAATGTCAGACACTCACAAAACAACTGCCTGAACTCACATGCACCACTTCTCAGTTGATTATAAGGGTTTTGACATTATAAGGAAATAGTGATGGCATTTGTACAGGAATACACATTTTACCCTCCCCCTCCCCCCCAAGCTGCCCACCAGGGACATCTGGCAACTTGTGAAAGTGAGAAAGCCTGCAGGATAGGGTGCTGGCTGCCTGGGTAAGGGAAAATGTGAAAGCGTTGTGCAATCCAGCTGTCAGGACCCTGAATAGTTCAGTGGCTTCTGGCGGACACAGGAAGTTGGGCCCTTTTTCACACGCCTGGAAAACCCTACCAGGCTAGCCAGCAAGACCTCGGACAACATGTGGAAGGCCTTGCACCAAAACCTTCTAAACCTACTTCCTGTCATCCAGTTTCCTATCCCTCTTTGGCTCCACGTTGGTTCTCTTCTGGCGGGCCTGCCTTTGGAAGAGGCTTCTCTGGCTTCTCAGAACTGTGGGTTGATGGAGTACTGCCCGCCTGCTCTCCGCTCCCCCAATACCGCGGGGATTTGCAAAATCCGGATGTCCAGAAAGGATTGATTTTTAATGCTAAAGCAAGAAAGATGAACAGAACTCCCCACGCACCTTTCGCCTTGACACAGAGAACCTCTAGCGCCGACACTCGGTACTCTCTGGCTTATTTCTGAATCAAATCATGCGTGTGAGCACCGCGAAGGGACTGCACGCACTGTAAGTGATGTGCTCTGGCCGCGCAAGAGGCCCCGAGGGAGGGGGGGTGCAGTGGCGCCCAGAACCAGGGGGCTATCGAGGGGTGGTGGTTGGGTGCATCGGATGTTTTGTTTGGGGCTTTTGGTTTGTTTGCTTGTTTTGGTTATAAAGTAGGAGAAATGTCCCCCCCACCCCCATCCTCAATCTTGAACCTAATGATGATAAATTCCAAGTTGCATCAGACCTAGTGCCTGAGAATCTCACCACGGGAAATAATGAGGTTGCCTCTCCATTCGTCTGCATTAAAGACGAGCCAGGCACTTTCAATAGCAAATATATCGATTCCCTACTCTGGCCAGAGGTTTGTCCTGCCCTGGTGAATAATTACTGCTCCTCTAGAAATTCATAACAATTAGGAGTCCTGTCCCCTCCCCATCGCTGGGTCCTGGAGGGTGTCCAGGTGACTCCAGCAAGTGGGATAGAAGAACAAGAACCGCTTTTGCTGCTTGGTTTTAGTCCTTCAAAAGGGAAAGTTGTTTTCCCTCTCCGTGCCTCAGTTTCTACTTTATCGAAGAAAGCTTCTGCGTTGCTAAAGACATTTCTTGTTCTAAGTTGCGTGATTGATGTTTCTGTCTGGCATGGCGGGGTGGATTTAATCGGCCATGAGAAGGAGTGGTCGCAGGGGAGCTGGTCACCCGCATGTGATGTCACCTCTGCAGGGGGAGGAGGGGGCACTGAGAGTGCAAAAGAGCGGCTCTGACAGCTGGGCTCTCTGGGGACCCAGCGAGCAGAGCTTCGTGCTCCCCAAGGACCAGGGGGAAACAACCGGGTCATCAGAGCCTCCTTGGGCCAGGGGAGACTGGCTGCAGAGAGTGCAAACAGGCAGAGAGTGCAAACAGAACTCCGGACAGCAACTGGGAGCAGTGCTGGAGGTAAATGGTGTGCTGGCGCCCAGGGGGGCGGAGCCTGTGGCGCTGTCCGAGGTACTGAAGGCTCGCTCTGCGCCGGGAGCTTCGGCCCCGCCTGCCACCGCTGCAGGCCCCGTGTGGACGCTTCCCTCCGTGGCGCCCAAGTAAAGTTCCCTCGAAGCCAAGGCTGGTGTGACTGCTTGGCTTCAGCAACTGGACCCCAGGGGGCTGCACTTGCCTTTTCATAGCTCGATCAGGACTGTGAAAGGTCACCTGAGACAATGGCAATAAAGCGGGGCATAGCTAGCGGCCTCCAAGAGGACGAAACCCGACTAGGACACTTCCCCATCCCAGGATCCCAGGACTGGGTTTCCTAGTTGCGGATGTGAGTCCTACATCGAAGAAGGCTTCTCGCTTCTCTAATTTCTGGAGACGACTTGAAAATAGTGTGTAAAGTCAATGGATGGGGAGGCGTCTAGGGCGCAGGCAGGATATGTGAAAGAAGAACATCCACTGACCCCTCGCCCGCCAGGGTCCCCTTGCCTCCCCAAGCGCCCTTTGTCGCGCTGCAGGTTCAGGTTCGCCCATCAGAATCCATTAGGGCCTGGGGTGACCGTGAGACTGGCCAGGGCAGGTTCTGTGCACTGAGGGGCCGAGCTCCTGAGCACCAGTTTCTAAGGAAACACAGGGGTTTTCTAAGCAGCAATTTGTCTTTTTGTGAGGGAAAGAAACAGCACTAGAAAAGCCTCCCGGGTCTTAATTCTCATGTAGATGAGACTCCAGGCTCGGGCTGCGGCCTGTGAGTCACCCCTCCACGCCTGTTTCCGGCAAGCATGTAAAATACTGTCTTCATTAATTTAAAGGGGGCAGGGGCAGGGGTGGGGGGGGGGGGCTCGGGATGAGCTCTCCACGCCCAGGCAGCACCACCCCAGCCCCAGAGCTCTGGACCCCAGATCAAACGCCCAGGAAACTTTCCGTCCAAAAGGCTGCCTAAGCCAGAAAACTCTCGCAGCCCCACCCCTCCATCCTTGCAGTCCCAACCAGCCTAATAAATAAAATATACTGGAGAAGGCAGTTTACAGAGGCGGCAAGGAGGTTCGCAGAGACCCAGCAAGCTCACCAGAAGTTTAAACAACAGCCAGCAACCCTCAGGGGCAGATGGCAAACTTGGAAACAAACGCAAACGCGCTCCTGCGCGCGGAGGGTCAGGAAGAAGCGGCCACTATACATCATCTCAATAAAAAGCCGTGCTTGGAAACCTGGCATAGTAATGGAGACGGGCGCGCTTTTCTGATCTGAGTTGGCATTTCCTCATCTTGAGCTGACAGAGCCAACTCAGGAAATTGCTGGTAATATTCATCTGGGGAGCACTTTCATTAAACGTAATTCATTCGACTTTCACAATAAATTGAGTGACATCCTTACAGCGGAACCTTTTTATCCTTGATTAAGTGCTTGCCAAGCTTTGGTTTCCCACTTTATTGTCACATTTCTTCAAGCGGATTCGTCAACACGCCAATCGCCTGCGCGCAGTCTTTACGAAGCTCCTGCAGGGGGTGGGGGTGGGGGGACAGATTGGTGCTGACTGGGAGAATAAGAGCTGGTCCAGAGCTTGACTAGGGGATAAATCCGGACTGCAACTTCCTGCAAGTGCGGGGCGGGACGGAGCCACTGGGGAAAAGCGGGGAAGCCAGAGCGCTGAACCGCCAGGAGACCCGAAGAGTCTCCAGGCCCACGGAGGAATCTACTCTCTTTCTTAATTAACATGGAAAAAGGTTTCTATGGTCTTAAAATAAGACTTGAAGATCCCAGGGGACATGGTTGCCCTAAGGGAACTCTGCTGAGTCTAAGCCAAGCTAGGCGTGTTCTTTGAAAGGGGAAGCAAACACACATCCTAACACCCCACGGGTGAGCAAGCAAACTTTCAGAGCTTCCTTAGGCATCCCAGAACCAGGAAGAGCCCACGAAGAGGTGCTTTCTCCATTCCTGCCTGGGATTCCCTTTTGACCATTAATACCCACGCTGCTGTGCCAAGGGAGTCCATTCCTCTGCAGGCCCAGGATTGTAAGGGAAATTGACAGGCAGCCTGCACTTTCTGGGCGGGGAGAAATAGGAAAACCAGCACCTGGTCAGTGCAGGGGCCCTTCTCCCCAACAGCCCTGCGCCCTCTCCCCGCCCCTTCCTTATAAAATCAAAGCAGCGCAAGCCAGAAAATTGCTTATTTGAAAAAGCAATACCCAAATGCTTTCATCACACAAATGCCCTTTTGAAAATATTGTCGATGGTGGTTATTACTGGCACAATGCTGTCAATTTCTGTAGTCTGCAAAAAATCTTCCCTCGGATAGAAAAGTAGGGCATTGGGCACCTATCTCCAAAAAAATCAACCAATCTCCCTGCCACCCGATATATTTTTCACCCAGACAACACTTTCATTAAGGGGGAAATAGCCGTCAACAATTCACAGTCAAATAGAAATCAACTTCGCACAAAGACGAGCCACGAACTTAATGGCTTTCCCGGAAAATACTGCTCGGAGAGGCTTGGACCAATTCTGCTGCTCTCCCTCTATGACTGATGACAGCATCCCAGAAGCAGCCACTGGAAGGCCACAGACCACACCAGTCCTCCTTGAAAATGCACTTCCAGTCACCTCCTGGGGCTGCTTTCCTGGTCTCTGGGGATTTGAAAGTTCAGGGACAGCTCTGGTAACCCAGGAACTTCTCTGTCCCACAGAGCTCTGGAAGAAGTCTTGGGAGTGGTGAGCTGTGTTGCCCCCCCAGCGACCTCAGCTTCTCTATAACTCCAGACAGAATACTTTGTCAGAAAGACAGGTAGAAGAGTCAGGAAATTCTGTTTGTCCATTGAGGTTGGGGGACTTTTAATGCCAACTCCAGGAACTAGACCTAGTAAAGAACACTTGTTAGTCACTGTGAGTTAAAAGTATGCTTTTCTTCTCAAGTATACATTCCAATGGATTAAAATTTTCAGTAAGCAACTGGCATAATTTTCCAAGGATGTAAAGTACACATACATATATAATCCAAAGGGCATGGGCTTTCCCAGGGGTGTCCACATAGCTGAGACCCTTGGGCCCTCCCAGCCTTCCTCCTTTGTGAGGCTCACCCCAGGGGCCAGGCTCTGACAGTGCAGAGGTCCTGATTTTCTTTGGACATATTCACAACTCTTTAATCTCTACATCAAAATAATTGCTTTGAAATTCACATTTTAAAGGACACCCCAAATTTTAGGGCATAAATGGCATAACATTTATGTACAAGATTTAGAAAGGTTGTTTTGTTTTGTTTTTCCTTCTCACTCACTTTGGTTTCAAAAAAGCAATTAGGTTAATGGCTACTTTAATTTCGAAAGTGGCCAGACTAAACTGGAAGGTAAGAGGCCTCTTCGGAATTGTACTGTGGACACAGAACTGACCACAATAACATTCAAACTCTTGCCAGAATCTCGGGATTCAATTTTTGATTAACATTGCCCCTGAAAAGCCGCACAGGTGCTCATTAGATCCCTGTACTCCGAGATGGGATTTGCTACAGGTGAGCTCAAAAGCAGGCCTCCTTGGCCACCTTCTGAAATCTGGAAGATGCTCTCCCTGCACCAGGGCCTACCCATCAGCTTGATTCAAAGACTAACTCAAGGTACCCATTCTCCAGGGCCAGAGACCACACTTCTATAGTTCATTTCAGGTGTGCTTTTAACTCAGTAAAATTGCTATTGCCCCATTCTATCATGCTGAAAGTATCTGGGAATTGGTCCAGAACTGACAGATCACAGGATGTTTCTATTTTTAATAAGCATTGTTAAACCATTGGTCCCTCCTCTTCTGAATGCAGATTTCATGTTTACATTACACAATAATCTGGAGAATTTCTTACTTGTGTTTTTTTCAGGATAGCTTCCCACCCCCTCTGTTATAGCAGGAGTTAGTCCTTGGTGATTTTCAAGTAATCTAGCTAATATGCTCAAGAGGAAAAGTTTGAAGACATATTTATAATTAACTTTCTGTTGCAGTATAAAAAATAGTTTCCAATTTTTGAACTAGGGAAGACCCATCTCTCAATAAACACGGAGACTTAAAATTCTGCCTAAGAGCATGTGTTCCAAGAACCCTTTGTCACGAGTCGCATCGTAAGAGCATTTACCCAAATAGAGATGGAAATTATAGATCCACTATGGAACATTAATCTGTTGGACAAAGAGTTGTTTTTCACAAGAAATTCTCCCCAGATTCTGCAGCCCTTACAGTATTTCTCTAGGAGTAATAGCTCAACTATTTCTGTATAAGTACCTAAACAAACCTATGCCTTCAGCATAATGTAGTGATTAGTCCTTGGAAAACACACCTACAATGCTAGGTGCTAAGGGCTTAAAAGGAAGATGCACAGAGGTTCAGCCAGGAGGCCAGTCACAAATATGAAGAGTGCTCCAGTAATATAACCTGTGGTGGGAGTTCATAGACACCCCCCCCCAAAAAAAATCACTCTTTAAACCTCTTCCTTGGCATATGTCTATTCATGAGGGTAACACTACAACCTTTAAGATGGTTTTGCCAGCTCTGCCTTCTTGGAGAATTTCCAGCGGCTCCTACCAACCTGCATGCATTGATTGCAGGTCCTTGCAAGGACTAGGATGTTTCCAGGGAGGCTACAAATTAATGACCAATTCGGTTCATTTTTCTGATGTTTAGAAAAACAGATGCACAAAGAAATTTTGGCTGTTTTATCTGTTTAATTGCCCTAGCGCTGAATGAAGACCCTCTGCTTCATGAAAAGCCTAAAATCATGCTCACACCACTGCCCAAGTCTTTCATTTCCATAGTAAAAGTGGGCTTCCTGCTCGCTTCTCCAGGAAGCAGGTTGAGATTCCGATGGCAATTTACCCTGGGATTGCATCCCTTAGAAATGCTGCTTTGGGTCCAGGCCGCCCGCCTTTTGTTTTTGTGGTGCCTGGGGTTTCCAATCCCCCATCCACAAAACAACTTTAGATAGGAGAGGAAAGAAGGACTTCTCAATCGCCTGCTCTGTTTTATTGTTCACATTTCCTATTGTTTTCAGTGAAATTGAAAAAATCGTCTCCTTTCTCTGGATTGCCAAAAGGCATTCAGGTAATGAAGTCTGTAACTAAACGGTAATTGAATCAGCATAATTTGCACACTGAATGGTTTTCAAATGCTCCCAGTTTACAATTAAAGGAGAATTAATGCGCTTGTTGTTGAGAACGGGGCGCATTAAAATAAATCCAGCACTGTTGTTGTAATGAGTGGAAAACGGTTTAACTGCCAACAAACACATTTAAAATTTAACACAACGTATTGATTTCACTTCTGCTTTTGATAGATTATTTTCCAGACTATCGAAAGAGTTGCTTCAAGCAATCAACTGCATCACAGCCCGCCGGGAGTCCTTGCCGCATGTTGAGAGAGAGCACAACCCCCTAAGGCATAAGTACAGTCCTGAGGTTCGGGTTCTGCGTAAAGGTGCGCAGAGGTGAGGGCGAGCTGGTTGGGATGCTGAAGAGAATCGTTAAGGAGCATCTCCCCTCTGCCTCCTTCATTCCGCGCTCCTCCTCACCGTCTTTCAATAAGCCATCTCTTTATTTCTTCCGCCAAACTTTCTGTCCTTCTCTGGGCTCTCAATGTCAGCAGGTCTATTGTACTCAGGTGGAGGGGAGGATGGTGTAAGATGGGAAACGCGAAGGATACTTTTTGTATTCCATCTGCGTTCGGACCCGGGAAGGCACAGACTTCCGAAGCACGGTCAGAACGGCTGTCTTTCGGGATTGGCTGCCCTGGCTTTCACCTGTTTACCCAAGGTGTCCTGAAAGGCGCGGACACTGACGCGCAGCGCCCTCTGGCGTCAGCTGCTGCTACGGTCAGGCGATAAAGGTGCAAAGACCAGCAACAGTGAGGATTCTCGCGTTGAAGACCACACAAGCTAACTCCATGCACACTCCACACACGTATTCACCCCGACTACACCTACACACGTTACCCGCTCACGTACAGAGTCCGCAGCCCAATATTACAGGCACCGGGCAACTTGCGCAAGAATGGCGACCCTTTGGCTCTCAGGCTGCGGGGTTCTGAAGCTCTTGGGATTGAGGTACACCACAACCGCTGCCCACTCACCCCACTCCACCCCTGCGTGTACCCGGCCAGAAAAGAGAGCTGAGTCTTGCCGCCCCACCCGGGTGCTCCTCCCCTCTAGAGGTCCCACTGCGTTCCCAGGGCCGCAGAGTGCACTTGGGGCTTGTTTGGGGCGCTGGGAGCAACCTCGCTAGCAGGGCGCCAGGGTGCCTGGACCGCCCGCACCGGAACCCTGGAATTCCGGCTCATCTCCTGGACTTGGACAGTTCGCGGGCAACCTCCTTCAGAGTGCTTCACCTCGGAGCCCAGTTCCAAGTGTGCAAAGTCACTCACACACACACCCCGAAATTCCGCTCCTGAGGTCCAGGCGGCGGTTTTGTACAGGCTTCTCTGCCTGGCGAGAAAGCCTGTGGGCTCCTTAAGCGGCTTGTACTTGGCGGGAGAAGTTTGGAGAAAAGTGGGTGCAGGAGTATTACGGACCCGCCTCTGACAGTTTGCGAGGTTCCTGCCTGGTGGTTCAATGTCACCTGTCTGAAACCGACAACTCGGGGAAAGTTGCCTGGACTTACTCCCGAGCCTCCTCTCCATCCAGGAAAGTGAGGGGGCGGATTCTCTGTCAAAGTGGCCTCGGGAGCCAACGCCCCCATTTCCTTTCAACTCCTACAACTATGTCTCCCCAGGCTCTCTTTGCCCTGGCTCCAGGCAGTGTCCCCCACCGCCTCCCTGCTTTCTGGGTGTCTGCGGGAGCCTTTCCGCCACGCTCAGCGGAGGGGAGAGTGGAGCGGGACCTGGGGTAGGAAATACTGCAGGCACCCGGAGCCCCGCTCCGCAAAGTTACTCCAACGCCGGCGCGGAGGCCGCCGCGCGCGCGGAAAGGGCGCCCCCACCGCCCTCCCGCGCCCCCACCGCCTGGTGCTTCGCCTCCCTGCCCTGATGCCCTGGCCGGGCGACTTACCAAGTAGACGGTGGGCTGCAGGAGGAGAAGCACGTACCAGCACGCAGCCCGCATCCTCCCGCGTCTCAAACTTCCTCGGCGGTGCCTTCGCTGAGTCTTTGTTCCTTCAGAACCATAGATCCACCTGACATCCACTTCACAGAGCAAGGGACGCTCTCAGCAGCCTAGATACAAATGACATTAGACAGCCCATGACCACGCGGGCAAGGTTAGGCTTCGCGAGCCAGCGGGGAGTGGGGGCTCGTGGCTGGGAGGGGTGGCCCCAGCGCCCGGGACGGGGAGCGGAGGGAATCCGACAACTAGCCAGTCCGGGCCGGCGGGCCAGCGGCTGTGCGCCGGGCACTGAGCGCTCCCCGGGCGAGAGTCCCGGGCTGCGGCGGCGGAGCTTGGGGCACGCCAGCCGCTGCCGAGCGCGAGCGCCTCCGGCCGCCAGACCTGCCGGGGCGCGTCGGAGGGCCGGCGGCTCGGACTCCAGGCGGCGGCTGGTGTGTGGCCAGCACGGGCCGGGCTCACACACGTACGCGCCGGCCGCGAACGTCCCGGAGGAGCCCCGCGGCCGAGCGCTGGGGGCGCGGGGCGAAGGGGTAGGGAGAGCTGGGATTCTCTACCGTTCGCGAGGTGCGGGGCGGGGTGGGGGGAGGCCATGTAATTTGCATACAGGGAAGCAGAGCTCAGTTTCCCCGCTGGAGCGACCCCCACTCTCCAGCCCACGCAAACACACACACTCGCACCTCAGCTCCTACTTTTGCCCAGCCCTGGGCTGCCCACCGACGCGAACTTCCAGAGCGGAAGCCTGCCCGGGAGTACAAGGGTCACCCTGGCCAGGGCGGGCTGCGCCCCAAGCCCGCGTCTCTCCCCGCCGCCCTCCCACCCCAGCCCACCCCAGGGGTGTCCTCGGGGACTGGCGGCCCCGGCTACCTACCGCACAGCGCTGGGGGCGAGTCCGGCGAGCAGGGGCCGCGCGGGGCAGGCTCCATGGAGGAGCTACTGGGGCCTGGCGTCTCCGGCGCCCCGGACGTGCCCTCCCCGGCGTTCCGTCTCCATGCTCGGGCGCGGACGGGTCCGGCTGCCTGGACCGGCCTCGGCACAGTTGGCGTCCCGGTCGCCGGGTCCCGCTCCGGCTGGGTTCCGCGGGAGCCTCGGTCCGGCGCGGCGGGAGTCCCGGTGCGGGAAACTTAGGAGGCAAGAGAGGGAGGTGGAAGTGGAGGAGAGAGGCCGAAAGAAGGGAGCGAAAGCGGACGCGCCCGGCCGCTGCGCCGGACGGAGCGGTACTGCGCGCGCTGGCACTGGGACCGGCAGTCAGGGCTCCCGGCTGCCCGCGGCCGCCGGGGGAGGATGGCGATGACTTAGACTTTGGGGGAGGAGACTGGGCAAGTCCTAGGGACTTGAACTTCAGAGATAGGACTCTGGTTTTTCATAAGAAGAATGGGGGTGGGGGGAAGCTAGCCCGAGTGGCCAGCAGTCCGGGCTCCTGCGGGAGGGGTAGGGGAGGTAGTGGGGCGAGAACCCGGGGCTGTGGGCGCTCGGAACCGCTGCGCGACGCCTGGCAGCCCCGCCGCCTCTCCTGAGCCGCGGCGCGGGTGCTGTCGGAGATGCTGCCCCACCTCGCGGGGGACGCTCTGGCCGGAGCTGGGGTGCGGGACGCACACGGGGGCGGCGGATTCTCCTTAGGGCCGCGGCTTGGCCGGCCAATCTTCCGGACCCGAGCAATTACGATGGCAAGCGGACCCAAGGTTCCTCCAAGGCGCATCAATGCCGCCCGTTACCAGACGCCGCTCACCGGCTCGCCGCCCCCACCCCTCCCGGAGATGGGGCTCCTGCGGTGTCTCTGGCGGCCGCAGCACCGTCTCCCCGGGGACCGTTTGAGGACCGCGGCGGCCAGAGGAGTGGCGCGGAGGAGCGTTGGGCGTGGGTGCGCGCCGGGGGGTGCGGGGCACCCCCGCCCTCCTCGGGCGCGAACGCGGGGCGCCGCCGACTTGTGGCTGCTGGGCCTGGGCGGGGGCGCGGCGGGCGGCCAGCCATTCAGCGCGCGGCAGCCGGGAGGACTGCGCGACCTTGCTCGCTCGGCGCCCAGCTCGGGGCTGGGCCCGGCGCGAGCCGGGTGGCGGCTGGGGAGCGACAGCTTTTAGGGTCTTGACACCCCCTCCCCTCCCTACTCTTCGCCTCCATCTGCGTGCCCCCCAGCTCTGGCGCTCTGCTCGGACTCTCCCTGAGTGTCAGTCTCTTTCATTCTCTGCCTTCTGTTGCCTCTGTCTCCGTTTTCTCTTTTCTCTCCTCTCTTCCCGCTCTCTTCTCTTCTTGCCGCCTTTTTTGCCTCTTTCTGTGATCCAAGCCTCAGCCTCTCAGGACATTTCTGCCTGCTTCTCACTGTGGGTCTCTCTAAGGATGTCTTTGTCTCTTTACTTCTGTCCCGCCCCCACCCCACCCCCAACCTCTGCCCTAGGATCTAGGGTCAGGCCTTTCTGACATCAGCGCTTCCTGCAGATGCCTAGACTTGAGGGTGGGAGAGATGGGTGGGCCTTTTACCCAACTCCTTGAGTGTCCTGTGGAAGCCTGCCCTTCGCCACAGCCTGGCAGGTAGTGATCGCAGCTGCAGGATAACATTTCTATAGGAATCTCCCAGAATGAGGTTGAAATCTATCTCAGGATCAGGGTGGTGGCGTCCAAATACAATCGTAATTTTTGATGGATCGCAGGTATGTCTTTCTTCGGGTCTCTGTGCTGCTGGACACCCAGGACTCGGAGGTGTCTGTACTAGCAGACCTAGCCCAGAAACAACTGAGCCCAAGAAAAGAGGCCTCGGGAAGGCCCAGCTGAGTTCCCATGGAAGTCTTTGGTCAGGACTCCAACCACTGCAGTGTCACCCATCAGAACCACTTCCTCCTTGAGCAGACACTGGAACCTCACAGAGGCAGGCACCTTGAACCAGATCCCCCAGAGCCTCCAATTTAGGTGCTTTGGAGGCTAGGAGCTCCCTTCAGGTTAAAACAGCGCTTTAAGGAGCAAACAAGCAAGTCTTTGAGTTGCACAGGTGGTTCTTAGCCTGTGGCCTCTCGGAATTCTTTGGGAGCCTAAGCAGAGAAAGCTGCAACGCACACCTTCTCTCATTTAAAGCCTGACAATTCACTTAGGCTTATGTTAGTCACCACACCCTCTAGGCTTTGTTTTCACTTTCAGGCTTTTCATGCTCTTGAAAATTCAACAAAGGAAAATGAACGTCTTAGAGCCACACACATGTCTCAGGCTGAAGGGCCAAAATTAGGGCAAGGGAAGGAATCCCTCTTTGACTATGAACACCCTGGGGGATTCAGGAAGCCACCGAAGGTGGGTCCTGGAGGAGACATGCCTTTCCAGATCCTCCTGTGTTGGACTAGGGAGCTGGAGTAAGTGGTTGTCTGCTGGTCTACCCGCCTCTGCCCAGAGTACCCAAAGGCAGTGGGGTCAGAGTTGAACTGCAGCTTGCTCTCTGGGAAGAGAGGAACCAGTAAAGCACGTTCCTTTTCTAAGACTTACTACTTCAAAAATATCCTGCTTCTAGTGCCATTTTGCCTTCAAAAAATACTGCTCGTGAAATAGAAAGACGATCAAGGACTTTAAAACCTCTGTCTGAATGGGGCTGATTATCTAAGAAAAGCACCACAGGTACCCAGTAATGGGAGCTGGCCCGACACTTTGCTCTATGACACAGAGCGCCAACGAGCTTTTTATGTTAATGACCTGAGACCCTCTGCCCAGACACTCCACTCTTATGGGAGCCTTTTTGCCCAGGCAGATAAAAACAGCAGTGATTTTCATTTTTTGTTTCTTACCAGGAGTTTTCATTTCTTGTATTAATCAAGCAGGGGTGGGGGTGGGGACGCTAACCCACCTAGTAAGTACCACTGAAAAATGTATTGTTTTTGCCAAACCTATCAAACTGAGGGGACTGGGGTCGGGGAAATGAGGCAAGAATGGCACATCCACCCTTGTTGTTTTCTATCGTTTGCTTAATAAAAAAATTGATATGAAAAGAGGTACGATTCTCATACAGTATTGTGTTGACAGCAGTACGCTGCTGTAGAATGTGCTCTTAGACCACTGCCAACAGTGGGTTTCATCAGGGAAGGAACAAATGGGGGGCTGTTTCTACAGAATTTACTCAGGAATCATTCAGAAATCACCGTCCTCATAAACTCTGTGGCCGAAATTTAATAGACAAACAGCATGAATTATTACATTCACCATAAAAACACAACCCTCTACTCCTAGTCAACCTGGTACAAGAATACATCCTTTTAAAAGGATTCCTGACATTCAAAGGAAACAGGAGTATGAAACAACTGTCCTCCTGATCAGCACCAGGAGAAATTAAAGTAGGAATTTATCTGAAATACACTGATAGTTCTAATAACCGGAATTCGCTGTCATAGTTGGTTTCTTTAGGTTTGTTCAGTGTATGTTAAGGTAGGGAGGGGAGGGAAAGCAAGGGGTGAAAGTTGGAACCACCTTGGGGTGGGGAGGGGAGAGAGATCAACATTGAGATTAGCTTTGGGTTCCACAAAACTGTCTTAAAATGAAGCTCTTTAAAAATATCACCACAATATGCCCAAAATTCAAGTGAAAACAAAACCATTGTTAGCTTCAGGCCAAATCATATCACTTTGTACTTCATTGTTCCTCTTTTTTTCTTGAGTGCCCTCCCCCACCCCCCAAAAAAAACCTCTTAATCAGTTGTCTTGACCCCAGTAGGAGCTGGTAATCAGAGGTGGTGTGACCTTGGTCAAGTACCTAAAATTGACCCTGGACTCAGTGTCATCTTCTATATCCTGAGGACATAGAGCTGAAAACATTATAAAGAAGCAAACCAATTGCCCCTGAGTCCATTCTGACGCATAGCGACCCCACGGTGCCTCCCAGGTCTGTGTGGAGCAGACAGCACATCAGTCTCCCTCAGGAGCTGATGGATTTGCAGGATGGTCCTCGGTTAACATCTGAACACTTCAACCATGCACCACCGTGGCTCCTTTGGATGGTGTCTGCAGTGCCTTCTAATTGGAAAATTCTTTTAGTCTATTTTCACATGGTTACATTGATTGACTGATTGATTTTTAATCACTTTATTGGGGGCTCTTACAACTCTCATCACAATCCATGCATACATCCATTGTGTCAAGCACCTCTGTGCATATGTTTCCATCATCATTTTCAAAACATGTTCTTTCTACTTGAGCTCTTGGTAACAGCTCATTTCCCCCCCCCTCCCCACTCTCAAAGTCATTTCTGCTCTTATGTAATTTATTATAATTCTGCAAAAAATATTTAAAATTTAAGATATTTTGTTCCATACAATTCCAAAATCCAAAGTAATGTGTGTGTGTCTGAACCAAAGCTGTGTGTGTGTGTGTGTGCGCGCGCACACACATGTGCCTTTATTTCCTGCCCCACCTTGTGACCTTTCTTTTAGTTCAAGGGTTAATCATATCACATTTTCATATAAATTGTTCTGCACCTACCTGTGTTTAATGTCATTGATTTATGAGAATCTACACTCAAAGTGGCATCTTTACCATACTTATGAATATTTGTAACAAAAGACCAAAATCTATTTCCACCACTTTTATAGAATTCTTAAATGTCACTCAGGACAACTAAGAAATTCTCTGCCTCCTCCACATTCCAAGTTATTGGCCTGTGTTGTGGGAGGGAGGAGGTATCATTTGAAAAGTGATTTTTTTTACCAGTCTGGAGTATTTGGTATTTGAGTGTAGTAGAACTTGGTTAATAACTATGAGGCATGTATGCTAAATTACCTTTACAAGAATACTTTAATAACAAGATCATTGGACTAGAGAGAAAAAATAGCTGTCAAGTTCTGGAATAAAATAAAAAATTAAAGGGTATCAAAAAGCTTTACGTTGGGTGCATTTTCTTTTTTAGAGGTAATTTCTATGTTCACTCTTTGTATCCATATTTCATTTACTCTGCTAGAGGAGGATGGAGGGTTCTCAAAGGTAGGGTAGTTTCAATTATGCTCCCAAACTTTAAAAAGAAAATGATCACGATGAGAGAAATTAAAGAAAGCCAGAATCATAAAGGCAGTTGACTGTAAAAGCTTGGAAGATTGGGGTCATTGCCCAAAGATCATCATTAAAATTTTTTAAAAGTACATCATGACTAAGCACCTTTGCATATTACAGAAATGCTTCATGGCGGTCTCTCCAGGGTCTATGAATTGACAGTTCCCTAAAGCAGGATCATTAAAGACAAAGGATTTAATAACCAATGTTCTGTTACCAAAGCAAAACACAGTATGTGCTTTCACTAGAAAGAACACTGGGACTCTTAGCCACACAGGCATGGGAGGAATTACGAGGACAAAGGCTGGAAGCATTATAGTTACCTGGGAATGGAAACTCAGTCCGCACATGGAGATTTCTTTCCATGCCTAAAGTAGTTAAGTAGTCTGGATTTTATGATTCCCCTTCCTTGTGTCGACCCCCCACCCCCAACTGCCCCCACACCTCCCCGCCAGTTTTTATCCTGATTTGGCAGTATGAATATGAATACTGAACTTAAAATCCAGGTAATTCCTACAAGCTGGGAATAAAAGTCTGCTTTGGCCTGAATATCACAATAATAAGAATGTTTGGTATCAAACACCTTGTAAACACGAGATATCACAGTGATACTACAGCACCCAATTTCCCCTTTTTACCAAGGAGTTTAATGAAAAGAACTATTGGAGTTTCACCATAAGTATATGCATGACCCATGCCTAGAATAAGAAACCATATTTTATTGCATTTTCTGCTTCTGTCAGTTTCAGTAGAAACAATGCTTTTGCTAAGTCTCAAACAAAAAAGGTTTAACATCAGATTGTGTACTTAATAGGTGATAATTCCACAAAACTCATGTTTTCAGTAAATAATAGATGACATTTGCTAAGTGCCAGCCACATACCAAGAACAATGCCCTGAATTTGACTTTTATTAGTTCTGCTTATTCTGACGTATATTGTGCCCGGTGACTCTCGGAGCATCAACCCGGCCCTAGTTTTGAAGGCAACGTTTCAGATGGAAGATCTTCTGTACACTGGTTCTCCACGAGGCCGATTGGAACAGACCCGAGAAGCACTTGACCATTACCACCCACTCCCTCCTTCTGACAACGCTCCGCTGCTTGAGTTTGGGGGCTACCTTTCTACCTCCAAGTTTGTCTCCTAACCCCCTGACCATTCACTCTCAGAGGATCTGTGTGTTTATCTTCATTCAAGAAACCCTGGTGCCACTGACTCTCATCAGGAGCTTTTTCTTCTGTCCACTTCCGTGGCTCTATTATCGATACCGAACGACCACCATGTTCTCAAATCTCTAAAAACAAAACACCTCCCGGTCATCAAGTCGACTCACAGCGACCCTAGAGGACAGGGCAGAACTGTCTCTGTGAGGTTCTGAGACTAACAGCTTACAGGCCTATGGAGCCGTCTTTTTCCTGAGGAGCAGCTAGCTGGTGGTTTCAAACTGCCTACCTTGTGGATCACAGCCAAAACCATAACCACTACGCCACCAGTGCTTTCTTCTCAACTCTAGTTCTGAGAGTTTGCTTGACTAAATATTCAATTGCCTGCATATTGCTATCATAAAAGCTCACTTTTGGTGGGTGGGGAGGGAAAAAAAGCTCACTATTTTTTAATCATTTTATTGGGGGCTCATACAACTCTTATCACAATCCATACATCAGTTGAAGTAGGCCTGTTTTATGTATGTTGCCTTCATTCTTTTCTAGACATTTACTTTCTATTGATCCCTTGGTATTGGCTCTTTTTTGGTCCCCCTTCCTACCCCTCCAAACCCCCTGTTAGATTGCACATTGCTATTATTTTCATCTCTCACACTGACCACAGTTTCCCTTCCCCCATGTTTTCTGTTCCTCTTCCCCCTGGAGATGGGTGTATGGTTATGTGTCTATCATTGTGATTGGTTCCCCCTTTCTCCCTTCCTCTCCCCCTCTTACTCCTAACCTTCTGCTCTCACTATTCCCTCTCCTGTTTCTGGATTCTGTGTGTCATGAGCTCCCCTCCATTTCTATACCTGTGTATAAGTTCCAGTCTAGTCTGGATTGAGAAGCAGCACTGGGGTCATGGTACTGGGGGATGAAGAAGCTCAAGGAACCAGAGGAATATAGTGCTTCATTGATGTCTTACTACACCCTAGTGACTCATCCCTTCCCTGTGGCCCCTCTGTGGGGAGATTGTTCCACTGTCTAGAGATGGGATTTGATTTCTGCTCCAGCCCCCCTCATTCTCAACAATATATTTGTGTTTCATGGATCACACCGGCGGTTTGTTTCTTCCATGTGGACTTGTTGCTTCACTGCTGAATGACGGCTTGTGTAACTTCAAGACTTTAGGACCCCAGACCAGCTGCTATATCTTTTGATAGCCAGGCACCATCTGCCTTCTTCCCCACATTTGCTTATGCACCCATTTTGTCCTTAGCGATTGTGTCAGGAGGGTGAACATCTCAGACTGCCAATTGGTTAGAACAAAGTGTTCCTGTATTGAGGGAGGGTATGAGAAGTTCGCTATTTAAGATTAAGATTGAATTCATGTTCCTTGACTAATAGTTTTTCAGTGACTCCTGTTGATATCAGTGGAGTCTATCTTCCCATCATGAATGTAAAAAAGTTCTTCATATTTTTTCTTCCTTTTCCCTCCTTTCTTCCTTTCCTGATCAAAGCCTTAACAAGAAAAGTGTCCACATTCTCAACTTTCTACCAAGAGAACAGGACACACTGGGTAGAAGCTACTTCCTTCCATGTGAGTTCTGAAATGGAAAACACAGGAAGCTGACTAGATCTTGACCATGACCTGTAGCACACCCACCCACTGAAGCTGACCTGCTGTCCTCCAGATGACTGACTACTTCCCACTGGCAAGCTTGAGTGACTCCGCTTCCCAGCAGCATCACAGCCCAAGCTTACTAATCAGTGACACCACTGTCCTGCTGAAAAGCCCAGGGTCATTTTCTTTATATCTTCCACATTATAAGGGAAATTACCAACACATCAATTTCCCAGCAAAGTAGCTCCTCTCTTTCTTCTCTATCTCTGCTGTTATCACTGACCAAGGTAAGATTCATCAGGTCTTGGGCAATCGCTCTCCAAATGCTCGCACCCTTTTCCGCTTTGTACTCTCAATATGCCCTTCTCATTGCCACCTGAATGACAGGGCAGAAACAAAAGACACCCATGTTACGCAGCTGCTTCTTCTTTTTTTAAAAATCATTTTATCGGGGACTTGTATAACTCTTATCACAATCCATACATGCATCCTTTGTGCCAATCACACTTGTACACTTGTTGCCCTCATCATTCTCAAAACATCTGCTTTCTGCTTGAGCCCTTGGTATCAGCTCCTCATTTTCCCCCTCCCTCCCACCCCACCCCTCATGAACCCTTGATAATTTATAACTTTTTATTATGTTTTCATGCCTTACACTGTCCAATGTCTCCCTTCACCCACTTTTCTGCTGTGCATCCCCCAGGGAGGGGGTTATATGTAGTACTTGTAATAGGTTCCCCCTTTCTACCCCACCTTCCCTCCACCCTCCCCGTATCGCCACTCTCACCACTTCTTAATGAAATTTCTAAGAAAAGCCGCATTGCTTAGAATACCAAGTGAAGCTTCTTAACATGGAAGGCCCCCTGTGAACTGGCCTGTTTATACATCCACCTTGTTCTGCTGTGCTCAACGATCACCTCCCATGATTCCCAGGGATCGGTATTCCAAAGCCCAGTTGTTGAGTGATTTACTCATGCTGTCTACACATTTGGCTGCTCCATGACGATGTATTTTTCCGTTTCCTGCCCCAACCTCACCTAGAATTGGATTGAACTGTACATTCAGCTGTACTCTGAATACAGAATGTCAAAAATCAGCCTAATCTACCTCTCCCAAGAGAGCATGTCAGAAACTCGCAACCAGTAGGTCCTTCTCTGCGAGGTACTCAAATGCTACATGATGGTGGGTGCTCTAGCGCAGACCTCAGACGAGAAGGAGGAGAAAGCAGAGCCGAGTGAGAGTGTGAGGGGTAGACTGGAGTGGACTTCAAGCTCTCCAAATGATCGTCTCAGAATGGAAGGCCGACTTGGTAACTTGACCTTAACAGGCTACTTAATAATTGATAATAATAATAATAATAGACTTAACAAGCTACTTAATAATTAGGGGTTTATCCTACCCCGAAATCACTGCCATCAATTCTATTCCACCTCTTGAGCTCCTATAGGGAAGGCAAGAACTGCCCCATGGGTTTGCAAGACTATAACTCTTTACAGGAGTAGAAAGGCCCATTCTGCTCCCAGAGTCTCTGGTGGTTTTGAACTGTTGACCTCACAGTGAGCAGCCTAGTGTATAAGCGCTATGCCACGAGGGCTCCTTCTTATCCTACTCAGGACCACCACACATAAACCTTGTGTAACACACTAGTAGGTGGTGAAGCAAGGGCAGAGAAATAAGATTTCAGGGGTGCCATCCTACCCAGGGACCCTGCAAGTCTTATTTCTCGGCCCTTGCTTTTCTACCTACTAGTGTGTTACACGAAGATTTATTAAAGCCAGATTTTTGTCTTACTCCCTGGATCTTCAGCACCAGGTGAATGATTGAAGACAGGTAGGAAGGAGGTGATGCAAAGAAAATGGTTACCAAAATCACCAAATCTAGACCTAGTAGATGAGGTTACTGCATATGGAAAAACAGGACCCCGGGCCTTCTAGTGGCTCCGGGCTTTTGAATAGACCTTTTTTTTTTTTTTTTTGGCAGAAAGGAAATTGTACAGTTAGGGGTCAAGAAAACTGTCACAGTAAAACTGGTATGGGACATATCTGTGGCTTCATGACCTGCACCATCTTGTTAAGTAATTTTGAGTTGTGTTTCCACCATTCGGTCTACATGACTCTAACGTCATTTGTAGCCTCTATGTAACAGAATTCAATAGTCTTTCTCAAATTGTATTCTAGAATATATGGTACCAATAACTAACTCCCAAACCAACATTCCAAGGTTTCTTTCCCATCTTTCTAATAGTTGATTCTTGTCTTCAGTGCTGGCTTCTCTTGCAAAGTGCCCTCAAACTGGCAACTCTCTATCTTCTCAGACCTCCTTGTTCCTTTTTGTCCACATCCTTACTTTAATCTCCAGCTTCCCGATGGCATCTTCGTTTGAATATCCTGCCATTATCTCATGCACAACATTCAAGTTTGAGCTGTACAACTTCCCCTACAACACCCCCCCCCCACATGTTCCTACTCACCCTTCCCCTAACTCCATTGGAGGTACCACACATTTCTGCTTACACAGCCTTTAACCTGCCCAATCAGCTCACGCCTGCTTGCATTATGCTTACGCTCAGGTACCAGTCAGGCAGATCGTTTTGATGAACCTTCCTTCAGAATCTCTGGCATTTGTCTTCTAGCCACTATTGCAGCCCAGGTCTCAGGTCTCCATCTGGAAACTCGCCCTCCAGTTGGTTTTGTTGGCTGTACTCTTTCCCATGTCCCATGCATTTCCACTGCAGTGACCACCATCATGGTAAGGGATACATCTTACTCATCTTGTTAACCTCTAGAACCTAATATGATGTCTAGCCCATAGTAGATGCTCAGACAATATTTGCCTGATCTATAGAGAAAATCCTTACACAATCGCTCAATTAATATTTTAAACATATTTTCCCTGTTGCTCCACACATACACACAGTCCTTTCTATCACCATTTCAAGAGCAGGACTGTTTATTATGATTTTATTTATTTTCCCAAGAATCCCCCCCCCCAAAAAAAAAGAATACTCATACCAAAGGCAAAAGAGAGGAACTCAGAGCTGCTCTGGTTGGGTCTAGGACATAGTGCTTGGATCCACTACCGTCTACCTCTCTCCACCTCTACCTCCTGGCCTCTTTTCAATCCCCCAGCAATGCTTCGATTCTCTAAGGCAGTAATTCTCAAATCTTAATTTGTTTAACCATCTCTTAGAAGGTGATGGAAATATCTAGTCCAAGACCCCACTTTAGATTAAGATTTACAGTTTGTGTACTCTCCCCTTGAAATCTACATTTTTAACACGTATCCCAGATGATGCTGTTGAAAGCGGCCAGGGGCTAGGGTTGGCCCTCAGATGCTCTTGGAACCCACAGGGCACTGCTCGGGAAGCACTGCGAATCTCAAGGTCAGGGCAGCTCTACATAACCTGAGACACCATCTCAGAAGGTGGTGGATTGCAATTGAAACCCTTCTCAAATGAAATCTAAACACCTTCTGAAAACAGTGAAGGCCTGTCGCAAGGTAAGCGTTGGGCTGCTAGCCTCAAAAGTGGTGGTTTAAACCCGCCGCCACTCGGTGGGAGAAAGATGGTTCCATCTGCTTCCATAAACATGTGGAGCCTCAGAAACTGTACAGCCACCCCTCCTCCATTGTTGAACTCAACTCGTTCCAAATTCATGTTCGAACACTGAAATGTTTGAGACCTGAACATTTTTTTCCCATAAGAAATCATGAAAAACTAAACATTTTGGTCTGCGGTCCAAAAAAGTACACTTGTAAATTTATTTTCCTGGGCTTTAAGTCACGATGGAGGCTGTTAGCCTTCTTACATCTCTGTGTCCCAAGCCACGCTGGCCATCAAGCTGTTGCTGATCCAAACCAGACAGCAGCAACGGTTCAAGCGCTGCGGTGCTCTGGCTTCTTTGTCTCATGCTGAAGGATTTCACACCTTCCGATACACTAGCCACTTTGTTTGGGTTTTTCTCAAAAACATTGAGCATGTCCACTTGGCCGTGTAGTATTATGAAGCCGCCAAATCAGACAAGCTGCAACCAATTTAACTTCCGCAATGCGTTCTTTCTTCATCCCTGTCATGGCTCTCACACTGTTCCTCTAAGCTTTCTTTACCGCAGATATCACCAACTTTCTCTGGAGCCACGGTGACGACATTTTACTCAAAGCGCGCATGCACACACACACACACACACACACACACACCACAATGAGCCACTAACACAAGCACTACATGATGTCGGGGCCAGAGCAACCGTTAACTGAAACGTCACCCTTTTCCGTCTGCAGCGACAAGTGACGCGGGCCTCCCTCTAGGCCTGTGCAGGCTGTTTCAAGTCAGATGATCAAGCAAAGTGAAGAACACTGAGCAGATTTTTGGAGAAAACTTGGCTGTATCCACAGTAGAGTGTTCTAGCTTCGAGCCGATCGACAACCGAGTGTCACTGTGTAAGGTTACTGTGCGTTAGAATCAGCCTGAGAGCATGTGTTTGGTTAGGGTGGGGTCATTGTTAATAGTTAATGCTGTTTCCACTGTGCTTCTTCCTCTTTTTCACCTCTCCCCACCCAACCATCGGTCAGCATCCACATCTCTTCTTCCTCCAGGAATTCCCCCCTTCAACGCATTAACTTACTGCAAACGTTATGGAAGAAGTAGCGATTCTAGCTGCTGGGGATATCTCAGTGAACAATTAAAAATATTGTCTTCAAGGAGTTTATTTCAAGTGTAGGTAAAGTGACCATAAATAAATATAAGTTAAAATATATAGTAAATTTGATTGTGATGTTGTCTCTGGAGAATCTCTAGATAGGAAGAGAGGAACATATAATGCAGGAATACTTTTAAATAGAATTGTCAAGGAAGGCTTCAGTATCGAGGAGAGTTGAGGTAAGAGAGTAAGTCATGCATAGCCTTTGAGAAAGGGCTTTTCAGACAGAGAGAATGGTGAGTGAAAAAACCCCGAGGTAGTAGTACACCAGGTATAAAGAAAAACAACAAAGATACCAGTGTGTCCGGGCAGATGAGGCATAAGAAGAAGATCGGGTTAGAAGAGCCAGAGTAGGTAGCACCCTAAAGGCAATGGTAGCCAAACCAAACCAAATACACGCCAGCAAGTTGGCTCAGGGCAAAGGCATCATAACCGGAAGCTAGGTATGGTTTCCAAGACTGGCATCTACATGAAGGCAGGTGGCTTCATCTTCCTCCCAGGGAGTGGTGGGTGGGTTTAAACCACCAACCTTGGGGTTGGCAGTCCAACACTCACCCCACAGCACTGCCTGAGCGCCCCTCAAAGTGGTGGTCTTCACCCCCTCAAAACAAGAACAATCCCACCGCCATTGAGCTCAGTTGGACTCAGCGTGGCTTTAGCTTTACAGAAACAGACAGATTTATGTTTTTCTTGCAGAGCAGCTTGTGGGTTCGAACCACTGACCCTGTGATGGGAAGCTCAACATGCAACCAACTATATGATCAGAACGCCTTTAAAATGTGATGGTAAGGAATTAGTGTCACAAATCTTTATAGGATACCCTTACAGATTTATGTCCTGACTCACATTTTAAAAGGAGTACTCCAGAAGTTTTATCAAAAACATCCTGGAGGTGGAGGATAGGAAGGGGGTATGGGGTAAAAACAGGAAGAACAGTAATGAGGTGAGATAGTTAAAGTTTATTGTGCCAGCCTGGCCATTAAACACATGTGGGGCTAATTAAAGGGCAGAGAAATAAATGGCTCGGTGAGCCTCGCCTTTCTAGTTCTCGGGTCTCTTGCTTTCTGATGGTCGGACCAGGGTGCAGCTGCCTTAGCCAGGTCCCTACTTCAGCTGGCAAGGCTCACTTCCTGCAAGACATCACTGAGGAGAAGCCACATCGACCTACCCTGATGCAGCCCTGGGTGCTGGAGCAGCCGTGTGGAGACCCCCGCCAGCACTGAGATGCTTACACGTTCACTGACTCGGCTTTCCTCCTGCAGTCAGCATCATTGCGTGTGTTCTGTGAGATGGAGGACTTTGTGGACATATGGGTTAATGGGTTAATGTTGGACTTGTGGGTTTGGGCAGCACTGGTTGGGATGTTTTCTTGATTTGTACTTATCCTTTATATAAAACTGTTTCTTATACATGAGTTTCTGTGGATTTGTTTCTCCAAAGTACCCAGACCAACGCAGGAGGCTAAGATGGTAATTCATGCAAGAGATGATGAAGGCGTGACACAGATGGTGGTGGAGGTGTTGAGAAGTATACCAACTGTGGACATTGGCAGATGGAGATGACAGAACTTGCTGATGAACTGGGTGGGAGGTGTGAGACAATGCTTTCTCCCGAAAAGTCGCCACCAGTGTGGGTAGAACTGTGGGAACACAGGGTAGGCCAAGGGAAAAGAGAAGGCAACAGCTGGGTCAGATCTGTGCCACAGGTACTCCTCAGACATCACTGGGGAGGGAGTGCATCTCGTGACACAGGGACTCTAGGTGGGAAAGGCTGGGCGAGAAATGTGAATTTGGAAACGATCAGTATAGGAAATAATGGTACTTAAAGGCGTAAGACTATCCAGGGAATGTGTTTCCATAAAGAAGCAAATAGCCCTGGGGCCTGTTCATGTAAAGGTAGCTGAAGAATGGGGCCAGCAAAGGAGGCAGAGACCATGCTGATGCTGTAAGAAGGCCCCGTGAGGGGGCCTGAGCAATTGAATCTAAGGCTGGGAGGAGTAACCTGAGACAGAAAAGCACCTGTGAATTTGGAAATGTGGAAGTGACCGGGGACCTTAACGAAAGTTTCAAGTCTGAGTGGCACGGATTCAGGAGGAAAACATGAGGAGAGGAAGCATAGATGCCGAGCGCCGGCCCCTCGTGGAAGACAGCAGTTTCATCCCTCTGAGTGTTCTTCTCCGTGGGTCTCTGGCATGGAGCGCACATCGGTTCCTCTAGGTGCTAAATCATATTCCACTCTCAATCATCCTTCCCATTCTGCCTCTACCTTCTTCCTGATGTACTTGGGAGTCTTTGTTAGTGCTGAGAGTCTATCTCTGCTCTCATGTCGACAAACCTCCCCTGAATGCTTTGCAGAACTTGGCGCCCATAGTGAATATTCAACATTGCACTGTGAGATCCAAAGGGCGCCAACCACCCCAGAACAAAGTTCAGAAGAATCCGGAGAGAAGGAAAGGTGGCCAACGGGCAGCATGGGGAGGCAGCGGGGGACGGCAGTCAAGGACAGGAAATAAAATTGCGTGTGACTTGTTGACTGGAAAACCAATCTGCTTTGAAAACCATCACACAATTCACAATAAAAACCGAAAAGCAAACAAATACCTTGAATTAAATAAATAGATATTTCTCTAACCCACCTTCTTTGTCTGTTTCCTAGCTCTGCTGTCTGACTATAATTTCGAGATGTTCTCAGTGAAGGGCGTTGCACTTGGTAAAGTAGAAGGTCTGTAAAAAACAAGACAGAGAGAGAGAGCGACCTTGGTAGGATGGATCAATACAGTTGCTGCAACCAAGATCCCAAATAGAGCAACAATTGTGAGGACGGTGCAGGGCCTGGGAGTGTTTTCTTCTGCACCTAACAACAACAATAGCATCTGAGTCCAGTCATTGGCCACTGTATCACTGTGCTCTTTTCCCAAGGGAAAGTATATAATCAAGAAATGCCACTGGCATCTCTAAATAAAGTTGAAGCCAAACATACACAAATGTAATCGCTATCACGTATAGGTCGTCCCTGAGTGATTCAAACAGGTTTTTCCTCCTCTGCTAACAGAAAGGTGTGTGTATCTCCATCCACACCTTGGAAGAAAGTCCTGAAGATCTCCTAACACTTCCAGAATAACAGTCATTGCAAACCCGATCCAGCAGAGCCCTCCACTGACGCACATGGAGTTACCACGAGTGGGAATCTATTCAACATCAACTACTTTGTTTTTTTTAATCATGAATAGAGTAATTATGGTGAAAATGCTTAAATGATTTATCTCATTTAGTCTCTATACCAAGCTGACAAGCTAAGTAGATGAAGATAATTTAATAACCTGCTCAGGCCACACACCTAGTAAGTGTTGAAGACAGAAATATAAAACAAATTTCTGACTCCAGAGCCGTTGTATTAAGAGATGAAGCTGGAGCTGTACAAGAGATTTCTGACTCCAGTGCTCTGCATTAACCATTCTTTACAATCTGTAGACAGTGAATAACACAACAATAGAAAAAAGTAAATGTCAAGTGTCTGCACCGTGTTCTTCCCAACATAGCCCTTTGTAGCTTCTCAATCACTCTCAATATCTAAAGCATCCTCAAGACCCTGGGCGCACAATTTTGCTTTGTTCTGAGCCTGCCTCTCATTTCCTCTCCTGTTAAAACAAAAGGGAGGGGGTTCTCATCCACATCTTTGCCTCCTCATTTCACATCTCCAGTTCGGTTTCTTCCTTCATGCATGTATGATTGAGGAGTGTCCCTAAATCACCTCTCAGCTGCCAGCCTCTCTTCTTGACCATTTTGAACTGGTGTATGTCCCCAGTTCAAGAAGCATTAAACAATGCCTTTTATTTCCATTAGGTAAAAGCTCTGCTTCTCAACCTGACCTTGAAGGACCTTTGCAGAATGGTCCTGCTCTAAATTAATCTTTTAGTACTTTCTTATCCCTTACTTAGGATAGTTTATTGATCATTTCCTTAAAGGGGGCTGCTTGGTGTTTCCTATAATGTTAAGTATGAATACCTGGGTCTGGACATTTCTCCCAAACATCAGGGCTTCCATCTCCCCAGAAATGCACAAGAAGGCTCTTCATTTCATCCTTTGTGGTTCTCTCCTTTAAGTTATACTTGCTTTCAGGTTATACGTCAGCATCTTGACAATTCTTGTGGTATATATTGGATCTAACAAGTTCATAACCATACATTTTATTTAAAAACACTCTCACATATTTATAGGTTAAGAATTAAGGTGGCGGAAGGACCTTGGGCATCTACTCAAGCACTCCCTCAATGCATGAATACTTTCTTTTATTAAATTGGCACTCTACGATGCTCACCCTCCCGACACAACTGCTGAAGCCAAAGCGGGTGACGAAGTAAATGTGGTGAAGAAAGCTGATGGTTCCCGGCTATCAAAAGAGACAGTGTCTGGGGTCTTAAAGTCTTGGAGATAAACAAGCGGCCATCTAGCTCAGAAGCAACAAAGCTACATGGAAGAACACACCAGCCTATGTGATCACGTGGTCCCAAAGGGATCAGTTATCAGACATCAAAGAACAAAATACACACATATATATATATATGTATATATATAGATATATATATATACCATAGTACATGAAGGGGAAGTGCAGAGTGGAGGCCCAAAGTCCATTTATCGGCCACTGGAGATCCCCTCACAGAGGGGTTTAGGGGAGGAGATGAATCAGTCAGGGTGCAATGTAGTACCAATGAAGAATACAGCTTTCCCCCAGATCCTGGATGCTTCCTCCCCCAACTACCATGATCCGAATTCTACCTTGCAGGAGTGGATAGGGCAGAGGTTGTACACTGGTGCATATGGGAGCTGGAGGCACAGGGAATCCAGGGTGGATGATACCTTCAGGACCAGGGGTGTAAGGGGCGATACTGGGAGAGTAGAAGGTGAGTGGGTTGGAAAGGGGGAACCGATTGCAAGGATCCACATGTGACCTCCTCCACATGGACGGCAGGGAAGGGGGGTGAAAGGAGACTCCGGATAGGGCAAGATATGACAAAATAACAATCTATAAATTATCAAGGGCTCATGAGGGAGGGGGGAATGGGGAGGGAGTGGGGAGCAGGGAGGGAGAGGGAAAAAATAAGAGGACCTGATGCAAAGGGCTTAAGTGGAGAGCAAATGCTTTGAAAATGATTAGGGCAAAGAATGTACGGATGTGCTTTATACAATTGATGTATGTATATGTATGGATTGTGATAAGAATTGTATGATCCCCTAATAAAATGTTTAAAAAAAGAAAGAAGCAGTCAATTAAATTATAAAGCAGTAAAAAAAAACACTCTCATATCAAGTTTAGCATTTTTTTAGTTTTATATTTATTCCCTCAATTAACTAGTACTTGGAGGAGTAATGAAGAAATGAATGAAATTAATACCTGATAGAGTAGATACAGAAGGCAGTGAGTAGAGAGGTGGATAATGGATAATGAAGACTTCATTGTATAGTTATTGTAGACTTCACAAAAGATCCCATTTAGATCTATACCAAGGGGCAGCACACATCTTCCCGGTGATACAATACTGTTAGAGCGGCCGACCTATCCCAGGTTATTCCACAACACTGGACCCCAGTCCCCTGATTGTAGAATCCCATTATTTTCTCTTTCCCCGTGGGTATGTTATCTCTTGCGTAAAAACACCAAGCCACTGAAAACCAAATTCAAAGTTTTTCTTTATTTAACTTAACAACAATAATAAATTCACAATATAAAGCGTACTTTGTAACAACTCTCTTTTAAAGTCATTTTTATCTAGAAAGCTCTACCAAATGGTCACCCACTTAAACAAGAATGGTTTCCAAATGCAAATCAAAATAGAAATGTTCTCTGGGGTTACATTCCTCCTTGAAGTGGACCCCTTTCTGCCACAAGACATTCCTCTGTCCTCTCGGGCTTCTGATCTGGAGGATGTGAGACAAAGCATGACTCATCCCATCAACGCTTGCGTCAGTCTCCTGACTCCATGCTCTGGGACTCCGTGGGTTTGGTAAAGGAGCTGTTCTGCACCTCACATTTCAGACATGTTTAAAAAGGTGCTCTGATGACATGATCATGAGGGGCGGTCGTGTGAATTTTTAAAGACTCTCTAATCTCTCCTAGTTCATTGGGGAACCATTAAAGATTTAAATCATAGGTTCCCAAATGTGTTTGGGTCTATACCCCCTTTTCAGGAAAAAAATATTATGCAGTGCCTTTCCACCCTCCCACCCCCCGCAATGAATAACTTTTGTGCTAGAGCCCGTAATCCTGGATAAAGTGTAGGTATCTGCTTTTGCAGCCCCCTTGGATTGTTTCGAGGCTTCCCATCGCGATGTCACAATGTATCACCCACTTTGGGAAGCACTGATGGAAATGAATCATCTAGTAACCATCCCAACAGGAGAGGTCAAGACTGAAATGGAAGGTCTAGCAGTCTTGCTTTAGTTCGGGGCCATGAACTCTTAAGAGGAGAGAAACGAGTGGTAGATGCTTGCAAACCGTAGGAAAAAGAAGAGAGATCCAAGTTACATGAGCACGTGATGCTGTTGAGGAGATCGAGTCTCTAATGAAAGGGAGCTACTGGTTAGCATAGTCAAAGGAATCCACTTGTCGGCCCACGTGCTCTCAGCTTACACTGGAGAATCTCCTGCCTCCGAAGCTTAGTTATGTTGGCATCTTCAGAGATCTTCTGGATAAAAGCGTGTTCTTAAAAAGTGTTATTTTTATTTTTAATTACTTTTGATCAAGACATGTAAAATTGGGCTGACTTAACATAAATTGAGCTGTATGCTCTCATTTTATATGACACAAAAGGCACTTCGCTGCCGCACATGGAACCGACGTGATGACACAGCCACAACACATGCTTTTGAATTATCTTCACTTTGAATTCTGAATCTTCGATTTCGAAGTTTTGGATTTTCCTATCTACGGCTTACATCCACATGAACTACATGAGACTGCTGAGGTAGTCCTTTACGTGTAGGTGCTCCTGCGGAGAAGGCTGCGGCTTGGGCTCCCACGAAGATTTACCATCGGGGAAACCCAGAGGGGCAGTTCTAAATTGGCCTATAGGTCACTATGAGGCAAAATTGATTCAATGGCAGTGGGTTGGGTTGGGTTATATTAGATGCAAGTTAATGTTTTGTCAATAGTCTTATTGACTCCCATGTCCTTACATCTCTAGACTACATATTTCTGTATTTTCAATTTCAGTTTATTTTTTTCTACTCTGTCCTACAGGATTGCTATGAATCGTCATAAAAGTTTGGTTTAGTTTACCTTTGGTGTCACCACTAATAACGAGAAAACCTTTCCAGGTATTTCAGAGGAAATTGACAAAGCCAAAACAAACAAGCAAAAAAACAAAACAAAACTCACTGTCATGGAGTCAACTTGACTCATAGTTACCCTATAGGACAGGGTAGAACTGTCCCTGTGGGTTTCTGAAACTATAACTCGTTAGCGGAGTGGAAAGCCTCATCTTCTCCCGTAGAGCGGCTGTTGCTTTCAAACTGGTGGCTTTGTGGTAACCACTTCAGCACCAAGGCTCAGCTGATTGAAAAGCTAGATCTGGACTTTATTTTTTTTAAAAAAGGATAATAGAAATGTAATCCTGTTTGTCACTTTCTGTTTTACAAAATCTTAATTGAGTTCTAGAAAGCGGGTACCTTGCTATGACAATGGATGAAGAGAGCCCTCAAGGAAATGGCTCTCAGGTGGATTTTCCTGTTGAGAAGTGAAGATGAAGCATCGAAAAGATCAACTTATACAGCGTCCATATTTCATTCTTTTTTTTTTTAACTTGAGAAGATGGAGGATGAAGGACCAGCCTTCACCTTTCATCATAGACTCTCCTCAACTCTGAGATTCACAGTGACCCTTAAAAGAAAAACAAAAATAAACATTTTGCACCAAACTAGAAAACTGTCAGTCAACGCAGTCAACTGTCAGTCAACGCAGAAGGGACTACCAAGTTTATTTTACTGTGGATGGTTTACAACGAGTTGATGATTGTCAGCCGAGCAAAGACCATGACTTTTGGCATCAACAACGGTTGAAAATGGGAGCATCAAAGCAGAGATGTTGTTTCCCAGTGTGATTTGCTGTGAGCAGTTATTACTGGTAAGCACTGCACAAACTCTATTTCACTCTTGACAAACCTGCACTTGGACTTTTTGTAAGGAAGAGAAGCCATCGTCTGAAGAAAAAGAAATCTGATCATTTGCATTGTTTTTAATGTAAAGTTTCACACTCTTCTTGAACCTGACAATTCTGTGTGATTTGTGAAGGAGTCTAATTGTGGTAAATTATTACAGTCCTCCAGCGCCACCTAGTGCTGCTTCATGCCCAGCTCCCATCTACAACCAAGGTAACATTCCTTACAAAGGTATTCAGCAAGGAAAAGGACACAGGAAGACTTCGCATCTATGCAGTAAAATCTTAAAAATCAAAGTAAATTTCATTCCTGCTTTTAATGCTTTGAAATAACTGCAGGGTCCTTATCCCTTTGGCGGAAAGCCTTTTGTATTCTTTGCATTCATTCCCATTGATAACTGCCTAATTGCCATTGAGTGCTGGTAAGCTGGTACAGTGATAAAGCCATCCTCTTTTAACGCTGTCATTTCATCATTCACTCGTGGACATGTCAGAGCTGTTCATATTGTATATTGAGGGTTGACTTTATAGAAACAGCCAGCAAAACATGGAAACAAGGAGAACTATTGAATACGCCGTTTGGGGGAAGTCAATTAGATCAAGTAGGTTGAGCATAAAGCTCAGGTTCCTGTTAGGAAATAGTGTCATCCAGATTGTGTCAGGTCAGTGGAAGCTACTCTCCCACAACCTATTGCCAGGTCGTCATGAAAGCGTGTCTCAGAGCACGTCATGCCACACACACATTTGTTGATTTTACGATTATTCGGTACCAAGCAAGCACGAGCTGGCCCGAGTCTATTCTGTATGCCCAACAGGAAGACGCTTTCGTTTAGTGCTTCAGAAAATGTCCTTGCATGAAAAACGACCTCTCCTCAATGGCAGACCTGGCAAAGTCCTGGAGGCAGAGTTTGGTTCCACGGTGGTCAGCCTCCAGCTAACAGATATCATGCTAAGCCAGTGTTTCTCAACCTTCCTAATGCCACCACCTGTTCATACAGTCCCCTGCCATCATGGGTAAAGCTACAGTTTTCATGCAAATTCTGATTTCATGTCATGAAATCTACTAGACAAAATGTTCTCATCTGGAGGAAAGTGCTGCTTTTTGAAGGATCCACTCCAATTGTCAAATACCGTGGACATGCCCTTGTTCTTCTTGACAACATATGAAAATTAGATGATCTATACATCTGCCTGGAGGAATATTTCCTAATATTCTATTAGTCTTGCTCTGATTTTTCTCTTGCTTTAATCTCCTTTTCAAAGTAATCCATCAACTAGAAGGGGAAAAAACTTTCCTTCTGGGTAAGATGTATTAGGATTGTATCAGAAAAAGAGCATTGTCTACAGAAATATTATCAGGGGCTGGATCTTGCAAATACAGGTAAACACCTAGATTCTAAGCTTGCTGGCATCCCTGAGAGGCACAAGTGAGTAAGTGCTCAGCTGTTAGCTAAATGGCCGGGGCTTTGAACCCGCTCAGATACACCTCAGAAGACAGTTCTAGGGATCTGCTTCCAAATGCCACGAGCTTGGAGAACCGATGGAGCAATTCTGCTCTGGCCACGTGGTAGCCTCCAGGAGTCAGAAACCACTCAATGGCAACCAACAAGTGCAATAAACTCGCTTCGACTGCACACAGAATGCCAACACCATTGGGAAACTTAGGTCAGATTAACAAAGCAAGGAAAGCAAATTTGTCGTTTAGGCCTAAATGGCCTGCCTCCCCACCCTCATTACAAGGAAAATCAATGAACAGACAATGATCTGGGTTCCCTGCAAAGCTGCTTCAATTTGTCATTGACAAGCTGTGAGAGGAGGTGGAAATGCAGCAAACACACTGGATGCTCAAGGGAAGTTATAATGTAGCCTGCACTTGGTTATCAAATAATGATTTCAAAGGGACATGTATTCGGACTTTTGTAAGGCAATTTTGTTTTGAAAAGAAAATCTATTCACACTAATAAATTTATGTTTGGGTCATCATAAGTGACGCTGTCACATTAACGTTGGACTGTCAACGACAAGGTCCCATGAACATTTACAAAGCCTCAGAGACCAGATATACAAGAAGGTACATCTCCCACCCCACCCCGTCAGAGCAACCAGCCTCTGACAATCATGGGCGTGGGGGAGTTCCATAGGTGCCATTGTACAGCGATGATATATAAAGATTATAGTAAAGTCATAGAGAATAGGAAGGGAGGAGAGAAGATAAAGTAAAGGAGTCAGTCACATTGTATGGTAGCATGCTTACCTCAACCCCTCTTGGTGGTCCACGTGGAGGTGGGAGACGGGGAGACCAGAGGAAGAGAGAAAGAATATATTTCTAACCGAGGCTTATATATACTTAGGGGCATGCAAGCCCCCTGATTACAAGTAACCACATACCTCACAGGAAGAGGTTGCACCATAGGCAATACAGCAACAGGAGGGGGATGATCTAGGGGTGTACATGCAATAGGAAGAGAAGGGATTAGGGGTGCACATGTGACAAGAAAGGCAGATCCTAGATTCAAGATGGTAGCCTAACCTTGGTCTTCCTTGAGTGGCCTTCACCTTGTCTCTGGGCTCTCCAGGGAAATCATCACAATCCTTATCAGCAGGGTGTGGGCCACACCTAGTGGGACAGACAGTAGTCTGATTGCTCTTGGATGGCTGATGCCTTCAGGGAGAAAACTCCTAAGCAGCTGAGTACACAATGAACTAGCAAGCAGGAGACAAACTGGGGAAAAATCTTTCGGTATCTCACACCCCCTGAAAATGTTTTTTTTCAAAGCTATGTATTTAAATTTGTTACAAAACAACCCATCACCTTCAAAGTACTCTTCATTACATTTAGTACATTTGTCAAATCTGAGATTCTATTCTTGGATATATTTTTCAAACTCATCTGTTTGGATAGTTGACAGCATCTTCCTCATTTTTTTCTTTACCTCTTCATCAAATCGCTGTCCTTTCCTGACCCTCGTCATTCGTGGAAACAAAAGGAAGTCATGTGGAGCAAGGTCAGGTGAGTAAGGTGCGTGGGGCAAGAGAGGCGTGCTGCTTTTTTGCCAAAAACTGGTGCACTGAGATGGCTGTGTGAGCAGGTGCATACTTGTGGTGGCAAAACCAGTCCCCCATCTGCCATAAATCAGGATTTTTTTTTTTGTTTCACACTGTTAGGCTATCTTTTCAGAACCTCTAAATAGAAAGCTTGATGAACAGTCTGACCTGATGGAACAAACTCCAAATGCACTACAAGTCGACATTTTCACCCATGCAGGAAGTTGAAGGATGTCCAGAACAAGATTTGTCATCAATCGACATTTCACCTTTTTTGAAACTAGAAAACCACTCGTACACTTGAGTTTTTCCCATAGAGCTATCCTTGTAAGCTGTGTTCAACATCACAACAGTTTCTGCAGCATTTTTTCCCAGAGCAGAAAACAAAATTTCACAGCTGCATGCTGTTCTTTTAAATTGGCCATCACAGAAAATGAGGTTCATGTGAAACTGCTTTTTTACGAAAAAAATTCACTGTGACCAGAGAGAACTTTCCCAGGCAATGCCACTGGGTGCACTAACTCCAAGCAAGTTGTTCAGTACTAGCGTATGATGCTTGACTACTGGGAAAATTCAGCTCCACCCAGCTGGACTTCTTTTTTTTGGGGGTGGTAGGGGAGGATATCCCCTTGTAGGTCTCTGTGAGGTAGCTTCAACTCAAAGGCAGTAGGGTTTTGGTTTTGGGGATGGGAGGGGGTAAATATACTATTGATTTCAACTCAAGGGAATGATAACATCTAAACTGAAACCCTTCTTTCCTTTAGTGCTAAAAAAGGTCAGTGGATTCATCAGAGGGTTGCTGTTCGGGCCCAACCAGTTGTTTTCAACTCAGAGACTCTGCGACAGAAGCGATACTGCCTGGTGACCCTTTATCAAGCATGAAGTCTCTCTCCATCACAAGGTACCTCAGGGTGTACCAGAAACCAAATCCACTGTCACGCAGTTAATGCTGACTCATAGCAACTGTGTATGCGGCTTCTGAGATGGCAAATCTGTACAGGAGCACACACTCCATCTTTCTCCTACACTCCACAGCGTAGGACCCCCAAAATTTAGGCACCAAAATGGTCCTCAGAAAATTGACCGTGTGAAAAATCTAAGCTGCACAGTGATCGAGCAAACATCTGCCATCATTACCACATGTGCAAGGTTCAGCCCGTTCTATGGCCACCTCAGTGTGATGGGAATGGTGTGATACTGTTCCCACGAGCCTAAATTTCTCACCATTCATTCATTGAAGCACCAGTTTCCCTTCTTGCTGCACCTCAAGTTTGTCAAGTTAGAAGTCCATGCTCTGATTTAGTCAGTGTTGTGATACCCCAAAGGAATCAGCTTTTAATGTTACATCCTTGGGATAAACATTTTAAAATTAAATGCAAAATTTTGTGAATTTGCATTTATATCTCTCTCTTTTCTTTCTTTTTTTTTTTTTTTTGGAAAGCGTGTACCTTTAATCAGATATCCAGGTGTCTGATGGGGGCGGGGGAAGCTAATGAGAAGAGTACTTAACTAGCCCCCTCCTGTTACCTTATTATCATGGAGTTATCTGTCAGACTAGCCCAACTTCTCCTGGCAGGCAAAAGAATCCTGGAGCAGGTTAGATATTGTTCAGGTAAGTGTTGTGTTGCATTGCCCAGGCCTGGGCATCAGTTCTGGGATGAGCACTGAGATAGTTAGTTTATTGTGCCAAACATGTGGGATTAATTGAAGGGCAGAGAGATAAATGGCTCGGCGAGCATCACCTTTCTTATCTCTCGCTCTTTGATCATCGGACCAGTGTGAGGCTGCCTTGCTCGTTCTGTGCCTCAATTTTCAAGCTACACTACCTGTGGGACACCTAACCTGTGGACTGTGTCGCTGCAATTTGTGGCCCCTTTAAGACTTGCCTCACCAGAGAATTGGAATGTACATCTCTGGAGCTGGGGACTGACGGTTGGTGACCTGGCTGACAGCTGATGACCTGCCTTGCTGTTTGCTGCCTGTGCTGGGATAGCCTAGCTCTCTCTCTCTCTACAGAGGACTACCTGACAGCCCTCAAGACTTGTCTCACAACTCTCTCACAACTGCCAGTGTCTCACAACTCTCTCATGGGAGTGAGTTGCACTGAGTCGTTTATACTGCTTTATAATTTAACTGTTCATTTATGTATTATATATCTATCTGTATATAATTTAACAGTTCATTTCTTGTGTTATCTCTCTCTCTCTCTCTCTCTCTCTCTATATATATATATATATATATATATATATATATATCAGCAATCTGTTGTTGTCTCTCTAGAGAACCCTGTCTAACACAAGCACGCACATTTGACAGAACATTTAGCATGTCTGCTGCTCACAAAAGATTGGTTAGAATCCATCCAGAGGCTCTGGGGTAGTTACATAATCTCGAGTCAACTGGATAAAAATAGATGAAGGGTTGGAGTTTAGCCCGTCAATCTGGTCAAAGCCTGATGGTACCTTCTTGTGGGCATGGCCTTCTCATAAGAAGGGTCCTGATAACCTCCCCCCTCTCTCTCTGCTTTCACCTTCCTGCTGGGGAGCCACACGGAGATCTGCAAGCCCGATGATGCAGCCCCCGCCATTGGATCCACAAGACTTTGTACCCACGGGCCTGTAATCTCCCTGCATTCCGAAGCATTGCATGTGGCTGTGTGCATCTGAAAAGGGATTTCTGGGCTAGTATCACACTTATAGACTAGTATCAGACTTATGGACTTGATCTGGACTGAGCTGGAATGTTTGCTTGATATATATAATTGCTTCTTGATATAAAGCTCTCTTACATATATATGAGTATCCTTGAATTTGTTTTTCTAGTCAACTTCGTCTAACAGAGTCCTTGGGAAAAAGGCCGGTGATCTACTTCCAAAAAGCAACCACTGATAACCCCCTGGGTAAGAGCTCTTCTCTGACACAGGTGGGGTCACCGTGAGACCCAGTGGACCTGGCAGCAGTTGCTTTGGTACTTTTCAGTTCCGCCCCTGGAATGAGGAACATCAGGGGCTCAGTCCTGCTTTGTCACTCACTCCACTTGTGACTGGTCTGAGCTGCCTGGCTCCAAAGTCTAAATCTCTGCGGAGCCCAGTGACACTTTTCAGTCTCTCCTCAGTGTGGCAGGCAGAGCAATCTCTTGAAGCCTGGCTCAGACCTCCTCACTCATCTGGCCCAAATCCTTCAAGGATCACTCCTCAGTCAGAGTGAAAACCACAAGGTGTGTGTGTGCGTGTGTGTGTGGTGTGCACACACACGTATGGGCTTCCCTCTGGTTTCATGTACTAGGACTCACCCCTCACTCAAGTGCTCTTCTGCAACTATTTGGGCCCTTTGTTCCTCACACAGGGACGGCTACTTCAGGGCCTCTGGACTTTTGTAGTTTCCCCCGGCTGGGATGAGCCAGGGCTTCTCTAAAACCCTCCCAGTCACTCTCTCTGTCCCTTCATTTCTCTGCACCCAGGCCATTGTAGTGGAGAGGCCCTCCCTTGGCCCTATCCCACATAAGACACACCCACATGAAGACACAACCCTCTAACAATTGCCTCCCAACATATGCCAACTCAAGAAGGTTCCTTGTGTTACAGAGAAATCAGAACTTCATGGGGTTTCGTTGGTGGTTATCTTTATGCAAGCCGATTGCCAGAGGTTGCTTTCACCGCATTACTGGGTGGGTTTGACCTTCCAACCTGTAGATCAGCGGTGGAGAGCAAACTGTTTGTGGCCCCTACACTCGAGCCAAACCCACTGCCATCAAGTGGATTCAAGCTGATACCGACCTGAATTGCGTTTCGCTGCTGTTGAGTCCGACACACACAGTGAGCCCCGCAAAGTCTCACAATCAGTACCGTGTTTGTGCCACCGTGGCGGCATGCCAGCACTCCGTCGGGTTGAAACATTGTAAGTGTTTCTCTGTCAGTTCCTGGATCTTCGTGTTTCCCTAACGCCTTCAATACAGCTGGGACTTCTTCCTTCAGTCTCACAAGTTCTTGATCAAACGCTAGCTTTTGAGATGATGGAATCACACCCAATTAATTTTAGAGATCCTCAGGACCTGCTTATTTCCTGACCATGCATGATGGTTCCTCGTTGCAGACACACAGCTGACATAGAGAATAACCTTTTACTCCTCTCCCTCCATACCTAACAGCCCCTTCCCGATGACCCTCTGAAAAACAGAACAGAGCGCTTTGTCTGTAAAGGACCCGGGAGTCGATGGGCACAGCCTTTAAACCACGCAGTCTCTGAGCTCTGTTGCAACTACAGGCTCAACTCGACTGTTAGGGTGGGAAAAGCGGGCCACGAAATATGAACGAGAAGTGTGACTGCGTTCCAGTTAAGCTTTCGATACAAAATCGGGTGGCAGTGAGGTGTGGCCAGCCCCTCCAGTAGAATAACGAACGTCATGAAGGCTGGGACTGAATCTATGTCGGTGGTTGCTGCCTTGGCAATTCCAACTCCACAGAATTTCTCGGGGACTCTCTCCCAAGCACTTGGTGGGTGAGTTCAAACCACTAACGTTACACTATCGCCAAGGGTTGAGCCATCTGCAGAAGCTCCTAATCTATCTGATTTACGCCATCATTTAGAAAGGTGCCCGGTACAAACTAGGTTCCCTATAACTATGAAGGGGCTCCAAAAATCTCATAAAACAATTTCATTATATTTCTATTCCATTTTTCCATGTACTTTTTGAAGCCCTCTTACATTTGCAAAGATTAATTAACAACTTTGGGACATTAGTTTTCTTATATTCAATAAGAGTTTAAAATTAACTTTGGGGTTGAAAAAAAGTATATCACATAATTGGTGGCATAAATGGGTAATAGTGATTGTGATTATTCTGAAAGCCAGAATCTTAAGAAGCCAGATCTTAAGAAGAATATGGAAAGCTGGAAGATAAAGAGAATTTAGAAGAAACATGGACTGTATATTGAGAAAGAGGCCCTTTGCCTGGTGGAAACCTATGGAAGGTCTAACCATCACCCTCCTAAATTTAGCATCATTTTAAGCAAGAGGGATATTCCCAGCAATACCCAAAGAGGATAGAGCTGTGATCTCTGGGTGAGTGTTACATGGAAACGGAATCTGCTCAGTGCATTATTTATTATTATTATTATTATAACATTGCTTGCCACCATGCTGATTCTGACTCATGTCAACCCCCATGTGCTTCAGAACATAACTGTGTTCCTACCTTAGTTCCTACCTCAGCGTTGGGACCTTCAGGAAGTAGATCTCCAGGCCTTTCTTCAGCCGCCCCTTTGGGTGGGCTGACTCAAACCTACCTTCTATCTCTCCGGGAGTCGCCAAGGGTGCTGTTAACAGTTTCCACCCAGGAACTTCTCTGGCACATCACTGCACACTAAGTTCTAGTCATTATTGGCCTCACTTTGTTGGATCAGTAGCATGCTCATTAATATTCTTTCTGTTTTTAGACTGATTTCTGTTTCTCTTTCTGTTGAAGTTTCTCCCAGCCTTGAGATTCTGGGATGCAGTGAGCACTCCTCAAGCTAAACATAAACCTGAGTGACAAAGAGTCATAAAGCCATGAAGCCACAGGCAAGCAGACCCTTGAGAGTGAGCGGTCAGGATAGATATGGCCTGGGCGTGCACTGCCAGCCTCTGTCACGGATCTCAGACATGTCCCACTGTGTAGCACTGATATAATACACACACACGCAATCATAAATAAACTATATAACACATATCATATTTAACTACACTATATATAATATGTATATATAATTACATATTATATGTATGTATAAGTAAGAGTTTACTTACTTCCAACTTCTAGCCAGAATCATTAGCATCTGAGTCAGCTAACTCTGGCTCTGATATCCCATCACAGAGTCTGAAATGAGAGCATTTAAATTACTTGCACATGATTTCTCGTGGAGCTGTGAGGTGTCAGATTGCTAAGTACAAAGCTGGTGGCTCAAACCTACCAGCTGCTCTTCAGCAGAAAGCTGAGGCTGCCTGCTTCTGTATGAATGGACAGCTTCAGAAATGCTCTATAGGTTTACTATGCCTCAGAACCAACTAGAAGGCAGTGGGTTGGGCGATACACACTTTGGAAATAAATAGATTGGGTTTTCATTATAAAAGATACTCATTTTAATTTTGTAAATTTATGCAGTCATTATTTTGTATGTCCAATTTGGAACTTTTTTTCTTAAATGATATGTGTATATTTTTATGACCTAGTGAAAGCCTTATAGACATAAAGTTTATTGTTTGCTTAATTTTCCATTTAGTTAATGCATAGATCATAGTCAGCTTAAGAATGCCTCTTGTTGGAACTGCACTTTCACATTTTTTACCAAGATAAAACATGCTGAAATTCATCTCCAAAAAATAGAGTCATTGGTCCAAAATATAACAACATGACTAAAGTTTTCAATGCATTTTGCTGAATTGTTGTCATAGAAGGTTTGACTAATTATGCACAAATCATCAGAATGGTTATTTTGATGCCAAATTTTAATATTATTGCTTGAGAACAGCTTTTATTCTTCAAACGGTTGTTATGATTGTTATCATGATCAAGTACAATTTAATTTATTCAGCTCACACTCCTACTCTAACTCATGGGACTCCAAAAGACTTAAGTTTCCTCTACAGATTCCTGACAATGCAGTGAAAAGCATGCATGTCATTTGTGTTGTGACGTGTTGTTCTTATTAATAAACCTTAAGGGTGTAGGCTTCTGTTCTTCAGGCTTAATCTTGGTGTGCTTATCAGCTCTTCATTAAGTATGAACTTCAGATAAGATCAGTCACATAAATCAACTCTAGTTGTTTGGCTTTCAGGATCTGACCTGGCTCCAAGCTTATTAGAAGGAATCCCAGACTCTATATACTAACCAAGTATTGTTGTAGATTAAATACATAAATTTTATGTATCACTTAAAGATAGGCTGTTACATTCCCAAAGTATATATGTTTTGTTGTGAAAATAACAAATTGATTTCACTTGCTGAATTCGTAATGGCTTTGGACATCAAGTGTTTTCTCAAGCTGATTTGAAAAATGTAACAGTTCTCATGGGAGTTTTAGAGATGGAGAAACATTAGAAGTGTTTCTTCATATTCAAAATGGTCGAGCTACTGAATAGGTGCCTGAGCACATGTGTAAATTGGGGGCATAAGTCAAGGTATGCACTTGTTGGACGGGTTGAACCAACTACAATTGAAAGTGCTCTCCTTTGCTATTTTCCATAGCTAGCCAAAAGGTTGTCAGTGCAAACCCACCTGGCAGTCTTGGGAGAGAAGACCTGGCCAATCTGCTCCCATAAAGATTACAGCCTAGAAAAAGGGCTTAAACTTGATACAAATTTTAACATATCAAATTTTATATCTGAAGGAATAGAAGTTTTATCAAAATTACGTTTGGGGAGAATGCAAGCAAAAACTGTTGAATACCAATGTAGTAACAAGAGAGCAAACACGGTGCCCAGCATATAATGTGAAGTCGTGACCCCGAGGTCTGGAAGGGCCTCTTGTTGTGTTGATGCATCAGTGGAACTCCTAGAAACACAGTGCACACTGGGCAGATGGGACAGGTGAGTGGACTGCAGTGAGTTGTAGTCAATTAATATACTCCTTCTAGCCATGACTCCTTATGTGATGTATTCAATTCTAGACTCTACACCTGTGGTTATAATCCTATTACTAGTCTGTCACATTGGGCCACAGTGAACTAAAATCAACTCAATGGCAAAGAGCATTTCTGAACTGGGGGGGCACTAAACAAACTATATGACCTCCTTCTGAGAAATTTCAGCAATCTTTTAATAACGGATGCAGCAACAACCTTCAAAAAAGGAAAAAATGGCAATAGCACCTACTTCCAAACACAAAATTCCCACTAATCCACAGTATTTTGGGTAAATGCAAGCACATGGGAAATCCTCCTTCAGTTATGGCTTGGGGGCATACTGCCAGCCGCTGACATGGATCTTAGACATGTCCTGCTATGTAGCACTGATTATATATAAACACACACACATATATATATACATGTATACATACACACAGATACACACATAAACTGCATAACTCATATAATATTTAACTACATTGTATATAATATATATATGGTTCTATATTATGTACATATATGTAACTACATTAGATATACACTATGTAATCGGTGTAGGAAAGCGGAATTACCAGGAAGCAGGACCATCATCAGTTGATGGGTGGGTTGTGCTTGGATCTTTCTTCTTCTAAATACACCAAAAGCCTGAGTGACAACAGTGAAGCAGACACAGGCAAGAAAAAGCAGGTGGATTTTGAGAAAATGAAACAGAAGTGGTGTTCCTCCATTCTACTGTGAGACTTAGAAACATCCTGGCTTGTCTTCCAGGGAGGAAGTTGCTAATACCATGCATAGGGAAGACATGAGGGTGTCGGGCAAAGATGCAAAGAGTTTAATACCTATTTAGACCCAAAGCCATTACAACAGAAAACAAAGGGTTCAAAGTCAGCATTCAAGAAGTGAAAAACCACTTAATTAATTACAAACTTGGCCTTGATTAACATTAAGGAGTGTGAGGCACACAGGCCGCCCGTTCATCCACACTTTTAATTAGCATATGTGTCACATTCCCTCACCAACTCTGATCTGCCATTTCAGGTATTTCTAATAAGGCATGACATACAGGATGAGTTATAAATAAATACACTTGCCTCATTTATCAAATTTATTTCTCAGGTATTTAGACTGCATCACATCGATGTCTTTAAGCTGTATAAACCCCTAATGCTCAACACACAGGGCATTGCGGATCATATGGACATAGTTAGCCTTATTGTTGTGTGATGTTGGGTTGATTTTGACTCCCAGATCCTCCATATGACAAAGTAGAATTGTCTGATAAAAACCAAATGCCATTGGGTCCATCCTTACTCATTGTGACCCTGTAGGACAGAGCAGAATGGCTCCTTAGAATTTCTGAGGCTGTAAATCTTTTGAACTGCCAAAAGAACAAACAAGTTTATCTTAGAAGAAGTACAGCCAGAATGCTCCTTAGAGGCAAGGATGGCGAGACTTGTCTCATGGATTTTGAACATGCTGTTGCAGGAGCCCTGGTGAGCTCGTGATTATGTTGAGCTGTGATCCTTATGGTGGGCAGTTTGAAACCACCAGCAGCTCCTCGGTAGTGAGACGGGGCTTGAAGCCTACAGGGGTCACTATCGGTCAGCATGGACTCAGTGGCAGCAAGTTTGGAAGGTTTTTTTGGTTTGGTTTGGTTTGGTTTGGTTTGGTTTGGTTTGGTTTGGTTTGGGGTTGGAGTCAGGAGATATCAGTGTCTGGAAAAGGTCATCATGCTTGGTAAAGTAGAGGTGCAGCTGAAAGGAGGAAGGTCCCCAAGAAGATGGACTGACACAGTGGCTGCAACCATGGGTTCAAAGATACGAACAATGTTGAGACTGGTACAGGCCTCAGCAGTGCTTCTCCCTGTTGTACGTAGGGTCTCTAGGATTCAGAACTGACTTGAAGGCACCTAGCAACAACAGTAAATCTTTATGGGAGGAGATTACTTCATTGTCCTCCCCAAAGTGGCTAGTGGGTTTGACCTTGTGCTTAACAGCTCCCATATCACGCACTATAGCAGCAGGGGTCCCGCCAGCCAGGTCTTCTCTCATAGTATCATCTGTGTATTCAGACACCAACCTTCCAGGTAGCTGCCAAGCACTTCCTCTTTGTGTTTCTAGGGATGCTTAAAGGCAGCTTTACCAGATGTTTTGTTTCGACACATGCTCTTCCTTAAAATCGATTTGCTTACCTAGCACCAAGGTCTTGGTCTCTAAAGCCATTTTTCCTTACAAAGAATCAGGGCTCCTTGAATGAATGGCTGCTTCTAGGACTGAGGCAGGAAAAATGCATACAAAGTGAGCCTGCAAATTCTTGTAATAAAATAAGAATGTGGTGGACAGAAGGAAGGAAGGAAGGAAGGAAGGAAGGAAGGAAGGAAGGAAGGAAGGAAGGAAGGAAGGATGGAAACACACTAGCTAGCATGTCAAAGGGGCACAGCAGTCAATCTGTAGGAGTCCTCACCTGCCACAGCTGGAAGAAATGTACAACCAAATAAAGATCAGTGATATTAAGTCATCATAATAAAATATCCATGAACTTACACTGATATAAAAATGGGTTATTTACGGGATAAGACTAAAGGTTATGGAAAACTATAGACCACCACAATAATCGTTCTTGCAGACAAGGTGCCATGTAGATGCTAACGTAGTGGGACATGGGATAATTGAATAAGCTGACATCATCTTCCCCAAATAGTTACTGTGGTTTGTTTTTGTTTTTTAACAAATGTCCACATATCTTCATATTCCTCTCTCTAAAAGGAAAACTTTAATTCTTCTTCACTTGTGTGTGGACCAGATTAGTAACTCTCATACCACAAAAAATTGAAAAAGAAAAACTCCATATTGGAGAAACCTGACAATCCCACTTAAACGAAGTGATCTAATGTAACGTCCCCAGTAATAAGTCATGTTGCCTTCATGTACCTCTGATACAACAGAATGAGAGTATATCACTTATGTGTCCTTCTCCCCACAAAGTATGTATCTCCAATCTAACCTTGAAAAATGATCAAACGAATCTAAATTGACAGCTAGTCTACAAACACCTTCCTAATACTCTTCAAAAGTATTAAGGTCACGAGAGACAAGAGACCAGGAAGCATCACACGCTGCAAGACGCTCGGAAGAGATGAGGACTAAACATAACGGTTCTCTTGGAAAAGGAGCATTAATGGGGAAACTGGTGAAATTCACATAGAGTCTGCACCAGTCTGCAGTTTGAATAACTGCATCATGGTTATGTGAACTATTGACACAAGGAGAAGCTAGGTGAAGGGCATACAGAAACTATACTATTGTTGCAACTCTTCTATAAATTTAAAATGACCCCAAGATAAGTTTTGTTTTAGTTTTTTCATTGATCTGCTTGCGATTCACCTACTTCAGAGAGATTCCTTCTTCTGTCACAAGGGCCCATCTTCCACATGATTAAAAACAATACACTTCTCACCCACCCTGGGCCTGCTGTGGTGAATTTCCCCAAGCTATTACACCTCCTGGGAACCGAGTGACGAGTGACGGCACCACTTTGAAATGCTTCTGAAGGCAATCCAGTAGGAGGAAAGCAAAAAAGAATAACAAGAGCTAATGACGGAGCTGAACCCTTTATTGTAAACCATGGCAATGCATAGCTCTCTCTTTTGCTCTGTTCCCCCCAGCAAAACATACTTGCTCCTATAAATTTATGAGTGTAGGAATTTTAATTCAAAACAAAGAATATAGTCATAGGTTTGTTAACACAAGGATTTCCGTTTGATACAGGAACTCTAACATTTTTTTTCCTGGCAGTGAGCAGCTTTGATTTGGCTGATAGGTTCAACCTCAGGGATTCCTTTTGCAGCTGAATGGCGAAATTTCAGACTCTTTAACATTTTGACAATGTTTAATGGATGTAAGCACAGTATGTGAAAGTATATATTTTTGCAACTGTTTAAACTTATCAAATTTTAACATATCAAATTTTAGATCTGAAGGAATAGAAGTTTTATCAAAATTACTTTTGGGGAGAATACAAGCAAAAACTGTTGAATACCAATGCAGTAACAAGAGAGCAAACACAGTGCCCAGCATATAATGTGAAGTCGTGTCCCGGGGTCTGGAAGGGCCTCTTGTCAGTATGAATGCATCAGTGGAAGTCCTGGAAACAGTGAAACTGGGCAGATGGGACAGGTGAGTGGACTGCAGTGAGCTGTAGTCAATTAATATACTCCTTCTAGCCATGACTCCTTATGTGATGTATTCGATTCTAGACTCTACGCCTGTGGTTAGAATCCTAATTTGGAGGGCATTCTGTACCAAATTAGGGTGGGATAAAGACCTGACTTTATAAGAAGAAAGAGCCGTGGTGGCACAGTGGGTTACACTTTGGACTGCTAACCACAAGATTGGCAGTTTGAAAACACCAGCCTCTCCAAAGAAGAAAGATGAGGCTTTCTATTCTCTAGGCTGTCCTATAGAATTGCTATGAGTTGAAATTGACTCTGGCCATGAGTTTGGCAGTGAGTTTGGTTGGTTTGGGTTTTAGTAGAAGGTGTGAGCCAAGTCTAAATATGGGGGCATCTTTAGACTCTACTAGAAGGAATGATATCAGACACCATCCTTTGTATCCTTGGGAGTCTAAACTCCGAATCAAATTCCCAGAATCAAGTCAATGCTGACTCATAGTGACCCTGCCCTATAGGGTAGAACTGCCCCTGAATGGTTCCACACCTAACTCTTTGCAGGAATAGAAAGCCCAGTCATTTCCCCAAGGAGTGGCTGGTGGTTTTAAAATGCTGACCTGGCAGTTAGCAGCTGGGTACATAACCACTAAACCAGCAGGACTCCTGTGGTCTGCCAAAGGACCAGAACTGCATCTCTATCCAAGCCACCCTTCTGTCTCCTGACTACGGTTTAGTAGCAGCGAGAACACCTGCTTTGGCATATGGGCATTTTTAGTTTCTGGCTCTGGACTTTACATTTGACTCACCTCTGACTGACTTTGGGAATTAGGACTTAACAGCACCCATAACCACTTGAGACATTTCCTTACAGTTTCATGTGTTTCTGTGAATAGCAGACCTAAGGGATGTGCAGTGAATAGCAGACCTGAGGGATGTGCAGGGAGGAGTGGGGTAGGGAGGTTGAATTGGATGGAATAACATCTTGGAAAAGCTGAACATTTGGAATTCTTTAATCTCCAATTCTTCAGGACTAATTCGGAATTGATTAATTTAAAGAAATTATTATCTCATGCAGAGACTGAAAAGGAGGGGAGGATCTGACCTGAGGGACAGTCTCTGTGTCTTTCAGAGAGTCCATTTCCAGGCCAAGGGATCTCAGCCCAACCTACGGAGACCACAAGGGCTCTGGACGCTTTGTCTGAAAGGATCCTTTAATCCTTGGACCGATTATTCCCTCTTTCCTCATTTCAGGCTCGCCAGCACACTTCCGGGATGGCCAAACTGACTCTCCAGAGTCTTGGGAAATGCTTGTTGGAACTATCCACCGAGGGGTCAAAAGTGATGTATTTTTATCTTCTGGGTATTCCTCCAGTGATCAGGGTGGGTTCCACAGGTGTGCTTCTGGGGAGCATAAGCACTGGCACTAAAAAAGCCCCGGGGCAAGACGTTCTCAACAGCTGGTGGAGAGGCGCTGCCAGTGACATGGAGAGAATCTGCCTGCAGTGTGTGAGGAACAGCCACCAAGGAGATACAAAGTGGTGCCCGAGGAATGTCCTACATTTGAAAGGCCCCTTCTTTGGAATATTTTAAATCTTACTTTAGCTCAAATCCTTCCTGAAATTTCATGTTTCAATAGCTTACAATAGCCTAACCTTGAAACCTTTATGAAAGGAAGAGATTGAGAAGGACATCGGAATGTATAGGATTCTGAGGCCCAATCAAACGGTAATTTGCCAGTGGAGTAAAAAAAAAAAGGATGCAATTGGCCCAAAAGGGACCCTGGGTTATTGTCACCTTAAAACGCTTAGACACTTTATCACACTTTGCTGTCTGTTTGCAAGTCAGTCTGATCATAGCAAACCTTGTGCTCATCCAAATGAGTACAACTGGGGGATTTTGATGTTAGGTAGAAGGGAGGCTTGGGGCAAACCCCCTACCCTGACCTTCACCAAGATTAGAGAGAATTCGCAGTGCACATTGGGGCCAGTCTCACTTGACATTGCAGTGCCGTTCAGCTGTCAGAGGTTTGTCACTTCAGTCACTGGTGTGCAAATGCAGAGAGCTCAGAGGAGCACGTCCCCAGTTCAAAGAGAACAAGGGAGAAGAGAGAAATCAAGGAAGAAACCACGTGATTGATTCAAGGCGACATTAGCTCCGTCAAAGCTCATGCGGATAAGGGGTTTGGTCCACTCAAATGGTTCAGCAGAAAATGGGGGGAGGAGGTTGTGAGGAAAAGGAGGCCTTGATCTAAATGAATTAAAAATCGTAGAGTACATAGTAAAAGTAAACCATTTATACATAAAGTAAATCATATGTATATAAAGAAAATCATATGCATATAAAGAATTAAAAATAGTAGAGTACATAGCAAAAGTAAATCATTTATACATAAAGTAAATCATATGTATATAAAGAAAATCACGCGCGCACGCACACACACACACACACAGAGTTGGGATCACCTTAAGGTCAGTGAAACCAAACCAAACTCACTTACCCCGAAGCAATCCCAACTCATGGAGTCCAATGTGCGCACAGTACAACTGCTTTTGGATTACCATGCCTTTCTTTCACAGCAGGACTGGGTGGATGAGCACGCTGAACCTTTAGGTTCGTCGCTGAGCACAAACTGTTTGTGCTCCCTAAGGACCTTCATGCATATATCTGTACCTGTGGAAATGCACACGAACACATGTAAACACAGAACAGAAACCACAGGTAACCATGCTGCCACCAACCCTTGCTCGCCCAAGTGTAAGTAGTTGCTGGAAGCCGCCCCACGTTCCCAGGGCTGAGCTAGACAATTCTCCTCCTCTACTCTCTCCTCTTTAACAGCGTTCATCTCTTTTGATGTTTTTCTGTCTCCGCATTCCAAATGTAACCTTCCTGACGGCAGGACTTTGACTCCCTTCCTTTCATAATATCTGATGGGACACCAGCTACTCTCAGTGAAAGAATGTATCTTATGTAAACAAACCAACTCTTCTTTCTATCAAATAGAGATGTGAAATGAATATGAATATGGAACCAGAAAAGTCAAATCCAGGGTGAAGTATTTATGGCCAAACAAAAAGAAATAATATAATGAAGAATTGTTCATCAAAATTACATATCCTTTGTGGACATACAAAGAATCTTCTTATTAAACCAAGTTAGATGCCTTTCTTTATACATACCCCCCCCCCACATACACAGTAGGTACCCAAAACATAGCGCTTTTTTTCAAATTTAATTTTTTTTAACAAAACAACTTTATCACCTTCCAAAAAACTCTCCATTATACTTAATACATTTCTCAAATCTGTAGTCCATTCTTGGAAACATTTTTCAAACTCATTTGTTTGGATGGCTGGCAGCACCTCCTTTGTGATTTTCTTTCACCTCTTCTCCATCCTCATATTACTGTTCTTTCTTATCCCTTACATTCGAGAAACCAAAAAGAAATCCCACAGAGTGAGATCAGTTGAGTAAGGTGCGTGGGGCAAGAAAGGCACACTGGGTTTTTTGTTTTTGTTTTGCCAAAAACTGGTGCACTGAGATGACTATGTGAGCAGGTGCACTGTCGTGGTTGAAAATCCATCCCCAGTCTTCCACAAATCAGGCCGTTTTGTTACTCACTGTTACACAATTTTCTCAGAACCTCTAAAAAGAAAGCTTGGTTAAGAGTCTGACCTGGTGGAATGAACTCCAAATGCACTGAGTTGACATTTTCATCCGTTCAGGAAGTTGACAGCCATCCAGAATGAGGTTTCTCATCAATCAACAGTTCACCTTTTTTGAAATGATAAAAAACCCATACACATGAGTTTTTCCCACAGTGTTGTCCTTGTAAGTTGTGTTCAACATCACAATAGTTTCTGTGGCATTTTTCATGAGCAGGAAACAAAATTTCACATTCGCACACTATTCTCTTAAATCAGCCATCACAAAAGGAGAGGTTTGAACAAAACTGCTTTTCTGTAAAAATTCACTGTGACCAGAGAGAACCTCCCAGGCTACGCCACTGGGTGCACTAACTCAGAGCAAGCTGCTTGCTGCTCACCTCGCAGGGACAATGCATGCTGCAAAAGCTCTGCCAGTGGAGCTCTTTTCCTTGTATATTATTATATTCATGTATTAATATATTTTAGTGTATATATTTTTACACTGCCCAAGGTCTGTTTAAAATGTTGAAAAGTAAAGCTATTACTTTGAGGACTAAGGTGCACCTGACCCAATCCACAGTATATTCAATCACCTCATAGCCAAGTGAAAGTTGGACATTGAATAAGAGACACTGAAGACGGAAAGAATTAGTGTATCTGAATTATGGTTCTGGTGAAGAATATTGAATGTGTCAGAACCAACTCAATGGTACCAAACAATAACAATCTACTATATGTGTCTTTTGTGGGCCTGTATGTGTATATGTGTGTGGTTCTTTCCATGAGTATCCACGTGTCTCTCTTTTTAAATTTTTATTAAAAAATTTTTTCTTCTCTCCCTCCCTTTCCTTCCCTCTAATCTCCCTATAATCATGAAAGTCTCCTTCATTTTATGTGAAAAACATTTTTATTGTTTTTCCCTTTTTATAATAATGGTCTCATATAATATTTCTTTTTAAAAATCTGTTTATTGTGCATTAGGTGAGGGTTTGCATTTCAGATATGCAATCAGTTTTATATTCAACAACTTAAACTACTTTTCAGATTTCCTATTAGTTTGTCCTGCCCACACCCCTTGGTTTCATTTCTTCTTCTTGTAGAATATTACCTTCTCTTTCATCCAAGTTCACACCTGTCTTCCATAGTCTACTTCACCTTCCTCTCCTCCCCTTCCCTGCCCCCACCTCCACCCCAGCCCCCACACAATGCCCATAACATTAAAGTGTGGGTGTTTTTTGTATGAAAAACTTTGTCTTGGATTTTCCTTTATAGCAGTGGTCTTGTACGATATCTGGAGCCCTGAGGTTTACTGCTAGCCCTGAGGTCATGTGTTTGAAACCACTAGACACTCTGTCGGAGAAAGACGAGGCTTGATACTCCTGTGAAGACTGACAGTTTCAGAAGCTCACAGGGACAGTTCGACCCTGGCCATGGGGACTCTTCTGAGTCGGCATCAACTCAATGGCAGCGAGATCACTGAGATACAACAGCCATCGCTTCGTGCTTGACTAATTCTATTCAACAAAATATCCTCTAAGTTCTTCCATGCTCTGAGGTGCTTCATAATTTCATCATTAACCTTTTGTAATGCATAGTATTCCGTTGTGTGTATAAACCAAACTTTATCTATCCATTCTCACACTAATCAATGTTTAGGTTGTGTACATCTTCTTGCTATTGTGCACAGTGGTAAGATGAGCATGGGTGTGCACTTACCTGTTTGTGCAATGGCGCCTACATCTTTAGGGTATATAGCGAGTAAAAGATCGCTGGCCCTGTGCTAGGAGTATTCTCAGTAAAAGATCGCTGGCCCTGTGCTAGGAGTATTCTCAGTAAAAAGATTGCTGAGCCCTGTGTTCTTATTATTCTCAGCTGTAGGAGGGAGCACCATAGCAGAACCACAGAGGTTGCTACAGGTTTTCAGAATCCCAGCAGGAAATGAGGGTTCCGGTCTCTTCACCTCCTCTGCAGCTTTTGTTGTGTTCTGGGTTGTGTGTGTTTGTTTTCATTTTTAATTTTGCTAAGAATGCCAGGCCGAGGCAGTGTCTCATTATTGTTTGATTTGTCTTTTTCAAATGGTTGTACCACTATCAAGCTCTTCTCACTGTTGTGCATTTTTAAATGTTTTGAACCAGAGAGAACTATTTTTTATTTGTCTGTGGTGTTTTGTTTACTCTGGGTTTCCGTGTCCATATGAAATTTCTATATGTTAAAAAATTGTTTTCCAATTTCTTTGAAGGATAGTGCTGTATTTGAATGAGAAAAATGGGTTGTATTTATAGGTTGCTTTAAGATGAGACTTTCTCCATGAAAATGAAACCTTTGGACAGTTTTGTGTATCTCTGGGTTTCTTGTAGTATTGTTTTGTAGTTTTCTTTGCACAAGTCTTTTGTTTACCTGCTTAGATTTATTCATAAGTATTTCATCTTTTGGGCAGTCATTGTAAATGGTATTGCTTTATTTGCCATTTCAGAGTTCTTCTTAAATATAGAGAAATCCTACTAATTTTTATGTTGATCTTATAAACTTTCACCTTGTCAATTTTTTCAGTTAGTCACAGTAATTTTCTTAAGACATTGTTAAGGCTTTTCTGCATTTAAATCATGTTATCTGAAAATTGAGATAATTTCACATCCACTTTGCCCATCTGGATACCTTTGATTTCTTTTTGATATTTCAGAGGTTTGGCTGATTTCCAGTACTATATTAAATAAGCATGTTGATAAAGGGCCTCCATGTCTGGTTCTTGGTCAGAGGGGGAATGCTTTCAGTTTCTCCTCATTGAGAAAAATACTGGCTGTTGTTTTGCATCTTATGACCTTTATGATATTGAGAATTTCTCTTCTATTCCAATTTTATTGAGTCTTTTAATGAAAACATTGATATTAGATATTGTCAAATAGCATTTCTGCACCAATAGATACAAGCCTGTGATTTTTTCCATTGTTTTATTTAAATGATTGGTAATATTCATTTATTTTAATATTGAATTATCCTTGCATTCCCAGTATAAATCCCATTTGACCATCACGTAGTTTTTAATGTTTTAGGGAAACCTATTGGCTAGTGTTTTGTGTCGCCTTATTTCACCTTGGTCATGAGGGGTAGTGGTCGGTTGCGTTCTAGTTGGATAATGGTTTTCCCTGCTTTGGGAACCAGGGTTCCACTTGTTCCATAAACACAGTTGGATGGTAGACTATCCTTTTCTCTGTTCTGGGAATAGATTTTACAGGATTGGTTTCAATTATTTTCTGAATGCTTGCTAGAATTCTCCAGTAAAAATTACCAGACCCTAGACTTTTTGTTATTGAGATTTTTTTTTTAAATGGCCTGAACCCGTTCTTCTTGTGTTATAGGTCTTTTAAGGTTTTCTGGGAAGGCAATGTGCTTCTAGCTAATTTTCCATTTCTCCTAGGTTTTCAAATTTATTGGAGAGCACTCTTTAATTAAATTGTGTGATTATTTTTTTTCTATTTCAGTCAGTTCTGTTGTGATGGAGCCCGTTTAATTTCTTATTTGAAATATTTGCATTTTCTCCTTTTCACTTGTTAAACTTGCAAGTAGTTTGTCAATTTGGCTATTTTTTCCAAAGATTCCATTTGTTGTCTGGTTTATTTTTTCTATTGCTACCACCATTCTCCATGGATTAAATTAAGTTCCAGAGTCCAGTAAGTGCGGCGAATGTGGGGTTCACTCACCTCTCTCTTTCCCATGGCCCATCAACCAAACTACTGGAATAGGGGCTGCCTGCCGGCACGCTCACCATCTGAGGATTTGCCGCTTCTCAGGCATCCCTAAAGGAGCTTCTCCCTCCAAATTTCCAGTCTGTATCTGACCCTGGCACCTCTCCCACCAGGGAGTTCGGAACTCTGCTTTATTGTTCTCCTCAGCTCGTGGTGGCTCTGGAGTAGAAGAGAGTTGTTGGGCAGCACCAGTGGGTCATATGTTTTTAGAAGCCATGCTGACAGATTCTAATTCAGACATTCTAGCTGACTCTTCAAGTCTCATTCTAGTTTTAGAAAGAAATAGCTCTCCCAGGAAATTATTTGCATGAAACGTTTCCTTAAGATACTCAATGGCCATTATTTTCCATTTGAAATTCTATGTCCAGTAACATGCTCAGGTGTGGATACGAAAAGAACGAAGACAGTTCAGACATGAATTCTGGGTGAACAGGAGGTTTGACTGGAGGGAAATGAAGGTGATTTTACAAGCCCTTTCAGCTCTTCCGAGATGGGGATCTTTGTACCGGATGTTCAGGAAAAGCTGCTGTGTATCCAGAGAGCTACAGACCACAAATGCTATGCTGACCGATGTTTTCTATGGATCACGGTATCCTGGGACACACAAGCATCCTCAGGAGCTCTCAGCAACAGGCGTGTACTTGGAGGCAGGACGGGCCAGTGACCACACGCAGGACTGTGTCCACACCAGGAGGCACATTCGGGAGAGTAGAAAAGACTTTAGATGCTACCAATATTACTAACAGAGTTGGCTCATCAGTGATCCAAATCATATGATATAGAAGAAAGCAGATTTTGAGACTTTTAATCATCATCAGAAAAACAATAATCATTAAGACAGAAACAGATGGGAGGCAAGGAGGGCATCTTAGAATTAATTTGGAAAAAATCTAGAAATATCTGAAGAGATCCAATTCCGTGACTATTCCTGCCAAGAGTAAATTGTCAGAAGGGTTGATGAGATTGACTAATGTGTCTGAGAGAGAAAGAGAGAGAGAGAGAGAGAGAGAGAGTGCCCTGATGGTGTAATGGTTATGCTATGCGTTGGGTTGCGATCTGTATAGTCAGTGGTTGGAAACTACCAGAAACTAGGTGGAAGAAAGACTTGGCTTTCTACTCCCATAAATATTTATAGTCCTGGAAGCCCACAGGGATCGCTATAAATCAGCACTGACTTGACAGCAATGGTACATCTCAATCATTTCAACATGGAAATCATGGGTCTATTTTGAATCCTGCTCCCCACTTCAGCCCCATGGACCCTTGTTTGAGCTCTAAGGACAAAGGAGATGCCTCAAAATGTGAGAGTATATTTTTCAAGGAATTCAGTGAAATTGCTGGGCACAGAGAGTGCTGGTTTGGGCATGCAGAGGAAGAGATGGGAAGACGGAATGCAGCGTAGGATAGGCTCCTTCCGCATAAACATCAGTGTTGCTCTCGCTCCATGCAAGCCCAGCTTTCTCTCTGAGGACGTGGACATCAGCGAAGCGGTGAACGGTCTCCTCGAGTGCCTTTGTCAATAGTGACAGTCCACAGGGGACCCCCAGCAAGCAAGAGTCGGTCATTGTTAACAGGCACACGTGTGCCATAGCTGAAGGGCATCCTGTCTCACTTAGAAAGCAATGCCAGTTTTGAAAGAATCGAGGCTTTTGTTAGTTGCTGTGGAATCATTTCTTTTTAAAAGTAGGATTTGCCGGCTAGACCAGAGAGTGTACATTGGTACAGATAGGAAATGGAAACACAGGGAATCCAGATAGGCAATGGAAACACAGGGAACCCCTAGAACCAGTGGCAAGAGTGGCAATACTGGGAGGGTGGAGGGAAGGTGCGGTAGAAAGGGGGAACTGATCACAGGATCTACATATAACCCCCCTCCCTGGGGAACAGACATAGAAAAGTGGGTGAAGGGAGACATTGGACAGTGTAAGATATGACAAGATAATAATTCATAAATTATCAGGTTTCATGAGGGAGGGGTGGGGAGAGAGGGAGAAAATGCCCAAGGGCTCAAGTAGAAAGCAAATGTTTTGAGCCCGATGATGGCAACAATGTACAAATGTATGTGACACAATGGATGGAAGGATGGTCATAAGAAAACCCTCTCTCATGAACGCACTCCCTCAAATCCCTGGTGCATCTGAAATACCTTAAGAACGCAGCCTGCCCCAGGCTTGCATACCGTATTTAGCACTCGTGTGGTTTTTACTTGTTCTCTAAGTTTGACCCATGCTCGTCTTTATTTCCTCATTTAGACTACTCTTTGAAAGTAGAAGTCATGTATTTCAATTATTTTGTCTTCCTCAAACAATGGGAACAATGCATGTTTTGCACAGGCAGCTAAATGGTTAGGAAACAGACAAAGAAGGGGTGCTAGAGTTTTCTAGAGTTTTCTAAAGAAGGCATCTGGCAAAATGGCGCATGTGTTCTCTTAAATATAAAGTGATGTGAGCACATAGCTGTGACTCCAATCTGAAAAACAGTTTAAGAATCACGTAACGGAACAGTTTCCACCACGCAGAGATGATGACAGAGAATAGGTTTCACCAGAGAGAGTCCAAGTCAGCAAGCTTTGGCTTCCCGGGGTTAGACGATGGAGAGCTGTCACATGGGTTTAATAACTTTACTATCCTTCATAGAGTAAGGATGGATCGGAAAGTCACAGATAAAAATACCAGGTTTCTCCACAAACTCTCATTTATGTTTTAATATTTACAAATGAAATACAAGATAGAAGCTTCAAAAACCAGGCACATGTCTCAAATGTTTTTCATTGTGAAGTGTATTTAGACTCGCCGAGAGCCACAATATGCAAGAGAAACGCGCTCTTGAGCTCCCAGGAAGTTTCCTCTACTGGCACCATGTTCTATAAACAAAGCACAACTACCAAACGCAGACAGTGAACATTGGCATTCTCTTATATGATATATTATTCATTAGTCTAGAGAGCATAGTCAAATGTCACCAGTGTTTCTGCTAAATTGTTTGCTTGTTTCAGAATCCAGTCCAGGACCCCACGGTGCATGTAGGTGTTTTGTGTCTTTGATCTTCTCTAATCTGGAACCATTTCTGAGTTTTCTTTGTCTTTGTTAAGCCTTAGTACTTTTGAAGAGTACTCGACAATTACTTGAAGATTGACTTTGACGTTCTCTCATCTCCGAAGGAGGTTATGCGATTGGGTGGGAACTACAAGAGTGATATTGTGCTCTTCTTCCCATGTTCTAAAGATTTAGGGGAAAACCAGAAGAATTATGAATGGATTTGGGGAAAATAAGTTTCATTAAAAGATAAAATGTTGATGTTTTCAAGGAAGAGCAGTAGACTCTTGACAGAAAAGGAAGTGCCCCAAGTCAGATCAGTAGGAATGAGGACACAATAAAATAAGATCATCCAAACATGGCCTGTGTGACAGTAAATTAGATAAAAAATTTGAAAAGCAATTTGAATATGCAGATACATATATATCATACATCCTATATTTTTAAAAGAAATCTTTCAACTTCAAAGCTTTATTTCCTAGGAAGTAAATGAAAATGTTGCTACTTATCCAAGCATAATTTAAAATAGCAAAAACTTAAAAAGAAAAAAATATCTGAACGCTTTTATAGTAAACCATAGCTTATGCTTTTGAGCTACTTGGTGCCTGAACATCCTTCTGGTTTAAGGGAAAGTCAAAGGCCAAGGCTACACTTGGGAAGATTAAAGAGAACATTCTCTTTCCATCCCCAGCAGTAAGCTGAGGCTTAGCCAATCAGATCCATACCAACACATGCTGTTCTACATCTGGAGGGAAAGGCACAGAGGTGGGAGATAGTCAGAAACTAACAGCAATGGCAGGAGAGTCCAGCACAGCAGCATCCTAAACAGATGGTGGTTGTGGACATTGTGAGAGTTGACGTGTCCCTCCAGGGCTCCAGAGCCTGGTCCCTCTGCTTTGCTTTCAGCTTGCTGTCCGTCTGCTAGCCTTCTGATGACTTTTCTCATTGCCCATTAACTGGATATTTCTGTGTTTCTGTCCGACACAGAAACTTCTATTCACGGGGTTATGCGATAGTCAGACTTTGAGAACAGAGATGCAATCTGGGATTATGTACATATTGTACTTAACTGTGGCTAAATGCAGGTAAGGTCCCCTTCGTATTAAAGTGGGGCGCTGAGGTAGTCCACGTGGGAAGTAAGAAACAGAATCAAGTTTTCTAAGGCCCGAAGCTCATAAAATTGAGAGGAGAGGAGGGGACACTCTTTAAAAAAGGGATACAAAATCATGAGACCTCCTTTCCAAGGCCATAGGAAGGGCCCATGTAGATGAAGGGCCTAGACACTCTTTTCTGGTTTGGGAAACAAGTAATGAAAACGGACATTTAATATGAAGCATTCATTTACATCATTGCCTGCTGGACAGAATTGCTGTTATTAAAAAATTAAGGACAGGAGAAGCTCAAAGATTTGGAGAGGGTGCCTGCTTCTACCTGTGCTGGGAAAGTTAGCGAAAAGATGGAGCAAGTTCACATTGCATTCATGTCATGATGCCCAGGCGAAAATCCAATGACATTATGGGGTCGCTCTTAAATATTATCTTGTCATCACAAGGCCATGTGAGCCTGGAACTTAGAGGATGCAGATCCCATCAATTACTGAATTGCCAAATGAGTTGACTTCACAGGTTCTTCGGGTATCTTATATGAAAAATCAAGACCTTGTTGGGGAGGAATTGAACTTTGGGAATTAAAATGGAAAGATATGGGAAGATTTGGCATACTTTAATGACCTTGACACCTTGCCTTTCAGTAAGCCCCTTTAACCTTGTCTGATGAAGCTCCACTCACATGCTCGAAGACCCTTCAGTCGCCTTTTACAAAAAACGTTGCTTTACAAGGAGAAGTCATTTTCAATGGCCGTTGTTTCGTTTTAGAGTTCCCCAGCACGTTTCTCCAGCACCAGTGTGTCAGTTTGCTTTGCTGCTGGAAGCGAGGCCACAGGTGTTTAACATACCACAGGGTGACCCCAGTGGACAAGTGTCAAATGTCGCCGGAACTTCCAGATCAGGATGGACTAAGAAGGGCGGGTGATCTACTTCAGAAAATTCAGCCCAAGGAAACTCTAGAAATTACAAGTCTGACGCATGCCTTACCATGGGGTGGCTCAGCGTCAAGTGGAATTCGTTCTGCTGTGCCTGGGGCCTCCACAAGTCAGGGGTGACATGGGGTTCCGCCCTTGCCCCTCAGATCGCCTTTGCTATGTCGGATGCCTCTCTCGTGGCTCTAGTGTATCTTAACCTCCAATAGGTAACATTTGTGAGCCCTGTATGGAAGCCAGCCCAAAGGCTACAAGAGTCTCTTTGCTTCTCCTTCCCACAGCCCTTGGCTAGTGCGGATGGGACCGTACAGCTCCCCGCCTCAAGTACCTTCAGAGTCAGACACAAGCGAATCAAGCCCTGGCCTCCCTCACTGTTGCTGCTCCCCCGTGGAGCATTTCTTCAACAGGTCCCTCCTCCTCCGGGAGCCCTCATCTCAGAAAAACGTGCATGCTCACATCAGATCCCTGCCTGAAATTTGTTCTTTTTAACCTCACCCTCTGGATGCTTTTAGCACAGCATTCCCCCCCCCCCACTCCCCCTAGGAATCAGTGTATAGGCTGACCTAGAATTTCTAATCCCTTATAAGGGGCCAATGCATATCCAGCATAGACTTGTTAGTGGATCAGGTGGACAGGAGCTATTGGGTGCCATTCCATTGATTTGAACTCAGCAGCTGTGTGCAACAGGAGAATTCCCATGTAAGGGTTTCTTGGCTGTGAACTTGATAGAAGCAGACGGTCAGACCCTCCTACTGGGGACCCACTGAACGGTCCTCTGTCATCAAGTTTTCAGCTGAGCACTTCCCCATTGCACATCAAAGGTTCCTTTGGATCAGGGGGGGAGAGGATAACATTCTGAAAAATAGGCTCAGGGCTTGTTAAACTGCTCAGTTAAGATATTAAGAGTTCTTACACATATTTTCTAAAGCATTAAGCATCTGGCTAGCTCCAATACAGCTGAGTCATTTGATCTACTAACCCACTTTCTGGGGACACCCACTCATGTGAGCAGAGTGTCACAAGTTAACTAGAGAGAAAGTTACAGCATCATCAGGAGTAGGTTAATAAGAGAAGTTAGGCAGACTTTTCTGGTTGGGAACACAATCTCTCTGCTCTCTGTGGAAAGGATTTGGTCTACAGAATCAGGTCCTATAACTAAGTGAAGGCTCTGCTGTACTTTGAAGAGATGGGGTACCCGAGAACAAGTGTAACCAGGAACCTCAAAAATTTACTCAAAGCAAAGGCACAGCGTTTGATTCCAGAAGACATGCTTTGCTCTTGTAACAAAAGGGAGAGTGAGAGAGAGCAGAGCATGCAGACGAACACCTGTGCTTCCGGGCTAGAACGTCATACAAATTCTACCAGCAAGGCGTTTCAGAGAGAATCTCCCCACCACCAGACAGGCTTGCTCTCCGCTTGTAAAGCACAGGCCTGTCAGCACGTATCTTGGGCTGAGACAATGCGGGTGAAATTATGTCTTTACTCTTGGTGTGAATTACAGAGTACAGCAAAATGCCCTGCTTGATTGGAAGACAGAACTATACAAAGAGTCCCCTTCAGATACTCCTTTTACTTGGCACTCAGCAATTGGAAGGTTAAACTTTTATACACCTTCTAGAGAATATTTTTATAAACATGATCAGAAAATAAAGCAGATGCTGGCAGACATGGATAATAATACGAACAGGCTGGAGATATTACTAAACTCTGTGTAATGAGGTGCCATCCACGTGTAAGTTCTGAGACCATGAAAGCTCAAGCACCTTTCTGCACTCTCTAAAAAGATAATTTAAAGAGTTACATCTTCAGAAATACTCGTTGACTGTGTTGATGTTATCATTCCAATTAATTATAAAATATTCTAGTTTAAGGAAAAGAGAGAATTCTTTTTATAAAATCATTTTATTGGAAACTCTTACAGATATTATAACAATCCACATTTAATTAGATAAAGCATAATTGTATAATTGCTGCCACCATCAGTTTAAAACAATCTCTTTCTTATTGAACTCTTTAATAGCAGCTCCCATTTATCTCCTCCCTCCACCACTCTACCCCCCAAGAACCCTTATTATTATATTATATAGTATGTGTTATTTTTATTATTGCCATATCTTATATCCAAGGTGCCTGTTAACCTACAATTATGTTATTTGTTCCCATCCAGTGGGGTTATACAGTCATCATTACCATCAGTTCCCCTTTCCCCCTGTCCCCTCCCCATATCCTCACAGAATCATTACTCCCGTTACTATTTCTGAAGGATTTATGTCATGCATCAAATGATCTTAATTATACAAATAAATATATGCAGGTCTAACAAGATTAATGATGTAAACTTAGACCATATAGTAAGGGTGGAAAATATTAAAGACCTAGAGGAAATGTATGTGTTTCATCAGTGCTATACTCTACCCTGGATATATCATCCCTTCCACGTGGCCCTTCTGTGAGGGACTCTCCAATTATCTTACAGGTGGGTTTTGGGTCTCTGCTTTGTCTACACTCCTTCACATCAATTTGATTGCTTGATTTTGAACTTTGAATATCTATTCCCATTGACACCTTATGAGCACACAGGCTGGTATGCTTCTTCCATGTAGGCTTTGTTGCTTCCCTGCTTGTTTAACGTCTTTGTTGGCCACTTGTTTAACGTTAAGATTTCAAAAGATTTAAATTATTTTACAAATGCCATAATTTGGAAATAGACTAGTAGGCTAAGGGGGCAGGGTGACGGGTGTTAGAAAGCATTGAATAGTATGCTAACTCTCCATGGAATAGTCATGAGGAAAACAAAACAAAAACCTATAGAAGTTTGCTGAGATTACAAAAATTAATTTACTTAATATAATACACACCTAAGCAAAGAGATGACAAAGAGGTTAGTACAGAGTAGTGAATGTGTGCATTCAAACTCATTGTTCACAGAGAGACACGTTTAGGATTGTGTGGTTTTCTACTGTCAATGAAGCATGGCTTTATTGAATTCAGTGCAGTTCATGTAAGAAGTAGTTTCTATGCCTGGGAAGAAAAAAGAGTAAGAGAAATGAAGCATTCAAAGGGGAGAAAGGGTAGTCATATGACAAGAACTATTCTAGTTCAAAGCAGTAAGCCAATACATGCAAGAGAAGAGATTATTTCTTTTCTGTGCAAAACCTTAAAGGAGTCTTATAAATGTTTCCGCACGTTGTTTCTTTATCACCTTCCTCACAGAGGTGTACTGGTGGCAATTTAATTGCAATTGTTGGTCTTCCCATTCATGCCATTGCTACTGCTTCTGACCTTCAACTTTCAAGTCCTGAAGGCGTTCAGTCTTAAGTCCTGTCTCATATTTCCCACAATCCTCATTTGTAGATATGTCATAAGTACGGGGAGAGGAAGGGAGGAAGAACTAGAAGCCAAATAGCAGAGCCTGCTAGACATAATGTTTGACAGGTGACTGCGTTCATAGCTTCCTTAACCCTATTTTATTTTGTACTACACAACATCATCCTGAGCACAGCACTGAGTCTTTGCCTGTGCCAGACAGAGAGGAGATGTGTGCAGAACACCAAGTGTACTGTTGTGAACCGAGGGTGACAAATTGCCGACTGACGGCAGTCTGACACAACACTTGCAAAGGACAGAGCAAGGGAACCAGTAATGAGACAGTTTGCATCCAGTAAATGGGTGCCTAGTCAAGAGACCTGAAGGAAAGGTCAGTGGGCATGAATGCATGACTGGCAGGGGCCAAAGAGGTACAAGTTGCCCACTCAGAGAGGCTTCTACTCAAGGCTGGCAGCACCAGTGAGCCTGGGAAAGTGGAGACTCCCGTGCACAGCTTGGCTTTCCAAGAGGTGCTACTGAGAGGTGGGCACATGGCAGCAGGAGTGGACCAACTGTTACCCAGCAGGTACATCTTCACACATGCTGACTTGGGAGCATGGTTAAGGACTCGGCAGCACTCCTACATGTAAGTTAATATTTGTGGAGACTTCCCAGCCACCCAATGGGCGATGGGTGTGAATTACAGTTCTGATCATCCTCAGTATCTTAGGGCTCTCTAGGTAAACGTGGGGGGTGGGGGTGGGGGGGAACAGAAAGAGATTGATTTTGAAGACACTGGCTTACAATTGGGAGGGCTGGCAATCCAAAATCTGTAAGTCAGGCAACAGACTGGAAAAGTTATGTGCCAAATTGGTAGCTCAGGTGTTGGTGAGCAAGAAGGAGTCTATCAACTATTGTATTTCTTGCCTGAAGAGAGAATATGTCTTTGAGAAATCTCCCTTTTTACTCTTACAGCCAACTGATTGGAGGAAGCCCACCCACATTATGGAAGGTAATCTGCTATACTTTAGAGCAATGATTCTCAACCTTCCTAACGCCAGGACCCTTTAACACAGCTCCTATGTTGTGGTGACCCCACAACCATTAAATTATTTTCATTGCTACTTTATAACTGTCATTTTGCTATTGTTATGAATCAGAAAACCCCTGTGGAAGGGTCGTTTGATTCCCAAAAGGTCGCAACCCACAGGTTGAGAACCTCTGCTTTAATCACATGTAACCACTCATAACAGCATCTGGGCTGGTGTTTAACCAATCACTGGGCACCCGAGCCTCACACGTTCACACAGAGCATTGAGCCTCACACTTGATAAAAAGACTGGAATTGATGCCTCCTGGCAGGCCTGTAAGGCATCTGGGGCTTGCTGAGGGGTGGGAGTGGGGCAGATAGGAGCAACTCTGCACTCGTGCTCCCAGGAAAGGCCAGCAAGCTGCACATGTTCAAGGCTAGAAGAAATCCACTGATGAGCAAAATGGAAATGACCTTCAAATCCGTATGAGGATGTTTTAACTGAGATAATAGCTCTGGGACTTGAGGCCTTCCTTGAAGGTAAACCTCTGAGGAATAGATCTGAACAGAAACACAGAATTCTGCAATGCTTAAATCGAAGAGCATGTTGTCTATACATGCTCTTCCACTTGGCTTCATCAACCACTTTACATCTAGGGTGGGTCAAGAGAGGTCTCCTGACCGTCCCTTTGTGTGCCTATTCTTGATGGACATCAAAGCCAAGATGATGACAAACAGTCTGACAGCTCTATTAAGATAAAGGAAATCATTCTTAAGAGATTCAATGAATTGAAAACAAGTCAGCTTGTAAAATATATCTTTCAACTAGCATTCTAGAAAACAAGCAAAGAAAGTGCAGGCACATGCTCACATTAGAAGACTATTATATATTCAAGGACTTCAAAATTTTCATGGAAAAATGGAATTAAAAGATAATGTCATTTTTCCATGAGTTAGTTGAAGTCCTTTTGAGGGCTATACTTTTAAAGTGCTGTGCAATTAAAAAGAAAAAGAAATTGAGTGAAGAGACATGCCAGACAGTGTAAGATATGACAAAATAATAATAATTTATAAATTATCAAGGGTTCATGGGGGAAGGTGGATTGGGGAGGAAGGGGAAAAAATGAGGAGCTGATACCAAGGACTCAAGCAGAAAGCAAATGTTTTGAGAATGATGAGGGCAACAAATGTACAAATGTGTTTGGTACAATGGATGGGTGTATGGATTGTGATAAGAGTTATACGAGCCCCCAATAAAATGATTTTAACAAATAAAATGTTAAGAAAAAGAAAAGGAAAGCAAAAGCACTCCCAGCTTCTTGCTCCATAAAGTTCCCCATTCTACCACTGTTTCAATAAAGGCTTCTCTTTAGGACTTGCATGGTTTGTTAAAAACCATCACCCAAAAATATCATCAGTGGCCTTTGATACTTTCCTAAGTAAAATAGCAATTAGAATGTAACTCTGGTTTGAGTTCTGCTGGATTCCAATTCAATTAGCTTTATAAATGAATGGTTCTTTGTGTCTGGGCACTATATAATACTGTTTAATTAGTCCATTTATTGTATCCAGGCTTCGTTCAGAATTTTACATTCTGATCAGTCACAGGCTTTTAATTGAGTGGATGAACATTCATCTAGAAAAGTGTTCATGCAAAAACGTCTGCCAGAAACACTGGGGTAACATTAAGGTTCCCAGGTGTAACAAAATTATAATACTCTATCTCCAGAATTTCATAGTGTTTATGGCAGAAGTCACAAACAAGCTGCCGATGTGTTTCCAGTCTGACAGCTTTTTTTCCCTCTTTTTTTCCTTCCTTCCTTCCTTCCTTCCTTCCTTCCTTCCTTCCTTCCTGTCTTTCTGTCTTTCTTTCCTCTGCATATATATTTAATTATACATATTGGCAGCAAATCAAGCAAAGAGGCTTGATAGATGTAGGTCACACATTTCTGCAGAGTGGCAGCTGGTGTCTTTGAAGGATCTGGAGGTTTTCCCATGTCTGTCCTTGCTCGTCCTCTGTCCTTTACTTGTTCTAACCACTTGATCGGTGAGCAGTCTTGTCTATGCAGAACTAGGCTTTGCTTGTCTGTCCTTAATTATAGCTTCTTTAGAATTCTCTATATGTTTGCAATAAGGTCTCTGTAACTGGATTCTAGAATATTTTTTTCCTGTTTCCCCATTGAACACACTGGGGATAACATAAGTTGACCAAATTCAATGAAACAGAGGAATTAAGGCCAAGATTAACAAATATTGCCATGCCAACAGACAATGAATTGGCTAAACATTGTCCATGATTTGAGCCAAAGATATTAGGGCAGAAGATGTTATTGATGATATAATTGATATGATTAAACCATTGAATTACATGATATGTGAATTATATGTCATTAAAATTTTAGGTCGATAAAACTGTAAAGAAATGAAACAAAAATAATGGGTCCCAAGAGGATCTGCTGGGCCAATTACATCCAAGGCAGATGGGTCAGCTCAAACAAAAGACTATGGCCACTGCTCTGGGGGGATTCCAAATGAGTAGTTTTGATATATTTTCTCAAAGAACACTGCATGATAGCGGGGGCTTATTAGGGAGAAGTTTCAAGAAAATAGAGAACTGCATTAGTGAGAAAAAGGCCAGGAAAGTTGTAGCAAAATTCTTCCCCTCCATTTTAATGATGTACCTGCTCATTCTCGGAGGGTAGCAAGACCTGTCCTACATGAATATGGTTACCAGGAGATGGATTCGAGTTTCAAGTCTCTCTACTCCTCAGTTCTTGTCCTGCTCACAAGAAAGACTTCAGCTGAAGTACAAAATTCAGATGAGAGTCAGAAAAAGATTTGAACAGAAGGAGTAAGTTTATTGAAGAGGGCACATTGGAAAATAAATCCAAAGAGCTCTGGGCTAGTCTAAAGAGTCTGGCAAAGCTGACAGGTCAGACTTTACCTTCTGCTAATGACCGTCCTCCCACCGTAGGCTGGCTTTCTGGTGGGTCTTCTGCTGCTGGCTGGTCCTCTGGAGTGTCCCTCCTCTTTCCAGACAAGTGCATCCCAGCACCCCAGACTTCATGCTCTAATCTTAGACCCCAAACTCAAGAGTCTTTTGCGTCATTGCAGGGGTAGTGTGAATACCCGGTCTTTCTTCCCTCTGCCATTTAATTATCTCCAATATCTCGGGGTCTCTTTCACAGAGAAGGAGATGTGTTTTATTCTGTCCTTCACATTTCTTAGTGCTGAAGAAGTATGTGCAGAAACGTGTCTCCATCCTTCCTCTGTGTTCAGATTCCTGCTAGATCCTTCCCATCACTTCTTCCTCACTTGCCAGCCTCTTTCTAGCTAACAAGGTGCTTGGGAAATGTGACTCCCTCCACCCTATCACCTCTCACTCCTTCCGGCTTCTGTGTGTATGCTACATTCAAAGAACATACAAAAGGAACATGACTGGAGTCTCTTGGGGAGCTCACAACTGCTATTCTGATGTGATGAAACTGAAGAGCAAAAGCCCTCACCGCCATCAAACTGCTTTTGACTTATAGTGACCCAGTGGAACATAGTGTGACTGCTCCTGTGGGGTTGCCCACGCTGTCAGCCCCATGGGACCAGCCAGCCTCATCTGTCTCCCGAGGACTCGCTGAAGGGTTCAAAGAAGAGCAGCCCAATAGGAACCCACTGTGCCGTAACTGAGAGATAGAGTTATTCTGGGAAGGTGCAGAGAGCTCTACTGGCCAATTGAGACAAACAGTCGGGGATGGATCTTGCACCACGAATTGAGACTGGGGTGGCAGGTGTGCTGGGTAACCTTCATTGAGCCTTCTAGGCAGACTTGGCGACCTTGCTAGCTCCAGCAGCCTTTTTGCCCACTGCCTTGATGCCACTGCCAGTAACTGTCTGTCTCCAGTCTCCGACAGCAAAACAACTCAGAGGAGGAAGGGAAGCTCTCCACACACGTTGGCTTGCCAGGAACCATGTCCGTGATGGGATCATCACCAGACTTCAAGTATTTGAGGCCATCTTGCAGCTTCTTATCAGAACAGTGATCAATCTTCTCTTTGAGCTCAGCAAACCTGCAGGCAATGTGGCCAGGGTAACAGTCCAGCACAGGTGCATCTCCAGCACTGATTGGGCCTGGATGGTTCAAGATGGTCACCTGAGCAGTGAAGCCAACTGCTTCCATCGGTGGGTCCTTTTTGCTGTCACCGGCCACAATGCCACGGCGAACGTCTTTGACAGAGATGTTCTTGATATTGAAGCCGACATTGTCCCCAGCAGAGCTTCACTCAAAGCTTCACGGTGCATTTCAACAGACTTCACTTCAGTGGCAACGTTCACTGGAGCAAAGGTGACCACCGTGCCAGGTTTCAGAACCCTAGTTTCCACTCTGCCCACAGGGACAGTGTCAATACCTCCAATTTTGTAGACATCCTGGGGAGGCAGGCGCAGGGGCTTGTCAGTTGGTCAAGTTGGTGGCAGGATACAATCCAGAACCTCAAGCAGTGTAGTCCCACTGGCAATGCCATCCTTGTGGGTAACCTTCCATCCCTTGAACCAAAGCATATTAGCACTTGGCTCCAGCGTGCTGTAACCATGCCAACCAGAAATTGGGACAAATGTTACTGTGTCAGGGTTGTAGACAATTTTCTTAATGCAGGTGCTTAACGATTTAAGCACCTAAATGATTTCCACATACCTCTTCTGGCTGTAGGGTGGCTCAGTAGAATCCATTTTGTTCACACCAACAGTTAACTGTTTCACAACCAGCATGCAAGCTAGAAGGGCATGCTCACGGGTCTGCTAATTCTTGGAGACACCAACTTCAAATTCACCAACAGCAACAATAAGGACAGCACAGTCAGCCTGTGATATTCCTGAAACCACGTTTTTAATGAAGTCTCTGTGTCCGGGGACATCGATGGTGGTCACATAGCACTTGCTGGCTTCAAATGTCCATAGTGAGAGATTAATAGCGATGCCCCACTCCCACTCAGCGTTCAACTTACCCAAGACCCAGGTAGACTCGAAGGAGCCCTTCCCCATCTCAGCAGCTGTCTTCTCAAATTTGTGGATGCTACTTTTGTGGAAACCCTCCTCCCCCATCATAGGTGGATCAGGTGAGCAGTGGAGGTGGACTTGCCAGAATCGAGGTGCCCCGTGACAACGAGGTTGCTATGGGTCTTCTCCTTTACCATTTGACTGAGGGTTTTGCAATGGTTTTCGCCGACTGGCACCTCTCGCAAACCCGTGGGGAAGAAGGTCAAGGACACACTTTAGAGGGCATCAAGGCTCAGGGAAGAATGAGGTCTTGGTAGGGTAAGCACAGGCCAAAGGGGGATGAGTGTGGTTGTACTGCGGGGATCACAAACAGAACGTGTAAGGATCGTGGAATGGAAAACAGCTTTTCTCTGTAACCGTTCACACAATTCGCAATGGAAAAGAATAAGAAAAATGAAATATACAGACCTAGATGGAGAACATCTCAGGAAATAATGACTTCACATTCCGCCATTGTGTTTAATAAAGGTTTCTCTGATTTTTTTTAAAGGTGTGACCTTAGAGAAGAGAAGGAAAGGGGCAACCTTCCGAGAAAGAAGGGGGGAAATGAGAAGCAAAAACAAGAAGACAAAGACTCTGGTAGAGAGAGTCCTTCAATGTCACCCGTAACTCCCCAAGGTCACCACGGTCTCAGGAAACAGAAACATGGGCAGGCAGCACAAGAAGAAAAGGGTCAGGATTTCACCTGCCAGGTAACAATGTTATGCAGCTATGGGAAAGTTACAGGGACATCTTACTTGTTGACACACATCTGTTAAGGAAAAGAAGTTGTCCGGAAACATATTAATTCTTCCAAGGTTTTGCTACTTGGTGTGCTAAAGCCCACCGGAAAGTCAGCAATGGACACTAATCTCATCATCAAACCAACCATTCCAGTAACAGAAAAAGAAGAGAGAGAAAAGTAACTGTTTCATTATTTCAGCTTTCCCCCAATATTTAATAATAAGAGACATTTTGAGGGCATGAACAGGGTTACTTGTCAGGAACTCCTTTTACAGAAGGCTAAAACACGCCAGGAGTGACACTTGAAATTGATCATCCTTTTAGCCATTCTGTCAGACTTCCGAAAATTAATGAGCAGGCTGCAGAAGGGAAGTAGCTTACCAGAACATTGCACAAATTTGCTGATCTGGACTTGCTGAAATTCTGCTTACCTAATGCAAAGCTAAACCCTTCCCTTCCCGCAATGTTTACACTCCACCCAATTTTCTCCTGGTCTGCTCCATGCCATATTGTTCCCTTCCCGGACAAGTAACAGCTGAACGGAATAGGAAACTACAGAAGCCATTGTCCTTGGCTGATGAAATGACACAAGACTTTTCAGGTCTAAACTATAAATTCATTTTGCTTATATGAAAATCAATATTCAGAATTCAAGGATGACATTTGTTCCGCAACTTTCGTTGGGTAAATGTGGTGTTGAAATTGATACCTGGGATCCAGTAAGAGATTGGCCTGAGTGAGGAAGTCATAGGTGATGGGGGGATCCTCCCTTGAGAAGGCTTAGCTGTTGCACTTTGAATGGATGGCTTTGCCATTTTTCCATGTATGAGAGACTCAGCACTCTAATACAAGAGCTCTGGAAAGATGAAGCTTTGCTATCCTCAAAATTTGCTGAAGTAAAAGAAAAACAAAGAAAACATCAAAACATTTACACATAATTTATCAACAGGTGGCACACGTTAGTAGTTTTCTCCACATTATAACACGTAATTCATAAAGATCCCTACTGATGCAAAACTTCACTACTCCTCTATTGCTGATTTTGGTGGTTCTGAAAAGTTGACTCAACGTTATCTTTGGCATGTACATGCAGTCAGTGTGGTGTATGTTGTCCATTGTTGGATGTTTTGAGTGCCTTCTGTCAGCTAGACATGGGGGGGGCGGTGATGATGGCAATAATCTAATGGAATCTAAAGCAAAGGAGAGGTTTTCCTACATTACTCTCCAACACAAGCGAAGGTGAAAGGCAGATAAGACACGTCCTCACCAATAGAAGAGGCCAGAGATGGTGAAAAGCTGGGGGTGGGGGAGAAAAATAGGATTCTCAGATGACCCCTACCTACCATGACCAAACAGACTCATGGGGTTTGGGTCTGGAGACAAGGACACAGCATAAAATCTAGGGTGCAGAGGTGCAGAAATACACATTCCTGGAAAGAGGAGGTGCACCATAGAGAACCAGCCCAAAGCAGAAGGCCCACGAGAAAGCCAGCCACGGGGAGGTCCACTATTAGCAGAATCAAAGGCCCGGCTCTACATTCCACCAAGCATTTAGACCAGCTAAGGGCCCTTTGCATTTCTTTTTCTAAAGTATCCCTTTCAATGGACTCACTGTTTCTGTTCAACCCATTTCTCTGACTCATCTGAATTTTCCCCCTCACCTGAAATATTTCTTGCAAGCAAGACACAAACCAGGAAGTGGAGAGGCTCAAAACAGTATCCCAAAGTTCTCATCTGAATATTTCTACCAAGACTGTCTTCTAACCTTTCTTTCTGTTATCTGTTAATAATGAAAAATTCAAGAAAAATTCCGTATCATTAACCTAGTAGATACATGCCTGGGCTTTGGCGCTGAGCTGCTTGGGCTTACAGTCCAGCTAAAGTACGGACGAGCTGTGCGAACCTGAAAGAACACGAATAGCACAGCGGGTAAGCACCGAGCTGCTTCGAGGTTGACAGTTTAACAAGTCGTGGAAAGTCCGGCTGTTCCATCCCACCAGCGAGTCCCCGGAGACCCTGTAAAGATGGTGGCCTGGGAAGCCCTGGGAGGCCAGGTCTCGTTTGTCCTGCAGCTGCATGAGTCCCGGTGGACTGGAGGGAAATACGCAGGTAAACTTGCGAAGTTACTGCAGTGACTTCTTGTGCTCAATTTTCTCCTCTGTAGAAAATGAGCATAATAGAACTTACTTTACGGAAATACTGTGAGGAATAAACGAATTAACACTTGCAAAGAACTTAAGGGAGCACCTGGCGTATATAAAGCTGTTAATATTTTATTGTTAATATTGCGATCATATTTTCTTATGTTCCTTTTTCATTTTGAATGTCAATGTTTAGCTCATACTTTGGGTTACATAGACTTTGTGGCCTGGTCTGGAGTCATAACTGTCACAGATAACACTGTTTTAATCAGAAAAATTCTAGAGAGACTCAAATAATTTATTAGAGCATCTTAGTTGCAAGCTTTAGTCTGGGTTGTTGTTAAACTTGGAGATCTTGAGAAACAAGGCAGAAAGGAAAAGGCGGGGTGGGGGTTGTGGGGGGATATGTGCTATGAGGTGAAGAGAGCATGCGCACAACCTGGGAGGCAGAGGTGAGTTGGAGGCTCACAGTAGCACAGAGCTCTGGAGGGAAGGGGAACAAACACCACCACCCTTGGCAACTGAGTTTCATAGTGTCCGGTCTAAACTCTGTGGCTTGTCTTCTGGAACATAACACTACTGTCTGCAAGCCTGAACTGTGATCTAAGTTCAAGTGCAAAGTGGAAACGGTGGAAGGTGTGGTCCATATCCTTTTCCCATTCTGGCATTGGGAGTGGATGGAAATGTAACACATTGGAAAGAGGCATGCCCTCCATTTTCATAATGCTCCCAACTGGACCTGAGCGGACAACGCAGGAGTTCGGAGCAGGAGGGGGGAGCCGTAGGCATATGCATTCATGACTGCAATCATAATCAGATGCTTAATTTAGGGGCTCGGGGCACATAAAAGAGAAAATTCAAGCACATGCTGTAACTGCCGCTGATTACTGACTATTCATTACAAAGCTTCCCGCCTAAGTAACCCCAATGTTCTTTGGGAAGGAAAGTCCATAGTGCCGCCGTGCGTCAAATTATGTGGCTCTCTGTTTCTTCTTCCAAAGCGCGGGCCTTACCTCCTCACAAGGAATTGTTTAAAGGTTTGTGCAGCCAAAGGATTGTAGCTAAAATACTGAAAGCACACAAGTAGGGGGAGAAACAACTAAATTAAGCCTCCAAAAGGGAGACGGCGGGCAGCAATGCTTCCCCTGTGCTTGAGTGAAACCCACCCTGACAAGCAGGGTGAAAACGCATCCCAGGAATTGCTTCTCTTCTTGGCGATGCTGAGTCATGGCTTTGCACAGATAGGGTTATGATGTGAACCCCAAAGGATACCGAAACCCAAAGCACGATGTTCCAGAGCTCCTGCAGTCAAGAGGTCAGGGAAGATGACCAGGAATGAATCCAATTGTCAGTCCAGCAACCCAAGGTTCCCACCCAGAAAGGGGAGAGAGGCACCCAGAGGACCAACAGGGTGGCACGTGGGTATTGTCTTCCCTTTATGGACACTGGTCCACACAGTCAAACACAGCCCATGCAGGCACCCCAGCTTTCTGGTTTCTACACTCATCACATCTGTCTTGCTGGGTGAAACAGACAGGCCACCCACGAGAAGATGTGTTTAACCTCCCAGACATCCATCTCAAGGAGGCTCGGGGGTCTTTGTAGCTTTTCTTTCCTTGGCAAACCCACTGTGCATATATTTCACTCCCTCCCACCCCACCCCTCACAAATCCTTCTTGACTCTACCTGCATATGACTCTATATGAAAATTCAAATAACAGCCAACCCAGTAGGTCCAAAGCTCATAAACTGTGCTGTGATAAATGGCGTCCTCTTTGTTGTGAAACAAAGTCGTCGCTGTGGCTGCTGCAGTGGTTAGCAAGCAGAAGACGTTTCTGCCAATTGCCTGACAATTTATATCGACGGGATTGGAAATGTGCAGGTTCTAACCCACATGATTGGCTCTCCTTGGCTGGATACATCCAGGTGCCAAACCTCAATTTTAGCCTGTGTCAGGGGAAACAAGCACCTCACACCTTAACCGCTTATTTTATTTTATATAAATTTGCAAACAGATGAGTCAGGATTTCATGTAATTCCTTTGATTGAGAAAACGGGTTTTTTTTTAACCACATGGCATAAAGTCATCTGGAAAATAAGAGGTCCAATCTTGCTTGAGTCCCTTAGAGCCTCACTTTCCTGCGGGAGCCAGTGCATCGTAGTCTTGAGTCCGCACCCTTTATCTTCTGTGGCTCTCGAGCGCTGCCCTTGCTTCTTCTTGCTAGTTTCTAGGGACTCAGTTCTGACTCCAAGTGACCCAAGAGGGCAGATTGCACAGGGTTTTCTGCCATCTCTAGGGGAACTTATTGCCTGGTCCTTCTCCCTTGCCGTGGAGAAGCTGAGGAGCCACAGGTCCAAAGCACCTTTCAGTTACCAGCAGTTATGGATCTCATGTATCTTCCCTAAAAAAAAAAAAAAAAAAAAAAGTGTTGTAATCCTAAATTCTGAGCCTGTGGATATAATCTCATTTGAGAATGAGCTTTGTCATGTTGATGATATGGGGTTATTATTGACTGTTTCTTGAGATATAAAAGAGATTAAACAAGCATGGGAGGAAGGAGTGATGGGGAGGGTGGAGGGAGGGCGGAGGAAGATGCCACGTCCTAACAAGCTTCCCAGGAAACAAGCTCAGAGGAGACGAGGGGAGAACAAGACTCCTGGAGCCCGCATGCTGAATTCAGATTGCCATCTCCTGAAGCGTGAGGCCACAGTGACCCTGCAGGACCAGGTACAGCTGTCGCTGTGAGTTTTCAAGACGGCAACTCTTTCTGGGAGTAGAAAGCTGTTTTCCTGGAGATCTTTGAAGTGCTGGCCTTGCTGATCCTAGTCACCACTCACCGTCAGGTCTCCTGGTGGCTGAGTGGCCATCGCCTAGACAGCAGTGCGTTTAATATCAGAGAAAATGTGCTTCTGTTTGTCAAAGCCACCCATGGTAGCATTGCCAGGACAACACTAAAACAGAGTGGAATGCTTAGCCGGTGCCCCACTCGCGTTCCTTCCACGCGCAACCTGCACGTGAGTGAAATGTGTTCATAGGATTTCCTGCTTGCTTTCTGTGACCAACCAAGTGACATGTAATCTCCAGAAAGAGGCTTTGGGGGTAGGTCCTTTGCACCTGCAAAACCCTGGGGGAGTGCTTGAGAGACAAGTTCTGGGACTATCGTGACAAAATCACCAGTATTCTCAGATTAAGGTGTTTTTGATTGAAGCCGATTCATCTGTTGCCAAGTAAATGTTGACCTGCCTGGGTCCAAGCTGATATATTGAAAATGAAATTGAAACTTCAACTTATATGGAATGTAGTCACCAGTTAGCCTTTCTTATTTAAATTTAAATGAAAGAAACATACATAATAATAGCTTTCACTTTGTACACGAGTCTCCTGTGCAGACCACTACCCTCAGTTAGTTAAAAGAGAAAAAGTCATACTGTAATAAGTATTGATGACATTGATTTTTTTCACCTTCCTGAAATCTCCCATCCCATTTATTGGTTGAACAATAAAATACCTGCTTCTCTGACTCAGAAATGTGGACAATAGATGTCACTAATGTCCATTTCCCTCTGCTGAATATCGCTCTTGTCTGACGGTGGGCAGACCCACTACTTGGACTTAGTTTGTTACCTAAGGGACAGAGGCTAACCCACCAAGGTCACTGACTGGATGCTATCTATCATGTTGCCAATATGTCTGCCTTGATTGATGAGGATGATGCTCCGGAGGGTCCCAGACTTCTGTTAGTGTCACTTTTGTGGGGGAGGGGGTGGCTCTTAACCACACCAGGCCTAAAGCTCCCAGTTTTGTCCCATCTCAATGGGACAGGTATTTCTTGCTGACTCAGAAAGTATGCTGAAATGTGTCTGACCCCTGGCAAGGACCCAAACTGAGTTGTAATCTTTGCTTGAATGCAAACATGGATGTTTTCTCCCCAAATCCATAGCCTGGATAAATAAACATATCCCGAGCATTAAACTCTCCATGATGTGAACAAGCCCAATAAAGCAAGCTGGAATTTTTAGCAAAGTGAGCAACAGATCAGTGACTATTGTAGCAAAGAGCTAAAAAGGAGCCATCTTCTGGCTTTTGTAAGTAACAGGCAATCTCAGAGACATGATTAAAATCCTAATCCTAGGTCAATAAACACAATACTCTCGATTTTCAAGCTTTTTCTCCTGGCAATCTTGACAACTCCAACACAGAAGCACAGAAGTCGATTATGGGGAAAATGCAAGTGGACTGTGTGTTCACTTGCTCTCCTTTTAATCAATAGCACACTGAGTCTCCGGCTTCTATTGAATTAGGTTTACAAAGCTTTTTTGTTCTCACCTGTCGCTAAGAAAAATCATTCGTGGCATCCTGGATCTGAACTAGCAGAGACTGCATGAATCAAAAAAGGTAAAAAAAATGTGCCCTCCCCAGGGAGGCCGCCGGCTGTCTCATTGACAGTGCTGTTCTTGGCTGATTGGGGAGGCTACCCTGGCACCCATTCCAGAGAGGACCGTATAATAAGGTACCACGATGGGAACTGTTACCAGGGAGAAACAGAACATCTGGCCTGGAACAAAGGCAAGATCCATGGCTCAGAAGCAGCCTGGCCATCAGCGTTCAAGCGTGAATGTGCTGGGGCCTGTCACCGGAATGAGAGAGAGTCCCTGGAGGGAAATAAAGATCAAACAGAAACACAAGAGAGACAGAATTCCGAGGGAGACACCACATATTGCCCATTTTCTCATTTGTGTCCAAACCTGAAAGGATGCTATCCGCTCATCTTTGTAGGCACTCTACTTCTCTTTGTTTGTTTCCTTTCGCTTCAGTTTGTTGTTGCCATCAAACGCAATGATAAAAGTGGACATTTCCCTAAGCAGAACATGGCTGGTTCGGGTCTTTTCACTCTGTAAGCGGGGGAGGGGAAGGGGGGTGATTTCCTTCGAGGACTGCAAGTTTTCCTTGTTAGCTAGCTGCGGCAAGCAGAGGTCCTGAATGGCCTCCCTCCTGCAGATGGTGAACCACCCAGAGTATCCCGCTCGGTAGCGAATCTGACAGCAGGGGACGAGGACAGCAGACTGCCATGTGCCTTCCACCATGAGGGAGAGCCCGCCTTCCAGAGAGCACGGGCCGGTCCAGGTTGCTTCATTTTGCTTATGGTTTCTGTTGTCGCCTTAAGCACTAAAACAAACCACCACCACCCTCCACAAAAGGGGGGGAAATAATGCCTTAGTCTTTCAGCAGCTATAAAATCCAGATTCTTCTTCTTTTTGCTTCCAGATTGATTTTTGTTTTAAAGGAGGGGGACTCGCCCTTTGGACAAAGCCTCTGTCTGCGGGGGAGCCTCATCCTCTGCCTCAGGTTTGTGTGCCCCGTCCCTTTCCAAAGCCATCTGTCGGAATTTAATTCACGGATACTTTTATCAGCCTTCCCATGCTTGGCCTGAAACCTCCCCATCGCATTTTTAAAAAAACTCTTCACAGATGTGAACTCTTTGAGTGACAGTTTCAATGCACTTGGAATGTTGATGAAGATGCACATTCACTCTGTCGCTTGAGCTCCCACACAACTCTTTTCAACGGCCCTGCTGGCCTGGCAGTTGTGCATTTTAACAAAAGTTTGCTCCTCCCAAGCCAAGACAAGCTGGCGACAAAATTGTGTCTGAAGTATTGTTACAAAAGTCACTTGCAGTGACACCACCCAGACACATCCACTAGCTATCGTTTGAGATGTCTTTTGGGAAACTTGGAATCAGAACACATTTTAAAGGGGCCATGCCCACTTTCTTCCTATAAAATTAGCACACATAATATCTTTAAGAAAAGGCAGTTTCCTGTCAAAACAAAATACAGAACTATTTCAAAATTAATATTTTGAAGAAATTATTCCTTTAAAAAAAACAATCAGTCATAAAGAAAGACAAAATTCGAAGAGCCTTGAAAATATTATAATAACTGGAACCAGGCAGACACGAGTCACAGAGATGGAAAGTAGAGGAGCGAATAGCGACCAGGGGCTGGGGTAGGGGGATGGATACAAAATCCCTAACGGCTGATGAAAATTACTTGGCAAAAATAGGGGTGATGGCTGCACTTTGAAAGCAATAAATGATACTGGATTATAGCAAAAAATGATTAAAACTGTAATATATATCCATTTTTCCTAAAACAAAAAATAAAACTTTTAAACAGAGACTATTCAAATACACTTTTAGGTTTTACATAATATAGTTTGTCTCAAATATATCATCAACTCTATTAGGACCCCTCGTGGCAGTGTATTACAAAGCCATCGGCTGTTCCTCAGGAGAAATGCGAAGCTTTCTATTCCTTAAGAGTTGCCCAACGCAAAAACCCACTGTCAGTGAGTCTATTCGACTCATTGAGACCCTGTACTATGAAATCCACAGAGGTAGTTCAACCCTGCCCTATGGAATAGCCATGAGTCAGAGTTGACTCAATGGTAGTGAGTTAGGTTTTTTTATTTGTTTCCAGTTTAACTCAAGACTAAGGTCTTTATAGAGTTGACATCAGATCCTGTTTTTAATTTATCCAATAAGCGGCCTGACCATCTGCAGTGAACACGATGAGGTGCTGGTCACTGTGGGAGTCGGAAAGGAAGGTCCACGTGAGTTTTATCCTCCAAGAACTTTCCGTCGAATAGGGAAGAAGAGAAAGTGCAGATGGGATTAGCACGCAGTGCTACACAAAGAAAAGAGAACTTTATTTCACCAAAAATAGATGGTGGCAGGCTTTATGGGAGAGATCATTTTATACTTGGGCCCTGAAGCAAGGAGGGTTTTAAGAGGAGAGATGAAAATGAAAATGTTCTCAGGTACAGGGAGCTCTATGACTTGGATGGGGGAGCTCACCGAACAGGCTTTGGTAAAGTCATGGCCAGTTTGGCAGCATCAGGAGGGAAAGCAGGAGGGAGACCTTGAGGCAGTTAGGAACATAAAGCAGAGGCTTGATTCGGAGATGGGAAGGTGTCCCTGGACATTTTAAGACGTGATGTGAACTTCATTTTGTTAAGGCCAGAGAAGATGACCATTACAATGAATAATGTGCTGACTCAAAATGGGAACGCCAGTCCGTTTCAGCTCACTAATGCCTGGAATACCAGTCTGAATTTGCTTCATTTTTGTCAACTTCAATGATCCTAGATTCCATGTTCTGATTATTAATGGGTGTTTGCAAGTGTTTATTCTCATTTTGACTTATGCCAAACGGCAAACGGAAGTCCTCAGATCTTTATTCCATCTACTATGGACAACTCGCCTTTGTGGAGCCTCTTCCCCAGCTGTCTTTTGAGTGCCTTCCAACCTGCCAGGCACATCTGGTAATATATCTGACAATGTTCCACCATGATTCCTAAGGATTTCAGGGATTGATCCCTCAGAAGTAAACAGACTCTTCCTTCTTCCTAGTCTGGGAGTTCCCAGGAAACTTGCTCACCACGGTGACCCTGCTGGCATTGGAACCCCAGCAACACAGCCTCCAGCATCATAACATCATGCACACCACCAGAGTACAAGCAGGGAAATGAGAGATGATGGCCAAGTTCAGTGATCATAATTTAATAAATCCTCTCCTCTGATCGTGGAGTTTATTAAAAGTCCTTTGATCACTTTCTTCTGCATGGACTGTACTTTCTTCTGCACGGACTGTTTGACAGTTTCCTTAGATGGCCACTGGTTTTAGGATCAGTCTTTATGACGTCAGGCACTGTTCTTTCTGATAATCAACCACTATAGAAAATGCCACTGACACCCTGACAAGCTAAAGGTCAGAAATCAAGGTCTTGAGGCCACAGTATTCCTGTTCAAAGAGGCGTGAGAGGCCTGGTGGGAACCTCACTGTAGTGCTTTAACTAAATGTATGTAGATACCATTCATAGACTCCCTCACAAAAGATCAAACACCTTACTGCCATGAGTCAATGCCAACTCATAGGGACTTTATGGGACAGGGTACAACTAGCCCTATGAATTTCTGAGACGATCCTGGTTAACGGGAGCGAAAGCCTAGTCTTTCCCCCAGAGGGGCTGGTCGTTTGAACTGCAGGTCGCAGCATGAGGCACGACTACCACACCACCAAAGCCCCTCCACTCCCATATTAGAACATCAAAACTTTAGAATAATTCATTGCTCAAAAAAACCTTTGGAATGATGGTGAAAATGAAGAGAAATAAGGTTGCTCCATGCAGTCCATGATCAGAATCCTCTCAGGGCATGATTTGTGTTGATTTGTACTAGCCTGCAGGGAGATCTATGGCACCAGATTGTCATTTGCTTGGCAAGCTACATTTAGAGCAAAGCATGTGGCTATTTCCCCAGAAGCAGCCGAGGAGACCTTGTGGCTCAATGTAAGGAGTAGGCGGACTAGCAAAGGAAGCTTGGGGGTATGATGGTTAAGTACTCACCACCGAACTGAAAGGTCAGAGGTTTGGATCCAGCTGTGTCTCTGTGAGACAAAGGACTTGGTAATCTGTTACCATAGAGACTGCAGCACAAGAATGCCTCTGCGGCATTTCTCCTCTGTCCAATAGGGTCCCTGTGAGTCAGAATTGGTTTGACAGCTCACAACAACAATGGGGACTGGTTAATTGTTGACCAAATCCCATTACTTTTTTGTCCTAAGTACAGAGCACGACTATAGTTTTCCAGACTCCCTTATGTGTAGGTAGAGCTCTCTCACTTATGCCCAATTGAATATGAGGAGAAATGATGGTTACCACTTATTGGATTGATGTGTGTGTGTGTGTGTGTGTGTGTGTGTGTGTGTGTGCTGATAAATTGAATCCGCAGAGAACTCCAAGGCCCCAGAGAAATGGGAACGGGGCCAATGAAATGTTTCTCACATCCCATACTGGAATATGACGTGAACAAGAAGAGCACGTTCACAGAATGTCATCATGTTTAGGCACTGAAATGTTAGAGTTGTTTGTAATAGCAATTAGCCCGCTCTGACTGATTCATCTGTGAAGTCAGGCTGACTTAGGTCTGAGCTCTATCTTAACTAGCTGTGAAAAATTCAACAAGTGACAGAACCTCTTAGAGCTTCAGTTTCCTTATCATCAAAACAGGAAAAGAGGGCTGTTGTCAGCATTGAAAAAAAAGTAGAATGTCTGTAAAAAAGTATGGACACATTTCTTTGCAAAGGAAAACAACCATTAGAAGACTGTCATGTTAGTAAAGAAAAGGCATCACTTGCAAGAAGCCCTGGGGGCGTGTTGGCCTGCTAACCACAAGGTCAGTAGTTTGAAGCCACCAGCTTCTCTGAAGGAGAAAGCTGAGAATTTCTACTCCCCTTCCACACTGTTCAATTGAGTCATGGGGTGGAGTGAAATTTCTTAATATGGTCTCTATCCACGTTTCTGTAACGCCCACCAAGTGATTGGGTAGGGATATTCAAATAGGGCATGTGTAAAACTCACAGAGGGAATTGGTCTGGTTTACTTACCACCCCCTTGCTTTAAGGATTAGCCAGTCGTTCTTGAAGCAGGAGAGAGAGAGAAAAGCCGGGATCATTGGAAGAAGAGCACAGTCAAGATATATTCTCCAGGGGCAGAGGTGGAGATGATAGGCACAGAAGATGAGGCAAGGAGACCAAGAGACAGATCATAGGAGCAGCACCTAGAAAAAGAGACTGTGAGACAGAGCAGCCAGCTAGCTTCCAGACCCATGGAGACAAAGCTAAGGGACCACGCAGTGAGAGACTACGGACCAGAGAGAGACTTCATTGCTGGTTGAAGAAAGGAGTTACTGTGGACCAATGACTCTTCACTGATCCTGACTTGCTAATAAAGCTCCTAATAAATCTCCTTAATTGGGACTATTGTGTGGGTGTCCTGTGTGCCATTCCAAGGAATTATCAAACCCAGCATAGAAGTAGGGTGCCATGGGAGGAACACAGTAGGTGGAGGGAAGAGGCATGCCTGACCTCTGCCTCATGGAAGTAGGAAAGCTCAAGGAGGTTAAATATGGCCACCGCCCGTTGCTTCACATGGGTTGCTATGAGTTGGATTGGGTTCAATACAGTGATTACTAGCCAGTGATTGCTAGCAGAGATGGGAGATAGAGTGAAGCTGCTCCTCTGTAGCTTTTCCTAAACAAGGAAACTGCTATTTAATCTCCATCTATTATCTAAGAATTACTTGGCTCAAAATAACATCTTGTGACTCTCAAAGAATTGTGAGGAAAGAGTAGTGTAGAGTGACATGGCTCCATCCTCCCTCCTTCTTGACCTGCTCTGACATCGATCATTCCTCCCACAGCTGCACGTCGATGCTAGGTCAGAGAGCACCTTGCAATGGCCACACCTAACACTGAGACAATACTCACAATGGTGGGACCTTATCAGGGAAGGTAACGGGTTACCAAGAGTAGCAGTCATTGGTCCACAGCAAATCCTCTCCTCGGCCAAGAACCAAGTCTCTCTCTGGTCCTCAGCCTCCCAGCCATGTGGTCCTTTGGCCTCTGCCACTGTGGACCAGGAAGCTTGCCCACTGCTCAGACTCACCGTCCCATAGCCGAGGCACGGCTCCTCTTGTCCTGTCCCATAGCCTCCACACCACAGTCTCTGGTACCTCTGATCTCAGCCACTGCCACTTCAGACAGAGACCTGGAACATGCTTTTCCTATGGTCCCGCCCTTTTTCTCTCTGTCCAAGATAGATCTGATACACAAGGAACGTGGTTTTGATGGAGATGTGGTTTTGTCTTTCAACAGAGCATATCCCCAAGGAAGCAAAGGATGGTGACTTACGTCACACTTTCGTGTAAAGTAGAGCCTGAAGACGCCTCCCGCCTTAATCCTGTAGCAGAGAATGTCCCCAAAATGGGATTGTAGCCACGAGTCCAGAAGGATAATATAGCACACAAAGAACTATGGTCAGGAGGGCTAGATTAATTACTACATCCCAATTAGGAGCTATAAATCTGGACCAAATAGATGAAGCAACTGTTGTCAGCATTGGACAATAGAGGGCACGAAGCTGTGATACTTGAGAGAAGAGAAATGTGTAAGGTGAGCTTACTGTTGACCTCCATTTATATTTATGGTACTTTCTGAACTAAAGCACAGAAAGTAGCAATTTCACTGGACAGAGGAAACATCGTTTGCAATCGAGGGTTGCTGGGAGGCTGAAATTTATGGAGCATGGTGTTTGAAAGTGGAGAGATGGAAAGTCTCCATTAACATAACTCTGCATGGAAGTTCTCCTCAGGCTGTTGTCAAAATGTTGGACTGCACATGTGCAAGACCACCAGAGAACTGACTCAAGAAAGTGACTCTCGCCGGGGACAGTAATGTCCTGCAGGACTTTGAATTCCAACCCATCAGAGGAGAGACCTTCTTTAGCACTTCAGGCATTTGAGCAGATCCCAGAAAGACCACACCTCAAGAAAACAGACAAGCATTGTTAGGTGCTTTCGATTGTTTCAACGCATAACAGCTCTGTGTATAGCAAAATGAACTCCCGCCATGCCAGGAACCGTCCTCACCATCATCCAGGTTTGATCACACTGTGTCATTTCATCCTGCGAGGGCCTTCCTCTTTCTAACGTAGAGAGACACAGTCTCACCATTCTCATTTCTAAAAAAAATACCTAAGGATTTACCGTAGGACCAGAGAGAAAAACGATAGACTATCTTTAACAAAAGTTTCAAACCTTCCAGAGTAGGGTTTCTCAGTCAAGGCATATCAACATAGCTCATTCCTTTTGGTAGCATGTTTACCAAAACACGTTTACCAAAGTGGCCTCTATATGCCACGTTGCTTTCAGACATTGCTAAATAACCCCTAAGGTATGGGTAATTGACAAAATTACCCATCTCTGAAAACCACAGCTCTAGAACTCAAGTTAATCCACTAAAAATTAATGTAACCAAACAGAAATGAACACTTTTTAAAGGAAACGTCACAATCTCTGAAGCAGATAACATCTAAAATGTCCAGAATATATTCAAGCAAATCAGCAGGAAATATGAAAAAATAGTGAATGAAAAAGCACAAAAGAAAAATGAGTAGTCAACAGAATCAACTTCCTAGGATGATACACAAATGGAAACGATCAGATAAGGACGTTAAACCAGCTATTATTAGCATGATAGTGAAACAAATATGGAAGAAATTATCGCCAGCAAATCTGCACTAGAATAAATATAATAATAACAATTAGTAAGTAAATATAAGTCTTTTAGTAACTACATTTGCAAAAGTCTATTTCTGGGTTCTCTATTATGCTCCATTTATCTATTTCAATATTATCTTGCCAATGCCAAACTGTCTTGATGACTGCAGTTTTCTAATAGTCTTTTTATTGTTACCAGTTTTATTAAGATATATCAAAGTCCAACTTACATATAAGCCTAAAATAAGTTTGCTCCACAATAATTTAAAACTACCATAATGAAATACATTCCAATCAATAATAGTAATAATAAGAAATGGCCAGAGGTTAAGTCCTGATGACCTAAAACAATCGTTCTTCATAAGTTATATGGTGTCTGGGGGCATTGGTCAGCAGCAAGTAAAGAGAGAAAAAAGTCGAGTCTCCATATATCAGTAACAGATGCCTATCTGATTTATGATCACTGAAGTCCTAGAACTGTTTAAGAACCACTTTAATTTACATGTGAAGTAGGGCCAAGGAGAAAAAGCAATAACAGTTTATTGTATTTCTGTGAAAATACATCTAAATTTTAAAAAGTGTTCAGACCTGAAGAACAGCTACTAGCCTTAAAAGATTTTGACTCACTCTTCTCATAATCAATCATGGTAATCATAATCAATTGTTAAATTCTTATCATTAATTGGGAATTAATACATCTATCATTCCATAATTTAATCACATCAAGCAGGATTGTACACTTGCTACCATGATCAATTTTCAAGCACTGTGTTTCTTTCTGGACTCCTTGACATCAGCTCCCTTTTACCTCTCCGGCCCCCAACCCCTGTCTGGTTTCCCACCATCAACCCCACCCACAGAGACCTTTATTTTACTTGCTATCCCTATAAGTTCCTCAGTCCTGAGTTGCATGCATGGAAATACAGAACAGCATAAAACACGACTTCAGAAGTGTGGCCTCCAATAACGTAACACCTCTGAGATGCACCCTAATATGAATGAACAAAAACAACAAAACAAAAGTACAGAAACCGTTGAAACCAGATCAGGTCCAGTATGCAGCTGAGGGAGAATCAACCGACAAAAATGTAAGTGTTCAAGTCAGATTTATGCCTTTGATCTCCTATCTTCATCTCTCCAATGCCCTCTGTTTAGTAACCCCTCACTCCCTTTTTTTAATTGTGAATAGAGGGAGTTCAGATCCTCGTTTCCTATGTAATTCCTACAAATGGATCTGGGGCTTCCACAGTCTCCATAGCTTTCTGAAAACTGGCAGTACTATCAGGTCTCCATCACCCCCCCCACCCCCACCCATTCCCTCAGGGAGCCCTGTTGGCATAGTGGTAACTCAGTGGGTTGCTAACTACAAGGTCAACAGATTAAGATCCTCAGCTGCTCCCCGGGAGAAAGAGAGGCCTTCTATTCCCAAAACGAGTTAGGGTCTTGGAAACCCACGGGGATAGTTGTGGAGTTTAAGGTCACTGAGTTACAGTCAAATGGGTGGATGACAAGGAGAAAGACAGGCCCTGCAGCTGTATAGATGCAGCACATGTAAACATGTGGAAGGAGAGAAAGAATAAGCACAAACATGGCAAAATGGTAATTAGTAAATCTAGTGAATGGGCTTATTAGCGTTCAGTGTACTATTCTTGTTTTGTTCCATTGTTTCTATGAATTTAAATTTACTTGGGACTATTTTGTCAAATTCAACAGTAGGTCAATGTAAGAATCCAGTGAGCCATTGGAAAACATGTTGAAGCTTGAACTGATTAAAATATGAAACAAGCAAATAACTCAGTCTCTATGTGTGGTTATCTCAAAAAACCATTCACAGGCATCAAGTTCATTCTGACTCTTATCGACCCTGTAGGAAAGACTGCCTCTGCGGGTTTTTGAGGCTAAACTATGTACAGGAAAATATTACAGAAAATCTCCTCTTTCTCCAGTGGAGTGGCTGATGCTTTCAAAATGTTGACCTCATGATTAGCCATCAGACTCATAACCTATGACGCCACCCCGGCTCCTTCATGTGTGGTTATTGTTCCTGCACAATAGTTGGTTCTAACTCATAGCAACCCCAGGTACAACAGAACAAAACACTGCCTGGCCCGGAGCCGGTCTCCCCATATCATCTTTGAGTCCATTGTTGCAGCCATTGGGTCCATCCATTGTGTTGAAGGTCTTCCTCTTTTACCCTGTTCCTCTACGTTACCAAGCATAATGTCCTTATAAGAAGCAAAAAATATGTGAGATGAAGTCTTACTATCTTTGCCTCTATGATTCTTTCAACATTTTTCTCCAGCACCATAATTCAAACAAATTATTTCTTCTTCAGTCTTTCTTATTCAATGTCCAACTTTCACATGCATATGAGGCATTGAATGAGGCATATCTTAGTCCTCAAAGTACCATCCTGGTTTTCCCATCTTTTTTAACCGCATATACTCCGAGTTTTTTCAGCACATCTTTAATGCAGTTTTGGTGGTAAAATTAGGTGCTTTGGCTGATATTCAGTCGGCTTATACTCAAGTATTTCGGTAGGTCTTTTGCAGCAGATTTACCCAAAGCAACATGCCTTTTGACCTCTTGACTGCTGCTTCCATGAACATCGATTGTGGATCCAAGTGAAGCAAATCCTTGATAACTTCAAATTGTTCTCATGATTTTACTTATTGGTCTGGTTTTGAGGATTTACACTAAATTTGCATAAAGTTGCAATCCATATTGAAGGCTGGAATTAATGACATTCATCAGCAAGTGCCTCAAGTCCCCCTTACTTTGAGCAAGCAATATTGAAGATTATTTATAAGTCTTCCTCCAAACCTGATATCACATTCTTCTTCATATAGATCCACTTTCTCTGATTATTTGCACAGCATACAGATGGACTAAGTATGGGGACAGGATACAATCCTGCCGCACACCTTTCTTGATTTTAAACCATGCTGTGTTCCTTTTCCACTGACACACTATATCTTCATCCATAGACAGATTCCACAGGAGCACAATGAAGTGTTCTGGAGTTCCCATTCTTCTCAAGATTATTGTTGTGGCACACACAGATGAATACCTTTACAAAGTCAATAAAACTCAAGGACACATTTTTTTCTGGTATTCTCTGCTTTCAGCCAGGAGTCATCTGATGTTAGCAATGATATCTCTCATTCCACGTCCTCTCAATCTGGCCTGAATTTCTGGCAGTTCCCTCTCAGTGTACTGCTGCAATTGTCGTTGGATAATCTTCAGCAAATTTTTACTTGCCTTTGATATCAATGCTATTATTCTATAAATTGAACATCCTGTTGGTTCATGTTGCTTGGGAATGGGTACAAAATGGATCATTCCCATTTAGTTGGCCAAGGAACTGACTTCTCAATTTCCTGGCATGGATGAGTAAGGGTTTCCAGGGTTTCACCAGCTGCTTGGAACATTTCAATGGGTGTCCCATCCACTCCTGGAACCTTTGCTTTTGCCTAATGTCTTCAGTGCAGATGAATTTCTTCCTTTAGTACTATGGGTTTTGATCATATGCCACCTATTGAAATGGCTGAACATTAACTAGTTTGGTGTTGTTTTACAGTGACTATGTAGTCTTTCCATTTTCTTTTGGAAATTCTACATCATTCAATATTTTTCCCCATAGAATCATTCCCTATTGCAACTTGAAGTTTTAATTTCTTCTTTGGTTCTTTCTGTTTCAGACATGCTGGACATGTTTTTTTCTTTTTGCTTTTCTAACGAGGTCTTTGTACATTTTTTATAATATTTTCTCTTATCCAATTGCTCTTTGTAATTTTCTGTTTAACTCTTTTACTTTCCTTCTTCCATTTGTTTTAGCTACTATACAATTAATAGCAAATTTCAGAGTCTCTTACGACATCCACTTTGATCTTTTTTTTCCTTTCCTGACTTTTAATGACCTTTTGCTTTCTTCTTGTATGGTGTTCAGGATGTCATCCCACAGCATCAGGTCTTCTGTTATCTTCAGTGTTCAATGCATCAACTCTCAAAATTCAAGTGGGATATACGCAAGATGGTATTTTGGCTCCCGTGGACTTGTTTGAATTGTCTTCAGCTTCAACCTGAATTTACAGATGAGTTATTGATGGTCTGTACTACCGTTTGCTCCTGGCCTCATTTAGCTACTGATGTTGATCTTCTCCGTCATCTCGTTCCACAGATGTAGTCTATTTGAATTGAACATAATGCACATCTAGAGAAGGTCATGTGGATTATGTTGTTGAAAAGGGGTGTTTGTGATGAAGAAGTCGTTAGTCTAGCAAAATTCTATTATGGGATCTCCAGCTTCATTTCTACATCAAAGCCATATTTTCCAAATACTCTCTTCCTCTTTGCTTACAACTTTTGCATTCCAATCTCCAATAATTATCAATGCATTTTGGTGGCATATTTGATCAATTTCAGACTGAAGCTATTGGAGAAACTCTTCATTTTCTTTAGTGGTTGATGCATAAATTTAAATAATAGTTGTATTAACTGGACTTTTTGTATGTCGATAGATAATATCCTATCACAGACAACATAATACTTCAAAACAGATCTTGAAATATCCTTTTTGATGATAAATGAGATGCCATTCCGTTTGAATTTGTCATTCCAGACATAGTAAACCATATGTCTATCTGATGCATAATGGCCGATACTAGTCCATGTCAACTCACTAATGCTTTGGATATCAATCTTTATGCATGCCATTTTATTTTTTCTAACTTCCATTTTTCCTAAATTCATACTGCATAAGTTCCAAGCTCCAATTCGTAATACATGGTTTAAGCTGTTCCTTATTTTGAGTTTTGCCACATCAGCAAATGAAGGACAACAAAGACTTTAGTCCATTAAGGTCGTACGGTCAACTCTACTTTGAGAAGGCAGCTCCTCCGCAGTCATATTTTGAATGCCTTCTGACCTCACGGGGTCCTCTTCTGACATTATATCTGACAATGCTCCGCTGCTTTTCATGAAGTTTTCAGTATCTGACAATGTCTCATTGCTATTCATAAGGCTTTCATTGGCCAATTCCTCAGAAGTGGACAGCCTATGCCTTCTTCCAAATATGTTCTTGGTCTCAGACTTCTGCTGAAAACAGCTCACTTTGGGCGACCCTGCTGCAATTGGAATACCAGCGACACAGCTTGCCGCGTCACAGCGACGCACAAGCCACCACAATGTGACAAAGTGACAGACAAGTAGTGGTGTATAGTTTTAGGTATGATGATAGGAATTAGCCAGTTCTGAGAGGTGTGAGGCAAGATTTTTTTTTTTTGCCAGACATTTTTCTTTAATGTTGTCAGGTTATAAAAATAGCTCAGTCCAGACAGAGGAGCCCTTTCTTTCTAGCCGCATTACAACTTTCATTCTTCTGAACAGCCGTTCCATTTACAACCAGAGAGCTGGCTCTGAGGACCTTTCTAAGCCTGCTTGCTCGGCACACTGGCAACATGCCAATTTGGAAGGCCACATGTGGTCTTCCCAGGACAGCAGTGTGCACCGTTACTTAAATTTATCCTCCACTAGAAGGGAAGTGGGTCACCACATCCACATCTGAGAAAGGTCAGATTTCACAGGCTCTCTCAGCAGCCACGCTGTTCGTCCTTGTATGATTGCACTTTCCAGGGCTCTCCTGAGTCTATTTTGAGATTTTAAAAACCAGAGGAGTTGGTAAGGTATTTGTGATCCATTGAAGTTTATTTCTAAAGGAAGCACTCCAAACTGCTGCCCTCTCACTTCCATGTCCCCGCTGCTTGACCCTCAGACATGTCATCTCTAGAACATATGTGAGACTTGGTTGGATGATGAAAGAATGCAACAATGGCTCAGGAATTCATTGTGGCGTGGACTGCCCTGTCATGTGTTCCCTGCTGTTTGTGGGCTCTCTTGTTCCCTGCCCAGTTACCTGGCACTGCATTATTTATGAAGCTGTAACTCTCTTTATATCGTTGTTGGTATTGCTTGCCTTTTAGTCAGCCCAGATTCATGGTGACCTTATGAATAAAAACCAGAGTGGAATATTTTCAAGTCCTGCACCATCTTCATGATTGGTGGTGTATATCTTCATGATTTGGGGCTTATTGTATCTGTGTCTCATGTGAGATATCTTTTATATAAAACTAACTCCAGAAAAAAAAACACCTGGGAAATTCCAATGTTTAAAGGCTCTTGGATGAAAGAGAACGGATATTTCTGCCTCTCTGTAGCTTCTCTTCTAAAATAGGGATAAGATGCATCTCATTTTGTTGCTGGGGAAATGATATAAAAATATGAACTTCCTGCTTACTGATGAGCTCGTAAACAGTAGGGACTTCTTCATTCAACTTTGTGTCACAGCTCCATGGCTTTTCTTTAAAACTTTTTTATTGGGAATTGGGTGAAGGTTTACAGAGCAGATCATAAGTTTCACATTCCAGAATTCAGATACATATTTCAATTCATTTGTTGCAATTGCTTCAATGTATCATCCCTTATTCTATCTTCTCCCTACTTCCAGTTTCCATTCCTCCTTCTTTCCTACCCCTCTGAATCTGGTCATTCCTTTTGGTCTTAAATGCCTAATTATCTAACACGTGGGTTGTGTTAGTCTGGGTTGACTAGAGAAACAAATTCATAGACACTCATATGTGTACGAGAGAGAAATTTATATCAAAGAGCAATAGTACATTACGAAAATGGCCCAGTCCACATCAAGTTCATAAGTCTGATATTACCCCATATGTCAATACTAGTCCATAAATTTCTCTTTAGACTCATGCAGCCATGCAATGATGCCAAATGCAGGAAGCTCACGGGCTAGTGGGTGGAAAGTCTTATGGATCCAGTGGTGGTGGAAGTATCTCAGTACTGGCATGGGTCTCTACATGGCTCCTCCAGCTCTAGGGCTATGGATCTATCAGCATAGCTCCATGTGGCTTGTCAACAGGAATATCTCGCAGGGAGTCAGTGTATCTGGTCTCCAGTGAGCTATTTATCTCCATTGTACCTCCAAATGAGGTCATCAAGCTGCGACCTGACAGGCTAAACTCCACACCTTCACTTTAAATAGTCTCAAGTTGACACCATATTATGTAACTACCACATGGGTGAATTCCATCCCAGACATGCAGGTCAACCTAAGAGCCATATAGTCTCATGGGGTCCTACCTCTGTCTCTCCAACCAGTAAGTCTGCCTCTTTATGGTTTTCAATTTTGTGCCACCTTTTTCTCCTACTCTCTCCAGGACATCCTAATGTGATCCTTTTCAGAGCTGTTAGTAGTGGTAATCAGCCACCATATAGTTATTGTGGACTCAGGACAGTGGAGACTGATATTTGCATTGTCCATTTGTCCCACAAATTGTTTCCATATGCCTTTTTATTTTCAATGCACTTTTTTCCCCTGGACATGGAGAAACTAATATTTGTGCTTTAGATGGCTGCTCATGAGCTTTTAAGACACCAGTTGCTTTCCCCCAACATAGATATCATATTTGTGAGTTATGTTATACCAGTACAGTGCAGTGTCCACCAAGACTACAGAACCATGGATTTTAAACAAATGTCTAATTGAATATCGCATAGCAAAGAACTGAACACTAATACCTTGACAAAAATAGTCCCCTGCTCCCACATAGTCTAAGAAAGAACATTTTGATTAGTAAGATCTAGAAAGATACTCAATTACAGTTGATGTCGGTTGTTCCAGTTTCCTGTACCTGTTTTTGTTGGTTTGTTTGTTTTTGTGTTCTGCTCTTAGACTGGTTGCCAACCATTCTTAAGTCCAAGAAAATAGTGATATTAGAACATCTTGCTTTTCTGTCCTCTAATTAGATGGTTAAATGAGCAAAGCAATAAAATACTATTAAAATATTTTGTATGTGAGCAACGGGGTTCAGCAAACTTTTCTTTTCTTTTTTTTTAGTCTGTGCAAACTTTTCTGTAAGGGGCCAAAGAATAATTGTGTAAGCTTTGGTGCCAGATGGTGTCTATTACAACTACTGTACTCAGTTCTCTTATTGTGATGCTAAATTAGCCATAAACAAAGCAGAGACCATAAAAAGAGTCCTCTCACTGCCATTGAGTCAATGCTGACTCATAGCGACCCCTATAGGTTTCTGAGACGGTAACTGGTCACTGGAGTGGAAACCCAGTCTTTCTCCCTCAGAGCTGCTGGTGGTTTCAAACTGCCGACCATACAGATCACAGCTCGGTGCATAACCACTATACACCAGGGCTCCTTCAAAGGAGAGTACACATGCATTTATTTATAGGAACTGAAATGCATATAAATTTGATGTATCTCAAGATTCTTACTTTTATTTTGTCTCAAACATTTAAAAATCTAAAACAAACAAACAAAAACGCATAGCTTAGCTTAAACCAAACTCACTGCTAGTGACTCGATTCCAGTGCATAGGGACCCTATAGGATAGGATAGAACTGCCCCTATGGGTTTCTGAGGAATGTTGGTGGGTTCCCACTGCTGACCTTGAGAGTAGAAGTCCAGGTGAAACTACAGTGTCCTGACAAAAAAGCACAAAAGCAGGTGCTCTGGGACCAGGATATTTTATGCGAGGCTGTTACTTGGTAAAGATATTACTTAAATTTATCAGGCATTTTTACATCAACTTTAAAATTTAACTTCTAAAAACATGAGTTAAATAATAAGCATTGGATTCCAATTCATATTTTAAAACAAAAGGATCGAGATGATTATACGTGTTTCTTTAAAAGTCAGTTCTTCGTCAGAAATTTGCCGCTTTAGTGTTCATTGTTTTGTAATATCTGCACGGCTCATTAATTGTGCTTCTCTTGATCATGCTTTGCATATACTGCTTTATTTTTATTGCAGGCTTGTGGCAACCTTGAATTGAGCAGGTCTATCAGCATCATTTTCTAAATACAAGTGCTCACTTCATGTGTCTGGGTCACATTTTGGTAGACGTAAAATAGTTCACTTTTCCATAATGCTCCGGCACACTTACAGAATAGGGTGTAAACATAACATAAACGCTGAGAAACTAAAAATTTTGTGTGACTCGTGTGATAGTGATATTATTTTTATTGTAGTACTCTGGAACTGAACCTACAAAGTCTCAGAGATATGCTTCCAATAGAAATTTATAAATCTACCCAGAAACTGTAAAAAGTATTTTTTCTACATGTGATTCTTTTAAAGTGATTCCATTAGGCTTGCTTCATTAAGTCTTAATGACTTATAGGGCCCACATCATAGCTTACTTATTTGTTTCAGGCTTGTTAGTGTGTGCCAGTAACTCAATCTCCAACTCACAGCTATCCTATAGGTCAGTAGAACTGCCCCATAGAAATTCAGAGGTTGTGAGTTTCACAGAAGAGCCCTGGTGAACAGCGGCAAGTACTCAGCTGCTAACAGCGGCAAGTACTCAGCTGTTAAAAACCAAAGCTGCTACCCAGGAGAAAGAGGTGACCATCTACTTCTAAAGAGTTTAGTCTTGGGAATCCTATAGAGAAGTTCTCTACTATGTCCTGTGAGGTGGCTATTCCCTGGATGGCCATGGATTTGATCAGCTTTACAGCGCAGACTGCTATGTATTTTTTCCCTCATGGAGTCTCTAATGGATTCAAATGACTGACTTTCCAGCGAGCAACCAGGCTCTTCAACCAATGCATCGCCAGGACCCCTTTAATTTTAGATTATGCTCCCCCAATGGTTAACATCTTTACAGCTGCCACACATGACTTTGCAAAAGAAATAGGTAGCTTTTCTTGACATGCGCTCAACCCAATGGGATAGGCGCTCAGTATGTGTCAACATCAGGTGGAACTCCACAAACCCAGTAAAGGAAATGAAAACGTATAAAAGATATATTGCGGGGGAAAACGTGTGATATCCATTGTTCACCCCTATTTGACTAGTTTCCCAAGTCTTTGCGGGCTCTACATGTGAATATCTTGTCAGTATTTTCTACATGGTATGGCATGGGGCAGAGAAGTTATTCATTCAGCAAATATTTATTGGGTTTCTCTTATAGGCAAACATCTACTCAAGACTTGGGCAAAGAAGGGTGAATCAGGAAAATAAGTTCCCTGTTCTCTTAGAACTTACCTTCTATCATCTCATATTAAGTTGATAAATAGAGCAAAGGGGTGGAGTCTAGCCTGTCAAACAAGACACAGCCTGATGATGCTTTTCTGGGAACTTCCTCTCTTCTTCCCTGGAAGCAGGATGCACTCTCTCTCTGCTTTACATTCCTGTAAGAAACCATGCTGATGGCAGCCAGAGCTCTGGAGATGCTTCCACCACCATTGGATCCACAAGACTTTTCTCCCACCGGCCTGTGATCTTCCTGCATTTCGCATCATTTCAATTGGCTACATGAGTCTAAAGAGGACTAAAGTATTCTAAATGTATGGACTAGTATCTGACATATGGGCTTTAATGGACTTATGGACTTGATCTGGACTCTTTAATATAAAACTCTTTCTTACACATATATGAGTGTGTCTGGATTTGTTTATCCAATCAACCCGGCCTAACACATTATAGTACCTTGGGAGGGGGGTACTAGAGAAACAAATCATGAAAATGGAAAGTGGAGGCTTGTTTAATCTATGCCTTAAGGTAGTTTTTTTCTTTGACTAGTCGGAGGACAGATAGACCTACACTGTTTGCTCAATAGTTTTCTGGAAGGAACATGCAAAGTGAAAATTTTGATTCATAGAAGTTTTCTTTGGTTAATCCTGTCTGAAATGGAAAAAATGAATGTAATAAATGTAAATTTTGAGCTAAGGGGGTGAAATTACCCTTGAAATTCTCTTCTGAGACTGCTTAGTCAAAATGACTGACAGAAGGCCCTGGCCATATGGGATACATTTAGATAGGATAGAATTTGGTTGTTCTGGGAATTGGGTTTAGGATCTGCCCCTACTTCTTCTGCCTATTATTATTAAATAATGTGACAGAAATTGTTATTGGGAAGTAAAAATAAAGAATTTGTAGGTCTACTTTCCATTAAATTGGATCTTTAAGTGGGTTAGGACACACTTGCAAAGAAGGCTCTGAAATGGTAAGTGCCACCTAGTACCTTGAGTCTCAGGACACTTGCATTCGAATAGACGTGCCTAGAGGCTGTTGACACAGTGAAGGGGGGAAAAATGAACCCATTCATTTTTGGATTTTGAACAAGTGGTTTGTGCCTGAAGTTGGAAAACTAGAGCCATGAAGGAATTCCTCTATAGGACTGGACATTAAAGGGAATCTGTAGATAGCCTGAAATGTTTGCTAGGTGACCACCTGGATCCACTCATTGAGTAGAAGTAGGAGAAATGTAGCAATAAAGAGATGGGTTGAGTCTGGTCACTGACACCCATGAACCTGGTTCACAGGGACTAGAGGAGAAAATGAGAGCAGGTTGGCTGGTCTGAAGTTCATGACCTAGCCCCAGGGGGCTGGGGTTGCTGAGAATTTGTGACTGGGGCTCATGTCAAAGGTGAGGTGACCAATGGGCACCCTGGTGAGGTTAAGTGACACCGCTTACATTGATGACCAGAACCTGGCCAGAGGAAGATTTTTGAGTCTTTGAACTGGTTGCATATTGCTGCTGACTTTATAGAAGGCTTGCCTGATTTGATTTTGCATATACATGCAGACTCACAAGTTTCCAACTGGAATGAAGATTGTTCACATCAAATAACATGCTTTCTCCTCAGAGCACTGGATTGATGCAAGTGGGCAATATATAAGGTGGATACTTGTCCCCAGTAAAATGATTTAAAAAAAAATAGCAACAGCATTGCAAGAAAAGAAAATGATAATGGCAACATACGTACCAATATACTTGACACAATGGATGTATGCATGGATTGTGATAAGAGTTGTAAGAGCCCCCAGTAAAATGACTTAAAAAATGGATACTTGAAATGGGGAGGATAAAGACATGACATGGATGGCTTGTAAACTTTCACAGGTGTGGGGAAATATTCATAGGTTTATGGGAGTATGGTGTAGGTGTTCACATAGCTACAATTGTTAAGTATAAAATATTTTTGTTTTGTTCACTTATAGAACATTATGTTTAAATGAGACTGAAAAATTTTAAGTTATATGCATTTTAGTTTTATTCTGTTAGATACAAATATAACTTTATTTTTGTTTTGTTTAAAATTTGTGTATGGCTAAAGAGTTGTGTAAAAATGTAAAGTTGATTCAATTACTCCCTCAATGCAAGAACACTTTGTTCTATCATCCTGGCATTCCTTGATGTGCACTTTCCCAACACAATCACTGAAGACAAAGTGGGTACATAAGCAAATGTGGTGAAGAAAGCTGATGATGCCCAGCTATCAAAAGATATAGCATCTGGGGTCTTAAAGGCTTGAAGATAAACAATCAGCCATCTAACTCATAAGCAACAAAGCACACATGGAAGAAGCACTCCAGCCTGTGTGACCACGAGTTGTCAAAGGGATCAGGTATCAGGCATCAAGATACAAAAACCATATCATTGTGAATGAAAGGGGGTGCTGAGTGCAGGCCCAAAGCCCATCTGTTGGAAACTAGACATTCCCTTACAGAAGGGCTGTGGGGAGGAGATGAACCAGTCAGGATACAGTATAGCACAGATGAAACATACAATTTTCCTATAGTTCTTTAATGCTTCCTCCCCACCACTACCATGATCCCAAATCTACCTTACAAATTTGGCTAGACCAGAGGATGTACACTGGTACTGATTAGAGCTATAAACACAGAGAACCCAGGACAGATATAACCTTCAGGGCCAATAATGAGAGTAGTGATACCAGGAGGGAAAGGGGAAGGTGGGGTAGAAAACAGAAACCTAAAACAATGATCTACATATAACCTCCTCCTTGGGGGACAGACAACAGAAAAGTGGGTGAAGGGAGACATCGGACAGTGTAAGACATGAAAAAATAATAATAATTTATAAATTATCAAGGGTTTGTGAGGGAAGGAGGGTGGGGGAGGGAGGGGATAAAAGGAGGAGCTGATACTAAGGGCTCAGTAGAAAGAAAATGTTTTGATAATGATGATGGCAACAAATATACAAATACGCTTGACACAAGGGAGGGATGGATGGATGGATTGTGATAAGAGTTGTAAGAGCCCCGATCAAATGATTGTTAAAAAGAAGATGAAGAAGCACACCAGCCTGTGTGATCATGAGGTGTCAATAGTATCAGGTATCAGGCATCAAATACCTAGAACACAAAATCATATCATTGTGAATGAGGGGGAGTGTGGAGTGGAGACCCAAAGCCCATCTGTAGGTCATCGATCCCCTTACAGGAAGGTCACAGGGAGGAGACGAGCCAGTCAGGGTGTGGTATAGCACTAATGAAACATACAGCTTCCCTCTAGTTCTTAAATGCTTCCTCGCCCACCTCCCCATCGTCACCCCAATTCTACCTTACAAATCTGGCTAGACCAGAGCATGTACACGGATACAGATAAGAGCTGGAAACACAGGGAATCCAGGACAGATAAACCCCCCAGGACAAATATTGAAAGTAGCCATACCCGGAGGGTAAGGGGAGAGTGAGGGCAGAAAGGGGAAACTGATCACAATGACCTATCTATAACCCTCTCCCAGGGGAATGGACAACAGAAAAGTGGGTGAAGGGCTATATCTGTCAGTGGAAGACATGAAAAAATAATAACTTATAAATTATCCAGGGTTCATGAGGGAAGGCGGGTTGGGGAGGGAGGAGAAAACCGAGATGCTCATACTAAAGACTCAAGTAGAAAGAAAATGTTTTGAAAATGATGATGGCAATAAATGTACAAATGTGCTTGACACAATGGATGGATGTATGGATTGTGATAAGAGTTTAGGAGCCCCCAATAAAATCATTTTTTAAAACAATGTCAAGTTGACAAGGGGTGGTCTGTGGTAGTTACATAATTTTGAGTCAACTTGATCAATAAAAGGAAGGGGTGGAGTCTAGCCTGTTGAACAGGACACAGCCTGATGATGCTTCCTCGTGAGGCTTTTGCATGACGATTCTGGGAGCTTCCTCTCTTCCTCCCTGGAGGCGGGATACACTCTCTCTGTTTTACATTCCAGTTAACAAGCCACGTGCAGCCATCACTAGACAGCCAGAGTTCGGAGACGCTTCCACTGTATTTGGATCCACAAGCCTTTTCACCCCCTGGCCTGTAGTTTCTCCTGCATCTGTCATCATTGTGAGTGGCTACGAGAGTCTAAAGAGGAATTTATGGACTAGTACCAGACATATTAGCTAATTTCAAATTTACAGACTTGATCTGGACTGTGCCAGGATGTTTTCTTAATATATAATTACTCCTTTATATAAAGCTCTCTCTTGCATATATGTGAGTGTCACTGGATTTGTTTCTCTAGTCTACCCAGCCTAACTCATGAAGGAAAGCAGTCACAGAAAGAAGGAAGATGTCAGGTCATTACCTAACGTAACATGTTTTCTAGTTGGATTGTTTGTCTTTTTCTTATTGAGGTGTTGAAGTTATTTTCAATCGATTTTAGAGATTAGTCCCACGTCTAATATTTCACTGCCCAGAATTTTTCCCAGTCTGTGGGTTTTCTTTTTATTCTTTTGGTGAACTCTTTTGATGCATTTAAGTGTCTTATTTTTAAGAGGCCCTAGTCATCAGTTTTGTCTTCTGCTATGTATCTGATTTTCCTATGTTTGTTAGTGCATTTATGCCAGGTAGTAGAGCCCGTTTGTCCCTACCTTTTCATTGATGTTCCATATAGTTCTGGGGTTTACATTTAGGTCTTTAATCCACTTTAAATTCATTTTTTGTTTGGAATGGGGCATAGGTTCTATTTAAATGAAAATCCAGTGCTGTCAGCCCCACTTATTAAAGAATAAACACCTAATACATTTCAGTCCTTTGTCCCAAATTAGTTGTCTGTAGGTGGATGGATTTATTTCTGCATTCTCTATCCTGCGCCATTGGTTCACCTATCTACTGTAACAGTAACAGCACTGTCTGCATTCTTAATCCTTGCTTTACTATCAGACATAATATCAACACAAAAATATATGCCTTATAGTAAAGGACATTCTTCTTCCTCTATTAATGGAATCAATTAGGTGTTTGGGGGCATATCTAAATTATTTAAAATTGCCTTAAAATCATGCCTAGAACTTATAACTTCTAGGAACAAATGCTACTTTTAGGAATAAAAGGACTTTCTCAACTCAATCATGGCAAGTATTTTGTTTATTTCTTAGTTTTGATGCTTAACTGGCATTTAGGCTTATGTAAAAATTGAGCACCATAAATGTATATGTACCTGATTGCCTCAAATATTATATTTAGGGCCCACACAAATATTTCAGGATAATCCCCTTACTTCAAGAGCACTAGCTTAATCACAACTGCAAAGTTCCTTTTGTCATGTGAGGTAACGTTCATAGTTTCCTGAAAGACTACGTGGACTTCTTTAGGAGTTATTATTCAACTTATCCTGCCCCCCAAGTCAGATGTACCCAATAGTAGGAATTTGCCTGATTAAAGTCATTGGCAATTTTTCACTGATAACAACGTAAGCATCTATAACTTATGAAGATTATAAGGGCAGAAGGCCTCAAGTGATACCGTGGGAGTTAAAACCTTGAGCATCTAACTTGAATTCTAGTGGAAGAAAACAAAAGGAATCATTTCAAAACAAACATCACCTGACAACATCCTCCTCAAAAAAAAAAAAAAAAAAAGGAAAAAGACCTGCCATTTCTCAGTAAAACTAGACCTATCCTGAATTACAAGCTTAGAGAGGAGCTCAGAGCAAGTGGAGCACTGAAACTTAGGGGCAAAAAAACAACATGCCATTGTTTGTAACAGACAGCCCTGAAGATTTCTGACAGGCCAAGGGGACAGTGCATCTCAAGATTCCAGCCCAGTCTATGGTCTCATAGGAAGCAGCTGTGTCTGTGAACATCTGCACTCAGAGACTCTGCAGTAATGAGTCCATTAGGCGCCCTAATCAACGTTCTGATTGAGCACAGTGGGCTGCCTGCGAGTATTTTTTACGGGCAAAGCTTGAGTCTGAACTGGTGTGATCCTTCCATCCTGACCTGCTCACAGTGTATCATTTCAGGTACTCTCAAATTGATCCCTCCGCCTGGTGAGCCGTGTGTTCTGTCAGAGTGGAACTGCTCTGTAGGATTTTCAAGGCCATGGCCTTTCTGAGACAGCTTGTCTTCCGAGGCACTTCTGGTGAGTTCAAACTGCCAACCTTTTGGGCAATAGTTGGGTTCAAAAATGTGTAGCACCCAGATATTCAGAGTTTACCCACAGCAATGACCAGACTGCGCGCCATGGCTTCTGTAGCCGGTCTTCCTTGACAGAGACAGCGAACCACAAGAATGGTTGTGTGCAGATTTAAAAAAAGGAAAAAGACATGGTTTGCTTTACATTCACTTTGCAACCTAAATCAAATAAGCAGCAAAGTTTATACCAAACCTAGGGTGTGAGTTGGTAAACCAAGATAACTGGATGCTTTACCCCCAATATTTCAAGGCTCATGATCAGCCAAGAGGGTATTAGGTAGCTCATTTCTGCGGTTTGGGCGGTGCTGCTGGGTGTGCATTAGACTGCTAAGTGCCAAGCCAGTGGTGCAGACCGGTAAGCCACTCCAAAGGAGGAAGGCAAGGCTGGCTGCTCCCTTAAATAGTCACAGCCTCTGTACACTGGTACATATGAGGGCTGGAGGTACAGGGAATCCAGGGTGGATGATACCTTCAGGACCAAGGGTGTGAGGGGCGATGCTGGGAGAGTGGAGGGTGAGTGGGTTGGAAGGGGGGAACTGATTACAAGGATCCACATGTGACCTCTTCCCTGGGAGAGGGACAGCAGAGAAGGGGGGAAGGGAGACTCCGGATAGGGCAAGATATGACAAAATAATGAGGTATAAATTACCAAGGGCACATGAGGGAGGGGGGAAAGGGGAGGGAGGGGAAAAAAAAAAGAGGACCTGATGCAAGGGGCTTAAGTGGAGAGCAATGCTTTGAGAATGATTGGGGCAGGGAATGTATGGATGTGCTTTATACAATTGATGTATGTATATGTATGGATGGTGATAAGAGTTGTATGGGTCCCTAATAAAATGTAAAAAAAAGAAAAGAGGAGAAAAAAATGATTAGGGCAGGGACTGTACAGATGTGCTTTATACAATTGATGTATGTATATGTATGAACTGTGATAAGAATTGTATGAGCCCCTAATAAATTGTTAAAATTAAAAAAAAAAATAGTCACAGCCTCAGGCATGCCACGAGGGCTGAGGGGACCAGACTGGGCTGGATGTCAGTGCGAACTAACAAGACGACAAGCGAATTCTCAGAGGGGAGGGTCTCCAGGAGCCCACCAGTGCTTTCCTATCAGTTTCCAGAGGAGTCCAGAACAGTCACTATTGGTTTCATGTTGGGCTAGCATGTAATTCATGTTGGTTTGTTCATAGTGAGCCTGTACTGTGCTTCATAGGTAGCATCTCATTAAAGCTCCATAACCTACCTATACAATGGGTACTATTGTTATTTTGGAGATGAGTGTGTGTGTGTGTGTGTGTACCAAAAACAGATTATATATATTATCAAGTTGCTCCTAATTCATGGCAACCTCATCTGTGTCAGAGTAGAACTGTGCTACTCCTCTGAAGTAGATCTAGGCCTGTCTTCTGGGCCTCCTGGAGGTAGCTTTGAACCACCTGCCATTTGGTTCAGAGGCAAGTGTTAAACACTTGCACCACCCATGAACTCTTATTATGCCTGCTTTATAAATGAAGGAGTGGAGTTAAAGAGATAAGTAATTTGTCTAAGGTCATATATCTCAAATGGAAGAGCCAGGATTCAACCCAAATTGTTTGACTCTTGAATGCTTCAGTTACCTCCAAGAGAAACTGTGTTGAATTCTACACATATGCATATATTTTCCTCTGTGCACAAGGTAGATGACAAAAGAGAGAGAGGTAAGCAAGCCCTTATGACAGTGGTTCTCAATCTGAGGGTCACGACCCCTTTGGGGGGGGGGTCGAATGACCCTTTCACAGGGGTTGCCCAATGCATAATAGTAGAAAAATTACAGTTATGAAGTAGCAACAAAAATAAATTTATGGTTGGGGGGGTCACCACAACATGAGGAACTGTATGAAAGGGTCGTGACATAGGAAGGTTGAGAACCACTGCTTTATGAACTTCCCAAGAAGAATCAAATTGCTCTAAAAGAAGCACACAAATTATTCCCTGAACCACAGAAATATCCAGAATCTCAGTGTAATTCTAGATTGGGCAGGAATTAGGAAAAGATCAATTAAATTGTAGAATTTAAGCATAGAAATCTTTTCTCTGTGGTATACTCTGATTATATCAAGAAAAAAGACCTTTACACAGTTCTGGGGACCAGGAATAGGTGTACCTGAAAAGTGGGTTATACTTTCCAGTATATCACTGCTCTTCGTGGTATTGAGTTATTGCTAGTAAAATCACTGTTTCCTGGATACTGCGTGCTCAGTGGAAATCTCAGTGGATACAGACTCTGTCCTTTTAGCTTGATAACTTCTAGCCCTTGGAACAGCACCATGTGGAGTGACAGGTAATGAATTCTAATGGATTCACTCCTAGCCTACATTTCTTGAAACCTGAAAAGGATTCTTTGATTAAGAGAAGAAACTAGCAATAATGATTAAGAGCAGAAAAATATGCAGTCATCTAGCCTGGGTTTAATTCCTGGTGCTTCCATTTATTTGCTGTGAGACTTGGGACAAATTACTTGATTTCTTCATACTCAATTTCCTCATCTATTAAGTGGGGCTAATGACCAAACCTCCTTGAAGCATTTTTGTCAGGATTAAGAAGAACAATAAGCATAAAGTACATTTAGAACTTAAGGTGGGCTACTGCCTGACTATAGATCTGTTCACTATTTTCATACACTAAATATCAAATCTCTCCACTCATATTAACCTCACACTCCTTTCCTCCCTCAACAGATAATCCACCATCTCTTCTCCAAATATAAGAGTCCATAGGACAATCTTAACTGTATATATTTTTCATCTATCTTTCCAAGATCCATGTCAAGTTCCTAATAGTGAACTATTTAGTACCAAATGAACCATGGTTCTTATTTAAGACTTAAAATATGCCGAGAGACTATGGAAATTACTAGCCATCAATGCTCCTCATTAAACCTTTCCACCACAACTTAGCACAACCAATTTCTATTTTCAGTTTTTTAATTTGTTCTTTCAGTCGACATTTATTTAGTGCCAGGCACGGTTCTAGGTGCTAAGATTATAGCAATGAGCCCAACGAAGTTGTTGCCTTCCTGGATATTGTCTGCTAGCGAGGAATGTAGATGAGAAACATAGTTTAAGCCTATCTACTTATGCTATACCTTGAAGATATTGTATATTTGACAGCATCAGTATGTAACGGTATATTGCTGCTGTTGCTGCTGGCTGTCGTCTAGTCCACACTAACCCATGACAACCCCATGACTGTAGAATAGGATGGCTCTGTGGGTTTCAAGGCTGGGACCTTGCAAAGCACACACCGTGGGTTCACACCGCCACACTCCCGGCTCGTGGCCCAGCATGTCACCATTTGCACCACTCGGGGACGCCTTGGATTAGAAATAAAGTTGGAGGAGGGGATGGAGGAAGTGACGAAGGGTCTGTATGAAACCGGGCAGCCAGAGAGGACTTCTCTAAGGAGGGGCCTCTGGAAAGAAGTGTCTCCTATGTTTCCCAAGGCGCTTTGGCTCTATTTGTGCACCAGTGAGTCTCCCTCTCTGACCTTGGTCCACGACCTTTCCTCCTCTCCCGACTCTCTCCTGAAGCAGCGGGTCTGTTAAGAGCTGCCCCTTTCTTCTACATGCCAAAGTCGGTTTGAAACTCGGTGATGTCTTCTCCACCTACTCATGTTGAGTCGGTGTCACGTTTGATTAATGAATAACGCTGATGTTATGTTTTAAGGATTTTAGTCAGAGGGGATTCTCAACAGGGTGACTTTATGGGGAGACAAGGCAGTTTAGCTGCCTTTCCTATCAGAACCAGAGAGTAATTGTTTATTTCTTCTTTGTTATACACTCTGCAACTGCAGATGTCAGTTACTAATACATTACTTATCAGGGGCACTTTGGAACACGGTTTTCTTTACATCCCATCGATTTAACATCACTTCTCTGCTGTGAAGTCCCTTGGCTGCTACTTTTTATAGATAATTGAGTCTGAGACTGAAATCTGGCCATTTGGAGGAGCTACAGCTGTTCCGCCTTCCAGAAGGGTCTAATCCAGGCCTCTTCCCTAGAACCAATGAACCGTGAGGCAAGTGACCGTCCTCGAGTCCATCAAAGGCCAACACTATCCCTGGACAGTAAGGGGCAGATTGCCAAGCTAAAGGTTGTCTCATTGACTGTCCTCTCTACCAGGGCAAACAGCACTCCCGCCCTTGAACAACAACAACAGCCCACTGAAGCTATTCACAAGGAGAAGGGCGGTGAGAACTCATATTTCCTTCACAAAGAAATAAATGTGGATCCAGAATAAAATCATCAGAAACACTCGTCAAACCCAAATTGCAATAAAATGGCATGTTTATGATTTGTTTTTTAAGGAGAGGAGGCAAGACAGGTAAAAAAGTATGGACAGAAGGGGAAAGAGAAAGGAAGAAGGAAGAGGAGGGAGAAGAAAGAACAAAGAAGCAAAGAAGGAAGAGAGGGGGAGGGAGGAACGTGCGAAGGAAGAAAAAGGAGGAGGCATCAGCAGAAAGTTTCTCATGCTTCACTCTCAGCAAGCAGACAGAGAAGCAGTTAAACAACCAGTGCAAGTCCCTGAAAGAGCCGTGTTCGGCTTTATTACTGGACAGCAGCGTTGTACATGACAAACCATTCTAAACAGAAGTGTATGCGCAAAGCAGCCGACATACAATCAAAGCGCCTATTGAGCCATGGGACCACGTGCCGAAGAAGCAATCACCGTGGAAAGCCGCGCGGTGACAATGCAATTTTAAATCCATTTGATAGGCAAACTATTGCAGTCGAAACTTCTCAGGGTGAATGAGTTTAAAACTCGTTATCTGCATAGCGGCCTCTCCTACGATACCCACTCTATTTATTCAGATGGAGATTGGAGAGTCTGGGTAAACATTACAGCTCCGTCTCAACAAGCTCTGTAGATAAAGCCACTCCAGAAGTTGTTCGCCGGGATTTTGCACACGGTCCTTCCTTTTCCATTGTGGATGAAAAGGGTGAAGAGTCGGGGGGGGGGAGAGAATAGATGGGTGTCTGTCTTTAAAAGCCCCCCCCCCCCACAGAACTGTGAAATGCTAAGATATGTTTACCAGGCTGATCATGATGCTGCTGAAAGGACTGTAACCGCTGTGGGTTTCAAAGGCTGGGCAGTCCTCTGCCCTCTTCCAGCAGTCTCTCGTGATGTCTATTTTAGGGTACAAAGAGACCCCCTCCTCAGTACGATTTAAGGAGAACATTTATTAGGTCTTAAAAGGGAGAAAGACACACAAAGCTACTGACACACCTTTCTGATGGGGGGTGGGGATGGTGGGCATTAGCAGGAGATCATTTCACCTGGGGAGTCGCAATCAGGACTGTAGTTGAGTAAAGCATGGACCAAAACAAACTGTCACGAATTTATAATCGGTGGCAGACAGATGCATCACAGTTACAGGTGGGACGGCATCAGTTGGGACAGGACCACGATTGGGACATACATTATGTTAGATAGAAGAGTTTATAAACTAGTCCAAGGCCTTCCAACCAAAGCAGTCAGGGCCCCACGCAACTGATAGAGCCTGGCTCATGACCAAGAGACCGCATCAAGCACACACCCAGGTAAACCCTCAAGAGAGATTGCCTTTCCCCAGGCTGGCTGGGGAGGAGTAGAGGTAATCCACTTTCCAGTGCATGTTGCCTGAGGGCAGGGATAGCTACATCCTGAGTTAAGGATCAAAGGGATTCAACGGAGGCTTAAGTTACAAGGGAACTCTGCAAATGGACTTTGAATCTCCACTGTGGTCCATTGCCTTCTGCAAGCGGGTGCTCCGAATTTAAACTCTAATACATGTCTAGAGTCTCCTTTTAGCCAAGATGCACAGCAAGGTCATCAACTATCTCTGCTTTTGGTTTAATGTTGACGTTTTCCCCTTTCCCCCAACGGGAACCCTAATTAGTTTCAGCCAGATGAAGTGAAGAGTTTAACATGGAATTTGGGGACAAAAATGTTCCTGTGAAAGCACAATAAAAATAATTCCTGAGCGCATTGTGGTTAGTGACGGTTGGAAACACCTTCAAAGGGGAAGATGGGAACTGGGAAACACAACAAAGTCTTTGATGTAGAAGCTTCACCACAACCCTCACGAATGATCCACAGGAATGTCCTCACGCACCGGAAGGCTCAGAGGGACTCACACTGCACAGCGTTCTTTGACCTGAGGAAGGTCTTACATCGCTTCTGCAGAAGGCGAAAGGCAATCTGTTCCTTGGTTTACTCATAAAAGTTTTCCCATTTTATGTAAGACGGAGAAAACAGTGATCGTAAAGATCTCTTTTTCTCTTATGAAGTAAGCCTCTCATGTAGTCACTCTGGTGGTGAAATAATACAAGTGGTGTTTCTTGGAGCGTGTAGCATATTTGTTGACTTTGCCACGAGCATCTATTGTTGGGAAATCAGAGCGAGGCGTGAGATTCACAGCTACCTGGATTCTTTATCAGTTTCGGGGTTTGTCATGGGTGGTGGTATCTTTTATCTGTGAAATGATGAATTTGGACCAGATAACCTGAGCCCATTCCAACCTTCCGTGACTTGAATCTTTTTAAGGCCCGTAGCATGATGGTGTGTTGTGTTGTTGTCATTGTTATTTTTAGGACAAGAAACCACTTTGAATGAAGCCCCTCGATAAGATGGACCGACGCAATGACGGCAGCAATGGACGCAACATTAGAACAGGTGTGCGGCTTGCGCAGGGCGGGCCGGTGTCTCGGTGGGCTCCGGTCTGACGGGGAGCTCAGAGGCTGAACCAACTTGACTGCACCTAACAACATGATCTTTTCATCCATATGACAGTGTAAGGTGGCTGCAGTGTTTTTAATGATTTAAAAATGATAAAATATGCCCAGAAATATGAAATATAGCCCCTGAGATTTCACAAGTAGAACATGGAAAAAAGTCAAAGTCACTGCGACTGGGTTGGTTCCGACCCAGAGGGATGCTGTGGGACAGAACAGGACGGGCCCTGGGGTTCCGAGACTGACTCTTGACGGGAGTAGAGAGGTTCATATTCTCCCGTGCGGAGTGGCTGGTGGTTTCAAACAGCTCAACTTGTGTTGAGTAGGCCGGCGCTTAGCCATTACACCACCAGGGCGCCTTCAAATGGGAAAGCCAGGACGGAAAATTCTGGTTCTTCACCCGTGGATCATGTCACCACCACCCTTCGGGAAGGTGACCCCGACGCTTCCTTTCACACTTAGCTTTAATAACTAAACGACGTGACAGGTCACAGAGCCAAACATGTCAGACCCAGAATCTGACCTCACGTGTGTTTTTCGCCAAGTGAGTATATGAAACCAAACTTCAAGTGACTGCCCTCGAGTCAGTTGAGACTCCTGGTTACCCTGCAGGAGCACAGAATTGCTCCTGTGAGTTCCAGAGGCTGTAACTCTCCATGGGCGCAGAAAGCCCCATCTTTCTCTCATGGAGTCCTGGTGGTTTCTGACTATGAACCTTGGGGTTACAGCTCAAGCTGTAATGCCTGCTCCACCAGGGCTCCTTAAATTAGCACATAGTATACCTAATTACCTGCTTCCTGCAGCAACAAAGCACTTCATAAGCTAAGTGAGAGGTCAGTCTCCCCTCTGACTCAAATGATCAGATTTAAATGACTCAGGCGATCCCACCTGGAGCCCAGGGAAGGTAGATTTTATTTGCAGTGCCTTCGCTGTGAAGTGTGAATCCATGGAGCAGCATTGTGAGTGGACCGCCCCCATTTCTGCAGGAGTCGCTTGTCATTCTCTGCTAAAATGAGCATCTTTTGTAATGGTGAACAGCTTGGTGCTTAAAACTTGAGTCAATTTTGAGCTGTCATAAAAATAAGCAGCCGTTCCTATGCACCCAAGCAGTCTCTACATATATTTTGTCCCTTCAAAGAGGACTTGAAAAGTCCTCCTCCAGTTTGCTTTGAGAAAAATAGCCTTTAAACTGAGATTAAGCAGGGTAAAACTTCCGATAAAAGGGGATATTTTTCAAAAACTTGCAAGTGACTGCAAAGCCAGTTAACACAGAAAACCTTGTCACCTTAAGTATGCCATTTGTTATCACACATGCCGGATGCATCTATTCATCTTCTTCTAATTGCTTAGCTGCGCTAGAAATACAAAGCAGCTCCCACTGGTGCAGGCACCGTGAAAGAAGACTCTGTCATGGAAACTTTGAAAACACTTCAAAGCAGCAGCTCTTCCTCCTCTGATGGAGTGACGCCTCTGAGCTCTTTGTTGGGCAGCATCCATGGCTGTTAAGAGTCTCGAAGAAGAGCCCTTCTCCGCGAGCATACCAGCTCGTGCTTGCAGGTGATGGAGACAATTCCTTCCATGCCAGGTTGTGCGGCAGAGTTTAGGAAGAGGGTTACTTGTTCTTGCAGGAGAACGAGGAGGATCCGTCAAACTGTACGGCTACAGAAACACGGCAGCCTTTATAAAGCAGAACCATGAAAAGATGAAGCTATTGTTCCTTGACGCGTCCACCGTCAAGGTCTCTATGCTTGCTTCAGGGCCTCATGTTTCTGTTTCCCAAGCCCTTCCCCCACAGAAGTGGGCCCGCTTCAACCTAGCCCACACCAAAGCAGCAATGTTGGCATCCTGGTGACGCTCCCCTGGGTTCCTTTTCCGTGTTCTTTGAGTTGGGGGAACAAAGAGAAGGCTGCAGGGGCAAGACCAGCACAGTAGGGTGACTGAGGTTGTGTTTGTGGCAGACATGTACCTTATGAATTGGACCCCCCACACGTTTTGACTTAGGCTCATGAGCTAAGCCTCGAGTCAGCTAGTAAGTGTTTCCGTACTGCCCAGTATACCTGAGACTGATCTGGGACATGACCCATCCTTCTCTGAGGAGTTTTGCTGAAAGTCAATGCTGCACGTATATGCACATTCTTTTGGGGGGAAAGTACTGTTTCTTGAGCACCTACTATATGTTTTATAGTCTAGCAGCTGTATATGTGTTATTTCATTTAAACGCTGCCGTAACGGTTTAGTATCTATTTGGCGATTATTCACAGCTCAGTGATTATAAATGGCTTGATGCTATTTAGACACAGCCCCTAGATCTAGTACATAATGAGGAGCTTGAGATGGTTTCCACCGTCACACTTGCCGCTCATCAATGCTCAGCTGTGACCTATAGGAGAGCGATCATCTAGTCTTTCCCGTGAGGTTTGGTGATCCTTGGAGGTCCAATAAATTTTTTCCCGAAGGAAAATATGGACACAGAATAATTCAGAGACTCAAATTACAGACCAAGAATAAAACGTATTCTTTAAACTTTATAGACTGTATTCTACATAGAGTATATTCTAACATCAATCTGCCTGAGAGTGCACATGGAGCTTCCCCTCTGTGGTGTTTCTTCCCAGCCCCATCCTTCCTTTCAGAGCTGCTCTTAGTCCCGGACAGACAAGAAAGGAAGGCCCTTTTCCCTGGGGTGGATCCTTGCAGGAAGTCATTTGAAATATGGCTGCCCTAGAAGCATTCTCTCATCAGAAGATAATAAGCTCCCTCTCGTCTCCCCATCAGACATACACAGAGACACAATTCATCTCATTAAGAAATAGATTTTCAATTACTGTTTAATTTTATACCTAGACATATCGATATTTTATGTTGGTTTTTATAAATCATGAATTTAAGATATTGTAACTGAATAGAAAAAAATACTTTTAACACCTAGAGACTTATGAGATTAGAGGGAAAATGTAATTTTTAGTTACAAACATATTCTGGTAACAGAGAAATATGTTAGGGTGATCGATAAAAGACTGTCGAGCAAACCATCCAAGTGTCACATTGGGGACATTCTTGGGGTGAGAAAGGGGCGAATGTGAAATGACGACTGGATCTCATGTTGCTCATTGGAGGGTGGTGGCTACTGCATGGATGTGGCATTTAGAGCACAGTGGAGGTATTTTAAAGGAGTGATGTAATACTTTTATTTTAAAAATGGTTTGAAGGCTAGTTCGGGTCTATAAAAAATGCCATATTGATTTGCTATCCTTACCAGAGAATTAGAGCAGGAATCAGGACAGGTAAGGATGAACAGGAAAGGCCAATAGGCAGACTACAATGAATACAAGCAGGCTGGTATAATTTCCTTTCTTTAACTCCATTATATTCGTTCTGTGAAAATGCTTTCATATTATACTATTTCCTCTTCTTGTTAATATCTTTGTCTTGTGGGTGGATATCAGCATGTTAATGATTTAGCTATTTAAACTTTTTTGACACTCTCTGTCCCTTCATCGACCCCTCCACTTCACCTCTTCCCCTCCAGCTATAAGAATGGAGGGTTGGGATTGTCAGCAAATCAAGCTACAGAGCGTCAGAAAGGTGATTGTGCCAGGAACTATTATCTTTCTGACAAAAATTATAAAAAGCACGGGGAAAAAGTGCAACTGGAACTCATTAATAACCTACCACCCAGAGACAGGGGGTGCCCTGGTGCAGATTTTAGAAACAAAGGTGGTTGTAACTCAAAGAAATACCATAATTCATGTCCAGAATTGATTCTCTCTAGCCCTTTTGCTGAGACTGTCAATAAGTGCAATGGCTACTTAATTTGGCAATTGTTGGGGAAATATGATACATGTCCACCGAGAGCGTGAAAAGAGCTTCATTTCACATCATCATCACAAGAACTTGCCTGAGCTCTCAATATGAGGCAGCCCATTGCATCTTGAAATTCAGTTCAGTGGATTTGTTTCAGCCCTGCATTGCATTGTGTCCAAGAAGCACTTTTGTTATGACATGTTCTCACCTAGATACTCCTCCCAAAGTGTAGGCAGAAACACACACACACACACACACATACACACCCTTTATTGCAGTAAAATGTCATGGACTTTGATGATAACACTTTTTACATTCTAGAATGGCGTTTTAAATTTAGACTCATGTTGTTGTTGTTGTTGCTGTTGTTAGGTACCATTGAGTCAGCTCTGACCCATAGCAACTGTGATAGGTAGGTTTGTTGTGCCAACCTGGCCAATAAGAATATGTGGGATTAATAATCTTGTGGTTTAATTGGAGGGTAGGTAAAGAGATAAATGGCTCAATGAGCCCCATCTCTCTCTCTCTCTCTCTCTCTCTCTCTCTCTCTCTCTCTCTCTCTCTCTCTCTCTCTCTCTCTCTCTCTCTCTCTCTCTGGTGATCAAACCAGCATGTGGCTGCCTTAGCTGATTCTCTGCCTCAACCCATGAGCTACACTTCTTGTGGGAAAACCAATCCATGGATCTGTGTGGCTAGACCTTAAGGTTCCTTCAAGACCTGCTTCGCCACACTGATGGTGTATACATCACTTGAGCTTGGGACTGTTGGATCCTGTCATCTGGCTGACTGTTGGTGACCCACCCTGCTGTTTGCTGCCTGTGGCCTGACTGCCTGCATTGTTCTATGGAAGACTCAGCTGTCTGCTTCCTCGACAGACACAGTAGCCCTCATGAGTTGAAAGACTTCCAGTATATTAACTGCTTCATCGAAGTGAGTTGAACTGAGCCCTTTGTACTGCTGTGTGGACTAATTAGCTGTTATGTTCTTTTGTGCTATATCTATATCTAGCTCTATCTCTATCTCTATCTATCTATCTATCTATCTATCTATCTATCTATCTATCTATCTATCTATCTATAATCACAAGTGTCCTGGTTTTGTTTCTCTAGAGAACCCTGTCTAACACTGAAGCCCTATGCACAACAGAAAGAAACACTGCGCCGTTGCTGAGCTATCCTCGAGATTGTTCCTATGCCTGAGCCCACTGATGTAGCCACTGTATCAATCCAGCTGGTCAAGGGGTTCCTTTTTTGTTGCCCATCCAGTTTACCAAACATGATGTCTTTCTCCAGGGACTAGTCTCTCCTGACAATGTGTCCAAAACATGTAAAACAAAGTCTTGCTATCCTTGCCTATAAAGAGTACTCTGGCCTTACTGTGTCCAAAAATATAGGTTTATACTTTTATCAACCCATGCTATTTTCAATATTGTTCTGTAGCACCACCATCCAACTGCATAGATTCTTCTTCAGTCTTCTTTATTCAATGTCCAACTTTCACATGCATATGAGGCAATGGAGAATGCCGTAACTTGGGTCGGGCACACCTTAGTCCTTAAAGTAACATCTTTGCTCTTCAGTACTTTAAAGAGGTCTTATTCAGCAGATTTACATAATGTAATACATCTTTTGATCTCTTGATAGCTGCTTCCATGAGCATTGACAGTCGATCCAAGCAAGACAAAATCCTTGACAACTTCAACCTTTTCTCCATTGATCGTGATGTTGGTCCACTTTGGAGGATCTAGGTCTTTTTTACATTGAGTTGTAATCCACACTGTTGTAATCCACTTTCCTGTCAGTGTGTTGCACTGTGGTGGCTTATGTGTTGCTGTGATGCTGGAAGTTATGTGACTGGTATTTCAAATGCCAGCAGGGTCACACAAAGAGAACAGTTTCCAGCAGAGCTTCGAGACTAACAAAGGATAACTAAGAAGGCCCCAACTCCCCGCCTTGGAGGAAGAAGCCACAAGTAGCCTTAGACATTTCTTCTAAGCATTGCCAGAGACTGAAAGCCTACACAAAGGAAGCAGAGCACTGTTGGAGATAGTGTTGTTGGATGGGCCCCAGGGCACTGGAATTGTGACTGAGGAGGAGCTGACTCCTTGGACTGGAATGGAACATAGTGTGGAGAGTTAGGTGAAGTCCGTGGGAGCGGTCCCTTCAGGATAGTCAGTTGTTGATAGGGCATGACTCAAGGCAAGGAGAAACAGTTGAGAAAATCTGCTGATTATTGGAACTTGGAATGCATGATGTATGAATCTAGGAAAATTGGAAGTTGTCAAAAGCAGAACACATAAAGATCAATATTGTAGGTATTAGTGGGCTGAAATGAACTGGAATTGGCCATTTTGAATCTGAAAATCATATGATTTACTCTGCCAGAAATAACATGGTATTCATCGTTAGAAAGGATCTTGCTAAATCCATCATGATGTACAATGCTGTCGGTGAAAAATGTTTTGAAATAGATACTTCAGTTAACTTCATCTTAAACATAAGCAATAAGGACGGGAAGGGTTAATTGATTTTCTCAAGGCCATTTGGCAAATGTGTTCCTGGAGCTCCACTTGCTCTGCCTAACAGAGTGGCTGGCCATGAGCCATTTGTGGTCACTGGGCATTTGAAAAGCGGCCAGTTCAGATTGAGATAAACTACTAGGGCCATAATTGCAAAGATTTAGAACAACAACAATAACACTATTAAACAGTGAGACATAGGAATTGCTTTATATGGCTGTTCTAGCGCTAGTCTTTATAACTTCCATCAAGCCTCTTCTTCCTGAAGGGTCTGAGTAATAGAAGACGGAGGAAAAGACTAATAGAAGCATCCACTTCTGTGATGACGGATTGCTAGCCAGGCTAATTGTGAATGTAAAAGTTTGTACTCTAAGGTGAGGCTAGGAGTCCTGGTAGTGGGTTAGGCATCGGAATGCTCACTGCAAGGTCAGCGCTTTGAAGCCACCAGCCACTCTGTGAGCGAGGGATGAGGCCTTCTACTTCTCTAGAAGAGTTGCAGTCACAAAGGCAGTTGTATAGAGTCACTGTGAGTCCGAATTCACTCTCTGGCAGTGAGTTTGGCTTGGGTTTTGGAAGATAGGGCTTGGTTAATTTTGCCATCCTACTGGGTAAAAAATTGAGTCATTTCAGCTGCAGAAATGAGGAACTTACTATCATCGAGAGAGAAGAACCAGGAATCGAGTACATTCTTTGGGCCACAACATCCTGAGCATTGACCCTCCTCAGTCCAGGAACAGGAAACCGTGGCCCCAGAGAAGTGATAAATGAATGGCAAAGAAGCAGTCGCAGCAGAACCGCGGGCATGAGACAAAGTGAGTGGGCTTCCTGGCCCACAAAAGAATAAAGGTCACTGCCTTCGGGCAGGAGACTTGCTTTCTGAGTGGCGTACTCCCAGTGGTGGGATTCAGCCGGTTTGCACCAATTCAGCAGCACCAATACTTAACTTTTTGTTGAGTTCGACAAACTGGTTGTTAAAATGGCCCTTCTAATCAGAATGTTCTCTGAGGCGGGCAGCGGGGCAGTTGCCTAATGTGTAAATCAAAAGTTTACACTCCTTGCTTAGCAGCGTAGTCTCCGAGCCCATAGTGATATCCATTCCCTCCATAGGCATACAAACCAGATGGAATTATGCTGGTAATATTTATTCATTCCTTTCATGAGCTCGTACTTTTGATGAAATCCTACATTCTCATTCCTCACATTTGTTACTTCAGTAAACAAACGCATAATGTAAAGAGAAAAAGTGCCAAACCACCAGAGGGTGACACATTGTTATTCATTTCAGCGCTGTGTTAGGCTCCAAATTCCCATGAGACGTTATGAGTGAATCATGCCATTCCTGAAAGTGTACACAGAACTAAAAATGCAGTCCGAACAAATGCTGTAAGCTCAGCAGAAGCAGAAAGGGGGCTTTCAAAATAAACATTATGTTCAGAGAAGAGAGGCTGCCTGTTTCTAAGCGATCAAACACAATGACCACTCTAATTGCCGCACCTCTAAAGGACTAGGACCCTGCTCCTACAGTGGAAAGATGGCGACGCTTACAACCCGCAGCTGGTGATGCTTGGATAAAAGCGAAAAACGTTGCAAGCGAGGACATCAATCAAAAAGCAGTGTGGAAATATCTTAAAGAACCGTTATATGGTTTTTTGTCAGGTCTTATTGAATTTTTCATTAGTATTTTAAAACTGTCTTATAATCTAGTTTTGTGTACCTCTTTTAGTTTCTTATTAAAGTATTGACTTTATTAAATAATAAACTATCTTTTAGTGTATCTTTTTTTTCCCCCACTTAGAATGATTATTAGAGCAGCAAGCCAGTTGTTAAATTTTCTGAATTCCACTACTGGGTGCCTCCAGGAACTTCACTGGGAATCTAGGTTCTCTGACCTCGATGCTGGTTAGAGCTTAGCTCCTTCCAGAGCAGAGGCTTCTGGTGGAGAGGAGTGTCCTTGGGACAGTTCCCAATGGTGCCGAAAGAGCTTAGTAACACTGCCTCCTAAGCCGGGCCAGAGCCAGTCCTGGGACCTGAGGGCCAGAGAGAGATCACTCCCTGCAGCCGTCATAGAGAAGAGGCTGTCCTGGCAGGGAAAACTGTGTCCCAAGAATTTCTGATCCCGAATAACCTGTTAACCCACTAACAAACTCCACAAACATGAGTGTGGTCAATGAGTGCTATACTGTCCTTGCAATGAATAATTAAACTCAGCTAACAGCAAAATGCTGCAGGAAGGACAGCTGGTGTCAGAGTTGGCCGAGGGGAAAAGCAGGTGGACAGGTGTCTTGGCCCTGCCTCATAGAAACTAATCTTGGCCTAGTAATGAGTTTGATTGGCTTTCTTTCTTGGGAAATCAGATGCTGCCCTCGAGTTGCTGGGTTTTTTTTTTTAACAGTATCTTACAAATAAATATTAAATGGACTACATGCTACAGTAGTAGTATTTTGGATATAATAGGGTATGTCAAATATATCATGAAAATTAATTTCACTTGTTTCTTTTTACATTTTAGTGTGTCTGCCAGAAATTCCAGTGGGAATCAGCAAAGGGCACAGACTGAGTAGTAGCATTCAAATGTCCATGCATCTTGGCTGAAAGCAAAGAACTCTAGAAATCTACTTATCCGCCATTCGTTAACTATTCAAAGACATTCATCTATGTGGATCATAGCAAATTGTGGACAACCATGTGAGAATAGGAATTCCTGTATTCAAGCAGAATGTGTACATCAACCAACAGGCAGTTGTTCAAACGGAGCAAGGGAATAGTGCGGTGCTTCAAACATCAGTAAGGATGTGTGTCCGGTTGTATACTTACTCCATCTGTATACTGTGCAAATAACTCAAGAAGCTGATGCTATAGAGAAGAGCATAGCATCAGGGTTGGAGGAAGAGTCAGTAAGAACCTGCAATATGAAGATGACACACAGTCTTGAAAACCCCTTTACAGTGTTAGAAAGCAAAGATGTCATTGTGAGGACTAAGATGTACCTGGCCCAAACCATGAATTTTCCATCATCTCATATTCATGTGTGAAGACTTTGGTTTCCTTTACATCGAGTTGCAAACCATACTAAAAGCTACACTCTTTGATATTCATCTGCATGTACTTCAGGTTCTCCTACTAAAATCCTCAAAACTGGACCAACATAAAAATTACATCACGTGGAATAAGATTGAAACTGTCAAGGATTTCATTTTACTTGGATCCGCAGTCAGCACACATGGAAGCAGCGGTCAAGAAATCACAATACATACTTTAGTGGACCAGTCCATCGCACGTGACCTCTTTGAAGAGCAAGGATGTCACTTTGAGGACTAAGGTGTGCCTGGCCCAACCTATGGTGTTTTCAGTTGCCTCATATGCATGTGGAAGTTGGGCAATAAGGAAGACTGCAAAAGGATTGATGCGTTTGAATTATGGAAATAGCAAAGAACATTGAAAGTGCCAAGGATTTCCAAAAGAAAACAACAAATCTGTCTTAGAAGAAATGGAGCCAGTTGAAGATAAACAAGTGGCCCTCTAGTTCAGAAGCAACAAAGCCCACATGGAAGAAACACACCAGCCTGTGTGAACACAAGCTGTCGAAGGGACCAGGTATCAAGCATCAAGGAACAAAAAATCATAGCATTGAAAATGTGGGAGTGTGCAGAGTGGAGACTCAAAGCCCATCGGTAGCCAACCAGACACCCCTTTACTGAAGGGTTGTGGGGAGGAGATGAGCTAGTCAGGGTGCAGGGTAGCAATGATGAAACATATAACTTTCCTCTAGTTCTTAAATGCTTCCTCCCCCCACTATCATGATCCAAATTCTACCTTACAAATCTGGCTAGATCAAAGGATGTACACTGGTACAGATAGCAACTGGAAACACAGGGAATCCAGGACAGATGATTCCTTCAGGACCAGTGGTGAGGGTGGAAATCCCTGGAGGGTAGAGAGAATGTGGGGTAGAAAGGGGTAACCAATTACAAGAATCTATTCTATGTATAGCTTCCTCCCTGGGGGATAGACAGCAGAGAAGAGGGCAGGGTGGGGGGAGACATTGGACAGTGTAATATATGACAAAATAATAATTTATGAATGATGAAGGGTTCATGAGGTAGTGGGGGGTGGAGAGGGAGGGGGGAAATGAGGAGCTGATATTAGGGGCTCAAGTAGAAAGCAAATGTTTTGATAATGATTATGGCAAAAAATGTACAAATGTGCTTGACACAATGGATGGATGGATAAGAATTGTGCGAGTCCCCAATAAAATGATTTTTTTTTAAAAGAAGTGGAGCCAGAATGCTCCTTAGAAGTTAGGATGGTCTACACTTAACCTCATGCATGTTGGACATGTTATCAGGAAAGACCAATACCGGACAAACATGTCATGCTTGGTAAAATCCTTAGGTCACTGGAAAAAGGAAGAGCCTGAAAGAGGAGGACTACACAGTGACCCAAACATAATGACGATCGTGACGGCGGCGTAGGACTGGGCGCGTGACCCAGGTAGTATCTGGTTCTGTTGTCACTATGGGATGGAACCAATTCGAAGGCACCTGGCAATAACAGATGCATGTGAAAGCTGACTCGTGAACAAGGGAGGCCGGAAGCGAACGTATGCCTCTAAATTGAGTGCTGGTGAAAACTGCTGAAAATACCACAAACTGCCAAAAAATCAAATAAATCTCTTTTTGAAAAAGTAGAGTCAGCATGCTTCTTAGAAGGCAAGCCGGGATGACAAGACTTGGTCTCACAGATTTTGGACACAGTCGTCAGGAGGGACCAGTCACTGGAGGCCTCCATCGTGTTGGGTGAAGTACAAGACCAGTGCAGAAGAGGAAGCCCTCCAATGAGATGGACTGCTCCCATGGCTGCAACAAGGCTGGTTGTGAGATTTTATGGCCAATCGGATTTGTGGAGAAGTAGAGTTCACTCTGTCTTAAAAATAAATCTGTCTCAGAAGAAGTGGAGACGTAGAGTCACATCCTGGTCACATCCTGGTGCTGCTGCCTGGAGCTATGGCCTTTTAAAGGGAGACACTGGGGTCTCTCTCTCTCTCTCTCTCTCTCTCTCTCGCTCTCGCTCTCGCTCTCGCTCTCTCGCTCTCTCGCTCTCTCTCCCAATTCAACTTCCTGCTGCTTAGACTGTGTCTACCTCTAAAGTGGCCCCATGTGGGCTGGATCCTCCCTGTTTCTCACGGCATCGGTCAGGACCACCAGCCTGCAGCTACCTGAGTCTTAAGAAGGCCCCAGCCAGTATTGCACCTCGGGGCTTGAGTGGCACTGGGCTGGGGCTCCTTCTTGCTGGAAAGGGGCTTCTTGATATAAAGTTCTTTCTTGTACCCTGGTTTGCTTCTCCAGATAACCCTGCCGAACACGAAGAGGCTCCAACATACCGGCGAGTGAGTGTGCGGACGGCGTAGTGCTTGTTCTGTTGTGCATCAGGCTGCTATGAATGGGAACCCAATGGATGACACCTAATGACAACCACAATGCATCTCTTCTCCAACTTAAAATAACACAGGTGACTCCCAGTGTATTGTTTAGTTCTTCTCGAAACCACTGGGGACAGTGAGAAAGCTATCTGGATATAATTTGGAAGGATATGTGTGAAATCCCCAGATGATGGAACTATAGGCACAGTTTTTATGTTTTTTCTTTATACATTACTTATGTTTAATACAAGGTATTCCTTTTTTCAAAGAACGCTCTCGCATTACTTCTAGATTTCAGCAAAAATATGCACGCGAGCACACACACACACCCATTCTACAAAGCAGAAGTTTATCACATTCTATGACCAGAAGCAATAGATGCACTTTCTCAGGGTTCCTCCTCTATTTTACTTTTGTGGTAAATGCTAAAAAAATTTCAGCAATTGGCTTTTGCCACTTTGATAGTATTCTATCACTTCAACGAAAAATTCTACTATTTGTAACTTGTGCGAATTAAATTGTGCCTGGTGTTTAGGAATCCTGTTGGACTGGACCCCTGAAGCTACGGTAGCTGGATGAACCTAGGTCCTTCTGTGTACCTGAGCACCCGGCCTCCTGACAGTGTCTCTGGCAGCTGTGGGACCAGGAAGAAGCAAGAATGGTGCTCAAAGGAGGAACATGTAGAGGGTCCCAGGAGGAGGTTCAATGTCATTGCTAAGACAAACATAAGCATTGACCTTGCTTATCCTTCACATCTTTAAAGCATGCATCTGCTTGCATACAAACAAGGACTATTAAAAATACACAGAAGACATAATTGTGTGTGAATATAATTATAATTTATTATTCTTTATACAAAACCTGACGAAATTTTCAGGCTCATTTAACTAGTTGTCAAATGACCTGAAAACTTGCCTGGAGCTACAGACCGAGATATTTGAGGAGAATAAGATGCTAAGTGGAAGAGATGGATGAGTTACAAGCATTTGCTACTCAACACATTTCACACCTTTTTCTCTCTACCCCCATTGCAATAGCTATTTCTGCTGGCTGTTGAATAACGAAGTTTAAATTCTCTTAGCCTATTATCATAGGTGCAGCAGCAATCTTTTAATATGGTACTTGCTCATTAGACTTCCATTATAATTCCAAGGGAAATACAATATCACAAACTCATTCCAATTCATAGACAACAGACATATTCATTGTGATGAAGTATCAGATGACATTCATTATCCTGATAGATTGACGAACACGGATAGTCACTCTGACTAATTTGAGCCAAAAGAGTTTTCTTTCAATGGCTGGATATTTTGGGCCTGATTTATCCCCATAATTACCCCAGCTCTCCATTTCATTTTGCCTGTGTCAACAAAACGAAGTCTCTGTACTTGATTTTGAAAGCTTCACTATTTCATGTCACGTTAGCAAGAGAGATGCGCATAGCAAATTCTGGATGAGGCTCTTGTGACAAATGACTTCTATGGTTTGCACGTGTCTCTTCAGTGACAGCTGCTGAGAAGAGACATCACCTCCCAGCTGCACAACTTGATCCTTCTCTCCCTTGTGAATTAGAAGGAATTGGATGTTTGGCTCTAAAGTGGCACTTCACACTCTTCTCGCGGAATATCACAATTGCGCCCCGGATGAAAGGAGACAAAAAAAATCCCCGTCATTGGCATCTGATCGAAGAAAAAATAGTCTTCTCACGACAAGGATAATGAGCAGGATGTTCCCCCTGCAGCCTTTCTTCTTAATTTCCCTGATTGTATTTTATTAAATGATGCAGTTGGAAATTAAGGCCCCACAACCTTCCTGTACACTCTGCATAAACAAGCAACACAGAGCACAGTTCAGAGAGCATTTACAAACCCCTCCCCAAAGCCATCTGCTTTCTTCCTGTTATGAAACTTCAATTCATCAGCAAAACTCTAAAGAAAATATTTATAGCCCAAGTATAAGCCTGCATTCAAAAACTGCTTCGAAGCAGCAGGGTGAAGGGAACACAGAAGAAAATTTGGTTATGTTAAGCCGCTACTAATTGATCTAGAACCAGTCATTTAATACTCCCGTGCCCACCCCCCAACTTATTGAATTTCCTTGTTCACTCGTTCGTCTCTTCAACAACATTTATTTAAGAAGGTGAGCATTCCAGGAACTCTGTGGGTGCCTGTGTCCGCATCATTAAGAGGAAGATAAGCATTACGTGGGCCCTGACTCTCTGTCACGGCTGCTGTGAAGAACAGATGAAGCACTTCATCTGAAAGCAACTACTACAAACAATGAAGTGAATACAAACATCTGTGTTTGTTTCCCACCCAAGAGCTGCCAAGCGAAAGTGCAATATTCATTTAGTCACCTAGGCGAAAACAGTAAACATGATTATTTATGCCTTAAGGGAATTTTTTTCTCAAAGATCCACTAGTACAAAGTTTTTGCTACTTTTCTTCCTGGCATGTTTGAAAAGGGGCATGGAGGCTCAGTGAATTAGGGGGTGGGCAGTTTGAATCTACCAGCTGTCCCTAGAGAGGAAGAGGAGGGAGTCAGCTTTTCTGAAGATCCTCTGAAGCAGCAGGTCTACTTCTGTCCTATACGGTTGATAAGAATCAGTATCACTTCAACAGCAGTGAGGTTATCTTTTTTATAGGTCCCTGGGAGGTTTTCGCTCCACCAGTAATCAAAACGTTGGCAATACAAACCAACATAGCTGCACCGCAGCAGAGAGGTCTGGCAATCTGTTTCCCTGTAGATTACAGCCAAGAACCCTCCCCTGGAGTTCAGTGCTACTCTGTGACACATGGGGTCACCATGACTCAGATGGCAACCTGTGATAGGCAATGGGAACCCACTTAGGGACATTCTTTCCAATGGTCATTTGGGGAACAGACTGTGTTTCTGAGGCTACTGGTTTAGAGGGGAAAATGTGGGAAGTAGATGTTAATTGTGCTGGCTGGCTTGCAAACAAATTAAAAAACAAAACACCTCACTGCCATTGAGTAGATTCTGACTCAAAGCATCCTTGTAGGAACGGAGTGTCGAACCACCTTTTTTGGGTTTCCCAGACTTTAGATCTTTGTGACAGTAGACAGCTTCACCTTCCTCCCACAGAGCGGCTGGTGAGTTTGAACTAGGGGTGTTGTGATTCGCAGCTCAGAGTGTAGCCAACAATATTAACAGGGCTCCTTAACAGAAATAAAAGGTATAGTAAATAGCGCAGGCACGTGGAGACTTGCAACACGGAAAGTGGTTACTTCTAGATTTCAGCAAAACCATACACACATGCACACACATACACACCCATGTGAAATATCCTCATGAGTAAAACAACATAGGACAAGGATCAGACTGAGTCTAAACGATTCGCTCCCCTGTTATCCAGATATCTTCAAGGTATGCATCATTAAATGAAAATGAAGCACAGGTGCGATAGAAAGCCAAAAGAAGCAGCAGCATTTTAGTACATAGTTGGTAATTTGCTTTTCCATCTCTTAAAAGAATGATGATGAAATCTGATTGAGATCACATTATATCTATAGATTTCTCTTGGTGAGATTGGCATTTCCACCACTTTTAGTCATCCTGTGTGCATGGTATAGTCTTCCATTTAGGTTTGTCCTATTTGGCTTTTTGTACCTTGCATTGCATAGGTCCCTTGTACCTCTGGCTGGATCTATCCCTAAGTAGTTCATCGGTGGGGTGGCTACTGTAAATGAGATCGTTATCCAGATTCCCCTTTCAGCTTTCTCTTCGTTAGTGTAAAGGGATCTGACTGATTTTTGCATGCTGATATTATATCCTGCCACTTCATTGAATTTTCTTGGAGTAATTTTCTTGGAGAGTATTTGGGCTTATCTGTGTATATGATCATTTCAGCTACAAAGTGGTTTTTCGCTAGCACCATTTGTTACAGAAACCCTGAGATAGTTTTACTTCTTTGCCAATATCCATGCCCTTTTTAAAAATCATTTTGGGGGGCTCATACAACTCATTTTTGGGGGCTCACAATCCATGCATTAATTGAATCAGGCATGTTTGTACATATATTGCCCTCATTTTTTTCTAGACATTTCATTTCTGTTGAGCTCTTTCCCTCCCCCCACCCTCATAACCCCTGAGAGATGGTACATTGTTATTATTTTCATCTCTCACACCGACCGCTGTCTCCCTGCCCCTATTTGGTTTTGTTCTTCCCCCTGTAGAGAGGTGTATGGTTATGTGTCAATCATTGCTATCCGTTCCCCCTTTCTCCCTTCCTCTCCCCCTCTTCCCCCTGCCTTTCTAGTATCACTATTCCCACTCCTGTTCCTGGATTCTGTGTGTGGTGAGCTGCCATCCCTTTCAATACAGATGCCTTTTATTTCTTGCCTTATTGCTCTGGCTAGGACTTTAAATAAAACGTTGAATAGAAATGGTGCTAAAGGGCAACCTTGACTGATTCTCATTCACAAGGAGAATGCTTTCAGTCTGTCTCCATTAAGGCTAATACTGGCCATGGGTTTATAGGCCCTTAATAATGTGGAGGAATGTCCCTTATATTCCAATTTTGTGGAGCAGTTTTGTCAGTCATGAGAACTTCATTTTGTCGCATGCCTTTTCTGCATTGATTAACATGACCATGTGGTTTCTTTCCTTTGCTTGATTTATATGGTAGACTATGTTGATTGTTTTTCTAAAGCTTCACTATGCTTATATGCTTGTTGTAAGTTCTACTTGGTATATGTTTGCTGTTGTTGCTATTTATTTTTTTAGACAATTCGTTGGATTCAGTTGGCTAGGATTGTATGTCAATAATCACGCAGGATATTGGCCTATAATTTTAGTTATGAGAGGTACTGCTGCCTGAGTTTGGTACCATGTATTTTTTTATATGGAAAGGAAAGAGCCCTAGATAAGAAAAGGACTAATAAGGAAAAAGAACAAAGTACAATATAGAAGCCTTCACACTTCCCAATCTCAAAACTCAGTATAAAGTCCCTATAGTCCAACTAGTCTGGTGCTGGTCCAGGAAAAACATACAGACCAGTGGAACAGAATTCAGAACCCAGAAGGGACTGCATTCACTTATGGACAGTTGATCATTGACAAAGAGACAAACCTCATTAAATGGGAAACAGAGCTTCTTTAACAAAGGGTGCTAACAAAAACAGATATCCATTTGTAGAAAATGAAAAAAAAATAATCTCTCATGATTGACAAAAGCAAGCCCAAAATGAACAAAAGACCTAAAGTAAAACCTAAAACTATAAAGACCACAAAAGACCTAACACATGGCACAAAGATACTCTCTGACATAACTGAAAACACGCAGCCAGCAGAAGACAAGCCCTCCTCAAATTCGACACTTATAGCATCAGAAGACGTCACCAGAAGAGTGAAAAGAGAACACACAGACTGGGGGGGGAAATGTATCAACAACGCATTAGATAAAGAACTTATCCCCACAACTTATGGGAAGCTTGAGCACACCTCAGCAAGACCAAGGCCAGGAATTCAATGTTTAAAAGAATAGATCATTCCCTAATGAAGACAGTCAAGTGGCCAACAGCCGCGTGAAGAACTGCTGTGATCACTAACCCTCAGAGAGATTCAAGTCAGAACAACAATGAGACGCCCTCTCTCCTAATATCATCAACACTAAGAGCAAAGTTTAAACAGCAAACAGAAACAACAAACCCTGGTGAGAGTGTATGGAGACTGATACCCGTCTAAGCTGCTGTTTTGATCATACAAAGGTACAACCACAGAGCAAAGCAATGGAACTTCCTTAAAATGTTAGAAATACCACATGGTCCAGCAATCTCATGACTGGTGCACATGCTAGAGAAATAAGAGCCATGACATAGGTATATATGTACCATGATGTTTATCACAGAACTATTCACCACAGCAAAAATATGGAAATGACAATCCATAAGCACATGAATGGATCAACAAACTATGATGCACAATGGAGTATTACATGATGTTAAAAATCAACAGTGAATCAGAAAAATATTTTGTAACATGGATTAACCTGGAGGACATCATGCTGAATAAAATTAATCAAGTCACAAAATAACAAATATTGTATGAGACTACTATGATTAAAAGTCATACATATATTCAAATGCTAAGTATTAAGATAGCAGACAGGTATTGGGTCTCTACTCAAGGACTCCCTCAATGCAAGAACACTTTGTTCTAATAATCCGACATGCTGTGATGCTCACCTTCCCCGCATGATCGCTGAAGACAAAATGGGTGCATAAGAAATGTGATGAAGAAAGCTGATGGTGCCCAGTTATTAGAAAATATAACGTCTGGGGTCTTAAAAGCTTGAAGGTAAACAAGCAGCTATCTAGCAGAGAAGCAACAAAGCCCACATGGTAGAAGCACATCGGCATGTGTGATCATGAGGTGTTGAAGGGATAAGGTATCAGGCATCAGAAGACCCCAAACAAAGAAATTCATCAATGCAAATGATGGGGTTCAGAGTGGAAATCCACAGCCCATCTGTAGATAATTGGACATTCCCTCATAGAAGGGTCACAAGGAAAGGACAAGACAGACAGGGTGCAGCACAGCCCTGACAGAACACACAACATTCCTCTAGTTCTTTAATGCTTCCTCCACCCACTATCATGACCCCATTTCTACCTTACAAATCCAGCTAGACTGGAACATGTACACTGGTACAGATAAGAGCTCTTGACACACCGAATCTAGGACATTTAACCCCTCAGGAACAGTAATGGGAGTAATGATACTATGAGGGTAGGGGAAAAGCGGGGGATGGGGGGGGGGGAACGGGCAACCGACTACATTGACTGATGAATAATCCCCCCTCCCCAGGGGAATAAACAACAGTAACACAGGTGAAGGGAGACAGTGGGTGGTATAAGATATGAAAATAATAATAATTTATCATCTCTCAGGGGTCCATTAGGGTGGGAGGGTGGGGAAGGGAGAGGAAAAAAGAGGAGCTGCTACCAAGGGCTCAAACAGAAAGAAAAGATTTTGAAAATGATGATGGCAACAGATGTACAAATGTGCTTGATACAATTGATGTATGGATTGTTATAAGAGCTGGAAAAGCCCCCAATAAAATGACTTATTAAAATTAAAACAAAACAAAATATAAGTCAGGAAAATGCTTTCATATGAAGATAATTACAATGGTTACAAGGGATAGGAAAGGAAAATTACTACTAGGGGCAGACATATTTACATATTCACATGGGTGAAGGAGAAAGCAGTTTACTTACTGTAAACTAGAGGTTTGCAAAACTGACCCAGTCAAAGGAAGACGCTTGAAGGAGTGCAGGAATGAAAGGCCACAGTGGCGGCACAGCGCGGCACTAGCGGTCACAGTAACATGTCCATAAGTGCATATGTCGACGAGGAAGCTGAGCAAGCAGCTGTGGGGAAGAGAAGAGGGACAATACCCCTGGACATACTGTACACAGGTTTGACAGAGGATACATCTACATAGGTATTTACAAATGCAAGGTTCCCTGGCATTGCTACTGGATAAGTGTCAGACTGCTAACTCCAAGGTTGGAAGTTCAAACTCACCAGCCTCTCCACAAGAGAAAAATGAGGCTATCTGCTTTAAATACTTACAGTCTTGGAAACCCTCTGTGCTATGAGTCTGAATCAACTCGCTGGCTTTGGAGTATTTACATATGCTATAAATATATCCTTGAGGGTAGTAGAAAACATTTTAGAACTATATATAGCACCCCCCAAAAATTAGGTGTGGTTGCTAGCACATGGAATGTACGAGAAGCAAATAGTTTTGAATCCTACTACATTTTTTGAGTGAATTCTATTGTCAAAGAAATCACAAACCTGGAATAAAAACAGCACAACATTTGAGGCTTATAACTCAACTCTTGAGCCCCCACTTCCATAGGAATAACATACAACTACCACTGGAGAAAGATAGCCCCCCATCTACTTAAAGGTGACCCAGGGGAAATGGGGACAAGAAAGGACATCTCAGAGGAAGTAGTTCAAAGAAGTGAAGTACAATGAAGAAAAGAACTCCTATCCAGAATTCAAATTATGGCCATATTCATGTTCTACACACTATTTTCTTAATCGGGAAATGTTCACCAGCCCCAGGAGAGAGGGCATTCACCATGTCTGCCCAGTGGTATTAATCAGTGCTGTGTCCCCAGTCTCCACCAACATCGTGCCATTGTGCTCTCTTCCCCGAAGCGCTTTCAGATGTCCTCCACATGTGAAGAAGAGGCATTAAAAGGCAGGCACTGTCGTGTACTTTACCATGCTGTACTTTTTTCCTACATAGGAAACCTTCAGTACAGAACAAAATTTGATTGTGCTCGCCACCTGTACCCTCACTGCGAAATGGTGACCTAGAAACCACACGTAGCCAAGATGATCGTCATCTCTCCCACCGTACCTTCAATGGGACCCTGCTTCACTCGGCTCTCTCTGCGCTCTGCTCTGAGGATGCTGCCCAAGCCCTGCCCCATGGCGGACTTCCATAATCTTAAACTCTCTGCCCTGGCACAAGGCTGCTTCTCCCCTAGCATTTGCCTTGTGAGAGAACTGCTCCTATAGTTGCTAATTTGATTTTATAATTGAGTATTTGATTTCCCCTTCCTACTTTTTAATCATTTTATTGGGGGCTCATACAGCTCATACATCTATCTATCCATTGTGTCAAGCACATTTGTACATTTGTTGCCATCATCATTCTCAAGACATTTGCTTTCTACTTGAGCCCTTAACATCAGCTCCTCATTTCCCCCCTCCCTTTCTGCTCCACCCTCCCTCATGAACCCTTGATAATTTATAAATGATTATAATTTTGTCATATCTTACACTGTCCAACATCTCCCTTTACCCACTTTTCTGTTCTCCATCCCCCAGGGATGGGGTGATATGCAGATCCTTGTGATCGGTTCCCCTTTTCTACCACACCTTCCCTCCACCCTCCAGGTATCGCCACTCTCACCACTGGTCCTGAAGGGTCATCTGTCCTGGGTTCCCTGTGTTTCCAGTTCCTATCTGCACCAATGTACATCCTCTGGTCTAGCCAGATTTGTAAGGTAGAATTGGGATCATGCTAGTGGGGGGGGGGGGAATGCATTTAAGGACTAGAGGAATGCTGCATGTTTCATCGTTGCTACCCTGCACCTGACTGCCTCATCTCCTCCTCGCAACCCTTCAGTAAGGGGGTGTCCAGTTAGCTATAGACAGGCTTTGGGTCACCACTCTGCACTCACCTTCATTTACAATGATAGGATTTTTTGTTCTTTGATACCTGATCCCTTTGACACCTCGTGATCACACAGACTGGTGTGCTTCTTCCATGTGCGCTTTGTTGCTTCTGAACTAGATGCCTGCTTGTTTACCTTCAACCCTTTAAGACTCCAAATGCTATATCTTTTGATAGCCAGGTACCATCAGATTTCTTCACCACATTTGCTTATGCACACATTTGTCTTCAGTGATCATATCAGGAAGGCGGGCACCCACTGATATGATTTTTTGTTCTTTGATGTCTGATACCTGGTCCCTTCTATACCTCGTGGTCACACAGGCTGGTGTGCTTCTTCCATGTGGGCTTTGATGCTTCTGAACTAGATGGCTGCTTGTTTACCTGCAAACCTTTAAGGCTCCAGATGCTGTATCTTTTGATAGCCAGGCTCCATCAGCTTTCTTCACCATATTTGCTTATGCACACATTTGTCTTCAGCAATCGTGTCAGGAAGGTGTGCATCATGGAATGCCAATTTAATAGAACAAAGTGTTCTTGCATTAAGTACTTGAGTGGAGGTCCAGTATCCATCTGCTGCCTTAATACTAAACCTATAAACATATGCACGTAGATCTATTTCCTCACCATCCTATATAATTATATTTACATATGTACATGCCTGTATTTAGAGCTCTATAAATACCCTTTGTCTCCCAGCTCTCTCCTCTATTTCCTTTTACTTTCTTCTTGTCCCACTATCATGCTCAGCCTTCATTCGGGTTTCAGTAATTCCTCTCAGTTACATTGTCCTTGCTGAATCCCTATCAGGCCTCTCACACTCCTTCCTATTTTTATAAATAGCTAAAATTCTGTCTTCTTTAACCCGGGACACCCCCTTCCAAGATCTGTACAGTGAAGCAGACAACAGAAAATGCAGCCCTTATTTCCTACTTCAAAAGCTAACGAGCCCACTTTAATAGACAAACAAAAACACAGCTATTCCTCATGTTTTTAACCTGAGTGAGAAGGATAAAGGATGAGATCAGGTGGCTTCCTGACCACATAATCTTGAGCATTAGATACTATCGCTGTCAGTGGCAAGCATATGTTGAAGTGACTTGTTACTCAAGAGATATGTTCTCTGCATATAGAGCATGACAATGAAAACAAAACCTTCAAATTTTCAGCCATTTTTATGATTCATCTAGATTTTTATGGGCTTTCCCACATCGTTCACCTCGTTAGTCATTATACAGATTTTAATTCTTGAGTTAATCCTGTGTGCATTTATCAGAATGAATATTAATGTCTCCCTTCTGCAAATTTTAATTAAATACAGCATCATCATTATTACACCCAGAAGATCTAAATAGAGTTTGAAATAGAAGACAGACACTATCACCAAAAAAATCAGAAAATCCTGCTCACATTCTTTTCGAAAGGCTGATCACCTATGAAGTAATGAGAATAAATTGTGAGATAATGTAGGACAGATCTAATTAAGATAATGAGCTAAGATTGTGGACATGATTTTCCAGGGTTAAAGATTTTAACAAAAGGCAATATAGGGATATAATTTAAATATCCTCTTTTGTCTACTTACTTATATTAGCTATGCCTATTAAAAGGAAAAACATTCATCAAAATCAGTGACCTAGAGTCTGCTGTGATGGAGTTTTTAACCATTTTGCTATTATTGCTTGTGTCTTTAATACTTTGACAGTATTTTTTTTTAATTGTATATCTTTGACTGAAACAGATTCTTTCAAAATCATGGCATTCGGGGGAACCCTGCATGAAAGTCAACCTCCTCTCTGCACCTTGACGGCTGTATGATGGAGACATTTTGGTTTGACTAGTACAGTTCCAGTGGATCTGTCAGGAGGGAACCAGCAGTTCATTAGGCTTTTTTCAACAGCAGCAGCAAGGCAATGAAGGAGAAGTAACAGAGCATTGTAAGTATGCCTGGCACCACTGCTGCTGCCTGTCCAAAGGGGCAACTCAGAAGGAGCGAAAAATCCAGAACAAGAACCAGTTAAGCTGTAGAAATCATTATTTCCTGAGAATGTAGAACTGCTGTGGGACGATTCGGCAGGTCTGATGGCTGTGTTCCTTGAGAAAGATTCCACATAGCACTTTGAAAGCTCAGGAACCTCAACCGGTACCCACTAACAACGACAGGTTGTACCACAGAGGATCTGTGATGCTTGCTAGTACCACAGTGGATCCCCGGCCTGGCATTAGCCTGACGCACATGTTGTTCCCGATTGCTGTTTTCGCATCAAGTAGCATTATACTTATGTCTTTCTTAGGAGCAAAGCAAGAAAACTAACTCGGCCTTAGGTGTGACCCAGCTGCAGTAGGCCCCTGGGCAGCACTAACACGCTGTCCTCGTGGACCCTTCAGTGGTAGGCTGGGTGGCTACCAAGAGAAGCACTTCATGAAAAATTTGAGAACCTAAATATCTTTGGAACTTATTGGACAAAACACAGTGAACACATGAAAGAAAAACACAATGCATTTTTCAATAGGCTCTTAGTTCTCTTCCGTGGACTTGAATTACCTTTGGATCCCTTTGTTGTTTTCTTTCCTCTCTCTTTCTCACACCCCCATCCTTCCTTCCATTGTCTGCTATGTGGAAAGAAAATTACTAAAAAGTCTGGTGTTTCTAGAACTAATACCAACCAACCATGCAGGTCTGAACAAGTCACTTAAACAATTTGACCTTCCCTTTTTTTTCATTTCGGAACTTAGGAAAACAACATCTTTTAATAGAGTTGATATATAAGCTAAATAAGACCACAAAACTGAAGCACATTGAACATTATAAACATCTAATTAATAAACTATATACCCAGATGTCACCATGGGTTAAGTGTTGGGCTACTAATTGTGAGGTCAGCAATTCAAACTCCCCAGCCACTCTGTGTGCAGAAAGTGAGGCTATTCCTTCTGGAAAGGTTTTCAGGCTTGTAAACCGAATAGATGACCTCCGTGAGTCAAAATGGACTTGATGGCAGTGGGATTGGTTTGGGTGTTGGCTTTAGATTAGGTTTACTCACAAAACAGGAATCCCTGAGCGGTGAAGTTGACCAAGGTCTTGACTAGTCATGGAAAGCGGGCAGTTAGAACCCACCAGGGACCTTGACAAACAAGTGTAGCGATGTGCTTCTGAAAGGTCCCAGACTAGAAACACACAGGATCACAGTGTGACAAGCAGGATCATGGTGTGCTGGAGTTGACCCAATAGCAACTGACTGTTGGTTAGTTTGTGTATCTTCAAAAACATAGCACTGTGATATCTTTCCACCATGGTAAATAAATTTGGGAGCATAGGTACTATATAGAAAGTTTAACATCTTGTGGAAGTCTGATTATTCTTTTCAGATTTGGTTTCTTGGGAATGCACCCCTCAGACTCCGCCAATGAGATTTTGGCATCTGGGAAGAGGCTTGCACACTGGCAAAAACAACAAGTCATGGAAGCATCTCTTCTAAGACCCCATCATTGCCTCCAGCTAGTCACATTTAAATAATTTTATCTCTTCGTTCCACTCTATCACTTGTTCTAATCTGCTCAATTTTCTTTTCTCTCTCTTTTCAGGATCCAATATGATAGAGTAAAAAGAATATTCTTAGCTTTGGAGGCAGAGGCATCTGACTCTGCCACTTAGAAGCGTAGTCTGCTCTCCAGGTCTCTGGTTGCTCCCCTACAAAGTGGACTCACAAATACCATCACACCTTAAATGAAAGGGCTTGGGACAAACATGTCGCATTCCTTCTTGTACTCCAGTTGGCAATAACCAGTTGTAGAGCAAGCCGAACCCCTGGGAGCAGAATCCCAAGGTGAATGGAGACTCTTCCACCTCCCTATCTGGATTTGTTCCTCTTGACAGATGGGATGCCTTCACTTAATCCCCTACTCTGAGTGCAAGCCTCAGCTGCTCCACTGTCACAAGTCAGTGATGGCCATTTTTCCATATCCAAAAACTAGTTGTTGCCACTTTCTGCAGATCTGATATCAGATCAGATTAAATACTTGACTTAACATAAGGCTGAAAAAGACTAAATGTTGCATGGAACTTCAAAGAGCCTTTTAATGGATTTAAAAGACACATCTAGTGTCGTGCTTGGAAGAGCAGGTAGAGAGGAAAAATCTTCCCAAGCAGGAGTCACCAAGGCTCCCAATGGCCTGGCTGATGGTCTCGTGTCCTTTGAGGTCTGCCCACTGTTTGCATTATCAAGCTTCGCATGGCGGATTACCCAAGAAGCAAGGTGAGCAAAGGCTCACTAACCTGTGGTGAACAAATTCACCTTTTTCACCACATTAAAGGATCTGCTTTTAGATTTGACTGGCATCTGCTGCTCTCCAAACCACATAGAACTTTCCTACAGAAACAAACCCTCTTTTCAAATTTGTGATCCCTGGCAGGGACAGAGCACCCAGTAAAGTAAGGTAAGCATAGGCCTACTTGGCGCTTACTCACTCATCTGTTGTGAACAGTTTCACGTTTTTCACCAGTGAAACTGCTCATTACAAATTAGTAAAACCCCAAACCAAACTCACTGCCATTAAGTCAATGACAACTAAGAGTGACCCTTTAGGACAGGCCTCTGTGAGTTCCTGAGGCAGTAACTCTGTATGGGACTAGAAAGCCCTGACTTGCTCCCACAGATTAGTAACTAAGCACATTTAAACATGTGCTTACCTTGCTTATTGAGTGATCTGCAACTACAACCTCGATGTCACCCAGAACCTTGAACTCACCACATCCCAAAGCAAACTATGCCTCTTCCTTCACAAAGCTGTCCCTCCTGGGCTTTCTGTCCCGGTGAATGAAACTTCTAGCAGACCTGGTGTGAAATCTCATCATTATCTTGATCCCTTCTCTTACCACGCACGCCTCTACCCTAGCTCAAGTCTCGGTTTCGAGCACTGACCTCCAACTACTGTTCCTTCACTAGGCTAGCGGCCTCCAATCAACTCTACGCAGGGCAAAGGATGATCTTTCTCAGGAACCAATGGAATCAGCTTATACGCCCACTCCGAGTCCTTACACGCTTCCTCTGGCCTATAGGACAACATCCTTTGCCTGGTTCTGTGATTTTGACTTTTTTTAATCTTCTACGTTTTCTCCAACTCCTCACAAATCTCTCCCAATAGTTTAGCATGGACGGGATGTGCGGCTCTGATCAATTAAACACCTTTGACCGTGCTGGCAGTGGAGGGTGCCTTTTCTCTGCCCTGCTCTACAGCTTAGACATTTCTCTCAAGGGAGACATCTTCTGTTAGCCCTGTCCTCCCAGATCTTCCTCTCCACCCCCCTTCCTAAAGTGAACAAAGTTTTTTTGGAGAGCCCAAGACCATATGTTTACGATTATTTGGAAACATATTTGACTTCCCCATGAACCAGTCTTGGAAGACAGGCACTTGGCTGTCTTTTTATCTCGTGAGACTTCCGTGTTGCCACAGGCCATAGTTGTTGCTCTCAATGTTCTCCTCTCTTCTAATCATCTATGTTAAAGCGCCCTTCAATAAAGTTTGTAGTGATTTAGTGGCGATAGAATAAAGATTATCTTAGTGTCCAAATTTTACTTCGCCCAGCACTAGCCAATATGAAGACGATGTGAAGTAATCCAACTAGTTGAATTAGGTAAAGGTTTATAATCCTAAAATTGATGATACTTTTGTGAGCCTTGGGATTGTTGTTTTACTCTATCCTTCCCTCACAGGTTGGCCCTCAATGCCTGTTTACAATACATCCCAATTGCCGCCCCTTTCCTTCTCCTTCCTCTAGGTCCAAGTGGAGCTGACGGAATCATGTGTTGAGGCAGTATGTTTCTGTATGTTGTAGGAGCTGAAAACTTGGAAAATCTGGTTTCGATTAAAATGAATACAGTCCCTATGCATTCCCTCAGGGTACCTCCAGATAGCATGACAGTAATACCTGTCATATGTTGACGTTGTACACAAGTTATCTCTAAGAAATTATAAATTGTGATTTCTTACTATCATTTGTGTTATTCACTTTACTTTGAAGCTTGAATACTAAGGCTCTATGCTAAGGTTTTTTTTAATATTTTCATTCTCATTGAAGACACCTTTAATCTAAAAGCCATATCTCTGTTCTTCCTGATGACATCAGTTCAGTCTTCCTCGGTGAACACCTGCATTTGGGAATATTCTGCAAGGAGTAACAGCAAGCATAATGTATATTCAGATTTATTCAATTTATATTAAAACATCAAATTAATAGCATAAAATATAGATACGGAATAGTTTCTCTTTCAAATACACAAAAACTTGTAAACCATTTTCAATCAACAGAAATATAAATGATATTTTGTTTCTCTCTGACACTTTCCCTGAGTTGTTATTGATTTGTATTTACCACCACATCAAACAGAAGGAATTTTCTTAGAAATAGAGCACCATGGGCCGCTGTTTTGAAATCGCGCCGCCGTCGGGTCGGAGGGTGGCTCCCCAGCGTCCCCGCGGAAGCCCGGCGGTCACACGCTCTGGGCAGGCGGAGGCCAGGACGGAAGACGGCCCGGGAGCCGATCTGAGGTGTGCTCTCCACCCTGAGGCCGCGCCACGTCCACGCCTCCGTTGGCGACGCCCGGATGGCGTCTGGGATGGCGCCCGGGCCCGTCGGCGGACCCCAGGCTCAGCAGGGCGCCCGGGAGGTGAACACGGCGTCGCTGTGCCGGATCGGCCAGGAGACGGTGCCGGACATCGTGTACCGCACCATGGAGATCTTCCAGCTGCTGAGGAACATGCAGCTGCCCAATGGCGTCACGTACCACACGGGGACATATCAAGACCGGTTAACCAAGCTCCAGGACCACCTCTGCCAACTCTCTGTCCTCTTCCGGAAGCTGAGGCTGGTCTACGACAAGTGCAGCGAGACCTGCGGCGGGATGGACCCCATCCCAGTAGAGCAACTTATCCCATATGTGGAGGAAGATGGCCCGAAGAACGATGGCTGGGCCGGCCCGCCGCGGTGTGCCAGTGAAGAGAGGGGAGAAATTGCCAAAGGAAATAAAAAACTCAAACAGAAGAACCAACAGCTGAAGCAAATTATGGATCAATTACGAAACCTCATCTGGGATATAAATGCGATGTTGGCAATGAGGAACTAACTGATAGTCAGATTTCCGCTTGACGCACGCTGTACCTTTTGCTGTCCCAGGCGTCCCTGCCTCTTACTCCTGGGAGAGACATGCTTATGTACTTTGTTTCTAGTCACTCGAGTAATCTAAGTCCCTGTTTTCGTGCTATGGTTTTGCGTTACTTAATGTTTTTTCTTAATGCTATTGATTTTTTTAAACTCACTGTAATAAAGTTTCATAGCAAAAAAAAAAAAAAGAAAAGAAATGGAGTACCATGTACAAGATCAATTTATTCCAAGATTTTCCCTATGAAACCAAATTAAACTTCCAGGTGAGGGGAGGGTCTCAGCAAGCATAAGGGATTAGTTTGTCTGAAGTTCATGTTACTATTACTACTATCCTTGTTATTTATTTCCTCTTATATCTGAGAGTTAAATTTCATGAAAAGGGTTCCTGTAACCTGAAAAAAATGTTCCTCATTCTGGTTATACTATTATATATTCTAACAATAACTATTGTATACCATACGCCATTGTATGTTGTTAACTATTATTAAAGATTAATTTACAAATTTGTCTGAAAGTGGTATGTTCGGCCAGGTTGACTAAGGGGACAAATCCAGTGACCTCATATGTATAAGAAAGAGTTTTATGTCAAGAAGTAATTACACATTAAGAAAGCATCTCAACCCAGTCCAATTCAAGTCCATAAGTCCAATATAAGTCAATAAGTCCCCTTTCAGACTCACACAGACACAGGCAATGATGTCGAATGCAGGAAGATCAGGCTGGTGGGTGCAGAATCGTGTGGATCCAGGGTCAGTGGAAAGTTGGCAGGGTTCCAGCAGTTCAGGGTCAGTGGCAGAGTCCCAGCAAGCAGGAAAATGAAGGAGCAGAGGGCGGGGGGCAGGCGGGGGGAGTTCCTAGGGTCCTCCTTACAAAAGGCCACACCCCCAAGGCGCATGATCAGGCTGGGACCTGATTGACCAGGTGGATTCCATCCCTATACTGTCATACATCTTCAAGCTGACATAAAATCATCAAACTACCACAGTAAGTTTTTGTCAGATTAGCTGGTTAGTCTTTATTTTAGATCTTAGTATTAGATTTAATATTAGCTATAGCAATAAAAATACTTTTCTTTCCCTATGAGACTAGAGAAAATCCAAGCCAGACTATTTTGACTTTAAAAGCCAGCATCATTGTAAATATCCATTTTCCAGGAAATATTGTACTTAATACCACTATAAGACACTGTCTCACAGGACTGCATGGTTAGAACTGTTTTTCCTTTATCACTACTAGAAAATGTATAGACTTAAGACCCTTCCCAAGCAAAGGCAGAGCTGCCTTCTTCATGACTAAATGACGCTGATTCAACGAAAATTGGAGGACTGTCAGAACCAGAGGCCTTGCAACATTTTGCATGGACAGAAGCTTGAGTTGTATCTGGCAGGGAAGAGTTCTGAACAGTTCATTCTTCTTTGGGAGCTCTGGTGGCGCAGTGGTTACATGCTAGGCTGCTAACCACAAGGCCAGCAGTTTGAAACCACCAGCTGCTCCACAGGAGAGAGACAAGACTTTCTACTTCCATAAAGCGTTACAGAGACAGTTGGAAACCCACAGGGGCAATTCTACCCTGCCCTATAGGGTCATTATGTATTTGAATCAACCTAATGGTAGTAAGTTTGGTTTGGATTTTAATGCTTTTTCATTGAATATGGTATTTTTCATTATTTCAAACAGGGAAGAAGCAACACTTCAAAGAGGCTCGGTAGCAGGATGTAAATGGTTTAAGTTCTCTGCTAAGACCGGCTTCTTAGCCCAAGGTTGTATATCATTTTCAGATGGGAACTGTGTCAGAATACATATTCTGCAAGGAAAATTCAGCACAGAAATAGTGTTGTTAGAGCTCCATAGAAATAAATGTGACATCAAGTAAGGCCTCAATAGAACAGAGCTATTTTTGTGTGCCATTTGTCGATCTGACTTAACAAATGTTCTCAGCAAAAAAGCCTACTCAACAAATACTGTATCCAACAAATACTATTTCCAGTCCCTAATCATGAAAAAAGATTTCTCTACCCTGATCATAGGTATTTGCCTGAAACATACAATTCAGAACACAGTCTTAATTCCTGGAATTGACTCTTATGTGTGGCTTTAATGAAAGTGACAAAAATAATAATACATAAATAATGCTGTGGGTGGGTGAACACCAATTAATTGTGTTTAGCATAGATAAGCATGGATTTTAAGTCCCCGGGAGTTTCATTTCAGCCCTCCCCAGAACACAGAGTCCTACAATTTTGGCTGTCCATGAGCAGTGCATTCCCAGAACACAGCAAATGCCAACAGGTTATTTTGACCTGGCTCTATCAACTTCCTTCACCCATGACTCATCTCTCCTCCCAAACAGACACATAAACTTAATTCTGAGCATCAGTGCCGTTTGTCTCACAAGACTGCTTTGGATAAATATACAATGAACTTCTGCTTTTGGTATCTGCAGGCTAGGCCATTACTGCCAATCTTCCCATTAAAGACAAAAAGGAAAAAGTCTAGATGGCAGATTGCGAGAACATCTTCTGAAAAGCACTGAGGAGTGGACAGGAGAGAGAGAGAAGACTGGCAAGATCCAAAAAGGGGAGAAGCTGGACCTGGTGACCTGCTTTAGCCAATGAGCGTTTGTCTCTATCAGAGGTTCCCACACTTATTTGGCCTACCACTTTTCAGTATATAAATATACATATTACTAAGTGCCCACTGAAAATGAAAAACTTTTTACTAAAGACCATGATCCAGGATAAAATGTGTGCATCTGCTTTCACAGCTCTCCTAAATCATTCCAGCACCCTCAGAAGGCAACATGACCTACTTTGGAAAACACTCGTCAGTAAATAAGAGACATCAAAGAGGGCAAGTTACACAGAGAACTTCCATGAGCAGATCGGGGACAAAGGGCGGCCAAGGGTGAGGGACTTGTTAAAACACTCTCTGCTCTGGACTTGTACCTCAAAATTCCCCACCTTTAGAATAAGGAGGCATCAGAAGAAATATATCCATCATTGTTCACAGATGTCATCAGTGAGAATTCAGAAACTTCAAAAATTCTATAAATAAGTAATCAGAATTAATAAGTGAATTCAGAATGATGGATAAAATGACAATAATGAGCTTTATTTCTGTATGGCAGGACAGAACAACTAGAAAACAAAGTTTTTAAACCATTGTTATCTCTAAGAGCATCAGCAAGTCAAATATGTAGAAACAAATCTAATAAATGTGTACCAAACTTCTGTATATAATTAAAAAATAAACTCATTACCATGTAGTCAATGCTGACTCACAGAAAACCCCTGTGGGTTTCGGGAGTTGAAAGCCCAGTTTTCCTCCCTCAAAATCAGTTAAAGACCTAGATAAATGGTAAGATAAACCATGTCAATTATCCCCAAATTAAAGATTCCATTCTAGCTGCATATAAGCATGTAAACTGATTGCTTGACACTCAAGTTTTTATAAAACACAATTGACTAAGATAGTCAAGATGAACATAAAGAAAACACCATTGAGGGATAAGCCCTATCAATTATCAAGAGTTACCGTATATGCTTGTGTATAATCCGAGTTTTCAGCACATTTTTATGCAGTTTTTGTGGTAAAATTAGGTGCCTGTGCTGATATTCAGGTCAGCTTATACTCTCGTATGTACAGTACTATAAAGTTAGATGGATCAAGTCACTCTGGTACTCATACAATAATAGAAAAATATTTAAACAGAGAAGAAGAGAACATACGTAGTTATTTGATTTATGACAAAAGTGCATTGCAGAGTAGTGGAGAAAAGACCATATTTTCCAAAATTGTGCCAAGTCAATTGCATGTCCATATGCAATGAAATTTGACCTGTGTTTCATACCATACATAAAAAAATCTATCCAAGGTTGATTGTAGATCTAAATGTGTGATAGGTTGGTTTATTGTACCAACCTGGCCAATAGGAATATGTAGGATTAATAAGGCCGCAGCTTGATTGGAGGGCAACGAGATAAATGACTAGGCAAGGCTCGCCCCTCTCTCTCTTATTCTCTGGTGATTGGACCAGGCTGTGGTTGCTTTAGCTAGTTTTCTGTCTCAACTTCTCAGCTATACTACCTGTGGGGCAGCCAACCCATGGGTCGTGTCACTAGAACTTGAGGTTCCTTCAACACCTGCTTTGTCTCGCTGTTGGTATATACATTGCTCGAACTTGAGGCTGGTGAATCCTGTCTTCTTGCATTGCTTGAGTTTGATATCCCATCTGGGCCTGCTTCACTAAACTTCTAAGCTGCTGACTGTTGGTGACCCGCTCTGTTGTGTGCTGCCTGTGGCCAGACAGCCTGCATTGCACTAGGGAAACTCAGCTTTCTGTTCCCTTGACCTTAAACCCAGCAGCCCTCATGAGTTGAAGGACTGCCAGTATATTAACTGTTTCATGGCAGTGAGTTGAACTGAGCCCTCTGTACTTCTGTGTGGATTAATTAGCTTTTATATTCCTTTCTTTATCTATCTACTTATCTATCTATCTAATCATAAGTGTCCTGGTTTTGTTTCTCTAGAGAACCCTGCCTACCTCAAAATGTGAAAGGTGAAACAATTGAGTACCCATCCCAAAGGTAAAATGAGAAGATAACTTCTGTGACCTTGGGAAGGAAAAGATTTATTTGACCACATAGAAAGCACTGCATAAGTGGAAGATTGGTACAGTGGATTTCAGTAAAATTAAGAATTTCTGTTTGTGTTAATCTGCATTGACTAGAGAAACAAATTCATAGACACTCATGAATATAAGAGAGTATTTATATATAAGAGCAATTGAATATTGAGAAAATATCCCAGTCCAGTCCAGATCAAGTCTGTAAAAGTCTGATATTAGCCCATATGTCTGATACCAGTTTAAAAATTTCTCTTCAGACTTGTGAAATACATGCAAGGACACCAAATGCCAGAAGATCACAGGCCAGTGGGTGGAAAGTCTTGTGGTCCAGTGGCAGTGTAAGCAGCTCAACACTGGCAAGGGTCTCCACATGGTTCCTGTAGCTCCAGGGATATAGAGCAGCTCCATGTATCTTGTCATCAGGAATACCAAGCAGATAGTCTGTGTGTCCTGCCTCCAGCAAGCTATTTATCTCCATAGTGCCTCCAAATGAGGTCATCAAACTGCAACCAGATTGACAGGCTAAACTCCACCCCTTCACTCTTAATAGTTTCAAATTGACTCCAGATTATGTAACTGCCACACTGTTCATCTACAGATACCATGAATGGAGCAAAAAGGTATGTCACACAGTGAAAGAACAAAGATAAAGAATCAGTGTCTAGAATATTTACCAATTGTTAGTAATATGCCAGACAAGTATGCAACTAACTCAACCAAAAACATCCCCCAAAATATATACTAGTAATTAATAAACATATATGTTAAACCTCTTTAATAATCAGGGAAATGCATGATAAAACCAGACTCTTCGCAGTTTGATCATTTGTTGCAATGACCACACAAAAATTAAAAACCATACCCATAGTTAAGTGGTGTAAGAAAGAAGAAAGGAGAGACAACATGGGGTCAGGATCTGGAAGAACATAGACAAAACCTGAAAGTTTCTCACAAAGTAGGGAACACCTCCCATGCTTCTTCAGTGCAGGAAAGCTCTCTCAGCACCTTTTGGCCATGCAAGCAAACAGACCCTTCTCTCTGCCTCCCCTGAGGACAGGATTCCTCATGGGCTCTTCGGGAGAGGTTTCTTCTTGGCCCTCTCAGTGCAGACATCTCCTCAGTTCCCAAATAATAAGCCTCCCCATCCTTTGACACTTGGTCGCCAGTCTCTCTACTGCTAACTGATCCAGCGCATCACCAGTGTAGCAGTTGGGTCAGTTCTCTCAGCAGCAATGCGAGAAAGAGGTTTCTGCCACCAACCCTAGACCTGCCTTTCAATGCATGTAGTCCATGGCTTCTGCCACAGGCCTGACTCCAGACCTCCTGACGTCTTCAGTGTTCCAGGTCTTGATCCACATTGTAGCTCTTTAGGGGGTTCTCTGCCCCCTTTCTCGTTACTTCTCTCTTCTTGCCTCTCTTGCCTTTGCTTCCTTTTTGCTTCTCTCCGCCTTCTCTGACTACCAATATCTGTGGGGTTTGCTGCATATATAAGTAAGCTCCTGGTCAGTTTTCAGAAATGACCCTCTCTCACCAGGGTCTTGAACTGACCACTTCCTTCTTAGTTGGCCATGCTCAATTCATTTGCATAGTAGTCATAGTCATTTCCTTTACATAAGCACATTGACCAATCTCTACAAGATACATAAATAGACCGTCACAGGGAAACCATAGCTCAGGTGAGACAAAACTGTCAAATCACCACGTTGCTTACAGTTTGCCCAGAAAATTTCAATCAACTAGCACAAAAGAGCGAACTCTCTAGGGTAAAAAAGGAGGGCAATGTGAACTCTCCAGGGTTTAGGGGAGAACCCTCTCAAGCCTTCCCCCCCGCCCAAAGAATCGAGGCAAAAGACACGTAAAGGAACTCATTTCTCCCAGCAAGGATACTGACCACTGAGACCTCTCGAACATGCTGGAAAGAGTAAAAATAAATAAAATTGGAAAACGAGCTACATTATCGGTAAAATTGAAAATATAAATATCTGACAGCCTCGTGTTAAACTGCTAGGTATAGGCGAGTAGGTCAAAATGTGTTGCTAGTGACTCCAGCTAAGACATGCATGGGTCTGTTCCGAACGAAATGCATTGAACTTGCATAATACGCTCGCCCTAGTCTTACTGGGATGCCTTTAAAATGGGGGGTATATTTCTTGTGCAATGGGAAAAAACAATTTTGAAGTTAGGGCTAGTATAAAACTTCTAACAAAACTCAAGCGGACATCTTCCCAAAGCTTTGAACGTTTCCTAAAGGTTCACAGGATTGTTGGCCCACGTCAAACAATAGTTTTGATATAGACCAAACATTTTAAGGAAAGTCAGGTAGATCTCAAATGATTTCATTCATGGCAGAGCAGTCAGCTCAGAAGGGCAGGGCCGCTGTATTTTGGGACTGGGATAATTTTGATGGATTGTCTCAAAGGACACAGGATGACTGCGGGAGTTTATTATGAAGAAATGCAAAGAAAGCTGAACACTGCATTGGTGATGTTTTAGGGGGGAAAAGAGTTACCAATAGCAAGTATAATTTAAGGACAAAGATGAAGGTATATTATCCAGATGAGAGAGACCATTAACAGGAGTTCATTATGGCACACAGGATTCATAACCACATAGCTGCTCACATAAGATATGGTGGAATAACATAACCTGTCACAATCCCATGATTGGTGACAAATTAATACTTCACAGCTGCAGATAGGATTATAGACGTGGGAACATGATTATGGAAGGGCTACAATTAGAACTCATACACATGTGCCCATGTGTACATGATAGAAAAGCATACAAAATTGGTCCAGATCCTTCTGACCAAGGCAGTCAGGGGACAACTCAAAGCTACTTTATCCCCAGTCCTGTGATCATCCAGCACACATCCAGACAAACTCCTAAGGGAGGCTGCCTCTTCCAGGGCAGGCTGCAGAAAGGGGGAGGTAATGCCTGAGGGCAAGTCTATTCTACTCTCCTCCCTAGTTATTGGTCAAAAAGGATTCAGAGGAAATGTAAGGGGGGGCAGGAGGGACTCTGCAAATGGATTTGGGGGTTTCACTATAACTGATAGTCTTTTTCAAATGAGGTGCTAATTAATCTTTAATATAATGACCAAAAGGCCAGGCAATGTGTGATCACGAGGTGTCAAAGGGATCAGATATCAGACATAACAGACCCAGAACAAAAAATCACATTGATGTGAATGATGGGGAAGATGGAGTAAAGACCCAAAGTGCCCATCTGTAGACAACTGGACATCCTCTTATAGAAGCCTTACAAGAAAGAAAAGAGCCAATCAGCATGCAGTATAGCACCAACAAAACCCACAACTTTCCTCTAGTTCTTTAAGCCCCCTTCCCCCCACCCCGACACTGTCATGACCCCAATACTACCTTACAGATCTGGCTAGATCAGAGCATGCACACTGGTACAGAAAAGAGCTCACTACACAGGGAATCCCAGACAGATAAACCCCTCAGGAACAATAATGAGAGTACGATATGGGGGGTAGCAATCACAGTGATTGACATGTAATCTCCCCCCTCCCACAGGGGTAAGGACAACAGAAAAGTGGGTGAAGGGAGACAGTGGTCAGTGTAAGACAAGAAAAAATAATTTATAAATTATCAAGGGATCATGGGGTGGAGAAGATGAGCTGATTCCAAGGGCTCAGTAAAAAGAAAATGTTTTGAAAATGATGATGGCAACATGTACAAATGTGCTTGACACAATAGATATATGTATGGATTTTGATAAGGGCCCTCAATAAAAATGTAAAAAGAAAATAAAAGTTAAAAGGCCAGGCAACTTGTGGTGATGCATTTTATTTTTCATCACAATAATGCACCTGCTCAAACTTCAAGGGTAGCTAAGGGTTTCCTATGAGAATTTCACTGGGAAATCTTACCCCATCGACCCTACAGCACTGAAATTGCCCTTTAAGATGTCTTTTGTTACCAAACTAATATATATACACATATATAAGATACATGTATCTATTATATGTGTATATGAGTATATATACTAATGTATATATACACATGTGTATATATTAATATATGTACACATAATATGTATGTGCAAATTATATATGTGTAATGTGGAATATATTACATATATAACATATTATAATATCTAATGACATAAAATAAATATATAATTTATCATTAATATATTTTGCATAATTATATACAATATAGTTAAACATAATAAATATATACCACATATGTATATGATATATGATATAAAATATGTGTAATATAATATAATTTACATATTTTGTAATTTTTATATTTGCATATGTGAATAATATCTCATATATTTCTATATCATATAATTATGTGTGGTATTTTATATACAACATTATATATTATATTTATATTGTTTATAATATGTATATGATATCTAAATATATATTATAGGTGTATATATTACCTTATTTATAATAATTTAATTTGGATACATGATTCATAGATATAATATACAACTAACATATATATTAGTTTGGTGCATGATTTGAGTTCCTGAAGCCTGTCCAACTATCATTTTGACTTGGTGTCAATTGAGCACAGAATTCTTCTGTAAAGTGTTAGATGGAAAGACAATCTTTAGAAGTTTATAAACCTAGATGAAGGATACGTCAAGAAACAATAGACTTACATTTCAATATTTTTGTTTAGAAAAAGTTTCCGTGATTTTCTAGCAATAGTTTTTTTATTTACTTCAGTATAACAGGATTATGTGCCTTTGTGCTCAAATATATGGCAAGAGCAACTTAGAGCATTATATTCTCAGTAACCCTAAAATGGGGTCCACCAACAGCAGAATAGGTATTTTTAAAGACATATGAAAATAATGCAGTATGTGGGAGCAATAACAGTGAACCGTACTATGCATATCAACATGAATGAATATCATAAACATATTAGTGAGAAAAAGAAGCCACATTCCCAAGAAATAATACTATATAATTTCATTTATAGAATTAAAGTAAACCTTACAGTATGTAGGATTGCATTCTTCAGAGATAAAACTAAAGAAAAAGGAACAGCCGAGTCATTACAAAATTCAGAACAAAGGTGACATTTGAGACAAGGAATAGGTCTCAATAAGAAAGAGGCGAAGCTCGCCCCGTGGTCCCGTGGATCTGTGTCATGCTTCAACAGTGTTTGAACGGAACAGATCCGGGGACTCCCTGCCGCCAACCCTCCGCCACGCAACAGGTTTCTTTCCGGAAGTAACTTGGGGACCATCTTCTCGGCCAGCCCCTCCTCTTGGGACCAGCGGACACTTATTTGGCGTGTGGTGACCTCCAAACCAACGCATCATGAGCTCTCAGATCCGTCAGAATTGTTCCACCGACGCGGAGGCCGGCGTCCACCGTCTGGTCAACCTGCACCTGCGGGCCTCTGACACCTGCCTCTCTCTGGGCTTCTTTTTCCACCACGGGGGGCACTTCTTCCGCAAGCTGGCGAAGGAGAAGCACGAGGGAGCCAAGCGTCTGTTGAAGCTGCAGAACCAGCGCGGCGGCCGCACCCTCTTCCAGGATGTGCAGAAGCCGTCTCAAGATGAGTGGGGTCGAACCCAGGACGCCATGGACGCTGCCCTAGCCCAGGAGAAAAAACTCAACCAGGCTCTTCTGGACCTGCATGCCGCGCGGTCCACTCACACCGACCCTCATCTCTGAGACTTTCTGGAGAACCACTTCCTGGACAAGGAGGTGAAACTCCTCAAGAAGATGGGAGACCACCTGACCCACCTCCGCAGGCTGGCCAGCCCCCAGGCCGGCCTGGGCGAGGATCTCTTCGAGAGGCTCACTCTCAAAGAAGACTAGGAGCCTGAGGCGCCAAGCCACCTGCCAGGGGCCCTCTGCCTCCCCACAGCCGGCCTGTGCCCCTCTGCCTGAACCCGTCCGCAGCGCCACCGCCCTGGAGCCCCTCCCCCCAGCTGGGGACCAAATGGAAACAATAAAGCTTCCTTTTGCAGCAAAAAAAAAAAGAAGAAGAAGAAAGAGGCATGCCAACGGTTTCTGGGGAACAAACAGCATTCTAATTTTTGACCTGGATGATTTTCACACGATTATTGATTTTTAATTATTCGTTAAGCTATATGCTTATGCTTTTGCTTTTTTTCTGTATGTGTTACTTTTCACACTAAAAAAATGGCTAAAACATGGAAAAAATTAAATCACCATTCCTTGTTACCCAGTTTACTTCTCTTTCCTGTTCAATGACGATAGTCAATGTCACATTTAAACATAATAAGAATACTATGTTTGCAGACACCTGAAAATTAAATGTTGTCATGTCCACAGTCCTAACTCCTACCTAGAGTGACACATCTTGAGAACGGCGGTCATGTGTCAGCTTTCCTGGGCTCTTCCGAAGTGTGTGTGGGTGATAGACACACAGAGGCACTTAGTGCTCACACCGAGAAGAACTTTGAGACGCTCGTTTTACAAGCAACTGGAATAAATGTCTCTCCAGTTTTGTTTTGTCATAAAAGTTAAAATCGTCCTTTGCCTGCCTCGCCATTCCCACGCCAAAAGTTAAATCACACTCACAAAAGGAGACCAACAAACACTGAAATCTTAACCAAAAAACAAATCCAGTCATGGAAGGACGAGAGAAAATGACGGTGGGAAGGTGACTTTCCCCTGATTATGTCCCCTAATTCCCTCGCGTTCTATGTCATTTCTGCGCTGCAGGTAAAAATACGTGGCTGTCTGTTTTCACGACACTTACAACCTGGAGATCCCTAGGAGGCAATTCTACACTGTTACCAGAAACTGGAATTGGCAGGATTGGTTGGTTTTTAGCGTTATTTGTTGTTCTGTTTTTAGGCTTCAGTTGAAATCCCTTTCGGGATGCAAAATCAATGTAGTTGTACACTGTCATTTGACTTTGGTGTTCTCCAAGAGCCCTCTGGCACAGTGCTCAAAGTGCTTGGCTGTTGAAAGAATGGCACTTTGAACCCACCCATCAGCAGTTCTGTAGGAACAAGATATGAAAGCCCACTTCCAAAAAAAATTTAACTGGCCTTGAACATGTAATGGAACAGTTCTGCTCTGCCCTATATGGTTGTTATGAGTTGTGAATTATGGTCAACGAATATGGCTCAAGTCATGGTGCCTTCTACAATATGTTATGATTCTGGTCCCATTTTTGTGGACATTCTCTACTAAGCTGATGGAAAAGAGTGGGGCAGGATTAAGACCTGAGCCTGGTGCAGGGTTTGGGCCAAACAACACACATTGTTTCCTTGGGGACATCTTTGATTTTACCTTCGTAAGGAGTGTGGCTGAGATGTCACCATGCGGATTCAATGCCGTCCTTTGAAATAAATTCTTCTTGGAGGAGGGGCAGGTGTTCACGTAGTTGGGATTGGAGCCGGCCCCCCAGACCTCTGCACTGGTTCCCTACTCCACACCAGCAAGTTGCATTCACATCTTGGAGCACTGGGTTGAAGTCTGGTCCCTCTTTCCCTCTGGAGATATAAACAATACCGTCCCCTTGGGTGGGTTAGTGCCCTGTGCCCCTGCTACCCATTTCTTTTTTTATTATTATTTTTTCCTTTCCCCACCTCCTTTTTAGTTGTCTACCATGTGTAGCTCTGGAAGAGGGACATATCTGATCACGCACGGGAGCAGATGAAGGGGGAGGAGGAGAGAGTGGAACACATCCTGGCCCACCAGCCTTGAAGACGATGTTCCCAATTAGAGCAGCCAGTCCACAGAGAGGACCACATGGCCGGCCTCACTATGAGACACGACGTCCCTCACTGACCCTTAGCCCTACAGGGGACAACACCGGAGACACAGTGTGGGAATTGCACCCAATCTGATCCTGCCACACTGAGGCAAAACACTAAGGGGGTGCAACAGAACAGGAAGGGAATGGATCAGAATGCTGAAGGTGGACTTTGGGGCCAGAGCTTGGTGCCCCAAAAGACTGAACTTGAAAACACCCCTAAGGGCCAACAAACAATCCTTGAACTAATTACAAGCTTTTCTTTCTTGTTGTGTTTTGTTTTGTGTTTTTGTCATTGGTTTGTTGTTGTTGTTATTGTTTTGTTGTATGTTTTGTATATTGTTGCTGGGCTTTGCTCCGTCTTGTTTATGTGCATGTTATTATCTCTGCAGGTCTGTCTAAATAAGATAGGCTGGATGAACAATCTGGAGGAGAAAACAACAGGACCGACAGTTCGGGGGGACATGGGAAAGGGGAGGTGGGGGGAAAGGTAGTGATGTTAACAAACACAGGGATAAGAGAAGAATAAGTGATCCAAATCAGTGGTAAGGAGGGTGTGGGAGGCCTGGTAGGGCATGATTAAGGGTAATGTAACCAAGAGGAATTGCTAAAACCCTGGTGGGGACTGAACATGACAGTGGGACAGGAGGAAAGTTAAGGGAAATAGAGGAAAGAGCTGGGAAGCAAAGGACATTTAGAGAGGTCTAGATAAAGACATATAGATATGCAAATATATTTATATAGAGGATGGGGAAACAGATCTATGTGCGTATATTTATAGGTTTAGTATTAAGGTAGCAGAAGGACATTGGGCCTCTACTCAAGTGCTCCCTCAATGCAAGAATACTTTCTTCTATTAAATGGGCATTCTATGATGCTCACCTTCCCGACACAACCGTTGAAGACAAAGTGGATGAATAAACAAATGTGGTGAAGAGAGTTTATGGTGCCTGACTCTCAAGAGATATAGCATCGGGGTTCTTAAAGGCTTGAACGTAAACACGCAGACATCTAGTTCAGAAAAAACAAAGCCCACATGGGATAAGCACACCAGCCTGTGTGATCACGAGGTGCCAAAGGGATGAGGTATCAGGCATCAAAGAACAAAAAATCTTACCATAGTGAATAAAGGGGGGAGTGTGTAGTGGAGACCCAAAGCCCATTTGTAGGCTACTGGACATCCCCTTACAGAAGGGTCTCGGGGAAGAGACGAATCATGCAGGGTGCAATGTAGCAACAATGAAAAATACAACTTTCCTCTAGTTCCTAAATGTTTCCTTCTCCCCCCAACCCCCACTATGATGATCCCAATTCTACCTTGCAAGTCTGGTATAGATAGGAACTGGAAACAGGGAATCCAGGGCCGATGATGCCTTCAGGACCAGTGGTATGAGCGGCAATACTGGGAGGTTGGAGGGAGGATGGGTTGGAAAGGGGGAACCAATTACAAGGATCTACATGTGACCTCCTCCCTGGGGGGACAGACAACAGAAAAGTGGGTGAAGGGGGAAGTCAGACCAGGCAAGATAGGACAAAAGAATAATTTATAAATTATCAAGGGTTCATGAGGGAGGGGGAAGCAGGGAGGGAGGGGAAAAATGAGGAGCTGATGCCAGGGGCTTAATTGGAGAGCAAATGTTTTGAGAATGATGAGGGCAATGAACGTTCAAATGTGCTTTACACGATTGATGTATGTATGGATTGTGATAAGAGTTGTACATGCCCCTAATAAAATGAATTTTTAATTATCATCATTTGAGGGCTATATATAAATGCTGGTTTTAGCCCCACCTGGAAAGCCAGACCTCTATGTCCCGACTGAGCTTTGGTAGAAGCAAGAAGACTTGTGGCTCTTGACAATTTTTACTTTTGATTCCTGACCCTGCCTTGGCCTGACCTTCAGATTGGGGACTGAACTGCACCCACCATCACCTGAGATATTTCTCCAAGTTTTCCTTAGTTTGTGTCGGACATTGCAGCGATTCGCAGAACCCAGGGATGTGCGGGATTATGCCCATGGGAGGACTGGAGAAAATGGAGCTGAATCACCTCTGGAAGAGTTGGACATTTCCAGTCCCTTGGAACTAGCATGGTGTTAATTCTTTCTAAAGAAATTATTACCACAAGTTGGAATCCATTAGGACGCTTATGGGTTTGATTTGTATATGCATTTTCTAAGGTAGCAGACATCATTGTCTATGAAACACTTGTGAATTTCTAATAAAATGTCCTCCAAGTTTCTCAAAAGTAATTCAACAAAGAGATTACTTTAAAATTAAGGTAGTGGAGATTGGGGCAATGAGCATGAGCTTTAGAAACAGAAGCGCCTCGTTCGAGCTGCGCTACATCTTCACACTGCTGTCTAATCTTAGCCAAGATATTGTACTGGGTCTCCCCTTCCTCAAATATGAAATGGGATCAGACTGGCATACCAAAAAGTACTAAGGATGGTAGTAAAATGCATTAAAAAGTGGTTGGTGAGTAGAAGATTTAAAATGACGACTCTTTTCTCGCTACCATCTTCATTGATTGAATGATGCTGAGGAGTGAATGATCAGCTTGAAGCCCTAATCCCTTCTTCCTAGCACAGACTGGCAGACAAACCTCCCTGGGCAATCTAGCTAGCAGTTCAAATGAAGGGGAGAGGAATATGGCGTTCAGCCAAAGGAAATGTAAGAAGACACCAAGTAATGGGCTTATTTTATAGAGACAAAAGGTAGCGTTGATGCTTGCAATTGCTTTTAATAACTCATTTAAAAGTCAGATCCTTGAAATGTATGATTGCTTTCATATCCCCAAGTGCAGTGACTGTGAATTTATTTTCATTTTAGTTGTCAGCTATTTAAATGTTCACTCTCAGGTAGATGTTTGAATCAGTTAAGCCCCTGCAGCCATATCAATAAGTATAAATGCATCAACCTCATTATTTCAAGATTGTCAGTCAGCCCTTTTAGAAAATGCAGCTGTTATAAAAACTGAGAAAACTTACTACATGCACCTGACCATATTCGAAGATTCTATGTTAATCAGAAAGGTCAATCTTAGAGCTTACTCCTCTCTTTCTAGAGGATGTTCCTCCCAAATTTTTCAGGGCAACCAATGAAGAAGTAAGCCTATCTTACTCTCCAGTGAAGTATTGCCGCATGAACTCATGTACAAGCTGAGCTTGCCGGCACATTTTTTATGCAGTTTTGTGATAAAATTAAATGCCTCAGCTGATATTCGGGTCGGCTTATACTCGAGTATATATGGTATATGTTTTCCTAAGTTGGAATTGAGATCGTCTAACTCTCAGTGTGATTTCAATTTACTTGCTAAGTAGAATTTGCTCCAGAAAATTCCTCAAATGGTCAAAAATTCACTCCTCTGCCCTTTCCTGTAGGGTTGCCATGACTTGGAATTGACTTGGTGCAATGATTTTGGTTTTTTTGGTTGCTCGTATCACCTAAAAGGTTCTTTTTACTCTACTCATCTTCAATGTGTGCTCTAAGGAGCAATCTGGCTCTACTTCCAAAAAAAGATTTGTTTGGTCTCTGGCCATCCATGGTTCTTTCAATATTTTTCAGCAAGAATATAATTCAAATGCATCGATTCTCCTGTGATCATACTTATTCATTGCCCAATTTTCACTTACATATGAAGCAACTGAAAAGACCACGACTTGGTGTCAAACCTTACGTTTCTGTGTTAGTCCAGGTTGACTAGAAAAACAAATCCAGAGACACTCATATGTGTATGAGAACTTTATATCAAAGAGTAATTGTATAGTTTTAAAAATCTCAGTCCAGATCAAGTCCACAAGTCTGATATTAGCCCATATTTCAGGTACCAGTCTATAAATTCCTCTTCAGACTCATGCAGCACATGAAATGAAGCCAAAAGCAGGAAGATCGCAGGCTTGTCAACAGGAGTCTCTCACAGAGAGAGTGTCCTGCCTCTAGGGAGGAAGACAGGAGTTCCCAGAATTCTCAGGAGAATGCCATGCCCACAAAGAGGCCTCATTGGCTATGGCCTGAATGACAAGCTGGACTCCACCCCTTCGTTTAAATTGATAGGAGATTATGTAACTGCCACGGTTTCCAACTAACATTGCTGCTCATTGCCCAATACTGCTGGCCAACACTTTGCCCAATACCAACACTGCTGCTATAAAATTGCCCATTGTAATACATGGTCTGATTTCTTGGCTGTTGTTCCCAGGAACATTGACTGTGGAGTCAAGCAATTGAAATCCTTGACAACTTCAACCTTTTCTCTGCTTATCATGACACTGTCCATTAGTTGAGTTGTAAAAATTTTTATTTTCTTTACATTAAATTATAATCCATACTGAAGGCTGCAGACCTTGATCTTCATTAGCATGGGCTTCAAGTCTTTACTTTTAGCAAGTAAGCGGATGTGATCTGTACATCATACAAACCTTTCTCCAATCCTGATGCCACATTTTTTCGAATAGTCCAGCTTCTTGAATTATTTGCTCAGCATATAGATTGCGTCTCATTCATTGCCATCCACTCAATGCTGACACTCAGAGTGACCGCTTGTGGATTTCTGAGACTGTGACTGTTAATGAGAGTAGAAAGCCGATACTTTCTCCCGTAGAGCTGTTGGTGGTTTCAAATTGTCCATAAAGATCACAGCCAAACACATAACCACTATATGACCAGGGTGAAATGATTCAACCCTGATGCACACCATTCCTGATTTTAAACCATGCAGTATTCCCTGTTCTGTTTGAATGATTGCCTCTTGGTCCATGTACAGGCTCCTCTTAAGTATAATGAACTGTTTTGGAATTCTGTTCTACTCCATGTTATCTATAATTTGTTATGGTCCACATAGTTGAATGCTTTTGCATAATCAATAAAATACAAATAAACATCATTATGGTATTTTCTGTTTTCAGCTAAAATGCATCTGACCCTTCAGGACCAGTGGTGTGAGTGGCAATACTGGGAAAGTAGAGGGAGGGTAGGATGGAAAGGGGGAACCGTTTACAAGGATCTACATGTGACTTCCTCCCAGGGGGATGGACAACAGAAAAGTGGGTGAAGGGAGATGTTGGACAGGGCAAGATACAAAATAATAATTTATGAATTATCAAGGGCTCATGAGGGAGGGGCCTGCGGGGAGGAAGGGGAAAATTGAGGACCTGATGCCAGGGGCTTAAGTGGAGAGCAAATGTTTTGAGAATGATGAGGGCAATGAATGTACAAATGTGCTTTACACAATTGATGTATGTATGGATTGTGATAAGAGTTGTAGAGCCCCTAATAAAACGATTAAAAAAATAAATAAAATGCATCTGACATTAGCAATGACAAACTTTGTTCCATATCCCCTTTGAATCCCACTTGAATTTCTCACAGCTCCCTATGTATTATGCAACCATTGTTGAATTCAGCAAAATTTTACTTGCATGTGGTATTGTTCTATGATTTGAGAATTATGTTGAATCATCTTTCTTTGGAATGGGTATACATATTGACCTCTTCCAGTCAGTGGCAAAGTAGCTTTCCATATTCCATTGCAGATTAGTGAGTGTTTTCAGTGCTTCAAACTTGTGGAAACATTTCAATTTATAGTTTATTAATTCCTGAAACCTTGTTTTTTTTATAATACCCTCAGTCCAGCTAGTACGTTTCTCTTAAATATTATCAGTTCTTGATCATATCATACTTCTTGAAATGGTAGCATTTTTACTGCAATAAATAAACACATGAAGCACAGACTGTTAGAAATAAAGAGGTGTTGGACTGCTGTAATAGATATTTAAGGACACGTCCATGTGGGATTCTGTGGATTTGATTCCAACTCATAGCAACCCTACAAGACAGTAGAATTGACCCATAAGGTTTCCAAGACAGGCATACCTTCCGTGATGGGTTTGAACTACTGATCTTTTTGGATAGCAGTGAAACACATTAATCAGCGGTCTACCAGGGTTCCTTATCGGAAAATGTATGAATAATCAAATTAGTACCAAACTACAGCTGGCACTGATATAGGTATGAGACTTTATCTGAAAATTCTGGAAAGCTAGGTTGGACCATATTCTCTTCCAAAGAAGAACCTTAATCTTTATATATAGCACCAAGACCAGCCACATGAAAGAAGTTCAAGAGAACAGAATTTGAGACTGCTGAAATATAAGACAAGATATAGACAAGAAAAGTCAGGATGCTTTCAGAAAGTCACACCTGTTTCATAAGCCCACCCATTAATAAACTAATCAAAATGCATTTTATCCTCTTTCAAAGTAATAAGGATATGGGAAGCTAGAAGATTTTCCTGGAAGAAGGCGCTGAGTGAGGAGCTTCCAATCTATCCTAAACACTCTGACTGTGGGGAAATTTTGTGTTGGAACTTATTTTCCTATTTATTACTCTTTTAGTGTGGAAGTTCTATTATCAAGCTAGTGATATTCAAATCCTAACACTGAGGCATGTGTAAGCTTGAGGACAGCCTTCAGCCAGAAGCATTCCCTCGGGTGAGCCAGAAGGAAGGCATGTTCCCAAGGCAGACTGAGAGCACATCGCAAGGATGGGCTTTTCCAGAAGAGCCAAAAGCATAACCAGAAGAAGAATAGCATGGCTCCAATCTATAAGGGGACAGTCAATTGGGAAAACTAGTAGGAAAGTAAAATGATGAGAGGGGATGAACAGAGCAAGATAGGACATACCTGGTGCTGCCACTTTTTAAATGGATCGCGTGGTGCTAATGATGTGACAAGCATAATTGGCCAAGGTGATAAATGGGAACAAAACAGGGCCAGCCAAACCCATGCTCATTTGCTCTGTGAAGGACTCATCCCCTCAGCCCTAATGAAGAGGCCAATGGCAATTTTAGAGTTGGTGACATGCAAGGGAAAACAGAGTAAAGGTGGTCATTTCTAAGTGGTGGGGTATCAAGGGCCCTGGCCCTGAGGCAGGCCCTGATGCCATTCAAAAACAGCAAGCAGGCCTGTGGAACTGTAGCAGGGGAAGAGCAGTGAGAGCTGAAATAAAATATCAAACTGAGGCCCGATGATGTTTGATCTGAAGGGCCTTCAAAAAGCCTTGAGCTGCGACACTGAGAGAAATAGTCAATCATAGCTGGGTTGTGGTATTGGTTTGGTTTGGTATGGGCTGGTTCGGTTTTGTCTGGTTTGTTCATTGACAACTCCTAAGGTCTAGCAGTTACTAGATACTCAAACACTTGGCATTAACTGTGTTGATTCACCTGAGATGTCTTTAATATTTTTTTTCTTTTTTAACCATTATTATGTTCTCTTCCATTTATAAACATTTATTATAGATTCAATCATTATTCTATCATGAGTCACTGACTGCTCTAAAGCTCCCTTAAATTGATCGACTGTTTAGAAAATGCTGCCTAAATTGCTTTTACAGCTTGGTCGCCCTGTTCTGATAACTGGTATAAACAAACAGCTGTTGATGTGCCAGGCATGGGATTGTGCAGGTCATGCCTGCGTTCTGATCGACTTGATTTAATTAGCGTGGATGTCAGTGATGCGCATCACAAGGGCAGCGAGTGCAGCAGCCACTCCTGTGTTTTCTATTTTGAGTGTGTTGTCTATTGATGAAGCTTGCTTTGATGCAGCCTGCTTGATGCCAAGGACAATCTGATGAGGCCAATTGGATGGGACCATTTTAAAGCCGGAACATGGTGACATTGCCTAAGAACAATCCATTTGATTTCTCCCTTAGGTTTTCTCCATGGGATGGGCCCCATGACATTCTGAGATGTGAGGGACTGCGGTTGAGCATGCGGTGAATGCCGGGAAAGACTTGGGCTAGGTTCCATCTGTGCTCCTCAGAAAGGGACAGCAATGATTCCAGGTGGATTTTTTGTCATCCTGTGAATGGTCACCTCTGTTTCCAATGATTTACCGACTGACCATTGTGTTTACTTAAATATCTTTCATTTAAATATGTAAGTTTAACTTTGAATTTGAGGATGAACTCCTTTTTCTTTTTTGCATATGCTCCCTATTAAAGACCTACAGAGAGGGCCTCTAACTATCAGATTGAGAGAGGATGATTCATAAACCTGAGTACTTCTTTAACCAAGCCTAGCTGCTTCGTGTGAGCCACCCTCAAAGGCATATTTGGACACCGTGAGTTGAATACATGGACAACCACGGAGCAATTATTTACTGCACAGGTAATAACAGCCAGACCTCATTGAGGAACCTGTGCATTAGAGAGAAACTGGCTGAAAGGTTGGGCTTCCAGTTGGATATTATTTGAATTGAAGAATACAGAATATTTTGATAAGGGTCAGAGAAAACCATGCTCCACCTCCAGATGTGTATAGACAAGCTGGAGGATTTGCCTACAAAATAGCTTCATGTTTTGATAATTCTATTTAATAACTGCTATGATTTTTGTAGCAATATTTATCTAGTTACTCTTGTAACTATTTTTCAATCTCAGAGTCCCTAGGAGGTTGAAAATATGAAAACATAATGGATATTTGGATAAGATATTTTTATATTCAATGTAATATGTACAAAAATCTCGAAATAATTCAGTTCATGTGTGTATTTTTAAGGGACTGTTATGCAATAAATCATTCATATAATTTTTTAGATTTTTATAATGGCACAATACATATGCTGTGGTATTTTCTCATTCATTAGATACAGAAAATTGAAATAACTTAATGACGAACTACTTGAACAATAATTTGAATCATGCTTCAACTTGCAGAAATGTATCAGTGTAAAACACTACAATAAAAGTCTTGCTATTTAAAAAAAAGAAAGAAAGAAAGGAATCAGGGATTTGAGGTTTGTGTGTCCACTGGTCTATATTTCTATGTCTTCATTTCACAAAAGGGGACATTCCTCTATTTTGAAGGGGGTGCAGAGGGAGTGAGTTGTGTTGAACGGGAAGACAGATTGGATTTCTCCCAGGCTTTACAGATATGCCACGTTCTTCTCTATTTATTTATCTATCCATCTATCCATCTATCTATCTATTTATTTAATTCACCTCCAGCAATTTGTCTCCACCTCCAGGTTTCTAGCTCTCTCTAGGCCAAGATAATTAGGTTCCCATCAATCACTTTTAGTACACCCAAGTTGTTGTGGATTAAATTGTATTTTTTTAAAAATATGTGTCAACTTGGCAGCTGTGTGATGATGTCATTTAGCAGTAATGTGACAGTGTCTATCAAGCATCCAGGGGCAGCTTTACTGAAGACTCAGTAGACATATCTTCTGTTTGCAAAGTTGGCTCCGCTCATCAGCTGGTCCCCAGCCATTGGAGCTATCAGCACCAACAAAAGTTACAGATGGCCCCCAAGACATAAATACCATGGAATTTCCTTGGTCTTCACTCTCTCTCTCTTGTCTCTCACACCTGATTGCTACCTGAACCGCCTGGGGCTCTTTCTCCTGGGCACTTCCTGGCTGACTCTGCTGTTCCTTTCCCTGGTGGTTCCCTTAGCATTCTACTATGGCCTGGCACTGTGGCACCAGAGCTGTCTAACTCTTTCCAGCCAGACTTTGTGGTAGTTTGTTAGTGGATCTGTATTAAACCTAATTTTCCTCTTCCTTTTGTAACAACGGATCTCATGGTCTTTATACCTTTTCAGTCAGCTAATCCTCTGACTTTAGACAAAGGGCCAGCTCCAACCTTCCTTTATGTAGCTACCCTAAACACCTTTCACCTCACTTCCTTTGATTTCCTGTTCCTACAAACCTCCCCTCCCTCAATAAATCTATTAACGGTCTCACCGTCTCTTATCTCTGAAAGTCCTTACAGTATAAACCCCATAAATTGATCGGATGTGAATAGCTAATCAATTATAAGCAGTTGGAATCTACTCAATGACAGTGGGTTTGGTTTAGGTTTACTACATGCCAAACATTATTTTATATAGTGGGACTCAAACTAAAGAAAATCCACCGCCATGGAGTCAATCACTGACTGCACCACGAAGGACCGAGTATGGGGGAAGAAAAGTCCAGACCAGAAAATATGGTGCCTGATAACTGGGAGTGGCAATGGAATATGGAAGAGTGGTTGGATTCAAAATATTGCTTAGAGAACTCAAGCTCACTACCATATTGACAGATAGCAACCCTACAGAGTAGGGTAGAACTGCATATGTGTATATGTGTATATATATATGTATATATGTATACATGTATCTATATATGTATATATGTAAGATGTTTCAGTGAGCAGGGCAAAGAAAAGAGGCGAATCAGGGATGCTTACGAATGTTGTCCTCAGCATCTGAGTGTGATGTTTTCATAAACGTGAGAAAGGACATGGTTGGGAATTAAATCATATTATAATTGAAGTATCTGTTAGACAGCCAGATAAGGAAGGTTAGCAGGCAGTTTGATGCTAAGCAACAGTCAATGGTTGAGAATTCAGACAAGGTATTCTAGCAGAGATATATTTGGGGGAATCATCAGCTTGTATGAAAATACAAAAGATGTGAAACACAAAGGACCTGGTCTTGGTGACTCTGGTGGGTGGGGGGCGGGGGCAGGGGCGGGAATAGATACTGACTTCCATTCAAGCCTCCCTCTTAAGACTGTTGAATATACTTACCCAATACATGGAGAAAGTTCCCACAAAAGGTTAGCTTCACTGCTCTGGTTGAATACCTGGAATCCTTCTAGTTGCTTCCTAAGATTAAAATTTAAATATATATCAATTATAAGAGGAATCCTGCTCACAATGAATAATCTATATTTTGAACATACAGTACAATTCTGTTTCAGGTATTGGCGTGCCTGGCACCCTGGAAATGTCCTCTACTAAATCATTGCATACCTCCTTTCACTCTGGTCTGACAAACCCCAGAAAGAACAGCCAGAAAAAAGAAGGTCTTCATAGTTTTCTCCCATTCGCTGGTTTATATTAGCTGAATACATGCGGGTTTGCCTTCACTTCAAATTAGACAGCACTGTCTCAGAAACCTTCCAGGACCACTACCACCCCACCCCGTTGACCTATCTTGAATACACAGCACACTGGGCTTCTACCCATATCCTAGCCAGTGGCCAGAGTCTGCTCACTTGATTGTTTTCCATAGGAGGGTGTAAGGTCTTTGAGAACAAAAACTCCATCTTAGCAATTACTGAACCCTCTATGGCTGTTATTTTAGTACCTGGAAACTAATAGGTGTTCAATATGTATATAATGATAGTAGATCCTAATACAGCACCAATGCTTTAGCTTCCAAAAGGAAAGTTGATAGTAGCAGAGAAATTGTCTATAAAATACAGTTGCTTTGTGCTGTTGAGTCCATTCTGACTCTAGCAATCCTTTAGGACAGCGTAGACCTGTCCCATTGGGTTTCCACGGCACAATTTTTATGGAAGCAGACCCCCACATCATTCTCCTGCTGAGCAGTCAGTGGGCTTGAATCCCTATCTAATGGTGAGCAACTGAGCACAGCTCAAGGTTTCAAACTTCTCCACTCCTCAATTCGTGTCCTGCTGACAAGCAGGATTTCAGGGAAGGGACAAATATCAGAATGAAAGAAAAGAGTTAAACAGAGTGAGTTATTGAAGGAACTGCTTTGGCAAGGAACTCCAAAGGACCATTTAATGTTATCAAGTACCATTCCGTCAGTTCTGACCGATAGCAACGTGAAGCACACAGAAGGAAACACTGCCCTGTCCTGTACCGTCCTAAAACTGTTCCTAGACTTGAATCCATTGTTGCAGCGATGTTGAGCCAGCTCCTTAAGAGCCTTGCTCTTGCTCACCACCCTCCGCATGGCCAAACACGGTGTCCTTCTCCAGGGACTGGTCTCTCCTGATGCGTCCAAAGCACGTAAGATAAAATCTCCCCAACCACGCTTCTCAGAAGTACTCTGGCCATAATTTCAAGACAGACTGGTTTGTCCTTCTAGCAATCGATGGTGTTTTCAATGTTCTTCTCCAGCAACACAACTCAAATGCACCCAGTCTCCTGCGGTCTTCTTTATTCAATGTCCAACTTTCACATGCACACAAGGCATTGAAAAACCTTGACAACTTCAAACTTTTCTCCATTTATTGTGTCACCAATCGGCCCAATTGTGAAGGTTTTGGTCTTCGTTACATTGATATGTAATCAATAATGAAGGCTGCCATCCTCATCTTCATCAGCAAGTATTTTAAGTCCTCCTCACTTTCATAAAGCAAGCTTGTATTATCTGCATATCACAGGCTGTTAACAAGCCTTCATCCAATCCTTATGCCATATTCTTCTTCATATAATCCAGTTTCTTCTATTTGCTCAACATGCACATTGAATAAATCTGGCGAGAGGATATAGCCCTGTCACACACCTTTCCTGGTTTTAAACCATGCGGCATCTCCTTGTTCTGTTTGTACAACTGCCTCTAGATACATGTGCAAGTCAGCATGAGTACAATGGACTATTCTGGAATTCCCCTTCTTCCCAAGTAGCTGTCTTCCAAATTTCCTGCCATAGAAAAGTGAGTGCTTTCAGCTTATAGAAACATTTCAATTGGTACTCCATCAATTCCTGGAGGCTTGTTTGGGGCTAATGATTTCAGGGCAGCTTGGTCTTCCTTCAGTTGCATTGTCTTGTGCATATGCTAACTTCTCAAATGGTGGACTATCGACTAGTTCTTTTGGGTACAGTGACTGTATTCTTTCCATCTTCTCTCAATGGTTCCTTCCTGCATCATCCAATATTTTGTCCATGGAACTTTTCAAGATTACACCTCAAGGCTTGACTTTTTTCTCGAGTTCTGTCAGTTTCAGATATGCTGAGTATGTTCTTCCCTTTTGGTTCTCTAATTCTGGGTTTTTGCACATTTTATTATAATATTTGGCTTTGTCTTCGTGAGCTGCCCTTTGAAGTTTTCCATTCAGCTCTTTGACTTCTTCCTTTCTTCTATTTGTTTTGGCCACTATATACTTAATAGCAAGTTTCAGAGTTTCTTCTGACATCCACTGTCATCTTTCCTGTCTCTTTAATGACATTTTGTTGTCTTCATGTATGATGTTCTTGATGTCATCCACAGCTCACCAGGTTTTCGGTCATTAGTGTTTAATGCATCAAATCTGTTCTTGAGATGTTATTGAAATGCAGATGGCATAGACTCAGGTGGTATTTTGGCTCTTGTGGACTTGTTTTAATTGTCTTTCGCTTCAACCTGAACCTACATATGAGCAACTGGTAGTTTGCTCCACAGTCTGTCCTGACCTAGTTGTAGCTACTAATACTGAGCTTCTCCATTGTCTCTTCCCCCAGATGTAGTCAATTTGATTTCTGTGTAACCCATCTGAAGAAATCCATGTGTGCAGTTGCCTTTTGTGTAGTTGAAAAAAAAGGATATTTTCAATGAAGTCGTTGCTCTTACAAAAAATTATACTATGAAATCTTCAGCTTCATTTCTATCACCAAGGTCAAATTTTCTAACTACTGTTTCTTCCTCTTTCCAACTTTGAATTCCCATCACCAATAATTATCAATATGTCTTGGATGCATGTTTGATCAATTTCAGACTAACAATTTTGGTAGAATTCTTCAAGTTCTTCATCACTAGCCTTTGTAGATGATGTACAAATTTGAAAAAGCCATATTGATTGGGTTTCCTTGAAGGTGGCTAAATATAATCATACCACAGATCACACTGTACTTCAAGATAGATCTTGGAAAGTCCCCTCTGATAATGAATGCAAAGCCATTCCTCTTGCTGTGTCATCCCCAACATAGTAAACCACATGCGTTCTCATTCAAAAATGGCTAATACCAGTCCATGTCAGCTCACTTGTGCCTAGGAAATCAATTGTTTCTGTTCCATTTCATTTTTGATGACTTCTAATTTTCCTAGATTCATAATGCCTTCATTCCAAATTCCAATTATTAGATTGTGGCGGATACAAGAACAAGAGCCAATGTGAAAACAGTATAGGGACTAAGGTAAGCAACTGGGGTCCTGTCATCTGATCCCTATAAAATCCAAAGTCCCCAGACTGGGTCTTCCTCAAGACACAGAGAGACCCTTTCATAATTGGAATATCCTTCGCTTATTAAATCTTTGCCCGGCATGCTGCTTTGTCATGCTGTCTTGTCTAGATGTCTTGTGTGAGAAGCTCTCTGTTGGGGTGATAAACCCCTCCAGAGGGACTTGACAGGAGCTCTGAGGGAGAAAGTCCAGCAACATTGGCTATCAACGCATAGCAGCATCTACTGAGAAGGCAGCTCTTTCTCAGTCATATTTCGAGTGCATTCTGCTCTGAGGGGCTCAGATCAGCACTACGTTTGACAATGTTCTGATTCTATTCATTAGGTCTTCAGTGTCTGACCATGTTTTGAGGCTACCCATATGATTTTCTGTGGCTAATTTCTCTGAAGTAAGCAGTCAATTCCTTCTTGAGAGTCTGTTCTTAGTCTGGAAGCTCGACTGAAACCTGTTCATTAGGGGTGACCCTGCTGGTATTTGAAATACCCGTGACATAATTGCTAGCATCACATCAACACACACGGGACAAACTGGCAAACAAGGGAGAGAGATGGAGGGTAAAAGGGAAGTCTCTGTGAGAACGACAGGTGGCTAGATGAGGGACAAAGTGGGTCTGTCCTCCCGAAGGCCCACCTGCGCTAAATGAAAACTAGCTGTCCACACCACAATAAAGAGCCCGGGGAAGAAATCAGGCACAGTAATTAGCAACCTATGGGAAAATCCAAACTGAGCGTGCGCAGACTAGGTCGCGTAGGCACAGGCGAAGCTTAACTTGGCCACAACCTAGGTATATATCACCCAGGTGCACTTAATCTCAGCCAAAAGTTCAGGTCAACACCCTCAACCCCTGCCAGTGGGGATAAGAGCTCACCGTGGGCAGGTCTCAGCTTCTCTTCTTTCTGGTGTGTTCTGCTAGTGGAGGGTGGGTGACACGACTGTCCGCTCTGGGCACTGGCCCTCTTGACCTCTGGGCATTGCCTGGTTCCAAACACGTGGTTTTGCGCTCCTGTTCTGGCATTCTTTCCAGGCGGTTTTTTGTGTATTCAGTCTCGAACACCCTCAGAGTTCCCTCTCAGCCTTGCACGCTTTCCAGAAAATAGCGCGTGCTGTGTGAGACTGTCATCCCAGAAACGGTTAGATTCCTCCGATGGGAAAGGCCCGGGTCCTGGGCTTTGTCCTAGAAAGAATTCACGAGGAAGCCTGGTTTGTGATCTAAGGGGGTTTTGATAAAGGACAGAAGCAGGTTCAGGCTTTACAGTCACTGAACACAGGCCGGCACCCTCAGGGCACTGCAACCCCGCATGTGGCAGCCTGAGGACAGTGGGGAGAGGGGACAGGGGACAGGAGAGAGAAAGAGACCGGCCTGGCTCAGCTGGAGGGAGAAGGAGCAGCAGTAAAAGAGGGCGGTGGTCTCCAGGTGCCAGCCGGACTCCGCTGGGAGGCGTGGTCAACGGTGCTGGTTGACCCCATTGGCTGAATGAAGCCCACCTGGCCCACCTAGGTGTACCACCGCCCACCTGGCTTGGGTCCTGAATTAGCGCATGCCCAGTAGACACCCCAGGTCCCTGTTCTGCTACCAAACAAAATTTCCCTTTCCCTATAAAAGTCACTTGAATTACGAAAGTGCTTCTCCCATGCGAATTCTTTCACCGTTGTGAAGCCAGAACCGAGGTAAAGTCACTCCAGAACCCTTACAAGAATAGGACGTTTGGATTGGAAACTGAAGGAGGATAGAGAAAAGTGTTCGGAGAGGAAACTACATGAAAAAGTTTTAAGGATCAAGTTCAAGGACAGACCAAGTGAAGTTGGAAAGGCGAACACCCTTGAAAATGTAGGGTGAAGCTTGACTTTTGTACGCACAGTACGAGGTCCTTGGTGGATTTTAAACAGAAGCTTGATCATTATATTCAGTCAGTCAGCCGGTTGCATATTGAGCATCTTCTAGGTAGCAGACACCATCAGCTGTTGGGCATTTCATACTTAGGAATTGGGAAAGAGACTAGGCTCTTCTTTGTGTTGCTCTTCTGAGTTGCAGAATTCATCTTCTCACCAGACTTTATGTGTTATCCCCAAATGAGGTGTTTTTGCCCCGGAGCAATTGAGACCACCCCCACCCCCACCCCCAGCCAAGCGGAGGGGCAGACAGCTGAATTTATTAGAGAGACTAGTCCCAGGAAGACACTCTCACAACAGCCAAAATGATACGGAAGTGCTTCATGGACACATGATTTACAAAGTTGTTGTTTTTTAATCATTTTATTGGGGTTTCATACAACTCATCACAATCCATACATACATCCATTGTGTCAATCACATTTGCATATTTGTTGCCATCATCATTTTCAAAGCATTTGCTTTCTACTTGAGCCCTTGGTATCAGCTCCTCATTCCCCCCTACCCATTTCTTGTTCCCTCCCTCACGAACCCTTGATAATTTATAAATTATTATTATTTTGTCATATCTTACATTGTCCGACGTCTTCCTTCACCCACTGTTCTGTTGTCCGTCCCCCAGGGAGGAGGTTATATGTAGATCCTTTTAATCAGTTCCCCCTTTCTACCCCACCTTCCTTCTATCCTCTGGTATCACCATTCTCACCACTGGTCCTGAAGGGATTATCTGTCCTGAATTCCCTGTGTTTCCAGTTCCTATCTGTACCAGTGTACATCCTCTGGTCTAGCCAGATTTGTAAGGTAGAATTGGGATCATGCTAGTGGGGGGAGGAAGCATTTAAGAACTATAGGAAAGTTGTATGTTTTATCGTTGCTACACTGCACCCTGACTGGCTTGTCTCCTCCCAGGGACCCTTCTGTAAGGGGGTGTCCAGTTGCCTACAGATGGGCTTTGAGTCTCCACTCTGCACTCACACACTTACAATGATATGATTTTTTGTTCCTTGATGCTTGATACCTGGTCCCTTAGACAACTCGTGGTCACACAGGCTAGCATGTTTCTTCCATGAGGGCTTTGTTGCTTCTGAACAAGACGGCCACTTGTTTATCTTGGAGAGGAGGAACTCTATTACAGGGTGGTGGCATGAGGAAGGTTGAGAACCACTGCGTTGAGGGAAGCGGGCAAGCCTGCTAGGCTGACTTATATTACAATGGCTGTGACCTCACAGTGTATGGCTCTCACAGGAGCGACTAAAAAGTACTGGCACTCGGATTGCGGCTAATATATGCATGAGTTTATTTTAAACCACATTTGTGTAAACATGCCTCTGAGGTCAGTGGATGACTGCAGACAAGTTTTCTCAATAATACACTTGGGGCGGCTTTCAAAAGGAAATCCAGTAAAAAACAGTGGCTTCCAGGGGATCCTGCTGGGCCAGTTCAACTCAAGGCAGAGAGGTCAGCTAGAACTGACCTCTGGTACGGCACTGTTTGCTTGCCGTCTAAAGAGATCCTCTTGATACATTTTCTTCAAAGACACAATACTACCATGGAGGGTGTGTTAGGCTAGATTGACTAGAGAAATAAATCCAGAGACACTCGAATATGTATAAGAGAGAGCATTGTATCAAGAAGTAATTATGTAACAAGAAGACATCCAGCCGAGTCCAACAGTCCCTTCAGACTCACAGTCACATGCAATGATGCATAATACAGGAATATCACATGCTGGTAGGGGCAAAGTCTTATGGATCCAATGACGAGGGTAATGAATGGTAGGAATGTTCGGGATGAAGGGGATTACCTCCACTGAATGCCTAAGCTAAACAAAAGTTAGATGGCCATGCCAAAATAGAGGGGGTTGAAAGAAATCAGGCACACGTTAAATACCTATGGGGACAATGCAAAGCTGTGTATGCTCAGACCAAGGTCATCGAGGAGCAGGTGGAGGTGAACCTGAGCATGCACACTAGACACCAGCAACATATGTCATATGTGCACCTAAACTGAGCCACTAAGTTTGGCCAATACCCTCAAACACGCCCCCCCCTCTCGTGGGGGTAGGAGAGGAAAGAAAGCAGCGGCTAAGGGCAGGCTCTCTCGTTCAGGTCGGAGGGCGGAGGGCTGCATGTCCCGTGTGTGCAGCTTGCCCTCCCAGGGCTCACTCCCTTCTTCCCTTTTCAGTTCCGGCCCTCCCTTTTCCACGTGGCTTTTCATGTTCCCCTGAAGCACCATTTTCAGTCGCACACTCTCCCACACACCAACATGCAGCCCTGCGCGCTTTCCAGAGACAGGGTGCACTATCGGAGACTGCGTTACCCAAAACTTCCTTGACTTGCATTACAAACGTGCTTCTGCAGCGTGAATTCTTGCAGCGTTGAGAAGCGAGAACCAGAACTGGGGTGTGGTAGTTACATAATCTCAAGTCAACTTGAGGTTATTAAGAGTGAAGGGGTGGAGGTAGCCTGTCAATCAGGTCCCAGCCTACTGCTGTCTCCTTGTGGGTGTAGCCTTCTCATAAGGATTCTGGGAACTTCCTCTTTTTCTCTCTGGAGGTGGGCCACACACTCTCTGTCTCTGCTTCACCTTCCTGAGGAGGAGACACTCAGATCTGGAGGAGCCGCGTGGAGGCCAGCACCAGTATTGAGAGCCTTCCATTACCCACGGGATCCACAAGACTTTCCACCCACCGGCCTGTGATCTTCCTGCACTCGGCATCATTGCATGTGCTACATGTGTCTAAAAAGGAATCTATGGACTAGTGTCAGATGTGGGCTATTACCAGAATCGTGGGCTTGATCTGGCCTGAGCTGGGATGTTTTCTCAATATACAATTGCTCTTTGATATAAAGCTCTTTCTTATGTGTGACAATGATTTTATTTCTCTAGCTAACCCAAATAAACACTTGGGGAAAGCCATTCCAGAAACGTAATAGTAACATGGCAGGCCTCAGAGTGGCAGGCAGGCAGGAAGGTAAAGGTAGAATGGAGGGAGCAGGGAGGCTGCCCAGGACCTCCGTATGGGAAGGCCACACCCACAGGATGCACCACCAGGCTGTGGCCTGCGGGACAGCTTGGATACCACCTTAAATTTTCATACATCTTCAAGTTGACACGAAGTTATGTAACTATGAAGAAGTTTTAAGGAACTAGAAGAAAAGGAAGCCTGCACAGCCGAGCTTGGTTTTGTCTTTTCCAACAAAACAATGCTCATTCTGTTCTCAGAGATGGGCATGGACAAAAAGACTTCCAAGTCAAAGTTGCGTTAAAGCATGTATCCCACGATATGGTTGGATGGACTCTCCAGTTTTGATGTGAGGCTGGGAGGCACATAACTAAAAAGAGAGGGCCAGCCAATGGCCAATGTCCCAACAAGAAGTCAGCCTATGGAGGGAGGTCAGCCATTACCTATGAGGCCTGACTTTTGCCAGGTCTTTTAGACTAAGTAAGGATGCATTGGATATCTTTTCCAAAGTAGCCCTCTTCAATCAACTTACTCTGACGGTTGTGAATTTTGTCCCTCATCTGAAATCTGTCTTCTAAGTGGTCCAGGAACTGAGGAGTGGAGAGGCCCGAAACTTTGCGCCTCCTCCCAGTAACAGGGGACAATGAATATAGGAGAAGAATTTTTAAAACACAATTATAAACCTATCAAATTTACTTTGACTAAGAAAATCTTTAGTCACTCATCTAGCCTGGTGTATTCCCATACTAGTTGTTGAATTAGGGTTTGCTGATCCGATATACAAATAAATAAATGATAATAAAGCCAAGTGCAGGTCCAAATAATGTTGAGGATATAAATGATTTAAGCATGATATGTTTTGCGTTCCCAGAGTAAGTAGTTTCCTACAGTCATTTATAAATAATTCAGATATCTGTTTAAGCCACCTGTCTGTTCCTTAGAAAACTAAACTGGATCTATCTACCTATGACTCGACTTCCTATTTCAAAAACCACAGTAAACACAGAGAGAAAGGAGCTCCTCTTATTCTGTCAGATCCACTTTCTCAGCCACAAACATCCAAGAATCATTGACAGGATTTCAGGAAGGAAAAGCTGCCGAAGAGCACAGCCTCCCCCCTTCCAAACTCACGGCCCTCACGTTGATGCCAACCACGGTGAGCCTGTAGGACAAGGTGGGACTGCTCCTGTGGGTTTCCGAGAATGTAACTCTTCACGGAAGTAGAAATCTCTGGCTGTGGAGTAGAGAACACTGCCTTTCTTCCTCAGAGCAGCTGTGGTTTCGAACTTCTAACCTCGGGGACAACAGCCCAACTTGTCCTCGCTACACCACCAGGCCTCAGAGTCTTCATATCTGCGTTTCATTCCTCACCTTTCTCCTACCTAGGGTCTCAGGGAAACTGTTTAAGTGTGCTGAAATTCAGGTTTCTCATCTCTGATTGCAGGGAGAAAGCGACTCCGGGCACCCATCAGCCAATCAGGGTCTGTGCTCCTTTCTGACCATGCCACCTGCAACGGCAAAAGCCAAAAGGAGCGCTGTGTGCAGACCGAGACTGTGACGTTCCTGGAGCAAACTGACTGGGTAAGGCCAGGCCGGTCAGCCCCGCACTCAAGGGACGGTTATGATTCTGCATTCATGGGGTGTGAGTATTAAATGGGTGGGGGGGCTGTGGGGGGTAGATGTCTATAAAAATGCACTTGCTCATTCATCATGTACTCGTGCGTAAAAGCGCAGAGTTGTCTGGGAGGAGAGCGGGGTTTCAGAAGGCAGGGGTGAGGCTTCCCCTTCACAGACCCCCCTGAGGATGAAAAGCAAGACAGAAAATACTAAACGGCAATGAGGATGCAATCTTACTCTGCCTCTGTGTTTACAAAAGGGAGCCCAACTCAGGCCAATCTGTGACCAGCTCCACAAAGTTCTCAACTAATCTAGAGCATGTGTTTTTTGTCTGAATCCTGCTGTCCAGATGGAGTTTGGTGCCAGAGTAGGAGTTGAAGACGTGGAAGAACTAACACACTAATTTGAGGCTTCAGTCTGCATTAATGATCCAAGCAATTGGTGCAGGGTTCAAGGAATTGTGAGCTTTGCTCACAGTATTATATTTCAGAGAAAAGGGGTTGATAAATTGCCCCTAACTGAACATTAAAAAGAATACATTGGAGAGATCAAATTTGAACAACTGACTCCTAAACATTATCAAGGGAAAAAGACAGCCATTTTTAAAAACAGGATTCATCAAGACCTGGGAAAGCTTGGGGTGTCTCAACCCGTCATTAGCATATGCAGCCACCAGATGTCACCATTGTTTTAAGCAAATGCTATCTGTCTGGCAGATCCAAGTTACCCAATGAGTGCTCTAAAAGAGACTTTAGAGGATGATTTCATGGGGGTAGTTGAGGAAACTGAGGCTCCAGTTACTTTCTAGTTTCCTCTCTGACTAGTTAGCTATATTCAGAGACATTGGGGCTTGGTTTAAGGTCTTCAAACTTCCTTTCTAATGCTTTTGCGATTACGTGTTTCATTCTTTCGTTTTCAAGCTAAACCAGGCAATGGTGCTTTAGGTAGGCCAGTAAGATACAAACAACCAGAAAAAAATCGTTTAATCAAAGTAGCGGCCTGTGTCATGGGAATCAGAGCAGGTCATGGTGTTTGCTCACCTTTTCCATTTCGAAGTGTTGCATCTTGGGTATTGCCAGAGCAAACAGAGCTTCACAAAGAAAAGGGAAAGAGGGAAGAACTTGCCGATCAACGTCCAATTAAAATGTATTATTTTTAGGCAGGTGACATTTAAACAAGGGTCCCTGGAAGGCACTTCATGTTCCTGCAGTTTACAAGTGATTTTTTCATTGTGCTGATAGAGCCGGATCAGCGGTATCACTACAGTTTGCGTCACTCAGTGGGGTGACTCCGTGTTACCACCCACCTCCCATGAACGATCGTCTGTGTGGTCAGGTGCTGCTGTTGAATCGAGTCTGGCACCCAGAAACCCTGCGTTCAGCAGAACACATACTTCCCCACACAGCGCCCTTCTCACAACCGCCAGTCATGACGATTATGAATTCTAATAAAAAAATAATACGTCATACATCTAGTTGTAAGTAGCTTAAGCTCTAACATTTCTTAGATTATATGAATACAAATGACAAAATTGTTTTGCAAATCTCTCTACACTAATTATAACGATATTAGTTGCAACTTTATTAGTGGAAGCCTTTGGTGATTCGTTTACTTTCATTACTACTTGACTCTCAAAGAAAGTTCTTGTTATAGGTTCACAAATGCTAATTACCACAAAAGTGTAGCTAAAATAGTATCAAATTTGACCAAAAAAGCAGTGCTTAATCTTAAACACCAGCAGCAAGAAAAGTACAGGATGTGTGTAGCACATGCAAATGAAACCATGTGATTAGAAGTATCACTGAGATGGTATCATAAAACAGATGTGACCAGCTGGTATAAAGTGCAAGGAGTAAATTAGCTTAGGGTTTCAGTCTTGTACCTGGGTTTGTAACTTGGGCTTACCAAAAGAAAAAAAAATGTTTTTGTTGTTATAGCTACCTACAGTATGGTTATTTTTTATCAAATAAATTATTTCTGCTGAAATACCACACAAAACTTTATAGACAGTCATTTTGATGTCACCTCCTCTAACAGTGCTGCCTGGGACAGCCGCATCCCTGTGACCCTCTACTGATCCCACTTAGCTTTTCTACTCTTTGATTCACATAAAAAAGAAGTTTCCATAATAATACCCCTTGTTTCTGGTCCTTTAGCTTGCCTTTATGGAAAAATTAGCATTCTCCCATTTCACAAATTTCTTTCCAATAAGATTGATTTTGTATCTTCAACTCTTCTAAAAAATTCTTACCAAACCAAACTCTGCCATCGAGTCAATTCCAACACGTGGCAACTCTACAGGGCAGGAGAGAACCACTCCTTTGGGTCCCGAGGCTCTATACCTTAGTGGGGTGGACTATCTCATTGGTCTCCCATTGAGCAGCTGGTGGGTTTGAACTACAGATCTTGTGGTCAGCAACCCAATGCATAACCTGTTACGCCACCAGAGCTCCTGCAGGTATCTCTTTAATTCCTTTCTCTACCTCCCATTCGCAGAATTTTAACTGTCTTCACAGGGAGGAAACATCTCTAAGATTGGTATGTCCTAATAGTCTAACAAGTTCTTCGTTATTTAGAAATGCCTAGTATTGCTTTCACACTCCAGGTGAAATCTCAAATGAAGGGAAAATATGTGCTGGATGGTGCCCAGCTGCTCGGACTAAATATTTTGATCAAAGACTCTGTAGAAGAATCCTTATCAAAGGGGGAAGAAAATGCGGAACAGAAGTTCACATTATGAGAATCTGGATTTTCTGGAGCCGCCCAGACTGGATGAATTCCTGACGCTATTGTCCTTAGATAATCTTTCCATCTTAAATAAATAATGGGATAGCTTAATTGGGGGTGGGGGGGAGGAAAAACATAGGGGTGTGCTATTTGAAAGCTCTGCCATAGGGGATCCATTTGACATTGGCAAAGAGGAAGGCTCACTAGGGAAGCTTCAGGTAGGGGAGTGAGTGCCACTGGGGAACCGCCCTGCAGGTGAGAGGGAGAAGAGCTGGACGCTTGCAAGAGCAAAACCCAGTCTCAGAGTCCTGCTTGTAGAAGTTAATCAATTGGTGGGTGTCTTGCTGTGTATAGGTTCAACAACAGAAAAGGAATGACGCATGAGGAGAGCAAGGGCCAGAGAGCGACAAAAGTCAAGGAAGAAAGCGAGGAAGTGTGTGCTATCGAGATGCAAAGGAAGACAAGTCCCAAAAGGAATTTCCTCCTGGCTCATTCTGATGAAATCATGTGATTCTAGCATTGTGAGTTTTTTCCTAGGCCTGTAACTGTCCCCACCCGCCCAATTTGGCAACTGAATTATGCTCATTCTTCAAACAAAATGACAAGTAATTGTGTGAGCTGAGATGAACAAAAATATACAGTCAATTTATTGAAGTCCTAGGAATCTCAATGTGAGTCACGGAGCTTGACTAAAATTTGCTAAAAACAGGACATTAAAGGCAATTTGTATTCAGTTAGTCGTTCATTCCAGTTTCCTGTGCACTGAGTAGCTTCTTACGTCCAGGGTGCTCCCAGCGGACCTCTCAGCCTCTCAGAAAGCCAGCACTATATCATCAGCGCATTTCTGGTCAATGAATGGATTAATGCAAAACTTATGAAAATATGTACTGCCATTCTCTTTCCAATGGGCTTCCTATTACAATCATTAACAGAACCATACTCATCTAATTTCATTATTTTCAGTAGAGTGGAGTTTGGAAGTATAAAATTGACAAATGAGAGCCATAAGAGGAGAGGGGGCTTGACACAAAATGTTGTAAGTTATAAAGCTCCAAAGAGAAATATCCTTGACTACTGCCCTGGTGTAAAAACGTTAAGTAGTACACAGTTCATAGTTTAAAAAAAGAGAAAAGAAGAAATTTTACATATTTTCACCATTGTGTCTTAGCAGACTAAATATGTTGTGAATTGATCATTTGAGCTCCATTTTAGAGCAGTACAGTAGGTTGAATTCACTTACTCTTGCTTATTTATCACTATGGGCTGTGAGACGCTCAAATGAGAGCTCAGGATCTGGTTACCTGGATCCCTACTCTAAGATTGTGATTTCTCTCGGCTGGGCTATGGCCTGGATCTAGATGGTTAAGCGATCCCCAGGTAATACAGTGACTAAAGCACCGGGCTGCCTGCCTGAACAGTCAGCGATTTGCATTTACAATCCTCTCTGTGGGAGAAAAATGTGGCAGTGCGATTCCGAAGAGGTTGACGTGCTTGGAACCCCTCTGGGAAGGTCCTACTCTCTTCTACAGGATGGCTATGGAGCGGACTGGACTCTACTGCCGTGGGCTTTGTTTTGACTTGCTGTACTTGCACACAGAACACATAGAGTTAAATTTTAACCTGGCTTCATTATTTCACATTATCTCAAGCACGTAGAGCACATGCAACTGGTTAAACAAATAACAGGAAAATCTGTCACTAACACCTGGTGGTACCAGGCACCTGTTCCAATACCAAAAGAAGAGTAGATAGTTTAAAACCTGTGGTTGGTTAATGTGGTGTTATCACTTCAGCGCCAGGGCTCCTGGATTAATACACATTTAATAGTTGATCTTTTGAATGTGACCACGAGACTCCCAGATTCTGTGGATCGTCCATGAGAGACGCGCTCCAGAGTACCATCGCCACAGGTAGACTTGCTTGGGTGGCCTCATTGTCTCCTTTGGTTCTTCGCTCTTCCTTAAATCAACCTCTCTCACTAACTGAGAACTGCTTACCTTCAAATCAAGAGACAAAAACTGCCCTCTGGGATTCCATGGGATAATTTGAGAATGGACCTGTAAACTTAGATTTCACTTTGTAGACTCAAGTGAGTCTAGCAAGGCAATGTGTGGTCAGCTGGGGAAATGGTGGGTATGAGATTAATATTTATTGAGTGAATAAATAAAGCAGAAATGAACCAATGAAATAAACTGGTCAAGGAATTCATACCCAAAAGCCAATTTCCATTCCTAACTCCTTATATTCCTTTGATGAATGAAACATTTATGCACTATTTCTTCCTGCTAATAAAGTTTCGCTGAAGACGATTCCACATTGGTTGCTGCAGTACATCCACAGGGAGCTGTCAGAAACTCGGGCTGGATTCAGAAGGGGATGTGGAACTAAAGAAGAATAAAGAAGAAACAGTACATTTGAATGCTATTGCTGGTAAAAAAAAAAATTGAAAGTACCATGGGCTGTCCAAAGAACAGGCAAGTCTGTCTTGGAAAAGGGACAATCAGAATCCTCCTGGGAAGGAAGGATGACAAGATTTTTATCACAATCACAAAGAGTTGGAAACTACCTGAATTCCCGTCAATGGATGAATGGACTAAAAAACTGTGGCACATACTTACAATGGAGCACTACACATCCCTAAAAAGCAGTGATGAACACATGAAGCACATTGTCCCATGGGAAAAGTTGGAGGAAATCATGCTAAGTGAAGTAAGTCAAGCACAAAAGGACAAGTACAACACGAGTCCACTGAAATAAGCTTAAAAAGCACAAGGGGTATAGGGGAAAGGCATCCATCTAAACGCATCCCTTCCAGGGGCGAGTCCCAGGCACTGTGGCAAGGGCCAGACCCAACCCAGGGATACATATGGCAGCCAACTGAAAAGCAGGGGGAAAGAAAAGAAAAAGAGGACATGGATAGTTGGGGGACAGGACACTAACCCACCCATGGGGTAGGTATTGTTTATGTCGCCACAAAAAACACCAGGACCAGACCTCAACCTGGTATGCCAAGCCTTAAGGGCAACAGACTGGCATGAAGCAGAAGACTAACTGGGAAGTGTGCAGGCAGGCCCCAATCTCAGCTACGCTGACCCCGTCCACTACAGAGGACAGCACTGAAGATGCAGCCTGGGCAGGGGCCGGGTCTGCCCAGACCACAGAGGAGCAAACTCAGAGGAAGAGAGAGAGAACCGAATCCTGGCTCACCATTTCCTGAGGATGACATTCCTACTCAGTGAAGACAGGCACAGAGAGGACCATAGGGCTGGCGCACGAGAAGATGTCCCCTCACTGACCCACAGCGCTGCAGGGGACAGCACTGGAGACACAGTGGGAGAATTGTGCCTGGTCTGACCAACCCTGACCCCCAGCCCCACCAGGGCACAACACGAAGGGAGTGCAGCAGAACACCAAAGGGAGCAAAGCAATGAAGTTCCCAAAGAATCCCTAAAATAGACTTCAGACTCAGAGGGCAGGCCATTGCACCTGACAGACTCCATTGAAAAACATACATAAGGGTCAGCAGACACACCTGAAACTAATTATAGCTCACCCCCTCCTTTTTTCATGTCTATATATATGTAAAATAGGCAAGATAAACAATCCCAAGGAGAAAACAATGGAACCCATGATTTCTGGGGGACAGGGGAGAGGGTAACGTGGGCAAAAGGGAGAGGAGAGCCAACAAACCCAGGGACAAGGGAACAACAAGAGATCTAAAATCAATGTCAAGGAGGGTGTAGAATGTCTGGTGGGGTTTGATCAAGTGCAACGTAGCTGAGAAGAATTACTAAGAGCCAAGTGAAGGGTAAACATGATAGTGGGGCAGGATGAAAGTCAAAGGAAACAGAGGAAAGAACTAGGAGGCAAAAGATTTATAAAGGTATAAATAGAGGTATGAATATATGTAAATATATTAATATATAACAATAAGGATATAGGTCTATGTACATATATTTATATGTTAAATATCAACATAGAAGATGAACATTGGGCCTCTACTCAAGTCCTCCCTCAACACAAGAACACTTTGTTCTAATAACCCAGCATTCTGTGATGCTCATCTTCCCAACATGATTCCCAAAGACAAAGTGTGCTGAAGGAAGCTGATGGTGCCTGGCTATTAGAAGATATAGCATCTGAGGTCCTAAGGGCTTGAAGTTAAACAAGCAGCCATATAGCAGGGAAGCAACAAAGCCCACACGGAAGAAGCACACCAGTCTGTGTGATCACGAGGTATCAAAGGGATCAGCTATCAGACATCAGATGACCCAAAACAAATAATTTCATAGATGCAAATGATGGGGGTCAGAATGGAGATCCAAAGCCCATCTGTAGACAATTGGACATTTCCTCACAGAAGGGTCACAAGGAAGAGACGATCCAGCCAGGGAGCAGTACAGCACTGATGAAACACAACAATGTCTCTCTAGTTATTTAATGCTTCCTCTCCCCCACCATCATAACCTTAGTTCTACCTTACAAATCCAGCTAGACCGGAGCATGTACACTGGTACAGATAAGAACCCTTGATCAATGGAATCCAGGACAGATAACCCCTCAGGAACAATAATGGGAGTAGCAATACCATGAGGGTAGGAGGAAGGTAGGGGGAGAAAGTGGGAACCTATTGCAATGGATGATGTATAAGCCCACCTCAACCTGTGAGGGGGATAAAGAACAGAAACGTGGGTGAAGGGAATCAGCGGATGGTGTAGATATGAAAATAATAATAATTTATAATTTATCATTGGTTCAGGAGGGTGGGAGGGTGGGGGAGGGTAGGGAAAAAAAGGAGCCAAAGCAAGGGCTCAAGTATAAAGAAAATGTTTTTGAAAATGATAATAATGACATATGAATAAATGTGCTTGACACAATTGATGGATGGATTGCTATAAAACTGTAAGAGCCCCCAATAAAAAGCTGGTTTTTTTTAAAGGATTTCATCACATGTACTTTGGTCTTGTTATCAGGAGAAACCAGGCCCTGGAAAGAACATCATGCTTGGTAAAGTCAGTGGAAGACAGAAAGACCATCCAGGAGATGGATTGACACAGTCAGTGGCTGAAACAATGGGCTCGAACGTAATAGCAATTCTAAGGACGCTGCAGGACAATGGAGCCTTTTCATTCTGTCATCAACAGGATTGCTGAGCGTTAGAGCAGACTGGATGGCACTTCACAACAGTACACAATCACTGTGCGGATTCCACTGTCGCAGCAGAATAACCAGACAGCCAGACAGGTCCATTTCACCAGACTTGAAGCTGGATATTAATCGTGGTTCCACTACGCACAGGTTTTATAATCCTGGACAGTTAGCTACTTTTGGAGCCTCACTAGTACCTTCTTGAAAAACAATACAAGTGATGCCTTCTATGTAAGGTTAATACGCGTTTCGAGGGGGGTGATGGCTACGTAAGTTTGAAGGATAGTATATGGTACCTTGAAACTCAATGTGGACATTGAATCGGGAAACTGGTGAGGCACTGATGCATTTGAATTATGATGCTCGTGAAGAATAGTTAAACTGAAAATTAAAACAAATTCTCTCTTGGAATGAATATGGTCAGGATGCTCCTTGGGAGCAAGGATGGGGAGACCAGTCCCTGGAAAAGGCCGTCATGCTTGGTAAAGAAGAAGACCCTCAACAAGATAGATGGACACAGTGGCTGCACCAATAAGTTCTAGCATAACATCAATGGGAGCATGGCATGGGAATGGACAGTGTTTCCTTCTATTTAAAGAGTTGCTATGAGTCAGAACCAACGTGATGGCCCCTAACAACAGCGTGTGGTACATGGCATTTCCTCAATTAATCACTGTCCATTTTCCATGACCGCACCCCGTCCTAGACTGTTCTCAATCTTTCTGATGCCACGACCCTTTAATGCAGTTCCTCAAGAGGTGGTGACTCTCAACCATAAACTTATTGTTGTTGCTACTTCAAAACTGTAATTTTGCTACTGTTATGAATCATAATGTAAATATCTGATATGCAGGGTGTATTTTCATTGTTACAAATTGAACATCATTAAATCATAGAGATTAATCACAAAACAATATGTAGTTATATAGTGTGAAATATTTATTTCTAATGACAAATAAGTGAGATTTTATCTTAAAGCATGGTGTAGCATGGGTAATAGTCTTCACCCTGAGTACTCATACGTGGGCGTGTCTGCATGTGGGCGGACCTGCCTGGAGAACAGTGTCTTGGTTCCTAAGACCATCGTGGGAAATGTGTTTTCCGATGGTCTTAGGCGACCTTTGTGAAAGGGTCGCTCAACCCCCAAAGGAGTCATGATCCACAGGTTGAGAACCGCTGGGTCTAGCTTAATTTAAACCTTATCCTTGTCTTTACTAGATTTGAGATGACTTTTAGCCTCTGAGAATAATTTCAGTGGCATATTTTCTAGAATTATTAAAGATAAGGCACAGCTCTCTTTTTCTTCTTTCTAATTTATTTCTTCACTTATGCACCGTTCAAAAAGTCGATTGACCACTTGATAAACATCTTACACAATCCCAAAGTATCTAACTAGAAATTGAGAGAGATCTTTATAATGGGTTCCACAAGTCATAATGCTTGCTGCTTGCTTCATGCTATATCAAATGACATTGCCTAGATCATTCATTATATACCAATAGAAATAGATCAATATTATATGTTTCAGGATTTGCTATTGAATAAAAATGCTCATGTACTACAAGACTCTTCCTAATAACAGATAAAACATATTTGAGTAAAAAATGTCACATTAGGTCATACTTATGTCCAATATTTTCCTATTTTGTTTCCTAATAAAAAAAGTCAAATGTTGAACTTTGATTCAAAATTAGTCACCTACCTTTTTAAAGCTCCATTGGTCATTTCCTATTTATAATCTGAGTTCTTCATGATATTAAACTATGGGCGTCCTGATTCCTGTTAGGAAATACCGTCACATATCCCACTGGTAACCATGCTCAGGAAGCTTTGCTCAATCCTAGTCCACAGTGAGTTGTTTGCTTTAGATACTAATACACCTATGAGCACTTTAGAGTCTAACCAAAGGCATCTGGTTTGAACTAAGAAAGTAAATACCAACCATCTAGACAGAGAGCTGGATCAGTATTTTTTCACCACCATCAGTTGTCCTAGCAACTCACAGCATCACTGGGCGTGTCAGAGTAGAAATATGTTCCAAGAGGTGCTCGATGCCTGATTTTTAAAAATATAGCCTGTCGTTCTTCAAGACACCTGTAGTGGATGCAAACCTTCAAGTTTATGATTAGCAGCCAAGCTGTTACCTTTGGGCACCATGTAGGAGAGTGTGCTATTTTAGGAACTGAATTATTAACAAAGGTGATTTAGCCTTGGTTGCAAGTGATTCTATTACCTCTATCTCCTAGGTTGGGGTAAAAAAACTAACTAAGAAAATAGAAAAAAGATCTACTCTATAAATCTTGTAGACACTTTTAACCATAAAAGTAGGAAATAAATCTAAGAAAGAAGATATACTTTCAAGGGTGAAATATTAAGTCTTGTGAACATTGTGGACCAGGAAAGTAAATAAACCCGGTCTGGCAGCAGCTGCAGATGATGACAATAGATAGAGCTTCCTGCTCCAAGAATGACTGGATGGGGCAGAAAGGTGAGGAGGTCTAGGTGGAACACAGCAGCAGAGTTTCTCAATTCCTTGAGGAAATAAATAAAAGAGGATACTGCAAAAGGATTCGATGAAAATAGTTTATGAATGTTTAAGTGATGTGGAGTTGTCCCCGGGTAGTGCAAACTGTTTAATACTCAGCAACTAGTGGAAAGGTCAGCAATTCAAGCATACCCACAGGTATCTGGGGAGACAGAGCTGGCCATCTGTTTCTGAAAGCCTTGAAAACCCTCTGGGGCAGTGCAATGCGTCGGAATTAACTGCCCGTTGTAACAACAACCCACATGGTGAAACAGCGCTGTGGAATGGCATTCTATCCGAACTTACACGTGCCCATAGGAAATGAAGCCCATCCTATTAATAGTATTTTTCAAGACATTTCCATGTTGAATACCAAACCCGTGTCTGTCAAAAAGTAAGGCAGTGCCGTTGGCTATGATTCAGGTGAGTGGCCATCCGTGCCCAGCATTCAGATGACTCAGAACAGATGTTCTGTAGATATTTGTTCAATGAAGGAGGCTGAGCTAGACCACAATTTTATTTAGGCTTTTTCAATCCCCAACTTTGGAGGAAGGGTGAGGATTTATTTGATCTCTTAGATTGTGCATGTGTGTTTTCATTCCTCTAATAGAAATAAACTAATGAAATCGACTCTATTTTATAAATAGGGTCCGATGAAATGGGTAAGTACGCTTTACATTATTTAAACCAAAGGGCCAGTGTAGAAACGAGACTAAAATAATTCTAAAATGTCATTTCAGTTTAAATTTGATTTGAAGCAATGAAATGAAGTGCGAAGTGGAGGGCCCAGGGGGCATTATTTCTCTTTGTCTAGTATTTCTTACTCAGAGGATAAATTTCCAGGTACAAATAGGACAGAGTTCAGCATGGTAAACCTGTACATGTAACCAGCACACTCCAATGCTGCTCTGAAGGAAGCCACGCTCGACTGGAGAACACACAGAAGACCCAAGTCGGTCCTCCTGTTTTCTCCGCACTTAGGTGCTGTGTCACTGTTCACAGCACAGGGCAGGACGTTACCACTGCAATGAGGGTTCCCTCCAAAAATGCCCTTCTTACACCAGCGGGAAGGGAGAAGACAGACAAGGAAGGGCACATCTGCTTGTCTGGCAAAGCTACCTCCCCACTCAATCCTGTGTGACCACAGTCAAAGTCAGGAGAATGTAGAGAGAAGACGTGGGGCTGCTTCTCACTGGAGAACAAGGCTTTGCCAGAGCTCAGGTTAAGAAAGTCAACAAGGGCAAAGAACATCCCCACCTAATAATAACCACGGACTTGAAGATTCTGAGCCTGGTCCGGAAGGAAAACTGGGACACAGTGGTCACTGCAGCACTGTTTCCAATAGTCAAAAAGTCAAAACAGCCTAAATGCCCACTAAAGGTAAATGGATAAACAAAATGTGGAACACACTGGAGAAGAATTGAGCATTTGAATTATGATTTGGGCAAGGACTATTGAAAGTGCCACATACTCCCAAAAGAACAAACCTAAATGTATCTTTGAAAAAAAAATGCTTTCTGGTGAAATAGTGAGACTTCATCTCATGTGTGTTGGATGTATCGTCAGGAGAGACCATTCCCTGTAAAAGATCATCCTCTTGGTAAAGCATCAACGAAGTAAGAGGGGGACTTTCAACAAGATGGACCGACAATGGGTGCAACAGACATCTAACTAAAAAGACGTCCAGCTTTGGGCGGGACAGTCCCAATTTTTAATAATTTGTCCCACGTCCCATGGCATTTTTAAAAAGTCCCGATTTTTGGAAAGAATGCACAACAAGCCTGGGAACAGCAGGAGAATGGGAAGGGACTCTACGGTTTTTGGCTGCCATGCAGCTATTTCGCCAGGATATGAATTTTATATTATTTTGTTAATTTTATAATGTTAAACTTTAATAACAAATAATTGTTGGGAACTGATTATTGAGAACTGCTTATCAACGTTCGCACTGTTGATCAGTTGTTAGAATTCGACCACCATTGTTTGGACTTAATGAACAATGGCATTTTTTGGTATTGGCAACGAGGAAAATGCTTTGTAACTGCCTCTCAGACGATACACATCACACTGCGTGCTAGTGCTAGTTAAACAAGTGATGTCCACAAAGCAGCTATTCAGATCATTTATGTAAGTCATTTATTTATTTCATAAATAATACATTTTCTTGAATTTAGCAGACAGTACTAGTATTATTTATATTTTATAGTGGCGGCAAAAAGTCTAGCGCCACCCTTGAAAGTGACACTTACGACTTACGTTATGGAAAATTCAGAAAAAAAATAATACAAGTTAGTAGTGTCATTATTTAGAAAGAAATATAGGATTAAAATTAAAATAATTTTTTTAAAAGTTACTTTATAACAATCAAATTAATTTAATTTATAAACTAACAATAAAATGTTAAATGTTCATGTAATTATGTACCTACTTGCTGTGTTTTTAAGCAATATGTATATAATAATTTATAATATAATTTTAAATTATTTTTTTAGATTTTTAACATAATGAGTAAGAAAAGAGGATGCAAATTCAACGATGATCTAAGAAGTGAATTTCCTTTTATTAAAAATACCAAAAGCGATACATGGTAAATGTGAGAAATGTAATGGTGAATTGTCTCTTTCGCACAGCGGGAAGAATGATATTTCAAAGCACTTGGAGACAAAGAAACATACAAGATATTTAAATACTGCTGCATCTTCCTCCAAAATACAGGAATTTTTTCGGAAAACAACTTATGGAGACGAAGAAAAGAAATTAGCATTAGCAGAAGGACTTATGTCTTTTCATGCTATTAATCACAATCTTTCCTTCAGATCTATGGATTGTACCTCACAAGTTGTCAAAAAGTTTTTCAACCAAAAATTTGCCTGTGCTAGAACAAAATCTGAGGCAATCGTGTGTAATGTGCTTTCTCCATATGCATTTTCAGAATTAAACAAATATTTAGAAAAAAAATAATTTTATATCCATACATTCTGATGCATCTAATCATAAGGGTATAAAGTTATTTCCAACCATTATTAGATTTTTTTGATTCAGAAACTGGAATAAAAATTAGAATTTTAGATTTCGTCTCTGTGCCCAGCGAAACTTCTGAAATAATTTTCAGTTCCATTATTAATATTTTGGACAAAACAACTTAAAACATAAAGTTATTGCATATTATGCAGACAACACGAACACAAATTTTGGAGGCAAAGCGAGAAGAGGTACAAATAATATTTTTATAAATTAAACAAAAACCTTAATCAAAACATTATTGGTGTTGGTTGTGCAGCGCACATAATACATAATGCCATTCAAACAGCTGATTTGTTGCCCGTAGATGGGGAAATATTGTTATTAAAATATATTCTTATTTCTATGTATATGTTGTGCGCGTTGAAATGCTTAAAGAATTTTGTGAAACTGCGGAAGTCGAATATCAGAAAATACTTGGATACAGTAAAACGCGCTGGTTAGCTCTTTTGCCAGCTGTCAAAAGAATTTTGAAAATATATGATCCTTTGAAATCCTACTTTCTATCACAGGATAAATGTCCTAGAATTTTAGAAAAGGTTTTTGGAAAAGAATCTTCAAAAATTTGGCTAGAGTTTATACACAATCAAGCGGTTCTTTTTCAGAATGCTATAAAACTTATTGAAGGTGACAAAATTTTGGAAATCAAAGTAGCAAATGAAGTTAATAATTTAAAATTTCAGTGTCAAGAGCAGTTAGAAAATAATTTTCTTCTGTTAACTATCCATAACAGTATAAGCCAGCTAGAAGAACAAGATGCAATAAATCGTGCAGATATCATGAATCACATTAGAAAGTTCTATAGTAACTGCATAGATTATTTAGAAGGGTGGACAGTACATTACAATGATATTGGACATTTTCATTGGGTTACATTAAAACAAGAACTTAATTGGAATGATGTCAAAAATTATTCAATCATATACTCAAAATTTCCCATATACTAATATTTCTGAAAATGATCTTTTTAATGAGATTTTATTAAAAATATATACTAATAATGAAAAGGTTAAATCTTGGGCATCATCAAAAATCACAATAGTGAACAAATGGTTAGAAATATTTCATCATTTTGAAACAAACCATGTTCCATACAATAATGCACTAAAAATTGTAGAATACTCACTGTCCTTACCAGGAACTAATGCTGTGATTGAACGTGTTTTTTCTATGGTAAATAAAGTGTGGCCATAAGAAAAATCATAATTAAGGGTTGAGACTTTGAAAGTCATTTTATGTGTGAAACATAATTTAACAAATCCTTGTGAAAAATTTCATGACCTTTGAAACAACGAAAGCAATCTACTAAAAAAATTCACTCAAATGAGATCTATGACAAAGAATAAAATAATACTATACATAATTTTAATGTATTATATTTGTAAATTGTACTTATGTTGAAATTTAAAAATATATATTACAATACTATTTTTGTGTTGTATGAAAATTTTTGTTGCTCCATATAGACCAAATTTTTAATCAAGAATTCCCTCCCCCCCAAAAAAAATTAACTCCCTCTCCCCCAGTCAATGGCTTCCCGCTTTACCAATGTTAAAATCTGGTCACCTTATCTAAAATGTAACCAGTGTGAGGATGGGACAGGACTGGTCTGTGGTTCTTTTCTGTTCTACATCAGGTCACTGAGTCAGAAGCAACTTGACGGCCCCTAGCAATAACCACACCAAGAGATGAAAGACCGGCCCATCTTACAACATAGGCAAATCTGTGAAACATCATGCCAATTGATAAGTCATATGCAAAAGGGCCAATGTCTGGTCGTTCATAGAGGATATCCAGAACAAGCAAGTGTGTAGACACCGAACTCTTGTAGTTATCAGGGGTGAGCAAGAGGAAGGGTGGACAGACTGGGTTTCTATTTATGGTGAAGGGAAAATTGGGAATGAGCAAGGGTAACGGTGGAATGACCTGATGACGGTCACTGAGGTTTGTGCTGTTGTCAAGTGGAGGGGCCACGATTCAGTGCTCAGCTGCTCATCAAAAGTTCTGCATTTCAAACCCATCAACTGCTCTGCAGGAGAAAGGTGTGCTTGCTTCCAAAGCAGCTCACCTCCCAAGATTGACAGCTCTGGAAAGCTTATGGGTCAGTTCTACTCTGTCCTACAGGGTTGCTCTGAGTCACAACTGACTTGGCAGAATGGATGAGTTTATATTTATCACACACACACACACACACACACACACACAATTAGAGTGAGATTTTACTCAATCAGATCAGTCATTGTTCCCAAGGAGAGAAAATTAAGGGTTTAGAGAGAAAAGGCCAGAATCTTTACCTTGGTTGGCAGAAGCTGTCATGTGAGGGGAGCTGAAATGAAATTTCTCTTTATGTGGTGTCATAATTATTGATCAGTTTCTATCTAGAAGTTCTCATCCGTCTCCTGGATTCTTAAAATGGAGCCACTCAAGTCAAAGCAGAGGGGAGAGATTACTGACATGACAACGAGCACGCATTGAGGAAGGGCCAAAGACAAGTGAGCGCTGAGAGATGAGCATGTTCTCCCCCTCTGCACTGTTTCCTGTGACTTTATCTTATTTTTTTTGCTAACCTACTCCCTTTTCTATAGTCCCTCTTTCCATCACAATGGGCTTCTTCTGCTTAATCACGGAATTGTATCTAACATGCAACATCAATCTACAGAGTCTAAATGGAGGACTCAGCCCCCAAGTCCATTTGATCTTTTAGGTCCAGTATTGGCCATCAGTGGGCAACTTTCTTCCATGACATTTAGTTTTCAACTTATCAGACCAGCCCATCTTCAGGTCTCTGGAGAGAAATAATCTTGCTCCTGCATATACTAATTTCTCAGGTGCCCTGTAGATAAGACTTTTAAATAGATGCGGCACAAACTGCAAGCCAGGCCTCATCCAATCAGTGGGCTCTGAGGGCAGCAGAGGTCACAGGCAAAGCTCCTGGCATAGCTGCCAGCATGCTGAGTTAATTTAGCTGCTGCTCTAAGCCGTACCTTCTGCTCTAACAATCCCAGCCAAGGCCTCTAAGTAGACTGTCTTAGGAACATTTTATTGTTAATGTATTTTGTATGCCTCCTGATTCTTTTATAATACAATTAGCTACAGGGATATAAACGCAAAACCTTATTGGCACAGTCAATGGTCAGTGAATCAGTTCGGTACAGCAGCTACTCTGAAGGAGAACAATGAGGCTTTCTACTCCAGTAAAGATTGACAGTCTCAGAAACCCACAGGGGCAATTCTTCCCTCGCCCATAGGGTTGTGATGAGTCAGAATTGACTCAGTGGTAGTGAGAGGAACAACTTAATGTGATGACCAGGAACCTTTCATTTGTGTAGCCTTACATCATTCATTTGACCAAGTCACCAAAGAACTATATATGTTAATAGGATACAACAAGCATATATTTTCCAATTGTGTTGGTTGGTTTTGTGATTTTAAATAAATAATCCTCAATAAAGGAGGCTTGGTGATATAGTTGACTACTAGCTAAAATGTTTACAGCTTGACCCCAGAGGCAGCTGAGCAGGAGCAAGAGGGGGTGGTCTGCTGTCATAAAGACGCCCAGCTTTGGAGCCTCTCTGGGGCAGTTCTACTCTGTTCCCTAGGGTCGTTACATATCAGATGCAACTTGATGAGACTGGGTCTGGTTGGTATTACCACAAGGGTTGTCATGTTTTTCTGTGTTTTTCCAGATTTCCGTGAAGTCTTACACATGCAAAAAGATGAGAGAGAGAGAGAGAGATACTTTTACGTGGTGATTTTAGAATTATCAGAACTGCTAGTGACTTTAATTCAAACATATATTCCTTATATCTATAAACACAGCCCCTCCCAACCCCATCCCCCAAACAGAAAAGAAATAATTCTTATCCGGTTGATTCCAACGTGGGCAATTTTATGTGCTTCAAAGTAGAGCTGTGCTCCATAGTGTTTTCAGTGCTTGCTTTCCGGGGAAGTAGATCAACCAGATCTTTCTCCAAGGCACCTGAGTGGATTTGAATCATCAACCTTTCTGCTGGCAGCCAAGTGCTTACGCACTTCCCCACAAACACTGTGGCTCAGGAACCCACAGCAAGGTTCCCATCAGCAGTAGAGAGTTCATTTTAGATTTGCCTTTGGTGAACAGCATGCCAAAAAGACTAATAAAATTAATACAATTTTAAAATGTAATCGGAGGAGCCCAAGATACATTTGTGGGATCTATACAGGAAATAAGCCTCTGGTGATTTCCCTCCATCCCTAATAGAATGATGGGAAGAAACTGGTTATTCAACAGAGCACTGGAGAGATGGCATTAGAAGAGCAAAACAATAAACCATGCCTTGAACGGTTAAAACCTTGTCTGTTGATTTCCCCACCGATGCATGCTGGGGCTAATCTGGTTTTCAACATTTTCTGTATTTTGTTTTGTTTTCTGTTTGTTCATCTTGGAGTTTATCTCAGATGTATTTGGTCACTGGGGGTAACCCTCTTGAATTTTTGTTATATGTTTTTTCTGTTTTTCAGTATGTGAAACCCAGGATTGACGAACCTATAGAGACAGCAAGCAGAATCAGGGTTTCTATGGGTACAATGGGGAGGGCGGCTAGTTAAAGGGAGGTGATGTCAAGGACTTCAAGAAGGAAGAGAATGTTTTGAAACCGATTGTGGTAGCAAATGTACAACACTGCTTGATGTGACTGAACTATGGAACGAAATATCTGTATCTGCTCCCAATAAAATGGTTTTGGAAAAAAAGTGTTGGAAAGAAGCAATAACCAATTAGGTATAACCTAACTCAATGCCGAACCCACATAGGTGCATTCTATGAAGGTAAGTTAAAAAGTACTGCTACTGGGCTTCCAGTTCATACAGGAACGGGTTTACTCCCAAGAGAACATGTTTCCACACGCCCCTACAAGCAACAGTGGGCCACAGAGAGGTTCTCTCGCTAATGGACTTGCCCTGGTCTCCGGAGGGTGCCCTAAACAAACAAAGCCCTATCGAAAGAGTAGTTCCCAAGGAGATCTGCTGGCCCACTTACATTCAAAGCAGAGAGGTTTCAGCTCAGCAAGTTATGGTGACTTTTTTTTTTAATTCTATAAGTGGCATTCTTAATAGGTTTTCTCAAAGGACACAAGGATGGTTGCAGGTATTTATAAGGAAGACAGTCCAAGAAAATTCAAAACTGCATTGGTGAGGAAAAGGGGAGGAAAATTACACCCAGAAAGTCTCTTAATGGTGACAGTGCACACCCGCATTCTCTCCGGGTAGCACGGGCTGGCCTATGAGGATTTGTTGGGCTACTTTACCTGACTCATGGGACAGGCCTGATCTTTATTTATTAGTTCAGCGTTTAATAGAATCTCGTTCATACTTTGGAATATTTAGCACAGGGAAATACTTGATTCAAGACAACATTTAAAAAATCAATTCCTTTGTAAACAGATCTATAATCATTGAGAAGATGTTTTCAATAAACTATCATGAAATTTATTATTATTTCACCTATAGGGCTAAATTGATTTGCAGATGGATAAGGATCAGCTCAACTCATCTCCTCTTGTGAAATTGCTCATTCCGCTCTGCCCACTGCATTATATTTGGAAGTGAATTGCAGCACATTAACTCAAGGAACTTAACATTACAGCCTTCTGCTCAAGAGGCAGGACAGGCCTGATGTTGACCTTGCCTGTTAGGCCTTTTTCTTTTACTCCCCCAAACTCAAACAACATTGAAAGGAACCTGGTTTGACATCCCGCAAGGATGTCAGAACCACTGTTTTATCTGGTATACATTAAAAAGGGCAGGGTTCTTTGGGGAAGAGTTAGAGAAAGATAACTGAGAGAGGGAAAACTGCTTTCAGACATGGGTAGGCTTAGATCAAAGATATTTCAAGGAATTGCAACCACACATTGATATTTCACCAGACTTATCCAATATGTCTGGTGAGAAAATAACCAGAGGAACTGGATTATATGAAGAAGAATCGAGCATCAGGATTGGAGGAAGGATTTACCTGTAATATTCATATAACACAATCTTGCTAAGTCAAAGTCAGGAGGACTTGAGGCACTTGCTGATAAAGATTAAGTTCTGTAGCCCCATTGTGGATGACAACTCAATGTAAAGAAGATCAAAACCCTCACAATTGGGCTAATAGGCAACATCATGATAACTGGAGAAAAAAATTGAAGTTGTCAGAGATTTTGTCTTGCCTGGATCCACAATCAATGCTCATGGAAACAGCAGTCAAGAGATCAAAAACATGCTGCATAAGACCTCTCTAGAGTATTGAAAAGCAAGGATGTTATTTTGAGGACTAAGATGCGCCTGACCTGAGTCATAATATTTTCAATGGCCTCCGATACAGTTGAAAGCTGGACATTGAATAAGGAAGGTCGAAGAAGAATTGGTGCATTTGAATTGTGGTGCTGGCCTGGCCCAGGGAGCACATAGGCTCACTGCAACAGGGAAGGGGACACACACAGGTGATCTGGAAATTGACAAATGGGATCTAATAAGAATAAAACACCTGTGCACCTCGAAAGACTTTGCCAAGAGGGTGACAAGGCAACCCACAGACTGGGAGAAGATTTTTAGTAATGACATGTCAGACAAAGGGCTCATTACTAAAATCTACAACATCATCATGACCCGCAAAAAGAGGAAAACAGTTAACCCCCTAAGGAAGTGGGCAAAAGAAATGAGAAGAACTTTCACTAGAGAGGAGATCAATATGGCCAATAAATATATGAGAAAGTGCTCGAAGTCCCTTGCCATAAGAGAAATGCAAATCAAAACAACCATGAGATACCACCTAACACCCCTGAGGCTAGCCCAGATCAGTAAATCAGAGAGCAACAAGTGTTGGAGGGGCTGTGGTGAAGTAGGAACCCTCCTCCACTGCTGGTGGTCGTGCAGATTTGTACAGACACTGTGGAAAGCAATCTGGCGATACCTAAAGAAAATGGAAATTGATCTACCTTACGACCCAGCCATCCCTCTACTGGGCATATACCTGGTTGAAGCAGCAAATAAAACACGACCAGTCATATGCGCTCCAATGTTTATTGCGGCACAATTCACAATAGCAAAGACTTGGAAACAGCCTAAGTTTCCATCGATAGACGAGTGGATTAGCAAACTTTGGCACATACACACAATGGAGTATTATGCAGCACTGAAAAGCACCGATGAGCACATGAAACACGTTATTTCATGGGAAGAGCTGGAAGGAATTATGTTAAGCGAGGTAAGCCAGACCCAAAGGGACAGGTACAACATGAGTCCCCTGAGGTAAGTACAATCAGCATGACAGAAATAGAAGAATAAACATCCATCCCACAATAAACGGGAGGAAGCATAGATAGTTGGAGGGAGGACAGGCCACACCTAGGGAGGTACATGAGAGCCCAGCATAAAGAAGGAGTAGTGGGGTAGAGAGAGGGAGAACCGGGAGGGGGAGAATCTGAATGGATGGTATGGGGGGGGGCAGGGTACTAACCCACCCGGGGGAGAGTATTGGTTGTGTCCCCACAGATCTGGAACATGCATACGGACCCCAACATGACACACCAAACAAGGAGGGCAACGCAAAGAACAGAGGTCTACACAAAGAGGCTGGACGACAAGCTGGCCCAAACCAGAATTAGGCCGACCCCCACACTCGAAGGGAATACCACAGAAAACAAAAATAGATCGTCTGGAGTGGGAAAGGAACTGACCCACCACACCACATCCAGAAGGAAGCTGAAACAAAAGAAGGAGAAAGGACGTAGTGGAGTACACCTGGGTCCACCAAGCCCAAAGTCGATAGACCAGCTAGAAGGGCCCGTCATACAGAGAGGACCATTCAGCTGACCACACTATGAGATACGACATCCTGCACCAACACATGGCCCTACATGGGATAGCACCTGAGACACAATGGGGGATGGGCGACTGAGCTGACCCCGCCACACTGAGGCAAACACTGGGGGCGTGCAATGGAGCAGCGGAGGAAGCAGAGCAGAGGGAGCCCGAGGGAGTATAAAGGATGGTCTACAGGCCAACGAAAGGACCTTGAACTACTAGCAATTTTTCTTTTAATATTTGCTATCTTTTTGCTTAGTCTTTTTTAATTTGTTTTGTTTTTTACCTTGTAAATTTTGTATGTTAGTGGCTTTTCTGCTTATCAGCGTGCCGATGTTGCTTCTGTCAAAGCCATGTTCTTATGGGCCACTTGGGTACAGTCAAAGTCATATCCATTTGTATGCACATATTACTATGTCAGCAGGTCCACCTAGACAAGATAGGCTGGACAAATAATGAGAGAAGAAAACAACAGGACCAACGGTCCTGGAGGGACATGAGAGCGTGGGAGGTAGGGGAAGGGAGGAGGTGTCGCCCAACACAGAAACAAGGGAACAGCGAATGATTCTAAACCAGAGGAGGGAGGGGAGGGGAGGACTGGAAGGAAGTGACCAAGAGCAAGGTAACTGAGAGGAACTACTGAATCCAGAATGAAGGCCAAACATGGTAATGGGTCGGGAGGAAAGCGAAAGGAAATAGAGGAAAGGAGTAGGAGGCAAAGTGCATACAGAGAAGCCTAAATACAGACATGTACATATGTAAATATATTTATGTTTATGGGGGCAATAGATTTATATGCATATATTTATAGGTTCAGTAGTAGGGTAGCAGATGGACATTGGGCCTCCTCATGCATAATCCCCCAATACAATAGCACCTCGCCCTGCTAAGCAGCCATTGCAGGATACCCATCTTCCCGACATGATCACTGAAGACAGCCGTATGTGTAAGCAAATGTGGTGAAGAAAGCTGATGGTGCCCGGCTATCAAAAAAAGATATAGCGTCTGGGGTCTTAAAGGCTTGAAGGCAAATAAGCGGCCATCTAGCTCAGAAGCAACAAAGCCCACAGAGAAGAAGCACACGGCCTAAGCAAACACAAGGTGTTGAATGGACCATGTAGCAGATACAAAGGAACAAAAACAATCATTGTGTGATCACCTTCCTCACATAATGGCTGAAGACGAAAGTGTGCATAAGCAAGTGTGGTGAAGAAGGCGGATGGTGCCCGGCTACTGAGAGATATAGCATCTGGGGACTTAAAGGCTTGAAAGCAAACAAGCGGCCATCTAGCCCAGAAGCAACCGAGCCCACACGGAAGCAGCACACCAACATAGGTGACCATGAAGGACAGAGGAGACCAGGTCTCCAGCATCAAAGGTGGGGTGGTGGTGAGAATCACATCACCATGAAAGAGGGGGAGTGCATGATGCGGACCCAATGCCCACCTGTAGAGAGCTGAACACCCCTTCCAGAGGGGTAGTGAGGAGGAGATGAGCCACACAGGGTTCAGTGTAACAACAATGAAACTCAAAACCTTCCTCTAGTTCCTGAACGCTTCCTCCCCTCCCAATCATCATGACCCCAATCCTACCTTGCCTTGCGGACCTGGTTGTACCAGAGGATGTACAGTGGTGCAGTGGGGATCTGGAGGCACAGGGAATCTAGGACAGACGAACCCTTCAACACCAGCGGTGGGAGAGGCGACACCAGGAGGGAAGGGCATGTAGAAAGGAAGAACCGATCTCAGAGATCTATGTGTAACCTCCTCTCTGGGAGATTGTCAAGGGGGAGGCGGGTGAGGGGAGACGCCGGGGAGTGTAAGATAAGATATAATAATTATTTATAAACTATCAAGGGACCAGGGGTGGGATCGGGGAGGGAGGGGGATGGGGAAAAAAAAAGGGAAACCGAGCTGATTCCAGGAACCCAAGTGGAAGGTGAATTATGAGAGTGACAAGTGCAACGAATGTATAAGGGTGCTTTGCTCATTTGATGTATGCACAGATTGTGATAAGAGCCTTATGAGCCCCAATAAAAAGATTAAAAAAAAAAGAATTGTGGTGCTGGAGAAGAATACTGAAAAACCATGGCCTGCTAAAAGGACAACACAGTCTGCTTTGGAAGAAGCATGACCCAAGTGCCCTTAGAGGCAAGGATGGAAAAACTTTGTGTTACATATTTTGGGCATATTGTCAGGAGAGACCAGTCCCTGGAGAAGGACATCGTGTTTGGTAAAGCGGAGGGCCGTGCACAGGTGGCAGGCCCTCACGGAGCTGGATTGACACCATGCAGCCACAGTGGGCTCCCGCACAGGAACGGGTGTGAGGAGGACGCAGGAGCAGGCAGTGTTTCACCTGCTGTGTATCAGGTCACGGTGGGTCAGAACCGATTCGATGGCATGTCACAGCAACAATATGACTTTGTAGCAATACTTTATGGATAACTATAAAATAACTTTTCAAATGAGATATTTTGTTAGACTGGGTTCTCTAGAGAAGGAAAACCAATGACATACATGGGATATAAAGAGAGAGGTTTATATTGAGAAAAAGCACTCACATAGTTGGAGAGATGGTTAAGTCCAGGTGGGTTCAAGGCTGTGTGTTAGATGCTACATGTGGAGCCTTTTCCTGACTCACATGGTGTCCAGGGCTGGGAAGATGGGAAGCCAGGAAGCCAGAAGATGAAGTAGGAGGCAAGAGGATGAGCAGGAAGACCACGGCTGGCGGATGCAAAGGCAGATGTGCAGATCAGATGTTATGACAGGCCACGGACATCTCCCTGGATCAGCCTGCAACGGTGGGCTGTAGGCTCATGTCCAAAGAACAAGAGGTCTATGCTACAAAGGCAGGATCCACACCAGCAAAAAGAGAGAAAGATCTTCACAGTGCCCTTTTGTACATATCAATTAGGCTACCCTCCTCCCCCCCAAAGAGACTCGGTCCTGAGTGAGAGGTTGCATTGCACCCGGATCTTCTTACAGGTGCCGCCAAGTGAACATCCAACCTAACGCTCACAGATATAGGGCACGTTTTCACATTCAAGGGATCCTGAAGGCATGAAAAATGTGAATTAGCTACTTAGAGGGGAGGAAAGTAAAGGAAAACCATTTAAATCAAGATATGTTTAAATTTTTTTTATTGATTTAAACAAAATAATCCCTAAAAGTTTTAAAAAGTACAGTTGTGATGGAGGAAATTTTAATATAATTTTGCAAACATGCTAAATATAATTTACATATAAATGCTTCAGCAGAAGAAAATAATCTCAAAATATCCATATAAATTGAAAAAAATCAACTTCATGGAAAATATCAAGACAAACAAGAACAAATTAATATACAAAGACACACTAAATACCAATAATGCTGAGAAACAAAATAGGAAGTCAGGAAGGAATTTGTGGGGACCAGCCCACCACCAAATGGGTCCTAAAGAGCGGTTGTATAACTAAAGGGGAGGAATAAAAAAGGCAGGCAAAAAGTTTAGGGTGCTCACCTCTTCTATTAAGTCAGGAACCAGAGAGAAAGAGAGAGCGCACACATGCACAGGAATGTATTCTCCAACAGGTATATATAGTCTCGAGGTAGCAAACCCATCAATCACAGTCAATCACACTTAGATGGTTCTTACTTTTAACCAGGTAGGCAGTGTCTTAACCCTAGATCTCCCTGATTGGGGGAGAAACCTAATACTAGTACTGGGGACAGGCAGAAGGGAGCTGACTTTCCCCTGATTAAGGAGAACAATAGAAACATGTCTGCTCCCAGAGATAAGGGCCTGCCAGCAGCCTAATAAGCAGCCATGTGCTTGTAAGAGGTACTATTAAGGTATCACTATTATGGGAGGATATCATGGGATGATTTCTAATTAGGAGAACAATTGTAAAGGCCTCCCTCGCACGCTCTTCCTGGTCCTCAGTTCCCCACGGGAATTAGCTTCACAGTAATAGATTTATAGAAAAATAAAATATCTAAAAAATAAACATAAGGCAATTTCCTGGCATAATGTGACTTAGCGGAAGCTAAAGGCGGCATTGATTTTACAGCAAACGCACACACCTGTGCATGACAAAGGCCACTTTCGAGTTGACATTTCCTTCTTGTTGAATCCCTTGAGAGGAGCTGAAGATAAATAGATATTTTCAACTCATTATAATTTTTAAATTATGTCTGTAGTAAGAAGTATATAAAAGACGAAAGGCCAATGATGAAAGATGATAACTTGTTTTCAAATTGTCTCCCTCTCTGAAAGTGCTTGAGGATTCCAGTTGGCACGGAGGTCAAAGTGCTTAGCAGCTGATCTAAAGACCGGTTCAAACCCACCAGAGAATCTGCAGGGTCAGGTGAGACCATCTGCTTCCATTGAAATGTACAGCTTTAGAAACCCCCCCCTTGCCCCAAGCCATTCCACTGTGTCTATAACACCTCTATGAGTTAGACTCAACTTGACAGCAACGGATTGGTTTCCGCAAAGTGCTGCATTTTGTGTCAAGCCTTTGAGAAGATCTTGACATGATACAGCATCAACAGGGATTTTTTAAATGATGACATAATCTCCCTAAATTAATCTCATTTCTTTATAAATGGGAATGAAACTGTCAACAATATAGAGCTTTCAAGTTCACTAGACACTTTAACTTAAAAACATACACGTGGAAGGGGAATAATTTTCTATGAGGCAAATACTTTAAAAGCCAAGTATTTCAAAATAAACTTTAACCCCCTCATATCACCATAATTGTAGCTTACTAATGTACTTCTGCAACCAATATCATTTCTCATTAGTGAACTGATAGAGTTAATGTCTTTTTCCTCCCTGGCAGATGCCTCCTTTTCTGGCACCTCTGATCTGTTGTTCACAAATTAACTTGAAATGAACCAAGTTAAACCTTCTCTTCGCCCACAAGAATGACTTTACATAGGATGACAACCATGCCACACAAAAGAGATATAATCTGATACTTACAGTCTATCGTTTTTAAACACTTTGAAGGAGTTAGTCCTTTAAAACTTCAAGGTTAAAGTGTTTTTGGTTGAATGGCTAAAGTAGCATTAAAGTAAAACACATGGCCTGGTTTTTGTTCTGCTTTATTTGGAAGGATGCTGCATTACGCATCTCTCTACAAAATTAACAAACCGCACAGGTCTGTACATTCCTTGCATGCAGAGAGGAACATGGGTCCGTGGTGATGGCGTCCCATCTTTTGACTTTCTCATGATTTTGCATTATGCAGTAAATATTTGATAAATGAATGGTTGGGGGGAAAGCTGGGGTAGAGAGGAAAAGAAAAAAGGAAGGAAAGGTGAAAGGAAAAGAGGGAGAGAGTTAAGAAATCTTTATACTTTAAAAATACTGACCCACCATCCACTGCCATAAAGTTGACTGACTCCCAGGGTTTCTAGGCTAGGCTCCCTGTACATCTCAACAAAGCGGGCAGCTATGATTTTCAACCTTGAAGCAGCTGGTGGCTTCCAATTGCCATCCTTCCTGTTAGCAACCCAGAACTTGCACCACAGCAAAACGAAGGCTTCTAAAAGTGCTGACAATATCTGGTGGGGAGGGGGTGGTGGCGGAAGAGGGCCGGGACTGGGGAGGAGATGGGGACTCCTATCAATTATTTTCTCTGGTCCTAAAATTCCCCTAATGGTTAACAAAACCTTTTATACCACAATTAGTGATAGAGTTTGAAATGTAAATAATTTGAGTTGCCATGACAAGTTTAATTTCATTGAGCAATAATTCTCAAGTGTGATTTGTGATGGTTGGTGACTTTAGGTCATCGTTTGAGTGTAACACTACTGATTTACACCTATTGTTCCAGAAAAATTATTAGCAGCAATTCACTTTACTTTTAAAAGTGTCTTGTTTTGGAAAATAATATGTATGGTCAGTCATACAATGATTTGATATACTCAAAACCCCTGATTCCCATTAAGGGTAGAGATCCCTGGGTCATACCTGGAGCTGAGTAAATTAGAACTCAAGAGAGCAATCCCAAGAAACTCTGGCAGCACGATGAGATAAGCATTAAACTGCTAACCTAAAAGTTATAGGTTCAAGCCCACAAGTCACTCTGCTGGAGAAAGATGAGGCTACATCCCTACAAAGTGTCTGCTAATAAGTTGAAATGGCCAAGGAATTGGATGGGAGAAGCAATCCTAAGCACATGCATTTAACAAGCATTCTACAGATACTTGTTACAAATCATAAAGACTGAGACCCACTACAGTAAGATATGCATACAAAGTATTAGATTTCAGTGGAGAGAAAACTTGGAAGGCCGGTGAATGAAGGAAGACAGGAAGAGAAAATATCATTAAATGATATGCGTAAAGCCATCAATTTTCTTTTGCTTTCTTGGCAGGTTTCTCTGTGGTCTATCTCAACAACCATCAGATTTCCCCAGTGGCAGCCAGAGGAGCAACATGGAACAGGTCCATGAGGGCTTCATCCAGTTTCTGTACTTAGATACACGTGGCATGGTCCAGGTCTGCACCTCCTACTTCCTGGCATGGCAGTCTAATCTAGCTGCCTCACCAGGCTAGCAACGCTAGGTTACTTAGCAAGAAGGGATCATTCCAGATAATTCCCTCTATATGTTATCCCTTCTATAGGCCCCAAATTTAAGTTTAGAAAAATATATAGTTATTCCTGTAATGTTGATTTTTCCCAATACATAGTGGAAGTCTGAGAGTAGTGTCTGCCCTGAAGGAAATGATGAACTTGGAAATTTGCTGCGGGTTTTCTTTACAAATACTGCGTGATTAACTCAAAAAACCAGACCCATTGCCATTGAGTCCATTCTCACAGCCACCCTTTAAAGAGCTCATCACTGCCCCTGTGGAACACTGAGACTCTCAATCTTTCTGGAAGGAAAAAGCTCATCTTTCTCCCACAGAGCAGCTGGTGGTTTCTAACTGCTGACCTTGCAAAGAGCAGGTCTACCAGCCACTGGTTCAGTTTACATTCTACATTCTACATCCTACAACCTCTCACCTCTCTCTCTCTCTCTCTCTCTCTCTCTCTCTCTCTCTCTCTCTCTCTCTCTCTCTCTCTCTCTCTCTCTCTCTCACACACACACACACACACACACACACACACATATATTTCTTATGACTTGGGTGAAAGTTTGTTGGGCAGATTATCTGTTTTACATTCACCATTTCATACTCATTTTCTTCCATTCATTGCAATCCCCTCCATATAACCCCACTCATCCCACCTCCTTCCTGTGTCTCTTGTCTGCATTCTTCCTTCTTTCTTTTCTTTTTTAAAAGTTTAATAAATCATTTTAACGGAAGGTTTTACAGCTCTTATAACAATCCATACATCAATTGTATCATGCATATTTGTACATATGTTGCCATCATCATTTTGAAAACATTTTCATTCTACTTGAGCCCTTGGTATCTGCTCCTCTTTTATTCCCCTCCCTCCCCCAACCTTCCACCCTCATAAACCCTTGATAATTTATAAAATATTTTTATTTTCCTATTTTACACCTTTCGCTGTCTCCCTTCACCCACATTTCTGTTGTTCATGCCCCTCAGTTTCTCCTTTCTCCACCTTCCCCCAATGTTCCCCCTAACCTCATGGTATCCCTACTCTCATGATTGGTACTGAGGGGCTTATCTGTTCTGGATTCTGTGAGTCAAGAGCTCTTATCTGTAGCAGTGTACATGATCTGGTCTAGTCAGATTTGTAAGACAGAACTGGGGTCATGATAGTGGGAGTGGGGGTGGGGGTGGGGGTGGGAGAAGCATTAAAGAACTAGAGGAATGTTGTGTGTTTTGTAGGTGTTAATACTGCACCCTGCTGACTCATCCCTTCCTTGTGACCTTTCTGTGAGGGATCATCTGTCTTCAGATGGGCTTTGGGTCTCCATTCCTAGCCCCCTCATTTACATCAAAGTGGTTGCTAATTTTGGGTCTTCTGATGCCTGACACCTGGTCCCATTGACACCTCATGATTACATGAGTTGCTGTGCTTCTCCCATGTGGACTTTGTTGCTTACCTGCTAGATGGCCAATTGTTTAACTTTAAACCTTTAAGACTCCAGATGCTCTATCTTGTAATAACCGGGCAACATCAGCCTTCTTCACATTAGCTTATGCACCGATTTTTTTCTTCAGGGATCGGATCGGAGAGGTGAGCATCACAGGCTGCCAGGTTATTACACACCTCTATATTGCAATGTGCCATTTCCCAGCTGGTGTGTGGCTGTCTTTCAAAGGTCATCTTTTTTTTTTTTAGTTAGTTCAAGGATCGTTTGTTGGCCTTTAGGAGTGTTTTCATGAAGCTTAGTATCATCAGGATGACTGGATATGCTAAGGCCAGTGAGCCAATAGCCAATTGCTTTGATGTGTAACCATGCAGTGAGTACATTTGTTAGCAGCCAGAAAGAAATTTTTGGTGATGCTTTAGAGGTATGTAAGCAGGGAGAGTAAATACAATTCAGAAATAGTGTTACAATGTCAATAAACTGCCGCCCTTCATCAACTGAAAATCATTTACCAGTCACAGTGTGGTGGATTGGGTTCTCTATAGGTGCAATTCTGGTAACAGCATGTGGATCAGCCTTCATGAAAGGAAATTCATGCTATGAAGTCAAGCCACTTAATAGCCACTCTGCTCAGGCCACTGAAGCTGTTATGTCCATGAACTAGTGGACTTACTGGGAAAGAAGTATGACTGTGGCCCCTTGATGGAATCAATTTGTTCTCCTGGTTACAAAGAATATCTTCTGCAATAATCCACTCTTGGTGAGCATTTTGATGCCCAAAGATATGCTCCAACTCTGGGCCCAATTTGAATAGTCCTTTCACCCTACCATAATCCTCCTTGTCATCAAATTTTTTTAATCTTGATTCTGCTAAATCTTTGACAACTTGATTGGGCCAGGACTGACTGAAAATCACCTAGTAAGTATTCAGTCAGTAGTAACCCATCACAGAGAGTGTCACTATTCCAAGTCCTCTGATCCAGTATACACCTCCCATTGCCCAACTCACCCTAGTCTTTTCCTCAGAGATATACTTGACATCCTGACAACCTAGCACCCCAAGGGTTAAAGCCTGGCTCCTTCAAAATGGCGGTGCTACTGCCAAACTCCATGGAGACTCAAACACTGTGCCTGGCAAATTTTTTTTAATGTTGTGAATGAATGATTCATTAGTTGACACAAATTATAAACTCAAAGGCTAAAATTTCAAAGTTCTGCTGTTAACATTAATCAAATTTGGTAACTATTTTTCTCCTACTTCATTTTATTTATTAATTCTTCTTTTAATTCTTCCTCCTTATGTCACATCAGGTTATTGCTTTTGGCTAACAAAATGTTAGATAGACATGATAGGGTAAGGGGTGCCATTGACTCGGTTCTGCCTCGCAGAGCCCTATGTACAACAGAACAAAGCGCTGCCTCCGACTGTATCAATCATCTTCACAATGTCGCCTATGCTTGAGTCCATATTTGCAGACCTTGTGTCAATCCATCTCACTGGTAGGTCGTCCACTTTACCACTGACCCTCTAACCTTACCAAGCAAGTCTGATGTCCTTCTCCAGGGACTGCTCCTTCCTGACAACATGATCAATGCCTGCGAGATGAAATCCCACCGACTTTGCTTGTAACGATCATTCTTGTTCAAGAAGGAACAGATTTGTTTACCTTCCTGCCAGTCCATCTTTGATGGTTAGGATAAATGTCACCTAGACACTCCTGGCTAGGGGGGCAGTCAAACCTGTCAATCAAGCCATAGCCTGATGACACCTCCTAGATATCTTGAGATCTTGTGTCTGACTCCTCAAGCTCCTTTTGCATTGCCTGCTGATACAGGAGCTGTCAGCGAACTATGGACAGGGGATTCATTCGGTTTACTTTGGGTCTCTGCATCCACCAGCCTGTGCTCCCTGCTGTCTCTGCTTCATCATCATGCTTCCTGGTCCTTAGCTTCCACCAGTCAGGAGAAGTCTGATTTGAACCAAAGTGGACTTACTTATTCCTACAACTGGGTAAGCCATTTCTTGATATAAATCTCTTTCTATATACAACACATACAAACAAATGTCACTAGACTCTGAGAGCCCAACCTAACACACCATCTAATTTTCTTCCCCACCACCACGATTCAAATGCACCTATTCATCTTGAATGTTCACTATTCATTGCCCAGTTTTCACTTACACTGAGGTGTTAGAACCATGCCTTGGGCCAGGTGCACCTTAGTCCTCAAAGCGACATCTTTGCTTTTTAATATAATATCTAATCAAGTTCAAGCAGCTTAATGACTTGTAGTCACTTGTTTCTGCTATAAAACTAAATGTTTATTTTGAAAACTGCCTTAGTTATCAATGCTTCTATTACAATGACCACAAATAGGTGATTTTAACCAAAATGAACGGACTCTCCCATGACGAGGAAGCTGGAGTTGCAAATCCAGGTCATGAGAAATGAAGGCCTAACCCAACATCCTGAGGCAAATCGTTCAATTAATTAAAGATTAAGTTGCAAAAACATCAAAAAATATAGTGGTGAAAACAAAATTGGACTTTACTTCCTTTTCTTAAAGAACCCAAGTAGGAGAGTCGGGTGGTGTGGTGTCTAGGATTTCCAAAGTCCGCCTCTCTGACAACGTGCCAGGCTCACCTGCATGGCCCCAGGAGACTGGTTCCCAGCAGGAGGGAAAAGGGGCGAAAAGGAAAAGGTAAATGTCTTGTACCACATGGCCCAAAGTTACCCACATAACTTCCAGTCACAACCTATTGGTTGGAACACAGTCACGTGGTCACACATGCAGCCAGAAAAGCTAGGAAACTGGAGTCTTTAGCCAGCTCACCATATTCTCCACAGAAACTGTGGGGGGAGGGGGGATAAATGTGGGGAATTGCCTTTGCTGAAGCGAGCGAGTGGCAGACAGACTCAAGACTAGAAGGGAAGTGCATTAGATTGGAAGATTGAAGATATGGACTGTGGTCATAATCCAACCTCTTATTCCATGAATAAATCAAATGTTTGACCCATGTCTCACCAAATAACTTTACTATCTGAGCATGAGTTCTTAGCCACCTTCTGAATGGTCACTATGAAGGAAGTGGAAGAGATTCCAATGATCTGGAGAGTTCCATCGAGATCTTTCAATTTGGGTCTGTTCTTTATGGATCATGCTGACCCTTTTGTTTTTTAAAAAAAAATCATTTTATTGGGGACTCATACAACTCTTATCACAATTCATACATCCATCGTGTCAAGCCCATTTGTACATCTGTTGCCCTCATCATTCTCAAAATATTTGTTTTCTACTTGAGCCTTTGGTATCCGTGCCTCATTTTCCCCCTCCCTCCCCACTCCACCTTCCCTCATGAACCCTTGATAATTTATAAATTATTATTATTTTGACATATCTTACACTGACCCTTTGAAGGCATCACCGTATGTCTTTGAAGACCAGAGCATGCAATGCACTGTGGGCCAAGGCTTTCCTAAACTGCGGCACAGTTCCTGGTCAGAGCAAGAGACTATGCAATGCTGAAAAAATCTCCTCCTGCAGTGAATAGGATGACCCATGTTGATGTCATTTTCGTGGTTTTTTTGTTGCAAAAGTACTGATAGTGCTGGCTAAGGGTGGAGAGCTTCATTATGTGTGGAAATCTATGCAGGAATGACAAGGAAAACAATCACCTGACTCTTCGGTGTGTAAACGAGCCTCCTCTTTTCATTATAGCCTTAATTGGAAGGGAAAGGAAGTTAATTTTAACTAACAAAAGTTAATGCTACTAATTAAATGTTTTCTCTATTTTTGCACATGCACCCACACAGAGATTGGCTTAAATATACAAGGGTGAGTAAAAAAGTATTGCTACAAAATCATAGAAATCGTTATTAAACACAAATATAAATGTGAAGCTATTGTTTCTTGGCATATCCTCCATCTAGGTCTATACACCCCTGGAAGTGGTGCTTCGATCATTTCTCTAAGCTTTTCCCGAAGAATGCTGTGCTCTTCAATGTACACTGCATGCAGAAGGGAGTTGGCCCACTCTGGGAGGACTCAACTCTCGATCCTTTTGAATGTTCTTTGAGCTTTGGGAACGAACACATGCCTGAAGAGGCAAGATCAGCGCTGTTAGGTAGATGGTTAGATAGCCCATGCTACCTTGAAGAAAAAGAAGATGAGTTGTAATAATGGAAAACTATTTCTCAACAAAATTTCCCTTTTTTCCTACCAATGCAGCTTTTGAATTTCTTAAAACTCCCCAAAGCATCTATTAAGCTTACCCCTTTCGGATCCCTAATACCTGTCACTGTTACCTACTGAGCTGACCTCTCTCCCTTGGACTTCATTGGCCCAGAGGATGCCTTTGGAAGTCACTGTGGAGGGGATCCCCCCTTTATGTTTTTAAGACACTCTAATGAAACTAAAACAGGTGTATGACTGAGAGAATTTACCCCCAACTCCATCCACCGATCACAGAGACATGCTTAAACACATTTCATGGGCGAACTAGAATCTAGTAGCATAACTCTTGATGTGGCCTTGCATAACTAGTGCTGCTAGGGACATAAGGAAAGCTTTACTGCGCTACCGACACTGTTGACCACAAGAATTAAAACAAAATTGACCAACATAGATAGCCCATGTAATTATGTGCATCCAATCTGTCCTTAAGGACTAGAAAGTAGAGGGAATAGATTGTTTTATTTAGCTCAACTTTTGTTTTAAGTTCTCATTTAGCCATGTGAGTACTATCTTTATTTAAGTTTCAAAAATAAGTTTCACTATTCACAACACAGTATGAAGTGCATGTTGTAAAATGCACTTGATTTCTTAAGCTTTGTTTTTCATTTTACAAAGCAATAGTAGCAGCTTTTATTTTCTTTAACTTCTAAATCAGTATCAGCCTTGACAGATTTTATTTTCACAAGAAGCTATCAAGCATCCGAAACTTGTACTGCACTTTATCCCCCTGAGGGCCTGGTGGCACCGTGGCTCCATTAGGGCTGCTAACTGCCGAGCCAGCAGCTCAAGACCAGCTGCTCTTCCAGAGAAAGACAGGGCTTTCTACTCCTGGAGAGTCACAGTTTTGGAAACCTGTTCTACCCTGCCCTACAGAGTCACTGTGAGTTGACATTGACTCAATGGCACTGAGCTTGGTGTTTGAGTTCTTAATCTACGAGTATATGTGCTACTTCTGAGTTATTAATATAAACAAACATGTATATGTGCACACTTATTAGGAAAATAAATGAATATGGATATATTTTCTGATAAACAACAAAAAAGGTTGATCTACTCAAAAAGTCTTTAATGATAATATTCTTATGAGGTGGATGGTGGTAATAATGCTCTTTTTTATTGTTTTGCAGTTTTATTGGCATATAATTCACATATCTTACAATTCAATAGTTTAACTATATTAAAAAGAGTTGTGCCCTTTCAATAAGATTAATACTTGCTCTGCCCTCCCACATCATAGAGCAGGACCACTTTCCCAACCTGGAACACCCATTCTAAACAGTCCTGAGTCTTACCTCCAAATCTCTACATCCCAACCACTTCTCCCGCCTTACCCCCACCCCCCCGCTTCAGCCTGCTGGTCCTCTCCCCCAAGTGCCTTCGCACTGCTCACTGCTAGCACTCCTGCTTCCTTCTGGGCTCTTCATAGCTTGAAGAACCGATGTCACAGGCAGCCAGTCACTCCTCTGCCTAGAAGCCTCCCATGAGCTTGGGTGTCAGAGCCAAGACTTTCCCCCACTGAAAACTGTCTCCCAAGTCTCCATTGACCTCAGGAGAAACAAATACACCAATAAACAACACCCACCCTCACCCTGTTCACAGGGCTTCCATGGCCTGGCCCATCTCTCAGCTAGCTCAGCTCTGTTTCTCCTGTAAGTTTTCAGCCCCAACAAAACTGGACAATGATACTTTTTAAAACATCAGTATGTTCAAAGTTCATTTTAAAAGATTACCTCATTTGCTTCTCTTAGCAACTCTGAACGATAATTCTGTTCTTATTAATGTATGGCATTTACTGAACATAATAATAGCATAAGCTCTGTCTTAGACTCTCGCTATGAAACAGGTACCATGAGCAACTGTGATACGTCCTCCAAGTAGTCAGCAAAGGAAAGGCTTCCAGAGCTGTAGCAAATGATAAAGACAGGCCTGGAGTGAGCGGCCGAGTACACATTGCATTGTGGTGGCCCTTCACCGAGTTACGTTGTTTAGTGTTGGCTGAGAGTGTAACTCCGCTAGCACGGATGATATTGCATGCAGCTATAGGTAGACTCCATGTAGGTGTGTCAGTATAAATAAATAAATGCCCCGTGTTGTGCAAGCACCTTGGCATCAGCTACTAGCGTAGGTTTAGGGGTCCAAACCCATCCAGTGCACGAGAAAAGAAAGGGCTGGCGGTCCGTCTCCACAAAGACGCCTGCTGTGACAGCCCTATGGAGCACTGTTACTCTGTCACACGGAGCCACTGTGAGTACCAACTTGACAGGTGGGTTTGCTAGGAATATGACACTGCTCCAGTCATCTCGGATGGACTACATGGCCCTCATCTAACATGCTTTAGATTCAGAGAGACGGGAGAGCGCAAGCAACCTGTTAACGCGAAGAGATCTTAGAACTACCCAGTCAAAAGCGCCCATTAAGATATAACACGTTTCCTTCCCTAAAAAAATGAACTCCCAATATGGACCATTGCTGTAAGTATGTGGATATTGCTAACTGGAAATCATTTTAGAAAGTTTCAGAAGTAGTGCTCTTTCAGAAAAGAATTATGTTAGACATTTGGTACCACAACACCTATTTTACTTATACGATTGGAAGTTTGGATTTGGGGGTGGGATGCTTGTTTTCCCCTTCAACGATGCTGTTGTTACGTGGTATTGAATTGATCTGGAACTGACAGCAAGGCTCGACACAACAGAATGAAGCCGTAGCCGGTCCTGAGCCATCCTCTGAATTGTGAGGCTTGAGCCCATTGCTGCAGTCACTGTATGAATCCATCTCATTTAGAGTTTCTCTTTTCCCTCCTTCTACTTTACTGAGCACGACGTCCTTTTCCAAGAATTGCTTCTTCCTGCTAACGTGTGAGTGCTTTGCTTCTACGGCAGACTCTGACTCATCTCTTCCGAGGGACATTTGTCTGTCCTTCCAGCAGCCCGGGGTATAGTCAGTATTTGTCATCAACGATTCGTTACCATAAATCAAATTCATTAGTTCTCCTGTCTTCCTTCAATGACACCCTCCCTTAATATTAGTTGCTCAGAATAAAGCTTCATTTCACTTCTCTGTGTTCATTAAGTGCTAATCCATTCCTCCAACTCATTATTATCTGTTTGTGATGGTACACTAAAATGGTTTTGATAGATGACCAGCTTGCTTCTTCATGAAAATATGGCACGCTAGTAAGGCAAAAATGTTCTCAGACTCATGGTGAGTCCATTCTTGCAATCACTGTGGCAAAGTATCTCATTTGAGATCTGTAAGAGTTAGAAGAAAACAAACTTCCAGGGAAAAAATGGAATTGTAATAGATGGAGTAATTTTTTTAATTGGAGGAGAAGTTGTGGCTATATAGAATAATTGTAAATTCATTATTTCTTCCCTTAGGGATTATTTTAAGTATTGGGACAAAATTTAAAATGGAGAAAGTCATTTTAAGTTTTATTTGAAGCTTTCTGTGAACCCATGGATTTCAGTGCCAAGTTTGATATGATAGAAGTTGTCTCACATATTTGTTTATTCTTAGATCGTGTCCTTGAAGCCACTTTTAGCCTCTATGAAAAGCTGTCACACTAACGGTCAAGGTTTCCTCTTTGGAGTTTGGAAAAGATAACAGGGCTGAAGTAACTGTTTGCATACTGTTGCCTTTTCTTGAACTACCCTAACACTTGGGTTTCAATTCTTTGCGTTTTGAGGGAAGCAACCTGCCATTCACTAGTTCTTTTGAAACAAATGTAAATATAAGCTGCAAAGTCAGCCTTTCATAATTGGAATTTCCAAGACCTTTTCATGTAACCAGTAATTCACTACTGTTGGAAAGGAGGACGTTACAGAATCGAAGAATCTCAATACTTTAATTGATACATTCAGCCTACAATTATTGACTACCTACCACTTATGGAATAGCATTTCATTTTTCTGTTTAAAAAAGCAATTGTTTTTTTCTCTATTTAACACCCAGGAATGGGATTTTGGAGCCCTAGTGGAGTATTGGTTATGTGTTGGGCTGCTAACCGCAATGTCAGCAGTCCAAAACCACCAGCCACTCCACAGGAAAAGATGAGGCTTTCTACTCCAGTCAATAGTTACGGTCTCAGAAACCCACAAGTCTCGCAAACTCCCAGAGGGCAGTTCTACCCTGTCCTGTAGGGTTGCCATGAGTCAAAATGAACTTGATGGCTGTGAGTGAGAAAGAGATTTTAGACATAAGCTATTAAATCCAACATTAAAAAATTTCAAGAATCAGAATCATTTTATTGCCCTGCAGGGCAGTCTTTCTCATTTTAAAAAAGGTTACTCTTTTTCCTTCTTTCCTGCAAACAGCAAAGCCACTTGACTTGCATGGTTAGAAAGTTCATTTGAATTGTTTTAATAAAAGGTATAAGAACATGACTGTTTTCTCTGGAAATTTCTCCTAAATCTTAGCTGTTGAACAGTTTGCTGTTTGTTGACCACGATAGCTCAGGTAGTTGGTTATTCATAAGCCCTTAATAAATACCTGATGCTTGCTCAGCTCTGAGTTTTGTGACACCCTGAGAGAGGCTCATATCCATCCAAGATGAACAACAGAATCCTGAAAGGATGTGTACTTTAAAGGTTATGTATCTTTCTGGAGTGGTGCCATCTTCTTACCAAAACAAACAAACAAACAAACAAAAAACCAACAAACCAAACTCACTACCATTGAGTTGCTGCAGACTCATAGCGACCCTGAAGGACAGGGTAGAACTTCCCCCGGGGAGTTTCTGAAAGTCTCGTCTTTCTCCCCAGTTTATTGCAGTTCCATGAAGATGTCAACATCTTCTCCTGGTGTTCTTTGCCCCTGGACATCCTGATCAGGCACATTTCTATTGTGAGATTAACTGAAGGCAGCAGGTTCAGATAACCCTAGATTCATCCTGTTGGACAATATTCTATTGAATATGCTTATAGTAATTAGTAAAGCTCTCTCAGCACAGTCTTCATCTATGAAATAGGGGTCATAATTCTTCCCATCATCTTGCATTGCTATTGTGATTAATGTTAAGATGGCATATGCCTGGCACATAGCAAGCACCATGGTTGTTAGGTAAGGGTTGCATGTCTGTCTGCATTGATACGGAATAACCTTTCCTCCTGCCTTAGTAAATTGGTTCAACCAATGAGTATCAAATCAACCTATTTATAAATATCTAATATAAATCAGGAAGGAAGTCAGCACGTTGCAGTTGGATCTCAGCATTGATGACTTTCGCAAAGTCAATTCTTTTTTTTTCCCCACGTGATGGATACACTGCAGGTTATTTCAGAAACAAGAGCTTACTTCTTTGCTGGTGATGAAGAAGAAGATACGGTGAAACTGCTCTTAAGTATCAACAACTTATAGATAAATACAAAAACATCGATTTCCAATACAGAATATGTGGAAACAATCGTGCATCTACCTATATGTATAGCGTCGTTTTGTAACAAAGCCAGTTGTTGGTTTCCAGGTGTAGGCCTCTTTAATTTTTCTCGACAATAAAGTCATGAAGTCTTTTGTCCTCTCCTTAAGCCACGGATATCTAACCTGGACCACGCAGCACGCTCAGCGCACAGCGAAGCCTAGGACGTTCGCCAGGCTCGCACCTGTCGGCCAGGTCATTGTGACGCAAAAGCTAGGGCCACGTGGAACACCTGCAGGGAAGCAGGGGCGGGGTCAGAATGGGCCGCAAATCCCCGCGGGGGATACCCCAGGAGATGGGGGTCAAGGAAAGAGACCAGGGAGTCGAGAGAGGGAAACTCACTCCCCGCACCCCTGTCCCGCCCCGCCCCAAAGAAGGTGAGGCCAGTGCTCCCCCCGCAAGCCCCGACGTCCCGGCCCGGGGTCTGGCGGGGAGGGCCGGCCCGTCCGGCGTCGCGCGCAGAGGCGGGGGGTGGCGGCAGCTCTGCGGCCACGGTCCCTCCGAGAGGCGCCCAGCGCCAGGCGCCCGCTCCCCTCCGGCCGCCGCCGCGCCCCCCGCGCCGCGCCGCGCCACGCCACTGGGCTCTGCGCTGCGGCGCGCGCGGCCCGGGCTGCGGTTCCGGCGGGCGGGCGGGCGGCCGCGGGCGCAGGAAGGCCGGCTCCCGCGCTCCCTCCGCCCCTTCCCTCGCCTTCAGCTGACGCTGACGTCGGACGAGGGACCTGGAGGGACGCGCTGCTCGCGGCCGGGAGCCTCCCGCGGGCCTGGGCTCCGAGGTACCTGCCCTCCGGGACCGGGGCCGGGGCCGGGGGCGGGCGCGGCGCGCCGGGCGGGCTGCAGGCGGCGGCGGGGGCTGGGGGGCCCCGGGCCGGGCGGGAGGTGGGGGGACCTGAGGGCCGCCGCCTCCTGCTCCGGAGGGGGGACCGCAGCTGCCCCTTTCCCCCCCTCGCCGCCTCCCGCGGGCCTGGGCGGTCCGGAGGGCGCGCGCGGCGCGAGGGCGTGCGTCCGCCTGCAGAAGGGACCCGGGGGCTCCGGGCGCCGACCCCGGTCCGCCCCCGCGCAGGGAGCACGCCCCCGGACGCCACCGCACCCCACCCTCCTCGCCCCCCTGGCAGCCCCGGGCCCAGGCCCCCAGGTCCCTTCTGGGCAGGGACTGGCATCCCAAGTTCACCTGCCGCGGCGCGGCGCCTGACGTTTGCTTTTCCTCCTTCGCCCTCCCGCCTGCCTTGGGCGCGGGCGGCCCGAGCAGATGGGCACCTCGGTGTCACTGCTCATGCCAGGGGGCCTGCGCTGGGCTCCCCGCGGGCGAGGTGCTCAGCGGCCTCGGATCCCACTAAGGCAAGAGTTCCCCAAACAGGCAGGCCCCTGTCAACCTTGACACCCGCGTTTCCTTTGGGTGCTGCTGACTCCGCCTTTCCTGCCTGGAGCTAGATCAGCTCCGGTTTCCTCCAGAAACAGAGCCGTTTTCCTGTCTGCCTTTGCCCAAAGCAGCGCCCCAGCCTCGCCCTTCACCTTTCCCACTCTTACTTAGCTTTGGGTGACCCTCCAGCCCCTCACCTTCTCTAAGGGTGGGGTGGGGGTTGTCTTCAAATTACAAGCGCCTTTCAGCCACCAAAAGGCATTAACTGCCAAGCTGAAGCGAGATAGCATAGGTAATCGGATTCTCTTCTGGCAGATAGCAATAAAAAATGAGGAGGAATAAGAATTGAGCCCATGAACTTGGGTTACAAACTTAATGCAGGAGCGCTGGGAACTTATGAAAATTATCAAGGCCTGAGAGCACCAGTTGGTTTGAGAATGACATTGATATAAAAAGGAAGGCAAATAAGGCCTTGCCATGTAAATTATGACTCATTGCAAACATGCCCCTGCCCAAACGCTTCGGTACCGTCTCAACAGGGAAATGATTGGTTTGGGGGAGTGAGCTAGGAAATGCTGCTTATTCGTTTGAAACCAGTGCTCCAAATAAGCCCTTTCTCGTTAAAACACACACATTCTAAACATGCTTGCAAATGGCTTTTAAAACTAAAGATTGTCTTCTGAAGGTTCAGTATTTTTGAAGTAATATCTTACGTAGAGACGACCATAGGTGTGCTATCAGTTTATAATTCCCATTGTCTATCCTTTCCCCCTCCTGGCAACCCCATGGTGGACAGACGTCAGCTGTGACCTTTCACAAACCAATCACCAGGCCCGTCAGGTGAGCCACGCTGAGTGGACTTAAACTGCCAAACTGGGGCAGTAGTCAACCGCTTAACTATTTGCACCACTTACAATTTCCTTATAATCCAAAATAGCACAGAGATATAGGCACATATTTTAATATCTAAATATGAATACATCTATGTAAAATAATATCAATTTAATATATTTATATCAATATAATGCATACTATCTTTGATTATATCTACACAGACACAAACATTCAAAACATGGGAAATGGAAATAAAAGATAATGGAAGCGTCCCACAAACTTGGGAAGCATATTTTGCAAGACATGCGGCTTTCAAACTGTAGCTTTCAGTATTACATAAACCTACTGCACTCAAGCCTCTTCTGACTCAGCGCGAACCTGTTAGGACAGAGTAAAACTGCCCCTGTGGGTTTCCAAGACTAACTTTTTACCGGAGTAGAAAACCTCATCTTTTTCTCATGGAGGAGCTGGTGGTTTTGAACTGCTGACCCTGAGGTTAACAGGCCAATGTGTAACCCCTTATACTAGTTTTCAAAAAGAAGGAAAACAGCAAAACCCTGTCCCTCAGGCACTTACTCAATGACAGGTGATCCCATGTATTACTAAGCATGGTGATCCATGCATTATAAAGTAGAGCTCCATTGGGCTTTCTCAGGTGGCATCTTTATGGAATTAGACGCCCAGACCTTTATTCTACAGTGCTGCTGCATGGGTTTGAATGGCCAATGTTTAGGTTGGTTGGAAAATGCAAACTAATAGCACCATCCAAGAGCCTTACAATTTTTCCGTGTCCTAATTGAGCCCAGCAACTAGGAACTTGTATGCAGCTGGCTACGTTTATGATCAATCCATTCACAAGGAGTGCCCTTTGGTAAATCTGCATGACCAGAGTTTTGGGAACTGTGTCAGCTCACTGGTGTCCAGGAGGCAACATAGAGCCCAAACAGATTAACATTTTCCCTCCTCTCACATCCTGAATCTGCCTCTGTCTTGCATCAAACTTGAAAACTAAGAGAGGAAAAGACAGGTTTTTTTGGACACACAAGTCGTTATATCCTATACCCACGCAACCCTGTGTAGCTCCGGGGAGGAAGTAAGAGGCCGCATGGGCTTTGGGTTTTGATGGAGCAGGATTGGAACTCCAGCTCTAACACCTTACTCGCCGTGTAACCATGAACACGTTACTTAAGCTCTTCAGTCATCTTCCCTTAGTGTCTGTGGTTTGGTGCTGTCAACTCAGTCCTGGCCCCATGACCCCATGGGACAAAGTACAACAGCCCTCTAGGTTTGTTTGTTTTTTAGCTGTTATCTGTAGAGGACCAGTTGTCAGGCCTTTCTCCCGTGGAGCTGCTGGGTGGGTTGGAACCACCAAACATTCAGGGAAGAGCCAAATGCTTAACCATTGCACCACTAGGGTAGGAACAGCTGCCTGGGAGGTTATAGTGGGGATTCGATACTATGTGTAACTGCAGTTACACATCCCACATTAAGTGTGTGCGCGCTATTTGTATCTGGCTAGGATACTACTACCTCACCTGTGCTAGGCTTTCTTTTCTGATTTGCTTTTGAGTATGTAAAGTGACTTTGTACCAACACTGAAAGCAGGCTTTTGAGAAAATATCCCCTGACCTGGGAAAATATAATCTATAGTCTGGCAACAAAGGATAGCTACTTTCTTGTGGTGGGCATTGATCTTCCAAGTCCTAGTGACTCTGCGTCAGAGGCCCAGTGGCATTGGCTTCCCCTCGAAGTTGTCTCCCAAATGTCCAGGCCCCTCTAGACACACTGATTTTGAATCTACATTTTAACAAGATCCCAAGGTTACTCACGTGTATATTAAAGTATGGAAAATGTTGCTCTAACCTGATATTAAGCTTAAAGATGCAAAATCTCATGGTTTAGTGTCCAAATGAATCAAGTTAATGCTTGCAAACGTGGATCTCTGGCTGAGACCCCCTTCTGCTGTTCATCAGTGCCTTGTGTGGTTCAGGGCACCCCCACCACTTTGAAATCGTGCCCCCAACTTTGTATCTCTCTGCCCCATGCTTTAAACTGGACCTCTGCTCTCTTCCACGACAAAGCATTTGGGTAAACATCTGATTTGATCTTCTACCCTATGGCAGTCTGGGTAGACAAGAGAAATTCATAAACATACATATGTATATAAGGGAGACGTTTATATACAAGAGGAATTGAACATTGAGAAAACATCCCAACCCAGTCCAGTCCAAGGCCATAAATCTGACATTAGCCCATATGTCTGATACCAATCTATAGTCCTCTTCAGACTCACGAAACACATGCAATGAAGCCAAATGCAGGATGATCACAAGCCAGTGGGTAGAAAGTCTTTAGGTACAGTGGCGTTGTTAGCATCTCAGTGCTGGCAGACTTCCGAGGTCTGGTTGCGTCCATATGGCCTATCTTCTGCAGTGTCTCCCAGGGAGTAGCAGAGAGAGAGAGCGAGAGAGGGGGCTGTCTTATGCCTCCAAGGAGGAAGTACCAGATTTCCCAGAATTCTCAGGAGAAGACCGTGCCCACACAGAAGCCTCATTGACTATGATCTGATTGACAAGCTAGACTCCACCCCTACACTCTTAATCCTCAAAGTGACAATTATATATCTACCACACACACCCTTTGAGTTAAGATGTTATTATAATCCTCTCAATTAAATATAAAAATAATTTACCCTGGATAATGCATATGGTAGAACCGGTTTAGAGCCTAGATAAACCCTCTATAAGTCAGAGTTGACCATGCTCTGATTTCAACATTCCTGCCATGGTTCTCATAAGTACTAAAGGATGGAGAAGAACAGAACGGTTTACCGTAATATCATGTACATGCTTCTGAAATGAAGCCTTCTTTCTGTGTGGCCCTGAGCGGATTACTTCAGGTAACTGCTTTGAGGCTTATGTTTCCTGAGGCATCAAATAGGGATGGCCTCAGGGATGTGTGCGGAGCATACATTTCCGTGTTCAGAGAAGTGGTCGGTTCTCATTCAAAGTGGTTGCTTGCGTCTGATGTAAATGAAACCTGTCTCCATTGCGGTGAAGTCTACGCATTGAGACTTTGTGCACGTTGGAGTAGGAGTGTTATGGCAAATGAATTCCCTGGTGGCCTTTTGTCTTAAAGGTTTGGGTTGTTTTTTGTTTGTTTTTTTCAAAACAGTGGTAGTGATTTCTCCCCAAACCCTGAGTATTTACCTTTGCCCTAGATTTTCTGTTACTTTTGTCTAGGTTGATTGGCATTTCCTGCTTAAGCTATAAACAATTTAATGGGTTTGATCATTTTTGCCCAGTCGATAGCCTGTCATGAGATTGGTATGAACTATGGAAATGAGTTGACTATAGCCTAATATGCAAATGGAGTATCTGTACCCTACCAAGATTGGTTATTGTGTGGCTCCTGCCGGGCAGAGCCATGGCTAGAAATTGATAAGAAGTTATATCTATATATTCACAGAGGTTTTTCATGTAGAAAGGAGCAGGTAGAAGAAAAATAGCAAGAATAAAAAAGGGAGAAGCAGTAAAGAAAGAGGAGGCAAGGAACCTTTAGAAGAAGAATAAGACCTCGTGGTCACACAGGCTGTGTGCTTCGTCCCTGTGGGCTTTGTTGCTTCTCAGCTAGATGGCTGCTTGTTTACCTTCAAGCCTTTAAGAGCCCAGATGCTATATCTTTTGATAGCTGGGCACCATCAGCTCCTCACCACGTTTGCTTATGCACACGTTTGTCTTCAGCGATCATTTCGGGAAGGTGGGTATCATGGAATGACCATTTAGCTGAGCAAAGTGTTCTTGTATTAAGGGAATGCACACGAGGAGGCCCAGTGTCCACCTGCTATTCTACTACTAAACCTATAAATATATGCACATAGGTCTATTTTCCCCATAATCATAAATATATTTACATATGTATATGTCTGTATTTAGGCCTCTGTGTATGCCCTTTGCCTCCTACTCCTTTCCTCTATTTCCTTATGCTTTCCTCCTGTCCCACTACCATGTTCAGCCTTCCTTCTAGTTTCAGTAATTCCTCTTAATTACATTTCCCTTGGTCACTCCCTACCAGTCCCCCCATCCCCTCCCTGCCACTGGTTTAGAACCACTCGTTGTTCCCTTGTCCCTGGGTTGGTCAACACCTCCTCACGTCCCCCACCTCCCACTCTGCCATGTCTCCCCCCACTCACCCCCAACATTGGTCCCAGTTGTTTTCTTCTCTACATTATTTATCCAGCCTATCTTATCTAGATAGACCTGCAGATAATAATATGTGCATAAAATTCTACCTTGCAAACCTGGTTAGACCAGAGGATACACAGCAGTGCAGATGGGAACTGGAAACACAGGGAATCCAGGACAGATGAACCCCTCAGGACCAGTGGTGAGAGTGGTGATACTGGGAGGGAGGAGGGAAGGGGGTGCGAAAGGGGGAACCTACTACAAGGATCTACATATAACCACCTCCCTGGGGGATGGGCCACAGAAAAGTGGAAGAAGGACGATGCCAGGCAGTGTAAGATATGATAAAACAATAATTTAGAAACTATCAAGGGATATAATAAAATAATAATTTATAAACTATAAGGGAGGGGGAGCAGGGAGGGAGGGGTGGGGAGGAAATGGGGAGCTGATTCTAGGAGCCCAAGCAGAAAGTGAAAATTTTGAGAACAATGAGGGCAACGAATGTATAAGGGTGCTTTTACACAATTGATGCATGTGTGAATTGTGATAAAAGTTGTATGAGCCCCAATAAAATGATTTTTTTTAAAAGCAGAATATAGTAAGTCTAGGGCTAAAGATAGCAAGTGGCCCAGGGGCCGATGGTACTGACAGGCTTAGAAGGAACCCTAGGTGACAGGCAGCAGGCCCAGAACAGCTGGTCCTGAGGGAGCTGAGAGGAGCCTGTTTGCGGTTGGGGGCGGGGAGAGGGTGCAAAAGGAACCTGCCCTGGAGACATGTCCCGAAGAAGGGAGACTTTGCTTACATGCTTCAGGACCCCGATCCTGAGTTGTGCGCTGTTACTTACTAACAAACTGCTAACTCTAAGTATGCTCTGTGAATTCTGTGTGGATATTTCAAACCCAGAAGAGAAGAGAAGTAGAGAGTGCCATGGGAGGGACAGTTGGTGCCAGAGCTGGTGACAGACTTAGAGAGCGGAAGCATGTCTGACCTTTACCTTGTAGGGATAGGGATCTGCCTTGGACTGACCTTGATTTACATGATCGCCTCCTAAGTTAGACAGGGTCTGACAGTACGACTGCTAGCCTTTCACATCTGTGTTTGGAAGGATTTTCAATGGCTACTTGGTTAGAAGTAGACCGCCAGGCTTTCCTAGGCACCTCTGGTTGGACTGGAACTTCTAACCTTTTAGTTTATAGCTGTATTGCACTAGTCATTTGTACTACCGTGAATTCCAAGCCCAGTGTGAGAGAATGAATTCATGAGAGGCTGGGGGTGATGGCTACATTGCTGATGCAAAGGTGCCTCGGGCTTCCATGCAAATGTGTTGACTCCTCAAACCCAGACCCTACCTTGCCTTCAAGTAATAAACAACCTAGTGAGAGACGTAAACATTTCACAAGAGCAGGGCTGGAGGCAGCACATGGCGGTAGTGAAGCCCACGACAGAGGTACCTGATCCAGACAGAAAAGATGGAGGACAGCCTGAATCTTTCATGAGAGAGGAGACCCGTGAGATGAGTCTTAAAGGACCAATAGATAAAAAAGGTTTGGGAATGAAGAAAGTATGCCCAACAAAAGTACCCATATGTGCATGACTTGAGAGGTAAGGCAGAAAATACCGGCCAGTAATCTGTAATTAGCTCATAGTGGTCTTAGAAGCGGAATGGTCAGAACGATATTTTTTAAGCCACAATACTTTTAGAAAGTAAAACACTAAACCAGAAAGAATGTCAGGACAAAAGTTGTCAACTGGAATAGTCTTGGATAAGCAGAGAAGTGGCTACCAGAGATGCGAGAGAAATCAAGTGTTGAAGTTGGACCGCTCAGGGGTCGCAGCATGGTAATCGGTATACACAACAGCACATCAACACAGATACCACAACAAGAATGACATGGGTTGCAAATGGAGAGAGAAGTTTGATATGCTGATGAGGTATCCTACAGAAATCACAATAAAGAGATAGAAATGTGGGCCTGGTGCTCTAGAGAGTTGTTGAATTTGGGAAGATGTGGGCACAGCATGAAGGGACCCAGGTGGTGGTACTACAGAGTAAGCATTGGACTGCCAGCTGCAAAGTCAGCGGTTCAAACCCTCCAGCAGCTCTGCAGAAGAAAGATGAGGCTATCTGCACTTGTGAAGATGTACAGACTTAGAAACCCTGGACAGCATCCCTATAAATTGAAATCAACCCACTGGCAGTGATTTTTGTGTGGGGAGTGGGGGATGTGTCCCACAGCTTTGTTGGTTGGGTTCAGTTGCAGAGAGAACAAGTAAAGTGTGATAGAGGTTGGAGTGTTATGGATTACTAATCTCTGAGATGTGGGCAGAGAAGAGGAGCCACTAAGCAAAATTGGAAAGGATCAGAAGTACAGAAAACATTTACCTAGAGACCTAGGAAGGAAAGCATTTCAAGAAGGGGAAGTGGGTAGTCAAAGGTCAAGGGGATGGGATGTGAGGTGGACCCTTAACGCAAAATTCCCCCTGGCTTGTGGAGAAAAGCTCAGAGCGCTTGACTGTGAAATAAAGGAGTTGAGAAGGCCTGAGCTAGGAGTCCAAATCGACTCGACGGCAATGAGTTTGGTTTGGAAGTCAGTTCCAGGTGCCCTGGTGGCATAGTGGGTTACTTATTGGACTGCTAACCATGAGGTCAATAGTTCAAAACTGACTTGCAGCCGCTTTGCAGGAGAAGGATGAGGCAGTTGGGTTCTGTCTTCGAAGGTCACCAGGCATCAGAATAGATTTGACGGCAGTGCACTCCTTGGAGAGGTCAGTGCCAGCTCCCAGCGACACCGCATGTCGCCGAGCAGTAGTTTCCTGCAGACAGAGGAGATTTCCAGGCCTTCCTTGCAAGGTGCCTGCCTCCTGGGGAGCTCAAACCATAAACTCTCAGAGACTCCAGGACAGAAGAAGAAAATGGTGGCTAGAGGGCAAGTTGATTGACCTTCAAGTGGAAGAATAATCTATGTTGCTAGAAATTAGAGGAAAGACCACCGTATTTGGTAGAGAGTCAGTGCATTTTATAGGGAGCCACGTGAGGCCAGATAGCCAAAGTTGACTCGGCAGAGGTCAAAGTCTGCAGCAGAATCATGGATTGGCAGGCTTTTATTTCCTATTGAAAAGACTACTGAGAGATGAGCTACACTGGCATTAAAACATTGACCTCAGGAATGCCATTTAGTTCTTTGATGCTTGATAACTGATCCCTTTGGCCACCTGTGAGCACACAGGTTGTGTGCTTCTTCTGTGTGGACTTGTTGCTTCTGAGCTAGATGGTCACTTGTTTACCTTCAAGCCTTTAAGACCCTACATAGACGCTATATCTTTTGATAGCCAGACTCCATCAGCTTTTTTTTACCGCAATTGCTTATTCACCTGCTTTGTCTTTAGTGATCGTATCAGGAAGGTGAGCATCATGGAATGCCAGTTTAATAGAACAAAGTATTCTTTCATTGAGGGAGTACTTGAGTAAAGGCCCAATGTCCATCTGCTACCTTAATACTAAACCTATAAATATATGCACATAGATCTATTTCCCCATCATCTCTAAATATATTTATATATGTACATGCCTTTATTTAGACCTCTATAAATGTCCTTTGCCTCCTAGCTCTTTCCTCTATTTCCTTTTACTTACCTCTTATCCCACTATCATGCTCAGCCTTCATTTGGGTTTCAATAATTCCTCTGGGTTACATTACCCTGACCACACCCTACCAGACCTCCAAAAATCATATCATTGTGTGCTCACCTCCCTGATACGATTGCTGAAGACAAATGGGTGCATAAGCAAATGTGGTAAAGAAAGCTGATGGTGCCTGGCTATCAAAAGATATAGCATCTAGGTCTTACAGGCCTGTAAGACCTGTACACTGGTACAGATAGGAATTGGAAGCACAGGGAATCCAGAACGGATGATCCCTTCAGGGCCAGTGCTGAGAGTGGCGATACCAGGAGGTGGAGGGAGGGTGGGGTGGAAAGGGGAAACCGATTACAGGAATCTACATAGAACCTTCTCCCTGGGAGGTGGACAACAGAGAAGTGGGTGAAGGGAAATGTCAGACAGTGTGTGATATGACAAAGTTATAATTTATAAATGATCAAAGGTTCATGAGGGAGCAGGGAGCTGAGAGGGAGGGGGAAATGAGGAGCTGACGCCACCAAGGGCTTAAGTGGAGAGCAAATGTTTTGAGAATGATGAGGACAATGAATGCACAAATGTGCTTTGTGCAATTGATGTATGTATGGATTGTGATAAGAGTTGTATGAGCCTCCAATAAAATGATTTAAAAAAAAGAAGAGGCAAAATAAAATTAAAATGGATTTGGGGAAAAAAAAGAAATGTCATTTTGATCATTTGAGGGAACCATTAAGCTGTAGATGGTAACGTGCTCCTGTGCACACTGTGCAGCTCAGCTGTGGAAGCATTCATTGGTCATAGCTTTGCTTGTACTGGGAATAACACCCCCCCACCCACCCACTGTCCCCTTCCCTGATGCTCACTCCCACCACCAGTCTGGGTGGATTCATGCCCATCAGCCTTTTGGTGGTGTGGAGAGCCTAGTGCTTAACTCTTGGCGCCACCCAGGGATGCTTACAACTCCTCCCCAAAATCTGAGCCAAATGTCCTTCCTCCCCATTCTCCCAGTTTCTGCCACAGTGAAAAATAGTCTCTCTCAGCCAGATGGGTTGTAGTTTTAATGTCTGCTCTTGAATCATGTGGTTACATACTGCAACCTCATCAAGGTTCAACCAGGGCAAATTAGAGGGGAATTGGTGAGTGCTCATATTTTTTGTTGCTTAAGAATTAGATGCCAACCTCAACAGCAGGCCTACATCTGAGCAGGGAGACAGTGTCTTCAGGTCTGTCCGACAGAGTAACCCTGCTCCTCCCTGACTCTCTTCCTTAGCATTGTGATGTAAAAATTAGGATCTGGCTCTGGGACCTGGTAACTTTGAGACCTGGTAACCAGCTTCTTTGAGCTGACCTTATTTCTAAAGGCTTATCTCCTTTGTCTTCCTTGGGAAGATACGATTTGGCGAAACACATTCTTGTCAAGTTTTGCTGACAATAACAAGATTTCATGTTTTGCCTTTGTTATTATCATCCTCAAAATTCATAAGCAACTTTAATATTTTCTCTTTGCTTATCTCTCAAGGCAAAATGGACACAGAACCATTAAAGCACTGAAGACAAAATTCTTTCTGGACTTGTTTCCTAAGTTTCTCACGTTGAAAATGGAACAGTAGTTTCTTTTGCAAAACCATGAACTTTATTAGCTCATCATAAACTCTACTGTGTTTTATAGAGAAATTCTACTTTCCAGCAGGTTAAAAATCTCGGAATCCTGGAAGGTCCTTTTATAGATCCCTTGAAAATATCTCTGACGGTTTGGTGTTGGGCTGTTTACTATCAGGTGCGTGCTTCAAGCACACCAGTCACTTCTCTGGAGAAAGAGGAGGCTGTCAGGTCCCATAGAGATACACGGTCTCAGAAATCCTACAGTCAGAATCTATTCAGTGGTCCTAGGTGTGGAGTTTGTCAAACATCAAGGGTCTGCTGGACCTGGAAATTATGTCTATATGTCTATCTAGTCCTGTCCTGCACTGTCCAGTTTTATGGCCACTAACCACAAAAGGAGCTCTGGGGGCATGGGAGGAAGATGAAGCTTTCTACACCCAGGTAGATGTACAGTCTCTGAAACGCAAAGGGCAGTGGTGTTCTGTTCTGTAGGGTCACCGTGAGTTGGAATTGACTTGAGGGCTGTGAGGTGGTTTCTTTGTTTAACCACATAAGATGATTGAGCATGTAAAATGTGGCTAGCATAAATTGAAATAATTTCTAAGTGTAATTTCGAAGACTTGTACATAGAGAATGTAGACTGTACTAATTTTATATTGATTGGATGTTAAGATAATACTTTAGCTATATTGGATTAACTAATATTAAAATTAATTTGTCATTTCTTCTTACTTTTTTAATCTGGCTATTAGGACCTTTAAGATTACATAATGACTCAGCATATTTATACGAGGCAGGGCTGATGTGGTCCTACAAGCTCCTTGAGGCCGAGGACAGTGCCAGGCTCACATGAAGTAGGTGCTCAGGATCTATTTGATAAACAACTGTTTGAACTGGAAAGAATAACTTGATGAGGATTATGAGGATTTCTTTTTGTATCATTGTATTGGGGGCTCTTACAGATATTATAACAATTCATAAATCAAGTGAACTTGTACATATGTTGCCATCATCATTTTCAAAATACTATCTTTCTACTTCAGCCCTTTGATAACAGATCCTCTTTTTTTTCCTCCCTTGCCCACCCTACCACCTTGTGAGCCTTTAATAAGTTATATATTATTATTCATATATTACACCAACCTCTGTATCCCTTCACCCACATTTCTGTTATTCATCCTCCTCAATGGGGCTTATACATCCATCATTGTTATCAGTTCCCCCTTATTTCCTACCCCCACTCCCCCTTCCTCCCCATACCCTTATGGAATTGCTACTCCTATTACTGTTTCTGAGGGGTTTATCTGGCCTGGATTCTGTGTGTCAAAAGTTCTAATCTGTACCAATGTACATACTCCAGTCTAGCAGGATTTGTGAGGTAGAACTGGGGTCATGATAGTGAGGAAGGAAGCATTAAAGAACTAGAGGAATATTGTGTGTTTCATCAGTGCTACGCTCCACCCTGAATGAATGGTCTCTTCCATGCGTCCCTTCTATGGGGGGATGTCCAATTATCAACAGACAGGTGGTGGGTCTCAACTCTGGCCCCTCTCCTTCACATCGAAATAATTGTTTGTTTCTGGTCTTCTGATACCTGGTCCCATTAAGACCTTGTGATCACAGGCTGGTGTGTTACTTTGACATGGGCTTTGTTGCTTCCCTGCTAGGTGGTTGCTTGTTTAACTTCAAGCCTATAAGACCCAGATTCTATATGTTTTAGTAGCTGGGCACCATCAGCTTTCTTTACCATATTTGCTTATGCACACATTATGTCATCAGTAATCTTGTCAGGAAGGTATTACACAGTGCCCAGTTATTAGAACAAAGTGTTTTTGCATTGAGGGAAGACTTGAGTAGAGGCCCAAACTCTACTCAAGTACTCCCTCAATGCAAGAACACTTTTTATTAATACCCTGGCATCCCGGGATGCTCACCTTCCCAACACAATTGCTGAACACAAAATGGGTGCATAAGCAAATTGGTAAAGAAAACTGATAGTGCCTGACTATCAAAAGATAGAGCATATGGGGTCTTAAAGGCTTGAAGAAAAACAAGCAGCCATCTAGCTGAGAAGCAACAAGATCCACATGGAAGAAGCACGCCAGCCTGTGTGATCATAGGTGTTGATAGGATCAGGTATCAAAGACTCAGAACAAAAAAATCATATCACTGTGAATGAGGAGGAGTGCAGAGTGGAGACCCAAAGCCCATCTATAGACAATTGGACACCTCCTTATGGAAGGGTCACAAGGAAGAGGCAGCCAGTCAGGGTGCAGCGTATCACCGTTAAAACACAGCTTTCCTCTAGTTCTTTAATGCTTTCTCCTCCCACTATCATGACCCCAATTCTACCTTACAAATCCAGCTAGACCAGAGCATGTACACTGGTACAGAGAAGAGCTCATAACATAGGGGATCTAGGACGGATACCCCCCTCAGGACCAATAATGAGAGTAGTGTTACCAGGAGGGGAAGGAGAAGGTGGGTGGAAAAAAGGGGAACTGATCACAATGATAGACATATTAACCTCCCCTCTCCCCAAGGGGATGAAAAACAGAAAAGTAGGTGAAGGGAGACAGCGGACAATGTAAGATATGAAAAGAATAATTTATCAAGGGTTCATGAAGGAGGGAAAAAAGTTGAGCTGATACCAAGGGTTCAAGTATAAAGAAATGTTTTGAAAAAGGATGATGTCAACAAACGTGTTTGACACAATGGATGTATGTATGGATTGTGATAAGAAGTGTACGAGCATTGAGGGAGTGTTTGAGTAGAGGCCCAAGGTCCTTCCGCCACCTTAATGCTTGACCTATAAATATGTATATGTATATATGTGTGTATATATATATATATATATATATATATATATATATACCATATTAAATGAAGGGGGAAGTGCAGAGTGGAGACCCAAGGCCCAAGTGTCGGCCAATGGAGATCCCCTCATAGAGGGGTTTAGGAGAGGAGATGGGTTAATTAGGGTGCGAGGTAGTACCGATGAAGAACACAGCTTTCCCCCAGATCCTGGATGCTTTCTCCCCCTAACTACCATGATCCGAATTCTACCTTGCAGGGCTGGATAGGGCAGAGGTTGTACACTGGTACATATGAGGGCTGGAGGTACAGGGAATCCAGGGTGGATGATACCTTCAGGACCAAGGGTGTGAGGGACGATGCTGGGAGAGTGGAGGGTGAGTGGGTTGGAAAGGGGGAACTGATTACAAGGATCCACATGTGACCTCTTCCCTGGGAGAGGGACAGCAGAGAAGGGGGGAAGGGAGACTCCGGATAGGGCAAGATATGACAAAATAACGATGTATAAATTTCCAAGGGCACATGAGGGAGGGGGGAAAGAGGAGGGAGGGGAAAAAAAAAGAGGACCTGATGCAAGGAGCTTAAGTGGAGAGCAAATGCCTTGAGAATGATTGGGGCAGGGAATGTATGGATGTGCTTTATACAATTGATGTATGTATATGTATGGATTGTGATAAGAGTTGTATGAGTCCCTAATAAAATATAAAAAAAGAAAAGAGGAGAAAAAAATGATTAGGGCAAAGACTGTACAGATGTGCTTTATACAATTGATGTATATGTATGAACTGTGATAAGAATTGTATGAGCCCCAATAAATTGTTAAAAAAAAAAAAGAAGTGCATGAGTCTCCAATAAAATGATTTTAAAAAAAGAAGCCCAGGAAGGAAAAAAAGTGGGGGGGGGCCTTTTTGAACTTGCACATTCTACTAAAATTTAGCCCTAAAATGGCAAGCATTTAATATTAATGCCCCAAGACTCACTCCGATTAAGAGTTACTAAAATAGCTTCTGAGCTGAGTTGCCTCGATGCACTGAGAACACCAGGCTCTAAAGTGCTGGAAAGCCCTTTGTCTTGAGAGACAGTAGCTTCTGCTGTCAAGAAAGGCAGCCATGTTCTGGTTGGGGACCAGTCACAAGCAGCACTGCCCCCAAGGAAACGCTGCCACGGAATGCAGCCATTCTGGCCAGCCCACACTCACGGCGTGGTCCCGTCTGTCCGTCCGCACTAGGGGAGTCAGTCTAACTGCCCACCCCTCGGCGTCAGTCTGTTTGATGTGGTGGTGGAAGAGCTTGCTAGCTTTCGCTGAGATGTTGAACAGACTCTTGTGCACAGGTTCCCTCCAAGGAAGTATTCTGCTGGTAGAGCATGGGGACACTTGAGGGGACCAAAGACAGCATTTTGACGAAATATGAAGTGGCTGAGGACAGGGGGAAGATGGGAGGAGAGAGCGGAAACCGATCACAATGATTGACGTATAACACCCCTCTCCCCAGGGTGATGAACAACAGAAACATGGGAGAAGGGAGATAGCAGATGGTGTAAGTTATGAGAATAAAAGTAATTTATAATTTATCGATGGTTCACGAGGGTGGGAGGGTGGGGGAAGGTGGAAAAATGAGCTGACACAAAGAGCTCAAGTAGAAAGAAAATGTTTTGAAAAAGGATGATGGCAACATTTGTACAGATGTGTTTGACATGATAGATGTATGGATTGTTAGAAGAGCTGCGAAAGCCCCCAATTTAATGATTTAATTTTTTAAAAAGTAGAGGCCCAAAGTCCATTTGCTACCGTAATACTTTAACATATACATATATGCACATAGCCCAATACCCCTATCTTTATATATTAATGTATTTACATATATACACGTGTATGTTTATAGCTCTCAATATAGCTTTTACCTCCTAGTCCTTTCCTCTATTTCCTTTTACTTCCCTTCTTCCCCACTATCTGGTTTCCTTCATTCCACTCCTAGTAGTTCTTCTCACCTACATTACAATTGATCAATCACCAGGCACTCAGCACCCTCCTCACTGTTGAATTTAGATCCCTTGTTGTTCCCCTGTCCCTGAGTTTGTTGGCTTCCCACCTCCTCTTCTCCTATGCTTCTCAGAACCATTGGCCTTGTTGCTTTCTCCTTGGGATTGTTTATCCCGCCTATCTTAGATAAACAGATATCAATTCAAAAAGGTGTGTGGGGGGCGGGGGAAAGCCTATAAACAGTTCCTGGTCTATCTGCTGACTTTTGTGAATGTCCCCCAGCCAGGTCAGGCGAGGTGCCAAGTACTGCCCCCTGAGTCAGAAATCTCTTTTCAGGATTATGAGGATTTCTTTCAGTGGTGACGTTAACACGGAATTTGAAAGATGATAGCATATGATGAGATGGATTATGTCAGGAGGTCGGGTGTTTATTAGTCGTCCCTCCTGTGTGTGCCTGGAGCAGACAGGGAAGAGACATGAGCTCAGCAATAGCTGCCTTCTAATCAGCCACTCAGCTGAGCCCTGATTTTGGTCTTTTCTCTCAGGCCGTATCATCCAGCAGTTTAACATCCATTTCCAGAAAGGATTTTCCTGGGGTCCATTTGCTTTTTCAGACTTTAGTGTGCTTTGCATTGCAAATCCTGATACACAGTTAGATGCCCAGATCCATTCCTGCAGATTCTTGCTCAGTGGGCAGGGAATGGACCCAGCAATATGCATATTTTACACCAGAAGATTCTAAGACAAATGGTCCATACACCGTATTTTGATCATAATCACAAGGAAAGACACCTCAACCTATAGCACCGTGATTTGGTAAGAGCCTGAAATCTAAGTAGAGGGAGCTGTAGGCGCAGTGAATATTAGCTATTACACTATTAGAAACTTGAGTTGTTATTCATCAAAGAGTAATCCGCTATCCAATGTAGTGAACAGGGGAATCAAACTGAGGATAAGCGTATAATGCTTGTTTTCTTTGCACAACTTCTTTCTATGCGAGGTTTTGGTTTTGAGCTAATTGGACTAAGACCGCATTTGCAGTGCGGCTGTGTGGGTGGAGAAAGGACTGGAAGCTTGTGGCCTCTCCACAGTTGTCCTGAGTGAAGGACAGTGCTGATTCATCATGAATGGCACTGCCAGAGCCACTTGCCCAAATGCCTGGATGCCCTCTGTGGTGCCAATAGCGGGCAAATTTCCCTGCCTTTCTTTCCGAATACCTCGAATGTCACGTTTTCATGTCATTTCCTTCAAGCCGGGCCCAGCTCTAATAAGTTCAGGGATGGCCCCTTTCTGAGGCCAGGGGAGGAAGGTGGATTCTCGTGCTGAGCTCTTCCTTCAACGGCCAGCAGTTCGTGCCCGGCCTGAGGTCCTTGAACTCGTCTGTGGGCACTGCACTCTCCTGGGTCTGGTGCGCACCTGCGGGCTGTGTGGCTGGGCTGGCTGAGCCTGCCAGGGCGTGCGCTTGCTTCTGAGTGGGGCAAGTGGACTGACGGACATTAGTGAGTGACTTTGGTGTTAGGAACGAAAGGAAAAATATGATGAGGCTAGGAGAGGCATGGCTATAACAATCATGTTTCTCTCCTGTGGTCTCCCATGGCAGCCTGTGGACGTGTTTGCTTTTCCTTGTGCCCTGATTTGGTGTCTTAAAAGGTGGATTGTGCAGTAATTCAAGCCCATAAGGAGACATACAGCTATAATACACTAAAATACTCAGTAACTAAGAGAACAACTGAAGTCTCTCAGAGCCCTCTCAGATCACATTCCCAGCTCTCCCCTACGGCAGTAATGCTACCCAGAATTTAGTGTTCATCACTCATAAGCAGCTCTTGACTCTATTTCTTTACATCCCCAATAACTTACGCTGCTTTTTGTCATGTTTGGAAACTTTATGCAAACAGTATGTTTACGTATTCTCCCACAACCTGGTTTTCTCATCCAAACTCTGCCTGATGACTTACTCAGTTGAGACGGTCCCTTCCAGTGTTACCTAACTAAGGCATCCTAGTGGGCCAGTGGTGAAGGCTGTTGCTCACTGAAAGACAGTGGCATCTCCGAACCCACCAGCAGCTCTCGGGAGAAAGGTGTGGCTGTCTGCTTCCATCAACACTGACAGTCTTGGAAGCCCGATGGAGCAGTTCTACAATGGCCTGTGGGTCACCAAAGAGTAGGAAACAACTCAACGGCAATTAGTTTAATTTGGATTCATTTTGCTTATCTAGTTCAACTATTTTTCACACCTCTGTGCCGTACAATAAAATATCATTTGGCAGCTCTCTGCTCCTCCTCGTGGGACAGACAGCTGCCTCTCCGGTTGCTGTGCAGTCCCAGCCGCATTCCGAGACACGATAGTGAAGGTCGGAGTGAACAGATTCAGCCGCACTGGGTACCTGGTCACCAGGACTTCTTTAATTTCTGGCAAAGTGGATCCTGTTGCCATCAATTACCCCTTCATTGATCTGCACTACATGGTCTACGTTTTGCAGTATGATTCCACCCACAGCAAGTTCAATGGCATTGTCAAGGCTGAGATGGGAAGGTTATCATCAATGGGAAGGCCATCACCATCTTCCAGGAGCGTGATCCCGCCAACATCAATCTATCAAGAGGCCGGTGCCAAGTATGTCGTGGAGTCCACTGGTGTCTTCACCACCATGGAGAAGGCTGGGGCTCACTTGAAGGGTGATCAGCTCTGCCCCTTCTGCCGATGCCCCATGTTTGTGATGGGCGTGGACCATGAGAAGTAGGACAACTCCCTCCAGAGTGTCAGCAATGCCTCCAGCAACCACCAACTGCTTAGCCCCCTGGCCAAGGTCATCCATGACAATTTTGGCGTTGTAGAAGGACTCATGACCAAGTCCATGCCATCACTGCCACCTAGAAGACCGTGGACGGCCCCTCTGGGAAACTCTGCCGTGATGGCCATGGGGCTGCCCAGAACATCATCGCCGCTTCTGGTGGCGCAGCCAAGGCTGTGGGCAAGGTTATCCCAGAGCTGAATGGGAAACTGACTGACATGGCCTTCCATGTCCCCACCCCCAATGTGTCCATCATGGATCTCATCTGTCATCTGGAGAAAGCTGCCAAATACAATGACATCAAGAAGGTGGTGAAGCAGGTGCCCGATGATCCCCTAAAGGGCATCCTGGGCTACACTGAGGACCAGGTTGTCTTCTGTGACTTCAAAAGTGACACCCCCCCCACTCTTCCACCTTTGATGCTGGGGCTGGCATTGCCCTCAATGACCACTCTGTCAAGCTCATTCCTGAGACATGACAGTGAATTTGGCTACAGCAACAGGGTGGTGGGCCTCATGGTCCACATGGCCTCCGGGGAGTAAGAGCCCCTCTGGACCACCAGCTCCAGCAACAGCACTAGAGAAAGAAAGGCCCTCCGCTGCTGGGGAGTCTTTGCCCCCAATTCAATCCCCCAACACACTGAGAATATAACATCCCGACCCCCTGAAGGAAGGGGAGGGGCTTAAAGAACCCAACCTCATCATGTACCATCAATAAAGTACACTATACCCAGCAAAAACAAAAAAAACATTTGGCTCCTAAAATGCAACTAGAAATAGCTTAGCTTAAATCATTTTATAAAAGTGGCAAATTAATGTATAATTTAGTATAGTGTGTAACTATTAAACATTTGTTTTATTTCAGGTTGTAATATAACTTATCCTCTCATGCTTTTTCCCTGCCCCTTCTCCCCAAATCATCAGCAGTAAAAAAAGAAGAAGGAAAAAGCATGTCAGGACGCAAATGGTAAGTGATTGATACTCTTTCAGAATTGAGAGCGTCTACTGAAAGGAGAGGGGACATGCCACATCCTGAGTTAAATGTCTATTGAAGGCAAAGCCAAGGGTCACATGAGCGACAAAATATTCTGCACTTTGCCTCAAAACTCACTGCCATCGAGTCATGGCCAACTCATCGTGACCCTAGTGGGACAGGGTGGAACTGTCTCTGTGAGTTTCTGAGACTGCAACTGTTTGTGTAAGTAGAAAGCCTGTCTTTCTTCTGAGGAGCGGCCATGGTGCAGACTCCTGGCCCTGGGGATTGCAGTTGAACTTGTAACCACTACGCACGCACCAGGGCTTCTATGTCATCAAGTTCAATATCCCTACTAAATGTCATGTGAAAGCCAAGAGCCAACCATGTCACAAACTGTGACCCACAATGCACTGGGATGCTAACCACATCAGTGGGAGAAAGATGAGGCTCTGTTCTCCTTTAAGATGTCAACGCTCAGAAACCCACAGCAGTCATTCCACTGCTGTGTCCCACAGGTTCACGATGTGGTGGAATCAACTTGAGGTCGTGAGTCTGGTTGCTTTTTTTAAAATGATTTCTAATGAGTGCTTTTACGGAAAAAATGCCATCTTGAGAAGTGGAGGGCTTTTTGATGCCACGAGCATTAAGACACTGTATTGCCATTGTATGTGCGTCTTCTAACATTGAGGTGAGGCGCGCTAGGTGGATTTCATATAGTATATAGCTCTACAATAACTTGCATTCTGCAGCCAAACACAACTCAGACTCATTTCATGGCCACCCCAGAGCTAATAGCACGTTGTTACCTCCAGTGTTTCTAAATTCTTTTAAACCCATGATCCATCAAGCAAATCATTTTTTTACTTTTTTTATCCTGGAAAACAGTGTTTTCATGTTCAAATAAACAATGAATTAAAAGAAGAAATTTAATTTTCGGTCCTTTTCCACTCAGCCAAGCCTAAGTCATCTCTATATCAAACGACAAACTTCAAAAGAAGTTTAGCATGTGTAAAAATGTAATGAGCTTATCAAGGTAATGCATAGAGGCTGAGGGGTTTCATTTCCCTTAGAAGCCCCATTGACTGTTCTCTGAGAGTTTTTTGTTTTCTTTTGTTTCCTTCCTGCCTCATTCTACCAATGGGAGAGCTCCGTTCAGGCAACAGGCCCCTGGGAGAAGGCAGTCACTCCCCTGGAAGAGTGGCGCGCGGAGTGTCCTGAAACGTGTGCTCTTCCCTTCCCTTTGCACTGCTTCTCCAAAGCTTGTTCCCATGCAGGAGCCGCCCGACCCATTCAGATGAGTGCTGGACCGGGTGGGGCTTAGTGGTTGTGTGCCCTTGAGTCGATTCCCACTGACCCTCGAGTGGAACTGCCCCATCAGGTGTGCTAGGCTGTAATCTTTACGGGGCCACATCATCAGCACTAGAATGTGGTGAAAGGAAGGGAGACGCTTCCATCTCAGTGTGGGACTTTGGTGTAGGAACTTAGGTGGAAAAACACTGTAGACAAAATAGGCAGAAGGGTCAACTGCCAATGATAAGCTTTCTGCCAATATTTGGGGCCTCAGGTCATTTTTACAAATTTCCATTTAATTCTCAATCTCTGTTCATATTTCCATCTACTTACTTATTTATGGTTTTGCATGCACTTCCTGAAGAATGACCTGATATTTTCACTCCAAGCATTTGTATTTAAGAATTTAACGTTTCTGATATTAAAACTCTGTAATAGATGCTTCTTTTCTCTGCTTCTGCCATCACTTAGCTGTTCACCGAGACAGTAGGGTGCTGGGCACCTTTGTGTATGACTGTGTCTGGCCTACTGGAGTGTGTGCCTTGGGTCAGAACCCTCTTCAAGGCTTAGTTTGTCATTTTCCTGCTAAAGTGTCTCATTTTCCTTAGTTTACTTTTTGAGTTTGGGGAGAAAGGGAGAGTTGTTTGACATTCCGTAGGATAGCCATACAGAAGGCACTTCTAAAGCATGATTTGAAAGGCTCTTTTCAGGCTAATCTTATCTCAGTTATTAGGGAAGTCACAAATCAAATTACTACTTTTTTTTTTAGCAGTTATCCCTGGGACTTACGTGATCGGCATGCTCAAGACAAGTCCGTTGTAAATAAAATGCAGCGCAAGTACTGGGAGACGAAGCAGGCGTTTATTAAAGCCACGGGGAAGAAAGAAGATGAGTATGTGGTTGCCTCGGACGCAGACCTGGATGCCAAACTGGAGGTGAGCCTCCCTCCCTCGGTCTCAGCACGCCGCCAAGCTGGGATCAAGGTCCCGAGGGTTACCTCCCAGCCAAGCAAAGGTGTGCTTTGCATTTGAAAATCTATTTATAAACAACCGGCTCATGGAAAAACTATAGCACCAGGTAAATTACACCCCGGCATATTGTTTTTAAAGCTACGAATTATCCTGTAAGCACTAGCTCCTGGCTCAAGTCAGTTTGTTTTCATGCACTTATTTGGCATGCACAGCATGTGGCAGTTTCTTAATAATTGTGTGCTGAGCTGTGCGACGCAGTCAAAGAGCTCCGCTAGTGACAGCTGATGCATCACCAGGGTGGGGGTGGGGCTGAAGATTGTTGTGCTAGACTTGCTGGTGAGTCCGCCTCAACTCCTGGTGGCACAGGGACTGAGGACATGGTTCCAAAGGGTCTTCAAGGCTGTGATCCTTTGGAAGCAGAACACCAGGCCTGCCTCCCAGTCACTGGGTTGGAGCCGGTGGCCCTTCTATTAGTAAAGCATGCAACCGTTTTTGCACTGCCAAGGTTTTAATCATAAAGATGGTAAAAGATCCTCGACTGTAAAATCTAATAAGTTTAATGTTGAACCCTGCATATTTCTAGAATGGATTAACTAAGCAGATATTCAGTTCAACTAGTTGATTATACAGAAAGCTGTATTCAAATCCGGATCCTTGGTGGCTTAGTGGTCACACTTTGGGCTGTGATATGTATGGACGGCAGTTCCAAACCACCACCAGAAGCTCCACGGGAGAAAGACTGGTCTGCTACCCCCATGAAGAGCTACAGTCTCAGCATGGACTCGATGGCAGAGAGTTTGTATTCATAGCTGGTTGATTATAGAGCATTAATAGAACGGGCAGAAGGCATGCAACTCCTTGTCTTGCTAGATATTTCTAGAGATGAAAAGCTCACTCATTGTCATTGAGTCAGTGGTGACTCTTAGTGACCCCCGTGGGTTGCTGAGACTGTTTACAGGAGTAGACTGTCCAGTCTCTCTCCAGCGGGGCGCTGGTGGTTTTTAACTGCCAGTTATGCAGCTCACAACCCCACGTGGAACAGCTGTACCATCTGGGCTCCTCTGTACTGACTACTTGGTTCAAATGCCAAAGGCCACGTATCGAATCTGCGAAGGCCGGGCACTACGAGGAAGAATATGTGAGATGGTCTGGTAAGGATTCAAAAGAGGCCTAGATCTAATATGTAAGCTATAGAAATGAGAATAGAATAAAAAGCTCAATTCGGCAAAATCTTTCAGAGACGGGTAGCCAGGTCACTGGAAACCATGGTTATCCTGGAACGAGGAGGGCTGCATGGAAAGATGTGAGTTGCCTGGGTTATATTGGTTTTTGTTTTTAATCATGTTATCTTCTATTTCTATTTTCCCAAGAACTTTTTTTGAATCCCCCTCATGTTTTTTGATTTTTGAAGAACCATATAGAGGACATTTTTCTTTTTTTTAAATCATTTTATTGGGGGCTTGTACAATTCTTAATGCAATCCATCCATCTATCCCTGTGTCTAGCACATTTGTACATTTGTTGCCTTCATCATTCTCAAAACATTTGCTTTCTCCTGGAGCCCTTGGTATCAGGCTACTCATATTTCCTTTCCCTCCCTGCCCCCTCCCTCATGAACCCTTGTAATTTATAAATTATTATTATTTTGTCATATCTTGCACTGTCCGATGTCTCCCTTCACCCACTTTTCTGTTGTCCATCCCCCAGGGAGGGGGTTATAGATAGATCATTGTGATAGTCCCTCCTTTCTCCCCCACCTTTGCTCTACCCTCCCATTATCGCCACTCTCACCATTGGTCCTGAAAGGATCATCTGTCCTGGATTCCCTGTGTTTCCAGTTTCTATCCATGCCAGTGTACATCCTCTGGTCTAACCGGATTTGTAAGGTAGCATTGGGATCATGATAGTGGCTGGGAGGAAGCATTAAAGAACTAGAGGTAAGTTGTTTGTTTCATCGTTGCTACCCTGCATGCACCCTGACTGGCTCGTCTCCTCCCCTCAATCCTGCTGTAAGGGGATGTCCAGTTGCCTACAGCACAGCTTTGAGTCCCCACTCCGCACTCCCCCTATTCACAATGATATGATTTTTTGTTCTTTAATACCTGATATCTGATCTCATAGACACCTCCTTGTGTGCTTCTTCCATGTGGGCTTTGTTGCTTCTGAGCTAGATGGCCACTTGTTTATCTTCAAGCCTTTAAGACCCCAGTTGCTATATCTTTTGATAGCCAGGCACCATCAGCTTTCTTTACCACATTTTCTTATGCACCCGGTTTGTCTTCAGCGATCATGTCAGGAAGGTGAACATTATGAAATTCCAGTTTAATAAAACAAAGTGTTCTTGCATTGAGGGAGTACTTGACTAGAGGCCCAATGTCCATCTGCTACCTTAAAACTAAGCCTAAAAATATATGCACTTAGATCTATTTCCCCATCATTATATATAAATATATTTACATATGTACATGCCTGGATTTAGACCTCTATAAATGCCCTTTGCCTCCTAGTTCTTTCCTCTATTTCTTTTTACTTTCCTCTTATCCTACTATCATGCTCAGCCTTCATTTGGGTTTCAGTAATTCCTCTTGGTTACATTGCCTTTGAGAAGCCCTACCAGGCCTCTTACACCCTTCTCGCCACCAATTTTGGATCACTTGTTCCCTTGTCTCTGGATTCGTTAACCCAACTTTCTTTCCCCCACCTCCCCCTCTCCCATGTCCCCCAGAACTGTCAGTCCTGTTGTTTTCTCCTCCAGATTGTTTATCCCACTTATCTTATCTAGATAGACCTACAGATAATAATATGCACAAAAATAAGACAGAGCAAAAGAAAACAAAAAAACAATGATATAAAAAAAGGAGCCTATCAATAGCTCAAGGTCTGTTTCTTGGCCTTTAGGAGTTTTTCCAGTCGAGTCTGATAGAGTGCCATGCCCTGGCCCCAAAGTCTGTTTTCCTCGGGACTTCCTTGTTCTGCCCCCCTTGATGTTCTGTTGCACGCCCTTAGTGTTTGCCTTGGTGTGGTGGGGTCAGATGGGGTGCAATTCCCACACTGTGTCTCCAGTGTTGTCTCCTGTAGGGCTGTGGGTCAGTGAGGGATGACCTGTTCTGTAGTGGGGCCGGCCATATGGTCCTCTCTGCATTGGCTGCTCTGTCTGTTTTATAGGGAGATCTGTCATAGGGAAGAGGGATTAGATTCACTCTGCTTCTCTAAGCTAAGCCAGCCACAGGGAGAACATTTTATGTTGTCCAGTGACAGAGTGGGTTGTCTGATGAGATCTGGGTTATTATTCCAAGACTACCCCTTACTGGCTGCACTAACCTTAGTAAAACAACCTGGTTTCTCATATGCTTGTTTTCTTAATGCATGAAATGAAGGCATAAGTGCTACTTATTATGGCTATTGTGAAGATTAAATTAGAGCCTAATTAGAACGATGTCTAGCATTTATTGGGTGCTTATTATATCCTCGAGGCCATTCAAATTGCTCTCTATACATTATCTCTGGTACCACGCACAGTTCCTAACATGTCTGGCCTCTGCTCCTGTCCTGGGCTTTCTCCTTCTAGTACAACTTACACTGCATGTGCTGCCCTGAACCCTAATGGCCTTTCTCCATTTTCAGTCTAGTAACAAGTCAAGTTCAAGTCCACAGAAGCATTTTCTCTGTTCTCTGCTTAAACACCCTGCCTTCGTCTTCCTTTCACTTAATGCTTCTTATAATTCGAGTTTTTACGTAAATCTCACCTTGGAGATGCCTTAACTAAGATGCTCTTTAAAGGCCATTGCCAGTTCATCTCCCTGCCCCCCTCCACCAGACCTGTTCACTGTTTAGCGTACAACTTCAAAATTGTATGCATGGTACGTTGACTCATGGGATTATTTCAAGTATCCATTTATTTGTCTGCCCCCTCTCCAGTATATAGTCAATTGCATGTCACCTTTATGCACTGCAGTATTCCCAGTCAGACACACAGAACACATTCAGAAAGTGTTGAGTGAAGAAGTAGAAATATTCGTGAAAGAAAAATCCCAACTCTTTTTTTCCCTCACCACTGGAAATACTTAAATAGATGCTGGATTTTGACAGGGATTGGTCTGAATGAGACTCTTGCAATGCAGAAAAATAGAACCAAAAGACATTTTTTCTGATTTTTGTTAAAATGAATATAAGTTCCATATGTTTTTCAATTGCTTCACATGAGAGGAGGACTTGAAGCACTTACTGATGAAAATCTTAGTGTGCAGCCTTTAGTGTGGATTGCAATTCAGTGCAAAGAAAACCAAAAACCTCACAACTGGACATCGCAACACCATGATAAATGGAGAAAAGAATAAAGTTGTCAAAATTCCATTTTACTTGGATCCACGGTCAATGTTATGAGAGCGGCTGTCAAGAAACTAAAGGTCCGATTGCGTAGGGCAACTCTACACAAGATCTTTTTAAAGGATTGCAAAGAAAGATGTCACTTTGAGGACTATGGTGCACTCGGCCCCAAAGCCAGAGTGTTTCAGGTTGCCTCCTATACGTGTGACATCTGCCCAGTGAATAAGGAAGAGTCGAGATGAACTGATGCATTTAAATTATGGTGTTGGTGCGACTAGAAAGTACCGTGGACTGCCAGAGAACAAACAAGTCTACCTTGGCGCTAATATACCTAGAGCGCTCCTTACAAAGGAGGATGGTGAGATCTCATCCCATGTACTTGGACCATGTGCCCTGGAGAGACGGGTCCTTAGAAGAAAGGGACATGGTGCTTGGTCAAGTAGAGGGTCAGGGACAGAGAAAGACCCTCAGTGAGGTGGCTTGACCATGGGCTGGGTTGGAATGATGGTGCAGGGCTACTGTGCATCACAGTTGACGCTATGCTGGCAGAAGTCCTTAAATGGTTCCTGTGGCAGAGGATGATGGAAATGTTTCTCTCTCCTCTCTCTCTCTCTCTCTCTCTCTCTCTCTCTCTCTCTCTCTCTCTCTCTCTCTCTCTCCTCTCTCTCTTCCTTTCAGATAGTTTTCAAAATTCACAGAACTGAAACCTCAGATCTGCGCGTTTTATTGCATAATTTAATGTTTGCAATTAATGTATAACTTAATTTTTTAAAAGCAATATTATTGAACTTCCTGGTACCTAAATTAGGATTTGTTACCTCTTGGTGGTTTGTGATCCAGAACACTGATATCTAGCATTTGCTAAGTAAAGATTTAGACTGCTGGTGTTCTGTTTTGTTTTATGGTGAAGGCACGTTTGTGTGTGTGTGTGTGTGTGTGTGTGTGTGTGTGTGTGTCCCCTAAGAAGAAGAGGATACAGCTTAATGCAATGAACATTCATACATTTATATTCTTTGTTACCAAGTTTGATCATATTAAGTATTCCTAGGAGAGGTTCCTAATTGTGCTAAAGATATATGTGTGCATCTATTTTTATTGGCTCATTTGGCTATATTTGTTATGAAGTACTTCATCTGTTTTTACAAATGTATTGAAGGAGCTTATGCTTAAAGGACACAACTGGTACACCGCTGTGGCCAGGAAGCTAGGCACTGGAGACGGGAAAAGGGGAAACCTGACCTTGTCTCACTGAGGGATTCTTTGGGGCCAGAATGGGTGTCAGAGAGGTTTTCTTTCTTTTTTGAACAGTTTTATTGGTACATAATTTACGTATCATACTATTCGATAGTTCAAGCACTCACTCATATCAAAGAGAATTGCGCAATCATGACCGTGTCAGTTTTGGAACACACACACAGACACACACACACACACACACACACACACACACACACACGGCCCATGGATCAATCGCCATTGAAATGCATTGTGCAATCAGAGTCAGTTCTGGGCTCCCTCTCCGCTCCCCTCAGACAGGCGTCTCAGGCTCGGAGTCGGTGGGCAGAGGGGCGAGAAGTGGTTTCTATTGTACTTTTTTTTTTTTAGCGTTCTGTTTCTGAAGCAGAAGACTGAGACAGTTGTGAGTTTCTTCTATTCTTACCAAGGTGTGACATTTTGGTGTGGGTCTGTAGCTTTGTATTTAACCGCTGGGAAAATCAGGAGGAATGGGGCTGCTCGCCAAACTCCATGTCACGAGCTGTCTTCTGAAGCGAGCAGGAGCTGAGCACGGGCTGAGGGGTTTTGTTTCCTTTGTATGGCCCTGTGGGTGAGGCAGGGGGCTTGCGGCTCTCAGAAAGACGTGCTGCGTCCGAGAGGCTTAGGGGCAGGTCTGCTCTGTCCGGTGGGGTGGCTATGGGTTGACATCGCCTCGATGGCAGGGGGTTCTGTTTGTTCTTGTAGTTATATTAGCATTCATAAAACCCGTGATCACCAAGTAAGTTAATACCATCATTTAAAGATGCTGCTTACTCGACAGGTCCTCCATTTTTCAGAAAAGGCAGCGAGTGGTAAAAGAAAGACACGAGATTAGGAATGAGTCTCCCGCTCTTAACTTGTCAATTAGGCTCCTCCTTGAGGATTTCTGTTTTTCCGTTATTATATCCATAACTCACAGGAAATCATTGTTTTGCAGATCTTATTTGGCGTTAATCACAGAGATGATGAATTCCAGTAAATAAAGAATACTAGGAATATATCAGATGACTGTGGTCACTGTCTCATTGCAATACCTCATATAACACCCAGAGCAATTTAGGTACCTATATACTCAAGTATAAGCCAACCCGAATATTACCTAATTTACCACAAAAATTGAATTAAAAATGTGCTGAAAAACTCAGTTTATACACGAGTATATACGGTATGTGGTTTTATTTAACTGGCAAGTCAATACCAAAACAAAAACAAAAAAAATCAAACTCACTGCCTTTGAATCAGTGCTGATGCATAGCGACCCGATAGGGCAGGAACTGTCCCAGTGAGTTTCTGAGACTGTACTTCTTGATCTCGGAGTAAAAGGCCCCATCTTTCTCCCATGGAATGGCTGGTGGTTTAGAACTGGTGACCTTGCAGATTGAGTCCAACAAGGGCTCAGTTATTTTCATTGTAATATTTGTTTACTTTCACTGCTATTTCACTGAATTATTTAGCATTTTGCTTCTCTTTTTATTACAGCTGTTTCACTCAATTCAGAGAACCTGTTTGGACTTATCTAAAGCAATTGTACTTTATCAAAAGAGGATATGCTGTAAGTATGCCATGGAGCCGTTGTGAATACGAATCAAATAATTAAACAGCAAGGAATAGATCGCATGGTAATTTGTTATAGTCTGTCATTCACTATAGAAAGTAAGATAAGGAGACTACTCCTTACAGGTGCGTGCTTTCACTGGAAAAGGGGTACGGAGGAGGGTCTTTAATAGTTCTATCAGTAAACTTTTACATAGAACATTTCCCGTTCAGTAGAAGTGCCATAATAGAAGAGTTTTGTATTGGATCGCCCTAGACATAAATGTGCCATTTTTTATTATGAAAACTTTCCTGAGATTTATTTCCTGAGTCTTTTAATTTAAATTTTTATTTTGTCTTAGTTACCAAAGGTCCAGTTCTATAGCTTGATGACAGTGTATGTGACTATTATGGTGAGTTTTGGGTTATTGGAGAGTGCAATTTTTAAACAGCATCTGGTCTTAAAATTATACTAACAGCTATCTCTGAAATGTTAAATAACATGTTGCATAGTACTAGCTTTTAAAACTTCCATTTTTAGGTCAACTTAATAATGTAATTTTTAAATTCCAGAGAATAGGATTTGGGATATTTCTTTGTCTCTCACTGCTGCACAATCCCTTTCTGTTAGCCACGAATTGGCAATAATTTATTTTCCCTCATTTGTAGTCTTTTATTACAAAATTTATTTGGGTGAAGTAAAAATATCATAGGACATAGAGGTAGGAGTTTTAAAATTATCTATAGTAACATTTATTAAATGTATGAGCAAAGACATTGACAGAGTTACAATGCTAGGATCTTGGGCTAGGAGGAAAACAGAGATGATACACTGTATTTTTTATAGGATGTTGAAGATCTGGGAAGTCATGTATGTATACATGTATTCTTTCCAGGTTTTCTGCATTTTCCATTTAACTCACCACTTTCACGTCAATCTGAACGTACAGTGACCCTTTAGGACAGAGTAGAACTGCTTCTTGAGATTTCTAAGACAAATCTTTACAGGAGCCGACAGCCTCATCTTTCTCTGACAGCATGACTTGTGGGTTTGAATCGCCTGCCTTGGGGTTAGCAGTCCAATGCTTAACCCACTACACCACCAAGATTCCTTCTCTTTTCTATTAGAAATAGTCAAAAGGCTATATGCATGGTTTCTGTTCAAAGATTCATGTCTTAACAGCTGTTTGTTTTTTTTAATGTGAATAACCCTGTTATCATACAGAGTGCATTGGAAGGTGGATTTTGGCAGATGTAGGTGGTTTAGAAGCTAATACCTTATCAATTGATCTCCCTTTTGACAAATTGTCCTAGTTTTTAATATTTTCAATGTTTTTTCAACGGGGTTTTTTCTCTGTTTGATTTTGTTATTGTTGTTACCTTTTCTGACTCTTTGTTTCTTGTTTCTGTATGTTTTTCGGAATGTGAAATCCTGTGAAATCCGGAGAGGTGAAGATGTAGAGACTAACTGGATTAATGGTTCATTGAGGGTACGGCAGGAGAGCCGGAGGAAGTGGGGATCTAATAATAGCAAGGAGTATGAGGGAAGGAAATGTTCTGTAATTGGCTGTGGTGATAGGACTGTACAACTTCTTGATATGACTTAACTATTGAATTGTATATTTGGGTTATGTCCCAATGAAACTGTTAATAAATAAACAAAAATAAATTTTAATAGTTCCCCCTGCCCTGTATTATAAAAATTAAAACTAATTAATACAGGGGTAAAAAGATGAAACTCTTCGTGAGCTAATGTGGAATTTTATTGAGTATGTATTAAGTGAGAGAAGCAAAGCACAAAAGCATGGTATCTCTCTTGCAAGAAAGAAGAGTCTGGAGTAAGAAAGTATACACGAAGAAAGATATATACATATATCTGTGTAAGCAAATATATTCTGCTTATTATGCCAAAGCAAAATTTAGGAGAGAGAAACCAGAAACCAAAGAGATTGAAAACCAATGGGAAGTGAGGAGGGAATGACTAGAGTGAAGAGGAGATTGTGACTTGCCCAGGAGGGATAAGGACGGGGCTGCGCTCTAGTAATATTTAGGACAGAACCATAGTCATAGTTCACATTCTTAAAATAGATTCTTAAAACCAAGTGGGATGTGGGAGAATCCAAAATGGATTTTTGGATTTTTACAGCCTGTAATAATTAACATAATTATCTTATCAATGGGGATCGAACATAAGTACACTAGTTTGAGAAGAGACGAAAATAATTAACCTAAATAATTATGAAAAGTAATACTTTGAATATTAATGCTAAAGACGAAAAGAATTATACAGAAATATTGTAGTCTAGTTGGTAAACGTTTTTTCTTCTAGGGGTATGGTTTAGCAATTCTGAATCCACTTTGTGTATATACCAGGATTGGAAAGTAAGAAAACATGTTGTAAATGAGGAGAGCCAACTTTCTCATGACCAATAGTAGAAGCAAACTACGAATAAGGCAAGGGAAAATGGTGGAACGAACTTCACCACAGTGGAATCAGAGGTATCAGTAGGAATTTGATGTCTTTGATGTATGCACAGGCAGACATATAAAGAAGTAAGTTTAGATAAGTGAGTATGCACAGCGTATGCACATACATTCATAGATTGCTTCGCTCTCTCAGCTTAGAAGACCTAGAAACACTAACTCTCTATACTAATAAGCACGTCTTGGGCCCAGATCTTTTTTTAAACACTCCTTTCCAGTAAACGGAATGTTCTTTGAAGATATGATCAATTTCCAAGCTGGGACTAGCAAAATTGAAGGTGACCCTACAATATCCGTGGTACCAGAATATCAGGAAGTGGTCGGGGAAAGGATGTATGTTGAAGGACCCAGGAAAACACTGCAAGGAGCTGATAATGGTCAAAGAGTTTGAGTGACACAATAATCAATGAGAGTGCTAACTTACAATTCACAGAATAAAATATATAACCATCGCTAGACAGACAGCTCGATGAGCGGAAAGGTCCAAAGTCAGAACTCACCAGCCCACTCCTTGGGAGGAAGCTGGGCCTTTCTCTCCTGTAAAGGTCACAGCCTTGGAAACCCACGGGGCACTTCCACTCTGCTGTGTAGGGTCGCTCTGTCTGCATCGACTCAATGGCAGATGAGATGGATGGATGGATGGATGGATAGATAGGAGATATAGTGAAGGACATCTCTTCCTGATGAAATAATCAATGTAGAAAGAATGAGAGAATCACAACATCACCTTAGGAAAATACCACAGTAAGAACTGTGCCAGGCAACAATCACTGCAGGATGCTACAATTAGTCAGCAGAAGTTTGGAGAGAAACTGAATATTTAGTCTTTAATCTGAAGTTCTTCAGACTCGCATTGAGAATTACTGGTTATTGGAACGTGAAAGTTGGAAACAGATGAAGGATCAATAGTTGGAAACATCACCTTGGTAAGAGAAATTTGCTGGAGATCTCATGATAGAATATTGCTAGACCAACAACTTATTCAATACTTTTTTCCAACAACATAAATAGAAACTATACACGTGGATACCACAGATGGAATGTACAGGAATCTAATTGGCCACATCTGGGGAAAGAAATTATGGAGAAGCTCATCCATAAACAACATCCCAAACAAGGCCAGTGGAACACACATCCATTGATCACATCAAAGTTTAGGTTGAACTGAAAAAATTAAAACAAGTCTATGAGAACCAAATTGCAAACTTAATTATATCCCATCTGAGTTAAAAGATCACCCAAAGAATCCAATGCATTGAACACTAATGACCAATGACCAGGGTGGTGGGGGGGACGACATCAAGGACATCACACATGCAGGAAGCAAGAGGTCATTAAAAAGAATGGAAAGATGGGGGAGGGCTGCTGGAAGTCTACAAGGAGGGAGGGAGGAAAAGGAAGGGGGGGGGGAAGAGTTAAAAAAAAGGATGGAAAGAAAGAAAAAACCAAAATGATGCCAGAAGAGTCTTGGAAAATGTCCCTGAAAGTAGAGTAGCTCAAGTGAATGGAAGAAATGACAAAGTAAAATACCTGACCAGCAATTTTCAAGTGGCAGCTAAGAGAAAGCAAAGCAAAGCATCATAATGCAATGAATGAAAAAACCTAGAGTTAGAAAAACAAAAAGGGATTTTTCTCAACTGGCATTTCTCAAACTGAAAGAACTAAAGCATTTCAATATTGAAGGATTATGGAGGCAACATGTTGAATAATGCAGGTTTATCTTCAAAAGAAGGTGAAGGTCATACACGTAGTCGACATACCAAAAAAGATTTAGTTGATATTTCCAGAGGTAGCCTGTGACCAAGGACTGATAGTCTTAAAGGAAGAAATCCAAGTTGCACTGAAAGCATTAGTAAAAAAACAAGATTCTAGAAATTGATGAACTACCAATTGAAATGTTTCAACAAACTCTTAGACCACGGGAAGAACTCACTCATCTGTGCTCAGAAATGTGGAAGACAGCCACATGGCCGACTGACTAGAAGAGATCCATTCGAAAGAAAAGTGGCCCAATGGAATGGGGAGATTATTCAACAATATCATTAACGTCAGAGGCAAGTAAAACGTTGCTCAAGATAATTTTTTTAATGCAACAATACATTGAAGAGGACCTGAAGTTCAAGCTGGATTCCCATGGATCAAAAGACACCGTCTCTTAGTTGAAAGCAGAGACTACCAGAATGGTGTCTACTTGTGCTTAATCGATTCTACAAAGACATTTGACTCTGGATCGTACGGACTATGGCTAACATTGTAAAGGCTAGGAATGCCCGAGCACTTCATTGGGCCCACGTGGAACCTGTGCACAGATCAAGAGGCAGTTAGCTGTCCAAACAGAACAAAGGGACGCCTCATGATTTAAAATCAGGAAAGGTTTGCATCGCGGCTTTTCCTCTCACCTACTCATTCAATCTGTGTGATGAGCAAGTAATCTGAGTCGCTGGACTGTGTGAAGAAAAACGTGACATCAGGTTGGAGAAGGACTCCTTAAGGCTTGAAGGTAAACAATCGGCCACCTTGCTGAGAAGCAACAAAGCCCACATGGAAGCAGCACAGCAGCCTGTGTGACCACGAGCTGTCGAAGGGATCAGGTATCAGGCAACAAAGAACAAAAAATAATATCATTGTGAATTAGGGGAGTGTGAAGTGGGGACCCAAAGCCCATCTGTAGGCAACTGGACATCCCTTACAGAAGGGTCGCAGGGAGGAGACAAGCCAATCAGGGTGCAGGGTAGCAACGATGAAACCTACAACTTTCCTCTAGTTCGTAAATGCTTCCTCAGCTCCACTATCATAATCCTAATTCTACCTTACAAATCTGGCTAGACTGGAAGATGTACACTGGTACAGATAGGAACTGGAAACACAGGGAATCCAGGGCCGATGATCCCTTCAGTAGCAGTGATGAGAGTGGTGATACTGGGAGGGTGAAGGGAAGGTGGGGTAGAAAGGGGGAACTGATTACAAGGATCTACATATAACCCCCTCCCTGGGGAATGGTCAACAGAAAAGTGGGTGAGGGGAGACATCGGTCAGTGTAAGACATGGAAAAATAATGATTTATAAATTATCAGGGGAGAGAGGGAGGGTGGGAGAGGGAGGGCCAAAAATGATGAGCTGGTACCAGGGTCTCGAGTCAAAAGCAAATGTTTTGAGAATGATGATGGCAACAAATGTACAAATGTGCTTGACACAATGGGTGGATGTTTGAGTTGTGATAAGAGTTGTATGAGTCCCCAATAAAATGATTTATAACAAAAAAACACCAAAAAAACTGAGGAGCTGATGCTAGGGGTTAAAGTGGAGAGCAAATGTTTTGAGAATGTTGAGGGCAATGAATGCACAAATGTACTTTACACAACTGATGTATGTATGGATTGTGATAAGAGTTGTGTGAGCCCCTAATAAAATGAAAAAAAAAAAAAGGAATTTGGAAGGACTTTTATAATTCCAGCAGGCTAAATTTTTAGAAATCACTTCATCTAATAACCTTCTTAACAAAATTATATTTAGCCATAAAAATGAGTTAAATCACATATTCCTTTCTATAAAAACAAACAAACAAAAACCTTCAGTGTTCAAATGCCACACCCTGCATGCTGAGAGTGAAGAGGACTGGACATCCTTGCTGATGAGCATCTAAGGCTGCATACTAGGTTAAGGATTACACCTCAGCATAAATAAAACAAAAACTCTCACAGCTGGACCAGTCGACAACATTATGATACACTAGGAAAAGACAGACGTTGTCAAGGATTTAATTTTACATGAATTCACAATCAATTTCATGGAAGCAGGAGTCAAGAAATCAAACTACATATTGCACTGAGCAAATCTGCAAGAGACCTTTTTAAAGTGTTAAAAAGCAAAACTGCTACATTGAGGTATTAGGTGTCTGTGGTCTTTTCAGTTGCTTCATCTGCATGTGAAAGCTAGACACTGAAGAAGGACGACTGAAGAAAGGTGATGTTGGCAAAAGCATTAAGTATGGCCTAACAAATGAACTCTAAACTGCTCCAATAATACAGTTAGAATGCTCCGTAGAAGCGGAGACGATGAGACTTCATCTCACATGTTTTGGACATGTTTTCCAGAGGGATCTGTCCCTGGAAAAGCACATCCTGCTTGCTGAAGTCCACTTCGATGAGACAGCTTGCCCCACAGGGTCTGCAACAATGGGCTTGGAGCGCAGCGGTTTAGTCTCTTTCATGGGGTCCTTTGTGTTGATTCCACCCCCAGCCCGACTCAGCTCAGTCGCTTTTTAAAATCTGTATCTTCCATTTTCCTTCTCAAGGACAAGATTCTTTTCTTACCACTTGTTGATGTCATCTATTAAGATATGACTAAAACATTTAGATTTAAAAGTCTATATGAACACCATTTGATCCAGTTAATGTTGCCAATTTTTTAGAAGCATATTGTTCCAGTTAAAGGCGCCCTGGTGGCATAGTGGTTATATGTTGGGTTGTGATCCGAAAAGTCAGCAGTTTGAAACCACCAGCCGCTCTGAGAGAGGCAGATCTGGCTCTGTACTCCCCTCTGGAGTTACCCAGTGTCTGAAACCCACAGGGCGGGTCTTCCCTGCCCTATAGGGCCACGGCAAGGCTGCGTTCACTCGATGGGAGTGACTTTATTGCTCCAACTCGATACTGTTTCTATGACGCAATATTGTGAGGAAGTATCTATATTTTATTTATTCACATGGTGTTATCTGGGAAAATAGTACCTTGTAACAAAAATTTACATAACTACGTCAGGATTCTTGACCACTCTATGGACTTCAATAATTAAGCATTTTATAACTCCTAGATAAGATAATATACTTCAATTACCTACTATCTTGTTATCCTCCATTTCCTATTTACAACAATGGTCCAAAGACTGCTGACTATTTTGTGCATTAAGGATGAACATCCGGCAGTAGCAACTGTGAGGTCTGAGGCAAGAGCAATGCTGGCTGCTGTGGGGTTAAGGTGTTGTGTCAACTTGACTGAGCCATGACTCTCGGTGGTTTAGTGTGTTTAATGATGGAACTTGGCCTTCACGTAATGATCCAGTTGTTGTCCATTTTGTGATCTGATGTGGCCACCCTCCATGTTCACATAAGCCAATTTCCCTCTAATCGCCTAGTTGGTATGTGAAGGGTGGGTATATAAAACAGCAACAGCGTAATTTTGTTACTGTTTACTGAGTTGCAGTTCATATTCAGCCTGTTTAGCACGACAATAATGTATTCTAGCCATGCTATTCACTCGTGATTTTTATGATGCCTTCATACAGTAGTGCCTAATTTTGACTAGTGTCTTTTTAGTCTCTTAAAATCTAAATGGGAAATCATATTCTGTAGATCTGAGTTAATAGGAGTAAAAAAATGCTGTTTTTCAAAATGAAGACAGATTTCACATTTAGGTTAGAATGTTTACAAATTACTAAAAAAATGAAAATTGCTCAAGAGGTAGTCACTGTTAACATTTTTTGCATCTTTTGATTAGTACAAGTATAGAAATATACATTGATGTGATTATTGAGCAAAAATAGAGCTCTCCCATAACTATTGTATATAACGTACTTTTTCATGTGATGGGAGCGGTTATTTTTCTGTCTTCCTGAATGTTCTTCTACAACAGGGCCATTGAGAAGGTAAACTGTCACACTGTCTCATTGTATACAAAAGCATACTCACTGCCATCGAGTCAGTTCTGACTCAGCATGTCTATGGGACAGTGTAGAACTGTCCCTTTGTGTTTCCGGGGCTGTCAGTCTTCACAGGCGTGAATTGCCTCACTTTCTCCAGAGTTGTCAGCAGCCTGACAAGTAACCCACTATGCACCTGGGGTCATTCCTTTTTCCATTGAAAAGGTGCTCTGTATTGTTTAAAAATTGGTCCTCAGTATAAGGAATGGAAGGTTTTGCGATTATACGTAATAATACTGTAGTTGTCTTTGTATATGTGTATAAGATTTACATATTACTTGTATGCCCCTTTTACTGCTTCCTGAAGATTTGCTTTCAGCACTCGAAGTGCAGTGTCCAAAGACAGGCACGTCGATGTGAGTTTTCATATGGATTGCCAAATCAGTTTGGAGAAAGCCACTCTCTCACAAATAGTGCCGCCTGAGGTTGTCTTTAAAAGCCACTGCAGATGAAGTTCCAGCTATTTATTTTAAAAATCCGCCAAGTCAGCAACTTGATTACCCATCCACCTTCAGTCCCTACCCCAAAACCAAAATCCCATGTCATGGATAGGTATTTGAATCGCTTTCCAACCATGCAGAATGTAGCACACAACCCAGAGACCACAAAGTCAGCCCGAGAGAAGGGTAGGAGGAAGCTGGCACCCCCTTCCAGGCAGCCACAAAGGCTCCCCCAGTCGTGCTCAGCAGGCCCAGCTCCCGTAGTTCAGCTGGAAGCAGCACCGGATCAGCCGGCTTTGTCAGAACAGAGGTCATTTTCTGGTTCTGATTACACAGCACCAAATGTACTGGGGGAGGGGGGGGGGAAGTGACCTCTCGTTTCGTAAATGGAACAACAGCATGGAAGTGCAGTGGCAGGGAGAGCTGACCTTGTAGCCTACTGTGTGCATTTAATTGTATGTCATCTTTGCCTGTGGAAGAGGAGGGACCTAGTGCATTGTCTCTTTCTCCTTGTGATAAACATACTCATTGTTCATGGCTCCACTTGGTCTTTTCTTCATCAGTCTTGTCTCAAGAAGAAAACGAACTGGGGAAATTTCTTCGATCCCAAGGCTTCCAAGATAAAACCAGAGCAGGAAAAATGATGCAAGCAACAGGAAAGGCCCTCTGCTTTTCTTCCCAGCAAAGGTGTGTGGTCTTCTTTGGCGATTTCTTTTGTGTGTGTCGGTGGTGGTGGTGGTGGTGGTGGTGGTGGTGGTGGTGGTGGTGGTGGTGAGGCTGGTTCTGGAGAGACTCAGAGAAGCCCTGAGGACATAGTGGTCATGAATTGGGCAGCTAACATCAAGCTTTGCAGTTCAAAATCACTAGCCGCTCCTCAGGAAAGAGAGGGTTTTATGTGCCCATAGAGAGTGACAGTCTGAGAAAGTTAAGCTACAGTTCCTACAGTTCTACCCTGTTCTATGGGGTTACTGTGCGTCAGCATTGACTCAATGGCAGTGAGCGGGAGTGTAGAGACTCTGCTACCCCTCCCCCCCCAACCGGGGGAATCACACAAGTTCCTTAGAAAGTGCCCACCAGAGACTGAGAAGGGGTCCCGTGCGCACATGTTAGTCTAGTCCCACATAGCACTTCTGATTCTGATAAACCAAACCAAACTCATTGCCATCCAGTCCATTCTGGTTCAGAGTGACCCTACAGGACAAAGTACAACTGCCCTCGGTGAGTTCTGCCTGTAATTCTCTATGGGGCTAGAGAGCCTCATCTTTCTGCCCTCATGGAAATAGTACATATCATTTGTTCCTGTTAACTTATTGAAATATCTTATTTAGTCTTGTTCACAGAGGAGATGGCATGTGTCAATCATTCTGCATGTTGTCCTGGGCTCATATTTGACCTTCAGCATAGCTCATAACAATCAATCTGGTCCCCTCCCAGAAGCTGATTAAGGCAGGCGCCTAATGAGACCCCGTTGAAGAGTTGCCTCTCAGCTCTCCAGGGGCCAATTAACTTCAGAAGGAAGGTGTTCAAGATGTCCTGCACCGTCTCTTCAGAACATGGTCTCTGGGGCAGCAGCAGCATAACTTGGGAGCTTGTTAGAAAATACAGAATCTAGACCCACTCCAGACTTAAACTATATTTGACTCGGTATTTTTACAAGATATACAGATGGTTCCCATGCACATACGTGTTTAGGAAGCTTTGTCACAATTTTTGTTTGTTTGAACTAGCTCATGTGTCACTCCAATTTAAGTCAGCTCCAATTTCAATTGTCCCCCTTTTATAACCACGCAGACCAGTGTGTAGATCTGATGGGTAAGGAATCTGGACAGTTTCTAAGGCTGACCTTCTCTATTTGATAAAAAATAATAATATTAAGTTAAAATTGTAAAAGGTATTTATTTATTTTCCCTTGTGTTGTGGAATGTAACACAAACAGCAAAACACACTGTGCACAGTTGCCCAGAGCAGCGACAGCACCCCGGGGGAAGTTGTTTCTTCTTCTTCTCTTTCCCATCCGCCCTCCTTGAGCGTGCCACCCCTAGCCTCATCATAGTTTTCAAAGAATTTTCCCGTGATGTGAACACCACTGTTTCCCTTTAAAAAATAATAATGGTGTCACAAAATATTGATCGCTGTGAAATTGACTCAATTTGTTGAGCATCATGTTCTCTCGTTTTGTCCATGCCACGAGGCGCTTGACAGACTTACCATTGCTTTTCCAGGATGCGTAATATTCCATTTGCGTGTATGGACCGGGGTTTATGTATCACTCCTCCACAGACAGGGGTTTTGATTGTTTCCATCTTTTTGCTAGTACAGAAATTGCTGCGATAAACATGGGTGTGCATATATCTGTATTTTATTCTCTATTTCCGTAGATTATATACCAAGTAAAGAGCTTACAGGATCCTGAGGTATTTCTATTCTCATTTGTTTAAGGAAACCCCGTATTATTTTCCACAATGGTTGTACAGTTCTGCAATCCCATCAGCATTCCAATCTCTCCACGTCCTCTCCAGCATTTATTGTTTTCTGTTTTTTGTTCTTTTGAATTCTGCTAAGGATTTCAGAGCGAGATGGTATCTCCTTGTTTTAACTTGTATTTCTTTTATGGCAAAAGACTCAAGCATTTCTTCATACGATTGTTGGCCGCCTGGATGTCAACGTTCATAAACTAGCTGTTTGTATTGGTGCCCATTTTTGATTGGGTTATTTTTGGTTTTCTTACAATCCGGTTTTAACTCAAACATGGCTCTTAAATTACCAGACAGTTGTTCTCTGTACATGAGAACAATTCTTCTAGCAATTAAGCCCACAAAAATAGTAGGCCGAATTATACCTAAATAATTTGTAACTGGTTTCCAAAAATATTCAAGTAAAGAAACTGCATTTACTCAATTTGTTAAACATTTAAAAAATCCTTTTGTTAATGTCTTCTTACTGCTGTTGCTCCTCTTGTTTCTAGACCAGGATGCACGCCTGCAACCCATCCCTAGGAGTTCCACAGACATCTCCATGAACATTGCAAGAAAAGGGGAATTGAAAAAAGATAAAAATGTGTCCATTTTTCTGGACATTTTGGCTTTTATTAATTACCTTTTGGCCTTGTCACTGGGGGTAAGGCCATCTCAATGCCATTTTCAGATTGAATAAAACCTTCTAAATAGTTTGCTGCCCTAGTCTTCCAAGAAGGATGCTTGTTTAGGATCTTGAGGTACACCTTCTTAGCTCCATGATTTATCTTAGTTTTCCCTCTGGAGAAAGTCAAAAGGGAACAAATGTGGAACAACTGAAATCTTACTAGTAGGGGTGGCCTACTGTTCAGTGCATACGCAGGTCTGCCCCGCCTTACAAGGACCGCTAACCCCTGTAAAGCCCTTCACAGGTCACTTCTCACACGCTGACTCTAGTAACAACTGATCTTGTGGTGACACATAATTATGCGTGCCAAAACTAATATTCACTTATGTTTGAGAAACAAAGCCAAGTCCCTAGATTCAATCCCTGTAAGAGTTATAATCCCTGAATATTAATAAGGCTATCCAGTTATATCCTTCATCACTGCAGATCAAGTTATCTCCCAAAGTACCCAAATGGTCCCGAAAGTTCATGTAATCCAACCTGTGATACAAAGTATTAAGAACCCAGACAATACACCAAGTCCACTGCCATTAGTCGATTTCAACTCATAGTAACTCTAGTTAGTGCTTCTGAGACGGAAGGCTCTTCCGGAGTGGACAGTCTCATCTTTCCTACGTCAGCGGTTCTCAACTGTTCTCAGACCGTGACCCTCAATACAGTTCCTCATGTGGGGATCCCCTCCAACCATAACATTATTTTCATTGCTACTTCTTAACTGTCATTTTGCTACTGTTATGAAATGGGAGACGCGTGTGAAAGGGTTGTTCAACCTCCAAAGGGGTCGTGACCCACAGGTTGAGAACCACTGTCCTACAGCGTAGTGGGTTTGAACTGCCAGCCTTGTGGTTATCAGTAGCATCATATTCAACAGATTGATATTTTTGATCAAGTATCCAAAATTCATTTTTCACTTTAGCATACCAAAAATACACCAAACTTACCACCATAATGACTTTATGGGCCAGGGTAGACCTGCCCCTGTGAGTTTCCAAGACTGTAACTGTCAGAGGGAGGAGAAAGCCTGGTCTTTCTCACACTCCTAACATGGGCATTAAAAAAAAAGTCTGTAACAGGTTTCCATTATCAGGACATGCCATGCTGTACTTCACCAGAGCCCTTCTGTTCACTACTCGGGTCACTTCCACTTTTCTTTCTAAAGGACATATGTTCATAGAGTCTAACTGTGTATGTTAATTATTGATTTGTTATTATTCCCAGGGGGTCAATTCTAATGGTCAATTCCACTGAGGCTTGATGCTTCCCTGTTTTGTTTGCTGGGCCAAGATTCAGTCTCTGGTAGCACAGATGAATGCAAGGGCTTTGACTTTTTGGTTTTATGTGAAGCAAATTATAGAAAAGATCATTTACTTCCTCTGTACAGATCCTATAGAAGTGATTTCATATAAACAATACAGATTTTATATAAGATAACATAGAAGTGATTTTAGATTCCCCATTTGTTCCCATCAAAATCTTAACATCTATCGCACTGTGCCATCTCCAGTTTTATAACAAAGATATCAAGAATACTTCAGTCACGCACCTCTTATTTCAGCCAGTTTAGGAAAATTGATAAAATCCAAGAGAAGTTCATAAGTCCAGAAATGAGTTGGATTCTTAGGAAGACAGTGGAGAACTCTTTCCCGCTTTAAATGGAAGTCTTCAGCTACGTAAACCTTCGCATTCAGCATTTGTTCCACAGGCACACACAGTAGTTGTTATAACTGTGTCCTCAATTCGATGAACTATATTAAAGCTAGACCAGCTGACAAGCTATTTTTATGGACGTGTTAAATATTAAAACGAGCACACCAAAGGGAACAAAGTTTCACAAACAAGAGGAAAATCGGGGGGGGGGGGCGATACAAGGTACTCTTTTCTGAAAATGCACAGTACTCTCTGTAATCTCAGAGCGCTGCATCTCAGATATTGTTGGAACAGCCAAGAGCTGATTCCAGCTCACTGACAGCCTTGCTCCCTTCAGCTAAGTAAGTTTGCATTTAAATCTAAAGACTTCTCTTAATGTTATACTTCGAATATATGCCAGGGAACTTCACAGAGAACAGTACATTTTAAAGAGTGCAAACCATCTGACATGGTCCAGTTGGGATAGGAAGAAGAAAGGAAAGACAGCCCTGCCCCCACCAAGAAATAAATATCTTCTCCAAAGTTTGATAGGTCTGAAATAATTTCTACTAAATTGATGAGACTCTGCAGCTTATTTCCAATATTAATACTATTCTACACCTCCTGTGTGGTGTCATGTATAGTCATTCCAAGGATAATATCCTTAAACTTTATTTTGTTTTATTTTTTAAAGAAAATCACATCAAATAACCTAATCTTAAAGTGCCACCCTATAGCAAAGGCTCTGCAAATGTGCCTTTTCCTTCCTAGATCAAATAAAGAGTATTCTGTTGATGCCTCATTCCACTTTGGTTACTGGAGGAAACAGTGGGGAGTAATGAGTTCTCATTCATTTCTATTACAATAGAACATCTTCTATTTTCCTGGTACTGTTCAAGGCACAAAATTTAAGATTAGTGAACTTTCAAGGATTTAAACTGCTGGCCAGTTTAAAGATTGTGACTTTACCCTCTTGTCTAGATTGGCTTTGAGAAACCCTTTGTGTCGCTTTCACCAAGAAGTGGAGACTTTTCGTCACCGGGCCATCTCGGACACTTGGCTGACCGTGAACCACATGGAGCAGTGCCGGACGGAGTACAGAGGGGCGCTATTGTGGATGAAGGACGTGTCGCCAGAGCTGGATCCGGATCTCTACAAGCAAATGGAGAAGTTCAGGAAGGTAGGAAGCCTTGTGAGCATGACCAAAAAGGGGGTGCCCGCTGGAAGGCACCGAGGTGTGAGTGAATCCCGCTGGTGAAGAAGACATGACTCCAGGGTGCCATTAATCATGTCTGATGTCTTCTCATATGACAGAGTACCAATTAGTGTGATCTATCATTCTCCAAGGAGGAGATAGACGCGACGGCTGGAAATTGCCAGGATTTAGTAACTGGTTCTAATTGAAGTCATGGTTCCCATGTAATGTGGACTTTTGGTAAGGTTGTTCCTTTTATGCCTTTTCATGCATAACTGAAAATCAAGAGCAGCTCATATAAAACTGGGGAATGAGAACAGCCTTTGGGGGCAATCTTTTAAAAATTATTAATGCATGCTAAGATGCATAGAAACCAAGCTACTCCTTAGTGAAGTGGTATTATTCAAAAGCTGTAAGGTTGAGTTGCAGGGTGGAAGACGGCTGTTGACTCCACCTGTGGTAAACCATTTCTGAAACTCCTCTGAGGAACTGGATTGACGAGGAGAGTGAATGTGCTCGGTCAATTCCCCTGAAGGAAATGGTGAACAGCAGAGGAACCATCTTCGGTTGCTGTTTTTTGTTTTTAGAGCTACTATGTTGTGTAAATTTAGGTATATGAATGTTCATACTGTCTTATGTACAAAGTGCATCTTACCACTAGGTGGCAGTCGAACATTGGGTATTTACGACAACGAAGCTATTTTGGTTGTGTACACAATCCTGGTAGTTCTTTGGCTGACTGGGTATATTTCAGGGGTTGAAAAAAAATTAAGTTAACCAATAGATTTAACATACTACATCAAATGGCTTTGCTTAGTTCAAATGATCAATTTGTTATTTGTGACACTGCTTAAAATCCCTAGATTGATTTTTCCGGGCATCCTGGTGGGGAAGCTCCAGGTGTCCTGAGGGTGAATGTGGGGACAGGGTTGAGGGGCTTCTGTTGCTTTGACAGCCCTGGTCGCCATTTTGTTGACTTCGTGGATTGATACAAATTATTTTCATAAGTCATGTTTTCTTTCAGGTTTTTATTTAGAGTCCTTCCCTTTGAAAGGAAATCAAGGTACAATTCATTTCTGGTCACAGAAAATCCTGTTAGCTAGCATGTAAGGCAACGTTCTGAACCGTGCAGAGTCTACATGGAAAAGGCTCTCAGAGCAGATCTAGTGACACTCACTGTTTTGTTTTCTTTTAAAAATCATTTTATTGGGGCTCTTACAACTCATCACAATCCATCCATCCATCCATTGTGTCAAGCACATTTGTACATTTGTTGCCATCAACATTCTCAAGATATTTGCTTTCTGCTTGAGTCCTTGGTGTCAGCTCATTTTCCCCTCCCTTCCCCACCCTCCCTCCCGCATGACCTCTTGATAATTTATGATGATTATTTTTTCATGTTTTACATTGTCTGATGTCTCCCTTCACCCACTTTTCTGTTGTCCATCCCCCAGGGAGGGGGTTATATGTAGATCGTTGTGATTGGTTCCCCCTTTATCTCACGACCCCACCTTCCCCTTCCCCTCCTGGTATCGCAACTCTCATGATTGGTTCTGAGGACTTTATCTGTCCTAGATTCTCTGTGTTTCCAGTTCCTATCTGTACCAGTGTCTATCCTCTGGTCTAGCTGGATTTGTAAGGTAGAATTGGTAGAATTGGGATCATGATAGTTGAGGGGAGGAAGAGTTAAAAAACTAAAGGAAAGTTGTATGTTTCATTGGTGCCATACTGCACCACGACTGACTTATCTCCTCCCTTTGACCCTTCTGTAAGGGGATGTCCAGTTGCCTACAGATGGGATTTGGGTCCCCACTCTACACTCCCCCTCATTCACAATGATATGATATTTTGTTCTTTGATGCCTGATACCTCATTCCTTTAACACCTCATGACCACACAGGCTGATGTCCTTCTTCCATGTGGGCTTTGTTGCTTCTCAGCTAGATGGCTGCTTGGTTATCTTCAAGCCTTTAAGACACTAGACGCTATATCTTTTGATAGCCAAGCACTGTCAGCTTTCTTAAACACATTTGCTTATGCACCCTCTTTGTCTTCAGCGATCGTGTTGGGAAGGTGAGCATCATGGAATGCCAGTTTAATAGAACAAAGTGTTCTTGTATTGAGGGGGCACTTGGACACTCACTCATTGTTAAGTGAAAAAAAAAAACCCCAAGGTCCCAAAAGAGTAAGCAAAAATTTCCAAGGATTGATTGATTACTAATATTGCTGAATTGAGGCTACATAGGAAGATCCCTAACATTCTATTCAAGATTTGATTTGTCTTTGGCATGATCTCTCTTTGGGGGGTAGGAATGTGTGGATGGTGAAGAGACTCAAAGGAAAAAAAATCATTGGCAGCGCAGAATCTAGTAACTTTCTGCCTACTGTATGGATCCTTTGAGCCTCGGAGCAACCGAGACATGGGTTTTATATTAGACATGAGGAAAATGATCCCAAAGTTAAGTAACTTTTCCACCCAAGCTCAGACAAGGAAATGATCACCAGAAGCCTAGACAACGCGCATGTTTTTGGCCTCAGACAGGAGTGGAAAAAAGAAGTTGAAGAATATATCTAAAATTGACAACATATTTTACAGTAATTCTTTTCCTGTGAATTTGTGTGTTTTTTGTTTGTTTGGTTTTTTTTTTTTTGCTTTTCTGATCAACAAATATTTATTGAGCACCTCTTAGGCGCCAGGTAATAAGATTAAACACAGTTGTTCTTGAAAGTAGAAGAATCTCACTCCAAATAGCAGTTCTTTGGTTTGGTTTTGGGGCCGGTTACTAGCTCCGTGAGGATATAATGGAAACCGAGCCCTTCGTCATTTGGTTTGAATGTTGAAACATTACCCATTCCTTAGTGTCATCAATCTGTCGATTCTGGAAAATATGGTTGAAAACATTCCTGTGACGTGCAGAAGTAGCTGAAACGATGCCTTACTCCCCAACCCCATGAGTGCTGGATTCAATTTAGTAGCTAAGCCTGGTGTCCTTGGGATTTAGCAAAAGGATATGTTTTGAAAGTTCATCCTCCAAGTGTCTATTTGATCAGACTGGATCCCCACCAGGGTACGGGGCAGATATACTCGGTTCCTGTCTGAGCTGGAACCCCAGGCCTGGCCTGTCGCTTTCCTCCACGTGGCACTCACCTCTCCAATGACAAGATGCCAGCCTCCCAGACCCATGCTTTCTCAGACCCCTAGGGCATTCCCAAGATAGGAAGTCGACCTCCTTCTGTTTTGTAAATTGGCCTGTGGTTTTTCAGGTATAAAGTAGCATAATTTGGGGCTGGCAGCCCTTTTAGGCATGAATCTAAATTGTGGAGTTCTCTGTTCACTTGGGGCTTATAAACATGAGATTTGTCTTGGAGCAAGCTTTCGGGTTTTGTCCCAGTTGAGTTCCCTTTTAAACAGAGACTCCATTTATCTGTCAAGAACATGCTACCGAAGTGTGTCTGAGTCATGTGGGAGATGGGCCCAGCTGTGGGTGGTTCCTCGGGAGGCACTGTGGGAGGGGAAATTTCTGTTTCCTCAGAGCCAGCAGCCGCCTTCAGGTTTCGCTGGGTTCGTCCTCAACTGAAACAGTATTTTGTTATAAATTCTGTTCTTTGAACTGACACGTTTTGGAAGGGACAGAATTATAAATCACGCCTCATCAGTAGGATCCCTTGGTTGAACTCTCCAGCATGCACAGCCAGGAGGCAGGAGGCTGCAGAGGGATGGAGTAGGTGAATCAGCAGATCCAACGACTGCTCTCCTAACTCATGCTGTCATTTGGGGAGTGCCACTTTCACAAGCCCTGGTGGCACAGTGGTTAAGCAGTTGGCTGCTAGCCAAAAGGTTGACAGTTTGAACCCTCCTGGGAGAGATGTGGCATTCTGATTCCATAGAGATTTCAGCAGTGGAACCACTGAGGTCCCATGGTACCCCGTCCTAAAGGCCCACGTTGAGTGGGAATCCACTCAGTGGCAGTGCTTGGTATGCTGTTGGTTGTCCAACTCAGGACAACCCCATGCATGTATACAGAGTGGAACTCTGCTCCACGGGACTTCCAAAGCTGCAGCTTTTTGGAAGCACATTGCCCAGGCCTGTTTATCTAGGAGTTAGTTTCAACTGCCATCCTCTCCACCAACCCATTTGTAGCACCCACGGACTTCAGTTTGGGGATAGAGCAAGCGAACACATGCAGTAGGATCAGTAATTCTCCAAGGAGCACGTAGAACGCTCTGGAGAGGCTTCCTGGAGAAATTGAGTCGGGTAGAGGCAGGAGAAACCGCCAAGCAGGCCAGTCACTGACAAAGTCACTTGGACAAGTCCTTTAGATGAAGGCAAACAGAGCTTGAAGGAGCTGAGAGGTCCCATATGCCCTGGGGAGGCCAGACGGCTGCAGGGACCGAGGTGCCATCTGGTTGGAAAGATGGACCATGAGAGGCATCTCTTGGGAGAGCAAGGGAGGGAGGGCAAGGATGGAGGGGTTGCCAAGGGATGCGATCAAATGTAGATTCTCCGCAGTGTCCCCAGGTTTTAACATGGAGAAAGGGTGCGGAGGGCCAGGCCTCAGAGCTGGGAGAGCCGCTGCGAGGCTTTTGTACAGAGCAAGAGGAGAGGGGCCGGAACTGGGAGGCAGCGGGAAGTAGACCGAAAGGAATTGTAGTATTCAGCCTTCTCCCAGGGGTACGAGTCATCTCTTCGTTCTTTTGAGAAGTCAGCAGTCTAACTATAAATAAATGGCAAGATCAAGTGTACGTTCACCTCCACCGACAGCTTTTTGCCCTAGTGTTTGCGAAATGCTAACACTATTAAATCGCATCCAGCGAGCATGGCCCAAATGATGAATGAGAAACTTAAAGTTAAACAAAGCAAACCGTCCACTTCCATCCCGGCCCCTTTGAAACGCACGGCCCGAGGACAGAGCTCTCAGCAGCGACATTCATGAGCTTTTATTAAATGCCTGTATCAGGGGGGTGGAAATACAAAGAAGTGGAAAGCTCGATCCCAAGCCTCATGAAGGAGCCTGCGAGGCATCTGCTCCTTGTCAGAGTCGCTGTGATGAACCAGACCCCGCGAGAGGGTGGCCATCTGCAGCTATTCTAAGCGCCAACCAGGAGGGGCGGCGGCGGTGGCGGACAGATTTCAACAGGCCGAGCTGGGTGGTGGTGTGCCCCTCCCGATAGGGTGCTTCTCCCCGGGAGGGAGATGGATGGGAGCCCACTCCACGAGGTCGTTTACGAGCAAGTGTGCAACGTGTGATCTATGTGCCCTTTGAAGGCAGAGGAAGAGGGTGCAGTCTAAAAATAGAAGTCAGCTTCTTGTCGCAGATTACATCAGCGTTCGCTGTGCGCTCAGAAGGGCCTTGGCAGCCGGCTGCCCTTGAAAGAGTCTTCCTGTGGTCCATTAAGTATCTTCGAAGGCAGAAATGGGATGGAGGTAATGCTTTGACGTGGAGTGGAAACTGAGCCCCGCGGGATAAGGAAATAGTTCTGAGTCCTCCACAGCGGAGCATTTGGATGCTGTGGGGTCTCCCAGAGAAGGGTGCGGAGCTGGCGTGTTCATGAGGGTCATTTATTAATGAACTCCTACAGCATTTGTCTAGGGTTTCATCCCTGCCATTCCAAAAGGGTGGCTATAAGGGATGTGACTGTCCAAGCCGGCATTCTGCAGCTTGCCCCTGTTGAAATACCTGGGGTGATCTGGAGCTAGGTTTTGGAGAGCTCATGCACTCACTTCATAGTATCATAAAATACGTTGCTGGGAACAGGCTTAGCCACATATGTTGGCAGCTCAGTAGGTAGGACCGAATCATTCTTTGGTGCTCCTGGGCCCCCGTGGTGTAGAGAGCGTGGTTGAGGCTGGTAAGCAGCAGTACTGATGTTAGATTGGTGTTGTAGTTTTGGTTTTCCTGGGGACAAAGACGTGGGTTAATTAATTTGACAGTATCATTCATTACTGCTGAACTCACTGGTCTTTGTCCGGGGTCGAGCTCTCTGAGCAATTGAGGACAGGCCCCCAGGGAGCCTGAGAGGCAAAGCTGTGCAGGCACAGGCACCATCTCTGCCCACTGCGGTGAAAGCGTCTCATTTCAACAGGGATCACCGGCTTTGACTGACATGCACATCCTGCTTCAGTCCAGTTTCCAGGGCAGGACTGGGGTCCCAGCTCACTGAGTCGAACGAGTGTGGACTACTGTGTACCTGGGTTCATCTAAACCCCCCAAGCCCAGCCCACTGCCCTGAGTCCATTCCGGCTCGCGGGACAGAGCTGAACTGCCCCAGAGGGTGTCCGAGGCTGCACATCTTCCTGAAGCCAGCTGCCACAGTTTCCCTTCTTGGAACAGCTGTAGCTCCGCACTCAACTCACTGTGCTGCCGAGGCTTCTTTGGGTTCATACATGGACTAGAATTAAGTGCCTATTTCATAGTGCCTGGCTTCCTGATAAGTCCTATGAATTTATACCTAAATTTCCAGGGAGTTGCTTAATTCACTAAGCAAGACACTAACATTAGCTCTCCTGCCTCTTCTGTTCTAAAACTCCATGCAGAGAATTGAGTCCTTTTATGAGACGAAAAGGCCCTTTGCACAGATAACACTCTTTGGGCTGTCTCTGACGTCAAACTCCTCATTTGCATTCGCTGGGTTTTGGTGTGTGCTGGTTGCTTGTTTGGGTTTGGTTGTTTAACTAGGGCGCCTACTTCTTGTGGTCCCCAAGAAGATTGACGCTCGCTGCCAAACCCACTCTTGGGTGGCTGGTTCTTTTAAGTGCCCAAATGCCATAGGAAAAGCATGCCATTCTCAGCTGGCACAACTCGGAAAGGAACAAAGAATTACATCCATGCTTTCAAGTCTGAATTTGATTAAATGAGGCCTTTGGGGCTTTTGTTTGTCTTGATTTCCCCCCACCCCCATCCTCCAATGAACATGGTAAATAGCAAAAATTAGTCTCAGGGTTAAGCCAAGACCATTTGGAATAACATGCCTGAGACAGCTAATTCCTGCAGAGCTGGTGGCTGGTTGGCTGCTGCTCCTTCTTGGAAAGAGGAAAGAGTCAGACCCCAGAGCTGAGAGAGCGGTTCTCTCTGTTTGCAGATCCACCTCACGCCTTGGACAGGCCAAGGGCATCTATCACAAGGTTCCCATTCATTCGAGGGTCCGCATTAGGTAGGCTGTGATCTCTAAGCTCTCCTCCAGCACAGCATCCTCGTGATGATTGCATGTAAAGCACCACGCTCATTTGTGAGTAAGGATGGACCTTGAAACAAGGTCACCGTGTACTTTTCCCCAACTACATGCGCGTTCACTGAGTCATGCTGCGCTACTCTTACATTCTAGAGAAGAACATTTTATGCAAATAAAGTTTGGATAAAGAAGCCTTCAGTGTATGCAAACAGTTCTCATTGGGAGATTAATACTTTTGTAGGTAGAGGTTATCAAATGATGGCCTTCAGGCTGGCCACTGTTTTTGCAAATAAAGTTTCATTGGAGCACAACTGCACTCATTGGTTTACGACTGTCTGGGGCGGAGTGGCGTGGTTACAACAGGGAGGGATGGGACGCCAGGGCAAAGGCGTGACTCCCAGCCTTGTTACAGGGAGTGTGCTGCCCCTGCTTCTTGGATACCACGATTGCAGAGTGAGGGGAAGAAGTTGTGTAGGAAGACATGACCATCCTTCCTGATCCCCCCCTATGATGATACCCAAATCCCCAAACCAAGTAAATTCCTACAAACACAGAGATGTATGTGATTCTCAAATATGAACGTTAGAAGAGAACTGAGCCGTTACCTTTTAACATCTAAAATTAATTGATGGCATTTGGCGCTTAAAAGAAAGGAGAAACGCGAGGACATGTGGAAAAGTAGGAATGAGTAATTAGCATTTTTCTCCCTCGTCCATACTCCGCTACACTCAGCCCACACCCAGCGGAGCCGCCTGCCTCCAAGACTTGATGGACATCAGACAGAGCTAGCAGCCAATTGGGATGAAAGATAATCCCACCTCCTGTTTCTCTTGCCCGACTCCCCCACAAAAAAACAAATGGTTTAGGCTTTCATTCCTTAGGTACATGAACACTTACTCTATAGTTTATAGGGTCGCTACAAGCCGGGTTTTTGTTTTTCCCCTTAACTCTACCACAGGTCAGTGGTTGGAAAACGTGCTTCAGATTTACTCAGATCCTGGGGAAACCTTTGCTTCAGTAAACATAGGGCTTGGCCATGGGTATCTTTTAAAGCAGCCCTGGCTAAGAAAGCTTGCACTGGACATTGGAGGTAGGAAGGAGATTGTAAGCCTCATTCTTTGGTTTTGCCGGACCTTCATGCTGCTGCCTGCCCTACTTCGTGGCTCATTGGAAGCAGAGAAATGGGCAGTGCCCTGGAAAGTGCCAAGGTCATCTTCTGTGGGACAGACCTGCATGGAGAGCTGTTTGGGGTGAATTGGAGACCGGGATGTGGCATTCATTCCTAAGCTCTCTCACGGAGAAGGCTTTGTTATAACATGGGACCAGCAATATTTATCTAACACGCGTTTATAAGGATCTAGCTCTGTGCTTTGTGTGGTTCCACACTCTTTTTGTTTCTTTTTAAAGTCATTTTATTGGAGGCTCATACAACTCATCACAATCCATCCATCCATCCATTGTGTCAAGCACGTATGAGCATTTGTTGCCATCATCGTTCTCAAATCATTTGCTTTCTGCTTGAGCCCTTGGTGTCAGCTCCTCATTTTCCCCCTCCCTCCCTTCTCCCCTCCCTCACGAGCCCTTGATAATTTATAGATTATTATTATTTTGTCATGTCTTACACTGTCCGACATCTCCCCTCACCCACTTTTCTGTTGTCCATCCCCCAGGGAGGGGTTTATATGTAGATCCTGTGATCAGTTCCCCAATTCTACCCCCACCTTCCCTTCCACCCTCCTGGTATCACCACTCTCATTATTGGTCCTGAGGGGTTTATCTGCCTTGGATTCCCTGTGTTTCCAGCTCTTATCTGTACCAATGTACATCGCAAGCTCTTTACTAATAAGAACTCATTTAATCCTAATTTTTCCCATTTTGCAAATGAGGAAACCTGCCTGGGGCGTAAGGAACGTGCCCAAGGCTGACTGCTTTTATCAGATCCCAGCAGCTGGGTTTCAGCATCCACGTCCTTAATCCGCACAAAGCACTGCCTCTTGTGCTGCCTCACTTCATTACCCTTCACCTCTTCACTGTGTAGGCCCAATAGAGTCCACCCCTTCTAGCCTCGGGGATGCCAAGATCCAGTAGCACAACAGAGACCACAAAGACTTTGTTCTACATCCTGCTTTGGGCGAGTCATGGCTGGGTCTTACATGCTTGTAAGTGACTACTTAAAGAGCAACCATGCCTGTACAGAAAAAAGAAGACTGGTGATAATCAAAATGTCCCAAATATGGAAACTATTTTAGCCAATGGTCTAAAAGACCACACAAACATCCGTTTTCATACCTCTGAGACCAAAAGAACTAGATGGTGCCCACCTGCGACTCCTACCAACTGCTCTTTGGGAGCCTCTGCTGGCTACTCCCCTTCTCGGTGTTCCCATAGTAGGTTCACTCACTTCTTTGCCTGGTGCATAGTAGGTAGTCGATAAAAATGTATGCATCGAATGAGAAAATAAGGAAGTAAAGGAACCTTAGTTCCTTTGAAAGCAAGAAACAACCTGTAAGCCCACACTCTGTTTGATAAAGTTTATACTGGGAATCCCATAATAAACATATGTAATATGATAATGTATATTTTATGTGTTTGTGTCATTGAGTTAACTTCAATCCTGCCATGAATAAAACTGAGACTCAGACTACACAAGCAAAGAGTCACGTCATCCTAATATCCTAGGAGATGTCACCTATACATAAAACTCCAAAGCCCACTGCAGTCGGTTCAATTCCTGCTCATAGTGATGCTGTAGGTCGGGGTAGAGCTACTCCTGTGGGTGGGTTTCAGAGGCTGTAAGTGTGCAGGAGGGTACAGTCTCTTCTTCCTCCCACAGAGGGACGGTGGGTTTGAACCATTGCTATTGCAGTGAGCTCACCAGTGTTTAACCCACTGCACTACCAGGGGTCCTTTCCATAAAAGTTACAGCCTCGGAAACCTGACGGGACAGTTTTACTCTCTCAGGGGCAGGTGGGGAGGGGGTCGCTAAAAGTGAAATCCACCCCACAGCACCGTGGAGCAACAATACTTTGCACAAGAGGAGGAAATACTGATGTGCTTTTAAAACATACCCGTTTTTGCAATACTGTAAGAGTGCATGTGCTCACTGCGAGTCGATGTTTTCACGGAGGGCAGGAGAAAGGTGCCTCTTTCTTTCGTGGCAGCAGGTCTGTGCAGGTTGCATTTCTTTACTGTTTGAGGGAAACGTGTGCTTAGCTCTCAGGTATCAGTGAGCTGTGTAGCAAAAGGGTGTTCTCTAATGGTAGCTTGATGTAACCTAGACCATTGTTCTTTTACCAGACTGACTGACTTTTCATCCTGAGACTGACACGCACTATGGCACGTAGTCTGGTCTGTCTAATTTCCTAGCACTGTGTGGATTTAATCCCTATACTGTGCAATGGTCTGAAGAACTGGACATACTGGGATTGGAGGAAGGCCCATAACAACCTGCAATTCGCAGATGAAGCAGCTTTGCTTGCTGAAAGTGAGGAGGAGGACTTGAAGCACTGACTGATGAAGGTCAAAGACTACAGCCATCCTTCATTATAGATTACACCCCAATGTAAAGAAAACCACAATCCTCGGGAAAGAACCACCACATAACACCATGATAAATGGAGAAAAGGTGTTAAGGATTTCATTTTACTTAAATCTACAACTCCTGTGGAAGCAGCAGTCAAGAAATAAAAAAGGTATTGTAGGGGGCAAATCTGCTGCACCTCTTAAAGACCTCTTTAAAGTGTTACAGAACACCGATGTCACGTTGACATTAGGGTGCGCCTGGCCTGAACCATGGTATTTTCAATTGCCTCCTATGCACGTGAAAACTGGACGATATTGGCAAAGAATATTGAATATGCCATGAATTGCCAGAAGAATAAACCAATCTGTCTTAGAAGAAGTACAACCAGAATGTTCCTTAGAAGTGAGGATGGGAAGACCTGTCCCCCATACTTTGGGCTTGTTATCAGAAGTTACCAGTCCTGGGAGGAAGACGCCATGCTTGGTAAAACAGTAGGTTAAGAAAAGAGGAAGTCCATTAGTGAGATGGGTGGACACAGTGGCTACAGTAATGACTCAAACGTAGGAAAGATGGAGAAGATGGTGCTGGAGGATGGTATAGGGCAGTATTTCATTTTCTTGTATGCAGTTTGCTATGGGTTGCAACTGACTCCATATGCACTCGCTGCCATTGACTTGATAGCACTGCATAATCTTTAAGGAAGTAGATGGCCATGTAGTGGCTCATGAAGTTTTCTCATGAATGGCTGATGGTTTCCAATCACTGACCTTAGAAAGAAAGCTTCGAATTGCAGATTGCTTTAGGAAAGCCTGTGTTCTGTGCTGATTTATCACAAGATACTGAAAAGCTTTGAATAGTACTCTTTTAGATGATTGAATATGTTTGTGTTGTTAGCCCTCCACAAAACTTTAATAAGATTTATCTAAGGAGTGTGACCCTGTGGTAGAGCCAGAGACTGTGTAATAGAACTCAATACTGCACACCCCGGTTTACCCCGCTGAATAAACCTCTACTGAATTCCTTCTGATCATTAATCAAGGATGTAGAGAGTCTTGCTTTAAGCCGAGTGTATTGGAAAGTGTCTTGCTTCCACCCCTCTCTCCAGCTAGCTGAGACTTAGATGTATCTATGATGGGGGTCACATTACCATGAGTCATGCCCTGTCTGCCCTGATCAGAAGGCCCTGCACCAATCTTGTAAAGCCCCTCTATCTAACAATGTACATTATGTCCCAATCATGACCCCACTCCTGCCTCTGTGGGCCCACCTATAATTGTGATGTATCGATCTGCTTTTGTGACCGTTTCTTTTCCCGCCCACGCCATTTTGAAAGCTTTGTAACTCAACAACCCCTTGGGCACCATTTTGGCCACATACGAATGGCCTCCCTCATCTGGACGATGTGTCTGTGTCTTTGGACTGTCTTTGCCCCTTTTAAGACTTTATAAGTATTCTCTTCGAATTATATTTGAGACTGGGGTCTTTGTACCTTAAAATAACGGTCACTGGTTTCATAGGTGTCTCTTCAAAGAAACACAGAATCTCCTTCCCTCCCAAAGCCGAAGAATGTCCATACGTTGATATGTGAACTAGCAGAAGAATGAGTGAAAAGGAAAATGACATTTTCCACTAGCAGCTCTGTTATATATAAATATCTATAAGTTCTAAATATGTGTGCACATATATTAATCTTCTGATATAGAAATATAAATGTTTGGGTGGTACCTTGGTCCTCAAAGAACTGATAAAACTCCAACATAACAGGGAAATTAGGAAGTGGGGGGTCTATACGCCGTCCACTGTTTGCCCAAGTCAGTGTTGACTGTCTTTCCCAAAGCATGTCCACCTCTTGGCCATTTCCACTCTCTTCTGCCAGAGGGCCTTTACTTGGCCACCTCAGTGAGTTCTCAGAAAAAAAGTAAAGCCCTAGATTAGAAGTGGCTTTAAAAGGCATGCACTACTTTCTAGTATAACATTCCCAGTATAATTTCAGGTATGATAAAATTATCCCCAAGGGGGAAAAAAAATCTGTTTCTTACTCAGCAATTATCCCACTTAATCATTAAGCCAGATAAATGAAACTCATATATCCAAGCCCTAAAATATTCAGCCAGCCAATTTAACATGTGCCCCTAAGAGTCCTAAAGAGCAGTAGGGCCATGAGCTCATTGAAATACAATTCTCACATGCATTAATCAGGCTTCTGTTGTTACCGTCAAATGAAATATGATTTTAGGGCTTGGTAACACTTCACAGTTGATTGGTTCTTTCTATCCAACCACCCATCTATCTGTCCATCCATCTATTTAAATTCACTCCCCAGCTGTGATTCTGAGACAGCCATTGTCATTTAGATGTCAGTTCTTACTGTGGCGCTTCTGGAGGCTGCAGACATTGAATAAGGAGTCCTTCTCCAGATAGCTGGGTTATATAAGCGAACTGAAAGCTGGAGGTTTTTGGGTGAGCGCTCTGTGGTAGTGTCTTTTCTGGGCCTCGAGGGGGCTATTCCTGCAGTTCTCACAAGCAGAGCGCTTGTGGATGTTGGTGTTCTGAGAGACAGAGACAGAGACTTGGAAAAGTTACCCCATATGAGGAGTTGATCGTCAATAGGTGAGAAGCTTAAATGGAAAGGGATGCTTATAGAGTCTGATACATTATGTTTGGGATCGCTTTCCCTTCCATTTTTTGTGTTAAAAATTACAGGGTAACTGCCTCCAGACAGGGGGCTGTTGGTGTTGACATGATACGAGATGAGCAAACAGGAGGATAAAGTGTAGGATTCGTGGATGCCTGTTTGAAACGGTGTGTCGTGTGCATGTATTAAGATGACTTATATTAAAAATAAAGCAACCCCATGAGCTTCAGAACCAATTAAGGTTGGCTGGAGAGGAGAAAATGACAGAGCACGCCTTAAACTGGCAAATGATCATTTGCAAAGGGAGAGCGAGGGCAGTCTGCAGGGGCAGCGGTGGGAAAACTGCCTTCCAGAGGCGATATCAGAGGGGCAGCCGGCGGAGGAGGAGGGAGGGTGAAGTCATGGTTGAAAGCCGTCACAGGGAGAACCATGTGAGGGGTTAAATCACTCAGGGATGAAAGGATCAAAAACAGTGCCCGAGGGAAACCACCAAAATTAAGAAAGCCGATGAGAATGTTTTCTTTTAAAACGCTTTCCCTGTTCTAGCAGAGTGAGAAAGGGAGAGTTGCGCCAATCCTGAAAGGGAAAAGGTGAGAAAGGGAAGCCATAGCGTTTCCCACGTGTCCTCCAGCACACCCTCAGAGCAGGGCGGCCTGTGGCTTTGCACCAGAGAGGAAGGACAGGAGACCTCCAGAATCCGAGAGGGAGGCCCGGGGTTCAGAGGGAAGGAAACAGCTTCCACGGTTTCCAGTCAGCTCTTAGGGGCTTTGAGACAAGTTCAACCTCCTCTAGGCTGACCATGAAGGCTTTCTGCTGGCCAGTATTAATAACTTCTCCTGTGTGCATGGTCTACTTCCCAGTTCACATTCCTGGGATTAAATGTCCTCAGACATAGTCTTTCCCCACGTGCGCGCGTGCGCGCGCCTGCCTGTCTTAACTCTTCTCTCTAAATCCAGCTGTTTCATCCGTCCTTTTCCTTGGAGTCTCCCAGGTGTTACAGCCCCTACCACAGAGTAGTTAGGCGCTGGTGGGCCCACATTTCTTCACTCAGATGGTCTGAGAAATCTTATCAGTTGCTGTAAATCAAACACCATCTTTGTGGCTTGGTAGTATTTGATTCATTTACTCTTTAATACTTGCAGAGGGCATCTTAATGCTCAGATTTGAAAAGGAATTAATGTCCATGAAGATCCTATACCACATATTCCTTTTGTCCCCATAGTTTGTGTTAGGCTCTTACTGTCTAACAAAGCACGCGTGTTAAAATAAGATACTACCGTGGGGCAGACGAACTTTGTGTCCCTCCCAGAGTTTCCAGAGGCTGTATAATGGACACAGGCTTCACGTGTATTTTATCATGGTCACCACACATCAAGTGTTTTAGATAAATGTTTAAAGTAATACGTTGAAAGGAGATGCTTAATTTTAAAGGTTTCCATCTCTTCTCCACCTTCTAGGCTGGGCATGCTCTGTTAGCTTACCCTCCATCCCAGGCCCTGGCAAGAGAGGCCGATGGTTTAAAAACTGAAGCCATGTCAGCTAAAGCTTTTATTGGTACTTATTATCCAGGGCTCCGTCTGCTTTTAATTTTAATTCTCTGCTGAATGAACTAGCATCGACTTTTTTAACTTTTCTGAGTGTCTAAATGTCTTCCATTTTAAAATGAAAATGCAGTGACTAAATGTTGTCACATGAATCCAGACAATGGTTACATTTCAGAAATTAGACTCTTCCCTATCCTGAAGAGATTTTAGATTGGGGCAAAACCTCTTGGATTATCCATGGACCAACTTGTCCCTCTTCTGTGTCCCTGAGACATTCCTGTTCTCCCATCGTCTTCAGTTTCAGCCACTAAATCATGCAAGTAAGCCGACATCAAGAAATTGATGTTACAAAATCATGTTTGAAACTAAAATGATGATTGGACCAACCTTTTTGTTTACCATTTGACCTAGAAAAGGAGTGCAGTGTTAAATATGAGCTATGCCAAGGGCAAGATCCCGCCTTTTTTGTTTAAAGACATGTCCTTTTCACAGTGCAAAGCACAGCAGATATGTAAACTCCACAGTGAACAATATGGCCATTTATTTATGCAAGATGTTTCACTTATTTGGTTTCTCTGCCAGCCTAGAATTTTCCATCACACTCTGCCTTACAGATAGGTGCAGCAATATTTAAATGTGTACCTAGTGCAGAATCTTTCATTTAAAAATTTTTTTAAAACACTCTTTGGTTCAATAACGTATTACTTCTTAAGGCCTCTCGTAATGAAGGTCTGAGTGATTTGCACCATTTTACAGCTAAGGGCTGACTTGTCCAAAGCAGCGCGTGTGAATCAGGGCTCATATCCAAGGCCCCTGGCTCCAGAGTCATTGATCTTTTCACTACTTTTGCCCGGAGCACCTCTTCCTGTAGTGAGTGGATTCTCATGAGGCACTTGGCTCTCTGTAAGACCGCCTGGTTCTGTGAACCCAGGTCTGTGGGAGAAGAGATACACCTTCTTGGTCTTCCAACACACTCCACATTCTCTGTACTAATTGTCACTGATCACAAAGTCTCATTTATAAGCTCCCTTCAGAAATGCTTGGGGCTGCCCTGCCCCTCTTCTCATTCCGCGGTCCATCAGCCTCTCCATCCTGTGTGTCTGGCATTTAGCAGGTCACCTGTCCCACCTTGTGCTGTGAGTGCCTGCTTCGGTGGAATGACGGAGGAGTTCTTGGGGTCAGATGCCTGATCCCTCAACAGTCCCTTCAAACTCAGGGCCCCAAACCTGGGCAGCCGGTGGAAGGCTCGTGGGAGAAAACAGCAGTTCCCAAAGGCATTCACAGCATCTCAGCCACAGGTGGAAAGCCAGTGCACCATGGGGAACTTTTCATTTGTAAAAGTAGAGAGGCCCTGGGGCAAAGAAAGACAGTAAGCCACCTGCGCACATTTCTGGAAACTGCAACTTCCTGCATACTCAACTCACCCTGCGGTGGGGTCCGCCTGGCAGGAGTTGCTCTAAGAATCCTGAGCAGTGAAGGGCCTCCTGAAGCCTGGCACCGCCTACGGGCGGGTGAGGGTGAGACCCGAGCAAGCGGCTGGTTTGTAACAAGCTCCCCACTGATCCGTTGCTGTGATCCCTGGAGCTCGGCAGGCCACGGTGCCCTGGGGCACCGTCATGGGCATGCTGGTGCTCTCACCGAGGCTTGCTGCGGTGGTGCATCAAGTTGCCGTGAGTCCGTGGCTACTCACCGGCACCTGAAACAACCACTGAAGTGAAAGCTCACGGACTTGGGGCTGCCTGTGTTCTCTGGCAGAGCCAGGGTTTCGGGCTTGGAAACCCTACTTGGTGCTCTGGGAACCCGGAGTGGACCGGCTGCGCTCTCTTAGCTTCCCCCTAGGAACAATGGCAACCCACGGCCCCGCACCCCCAGGCAGAGGTGTGTCCAGAGGCGGATAATGGAGAAGGGCATTTTCACAGACATGCCAACTGAAAAGGCATGTTGGCACACACATTCCCAAAATACATCGCTCCAGGGTCCCATGACTGCGACGCGAGGCTCGAACTCCAGAGCCTACACGTCCCTCCCCAGACTCTTCTGACCATGTAGACAGAATCACGTTTGTTTTTCTGTTTTGCCTTTATGGAAAGCATCAGTAATAAATATAGAACAAACATAATGTACCCAAACACTTTATTTTAATTCCGAGCATCACTTCATAGCTTCACTTACAAGAGTAGAAGCCAAAACCATAAGCAGATTCCTTGCGAAGCACCCGTTGATACTGAGGAAAGAACCGAGTGGCAAGCCATGAACGTGTGATGGTTGGCTGGACAGTTAGTAGTGGGGCCAGATTCACAGCTTTAAATTCAGCTGGTGTTGAGAACAGTGGCTTAAATATTCCTGAAATGGTTTCATTGTATTCAAGCGTCTAAAGCGGCACTCAACAATCAACTCTTGAGCCCAGTGTCTTCTGTAGTCCAGGGCCCTTTTATCTCATTTCCTCTCCTCTCCCTTCAGTTGCACCTTTGATTTTCAACAAAACCCTTTCCATACACGCCTAGCTTCCATGTGGTGCAGGAGATTTCTACTGGATCCACCCCAAGCGGGTTCCATACCTTACTTCCTCCTTGTTAATTGAGGCCCTCAGTGTTCTCTTACTAAAACAAACAAAATCAATCGCCATCAAGTTAATTCCCACCCATAACAACCCTCTGTGTTTTGGAAGAACATTGTGCTCCAATGGGGTTTCAATGGCTGGGATCTTTTAGAAATGTGTCTCCAACTCTTCAAGAAGTGCATCTGGGTGAACTTGAACTGCCACAAGCCTGACTTGAACCTAGGGCGTCTTGGGGTTCACTTTCCAAACACTGATTTGTAGTTGTTCGACTGTACTGTTTTGTACTGAATGGACTAGTTTGATGAAGCGGCTTCAGACTTCCTCTGGCTACAGAGAGAAGAAACTGCCCAGGGGTGATTCTTAGGAGGCAGAGGTCAGACATGCCTCAGTCCTCCAGTGTCCTTTACCAGTTCTGCTGGGCACAGGGTCACTCTGAGTGGGAACTGACTGGAGAACACTGAGTGACAGCACCTAACAACAACAATCTGACACCAGCCGTCCCTCCCACCACATATGACTTGTCTGCTGGGTTCAATAACTCCTTGCAGTGGCCGCACAAAACTCACAGTCAGTTCTCACAATTAAGGAGTTTCTTAGGGAAGCTAATAAGTTATGAATGTTGAGGATGCCATTCTGTAGTCTGCAGAGCCTTTTTTCAGCCATGCTGACACACATGTCACTCTCTGATCCTCAACGTCTTAGTCAGGTGGGCCGTTGGCTGATGCCTCATTCTGTGGTCCAGGAAGCCCACCTGGCACTCGGCACAGGTTTTGCCGGTGGCTCTTCTTTCTTGATGATCTTGAGCTTCCCTCCTGCTACTGAGATGGCTCCCTTTTATACCCAGGGGAATGGTAAAACTGACCAGTCGCTGAGTCCTCTACACCTAATTCACATGCATCCACCCAGTCACTGGGTGGAGGTGTAAAGATGGATAGAAAAACCATATCAAGCAATTTCACTGCACCACAGTGCTCTGGTGTATTTTCTTTTCATCAAATGTAATAAAGGTCCTCTTAATTACCGCTGGAGGGCCTTAATGATTTCTGCACCACCCCAAACACAGGAAACCATGCATTATCTAAAAAATATTTAGTAAATGCTTTTAACGTACTTATCTTTAATTCATTGTGTCTGTGTTAGTGTGCATTCATATGTGTTCTCTTAACCTTCCCAACAATACTTAGTTTCTTAACATTTCATTTTGTCAGACTATTTTTTAAAAGCATTCATGTTCTTTATAAACTAGAAGTCTATAGAGAGAACGTCCTGTTTTGGCCACGTATAAATATTTCACAATCACTTAGACCTCCAATCGAGAGGTTTGCTGGGAATCAGGGTGGTAATGCCTTCTATTGAACAGGCCACAAAACCCTTTATGTAATTGGGCTCATACCAGTCATCCGCTTTTGAACAACAACTATGTGACTGCGACTCGGCGCCAGGAAAGGTGCTAGGTATGAGGCACGCAATGTACATAGAAACGCTGGTGCCCATAGAGATGGTGGCTAACACTGAGTGCTTACAGTGGACCAAGTGCTCGGACAAGAAACGTGCCTGCACTACTTTATTAAGACAATCCTGTGAGCCAGCTAGAACTAAAATTGAATTTACCCTCTTGGGCGGAATATAGCCCAAATCTGTAGAGAAATGTTCTTGTGTACCTCATTATAAATCATTAACTGAAGAGCTAAGGAGACAGGAGACCTCTTTTAATTAGAAAAGGCAGAGAGCAGGTGGGGAGGTCAATAAAAGAGAGAGGTGGGAGAAGATTATGTCCGGGGACAGGATGTCCTGGGCAGGACTTTCAGATCTGCAGTGCTAGCTGTCTGGTCCCCAGGTAACTGAGGATGTGAAAAGCGCCCAGGGCTATCTTACAGGCAGCCCAGCTTCCACCTGGACCCCGGCCACTAGGCAACTCACACAGCTGGGTACACACTGACAGTGCACAGCAGGAAGGCAGCGGCCCTGATCAGATAACCTGGTAGGGAGACAGATGCACAAGTGAGTAATGACAGGACAGCGAGCCACTTACTCCTAAACTCCAGAAATAAAGCAGAAGGATTAATTCCTCAGCTTTTTATCATCCGGCTTCTTCCGCAACATTGTGGTACCTTTTCTCTCAAGCGACCAGCCTTCCTTGAAGCCTCCCCGACAGGCTGTTTTCTCAGGTCCTCGTCTCGTGTTCTGCTCCCGCTCTCCAGAAGCAGCCCGACCTACTCTCACTTCGGTCCCATGCCCTCCTACCACTTCCCCCTCCTGTCCTCCCTCACAATTCCTCCCCAAGACAGTCACACTGTGGCTCTGCGGAATAATGTCGGTGCTCAGCGATCCCGGTGAGTCTGCCCACGTCATCTCTGCGATGGTGGGTGCACTTCCTTGCAGGGACCCCGAGGCACCACCCTTGGTTCTAGAATGAGGCCAGGTCACGTTGGTAGGTGCCATCATGTCAGCTCCTCCAGCTCACAGCAACCTTATGTCTCACTGAGCACAGCGCTGCCCACTCGAGCCATCCTCACAATTGTTCCTCCGTGTGAGGCCAGTGCTGTCGCCACGTGACCATCCATCTCAATGAGGGTCTTCCTCCTTTTCAATGGCGCTCTACTAGGCATGATGTCCTTCTCGGGTCCGTCCTGATGATGTCTTGGTAATTATCGAGATGAAATATCACCAGTCTCACTTCCAAGGAGCATTCTGGCTGTCCTGCCTCCAAGACCAATTGGTTCATTCTTTTGTCAGTCTGTAATGTTCAATATTGCAGAGGGGAGAATTATTTTATTTTATTTTTTGCAGGGGGAGAATTATTTAAGGTGACTCTTCTAGGCCACGGCTTTGTCACTCCCACCAAATGATTTTTCTCTGATGGATCTGGGTAAGAAAGTGGGGGAAGATACTGATTATATTATACAATTCAGCTATGAATGATTGGCATCCTTCTGGGTATAAAGTGAGCCATCTCAGAAACAGGAAGAGAGGAGTTTCACAACCAGCAAGATCCAGGAATGGATCAAGCCATCTGGACCCTAAGATCTCTGCACAGGAACCTCCGTGATCCAGGAGAGAGCTGTGATATCAGAGGAGCAGCAGGAACAGAGCAAGGAGCCAGATCATGAGCCAGCGCAAGGGCCTTTCCGGCCCACAGAGCAGGGAAAGTGGAGTGCTTGGGGACAGGACACTGGCTTGTAGAAGGGGATGCCTCTGGACACTCAGTTGGGAGAACTGGGTTCACCACCCAGGAATATAGAGCTGAATGCCTTCGGGCTGAGGCTTACCACAGAGTGGTTTGCCCTTTGGGCATTTATTAACAGTCCAAAAAGGACTTTGTAATATGTTCAGACTGAACAACTGTATCCTGAGCTTGTTTAACCGGAATTGTAACGAGTTAACTTCCATGCTACACCCCATAATTGTGAGCTTTCTTTGTGAGTTCTCTGTGGCCGTGACAATGAAGCACTGTGATTTAAATGCATCCGTCCTTCTCTAGTCTTTTTGCATTGGCTAGCTGCATGGTTCCCATGAGGCTCACCTCCATCATCGGAGGGCACCATTGCTTTTTAAAATGACCAAGAGAGATTTTTGCCACAGATTTCTCCAATGCATTATGTCATTCATTCGACTTCTTAACTGTTGCTTCCATGGATGTTAATTATCGACCTAAGTCTAATGAAATCCATGACAACTTGAATTTCTTCACCACATATTATAATGTTGCTTAAGAGCCCAGTTGTGAGAAGTTTTGGTTTCCCCATCTTTAGGTGTAATGCACACTGCAGGCTGTAGTATTTGACCTTCATCTGTAGGTGTATGTGCTATGCAGTGATAAAAGATCCTGAAGGAATAGTTGAAAATGTAGGAATATTCCTAAGGAAGCTGAACAAAATTCTGTTTCTGTAGCTATTGAAGCGGTGTGTGCTGGATTTGTTTTGGTCAAGCTTGCCTGACTGTAGTAGTTCTATCTTAATAATGAAATGTTCCTTAGATAACTACCAGGTCTGATTTGGTTATCCATTCAAGAGCTCTGTCTCCTATTGATCTTCTTTCTGGAAGTTCTGCCCATCACTGACATGGCTGGAGTGAAGTCTGCTGTTATTGCAGAGTTGTCTGGTGCTCCTTTCTGTCAGTATTTTCTTCCTATATTTTGGTGCACTGATGTTGGGTGCATATATATTTAGGATTTGCTTAAAGGAACACTGGTGGTGAAATCATTAAGCAGATGGCCGCCAACTGAAAGGCTGGAGGTTCAAACCCACCGGTGACTCTGGGAGAGAAAACACCTGGAAGTCTCTCCCGGAGACATGACTCTGGGAAACCTGAGGAGCTGTTGTACCCTCTCATAAAGGGTCATCATAAGCCAAGAATGACTCATCAGCACGTAACAATGGCAACATATTGTCTTATGGGTTGTCCCTTTGATCAATATGTAATGACCTTCTTCAACTTTTACTGTACATTCTGCTGTGCAAGGGACTGGAATTAAGAGACTGTGTTGTGATACCAATAAGACTCTACTTTTTGTTCTGTTTTAGTCAAAATTCTTGTTCCTTTTTTTAAAAAATGGTCATTTTTTACATGTTGATTGGTAGTTACCTGTCAGTTTCTTGCAATTTAAAGAATACTCCATCTTTTCAAAAGCACATCACAGCATCAACTTCCGGTGAACCAGGTCAAGTAATGCCAAAAGACCCTTCTTTATCAAATCCTATTTTATATCATCTGACCAGGACTGGAGTCTCTCCCTCAGCCCCTTGGAAGGAGGTTCCGAGTGGGCCGGACAACTATGCTCTAATGAAGAACAGTTACCCGAGAAGTCGTGCCATGGTACGGGAAGTGGGGCTAGGAAATACAGGGTTTTCTAAGGAGAGGTTTCAAGCTTCATTACAGCGTGAAGGCCTAAATGTTTTCCTTCTCTGTGGCAATACTTGTGTTTTTTGCCATTTTACTTTGATTGTGAAGCAAAGAAGCTACATTTGTGAAGATCACACACTTCAAAGTGAAGCATCGACTAAATCCACATGGAAGAACCACCCCAACCTGTGTGATCCAAGGATTGTAAATAATAAAATCCATGCCCAAAGTAGAGAATGGTATCAGAACTAAAATTGTGAGCACCAGTCTGCAGAAGACTGTGGATGGCCGTGGAAGCCCAGATCCATTTGCAGGGGCCCCACGTGGACAAAGCCTTCAGCGGATCTCCTCTGCCCCTCTGCCCACAGCCCAGGGATGTAAATAGCGCCTCTACCCGACAGAGAACATTGAGAAGTTGGTGGCAGATGTGGTTGCGTGAAAATGTAACATCATATCATTTGATCTCCCTTTGACTCATTTTAAAGTTGTTTCTGTTTTTAATATCTTCTGCTTTCTTGTAGATTGAAAAAACATTCTTTTCATTGTGTTGGTTTTTTTGTTTGTTTATGATCTTAGTGTTGTATGATTTTGTGTGTATGAAATCCAGGATCAGTAAATCTATAGAGATGGTAACTACATGAATAATTATCTAAGGGCCTGACAGGGGAGGTTGGGAAATGGAGACCTACCAATAATAAATAGTGATGATTGCACAACTCTTAATATGATTTTATGATATGTAAATTATATGTCAATAAACGCATCTTAAAAATAAAGTAACTGACCATATGCCAGCATCAACTCTAGGCATACATTTCATCCTTCCATCTTCCTTACAATCATTTTATAGCCGATATTGAATGTTCCTGTTATGTTTTGAGATGCTAAGGGAGTCTAGTAGAGCAGAGATTGACAGCCCCTTCCTCGGTTTTACAGTTTTTAAAAAATATATAAGACATATTATACTCAGGAGAGAGAAAAATACAAGGGGCTTGCAAAAGTTTGTGGGGAAATTCCATTTTCATTTAATTTCATCTTTCCATTAACATGTTGAAGCCACTCATAGATGTTTAATTTAAAAATGAATGGTAGAGTTCATGTGTGGCATTTACCTAGATTTTTGCCCTTCTAAATCTTCACAGGGGGACAGGAAGTCCCATTTAAAAGGGAACAACTTACCACTCTCCGAACCAACATGTAGTCTGCTACAATTAAAACTCACAGCCCAGGCGCAGTGATTCCCACGCAGAACTACTCAGACTCAAAGCGCTTTCTTTAATGTAATGCATTTCTTTGAACCATAGCTCTAAGAGCGAACTGTGAAAGAGACATTGTAGGATGGACGCCTCCCAGAGATTACTGATTTATACATGACCACGTGAACGAGCCTTGTGGAACTGGGAGTAGACCCACTTTCCTCACTGACTGCAGGCCTAGTGCTCCTTTTAGCTGAGCTTGACTTCGTGGTGAGAGATGGTTGTAAGACTGGCCATGCCAGCCCAGCCTTCTGCCTCAAAAGTAGCAAGAAAGAAGCATGACAGAGTAAGTGCTAGATAGTCGGGTTCTGCTTATTTTTAGTGAGGATAGCAAGGGAAAACAAGCACCATGGTGACTACCCTTATATGGAAAACCCAGCAGTACAGCCAGGCTTTGGAAAGATGGGCTTGTGAGGGAACACACACACACACACACACACACACACACACGGCTGCATGGCTGCCTGAAGCAATTTTCTCGCCTATCTTCAGTTGGAGACAAGGAACTACATGAGCTCTGTGCGTCTACAGAATGCCTTGACCCAGCAGCTCTCCTCGCAGGTCAGTGCTGCTATGTTCCATGGCATTTGGCCGGCTTCCTACATCATCTTCATTGTTCCAAAATAATCCTGGGTTTGCTTTGTGTTCTGGAAGTTTCCATTCTCAACTGGGTGTAATGCATTCTCCAAACATCCTCCCATTGAGCTCCCAAGGTGTTAGGCAAAGTTCACGTTGCTAACCTGGAGGGCTGCTACAAGGCTTAGTTGAAGAGAGCAAGAGAAAGGGGGAAATTTCAGATGAACACAAGTGATGGGAGCAGATAGTGGCAGGCAGTGTTCTCTCAGGAGCTTTGTGAATATATGCTGACTGACTGCATTACCTAATACAATTTTACAGAAACCGGGCAAGCCAGTCACCTTATTCTTAACCGGCTCGCATTAAAACTGTTAGGCAATATAGTATAATCTGTAGGACAAAAGGGAGAGTTCAATTCACAGGTGCTGTTGGTTGCTGCCATTCATTCGACAAATATTTTGAGCCTTACTTGTGCACAAGGTCCCTAACATGGCCTAAGGGGGGTGTGTTCAGCTGTACACCCAAATGCTGGGGTTGGAAGGCACACAGAAACGAGACAGAAGACAGGCTTGGTGGCCTGCTCCCAATGGGAGAGTACAACCAAGGAGCACAGTAGAGCAGTCGTCCTTTGGGCTGCACAGAGTCGCCGTGAGTCAGAGCTGACCGGCAGTGGCTGATGTCACGCACCTTTGCCTGGAAGGAGGTGCAGTGCTGGCCACTCAGAAGCTCCAGGGCAGTGGTTCTCAACCTTCCTCATGCCGCGACCCTTTAACACAGTCCCTCATGTTGTGGTGACCCCTCCCCCAACCATAAAATTATTTTCACAACTACTCTTCACAACTGTAATTTTGCTACTGTTATGAATTGGGTGACCCTGTGAAAGGGTCATTCCACCCCCAAAGGGGTCGTGACCCACAGGTTGAGAACCGCTGTGTTAAGGAGATGGACATTCAACAAATATCTCATAAAGAAAACCTCATTCAGAAGCGCAGCATGTGCTTTGAAAGAACTCCAGCCTGCTGTACTAGTGTGTGCTGGGAGCCTTATTTAGGAGCGTGAGCGCAGCCGTGTGGGGTCACTAATTTGAGCTGCGAGCTTCAAGTCCTTAGCAACAACCAGGAGGACTGGGAAAGGGAGCTCCAGGTGGAGAGAACTCCAAGTGTGCAGACAGGTTTGGGGAAGGGCTTGCTGGAGCTGGGTCCTGGCAGGATAAACACGCAGAGAAGGAAGTGGTCAGTTTGTGCTTTTGAATGCAGTTGACCCTGGAACAATGTGGGGATTAGGGATGCTGGTCCCCTGTGCAGTCAAAATGCCAAGGGGAACTTGGCCCCTTCCAAATTTAACTACGCATAGGCTACTGTTGACAGGAAACCCTACTGGTCACCTGAAAATGGTCGGTGAAAACACGGGATTTGTATGTGCCTGATTATGGCACTCACGCATTTTCAATATCGGAGAGAAAAAGCGCATCGCACAGTAAATTCACAGCTGCTGTGTCGCTGCAGTGACAGCTTCACGAATTTCATTTTCTGTTTTTACAATGGCCCTTATGCTGGCTTCATTTATCTTAAAATGGCAGGAAACTGCAGCTGCAGACTGCAATCTACAGTCCGCATCAAGCAATGGGACATTTTCTTGTAATGCCATGATTTGGGGCACACTGCCAGCATCACTGGTGGCACATTGTGTGGGTCCTGTGGCGCTATTCAAGGCTTCTGGGAGAGCACTACACATAATGCAAAAGAGGCAAAGACTGTGACTCATTGGGCCTTTTCTTGGACAGAGGAATCGCTTATTTGGAGATTGTTAGTATCACACTGTATTTTTAAAATCCACATGTAAGTGGACTCGAGCAGTTAAAACCCATGTTATTCAAGGGTCAACTGTAAGGATTTTGCTGTGTATCTTAAAATAGACTGAGAAATGGAACTAGGGATTGAGAACGGCTTGAAAGAGAACATTACTGTCAAGTTGACAATGATGGCGGCTTGGCAAGTGTAACTGGAAAGTGCTATGAGTGAAACGTTCAGCTGCTAGCCACAACGTCAGTAGTTCAAACTCACCAGCTGCACTGGAAAGTTGAGGCAGACTGCTCCCGTAAATAGTTACAGTCTTGGAAACCTAAAATGCTACTATTACTCTTTCCCAATCAGTTTTCAGGTTAGCAAGTCAACATTTGGTGATGTTGACTAAGGAGAGAGGGTCAGGAATGGACCGTATCTGGCACAGTAGATAGAGATACCATTCATACATCTATGGAAAAACAGGGAAAGGAGCATGTTTAGGGCCTAAGAACAATAATTCGGGTGTTGAGTGTAATATGTTGGAGGTACCTATGAATACAACCTAATAGAGTTGTCCACGTAGGTAACTGGATATCCAAGTTGGGAGCTCTAAGAAGGGTCAGGTGAGATATTGATGCTGAAGTGTTGTTGGCTGGGATTGTGACAGTATTATAAGGTTCCTTAGGGTTATACAGTACAAAGAGAAGTTGTCGTGGAATTCCAGATTTAAGATTTATGGGTCACCTGGAGGAGAGGCCAAAGAGGTAGAGATGAAGCAAGATTATTTGGTATCCTGGCCATCAAAGTGAAATGAAGAAAATATGGGTTCTGATTATGCAGGTGTTATCTGAAGGATGATTAAGAATGATAGTGTTCCTAAATCTAGCATCAGATGAGTACTTTTTATAGAATTTTCAAGTGGGTGTGTACATGTGAATGGAGGAATGAGGAAACATGAGTACAAGGAGATACAGGTAGCTGGATACAGCTTTGGAGAAACTTGTATGGTACATAGAGTGTAAATGGAGGGCAGGAGCCTGAGAGCCGTTTATTCTAATAGTAGATCCTAAAGTTTGTTTTTCCTTCTAAATATTTTCCAAATCTGTGCCTTATGTAAGCTTCCCTTCTTGGATCTAGACCAGCCCTTGGGACTCTCGCCTGGGCTGCCAGTTTCAGCCATGCCTCTCCGCTTCTAGTCAGCCTTCCACATTACCCAGTGTGATCTAGATAAAACCCAAAGTCAACCACATTACATGTCTGCTCGGTGGCTACTGGACCACAGGATCAAGTTCAAACTCCTCAGCATCCCACAAGGCCCTCCTCTGTGGCTTTGCTCTTGCCCCAATGAAGGGACTTTCCTTTCACCACTGCTAGCCTCATGTTTTAATATGCTGCAAAAACATCAAGCTGCTTAGCTTTCTGAACAAGACAAGCTGCTTCCTACACTTGTTTTTCTTTGCTTCTGGTGTCTCCTCTAGCACAAGGCAGGTTGAGGTTGATACACCTCAGCAGCTGTGAGGTTGATACACCGCATCCTGGAGAAAGAGACGAGCAGTAAAGCACGGGCGTGGGGGTGGTGGGACTCTGGGGCAGCATAGTGTGACGGGGGTGACATTTTCTCTACCACAGGCCGATAGCTTATACGCCACTTCCATATGTATATTTTAGCATTTGGCACACCAGAATCAGTACTATTTATCACATATCGCTTATAGAGATTTTAATTTTTAAAAAGTTCAAGAAAATGCAATACCCTTCTGGGAAAGTTTATTCCATTGAAGATATTTTGGATTGATTGCTTAATATTTACTCTACTCCACATGATTAATCTAAGACAGAAGTTCCCAATCTGGGGCTTCCAAACCACTAGCGACACCTGGGAACCTCTTAGAATTGGGCCCTGCCTCTGTTCCATTGAATCAGAAATTCTTGGAATACATGCCAAGCATTTTGAATGTTGAGCAGGCCCTCCCAGGCTGTAGTAGAGCACCAACAAAACACACAGCATTTCTCTGACTCTTTAACGAACCCCCCTTTTATGACCCCAGTTCTACCTTACAAATCCAACTAGACCGGATATGTACACTGGTGCAGATATGAGCTCTCAACACAGAATCCAGGACAGATAAACTCCTCAGGACAATAATGGGAGTAGCAATACCATGAGGGTAAGGGGAAGGTGGTGGAAGAAGGGGAAGAAAGGGGGACCCGATTGCAATGGTGGACGTATAACCCCGCCCCGGCTCCCTTTCCCCCAGGGGGACAAACAACAGAAACGGGGGTGAAGGGAGACAGTGGAGAGTGTAGATATGAAAATGATAATTTATCATTTATCAAGAGTTCACGAGGGTAGGAAGACCAGGGAGGGAGGGGAAAAAGAGGAGCGGATACCAAGGGCTCAAGTAGAAAGAAAATGTTTAGAAAATGATGATGGCAACATGTGTACAAATGTGCTTGATACAACTGATGTATGTATTGTTATAAAAGCTCCCAATAAAATGATGTATTAAAAAGAAGAAAAAAGGGCCCTCCGTTAATTGGATGCACACACAAATTTAAGAGCCTCTGGTGTCAGGCAATCTTGATAAAACCATCTTTCTTGCCACTGACGAGAGCCGTTCTCTGGTGGCGTAGTGGTTAAGCGCTCACCTGTGAACCAAAAGGTCTGCCATTCAAACTCGCCAGCTGTTGGGCGTGCGGAGGAAGCAGCGGTCTGCTCCATCAAGATGCACAGCCCGGGAAGCGGTCTAGTCTGTCCGACAGGCCACTCCCTGTGAGTTGCAAGTGACCGGGCAGTGCTGGGACGCCGCTGACTGTACACATGCATGCTTTGCGGTGTTCGTGGGTGCCACTGAGTGTACTCTCCGCTCCTACGGGTTCGATGAGGGTTTGTAGGCTGTCCGCTTTGGGGAGCAGATTGTCAGACCGTTGCCCATCAGTCGCCGGTGGGCTTGGACTGCCCACGCTTCAGTTAGTGGCCAAGCGTGTAACCATTCGTTGCCTCAATTGTGACAGGGGTTTTTCAGAGGGAAGTACTCTGAGAAAAGTGTCATTGCTCCGAAGGAGGCGGTTCAGAAAAAGAGAACTTCAGAATTTATCTGCACGGTATCCTGTCGGGATGTACCTCCTGGAACTGCTGCCACTGAAAAATCCTACAAACTGTTATTCAACACAAATATCAAAATGTGAAGCTATTTTTTCTTTTTGGTAAATCTTTCATCTAGTTCAGTGGTTTTTAACCTTCCTGATGCCGCAACCCTTTAATACGGTTCCGCATGTGGTGGTGACCCCCCAACCATAAAGTTATTTTCATTGCTACTTCATCACTGTCATTTTCTACTGTTATGAATCAGATGACCCCTGTGAAAGGGTCATTCGGCCCCCAAAGGGGTCACGACCCACAGGTTGAGAACCGCTGCTCTAAAACTATACTTTTTTTTCTTAATGATTTTTTAATTGTGATGAGGTGCAGGGTTTACATTTCAGATCGTCAACTCTGCATTCAATAGTTCAAACCACTGGCCAGCCCCCCACCCCTGCCTGCCAGTGTTCTGTTCCACCCCTCCTCGGCTTTCCCTTCCTCCCCTCTGGGCTCCCATCGCCCCTTTCACCCAGTCCAAGGCTGTCAGCTCTCTAGCTGCTCCCTCGGTCCTCCCTCTCGGGTGGCCTCCGAAGTCTGTTTCCTTCCGTCTGAGAGACGACTAAGTGCTGTTTGAGGCAGGGACCCCACCTCTCAACCTTTCCCCACAGAATTCTTCTGTTGACACCATAGCAGTTCTGACGCCTTGCAGAGACGTTTTCCTTTCAGTGTCCGTTGAGTTGGGGAGCAAAGAGGCCAGGAGGTCTGATGGGCAGGGCTCGCCGACGCCAGTCTTGAAGGACGGGTCTTGCTGCCCTCAGAGAGTGAGCACGCACATTGTGATGGGAAAGCCGGAACTCCTCAGCGCCGCTTCCCTGAGCAGTGCCGCCGCTCACTTGTAAGCCTCCTTCCTGGTGCGCCTCCATGGCAGTCCCGTGTACATTGAGAAAACCCACCAGGCATACACTTCTGTAACCCCGCCCATCAGTCGCCATCGCTTTTTGAGCTGCCCTCTCTGCCTTGAATTGATTGGGCTCACATTGTCCACTGTTTGGATTGGACCTACTGCTTTATCCTCACCCTAACAAGCTGAAAATCGGTGTGTGACTGAGAGCCGTGGGAAGCTGTGCGCTCATGGCAGAGGGTGTGCAAACCCATGTTTGTTTGGGATAAACCCATGCTGGCATGGACTGGAAGCCTAGTGATGGTACTGTCTGACTTGCCATTGTGTGTGCATGTATATATATCAAAAGGTTGTTTTATGTATTTATTTATTTATACTTTATTGTAAATTAGGTGACTATTGGAGCAGATCATTAGTTTTGCATTCAGCAATTCATATGCATTTTGTTTCAGCCCATTTATTGCAGTGCTCTCAGTGTGCCATCAGTTATCCCACATCCTTCCTGGGCTTCCTGTTTTCCATTCCAACTCCCTTCCCAAACCACAGAGACTTGTCCTTCAGTAGATGCTGCCCTTCGATCTCAAATGGTTGCTATTTTAACACAGGGATAATTTCAGTGGCAGACACAAAAGGTGACCAAGATTTACAGTCTCGGGGTTGCCATGAGTCTCTCTCCAACCAGGACATCTGGGCTAGTCGATGAACTTTAAGTTTTATTCTACAGCTTTCTCCCACTTTATCCACAACTTTCTAATGGGATCCTCCTTTCCAGCGCTGTTGGTAGTGGTAGCTGGGCACCATCTAGTTCTTCGGCTCTCGGGTTGTGCAAATTGATATTTGCAGGGTCCATTGATTGTTTCCATATGTGGGTTTTTGTTTGTTTGTTTGCTTTAACTTTCCTCACTCTTCTTTCCCTTTGAAGAGGAGAGACTAATAGGTGGCACCTTAGACCTCTGCCCACAAGCTTGTAAGACCCCAGTTGATACTTTCTATGAGCCCAAATAGGCTTACAGAACATTTTCTCTGTGAACCGTGTTATGCCAATTGACCTCGATGTCCCCCAAGACTACAGTCCTGATGCCCCAGGGCCCCAGATGACACAGTGATTTCAATCTCTTGAGTGTGCTAGGGGCATTCTCATGAAGCCCAGTAAAGCTGAGATGTCTGATTCACTTTCCTTGCACTAAGGTGGTCATGCTCCAATCTTTCTTTCTGTGTTCCCAGGACTCTCTGCCCACGCATGCTCGGACGCCCCACGGGAAGGCTATGTGTCCTTCATGGTGCCTGGATTTTCCCCTTCTCTCCCCAGGCAGCAGTCAGATGCCAGTCTTCCCCTTCCCTCTGCTGCAGCGGAAGGGAAGCACAATTCTTCCTAGAATTCAGCCATCAGGGCTCCACAGAGGATGCCTCTCAGCTTCCCACATATCCTGTCCCCCACGACTCCCGAGTCAGCTTCTCTCTCCTGCCTGGATGTGCCATTGACCCCATCTTCCTTGCTAGGGGAAGAGAAATGTCTTACTTTTTTAAAGGAAAAATTTTCAAGACACAATCTATCTCCGAATGAGATTCAACATTTGTTTTATAAGGTTCGTTGGTTCTCTAACTTCTCTTTCTATTCCACAACACTTTCTTGGCTTAACGTCTCTATCATCAAAGACCTATTAAAATGATTTCCCCCAAAACAACAGTTGCCATTTCCCCTCAAATGTGAACTCAGATCTCATTCTGAAGGCAGTTTATCCAACGTTTTCCAGGACAATCCAAACCAGCCACTGACCGAGTGGATTCCATATTGTTGCAATCTTCCAGGACAGAGTAGAACTAGTCTGCTGGATTTCCAAGCTGTCAATCTTTAAGGAAGTCGACGGTTTCCTCTGTCTTCCATGGAGCAGCTGGTAGTTGGGAAGCACTGATCTTTTGGATATCAGCTCAATACTTAGGAGCTGCATTTTTCTGGAATAGCTTGTGGCACAAGGACTCAGGGCTCTCTCGGGAATAAAGGGATCGAGCTACAGGGGGACACTTGGAAATAAAATGGCATGCCAGAATTTTCAGGAAGCATGGTGCGGCCAGATGCCAAGAGCTCTAGAACTAACAGATAGACCCTGTATGGTAGAAAACTAATGCATCTCATGTCTCCCTCCGCAGAGAGAGCGGGGCTTCCTATTTGAGTTGCCGGCCATTCTCCAGGACCATTTGTGCACCTGCCCATCTACTTTCCCACCACTACTGGCCTGGTTCTTTCCATATTCCCCAGGAGGGAGAGTCAGATGGGCTAGAGCTCACTGTGCGTGAGCAGAGCTTTTCCACTAAGTCACTGGGTCACCGACCCAACTGGTATGACGAGTGACAGACAACCCCTGGTCTGATCTGCTGCATTGAAAGAATGGAGGTGGGGGTGAGGGACACAGTCACGAGATAAACCACAGAAGCCGCCCTCTTCAGGGAGAAGCCCGGGCCTGCTCCCTTGACAGAGGCTGCGGTGGAGGAGCCTGTGCACATGGTCAGAACATTGATTACACTGCGGGCAAGTGGGGGCACTATCGTTTTCCACAGGGGACACAAGGAAGGATGACTTCATTAATGGCAGGTATCCGCACTTGTATCTCAACGAGTTGTCCTTTCTAGGCCTTCGTTTCTTCACCTGTAAACCAGCGAGTTTCGTCTTCCTGATTCCTAGGGCTTTCCCATACCGGGGAAAGGTCTAACTGCTCAGATCTGAGCCTGTACAATATCGGGGCTGCGTTTGCTGTAGCTGCTGTTGATCTGTGACTTTAAGAGACCCCTATGTTATAGAGCTGAACAGCTCCCTAGGGTTTTCTTGGCTGTAACCTTCACAGAAGCAAATCACCAAACTTGTTTTTTCCACTGGGTGGGTTCAAACTGCCAGCGCTTTGGTTACCGGTCAAATGCAAACTGTTGGCACCAGCCAGGGGCCTGGGACCCTCTTTGGAAAAAGAAGGCATTGTACAGCGGTTTCCATTTGTGCTTAGTTTCCCATGAGTTCACCTCGACTTTCATCCTTAAATGCTCTGGTTCCTTTTCGGTCTCTGTTTTGACTCCTGCCTACTTCTGGAGGAGCGCTGAAGCACCACTGCTCGTGGACTCTGCCCTGGCTCCTTCCTGTGACCTTCGTAGTCCACGCAAAATTATCCTCCCTTTTCTCTATATCTTTTCAAATTTCTCTTCTTAATTTGAACTCTCCTGCTCATATATGTTATTACCTGAAGCTATCTCAAATTTACTTTGGAAGCAGGCAAGGTATCATTTAATGAATAAATAAATATGTGAGTGGAACAAACAGCAGTTCGTTTGTATCACACTTGGCCAAGGCTCCACCTCTGGTAGGACATCATCCATCAGTGGAAGCCACCTGAGCAACAGGTTTTTGCCAACCCCGTTTTCTTGCGAGTTGTGATGAAAGGACCAACTTTAAAGCTGGATATAGTGACACCCTTGTTTTGGTGCCTTACCTAGTCCTCCAAGCCTTTCATCTTGGCATCTCGTACTCAGGAGGTAAGGAGATGAAACAACTGAGCTTCATTTGCTTAATTGAGGATAATTTCCATCTAAATATGACCGTTGAATGTCTGCAAAACCACCCGGCACAGTGTGCAACAGATTTTCTTCACTCCCCAGACCAGCAGTGTCAGAGTCCGAGGGGTTGTGCCAGAACCTCACCACCAAGACACGCGTGCTCTCCCGTCAAGTGAGCGAGCGCTGTGCACCTCTTTGGCAGCACATTCGTCACGGACAGCACATACTCTCAGCAAGGTTCTCAAGAAAAGGATACTCTCATACATAGCCAGTAGCAATACAAACGAGTACAGTACTAACAAGATTGCATGTATGTCCACCTACTGATTTAGCAGCCCAAGCTCCAGGAATGTACCCTGAAGATATACCCCCCAACGAGCCACATTCTTACACGCGCGCGCACACAGTTGTTTATGGCAGCGTTGTTTGCAGTATCAACAACCGTGAAGTAGCTGAATAAACTACAAACGTATGCCCAGTGGGGCGGCCTGCACATGTGAAAATGGATAGGAAGATAACTGTAAAGTGCTGTTGAACGATTTCTAGGAAGGCAAAAAACAAACCTGAAGTAAGCACAGACGAACACCTGAACGAAGTACAAAAGAACACCTGAGGTGCGTTCCTTGCGTGTGAGAAAAGAAGAAAAATAAGGAAATATCTCGTTTGAAGAATTCATGTCACAGGAAGGTAAAATCAAAGACTAAGGAAATTGACTTCGTATAAATTGACTAGCAATTGGGCACAAAAGAGAGTGAGAATGGGAAGCGAGCACTTTTCTTTTTTTTAATCATTTTATTGGGGCTCACTTTTCTGAATATATCTTTTTTGTACAGACCTGCCTGTGGAATCACGTTAATATAAATAAGTATTAGTCAAGCAAATACTACTGAATAAAAGAAAAATCCGTGAGCTACAGGGATCTACTTAAGAAGTAAACAAATGAAGAGGAGGAAAGCTGCCATTCGAAGTCCACTAATAATCACTGAAATAATGACGTTAATAGAAAATCATGTCTGCCCACTGCCCCACAGTGACTCAGGAAAGAGTCAGCAATGCATTCTAAGATGGTTCAGAGCCTGAGACTACGAGGTTGACATCATCTCGAAGGAGATCTCTACAATATGGTGATTTTTCATGACAAGGAATAAAACAGTAACTACAGTGGGCACACTGACAAAACACCGCCATCAAAGGGACCAAATTCACATCACCGCTGATGAGAAGACTCCACATACTTCCTGAGATGATGCGCCGAGAAAAAGCCGACCTCACTGTTTATGCTGCTCAGGGGCTACAATTTGAATCTAATCATGAGAATGTATCAGATAGCCCCCGAATGAGATGTTCTTCCAGATACCTGCCCTGTACAAAGACCCAAGACCTGTTGAAGATTAAAGGCTAACGAAGCAAAGGAAGGAAGAAATGAGACTAAAGACACAATGCATGACCTTGGATTCTCTCTGGCTGTTTGCTGTGAGTTTCCCTCTAGGCAGTTCTGACAGCAACCCCCTGTGTGTGCAGCAGAACTGCTCTGTGGGGTGTGCACAGCTGTGATTGATTCCTTGGAAGCAGAACATCCTGCCTGCCGTCTAAGGTACCTCTGGGTGGGTTCAGCCCACAGGTCAGTGGTTAAGCGGATGGCACTGCCCTGGATATTATTGAGACCATTGATGAACTCTTAATGAAGTCTGTTGCTTCAATAATAGTGTTCAATACTTATTTCCTGATTTTAATCACTGTGCTGTTTATGTAAGAGAATATCTTGCTTTTAAGAAATATGTATTGCACTGATTAAGAAAAATAGGATATATCTGTAGCTTTACTCAAAGTGATCCAAGACCAAAAAGTATGTATGCTGTACATATATTTGGAACAAGAGAAAAGGATGGGGATGGGTATCCAGGAATAGAGATCCTGTACGTATTTTTGCAACCTTTCTTGAAGTTAAAAGTCACATTTGGTGAGAGTTTGAACTTTAACATAGGTAATATAGTTCATTAATACAGGAATTAATACATATAGTCTGTACTATTTGAGACAGAGCCCTGATGGTGTAGTGGTTATGAGTTGGACTGTGATCTGCATAGTTGGCAGTTCGAAACTACCAGCAGCTCCTCGGGAGAAAGATGGGACTTTCTACTCCTGTAGATAGTTACCTTCTCGGAAACCCACAGGGGGTCGCTATGAAACAGCATTGACTTGATGACAGCGAGGTTGGTTTGGGGGGTCTGGGGGTAATATATGAAGGAATGGGCCCTTGTGGTTCAGTGGCAGAAATCTCTGTCTCCATAAAGGAAACTTGGGTTTAGTTGCTGGCTGATGCACCTTACACAGTCCCCAGTCAGCGGTTCGAATAGTCACCATCCACCTGTCAGTGGAAGGTACCTGCGGTACTGATATTGAACAGATTTCTGCTTCCAGACCAAGCCAGTCTAAGAAGAAAGGTGTGGCACTCTACTTCCAAACAGTCTGCCCTTGAAAAACATAAAGGTCACAAGAGTCCAATCCCAGTGTGCATCATTCGGGGGCCGGCTCAGTGGCAGCCCACAACAGCAACGTGAAGGAATCTAAGTGACTTTCATGGCCCTGAAAAGAAAAAGTGACCGTCACCAAGTTTATATTCACTCCACTTCAAATATCGTCCTTCCCTAGGTTGTAAGTCTCATGATTACATTGCAATTTAACTATAAGAATGTACAACCATCAGTCTTTCCAAAGTAGCTGGAACCTGGTCTGTGTCTCTCGGATGTGGGATAGCGGCTTTAGACGGGATGGCAGCCGCCACATTCTCCACCGAGGTCCTGATGTCAGTCCTCCTCGTTGCAGGGGGGGCGGCCGCGGACCGCGGGGAGAAGAGGGCTAGCGCATCATCCCAAACTCACTCTCACTGGAGCCAGCCTGTGTCTCCTCGCATCTGCCCACTGCTCTGTGGCTGTCGAGTAAGCAGCTCCGGTGGCCATTCAGTCATCGTCAGATGCAGTCAGGTCCCGGAGGAACCCCAGGGCAGGACAATTTTAGAAGCTAAATGTTTAACTTTCCAGCGTGTCTGCACAAGACAATGCAAAACTGACAGCAGCAAACTGCCTTATCCACCAAACACACTCAGCCCAGAAAAAAATGGAGAGATGGCACATGGGACTGTGAACTTTGTACTGCTGGATTTATAAGCCAACCATTTGTAAACTTCACAAACCAAAAATAGATCCTCTGGCTGCTCCAAGCAGCCACATTCTCACGACAAACAGATGGAGACAGCTTTTTCAGTGTCGGACTCGGCTCCTGCTGCATCGTTTCTCTGCTGAGGATTGGACCGGCTTCAACTGACCCGAGCCTGGGAACAGGAACACACAGCCTCGGTCGGACTTTCAAGGGACTAAATGACCACTTCTGCTAGGCTTCAGAGTCCTCCAGGGGGCACCAGAACATTCCAGCGTCAATGGCCACGTTTCATGAAATCCAGAAAAGCTAACTGTATTCCCTTATTGCAATGGCTCTCCCTACTGTGAGCTTTTCATTTCCACCAACATCACTATGGGTTTGTCCCCCATTCCACCCCCCCTTCCTCATACATTTGTTTTTACAGCGTCTGTGAGTTTATGGAATGTTTCTGCTGCTCCCAGAAGGCGGAGGAAGGAAAGAGATCATCTCTTGGATGAGTCCTTCGAAACTGGAGCCATGACTCCTCTGGGTAAATAGCAGAGCCTTCAGCCCACTCTGAGAGGAAGGATTCTCCAAACGTTCCTATTATGGCTGGGGGGAATAAGAGAAGGAAAGAACCTGGAAGAAATGGGATTCAATTCATTCTCAAGTTCAATGCGGTGGATCAGCCTCCCTGTTATTATCATTATTAATAATAAGCACAGTGAATGTCAGGCAGGCACTTCAGGGTAGATTTTTACATGAATTTTGTGCAGAAGTAAGGGGTTGCCAGGCTACTGCATAATATTACTCCCTTTGGGTCCAGGAGCACAAAATTCCAACCAGCCTCCTGAGCCAGTCCTTCCAATTAGTGGCTCCTTCATTACGAATAAAGAGCCCTCATTACTGTGGGCCTTCAAGTGAAATAGGATCCCCTACCTCTTGAAATCCGCCTTTCTAAGCACAGACAGTTCCCAACTTACAAACAATCCACTTAAGAACCAGGCAGCATTCAGAGGCTGCAGTAGCCCCCTGCAGCTGCTGCTGGGCCCCTGCCCGGCCCCCACCCCTTGCTCAGGGGCTGCTGGGGAGCTCTGCCCTCACGTGCCTGCAGGGCCAGCTGCCCACCTGCCCTCTGGACTGTGGGCTCCAAGCTGGGGCTTCAGTGAGGCCTGGTTTTGAAGTTGAGTTCAGCTATGGAGTAAATAGGCTTTTGTGGCCTACTATGGGAACCGAACCATCATTAAAAAAAGAAGAAGAAAGAAAAAAAAAGTGTTTCCATGGGAAAATGTCTTCTGCATTCCCCCAACCATCCGCCAATCGCTGTAATGGGTGTGGGAGCGGTTGCCATGCTGCTAGTAGGGCAAGGAAGAGAAAGGATTGGCATGGGTGCCAGTTCCAGGTCTTGCACTAAACTCACCAGGCTGCTTGGCTTGCCCATCAACCGCCTGGGCCTCCTGCCATCTGGACAACAACAGGGTGGGACTGAAATTATAAGCCTTCTCCTAGCATCTCCGTCCCTGTTCCTCAACGTTCTACCCTCATTTCATTGATTCGTTTATGCCCTCGCTCATTCAAAGCCATTAGGAACATGTTTATATCAGACTATGAATTTTAAGACCACAGATACAGCTTCATCTTTCTGCGATCTTTACGGAAGAGTAAGACTGCCCCGTTGTTCTGCTAAGGAGAGGCTGGTGGATCCCAACTGTCAAGCTATTGTTAACAATCAAAACCTGTGCTTAATCACTGTGCCGTCAGAGCTGGCTGCGCAGAGCTTACCCCTCATCACTCCCACCCAAATATCCCTCAACAACTAACTCAGTTCTAACTTAAACAGAGTTTCTGAGACTGTAAATCTTTACTGACTCATCTTTCTTCCACTGAATAGCTGATGGGTTTGAAGTACTAACCTTGTGGTGAATAGCCCGGTGCTTACCCTACACCACCACCAGGGTTCCTTGGTGGCATCCAGATTAGAAGGAGTCATCTTCAAAGAACAAATGCCTAGCTGGCCCACTCTTGCCTTGGCTCCACTTCCCGGTGGTTTGGGCTGGTCCACTGCATGGCGGCCGTATCTGCTGTGCTAACTGGGCAGCTTCATTTAGATTCAGCGGGTGCACCCACTCAACTGTCGTCTTGAATCCTACAGAGCGCTGTCCCAACTCTGTGCCCTTTCCTGCCTGGAAGAACCACAGTCTGAAGGCTTGATTTTGCCCTTCTTGTGCACAGGAGTGGTAATCCCAGATTTTAAAACAATTATTTACTCCAAGCACGATCTGTAGGCCTAGCCCCTTCCTGCTCCTAAATTTATAATCTGAGTTCTCTTACCCAAACTTCCTGCCCATTTCCCACCCTTAGTCGACCTACACTATTCAAGAAGATAAAACTGCTAAAGGCCACCTTTCATTTGGAAAGTGAAACGACCTAGTAGTTAAGGTCCAAGGCCTGATTCTGTCACTTCGTAATTGATATTCTGAAATTACGTCATTGTGAAGGGGCCTGAGCAAGGACGTGACCACGGTAGGGTGGTTTCAAGGGAAGCCTATTTGGGGCAGCTCTGTGTAAGATGCTGGGAGAAGAGAGGCGTTATCCAGGTATAAATGATTGGACTTGGAAACCCAGTGGGCTTGCTACTCTTCGGCACGGGCCTGTCTGTTCCTCAAGGGAATTGTAAGAATGACCTCTTCTAGTTATTGGGTATCTCGGAAGCAGTTCTGTAACAATAACAAGAACTAACGCTTCACATACGCACCCCAAGAAGTCCTCAGATGGCTGTTTTTAATCCCAGTCTGTCCAGATGGCTTTAGCTTTGTGGTGGCGCCTGTGCTCCACAACAGACCCTCCTGGGTGCCAGTGTTTAACTCTGCCCCACACTGCGCAGCAGGGACACACCGGGCTGATGCCGCCAGTGTGGGGAGTCCCGGGTAGAGCCAGCAAATGCCCTGCCACCTATGCTGCTGTGCACTGTAGACATTTAGAAATTAATAAGTTCAGTTACAATCTTTAAAAGATTAAATTTCAGTTTTATCTTTAAAAAACTGTTTTTGCTCACTCATAATAGTGTTTAAATTTGAATAACCATTTGAGATTACTTTTTCAACTTTTTAACTGAAAGAAGTATATGGATAGAATTCTTTTCGTTCATCTCTTTTCCTGTGCTGTATCTTTTCCTTTTGCCTGCTTTTCCTTTTGTATCTTAAAAACGTTGAGTCCACAACAGTGTTAGAGATGCTTTGCAAATCCATCTCCCCACGAGGGAACGGAAGGGTCTGCTGTTGGTCTTCTCCACTCCTGCTGCTCAAGAGCCCACCATCGAATTTGAATACACAACAGTTCATTAGCTTGTCTTTGACGTACAACTTACTTATCAAACTGAACTGTATTTGAAGGGATTGTTTTTAAGTGACTTACAAAGAGAGAAATTGATCTTGTGATTTCAATATTGTGATATATTCCCCCAAGGAGCGTGGTTAAACCGAATTTCCTTTTTTCTTTTTTCGCACCGTTTCACTTCTCAACAAAACAATCCGTGGTATGAATTCAGCTGTTATTTCAAAGTACAGACTGGAGCCCTTTCATGGTGGAGCGCGTTGCACCATATTGATGAAAGGTACAGCGGGCTGAGAGCCGCGCGCCTGCCCACTCCCTGCTTCGCTGAAGCCTGGGGTGCCGCTGCTGCATATCTCTAAGAAAAGGCCACGCCACCTCACCAGACGCTGACAGAGACACACATGGTGCTTCTGAAACAAGAGCTCGTCAGAATGCACCTGGGCACCTTACTGCATGAAGCAGTACCGCATTGATCAGTGTGGGGTCCCCAATGATTTGTGACCTTGCTTGCAGACGTTTAAAACCCTTGGATTTTGCAAGTAAAGAAAGTCAGCAAATTAACTAGCTTTTTATTTCATCAGTGAAATAATCAATAAAACTCAAAGCCACATCAAACCAGCTGCCATCAAATCAATTAAGGAGTAGAACTGAGCTCCACAGGGTTTTCTTGCTTGTCATGTTTCTATATACCTGCTATTCAACATTTCAGTTAAAAATTTAGTGGCATTAATGTTCATTTTGAGAGTTTTCAGACACATTAGTCATCATCTGACAGTTCTGATGACGTTCTTGTTAATCAGTGGTTCTCAACCTTCCTGATGCTGTGACCCTGTAACACATTTCCTCGTGTTGTGGTGACCCCAACCATAAAATTATTTTTGTTGCTACCTCATAACTGTAATTTTGCTACTGTTATTAATCGGACAACCCCTGTGAAAGAGTAATTGGAACCCCCAAAATGGTCGAGACCCACAGGTTGAGAACCACTGTTGTTGATCAAATCAATAATGGAAATGACAGCTCTTTGGCTACCAACTGTCTATCAGATTGTTAGCCATGAACCTACTTACACATTACATCTGGTGTTTTCTGTCATTGAATTCAGCTCGTCTTTTTTTCCATTCTGTTTTCATTTTTAACTTTCTCTTGTGAGTTAGGTGAAAGCTTCCCGCCCAGACCACCGTTTGGACGTTCAATAGCGCACACAGACTTTGTTTCGGCGCCTCTGTTGCAAGCCTCAGTCAGTGCGCCACCAGCCCGTTTGCTCCCTGTATTTTAGTTTCCTTTGCTTCTTTCCCACCCTCTGCACTTTGTCTTTGGGTAAATGCAGCCCTGCCCTGTGGTCTTCAATGGTTAATCATGCTAACGCAGAGGTGCCTGTAGCCACAGGCCTGAAGGGTGATGAAGGGCGAGAGTCTAGGTTCCACTAGTTTCATTCTGACCAGTAAATCTGGTCTCTTTTAAAATTTTAGTTTTGTTTCACATTTTTCGCTCACTTTATCCAGGGCCTTCTAATGGGATCCATTGCAGAGCGGTTGGTAGTGGTGATCAGGCACCATCTAGTTCTGGTCTCAGGATTGCGGAGACTGACTTTTGTGTGGTCCGCAATCCATTGGACCAGTTCATTCTTTCCTCTGGGTGGCAGAGACTGATAGTTACACCTTAAGTGACTGCTCGTGAGTAATTAGCCTCTTTCTCAAGCCAACCCTGTTATCAGTAGGGTAGAGTCATCTAAGAGTACAAAGACATAACCAAGTGACCTTGGCTTAATCCAACAGAAGACGTTTTTCATTTTACTCACCAGATAGCCACGGGCAGGTTTGATGGATTTAGTTCTCATTCAAGAATTTACCTAGAGACCCAGCCTGCCCTCTCCTCAGTATTGTCTTCCAGTGTTCTGGTTCTGGTTGCCCAGTCAACCAGAAAGGGCAAAGAGCTAGCAGGAGCATGTGCGGGAAGGTGTTATGGGCCAGCAGTGTTGGTCACTTTCGCTAACTTTCCCTTTGAAAGAATTTTGTGCCATGGCTACATCTGTTTGCAGAGGCATCTGGGAACTAGAGGTGAATGTATTTTGATGCACAACTAGCAGCTCCAGCTCTAAGCACAATTTCTCATCAATACTAAACCTCTGGAACGTTGTCAGACCTCTGGTGACAAAGGGGTCATCATGGACTACACTTTTATCGATCAAATGAATGGAAAGAACGCACAGCCCACGTTTTCCAGAGCTGCTGGTACAAGAACAAATTTGGAGTGAGGGGTTTCCAGCGAGAAGAAGCAAAAAGAGTGCTACAAGATTATATTAATTGCAAACCAAGGAAATGTTTTGAAGATTTAGAGTCATTGGGAATTGAAGGTGCGAGTCATACAGTTGTTGCACTAGCATCTTTGAAATGAATAATAAATAAAAAGACCACACTAGGTGACAGAAATTAGTCATCAGGCTAAAATAGAAGCTATGTAGATAAGCACCAGTTTACAAAGCATTAATGTGAAAAGTATCTTTAGCATCTACTTTCAATAGTATAATAAAATCAAGATAGGGACCTGGTAGGGTCCAAACCCCGAAAAGCATTGAGGAACATACAGATGGTCAAAGGAAGAGCAGCCATACCATGTGAAAAGTGTCACATGCGGAAGCGAGATGTGCAGCCAGCTCCTTTAGGAGTGCAAACGAGGAGTGGCTGAGTCAGACTCGGGGTGGAGGTGTGCTTCCCAGAACAAATGGCACAGAGCTGGATTCTGAAGGACCAATGATGAACAACCACAAAGAAAAAAATGTGACCGCCATGGAATAAACCCTTTCTGATAAGCAAGATTGTACGTAGTTTAGTTTTGCTGGAGAAAATATGTGAGTGGGACCGGGCAAAGATATCGGTAGGGAGTAAGGCTAGAGCCCTATCACAGAGGGCTTTGTGTGTGCACTGTAGAGTCTGGGCTGGTGCTTAATGTCTAGCTAACATTGTTCTAGCTGCTGTGGACCACTTAGCAGTCTTTTCAGATGTTTCTGAACACCTGAAGCACCGTGGGAGGAAGGCCTAGTCACCTCCTCCTCCAATACCAGCCATTAAAACCCAATGGGAACCCAGTTCTGTTCTGACACATGAAGTTGGCATGTGTCAGCATCTTCTCAACAGCAACTAGAATACCGTGAACAAATCCTATTTCTAAACAAGATAATTTGGGGTAAATCAACTTGACTACTTATTGATCGGATTGACCGTGTGAGTCGTGATGACTTACAGAAAGTTGACGCACACTCGATGGGTTTTAGAAAGTTTGAGAACAATGGAATTGACAGATAGAGCCATGTTTCCATGAACAGCCTTCTCGCGCGTGTGTATGTGTGTGTTCAAGTATAAGCCAGCATAGCTGGGACAGCCAGAGTCACAGCAATGTGAAACTCTCTGACCTTTCATATAGCGCTTAGACATAACAAATGATCAAAAGAAAGAATAACAAAAATAAAATGGAAAGAAATGATGACACATATTAAAAATCACATCAAGTACAGAAAACACCAATGACATTTAAAAATGCTGTTGGAGGCTTTTAGTGACTCCTGATCTGTACACTTCTCAGATTAGAGTGATAGTCGAGTGGGTGCTCAGAGCTCTGGTCTTGTGACTGAGTTAATACTTTTACTAATGACCCGAAAGAGGAAGTGAACTCAGACGGTTACATTTTCTGATGACAGAATTGGTTTCTTAACTTAAAAACAGAAACCAGAGAACAAAATACTCCAGCTGAACAACGCCACGAATCTTGGGATAGTGCAGTAGTGGGAAAAATTCATCTGAAACGTATCTGTGTATATATTACTCAGTAATACGTGGTCGTGAACAATCTTAACTACTTCTTTCAACTTGCCAGGGCTTGAAAACATAAGCCCTTTTCCTCCTCCGTGTATGGATGTAATTACGTTGTGAGTGAGAGTTTGTATTTTAAAACAAAAAGCCAGAAATTACATGGTCTTAAAATACTAGAATATCTTTATGCAATGGGTTGCTGAAGGGACAAGGGGAAGTACTCAGCACAGTGTTGGAAATCCCATGTGGGGAATTATGCATTAGTTTCACTGGTCCAAGGTTCTGCACAAGTGGGTGAGCACAGTGAGCCTCAACTTTCACTTTTTGGCTTAATAGATAAGAAACTGAGCTTCCCTCTCTGTGAAGGGAATACCAAGTAACAAAGCCATGGTGTTGGAGTGTTGTGGGCAGCAAATGAGAATATGGGCAGGAATGGGCATACCTAATCAGTAAATGGCAAGAGGTGGGTTTGGCATAGTATGGCTATCCAGCAGCCGCTTAGTATGCCTGGAGCTGGTGGTTCTTGGGGACAAAGTGGAAGAAAAAGCCACTGGACCAAAACCAAACAGGCGGATCTGGGTGTGAGAAGGAGACATAATCAACTTAGACATTCTGATTCTTTTGCTTATTGGGTATTTGATTCTAGGATAATTATTTTGTACCTCGGTTTCCTCTTATATAAAAATAAGCATATTCTTTTTTTGTTGCTCTGTGTCTCAATTTATTGCTACATTGACTTCCTCTGTTATCACCAGCTTGAAATTCTTAGTAATTCTTCACAACGGCGTTCTGCATTCTCATTTTACACTGGGCCCTGTATATTGTGTAGTCAATCCTGTGCCGCCTACACAACGTTGTCAACCCAATACACCACATGCCACTTCTACAATATAATGTTCAGTCACCTTACCAACTTAATATTAAATAACTTTATACTATAGTGGTCTCCATGTTTTAATCACAGTATAATTTACATATAATCAGAAGCAGACATTTCTCCCCCTTAAAAATGAACACAATTTTTCCAAGGTTCAAATAAAATAGATTAAGCCTACCTTTTGATATGAAAAAAAATTATAGATCCTCTTAAGGTTCATTCCATTTCCCTCTCCTTGGCCCTCTTTGAACAAAGGATTCGGTGGAATAAATAAAGGAGAAAAGCTACTCTCTTCTCCGGACATTTGTAAGAGTAGGCTTTCCTCAGTAGTTACTGTGGAGACTGTTATTAATCCAAGATAATATTTTATGTCATCCTAGAAACTTACCCTCAAGATTCGTGTGCTCCTCTCTCTTAGCTGACTTTTGAATTCATGTGACCATAGTCTACTTTTGTTTTGTGATCAGAACATTGAAAATCTTTAAAGACCTGAAACGGGAGGGAATTTCACATTGGTTTTTTCCCCATGTGTCCGCAAGTGAGTGTCTGAGTGTCCTCTCTTATAAATGAGTTGGGATTGTGTCAGCTGCATGTGCTCCTTTTCCTGATTACAGAGGTGGTTGAATAAAGTAATTTCATGTGAAGCAGATGCTAGCTGAATCATTTTAATCTCCTATAAACTCAGCAGCATATAGCTTTAAAAGCTAAAATTATCACCACTTAGTTTTTATTGTTGAATTGTTAAAGTTCCAAATGCACATTAAGGAGGAAATGATGTAAAATGACAACCACATCTTCCTTGTTTTGTGCAAAATACTGATTATTAACCATCATAACCACAGCATTAGCATGTACACGTTTCTTTCCTTTTTCCCTCTTTCTTTTTTTCACTGAGCGACTTCCCCTTCCTTCTCCCGCATGTCTACTTGCCTGCCTCCCTCCCCGTTGTCCCACCGTGCTCCATCCTCTCTCCAGCCTCTCCCCACCACCTCTTTTTGGCGAGCTGCGGTGTTGAACCTGCTCCTGGACTTGATCCCAATTCCCCTGGGTCTTCCAACGGCGGTATTGATATCTTCCGCATCAAGTTCACCACTCCAGCTCTCTACTTTCTTGTGTCAGTGTGTTAGCTCTTAGTAGCATGATTCCAGGGTTCCAATGAAGAGAATATACTGGGGTACTGGGAACGAGACACCGAAGAATAAGAGAGCGGTTTCAGAAAGAGCCGGAGAGAGGGTGCCCTGCTCTAACCCCCTCTCATTCATACTCCTTGATGACGCGTTCCAGGCATTAAGGTACTTAACTACTGTCCTAGAAATTTGTTTTGTTTTGTTTTCTACACTGCGGAGCATGCATTGTCCCACTGCCCTTGCCAAACTGGAGGGGCAGGATGGGGGCTGTGGTGGCGGAGAACCCCAGGCTTACAATATAGATGGAGTCATGGGTTGAACTATGTCCTCCCAAATATGGAGGGGCTTCAGAAAGTTCATTTTAAAAAAGCAATTGCTGAAACCCAGGTGGGGACAGAGCATGATAGTGGGAGAGGAGGAAAGTCAAGGGAAATAGAGGAAAGAGCTGGGAGACAAAGGGCATTTATAGAGGTCTGTACATATCTGTATAAAGGCATGCACATATGCAAATATATTTATATATGAGGATGGGGAAATAGATCTATGTGCATATATTTATAGGTTTAGTATGAAGGTAGCAGAAGGACATTTGGCTTCCACTCAAGTACTCCCTCAATGCAAGAAAACTTTCTTCTATTAAATTGGCATTCTATGATGCTCATCTTCCTGACACAACCACTGAAGACAAAGTGGGTGAATAAGTAAATGTGGCGAAGAAAGCTGATGGTGCCCGGCTATCAAAAGATATAGCATCTGGGGTCTTAAAGGCTTGAAGGTAAACAAGTGGCCATCTAGCTCAGAAGCACAAAGCCCACATGGAAGGAGCACACCAGCCTGTGTGACCACGAGGTGTTAAAAGGATCAGGCATCAGGCATCAAAGTACAAAAAGACCTATCATTGTGAATGAGGGGGAGTGCAGAGTACAGACCCAAAGCCCATCTTTAGGCAACTAGACATCCCCTTACAGAAGGGTCTTTGGGAGGAGATGAGCCAGTCAGGGTGCAATGTAGCAACAATGAAACATACAGCTTTCCTGTAGTTCCTAGATGCTTCCTCCCCCACCCCCACCCCCTATCATGATCCCAGTTCTACCTTGCAAACCTGGCTAGACCAGAGGATGTACACTGGTACAGATAGGAACTGGAAACACAGGGAATCCAGGGAGGAATATCCCTTCAGGACCAGTGGTTTGAGTGGCGATACTGGGAGGTAGAGGGAGTGTGGGTTGGAAAGGGGGAACCGGTTACAAGGATCTACATGTGACCTCCTCCCTGGGGGACAGACAACAGAAAAGTGGGTGAAGGGAGACATCAGACAGGGGCAAGATATGACAAAATAATAATTTATAAATTATCAAGGGTTGGTGAAGGAGGAGAGAACAGCGAGGGAGGGGAAAAAATGAGGACTTGATGCCAGGGGCTTAGGTGGAGAGCAAATGCTTTGAGAATGATGAGGGCAATGAATGTACACATGTGCTTTTCACAATTGATGTATGTGTGGTTTGTGATAAGAGTTGTATGAGCTCCTAATAAAACGATTTTAAAAACCCTGGAGTTAAAAAACAATGGAATTTCTCCATCAAAAGTGTGAAGTCCCCTCATAGATGTTGGAAGTCTAACTCCTATAAGGGTGGATGTGAACCCATTTTGGAATGGGGTTTTCTTTGTTATGTGAATGAGTGTCTAGAGTGTCCTACACCAATCCTCTCTGAGATCCAAAAGGAGCAGGAAGTTCAGATGGGGAAGATAGATGCCAGGCCACAGGGAGGTCACCCAGGAACCGAAGACGAGACAGACAAGGCCCTTCTCCAGGACTGAGAGAGGAAAGCCTTTCCCTAGACCCGGCGCACTGAATTCCCAGTCTAGCCTCTTAGCCTGAGTGAAAATGGATTTGTTTGTTATAGCCGCCCACGTGTGGTATCTCTGTTATAGAAGTACTAAGAAAGACAGAAGGGAAAACTTTGTATGCATATTGATCATCAATGCCTATGGACTAGATTCATTGCACAAGAATAAGAGAGAAATGGAAATAGTTTCCATAGGATGTGGAAGCACATTATGACCATTATTGTTATGCTGATTTTCAAAATAATACAGAGTTTTAACAATCACCAGGTAGGTGAAGAGGCTTACCTGATCTCTTCGTTGCTGAGCTCACATTTTACGAAGGCCTGTAAAGCAGAGGGAGAAGAGGCACACAGGTAACTGAAGAGCCGGCCCAGTGTTGGACCCTGCACAAGATACACCCTCCCACCGCAGGGCTCTGCACGCCCTTCTACCTGCCCAGAGTGCGCTTCTCCTCATACCCGCCTGGTTGGCTCGATGACTCCCTGCAGGTCTCTGCTCTGCTCCCACCTCCCCGGGACGCCTTTCCTTGACTATTTCATATAAACCAGAATCCTCAACCGCCTTGTTCTCACACTTGTCTTACCTGGCTTTTATTTTCACCATCTAGCCAACAGGTTGACTCCTGTTATTTGTTGTCCAGTTTTCCCTCCTACTATGTAACGTCTCAGAAGCAGAGGCTTACGTTGCTTTATTCTCTGCTGTGGCCCCACACTTAGAAAAGTGGGTGGTCAATACTATTTCCTGAGAGGGGGGAGAGAAAAGGGAGAAAATGGAAAAAAACAGTATCAGAAAAGTTCAGACCTGGAATGACCTGACCTTTGTGAAAAATTCTAATAATAAACTTGTGACCATAAAGTAGCTTCTTGGAAGGACAAGTCTTCCATTGTGAACAGATGGCTTAATTTCCATTGTATACCTTCCTGGTCTATTCGTCTGAGGGCTTCATTTCATCTCTCCGCTTTCTGAAGGACACTGCGGTTTGGTGGACAAGGCAAGGTAAATGTGTAGTTCTTGGTAACAGCAAATTGATGCATTATCGTTCCACAAGTACCCATGATACTTGCTAACTTGGGGTTTACATGTCACTATGACTCCTAGATTTTAACCCTTTTATGACCTATGAGACATACTGTTCCCACCGATATTTTCTCCCTTTGAGGCTTAGTGGGAATCATCTATCCCAGTTTTAGCGCATGCTGCCATCTGGTGGGAGATTGTATACTCTGAGTTGCATGAGTAAAGAAACAGACCTCCTCGCACTGACCTGAGCCCCTGAGACCCTTCAGGATAGATGAGCCCCACTAGGTCCATCAAAATCCATATTACTTAGAAAAAAACTTTCTACAAAATTTCCCCCCAAATGCTTTCTATTACTAAAAATATGTGGTTTCAACAAAAATATCTAATCAGGAAATAATTTGGCCTTGAAAGGAACAGTGTATTTCATGTTTTAATCTATTGTGATATCAACTTTACTGATGCTCAGACTGCCCCACTTTTGGCCCGTGGAGTCTGTGTAGCCGGACCCTGAGTCCTTTTGTCAGCACCCCCATTGTTACGTCCTTGCATTTTAGGTCAGTCCTACACTTTTCTGCCCCAGTCCTGGAATCATTCACTTCACCACTGATACCTGCGCCTTCAAATCGACTCTGGCTCGTGATGAAGTGAGCTCATCATATGTGTTAAAGTAGAAGCGTGCTCCATAGAGTTTTCGAGGGCTCATTTTTCATTTGTGCGGAAGTAGGCCCCTTGCAGGAGAGTCAGCCTCGGTGGCTTGGTTGGCGGGAAATAATGTTGATCACTTGCACCTTTCAGGGACTCCTGAGCTCATCGAGGGGCCTTGCTGTCTTCAAGGCAGCGCTTCTCAGCCTGTGGGTCACGACCCCTTTGGGGGTCAAACCACCCTTTCACAGGACTCGCCCATTCATAACAGTAGCAAAATGACAGTTATGACATAGCAACAAAACTAATTTATGGCTGGGGGTCACCGCCACATGAGGCACTGTATGAGAGGGGCGAGGAGTTAGCAAGGTTGAGCGGCACTGCCTTAAGGACATGAGATGGAGAGGCTATCATCTGATGCCCGGGGTCTGATGCTATTGAGGTCGCCATTATTTCTAAATCCTTATGGTGAACAGAAGTAGAAAGCACATTGTCACATGATCTGATCCTGGTAACGAAAACAAGGAAAGCATAACTACTAAGCCCCTATTTTATCTTTGTCTCCACTATGCAAAATGGTCTTCAGATGGTACAGATAAGAAAGGGTGTCAGGCGGGAGGGAGGGGGTGAATGGTGTCTTAAGGAAAAGTTGAAGCTGAGTCTATGAAAGGAGCTAGTGTGTTCTAGTTGTATTGAAATACATATAGTCACCAGACCTAGATGACTCACGTCCAGAAAGAACACATGTATGATGCAAGTGCAGAAATACCCTCAGTGTGTGTGAGTGCAAACACAGAAATACCCTCAGTGTGTGAGTGCAAACACAGAAATACCCTCAGTGTGTGTGAGTGCAAGTGCAGAAATACCCTCAGTGTGTGTGAGTGCAAGTGCAGAAATACCCTCAGTGTGTGTGAGTGCAAACACAGAAATACCCTCAGTGTGTGTGAGTGCAAACACAGAAATACCCTCAGTGTGTGTGAGTGCAAACACAGAAATACCCTCAGTGTGTGAGTGCAAACACAGAAATACCCTCAGTGTGTGAGTGCAAGTGTAGAAATACCCTCAGTGTGTGTGAGTGCAAACACAGAAATACCCTCAGTGTGTGTGAGTGCAAACACAGAAATACCCTCAGTGTGTGTGAGTGCAAGTGCAGAAATACCCTCAGTGTGTGTGAGTGCAAACACAGAAATACCCTCAGTGTGTGTGAGTGCAAACACTGAAATACCCTCAGTGTGTGTGAGTGCAAACACAGAAATACCCTCAGTGTGTGTGTGTGTGCAAACACAGAAATACCCTCAGTGTGTGTGAGTGCAAACACAGAAATACCCTCAGTGTGTGAGTGCAAACACAGAAATACCCTCAGTGTGTGAGTGCAAACACAGAAATACCCTCAGTGTGTGTGAGTGCAAACACAGAAATACCCTCAGTGTGTGAGTGCAAGTGTAGAAATACCCGCAGTGTGTGTGAGTGCAAACATAGAAATATCCTCAGTGTGTGTGAGTGTAAACACAGAAATACCCTCAGTGTGTGAGTGCAAACACAGAAATACCCTCAGTGTGTGACTGTAAACACAGAAATACCCTCAGTGTGTGTGAGTGTAAACACAGAAATACCCTCAGTGTGTGAGTGCAAACACAGAAATACCCTCAGTGTGTGAGTGCAAACACAGAAATACCCTCAGTGTGTGAGTGCAAGTGCAGAAATACCCTCAGTGTGTGTGAGTGCAAGTGCAGAAATACCCTCAGTGTGTGAGTGCAAACACAGAAATACCCTCAGTGTGTGTGAGTGCAAACACAGAAATACCCTCAGTGTGTGAGTGCAAACACAGAAATACCCTCAGTGTGTGACTGTAAACACAGAAATACCCTCAGTGTGTGTGCGTGCAAACACAGAAATACCCTCAGTGTGTGAGTGCAAACACAGAAATACCCTCAGTGTGTGTGAGTGCAAACACAGAAATACCCTCAGTGTGTGAGTGCAAGTGTAGAAATACCCTCAGTGTGTGTGAGTGCAAACACAGAAATACCCTCAGTGTGTGAGTGCAAGTGTAGAAATACCCTCAGTGTGTGTGAGTGCAAACACAGAAATACCCTCAGTGTGTGAGTGCAAGTGTAGAAATACCCTCAGTGTGTGTGAGTGCAAACACAGAAATACCCTCAGTGTGTGTGAGTGCAAGTGCAGAAATACTCTCAGTGTGTGAGTGCAAACACAGAAATACCCTCAGTGTGTGAGTGCAAACACAGAAATACCCTCAGTGTGTGTGAGTGCAAACACAGAAATACCCTCAGTGTGTGAGTGTAAACACAGAAATACCCTCAGTGTGTGAGTGCAAACACAGAAATACCCTCAGTGTGTGAGTGCAAGTGCAGAAATACCCTCAGTGTGTGTGAGTGCAAGTGCAGAAATACCCTCAGTGTGTGAGTGCAAACACAGAAATACCCTCAGTGTGTGTGAGTGCAAACACAGAAATACCCTCAGTGTGTGTGAGTGCAAACACAGAAATACCCTCAGTGTGTGACTGTAAACACAGAAATACCCTCAGTGTGTGTGCGCGTGCAAACACAGAAATACCCTCAGTGTGTGAGTGCAAACACAGAAATACCCTCAGTGTGTGTGAGTGCAAGTGCAGAAATACTCTCAGTGTGTGAGTGCAAACACAGAAATACCCTCAGTGTGTGTGAGTGCAAACACAGAAATACCCTCAGTGTGTGAGTGCAAACACAGAAATACCCTCAGTGTGTGACTGTAAACACAGAAATACCCTCAGTGTGTGTGCGTGCAAACACAGAAATACCCTCAGTGTGTGAGTGCAAACACAGAAATACCCTCAGTGTGTGTGAGTGCAAACACAGAAATACCCTCAGTGTGTGAGTGCAAACACAGAAATACCCTCAGTGTGTGAGTGCAAACACAGAAATACCCTCAGTGTGTGTGAGTGCAAACACAGAAATACCCTCAGTGTGTGTGAGTGCAAACACAGAAATACCCTCAGTGTGTGAGTGCAAACACAGAAATACCCTCAGTGTGTGAGTGCAAACACAGAAATACCCTCAGTGTGTGAGTGCAAACACAGAAATACCCTCAGTGTGTGAGTGTAAACACAGAAATACCCTCAGTGTGTGTGAGTGCAAGTGCAGAAATACCCTCAGTGTGTGAGTGCAAACACAGAAATACCCTCAGTGTGTGAGTGCAAACACGGAAATACCCTCAGTGTGTGAGTGCAAACACGGAAATACCCTCAGTGTGTGTGAGTGCAAACACGGAAATACCCTCAGTGTGTGTGAGTGCAAACACAGAAATACCCTCAGTGTGTGAGTGCAAACACAGAAATACCCTCAGTGTGTGAGTGCAAACACGGAAATACCCTCAGTGTGTGTGAGTGCAAACACGGAAATACCCTCAGTGTGTGTGAGTGCAAACACAGAAATACCCTCAGTGTGTGTGAGTGCAAACACAGAAATACCCTCAGTGTGTGTGAGTGCAAACACAGAAATACCCTCAGTGTGTGTGAGTGCAAACACAGAAATACCCTCAGTGTGTGTGAGTGCAAACACAGAAATACCCTCAGTGTGTGTGCGTGCAAACACAGAAATACCCTCAGTGTGTGTGCGTGCAAACACAGAAATACCCTCAGTGTGTGTGAGTGCAAACACAGAAATACCCTCAGTGTGTGAGTGCAAACACAGAAATACCCTCAGTGTGTGAGTGCAAACACAGAAATACCCTCAGTGTGTGTGAGTGCAAACACAGAAATACCCTCAGTGTGTGTGCGTGCAAACACAGAAATACCCTCAGTGTGTGTGAGTGCAAACACAGAAATACCCTCAGTGTGTGAGTGCAAACACAGAAATACCCTCAGTGTGTGAGTGCAAACACAGAAATACCCTCAGTGTGTGTGAGTGTAAGCACAGAAATACCCTCAGTGTGTGAGTGCAAGTGCAGAAATACCCTCAGTGTGTGTGAGTGCAAACACAGAAATACCCTCAGTGTGTGTGCGTGCAAACACAGAAATACCCTCAGTGTGTGTGAGTGCAAACACAGAAATACCCTCAGTGTGTGAGTGCAAGTGTAGAAATACCCTCAGGGTGTGTGAGTGCAAGTGTAGAAATACCCTCAGTGTGTGTGAGTGCAAGTGCAGAAATACCCTCAGGGTGTGAGTGCAAGTGTAGAAATACCCTCAGTGTGTGCGTGCAAGTGTAGAAATACCCTCAGGGTGTGTGAGTGCAAACACAGAAATACTCTCAGTGGAAGGAATTGGAGAGATGTCAGAAACATAGCAAACAGATATTTTCCTATTTTTAAAACAGAATCAAAAGAAAAATATATCAGTATATTAAATCAGACTGATTCATAACCAAATTCTAGACTGGTTACTCTATAGTTTATTTGTCCAAAAAAAGCCTAAGGAAAAACTGGCATTATTCTGAAACATAATGTGTTCACTTTAAATCTGTAACATCATATTAAACCCATTTTCTATTGTTGATAATATTTTGGAAGTCTCATCTTATTCAGCTAGATGGAATAGAGAAAATGGGTTCAGGTTTTGATTTTGTAAAACAAAAAGTTTCAACTCGGTGCTGTATATTAAAACCCACTTTACATACAACGATGTAGGTTAAAAGTAAAATGACCGATGGATCCATGAACCATCAACCCTAATCACCAGAAACCTGCAGTGACTGTGTCTGTGGAGGCTGCATCCACTTTAGGACACGGACGACTGGCACCATAAAGAGTGGGGGATATTTATTGATGATCAGAGGATAAGAACTTGAAAGTTATTTGATGGATTCTTGAGTAAATGGTGCAGAGGCCATCGCTTACCTCCTCTGGCTGCAAAAGCGACAAGGAGACTCCATCTCCTCCCAAAATCAAAGCCAGTTGTTTGAAGGCATGTGTTGGATTTGCCTCCACTCCTCATCCTTCCTTTCCCCTCCTCTGAGAGCAGTGCTCCTCCCACGTCACCCTCCTCCTCTGTGGGGTTTCATGGATGGCTACAATGGCCACACACACCCAATGCCCACCATGATGGGGATGAGCCAGATCCCAAAACACGAAGGTCCTCAGTAGTATCTCTTTTCAGTCAGCATCAGTTCCCTCTCTGATCCTCAGATGATCAGCCACTGATCTCCATGGCCCAGGAAGCCTGCTCACCGCCCTGCCTCACAGCTTCAGTCTCGGTGCGGTTCCGCTGCTCTGACTCCTGGTCTCCCGGCCTCAGCCTCTGGTCTCAGTGTGCCCTGGTCTCTACTGCCTCTGCCACTGCAGGCAGGGAAGGAGCTCAGATGTGCTCCACTAGTGACCCTTCTTCCTTGAGGGTCTCCGGAGTGATCTACTCTCTTATAGCTAGAGGAATGGCAGCTAAACTGCCCAATCTGCTCCGTTAATACTATTCCCATGCCCTATTTGAATACTCATGCCCCAATCATTCGGTGAGAATTACAGAGACATGGATAGAAGAACCATATTAAGAACTTTCATCTCTCCACAAATGTATCTACAACTAATAATAGAGCATCAAAGTATATGAAGCAAAAACTGATAAAACTTGTAGGAGAAATAGATAAAATGACAAATATAGTTGCAAAATTCCAGCACTTTTAGCAACTGAGAGAAAATAACTACAGCTGTAGACAACTTGAACAACACTCTGAATTCCCTCAACCTATTTAACACTCACAGGACTCCTCTGGACAGCATCAGCATGTGCATTTCCTGTAAATGCACATGGAACGGGCACCACGATAAGCTGTGTTTGGGGTCAGAAAAGCAGGTCTGAGTAAAATTTTTAATTGAAATTATGCAAAGTAATTGAATATAATAATTAGACTAAAATCGATAACTGGTGTGTGTGTGTGTGTGTGTGTGTGTGTGTAGGCTTTTAAAAGCTTCTGGAAAGATAGAATTAAAAGATAATGGAATTTGTTCATGAACTTTTTGAGATACACACACACACACACACACACCCCAGAGACTGGATAGTGAGTGATGGTGGCATGTGGGTTAGGCATTGAGCTGCGAACCACAAGAAGGTTCAAATCCACAAGCTGCTCTGTGGAAGAAAGAGGACCTGCTCTCATAAAGATTTATAATCTCAGTGACCTCATAAAGGTTGCTATGAAGTGGAATGGGCTCATAGGTGTGTGTGTAAGGGGGGGTGTTTGTGTGTGCATGCACAGGCATGAGTGATAGAAGAGAGAGATAGTGATGTTTTCCTTGTGAAAGAAAGCACTTAAGGGGAGAAAATACAAAACTGCCCTAAGATTTGTGCACAGCAATATGAAAACCCGTCCCACTTCAGTGGGGAATGCAGTTGAGCTGAGAGAAGGAATAGCTTTGGTGTCATGATCCGTAGTTTAAGTTGAGGCTGAAGATGAATAAGCCAAGAAGCTCCCTGTATTTCTGGCAGACATGACATTGATCATTTCTCTTGTAAATGAACTTCTGTGGGAAGGTGGGTCCTCCACTACAGAGTGTGGAATATGTGTGGTCGCTCCTAGAGGTTGGGTAATAGGAGCAGTGAAGTGGAACAACAGAAATGAAATTAAGAGCTAAGCAAAGGGTACATTTACTGGGGAAACAATTTTGTAAAGAGCCTTGAAATCCACAGGAGCTTCTCAAGGTGGTTATGTAATTGAACATAATTTATCTGGAATCAAGTGTAATCATAATCAAGACAATTTCACTCACATGTATCTGAAGGCATATGAAGTGAGACATTTGGTGGCATCCTGTGCTGGAATGTGTCATGGATGCTTTGTATCTGGGCTGTCAGCTGGAAACACGCTCCACAGAGCAGACGTTTGCACACTATATGGAATGAGCTTGACTGTATTCGTAATGGCCGACCGTGTCGCATCCTCCTCGTTTGGCAGAGCAAGGGCTCAACATTTGGAAACTCAGCAGTGCATTAAGTATTTTAATAATCTTTGTTGACACACAAAGCATATGGCCTTGCAGGACTCACTGGATCGAGTTTTCCTAAAACTACTTCATAAAATTCCAGCACAGTTAAAGTAGAGCACATGTCAGACTGTTCATTCATGAACTTTGTGGCCGAAGCAAGTGAAATACTGTTTCTCCTTGACTATAAGGTTATCTATAAGTAACTCTTTATATTAATATCATAAAGAGAAAAGGCAAGATTCCCCCTCCACACACACACACACACAATTATTTTGTAGTTTATTTGAAAATCTACAACTTCCTATAAAAAAGACAGTCTTGCAAATACCATACATTTACTATGTGTTCCTAGCAAGACTTGAAGCAATTCATTCAGATTTGACCTGCTGCTAAAAAGATTCAGTATATCTGGGGTGGAAATGTAACTCTGATTCAGGAAATGCAACTTTCAGGAGTGGGTCAAATGGAAATGAATTGGTTCAGAGCCCTGATTCTTAGTGATGTTTTGAAACCCATCTCAATAAAAAGATTAATAAATGCGATCCACCTCAGATATCACCTCCTCTCAGAAGCTTTTACTGCCTACATCCTTACCATCTATTTCAGTAATGGCCGTGAGAGGGCTGCAAAATAAGCAATGGTCACACTCAGTGGGTACAATAAGTGTCCCAGGTGTTACTCATGGTCCCTCCCCACTTGGAGGAGAGCCAGGAAAATCAAAGATACATGGAAGCCACCTGTACAACACTGGGCCCCAAGAACTGGATGATGCCCAGCTACCACTGCCCAATGCCGTATACACTCGAGTATAAGCCAGTCCGAATATCAGCCGAAGCACCTAGTTACACCTAGTTACACCACAAAAACTGCATCGAAAGTGTGCTGAAAAAAACTCGGCTTATACACGAGCATATGCGGTACCTTAGAAGAAGTGTTCAACATTTTATCCTTCACTCGTGTGTACCATGAAGGTATCCCAATAGTCCTCCATGTGTAACAGGAGCTTCGTGTAGCTTAGTTAACAAGATCATGTCAGTGGCCATTTCTTAGTTATAGCAAAAGTACCATGATTATGGAAGATGCTGTTTGATCAAGGGGGAGAAACAATATCACACAAAATTCAAAATCATAAAAAAGACCGAGCGTACTGGTGAGGTAGACACTGTTGGACCCTACGAGTATGGCTTGTAGCCACCCTTCGAGTCTGGGTCTGGACTCACCGCTTGACACAATTTTCTGCCAAATAATAGGTCTACCAGAGGGACAGTAACCCTCAGAGATACCCGCTCCTTATAATAAGCACTCCTTTCAGGTCAAATGCTCAGCATTTATTCAAGGATGGAGCTCAGTGGGGTTAGGAAAGGAGTGGAAATGGAAAGCATATGGAAAAAGTGGATTAAATGGGGTTACTGTGACATTGTGAGGATTACAATAGTGACCTGACGAGTAGTTGACTGTGAAACTGCTTATCTGCTCTGTACACCTCACCCAGTTCACACATTAAATATATCAAAGCGAAACACGCAAGCCTTTCCTCCAGTCTGTGCTGACCTCACTCGTGCTGTCTCCGGTCAGATGGGGTCAGGGTGGTGCTGGGCCGAGCCCGGCTGGGCTCCCCTGTGTGCCTCGTGCTCAGCTGGGCTCAGGCTATGAGATGATCGGTTAGAACAACGAGGCGCACCTCACCTCTTTCACATGCACGTGTCTCTTGAACTCCCTACCTGGCCAGCCCAGGCATGCTTGCAGGCTGCCCTTGGCATTAACTTAATGACATGGATTACCTGATTTAATATTTGACTGACTTTTCTGCACCAAAATAAGGTGGATGAATGCATTGAATTGGAGGAGGGGAAAATGCTGACTACACCACCTTTAATGTTGCTGTATGAAATTTTCACATCTATTTTATTATCCATGAAAGCATATGCTAGGTGTTTGGGCATCTTCCCCTGGCTTACACGGCAACCCTATGATTCAGTGTGGATTAAGGATTACTGGTCCACATTAGTGAATACTGAAAAGCTGCATGTTTATAATTTTGCTTAAAAAAAACGACGTCAGAATGTCTTTGTGTGGTACCTTGGATCATATCTTGCCACACAATAAAATAATAAAATAAATGGATGAATAAAGGAGATTCATGGGGAAATTGAAAGTCAGGTAAATCCTGTATTTTCGTCAATAGGATTGCCAATAGGCAGTTCCTTAGCTTTAATAAATGTCTCATGAAGATGTAAAATCTCGTGTTGTTAGGTGCCATCAAGTCGTTTCCAACCACGGAAACCCTGTGTCCACTGGAAGGACACACGGCCCAGACCTGTGCCATCCTCAAGACTGTCCCTACGTTTGAGTCCCGTGGCACAGCCCCTGTGCCGGTCCATGGGGGAGACCGGCATGAGGGCGAGCTGAGTGAGGCATGTACTGAACTGCCTTCCAGCACTGCAGGACAACAATGGACAGAGGGCATGCCCTTGATATCCCACAGGCTTCCACACGTTTGCCCCTAGGGTCAGTTTGATGGGGTCTTCAGAAGAGAATAATTTGGATGAAAAAAAAATGACAACCGCAATGTTGGCATTAAGTTAATCCCAACTAATGGCAACCTCGTATCTGTCAGAGTGGAATTGTGACCCAGTTTTCAGTAGCTGTTTTTCCAAAGCAGATTACCAGGCCTTTCTTCTAGGGTAGTGGTTCCCAAAACTGCGGGTCATGGCCCCTTTGGGGGGAGTCAAATGACCTTTCACAGGGGTCACCTAAGACCATTGGAAAATGCATAAGTATTTCACAATATAGAATTACATATTATTTTGTGATTAATCACTATGCTTTAATTATGGTTCATTTGTAACAATGAAAATACATCCTGCATATCAGATTTTACATTACAGTTCATAACAGTAGCAAAATGGCATTTATGAAGTAGCAACGAAAAGAATTTGATGGTTGGGGGTCACCACATGAGGAACTGTGGTAAAGGGTTGTGGCATTAGGAAGGTTGAGAACCACTGCTCTGGGGTGTTTCTGGGTGGGGATGAACATCCAACCTACCACTTGGAAGTTCAAGCCCCCCCCACCCGCCCTTTAATTATTTGCATCACCCAAGCACTTCAATTTTAACATGAGATGTAAATATATATATATATATATATATATATATATGATGGTGTGTGTGCTGTAAAATCATGATTCGCACGACCCTGATTTTGGTGTTTTCATGCTGAACATTGTAGGATCTTCTCTCTTGCCTCAGATGTCAAAGCTGTTTATTTGTTTCTTACACAATGGGGGAAAGTCCACTACTAATCTTTGGTCACCTACAACCTTCTCCTGCTTAAGGGTTTGAGTAAGTCAGAGTTTCCCTTTTACTTCATAGGTACAAACACAAGTACGCCTCGCCAAGAAAAACTTTGACAAATTGAAGATGGATGTGTGTCAAAAAGTGGATCTTCTTGGAGCAAGCAGATGCAACCTCTTGTCTCACATGCTGGCAACGTATCAGGTAACGAGACGATGCTGGTTATGATGCCGGAAGAATACACCGAGCCCAGCCTATTGGCCCCACCCGGTCAGTTCTGGCTCACGGCGACCCTGGGGCACAGGCTCGAGCACCCCTGTGGGTTTCTGAGACTGTAACTTTATGGGAGGAGGAAGCCTCACTTTCTCCCGCTGACGGGCATTGTTTCTGAACTGCTGATCTTGCGGTCAGCTGCCCCAGGGGTAACCCACCGTGCTGTAAGGGCTCCCAGGAGAGTGAGCCTTAGGTGATGAAGTGTGTGAAGGATCAGCCGGGACAGGTACCAAGAGGAGAGAGCACACTCGCGGCGATGGCAATAGCAGCATGAACCACAGAAGGCAGGTTGTGGGGGGGGGGGGTTTGTGTGTGTGTGTGTGTGTGTGTGTGTGTGTGTGTGTGTGTGTGATCTAGTTTAGCTGGAATCCAGGGTATAGATGGGGACATACAGGAAAAATGGGTTCAGAAGCAAATTGGACCAAATTTTGTAGGGTCTTGGAAGCCACAGATGGACACACACACCCCTCCCCACGAGGCTGGTGACTCGAACTGGGAATTCACAACAGCACAGCTTTACTGTCTCTCTTTACAGACCACTCTGCTTCATTTTTGGGAGAAAACCTCTCACACCATGGCAGCCATCCATGAGAGCTTCAGAGGTTATCAGCCGTATGAATTCACTACACTAAAGGTAGGGGGTCTTTAGAAAATCTTACGAAAAGTAAAGTGTGTCGCATGCAATGTCTGTGGCTGCAAGCAGGTCATTCCAGAGGACACCAGCGGTCAAGGAAAGGAACGCAGAGCTGTTTCACTGCCTCCGTATTCAATACGGGGATGGTGCGCTACAATCCAAACAACTGCAGGTCCAATCTTGGAATAAGTCTTTCCCGAAAGGTGAAGTTTTCTGACTTGTCCCTGCTCTTTAAAGTCATTATTTGACATTTCCAAAGAGGAGGTCGCACAAGTCCAGTATACTTGGTTACCTTTCAAGTATTCAATCCAAGTATACATGCTTGAGAAAGCCGCCTTCTCTTCCTGCCCTCTGACAAAGACTGTGTTGCTCCGAGAGTGCCCATCAATGTAAGATTGGATTTTCCATAACACTGAAGACATACTTTTTAACTGAACTTTTAAACTTTTTAACTCTCATGTCAAATGCTTAATTAAAAGGAGCTGGGTGTACAATGCCTCGCTCTCAGTATCGCAACTGAAGCCGGAATCATTTTTCTCCCCAAAGGTTGCTGGGGGTAAGTGCATATCAAGATAAGGAAGTGTTTTGGTTCCAAAAGGACTTTGAGGATTGAGAGAGCAGTAGGTATTTGCTGCCAGGTCATACCTGTGAAAGAAAAGGGCTCAGACAAGGAGCCGTTTGAGTTCACCTTGAAAGCAGCTTGCTTCGAATTTTCAGATCCTTTGTATCTTGTTCCCCTGCTTTATGAAGCTTTAGGCTTTGGGGTTTTTTGTCTTGTTGCTCTGGTAATCCTTTGTTTTTGACATGTTTGGAAAACAGGGCATCTACCAGAAACCTAAGACAGAAACCCTTGTTACATTGCTACCATTAGGTAAAGTCCTAAGAGGAACCCGGCACAACCCCACTCACTTTGTGATGCATCTTCCCTGACACCTGGCAGGACACCTGGCCACTGAGCTCCTTTCTCTTAAACCCCCCCCCTTACCCCAAGCTGGTCCCTAGCCCATTAGCTGGTGCTTGCTGTGTGATGAATACTCTTACACTGTGTACTTTGGGGCTCGGGCAATAGACCCTTGAGAAGAAGGACCTCCTATTTCTCATGTATTCTGCCTGGCCAGCCAAGTGTTGTGCACACAGTGAGTCCTGCCTGCCCCTCCACGCTGACTGTCGTGGTTAGAGACCACGTTCCGCCCACTGATTCACTGCTGCTCTCGGCACCTGCTGAAGCAGCCATCCTGAGAAAGGCTAAAATGATCACAACAAGGCTAAAATGAGCAGAACCCCAGAGATTACTCTTTGGCAAGGCAGAGAGTTCTAGGCTCTCAGGCATGAATGCACATTGATTTTATTTTATAATAGAAATACAGTTTTAAAGCTTAACCTGCTGTCTTTTGAAAGATGATTGTCTGCATAATAACTGACCGGGAGGAAGAAGAAATGATGTCTTAGTCACATGATGTCTTAGTCAAAAGAACTTCAGGTTGGGTTAATTGCATATTCAGAATAATATAAAATCTTGAGGTTGACAGTGTGCCACAAACCTGCGTCTCTGGCCTCCTGTGCTGAGGAAAACGGGGCTCCTTCCTTTTTGCCGTGCTGTGTGTGGATGATGTTCGAGATTTCTGGGCTAGGAATGTAGTGATGGTTTGATGGCAATTGTTTGGGACATAATTATAAATGCTTCGAGCGTGTGACTATTCATTGTCTTTCACATCTCTGAGTTTTTCTTAAATCTTAGCTTTCCTGTCCTTAAAGCTGAGGAGGACTGATAAGTCCTGTAATGTCTTAGTAGGACTAATATTACGTAGGGCAATATTCAGAATGCCAAGTGTCCACAAACTACCTGAATCACCTATGCTTTTATTGCCTTTGCAGGACACTGTTTCCTTAGGCTTTCGACTGTGACATCTTAGATTAGAAATTCCCTGCTACTTTCATTCTGTGGACTTAAAACTCATATTGAAATGTTGTGATGACACAAATCATTTACATCAATATAAGGACATCACTTACATTATATCCATGAAATTTGACAATGAGAATCCTGGACACATTGTTGTATTATAATCAAGCATGAGGGTATGACTTGATTTCCACCCTTCGTGTGTGTGTGTGTGTGTGTTCTACATATGTATGTGTATCGGTAGTATTGATAGTATATGTATAGTATATATTTGTATTTATAAGATCTTAGTTTGAGCATGTCATCTTTCAATAGATATGATTTTCTTCTTTAGTGGCACTGTATTAACAATAGATATTTAAAGTTCTAAATAAATATTATCACAATTAATTTGCTCTCCCCGTTTACCTAAACAAATAGCCCCTTCAATGCCTTTTGGGACTCTGACTGGAAAGGAAACATTGTCTTTGGAGAGGTTTGCCAAGCTCTGTTAATGAAAAGCAGCCCGTTGGTTTTCTTTGCTTCAGGGTGTGTTCTAAGTGTGTTTGTAATTGTGCCGTTGCAGCTGTGTTTCCTGACTGTTAGTTTTATGCTCGACGAAGGATGATAATTAATGTGTTAAACACTCGGTGCATCCTGTTTGAAGGGACGAGTCTTTTGCTGCAGAATTATAGGGTTAAAACTGATGCCCCAGAAGTTCAAAGTTTTACTTTTATGAACCTTTCCTTAGAAAATGTGTAGGAGCTCTTTCCCAAAATAATTTTATTGTAAAACTAAATTGAGTCTGTCTCATGTGACTTGAAGCACATCTGGATGACTGTTGGTACCTTGTAGCCTGTTGTCATATGTGATGATATTTTATATGACAATGGATACTACTTTTACCTCCAGGCCGAACATAATTACATTGATTCATCCCTTATTGAGATATACCTTTATTATCTTAGTTTTAAAATAGATAGGATAGGATTTTATATCATTTTGACTTTATGGGAACTTGGTCTCAAAATTTAATATTGCAAAAAAAATTTTTCAGCTAAATCAGTGTAAAGTAGCTCAAATCAAAAGCAAGGAGACTGTTACACGTGCAGTGATTTCCAATAAAAATACTTCCTTTGTATTTTCAAACCATAAATATTTATCGATTCATTAAAATATTACTGGACACCTGTGTGCATGAACTGCCGTTCACATAAGGAGCCCTGGTGTCGCCGTGGGGCAGACGTTGGGCTGCTGCCCGCAGGCCACCTGGCAAACCCACCACTCGCTGCATGGAAGACGAGGCTCTCTGCTCCCCAACAGTCACCGTCCAGAAACTCCAGGGCCGCTAGGAGTTGGAATTGACTTGATGGCAGCGGGCTTGGGAGTCTTTTGGGGTCATTCGTGTGTCAAATTAATACTCACCCCCTGTCATCCAGGAATGTCCTTTACATTAGGGAAGGATTATCGAGAAAGGGAGACAGGAATGGAATGGTAATGACTATGTTTTGAAAGCACTGTCACTTTTTGTAGAGAATCATTATTTAGACTATCTGAGTTTAAAGCTTTAAAAAAGAAAAACAAGAGAGACACTAAATAAAATTCCACTTGTTGGGAAAGCAGGGCCCCCATCGTATGCTCCCACAGCTCAGATAGGATCAGATTGCATACATCCTTCCAGGATGCCATTCACTTAAAGATTTCTGCACAGATCCACACAGATCTGGCATCGGCAGAAACAAAACACCACAAAATAGGAAGAGCGCTTGGGAGTCAAGTGGCTTTTCCCTCGAAAGCCCCACATTCCCCATGGACGCCCTCAGCCCCTGCGTGGCAGGCATGTGAGCAGTCCTTTGGACGTCTTCACAGAGAATGTAGGGTGATCCCCTGGCAGCAGCTGGCACTCCCCTCCCAGGTGCTGGCTGAGGGGAAGGCATGTCCTCATGCATTTGACTTTTTAAGGAACCAGGGTACTGTCGCTTAGAGGAGTGCACCTCGGGCACCCCCACACCAGTTGTTTTGGAAGGAAAGCCGGGGTTCTGCTTTCCTCTTTCCGTTCTACAGTCATAGGATAGAGCCAAGCATGCAAGCAGAGTCCGGGGTCAGCAAGACCTGGCTCCAATCTGGCTCTCCACGTCCCAGCTGTGCGCTGGGGATGAGGGTGACGGAGGTGGTGGGGGTGAGGGGGGCGGGCGGTGGTGATGAGAGTGGCTGGCGGTGGTCATTGTGAGGGTGCTGTGCTGATTGGAGGGGGCAATAGTTATAAACGACTGTGCTGATGGCGCCACCAGTAGGACAGTGGTGAGGTGGCCCTAGGAGTGGAGTGAGTCCTGCAGACAGTCGGTAAGAGCAGGGCGCGCTGAGGGTCCGTGGAGTTTGCAAGGTGTCGTAGCCCGCCTTGACTTACGTTCCTCCCCTATAGTTTCATTCCAGGCGATTCATTTTGCAGTGGGTCTCACAGGCAGGCCTGGGAATCGTGGTGGAATCGAAGGCCTCTCCAGGTGCCCACACCCTCCTTGGCTTCTATAGTCTCTCTCATCCCAACCTGTCCTTCAACTCTGCAGCCCTAGGCTGAGTTCATGTAATTCCCACCAAGGAAAGAAGAGGGCTGGGCAGGCATTCAGGCAAGAAGGTGACAGAATTCCCATGCCTACAATAGGGCGAATTCAAAAACATGCCATTTGGCTTTGCAACTGGCTCTTCAGCTGTGCCAAGACTTTAACTCCTAGGGAAACCTGAATCTGAAAACATAACTGTATATTCAAAAATAACCATTGAAACAGATGTGTCAATGTTTCCTCCTTTCCTCCTGGGGGCTAGGACGTCGCGCAGTTACATGAAGCTTCGTTCTGGAGACCAAAATATTTTTAGTTTTCAAGATTCAAAGAAACAGCCTTTTCTAAATTGTGTTTTTCTCAAATCCATATGCCTAGCAGCCTCATTTCATCCACCTCCACATTTCTCAGTTAATCACTTGAACATTTACCGACAGGCCACATGGCTCTGTAGTTACTTGCTTTGAAAATAAAGCCATAATAGTTTCTATGAAAATTAGGTAAATATCCCCATAACACTCTTCTACTGAACAGTCCCAACATGGCAATTACCCAATGGCCAGCATCCAGAATCGCCTCTTTACACTTTCAAGTTTCGTCTCAGCGGCATTACTTTACAAGGCACTTTACAAAGCGCTCTCTCTCTCTCTCTCTCTCTCTCTCTCTCTCTCTCTCTCTCTCTCTCTCTCTCTCTCTCTCTCTCTCTCTCTCTCTCTCTCTCTCTCTCTCAAGTAGCTCCAGGACAGACCATAGGCAGATCAGATTGGGAGGCATCAGGACACTAAATGAAGAGGGAACAGAGGGGACTGACCAGTCACCACTGAAACTGGTGCACAAGAATGTGGCTCTGTCGTGGGGGCTGGTATGGGTCCCCTCCTTCCACAGAGCGCAGGCCCTCTGCACTGCAGTGAGGCTCCTCTCCATTCTCAGGCCTCACTCCTCCGTGAGGGAAAGAGGGAAACAATGCTGTGGGTCCGTACTCTGTGCCAGGCACTCTGCTACTAATTAGGAGAAATCATGTCTACGAGAGACCATCTCAGCATATGTGACTCCCGTTAATCATACTGTTAAGTTCAATATTGACTGGTGTTCTAGTTAATTCTCAAAACAGCCTTAGGAAGCAGAGTACACTTGTTCCGATGTCTCCCATGAAGAAGCTTAGGCTCAGATAGGTGCAGTCGTTTGCCGAAATCCACATGCTCTGTGCGTGGTAGGCCTGAAGCTGGGAAGCCTGGTGTTTTCCCGCTGTGGACCCCTGTTTCCCCCTCACTCCCAAGGACACCTGTGTGGCACTCCTGCCCTCTGGCTGTTGGGTAGGACAGGAGAAAGCAGTCGGTCACCTTTGCAAAGTGCAGCTTTTAACATTCAATTAAAAGTCATACTCAGGAGTTCACATGCACAAAAATGCTTGGGAACATCGGCTCTTCCCTTTCAAATTTGGAATAAAGTTATTTTGACCTCCTTGGCACTTCACCTGAAGGCAATGTTCTGCCAGTGTTCTTGACACGGCTACTCGGTAATGTCTTAACTGCTTGTAGAAGTTTAATATCGCTCCACCAGTTTGCAGTTGGATGACCGTGAGGAGATTATTTCACGCTCCGAGACTCCATTTCCACTCCAGGACGTCAGGAATACAGTGTGTACCAGGAAAGGTTTTAGTGAGAATTAAATAATGAGGTATGTGGAGCCTAACACGGAGAGAGCACTCAGTGCAGCCAGTTCCCTTTAGGTCTTTCAAAGCCATTGAGGAGAAAGCACATTTTGAGTGCTTTCTCTGAGCCTGGGGATAGCAGACATATTTTTGTAGTTCACTCTCACGACATCCTAAGAAAGCATTGCCTAGCGTCACTCCTCCATTGCTCTGACAGGCGAGCTAGCACAGGGGACCCTGAGAAGTGAAGATACGGGTCCACGTTACCTATCTGACCAATTTCCAAAGGATATCTCCTTCTGGATAATGTGATGTCTCATTATCATCAACTGTCTACCTTAAATTGTACTGTCTTCTCTTTTGTTCTGCAATACCACTGAAGAGTGCCTTCTGACACTAGATTAATAATGCTCCTTCTATAGAGGCTTTAAAAATTTATAAGGGCATGGGGGAGGTGATATGTGCTACACACCCATAATTATGCAGCTCACCATCACGGCCTCTGCTGCTGATTCTTCATGTGCCGCTAACTAGAGAAGCACACACACATATACACACCCCACTGAGTGCAGTCTCCTCTAAGCATGCCCTGCTATTGTGACCACTTGGATTGCCTTTTACACACAATTATTTATTTGGCATTTTCATATCTATAGAATGTAATTGATGGAAAGAAGCATAAGAAAATTAAATGTCCTAAATAAAGGATCATAGAAAATGTTTCCCAGTTGTTAATGTAAATATTAAATTTATGTTATTATATTAGGGTGACTGCAGGCCTTTTGTCTGAGAAATTTGTTTTGTTGAGTAGTCTTGCTTTCATTCAGATGAATGTTGCTGTTCCTTTTATTTTCCTAATACAGGAAGTAGTAACTCTCATTACGATATTAAGCTGTTTCCTTTCTAAGACACTTTTGCAAACTTGGTCTGCATGTTTCCTCGTCAAGCTGATCTTATATATTGTGTAGGTGCTTCCTGAAACTACTTCAGCCTTGATGGAAACTACTAGTGTGTCAGTGTAGCCTTTACCAGAGAGAAGGTGGTTACTTAGTTTAAAAACAGCCCTCTGCAGAGAACCTTTTGGGTTTATATGGTACTGCACTGGTGGTTTTCACACAGAATTCTAATGAAGGGCCCAGAGGGCTTGGGGATTAGAAACAAATACTTCAGGGTTCATTTCTGGTACATTGATTTGAATGTGACTTCCATCCGCTTATGATTAAAAGTAGTTCCACTTAAAGGCTGTCCTTGTTCCATGGGTCAGAAAGCTAGATTATCTGATAAGTGCTTGGGACACCCTTCTCCCCAGACGCCTCCTTCCCAAAAGCATTTGACTCTCTCACTCCGTGGGTTGGTTTCTGTGCCACTTGCTGTAGGTCTCCTGGTTGTGCAGCCATCACTCCTCTGCCATTGTTTCCTGTTATCTCCAGTTTTACAGCTTTCCTCACTGCCTTCTGACACCTTAACGTTTCTTTTGACATCCATAATTCCACCAAGTCTCTTGAAGGCAAATTCGGCTTTACTATTAGGAACAGTAAAACTCTTCCAACCTCCACTCGTTACCAAATCCCAAAACTATGTTCACATTTTAGGTATTTGTTTGAGCAGTACCCCACTCTTGGTACTAATTCTGTCTTAATCGAGGTATCTAGTGCTGCAATACCAGAAATACCACGAGTGTATGACCTCATCAGACAGAAACGTATTCTCTCACAGCTTAGGAGGCTAGAAATCCAAATTCAGGACACCAGCTCTGGAGGAAGGCTTTCTCTCTGTTGACTCCTTTCAACAGCTGGTGTCTCCTGGGGATCCCCATTTGTCCTGGCATCAATCTTCCTTAGGGCATAAGAAGTATTCTACACGCGGACCAAGGTCCCAAGAACTCACGCTCCTCCTAGCTCTCACTCCTTTTAGCTCTTGTAAGAGAAAAAGGAAACTCCCATTACATCCGCTCAGGGCTGTGACTCAGATAATGGCTTTACAGCCGGCTTTTTCCCCTTACAACTTACTGGCTGATCATGATCGGATCACATCAGGGGGCAGGGGTTGATTTTACCAGTACACCAGCCAAACCATGGAGAATCGGAGCCCAGCCAAGCTGACACATATACTGAAGGGACACAATTCAATCCATGACAGAGATTTTTTGTTGTTTGTTTGTTTTAGTTTTTAGTTTCACCTTGTGTATTTGATAATCAACCAACAAATTTAACACATCTCATGAGCCACAGCAGCCAAACTGTTGTAAGGTCAATGATACTTGTAGATAAAGGGGAGCAATTGTCACAGGAGTCATTAATACTAAATTAAAGTAGTAATCGACACTGCAGCCATTCTGTTGCTGAAGCATAATAGTGACTGTTAGCTGTGATTGTGGTGACAGGGTGCCAACAAAAAGCAGTTGAAAAGAAGGAATGAGTGGTTTACATTACAAAGGAATTGTCTGGGAGCGGCCCCAGGGTAGTTATAAGGGAAGGTCAGCTGGAGACAGAAGGGATGATAACCGTGGAGCTGTCAAGGCATCTCAGGGGCTTAAGCTGGACACTATTGAGAGCACACATGCCCTGGCCCTGCCTAGCACCAGTTGATAAAAAGGGGCTGCAATGAGAAGATAATCAGGTAACTGGGAGGCCTGGGCAGGTGTCCGATGCCGTAAACTGAGACGTGGAGTCATTGGAACCTTGGTCGAAAATACCCATGCTTCACTTTGACTAAAGTTGGATTCTTCTATGGGGAATATAGCTGCGGGAAGGGGTGTGTGTGTGTGTGTGTGTGTGTGTGTGTGTGTGTGTGTGTGTGTGTGTGTGTCAGAGAGGGGGGGGCCTGGGGGCAGGATCAAAGGAGAGAGAAAATATCAAATCCTGTGATAGGCAGGTCTGTTTAAAAAGATTAGTCCATGACAGCTCCCAATAGAGTCCTTCGTATAGTCTCCCTTCCATTCACCGACTAGTCAGACATCATATATTTCATTTAGTTGTCATTCATTAGAAAGACAAAGACAGAAAGAATATTATGAACCCAAGTAGACAAAATATTCAATACATTCGACCCTCCGTAACCGCAAATTCAACCCACCCTGGATAGAAAATACTCAGAGCAATACCTCAAACGCTGATGGAGCAGGAAAGTGGCATTTACATAGCATTTACATCTTTACACTATTATGTATTGTAAGTAATCTAACCAGGCCAAAGTCCGATTCCAAACCAAATTCTGATTCATACTAACCCCATAAGGCTACTGCTCCACAGGGCTGTCAAGAGACTATAAATCTTTATGGAAGCTGACTGCCTCATCGTTCTCCAATAGGTGTGGACCCCCTATTTTTCATTAGTAGGCAGATCATGCTTAACCCATTGTACCACCACAACTCCTTTTATAAGTAATCAGAAGAAAATTTGAAGGATACAGAATGATATACGCAATGCTGTGCCATTTTAGATGCAGGACTTGAGCATCCATGGACTTTGAAATCCTCCTGGAGCACCCCCAAACCAATCCTCCTGAGCATACTGAGAGAATACTGCTTTGGTGAATCTGGGTAAAGGGAATTGGGGAGTTTTGGTTTGTTCGTTTTTGTAGTTTTCTTGCCTTTTTTTTTTCCAGAAATTTTCAAAATAAGGACTTTTAAAACCCAACTAATAACTTTATATTGTCATACTCTACTGTCCTTGTGTGATCCCCACTGACCCCTCCATCCATATAAAATGTGCCCTTTTGTCTACCACACCACGGCCCCAGGGCCTTTCATCTTATTCCTCGAATAAGCCAGGTGATTCCCACCTCTGGGCCTTTGCTCCTGAGCTGTACATGCTTGGCTCCTTCCTGTCCGTTAGTTCACAGCTGAAAAGTCACTTCCAAAGACAAGCCCGCTGCAGACTGAAATAATAACCCAATCATTTTCTATCCTATTTCAGTACTTTGCCTAGACCCATCACTAGCTGCTAGTTGGGTTTCCTTGTCTTATTCGGCAATCTATCCCCCACACCCAAAATAATACCTGGCGCTTGGTAAAAGTGCTCAAAACAATGTGTTGAATGGATCAACTAATCCAAATGTTCAGAAACAGGAAGTCATGTAAAGTGATGGCAGTCCCTTGTAGATGTGGTTTATGCAACAAACAACATTCATCAAGGGATGCACACTCAAAGAGAAGACCTTAGCTCCCCATCAGAACACTGGTGAGTGAGAACACATGTGTATATTTGTCAATATGAAATGTTCAAGGCTATACCAAATCTGTGTCATATTAGCTCTTTTAATACTTTGTGACCTACTCGGAAACACTACAGAGATTATATTGGTTATAAGAACATCTACTGTCAGTAAAAACATATAGACCCAATGATTCCAATTACATAAATAATATGAATATTAAAATTAAACAGAAAGAAAATATAAAAAACCAAATTCTCATTCTTTTAAAGCAATAGGATTAGGAATGATCTTATATTTCAAATTTTCTACACTAGTCCTATTTTTCTAATTTAAAAATATTCTTAGTTGAAAAAACAAAACATATAGAGAAAACAAAATATTAAATAAAACTTTGCATTTACTTTGGAGCTAGAAGAACTAGTGGCACTGTGGGCTAGGCATTGCTTTGCTAATCGCAAACTTAGCAGTTCAAGGGCGAAAGATGAGTCTGGCTCTTCCACAAGGATTTTATAGTCTCAGAGGCCCTACATAGGGCCGTTATAAACCAGTTATGATGGCAGTATAGTCTGTTAGTGAAGTTTTGTAGAAATTGTAATTGGTCCGGACTTTGGAACAACCCATAGGGCGTGTAAGGCTGGAGAGAAAACTAGCGAGCTTTGTACGTGGAAGAAGCCAAGTGAACAGAGTCAGGGAAGAATCACACACATGAGACAGGAGACTGGCCCCGCGAAAGGAATGCTCGTATTTGGGGAACAGACAGGAGAGGAAGATGGGATGACAACTTAGAAGACCTTGGGAAGAGATACGGGACCATTTCTGGAGCGAAAGGGAACATGGTGGCATGACTGCCTTAGGGGGTTACCCGTGCCAGGAGAGAGCGAGCTGGCCATTGCCAGGGCACCTCTGTCCGTCTGGTGTCCAGCTTGCCAATCAGAATTAGAAGCATCTCCGCCCTCTAGGGACAACATGACTCGGTCAGGGTTGAGGGACAAAACTGGATCGCATTCTTCTGTGTGTCATGTTAGAGAAGCAAAGGGTGGGCAGAGAGAGAGAGCGAGGAAGGTGACGGACCAGAAAAGGAGTTGTAGGCGTTTCATCGTTCTGGGAACATAAATAGGAGAAGTCTCTTGCGGTGTCCCTTCTGTAAGCCTGTATTTTAGGCTAGGGGCCAGCAATAAAGGTCCTTTTTCAATAGCCTTTCCTTTGCTGGGACCCATCATTGCTAGCTCTTTCTTGTGGAGGCTTTGCCACTGGTGCTAGTTTCTAGGCATTTCCAAGAAATCGTTTCTTAAACATTGAACAGGCCTCGGAGAGCAGACACTCTGGGAAACGGCGTGGCAGGAGAGAGCTTCTCAACAGACTCAGGCGCGCCTGCTCCAGCCCCTCGCGGGCGGCACGCTGTCGGGATTTGTTAAGCTATTTTGAGGGTTTGTTGTTTTTTAAAAGGGTTTGTTTTCTGTTGTTTCAAAGAGCTGTTTCTAGATCACAAAACAGCAAACAAAATTAAAAATAAAATGAACCGGGCTCTTCTTCGTAGGGGTGGGGGCTGCAGGCAGAACAGAGGCGCCTCTTAGCTCTGTGTTGAAGCTGGAAAAGGGCATTCGTAATGCCAAGGACCTTCTTTTGAGAAACTTCTCACCGAGGGGAAAATATAAATCTAGTGGCAAAGCAGCTTTTCTTTAAAGGCTGATAATTCCTGGATGGGTCTGAGACCATTGCTACTTCACTGTACAGTGCTTCGTCTTTGTCCACTTGATCGGTTCAGGGTGACCCCTGCATACCTCCTAATTCAAGGTTTGGTTACAGGGATCAGCAGCAGGTGAATCTTATTGACATACCTTCTCTTCGTTATCTCTGGCTTTCGATTAAGAGTTTACAAGACCCGATGAAAAAACTCCTTGAGAGAGAAGAAAGGAAGAAGGTCACCCGGCAGGAGAGTACAGAAGCAGCAGCTGAGGAGCCAAACCAGTAAGTCGGCCACTGCTTCTGGCCACGTCTCTCGCACACAGGTGCGGGCGGGCAGCTCAGGTCTCCCCGACCCAGGCTCGCGGGGACTTCAGACACAGGGAAATTGCCCTATTGCCTCACTTCTCATTGAGCCTTACACTCCTCAGCATGTATTCTTGGCGCACTGTAACTCACTCATTCCAATAAAAGACTCATTTCTTGGATACTTAGAAGGGGCAAGCTTGTGGGGGGTTGATGGGAGCAAGAAAGAGCAAGTGCACCCGGCTCTTGTTGGCTCTCCGCCTGGTGGCCTGCGCCAGCTCCCCACGCGCTCTAGCTTCTGCATCCCAGCAGGCTCCTTTCTTACCTTCACCTGGATGGGGATGGCCTCGAGGACGGGAAAGCCCTGGGCTTGCTCTCACAGAAGATGACCTATAAAACCAACTTGAAACGCCTGGACTGCGCAGCCTTTGCACCAGAGTGCTGGGAGCCAGGGTTACGATCCTAATTATCACTGTGTTAAGGATGCACGGGACTTCAAAGAGCTCGTGGGAAAATGGAATTAAAGATAATGGAGTTTTCCTACAATTTTTTTGAAACTTCACACACACACACACACACACACACCTCTATCAAAAGAGATGAGAGATGTGCGTACACACGTAGCTCTGCCGTTTCAAACATGCTGGCGTGTCTGATTCCATGACCTGCACTAAGGCTGGGCACTGAGGCTTGACTTGTTGTTTTCTGCTGTTCGGACCGTCTCTGTTTTCAGCTCCGTGCGAGGCAGGTTAGTGGAAGCACAGGCGGTGGCTGCTCCAGCTCCATAATACATGCCCTTTACAGAGACTGCGCTGCCCCCACCCTTCACCGCAAATCCCAACACACGTTGTAGCATCTCTAGCATGTGGTTCCAGTCCCCTACAGCAAGGAGGTTGAAATGGGGACCTGAGATCTTCTGTTGAGTCTGCAGGCGTTAACCTTTTGACTTGCTGACCTGAGAAAGCAAATTAGATGGTTTTGCCTGCAATGATTGCTTTTCCATATACCTTAAAAAAGCTTAGATGACAACTTATGATATGCTAAAGTTAGGCCTTCCCATAAAGTTCCTTTGGTCCCACAAAAATCTTGGCTGGCAATATTAGGTTTTTTTAAAATTTTAAAGCAAATACTAGATAATATCTTTAATGGAGAACAAAATCAAGTGTTCACAAGAACAGGAAAATCTAGTGTGTGATCTGAATTCAGGACAATTGACAGATTTAGAGATCCCTGGAACCTATTCCTGGCCGTGGCAACAATGCTAGCCACCAGCAGTGCCTACCACGCACTGTCTGTCTTACTTCTGGCTAACTGCCCACCAACATTCACAGAATGTCCACTCTGTGTTAAAACTGCATTCATATATTCAGATGCCACGAATCAACCTGGGACGGAAGAACTATCCAGTCTGACTTCTTTTTCAGCAAGTACACACAGGGCGTTACTGCAGGTACAGTCAGTGTTACACTGGAAGCCTTGCCTCTCAAAAACATACCGTGTGCAGAACTCGACAACTTCTTTCTCTTCTATTTGAAGGTTAATTTCATTAGCTGATGAAAACCAGAGCATGGAATCCTCGAGTTTTCCAAGTAAGTTTTGGTTTCATTTTTAATTTCTCCTGAAACACTACTTAGCACTCAGCGATCAACTCTTTCTTCTGTGGTGTGCTCCTCTGAGATCTTCAATCCAGTCCCAAAAGGGCTCTCATGTACTGCCTGTAATTGGCGTTGTTTCCATGTGATTGATTCTGGTCGTATAGCATTATGGAGGCCGTACGGCATTGTGGAGGCCGTGCGGCATTGTGGAGGCCGTGCGGCACTGTGGAGGCCGTACGGCACTGTGGAGGCCGTACGGCACTGTGGAGGCCGTACAGCATAGCATTGTGGAGACCGTATGGCATTGTGGAGGCCGTGTGGCATTGTGGAGGCCGTGCGGCATTGTGGAGGTTGTACGGCATTGTGGAGGCCGTGCGGCACTGTGGAGGCCGTATAGCATTGTGGAGGCCGTGCAGCATTGTGGAGGCCATGCGGCACTGTGGAGGCCGTGCGGCATTGTGGAGGTTGTACAGCACTGTGGAGGTTGTACGGCACTGTGGAGGTTGTACGACACTGTGGAGGCCGTGCGGCATTGTGGAGGTTGTACGGCACTGTGGAGGTTGTATGGCACTGTGGAGGCCGTACGGCACTGTGGAGGCTGTACGGCATTGTGGAGGTTGTACGGCACTATGGAGGCCGTGCGGCATTGTGGAGGCCATGCGGCATTGTGGAGGCCGTGCGGCACTGTGGAGGCCGTACGGCATTGTGGAGGTTGTACGACACTGTGGAGGCCGTGCGGCACTGTGGAGGTTGTACGGCACTGTGGAGGTTGTACGGCACTGTGGAGGCCGTGCGGCACTGTGGAGGTTGTACGGCACTGTGGAGGTTGTACGACACTGTGGAGGTTGTACGGCACTGTGGAGGCCGTACGGCACTGTGGAAGCCGTACGGCATAGCATTGTGGAGGCCGTGCAGCACTGTGGAGGCCGTATAGCATTGTGGAGGCCGTGCGGCATTGTGGAGGCCATGCGGCATTGTGGAGGCCGTGCAGCACTGTGGAGGCCGTACGGCATTGTGGAGGCCGTGCGGCACTGTGTATGGCATTATGTATTGGGAGCCAGAAGGTACCAGGATGAGTCGGGTCGACAGTGCTGCTATAGAGGAGCGTCCACAATTGGTATATCACAGAAAATTGTGTCTTTCCACAAGAAATCACAAAAATGTTGCTATTGCCATTGCTAGCTGTTTGGGTCTGTAGAGATAATTCTAATAAAATTTTGTTCTTAAATTGGATTGTGTCTGGGTAGGGCATCGGCTGTTTGTTGGAAACAGGTGGAGAGGGCAGAGCTCTGCCCAGTGACTCCCCAGCCCAGCCTGCCCGGTATGAGGGGTACCCGATTCCTCGAGTGAATTGAATCTGTGATGCATTAGGGCCTGGGATTCGAGCAGCGGTGCATGATACAGTGTCCTCCGAAGGCCTTGTCAGCGATTTCTGTCTCTGGCCAGTTTTCTGCATGGTTCCTCTTCTCATAAAGAGTCAGAGGGGCATGGAAACTTGAATTTGAACTGTGAGGAAGCACTACGCCTTACACTGGGATTCGTAGTCCTTAGATCCTCGAGGGGGGGGGGACATTAAGGTCTTATAAAGAGAACTAAATTGACGTCAACCCTGTGCTCAGCCTGGCCCTCTGGCTTAGTCTTTTCGGCGGCAACCGTTTCAGAAGACTGGAGGTGATGGCACTGATCGCCGTTCTCCATCCTTCGCATTGGCACTCTCTCGGGTCTTCTCCTCCACTTTCCAAACCACCTGCTTTACCGGCTTTCTTCTTCCCCCATTTTCTCCTTCAGTTTTGCCTCTCAACAACAACAAAAAGCTTTGGCCTCCATGCCTTGACTTTATGTCATTTGTTTATGCATCTATGTCATCAGTCACTGATCTAAGTTTCTGTCCATGTGTCTGACAGAAATTCGTTGAATACCCTGGGTTCTGGACCTACAATGGCATAGCAGACTTACTCCAACCATTCTGTGTTGGGAGTAGAGTCTAAAGAGGAAGCAGATGTTAGTGTAATAACTAACAAGTGGCTGAACACCTCCATTTTGGGCAAGAGTTACCAGGGAGATGTTCAGGCAAGCATGACAGGGACACCTCCACGGTCTAAGCGTATGAGGGAACTAGTGGGGTGAATTGCTATGTATTATAGCACCTGTCCAAGCAGAGGAAACTGCCCCAAAGGCAACTGTTTGGAGTCCTGCGGTGGTACAAGGAGCCCCTGCATTTGCCTGCTAATCGAAAGGCCGGTGCCCTGAGTCTACCCAGAGGTGCCTTCCAGGGAGAAAGACAGCGACAGTCTCGGATGCACACAGGGGAAGTTCTACCCTGTCCTACAGGGTCACTATGGGTCTGCGTTGACTCAGTGGCAGTGAGCGAGTGAGTGAGTAATGCCTTCAGCAACCCTAAATAGGTCGAGTAAGTCAGAACCAGCTCAATGGCAGTATGTTGGTTGGGTTATAGAGATGTGGTGTTAGCATGGGTTGACTAGAGAAACAAATCATATGAAAGAGCTTGATATCAAAGAACAATTGTATCAAGAAAGCATCCCAGCCTAGACCAGATCAAGCCCATAAGTCCGATATTATCCCATAAGTCCGATACTAGTCCATTAATCTCTCTTCAGACTCACACAGCCTCATGCAATGATTAAGGGTGCAGGAAGATCACAGGTCGGTGGATAAAAAGTCTTGTGGATCCAGTAGTGGTGAAAGCACCACAGGGCTGGTGCAGGTTTCCACCACATTGCTCACTCGGGTCTCAGCGAATCTCCGTGTGGCTTGTCAACAGGAAGTTGAAGGCCTACAGAGGGTGTATGTTGCCCGCTTCCAAGAAGAAAGAGAGGAAGTTCCCTAAATCCTCATGAGAAGGCCATGCCCACAAGGAGGCATCATCAGACTGTCGCCTGATGGACAGGCTAGACTCCACCCCTCACTGATTTATCAATTTGTAATTTCAAGTTGTGAAATTATGTAACTACCACAGATGCTTTAGAAGTGGTTCTCAACCTGTGGGTCATGACCCCTATGGGGATCAAGCAACCCTTTCACAGAGGTCGCCGAAGATCATCGGCAAACATCTTTCCCATGGTCTTAGGAACAAGACACCACTTCTCTGTCTCCAGGCGGGTCCGTCCACATGCAGATGCACCCACATAGGAGTACCCTGCGTGAAGACTGTTACCCATGCTACACCATGCTTCAAGACAAAATTTCATTTATTTGTCATTAGAAAGAAATATTTCACAATATATAATTATATATTGTTTTGTGATTAATCACTATGGTTTAATTATGTTCCATTTGTAACAATGAAAATACATCCTGCATAGCAGATATTTACATTATGATTCATAGCAGTAGCAAAATGACAGTTATGAAATAGCAACAAAAAAAATGTTATGGTCGGGGGGTCCCCACCACATAAGGAACTGTATCGAAGGGTCGCGGCCTGAGGATGGTGGAGAACCGCTGTTCTCCTCAAAACTCAACTCCAAATCGCCCCCCCACGGGACATCATCCGACCCTGAAACATGGTACCACCACGGCTCAGGACTGAGCTGACGAAAGCTGGGGGGGGGGGGCAGTGAGCCCAGCAGGATCAGGAGCAGGCTAGAGAAATGGTATCCAGAGCGTGAGGGCAGGAGCCAATGGAAGGAAGAGAAGGCGAGAGCCAGGGCAGGGCCTGAGCTCATTGGCCACAGCTGACTTCTTCTGTTGAGCCTCCTAGCCCTCCGGGCTTTGGTGTCCCTGTCCCAGCTGGAACACACTGACAGCATGGTCTTAATGGGATGGCAACTGAGGCGATAAAGTAGAAAAGTCTTAGGACTGGGAAGTTTTATAGATCTCTGTAAAGCACGGTCATACACGTATGTAACTAGCAGGAGCATCACATGTTCTTTTTCCCTGTGCCATGCGGTCACTTTCTTGTGGGATTTTCATGCTATTGCCCATCGTGTAGAGGCTGATAGCCTTGTTTGATAAATACACAGAATGGAAGCCATTATTGTCAAGTTCATCTTTTATCCGGTTGCCTGTGGAAAGCATAATGTACATATGCGTGAGCCAAATCTTAAAGCTCTATTACCTTTTTATTTTAGCCAGAGCCATGTGGCTAAAGAAATTAGGACCCTCAGGAAATGTTCATTGGCCTAAATCAGAGGGGTTAAACTGGCGGCCTGTGGGCCGCATGTGGCCCCTGAGGGATTTTTTTGTGGCCTGAGATGCTCTGAAATAAAATGAAAATAGAAAAAAATTGTTATGAAGAAAATAGCCTTTAGGGGAGATCGAGGCAATACTGTGTACACAATTCCCTCTGTACATTTTATTTCAGAGCATCATGGGCCACAAAAAAATTACTACAGGGGCTGCATGAGGCCTGCAGGCCGCCAACTTGACACCCATGGCCTAAGTCATACATGGGCCATGTGAGGGGAATTGTTAGATTGGTGTCATATAGGGTCTGCGTTCTCTGCAGAACCAATCACAGATTCAAGACTGTTCAATCCAATAAAAATCGCGTAGAGCCACCAGCTGGAGTTGAGTGTGGCCTGAGCCCTGCTCTCCGAGTGAATTTGTGGTGCCACGGCTGTGTGTGTACCATGCAGGTGCTAGTGCATGAATGCAGGCACCGTTGGAATTGGCACAGCCACTTACCCAGGCTGTTTACAGTATTTTATCTGCCGTAGACAAAAGCTGTACACATAATGCATGCTCGGGGCAGCTAGACGTAAGGAAAGCGACTCAGTTTGATGATTTGAAGCAAACTCAACGTGAAGGGAAACTGAGCCTTCCTTTTGTTTTCTCCCCTACACCCCAAGGACGCGTGGGTGAGCTATTAGACGTGAAACCGGAGGAAGGTGGTAAGATTTATGCATTTCTCGGGGTTACAACTGTCACTTAAATTGTTTAATTCATTTCTATACGCAGTAAAAACAAAACCCAAACTAATGTTCATCTTTCATATAGCGTTGCATTTCTATGCAAATTATTTTCAGGTGAATGCCCTGGTGGCTTAGTGACTACAAACTGGGCTATGATCCAAAAGGTCAGCACTTCGAAACCACCAGCCGCTCCCTGGGAGGCAGACGGGGCTTTGTACCCCCATAAAGAGTTGCAGTCTTAGAAACTCACAGGGGCCATTCTACCTTGTCCTGTAGGGTTGCTTTGAATTAGCATCGACTCAATGGCAGTTGAGTTTTGTTTGTTTGGGCCATCTGTCTTTATACATGATCTAAAATGAGCCCAAGGACCATTTGGTCTGTGTGGATCTGCTGTCTTGAGTGGGATTCACTTTATAATGCTTAAACTAAAACGTCTAAAGAACGAAGCCAATGCCGGATTAAAGCAAAAGGTCATTACGCTGCAGCCACATGCTGTAGGGCAGCGTCCGGCGCCTTCCGAGTCGGACAGACCGGGATGTGAATCCCGGTTCTGCTAGGAGTAGCCTCTGGCCTTGGGCCTTCCTTCGCACTTGAACCCGCTAGCCTCGGTTATGCTCATGGATTCGGCGACAGTCTTCTTGGTGGAGGACTATGCAGGCAAAGGGGTTTGCATTGGCCCGGACACAGAGAAAGTCTTTAAATGGTAGAACTAGGATTTTGCCCTGTGGCATTCTGCGATACACCACCACTGAATATTGGTTAAACGCAAGGGGAAAGTTTGCCTGGCCATCTCCCTCGCCTTAATTTATAAGACTCAATAAATTACTCCCAAGAAGAGAAGAGAAGCCAGAACCATGGTTTTAGATACAATCGTACACAGTCAGGCCTAAGCAATCCCAAGAAACTGAGTCTGTTTAGTCTGGTGGTCGGCTATGTCCTCCCCACGACAAGGGGCTTCCTGCTCCTGACCCTAGAGCATCCCGTGCCTTGGTGGCTGGGCTGCAGGCAGCCAGGGTCTGACAAAGTTATAGTGGGACCAGAAGGCAGCCAGGGAGAGCCGGTCGGCCCCAGGAACAAGGGACGCTCTCAGTCCTCCCTGAGCTACATGAGGATTTAATTTCCAGCGCATGAGACAAAGATCGATTCTGGAAAATAGAAGGCACTGGTTAAAGGAATGTGTGTGTACGTGCGTGCGTGCGTGCGTGCGTGCGTAACGACGGAAAGGCACCACAACTTGGCATTGCACTTCTTGGGCGTAGGGATCCTCGAGGTCAAAAGTGTTCCCTACTTACTCGTTTCTTACTCCAAGCAGCACGCTGTGCAATCTTTCATCAATGTCTACGTGTTTTATGAGCGCAAACACTCATTTGTAAATATTAAAACCATCTTATCGGTAGGAGGAGAATAATTAGTGCACATTGTCACACGTGCGCTCAAGTGTCAGTTTAAAAACGCTTTTCTCCTTTGGCTTACAGATAAGGCCTTCATGAAGTCAATTCATTTTTGAAACAATATTTTTTAGAGGAGGGAGCATTTAAATCTGACTGAAGTGAAACAAAGATGATAATACATAGTCAGCACTTGGTACCCACTGGTCCCTTGGTGGAATATTTTTGCTCTCGGCTATTAACCAAAAGGTTGGTGGTTCAGGCCCACCCACAGTCACTATGGCAGAAAGGCCTGGCTTTGTGCTTCTGTGAAGCTGGCCTCCCAGAAAACCCAGTTCTGCTCCATACCTCACGGGCCTCCACTCGGGAGCCAACATGGCAGCAGCGTGTCCGTGTGTCTGTGCGCTTGTTGTTGCTTGCTGTGTTTGAGGGATGGATGCACCACACCAGTTTTGCTGGTCTTGGCATTTGACAATCGTATTCATTATCATAAACAGGCTTCCATTTATTTTGAGAGGAAGATTTTTTTCCTTCTAGTCCACCATTTTGTTTATGTAAGTTTTCACTTTGCTTTCATTTTCACCAATATATCTCCTTTCTAAAAATAGATATCTTTTTGGACTAGGCGGTGTGCTCTCATTGGTACAAAAAGCAAAATGCTAATAAGAAGGTAGACCACACCAAACCTTGCCCGCCCCTCCCTGTTCCAATGCCCCCAAAGCGCCGTGTAGCCAAAAGCCCTATGCAGGCAGAGAAGATAGGAATCCCGGGTTCCTCGGTTCTCCCTCCTCTTTCTGCGAAACAAGGTTCTTGATTGTGGGGTTGGGGTTAACCAGGCATGTCTTCACAGAAGGAATCAGAAAGGTTATGGACAGAGATCTGCCACGGGGCTTCTGAAAGTTTGTGGGAACGCTCCCGTGTCTTTTCATCCCTTTTTTGAGCCTCCCTCTTATGCTCACTTGCAGAAGTTCCTCGAAGGCATGTGCCAGGGTGCTCTGCAAGAAGGCTGGTGTTGCCCCACTGACAGTGTTTACGTGTGCCTCTGGTTTATAGCTGCCCATCTGCTAGCCTTTCATAGAAGAGCTGCTCCCTCCCCCGCCCTTTTTAAAATCCCCTAGTTAATTCTGAGGTCACAGATGGGAATGTGCTGCTCTGCAAAGTGGGCACTTGTTCTCCGGCAGAAAAATGGATTTACGCATCTTCTCTGCTGCATGCCATGTCATAGGTTACTTCACTACTTTTCTCTCTACCACTGCCAGGCAGCAGAGCCCTCTCTAGGCCTGCGCGGTGCTCTCTCGGCCCTGCTGCCTCGTCTGCGTCCGCCAGCGTGCAGGTATTAGCATGGCCCCGTGTGCACTGTCCTCCCACTGGACAGGGGACTCGGGGTGACTGAACAACAGAGCGCTCAGGAACTTGTTGACTCCAAAATGTGCAGCCTGTGGAAAACTACCGGAAGGCCCAATCTTGAATTACAACACTGATTGGAATATGCACGGCGTTAAACAGCCAGGAAATTAAAAAGGAGAGAGAGGACTTAATGCAGGGATGGCTGATTTTATAGGAGTTGGGGTTGTACACTCTCGCGCCCTGCTGCCCGGGGCAGTTCACTGCCAGTGGTAATTCCCTTTGACGAGCAGTAGCTGGCCTGGAGTACCGTGCACCCACTGTGAGAGCACTGCAGGAGCCGTGGTCCAGGAAAGCTCGCTCAGTCAGTGTCACAGTGCAGTGTGTTGCTACCTACTCAGTAGGTCATGAAATGGAAAGCCCATATTTGACCACGGTTTACCAAATGTTTGACGTGAAAAAGCAGCTTAGTGACATTTTGAGATGCTTGAAAGTGGCTGGGAAACCACCTTTGGACCACATGTGATCCGAACTCAGCTCATGAATTATAACTAGTAGACATCTTTGTGTTCCTCGGAATTGCACCACAGAAAACAACCAGCAGATAATGGACCAAAAATAGTTAGTGGTATAAAACAGAAAAGAGTTAAATGAGTGTCATCTCACCTAGATCTGAGAGTTTGGCTTTACCCACAAGGCTCCTCAATTGAAAGAGGAAAATGAATGATCTGTATTTACTCTCCTCTTTTTGTCGGTCTTCTGCTACGTCCTTGGTCTGTTCTGGACTTGGTAGTTCTAAGCTGTGGACACACGTCCGAATGACTCAGAAGCTTACTCAGGAACTGCTGGAGGCCGGGTGAGGGCCCATAGCCCTTGGTGATCATCTGAGGATGCGTTTCTCTCTGCACCGGCACTGTGTCCTGTGGCTACTCCCCTGTGACTGACAGGGCTTCCGTGGACACCCTGGATGGGACAAAGGGGTCCCGCAGCTGGCAGCTAGAGACACCGGAGAGAAAAGTCTGGCAGTCGACAACCAGAACCTCAGCCACTGAAATTCCTGTAGCTCTCAGTTCTACTCTGACATACATGGGTCGCTGGGAGTCAGAATCAGGTGCATAGCAACGGGTCTTCAGGGTCTTATGCGTCCTCAATACCATATGGCAAATACTAAGCTCCTCCTCCCTGTCTTCCTCAGGGCCCTCGGATGTACTGCTGGCCTTGGCTCTCTCATAAATGCTCCAATCTCTTAAAAATCCAATACTATTGTCATGTGATCACCAGGTACCCAGTAGTAGTCCATTTCGAGAAGGACTTACCACCAGGTCTGTTTTTTTCCATAAGACAGCGTAGTTGTTAAGACTGGAGACTAGATACGGTGCTTGGCTTGAGGTCCCTCATGTAATCTCGGAGTTAGTTATTGTGCTCTGGCACTCTTGGTTTGTTTGGTCTTAAATTTTTTTCATATTCTTTGTTTTGGGAGTAAGTCAGGGTGGTTCCCCTCATCTATTAGTATCATCTATGTCCCCTTCCCATCAGATGAGAGTTTTTAGCAGTAGTCGTTCACTTCTCATTATCTACATTTTTTTTTCCAACCAGAGCCTCTGGTAACGAAGACTCTACTTTTTTGTTCAACGTTTCTGTCAGGTGGTTTCCTGCCCTTCCTTCCCCATGCCTTCTTTCGGGGGGTGTGAGGAGAGGCCTGGGTTTGGGTTTGCATCAGTATTGTCAATACGCAGCCTTTGCAGTGAGTCAGACCTTCAAGAGTGGGCACGAGAGAAACAGTCTTCCTGTTTCACATCAGCTGGAGGGAAAGTCAGTGTCATTTAGCTGTTTGTCTTTCTCTGCTGGTTGGGTTTTTTGGTTTGTGAAGTTGTTTCCATTTTGTGCTCCTTATTCGTGCTGAGGTCATGAAGCTCAGTGTGATTGCAAAAGTCATACCTCAGCTGGCTCTTGTCAACTTCACACATGGGCTTCCTGTGACCACACTCTGTCTTGCCCTAAGGGGGCTGCTTCCAGCCTTCTCACAGCTACAGCCTCCTGGTTCAGGACCAGTTGGCCGAGGGCAAGCTGTGCCTGGCCAGGGACATATTTGAACCACTGGAAAGCCCTTGGCAGTGCAGGGCCGACGTGCTGCGTAGTCCTACCATCTCAACCACTCCTCCTCGGTGCCTCCAGCCAGGATTTTGACCTGGCTGCCTGTGGAGCCTCCTGCCCATAGGAACCCTCAGAACTCTGCAAACGCGTACACATCCACTTACCCGGCGAGCCGTGATAGGCTCTGCTCTGGCTCCCGGGGACTCGTAGGGCTGGTGGCATGGAGGAATGCATGCGTTGTCTCACAGGCCTAGAGGAGAGGGCTCCGCGTCAGATGTTGGCCGTGTTGGTGACTTTTCCCGAGGGCTCTGAGGGGGACTCAGTTCATTGCCCCACTCCTAACTTTTGGTGGCTCCCCATAATCCTTGGCGTTCTGTGGTTTGTGGCCTTCAATGGCATCTTCCTTTTGTGTCTGACCTCTTTGTATAAGGCAGACTTCATATGAGAAAAGTATCCCTCGCCCACTGGGATGGCCGGGTGTTAGCATTTCAAAAACCCTTGTCCAGAGAGTGCTATCCACAAGCACAGGGGTCATATTCAGAGACGAGAGCCTATCGTTTGTAAGGGACACAATTTAGTCTCTAAGAAGTCTTGACGTGAAACCCGTCTGGTACAATAAGAAACTGCCTTGCCCTATGAGCAGGGGCTCTTCAGCCAGACGGCCTCAGATGGATTTCCAAACTTAAGGGATCTTGGGCTTCCGTGGCTCAGGTGAGTTGAGGGGCTTTTCCCTTCTATGTAAAAGGTGTTAGAGAGGCTGATGTCTAATTCTCAGCTGCCTTCTCTCAGGGCCTCTCACTTGGAGACAAACAGCAGTTTACTAGACAGGAGATAGCAAAGTAGGGTCAAGGAAAGGAAAATATAGAAGTTTGACTGAATTGTAAGCTGCTCAAAGAGCAGTGGTGATAGGTCACTGAGTGGATCCCATGAAAGCTTGAGCAGCGCGGTCCTGAGCGCCACTGTCAAGTTCAAGTTTTACCTTCACCATTGGTTGGGGGAGGCCATTAAAAGGTTTTGAGTATGGAAGTAAAAGCTCATGGCTGCGTTGAGGTACAGGTGCACAGGCGGAGGTGCCCAGCAGCCTCACCCCCCAGCAATCCCTGAAAGGGCCCCTGAGCCAGGAGTTTCTTATCAGAGTTCAGTAAGCAACCTGGAGTTGGAGCTAGAGCTTTGAGAGATAAGACCTCCCATAGAGAATATAGGGAGAGCAGGAAGCACACACCCAGTGAGCAGCCTCATGGGAACCAGGAGATGGCAGGACCCTATATACTCCAGTATAAGCCGACCTGAATATCAGCCGAGGCACCTAATTTTACCACAAAAACGGCTTTAAAAATGTGCTGGGAAAATGCGGTCTTTACATTAGTATATAAGGTCAATCCAACCAATGCAACAGCACAAAATCCTGCAGGGGTTGAGGCCTGAGGAAGGGGGAATGGATTGGACCAGGGGGATGCCACACACGATCCTTCCGGAGAGCCATTTCAGAATAGGGGAGGGGCAAAGGCTTGGCGATGGGCAGCTGAAAACAGAATGGCGGGCAGCGAAGGAGAAGGTCCGGCTGGCCGTGGAAGGAGAAGAGAAACTAAAATAGGAGCTTGAAAAGGAAGAGCGATGCCAGGGAAGATTTGATTATTGCTGGGCGTGCACGTGGCTTCTGAGGCCAAAGGAGGAAGCCTTCAGAAGGGAAGAGTGCCGCTGGGGCTGAGAGAGCTACTGCTAGGGTGGGGACAAGATGCATGTAGCGTCACAGTGCTGGAGGCCGAGAGCACAGCACGCCTACTGGCAGAAATTCTTCGGTGGTGTTGGTGTTATCAGGTACAAGAGTCAACGAGCTGGCACAACAGGCCGGAGAAAGAGGAGCGGGGTCTGGGAACAGCATCTGCGGATTTGAGAGCAGAGCTCCCCGCCCCGCCTCTGTTCACCCTTGGGTCACAGCGGGCAGACAGATGGCAGCACTGTGACACAAGTCACAGCACTTGTTTATAGCCACAGGCGGAGGCGGCCCTGGCTCCAGCTGTGGGTCGGCTAGCAGAGCCTCTTCGAGGGCGCTCCGCATCCCTCTGTGTGGGTCCCCGTGTCCTTTCAGCCGAGTCCAACTGTTTCCAAGGAAAGTGATAGCGTGATTTGTAAGAGCCGCCTGACTAATGTTATTTCTCAAGTCTCAACTTGCTTGGTTTCAGACCCAAGCCTGCCCTTTTCTGCTTGTAATTAAGTTTTCTTACAAGTTCTGTAGTCATTCCAAGCATGTTAATTGTCAGGGCAATAATTGCGAGGTTTCCCTGTTTTCTGGTTCAAGTCGGTACCAGTTTCATTGCTTTTAGCTAAAGGACTACCTTCTCTTTAAAGAGGAACTGTTCCCTGTGCAGTGTGGCTTCACTGTTAGAGCATCAGCTGGACTCACAGGGAGATTTTCTCACTGCCATCCACAGTGTCTGGGGGTTCTGAGCCCGTGACTGCTGACAGGGAGTTGCAAGCCCATCGTTCTCCCTCGGAGCGGTTGGTGCTTTTGAACTACCGACCTTGTAACTACACCACCACCAGGGCTGATCCCGGCAAACCCACTCCTCAAGTGGACTGTAGACAAGTGTCCTCAGCACGGTCCTTTCTCGGCGTCTCCCTCCCCATTTATTTGCCCGTGATAAGATGTTGCAAGTGATATAGACACTTCTTTAGATAGTTTGAGTTTGAAGATAAAGAAATGCATTGGTCCACTTTATCAGGACTCATCAAGTAGTGGGTTGGTTTCAAGCCAGGTAAGATCCAGGGGGTTCTTTAGGCCACGTTTTCAGGACTTCTCCCTCCAGCCAACTCGTCATACATTATCTTCATTGTGCTGGTTTCATTGTTACCACAGCCTCAAGCCAGCACCTAGAGAATTTAGAGTCCCAGAGAGAGGGGGCGAGATCTTCCAATTTCCATACGACACACTTCAGCCACATGTTCCCTGAGCCAGTCCCCAGGGTCTGAGAAAGGGAGATCTCTGGCCAGCCTCGTGACAGGTCCACTTGGGGTGGGGTGACAGACATCTTAAGACTCCCAAGAATCATTTGGAGGAGGCACGTCCCCAGTGAGAAAACTGAAGAAGATGAGGGAAGGGATGTGGATTAGAGAAAACCCACTGAAGTCACTACAAATACCCCAGGCCAAACCCCCAACAGCAAGCAGGCAGGCAGGGCTGTTGCAGCCGGGTCAGCATGTGTTTGTTGTTGCGCATGTTAGCCTCGATCTCCCCTAGACCGATTTCCAGATTAGAGCTGGGCATCTTCCCCTCGGGTCTGATCAGCAGAGTACTGTCCAGAGTGGCTGTAGGAGGAGCACACCATCATTTCCAAGCCTCGTTTAAAGGCATCGATTCTGCTAGGGTGTACCCCGGGGTTGAGTTGGTTCCAGTGAACACATTGGGCTCAGCACTCATCGGGTTTCTGAACGGGCAGGAACCATGAGAAGGCGTTTAGCCATTCAAGTCCCAACTCAAAGGAGAAGTAGCGAGATTAGGATGAGTCCAAGACAAGTGGGTGCAAGGCACAGGTGCTGATGGACAAACGGTGGCACGGCCAGCTTCAGGCTCCTTTTTTCTTGCCTCGCCTGCTTGGCCCGCATTACCAGCTTGGAGTGGTTCCTGGGCACCCTGGTCCTACAGAACCACCTCAGACACTTATTGAAAACGCCCTTTCCTTGTCCTCTCACGCCCACACCTCCAGGCTAGGTCTCTGTGAAAAGGCCCATGATAACGAAAACCAGGCGAGTGCTTAAATTAGACGGTTGTCTGATTCAAGCAGGGTTTGCTACTCTGTTTCAAGCACAGCGATAGGAGGTCTCATCTCGTCTCCAGCACGCCCTGATTTCTATCCACACTGCGCAGCACATCAAAGCCCCATAATCTCTAGATCTGCATATAAAGTGTGCTTGAAAACAGATCCAAAAAAGTTGACAGAGGTAAGCTTTATTAATTGTTAAAAGCTCTCGCTAATTAACATGCATTTGTGAAAAACCCGTTGATTCACTTAATATGTCAGTGTTAGAATCACAGTGCCCTTCAGGGAACAAAAACAAAAACACCTCTTTTCTGTCTCTTCATCATCTACAGCAAGGGACATTTTCAAGAGATGAGCAAATACCACAGTGAGTCACAGTTGAAATTTGCCTGAGTTCTCAAAGCAGGTTGAGAACTCACCGAGAGACCTTGGGGTGTGATTTCTGGTGGGCACACGCCCTTCAACTTGTATTCCGCACTCAGTGTGTTTCCGGTGTGGACAGTACATGGGCTGTCGGTCCTCGAAGACGCTCCTTCTAGATCAGTGGTGAGGTGTAAGGTGGCTTTATCTGTTTATTTTTGGGACTTCCTGAGGTGGGCATTATCAATATAATAGCTTGCTAAGATGAGAAATCGGGCTTAGAGGGGTTCAAGGTTTAGTATGTCGCTGATCAATTTAGGGGCCGTGCTCTGCTCAGTCCGGTGTGCTCTAGTTCCTCGGTGGATCCATTCTGGGTGGTCCCAGAACCCTGCTTCAGCTCTCACTTCTTCTGCCTGCGGGAAAACCAGGCCCGACTTTCTCCACGCCATGCAGCCTTGCTCGGCTGCGGAGAAAGAAACAAGGATGCCTTTCTTGGTCCAGTCGGCTTCTTGTCTTGACAGCCTGCTCCCCTTGCTCACCTGGGCCAGTCAGGTGTGATAATTCCCCTGTTTCCCCCGCAGGCCGCCACCTGGTATGTTGGTTGGTGAGTCTAGCCCAGGCAAGGTGGGTCAAGGACTCCTTGTGGGTGAGGATTCAGGAAGCCATACAAACAAGGAACTGCAATCTCAACTTGCTTTCAATCCTGACTTTGTTTCCGACCTGAAAAACCACCTTTGGGTGAACCCACTCTTTACATTAAGGAAAAGCCAAACCCTCGAGTGTTGGTGGAAAGTTGTTGAATGTGACACAAAAGACACAGGAAGCAGGGCTTTCTCTGCGGAAGAGGGCTAAGGGAGAATGGGGCTAGAGATGTCATTCTCACTTCTATTTGAGAGGCTCCCCATGAGGTGAATTCAGATTTCCACTCATTTCCCCTAAATCTGGCCAGCCCTCCGTAGCGTGGGTTTCCACATGGTATGGAACCTCGGTGATGATGTTTTGTGCCGTTGCTTTCATCAGCGTGCCTGAGCCCCACGGCCAGGGCCGTGGAACCAGAAGGTGCTGACAAAGATGACCTGCTGCTGCTGAGCGAGATCTTCAATGCCTCTGCTCTGGACGAGGGCGAGTTCAGCCAGGAGTGGGCTGCTGTCTTTGGAGACAGCCGGCTGAGAGAGCCAGCTCCAGCCGTGGCCCCTGGAGAACACGAGCCCAAGACCCAGGCGGGGGCGGGCTTCCTCCCTTCCCAGCTGCTGGACCAAAATATGAAAGACCTGCAGGCCTCCCTTCAAGGTATGTGCTGCCTTGGGGATGCGAGTGAGGTGTTTCCTTAGTTTCTTTTCTGTCCAAAGCCATATTCCTCCCTTATTTGTTTGGGTTGCCACCACCACCACCACCACCACCCCCGCCCCCAATGTTCGTTTGTTTGTTTGTTTTCACATAGAGAATACTGTGAAGATTTTTATTTCACACCCAGTGACTTTTGGGTAGAAGGTTGCAGGGTTTAAAATCTCTTCCCGTTGTTTTCTCCCTGTGCCACGTGTCCTGAGTCAGAGCTTAGTGCCTTTGCTTTTAGATGCTTGGCTGGCCCTGCCCGGCGGTGCCCTGCCAGCTCCAGTCAGGAGGAAAGGCCTCCTCGGTTGGTGCTGAAGGAGTGAACGCTGCAGACTCCTACGGGGCCTCTCTGCCTCTTTGTCACATGAAGGTTTATCCCCTACACACTCCTGTGTCCCCTCCATCCCCACCCACCTCTGGGCCCAGAACACCCTAACTTGGCAGCTCAGTTCTGCCTGATACACAAGGCACCCTTGGCCCCCACAGAAACCGAGTTCTCACCTTGATCAAAATGGGCCGGAGGTTTTGGTTAAGGGTGCAGCGGATGCAAGGCCTACCTACCAGCAGGCTAGCAGGCTGGGTGAGAATGTGCAGCTCGGCCAGCACGTTGGTTTTGAGGGAAAAACCCCAAACTCGAGTTTACATCAAGATGTTTAAACGTGACTTTCTAAACACACAGACCTTGGGAAGGAAGCTGTTTTCTAGAATGTTTCGAACCCTGCCCCCTCATTCCTTGTCCCTTTAATTGTAAAAACATTGATCACTATTAAGAAATTCCCAAATTGTTTTGGGTTTACTGCACATTTGGGTTTGAGGTTTACTGCACATTTGAGCTATCTCCTTTGTAAACAACAAATGTGTTTATCAAACGCGTAGAGCCAAGAACAAAACGGCTGAGCTGAAATGATTAAGTAATTATGGACTATTAACACCTTGAGTCTTCAGAGATGACGTCATGGCTTAGCCAGAAGTTGATGGGCAAGACCGAAACAACAAACCAAAACAAAAAGACTTTTTTTTTCAAATGGAATACGTGGCTCCTTTGATGTGCCCAGGTCCTATTTTGCATGTATGTAGTCGTTGGGGTAAAAGATAGCGGGGTGAATGGAAGCAAAACTGTTTGTCTGTCCTGAGTTGCAGATCATCCTTCACTGGGGCAGCAGAGGCGCAGTGCTGTGCCCGCTGACTGGGGTTTCACCCTCACCCACCTTGGGTTGGAGGTGCTAACAAGTTGTAGGCCCCAGAAGGTGGGGAGCCTGCTGTCCACAGTGGCGTCCCTGGGTTGCTCCAGCCCCTCCGGCTGGGCTGCAGAATGCACCGCTTCTGGACTGGCCCCCGGTGTGCAGACCCCAGGGCGCCTGCTCTAGATCAACCAGGAGTATGGCATAGTGGCCCTGCTGGGCGGCTGGCCGAGGATCAGTCCGTTGGTGAACCTGCCCCATGCCGACGCCTGCTTCCTGAGCCCGCAGTGGGGCCCCAAGATGAGAGAGATGAAACCCACGAGCAGGAGTCCAGGGCAGTGTCCGTGGGGCTTGCCGGGGCACTTCAGCCTTCCTCCAAGGCCAAGGGGAAGGCAAGGCACAGAACCACTCACTCTCACACCAAGCTGGCTGCCGTGAGAGGAGAAAGAGAAGTCGCACTCCAGGTCGCCATCTTGCCAACACTAAAGCCAGCTCTCTGCTTCAGTCACTAGCTGTCCCTTAGCTCCGGCTCTGGATTCCTCCCCAACAAGGCAGGCAAGGCGCGCCCCGCCCGCCCTCGGGGGTCCCTTCCAGAGAGCGGGGAGCAGGGATTGAACCCTCACGGAATCTGTGAGTGCATTCCTTAGAAGGTTAGAAAGATACCCAAGACGGGGAGGCAAGAAGATGCAGAGTCCGAGACAGTGAGTATTGGGGGGATGGATGGCAGGGAAGGTGAGACTACATGCTTCAGTGGGGTTCTCCTTTAGAACCCCAGATGGGCAGGCAGTGAGAGACTCAGCCGTGTGGCAGTGCCCTAAGGCGCGAGCTCACCTGCCTTGGCTGAGAGGCTGCAGGAGAGTGTGGTTCAAGCCCCCACTGAGGAAGAAGTGGTCCCAGTGTCACACAGGCCTAGGTCACATAGGCCTGGTGGCCACTGGAAAAACTGGGGGCCATTGCAGCTTCTTGCACAAAGTAGTGGCATGTCCTGATTTCCTATTTGAAGGGGGACATTCCAGCAGTGATTCTGTCCTCTGCTGGAGTTCCATCAAGATCCATGGTAACAGGGTTACTTCCTAACCCCTGAGCTATCCTGTTTGCTCTGCCAACTAACTGATACGGACTGGGTTTCCATGGAACTCAGAATGACGGGGGGAGAAGCACAAGGCGAACCTGGGGTGCTGGAAGCGCACACCCAATCAGCTTCTATGGAATCTGCAGAGGCTCCCGTTTCCAATGCTGAAGTTGCCCTCTAGGTGAACCTCAAAATATAGGTGGGCTTACATCTAAGCTCCCTGCTTTGATGATTGAGCATGTAATCAAATTAGAGCCATATTATGTTCATTTGAACTAGTTTTTGTCAGAGTTCTCTCTCGCACGCACCCCTGCTCCTCCCAGCTCCCCCAACCGACGCCCACCAAAACCAGAAAAGGATAAATGTTGGCTCAAGATGTTTTTCCCCTGCACCCACGGTCTAGAAAGTGCCTCTGTGTACATGAATTTCAAAGCATCTGAATAATTATTAAGTGTTTGCTACCTTATAATGAAACTGCCCCTGATTACCCACACCGTCTCAGGAAGGGTATGAAATAAACCACTGGCATAATTAGCCAAGCTGAACGTAGAGTAGAAGGGCTCATTGGCACATTTCCTCTGTGAGGCAAACAATGGCAAGGAGTCCAGAGGCCAGGTGTGAGCTTGCAAGCCTCACCTGCCCCTCCCGAACTGTACAGCAGGGGGTCAGACCGCACACACTCCCCAGGAGTTTGCCCTCTCCTCTGCAAAGTACAGGATTTGACTCACAAATTTGCCAACTCATCCAGGGTAGTGTCTCCTACCCTCCCACAGCAAGTGCCATCTTCTTATCCCTGGAGTATAGCCCTCCCCCGAGAGGCTGAGGTCTACTATGGTGTGGTCCTGTGGGGTCCACCGGTATGGACTACACAGCACTCTGGGGGCTAGCCACTGTTCTGGGTGCTTTTCTCCTGTGTGAACTCACTTCATCATCAAGACCTTACCAGGCAGGTGCAACTGCCCTTTCCTTGGAGAGCCTGTGAATCTGAAGCACAGAGAGGCTTAGTAATTTGTCCAAGGTCACACAGCTGTAAGGGTCAGTCTGGGATCTGAACCTGCACACTCTCCCTCAGGTACCTGTGCCTGTAGCTTTATTATGTTCTCTTGCTTCTCAGCAAGGTATGTCTGGTAGCAAAAGTGATTCCCCAGCACATTCCTTCAGGCTTCTCCTTTGAGACAAGTCACGAGGAGCATGACGGCCCTGGGCATCCTGGCCACACACAGGGTTGGGGACACTCAGCTTGTCTTCCTGGAGGAAGGCAGGTGTGAGGAGACAGAGTTCACAAGAATTGAACTCGGTTTCAGAAGAAATGTTGGAGATTGGGATTGCCTTCTGAAATGCGTTCTGCCTTGCCCTACAGGGTTGTGAAGGAGTCAGCATGGACTCAATGGCAACGAGTCTGGTTTGTGTTTGGTGTTTGCTTTAGTACACGTGGTGCAGGCTCCCCATTGTCCTCCCTCTCCAGAAGGAGCAGCTAGAGGCTCACCCTCGCTGGTGCCAGAGGACAGGAGTCAAATGCTCCACCTTCCCTCCACAGCGCCTTCCGCTGGCACCCTTCCCCTCCCCACTCCTCTTCCTTTCCGTCTCTGCCTCAGTCCCTCCCCCTTCCCACCATTCTTCCCTGTCTTCCTCCTTTGGCCCTTCTCCTCACTTGGTGCCTCAGTACTCCGGAGGGACATGCAGGGAAAGAAGAGCCGTAATGGCACAGCGGGTTCAGGCTTAGACTGCCAGCTACAGGCTGGCAGTGCAAACCCACAGCCACTCTGTGGGATACAGGTATGGCCGGCTGCTCCTGTAACGATGGGCAGCCTGGAAAAGCCACGCCACAGTCTGGTCTGCGCTGTCCTTTGAGGGCTGCTACCAGCTGCCGTGGAGCCAACAGCAGAGTTGAGTTTAGTAAGGGAAAAATCACGTCTTCCTTCCTCGCCACTTTAAGCACGAGGAGAGCAAAACAAAGGACTTATGTGCAGGATCAAGTTGTGCTGAAAATTTGAAGGTGTTCATTTTAGCTGGGATTTCTAAGAGTTTCTGAAGTCATCAGCACACTAGGGGCTGGGGTTTCCTGTGTCATGCGGTGATGAGAAAATTGTGCCTTCCTGAGGCTGCTTAAAGTGAGTGGGTGGGAGGCCGCCAGCAAGGCTGCCTGGAGTTAGAAAAGAGGCAAAGCAGAGGGCCTCTCATGTGGCATTCTTCTCTCGTCCACTACCTCAAATGTAATTCTGAACTCAACTGCGATACTGGAAATACAAGCTGCTCAAAATAAATGTCCCAGAACATCTTTTAATTTAGGATTTGCCAATCCGGTATCAGGAGTCTTGTTCTACATTCCCATGCACAGCCCTGTGTGTCTCTAGGGAATTCTTCCATCCTATCCAATCCTACAAGTCTGTTGCCATCTGGGAATGACTAAGACTTAGCTCAGACGCACTTCTGCTCAACCACAGCTCACCTTCTGCTGTCCCTCCTTGTCCTGGCTCAGAGTTACTGATCTTTCCTGTCCGCAGAGGACTAGACAAAGGAAAAGGCAGTGGGGCGTTACTCAAAGATAGTTTGTGGGCAGAGCAGGCACTCAACCTGAGTCCATTGTTTGTACCATCAACTCTTCCTAAGACTGCTGAGCACCCTCCACAGGGTAGTTCCTGAATAGCTATAGGATTCAAAAGCCTAGCTCTGTCCACAGAACGAAACCTGACCATCTTACTCCGTTCACATTTTACAGATGAGGGGGTTAAGGAGTCCCAGAAAGGTCCTGGGTTGTCCGAGGTTTTCCACCATTCATATAAAGTATAGCATCAGCTTGGATTACAAGGCCCCTTTGGGCCTGACCCCCAGCCTCATTGAAGCCCACAGCATAGAACAATGTGTCCTGTTTTCGTAGAGAACCAGCCATTGTATGTCAGTACATTGGACTCCAGACATATAGCACTTCAGTGAGCCCTTCTCCCCAACTCTGGGCTTTAACATACCCCCCCAGCCCCCTATCCCTGTCTTCTCTTGGAGCTTGCCACCCACCTACCACCTGTCTGGAGAGTGCTTTCACCTTCCTTACTTCAGGGTCTCGCTGTAATATTTCAAAGGAGGAGCCTTTCTGAACCCCCCACCCCCCAGCAGCCAGCCTGAGGAGTGTCTGTCCTGCACCCCCTCTACACCATGCATGCCATCATTCCGTGCACCTCACTCACCTTATTATAAGGTTGACTTTGTTCTCTGGCGTTCCTGCTAGGGCGCCATGGGCAGGTTCCATATTTGTGTTGCTCACTGTTATTATTTCCAGAACAGGACTTCAATGAAATGCCTTCCCATCAAATCAAAACTGACTCATTGTGACCCTAGAGGACATAGTCACACTGCCCCGCTGGTTTGAGGTTGTACTTCATTACAGGAGCAGAAAGCCTCATCTTTCTCCCATGGAGCAGCTCATGGGCTCAAACTACCGACCTTTTGGTTAGCAGCCCAACTTGTAATACCCTACACCAGCCAGTGGCTGCTCCGTAGAAAACAGTTTAGTGTTTGGAACATAGTAGATGTTCCATAAATGCTTGTTGGAAAGGAAGGGTGGATGATGGGAGGAGAAAGGGCGGGAAGAAGGAAGCAGCTGACGAATCACTGGATTACAAGAGCAGTCATAGAATGTGGCCCTGAGGCTGGTCCCACTGCCTGATAATCTACAGAAGTAGATATTCAGCTGTGCTTTCTCTAGGGTCTTGTCTCCAGCCAGTGCCCTAGCTGGCTGGTATCACTGACAAGCTTCCATTTAATCCATACAATAACCTAAAAGGTAGGAATTTTTATCCACTCTCCGCAAGTGTGGAAATGGGGATTCACCTAGAGACGATATGTGAAGGGCAGTGTTGTGTCAAAACTAGTGTTCTCTCTCGGACTTCTCTGGGTTCTAATACCCATTGCGAAGGCTATACAGAACTCAGACGAAAATTCACCATTAGAGGGTTCGTTAAGGAAGTTCACAAGCTGTAATGGCAGCAAGAAATGCTCAGAGCATGTTTATCAGGACACGTTATAAAGTTCTTTTAGGTCTGCTAGTAAAATGCCCAACGGGGCATATCATTCCACTGTCAGCCTCAACTTGAAGCATTCAGCTCAAGCTCTGTGAGTCAGCAAAACCAGCTCATTGAATTAAATGTCTGGGGACACCCCATTCCAGTAAGCCAAAGACACTCAGCTCAATTTCCATCAGCAAGCTCAACTTCCCCAATTAAGTACCCAGAAGCACCCCACTCTGCAAGCCAGCCTCCTCCACAAAAGCACTCAGCTTCACTTGCTCCATGGGCTGGGAAGTGCAATGCTCTGTTCCCTGCTCTGACTTCTGGTTCTGCTGCTGCTGCTACTATTGTAGCTGTCATCTGAATCCAGGAGGTTCACTGGGAAGGGGCCTCTAGTGCTGAGAATCCCTTCCACGCTTGACTCTTGATGGTAATGAGATCCCTCCTCGTGCTTCTCAGAGGGCTTTTTTTTTTTTAGCATTTAAAAATTTTTAAATCATTTTATTAGGGGCTCATACATCTCTTATCACAATCCATACATACATCAATTGTGTAAAGCACATTTGTACATTCATTGCCCTCATCATTCTCAAAACATTTGCTCTCCACTTAAGACCCTGGCATCAGCTCATTTTTTCCCTCCCTGCCCACTCCCCCCTCCCACATGAGCCCTTGATAATTTATAACTTATTTTGTCATATCTTACACCGTCCGACGTCTCCCTTCACCCACTTTTCTGTTGTCCGTCCCCCAGGGAGGAGGTCACATGTAGATCCTTGTAATCGGTTCCCCCTTTCCAACCTACCCTCCCGGTATCGCCACTCCTCACCACTGGTCCTGAAGAGTTCATCTGCCCTGGATTCAGAGGGCTCATTTTTTACACAGCTATATGGCACTCCAGAGAATCCCATTTGCAGTTAATCACCGAAGAATCCTATCAGTGTCCTCCCCCATCTTCTTAGCAGACCCATGCAAGGAAAGGTTCTTCAGTAGGAGGTAGAGCCTTGGGCTAGGAGAGCCACAGTAACTAATTCCCTGCCTCGCCACTGGAGAGCCACAGTAACTAATTCCCTGCTCCCACTGCCCCCTTCCTCCCCACTCCCTGTCTGCACCCCCCTCCCCCCCCCCCCCCCCCGCCCAAACTCCCTGGTCGTGACCATCAAGGCAGCAACTGAAATTGCAATCGTAGTGAAGTCACTACTCTGGGGTTTGTCACCTTGGCTTCCCATGCCATTCTGGCTGACCAGTTATATCTGGTGATTCATAGTTTCCCCACGTAAGTCAAGGGGGTAGGATTGTCCTAATAAAATCATACACCACATGTTGCTGCAAATCGGTAGCACGGTTGATACAACAACAGTCCCGAGAACCCAGAGAGTCTCTGCTGAGAGCTGTCCATGCTCGTGCAGCGCCATGCCTCCCATTACTCTTGCGAAGGAATCACTCTGAGACAGGCAGACCTCTTTCCAGCCACACCTGCAAGTTCAAGCCACCTTAGCAAATGAGCACAACCCAGACAGACGTCGATGGCATCAATGAGCATATTAGCATATGAGCAAGGAGCCTGGGCAGCTTAGTGGTTACATAATTGCCCCGAGGACTTAGTGGTTACATGTTGGGCTGCAAATCCAAAGGTCAGCTGTTTGAAACCACCAACTGCTCCACAAGAGAAAGACAGGGCTTTCTAATCCTATGGAAAGTGATAGTCTCACAGGGGCAGTTCTACCTTGTCCCACAGGGCTGCTATGAGTTGGAATTGACTCAGTGGCAGAAGGCCCGTTTAAATTTTCTTATTTGGGGAAAGAAGCAAAAACCATGGAAATGTGGCTTGGCATGCCTTCCTAATTACCCTCCTGGCACCCAGCCTTCCCTAAGACAGTTCCCTGAGCGGTAAGAGTCAAGGGTGCCATTACTGCTGAGCCCCGTTTCTTGGGTGTGTCGACAGCAGTACCATTTTCTCCCTCCCTCGTACACACAGCTGAGTGGCGAGGCCAAAGCCTCTGCTCTGAGTTCAGAATGTGACTCGGCAAACCAGTTGTTGCTCTGCTTCCCACCGTGGAAGAGGGAATATAATGATACCCTGTGTCTGAGTGGGAATCCTGAGGTCTGCTGTCCCCATCATCTCAGCCCCAGAGAGGCGCTACTTCAGGCCTCCTCGCCTCAGCAGCCGAGAGACCCTCCCAAAGCCCAGGGATCCTAGGCACCATTTGCTCCTGTGTCTTGGATGCATTTAGGTGAGCGGCCTTCAAAAATCTATAATTACAAAGGAATTCAAGGAGATGGCTTGTGTCCCCTTTTATAAAAGAATCATCCCTTATAATCCTCTCAGTGAAATAGTTGGAAATATGGTTTATATTTCTGGTACTTTAAAAGTGTGACATGACATACAGGAGAATGTTTTAGTTAAAAAAATGTTTTTTTTAAATGTGGTCCAAATAACAAAACATTCGCCACTTCACCATCTATGTTACCAGCGCAGTTCAGTGACACTGATTACTTTCATGATGAGGTGTGGCCATCACCGCCATCTGTTTCAGCCCAGCATCCCACCGCCATGAGCAGAAACTGCGTGTCCTGTAAGCAGTGGGCCCTCTGCCTCCCTCCCGCCCTGCTAACCCCAAATAGATTTCGGTTTCCACACCTTCACCTAGTCTCCACAGACATAGAAGCAGGAGCAGACA